>NC_046221.1:86569538-87819538 GCF_009819885.2 Catharus ustulatus
AGATCTCTTTTTGTTTTTGAGAACCCATATTTATAACATGCAGCATAATAAGTCCTATGCTTTAGTATCATATATAATCACAGATATTTAATAAGATTCTTTGCCTACTCATTTTCAGTTATTTAATATGACCAAATGGTAATGAAAGTTGAAAGCTGAAAGTTATAATTCTCACTCACAATGGATACATTGTACTTAGAAATGTGCCACATATATATAGTGCTGTGCTCACGAACAAATCAAAGCTCCTCTGGAACCCAGGGAATAAAATCACTGGGACCTTGGGCAAGTGGTATATGTTGTAGGACTTAGGACTGTACTGACTTGGCTCTTCTGAGCTTGGCTTGAGCATGGCTTGTTCTTCAGCATCCCAGTCATATTTGTGTTTTTTAAAATCTGGAGCTAACAAACTGGAAACCCCCATATATTTCTTGTTTTCATAAAAATACGTTTTCTTCTTTGTAAAATTTGCATTTAAGATAAACAGAGACCCATTTAATGGAGGGTCGTTTAATATAAGAGTAAAGAAAGTTACAAGTGGGATGAGGATGTTATAGTTGATGATTTTTAGCTGCTGTTGGGAGGGCATTGAAAGAAGAATTCCTTGTAAACATACCATACCTAAAGAATAAGAAGAATTCCTAATAACTTTTTAAAGAAATTTGCAAATTCTCTGGGAGGTTTCCAGGAGTAATCAACACAACTGCCAGTAGTTCAGATGCCTGAAAGATGAACACAAACCCAGCAAAAATTACTTTGAAGTGTACCCAGGTGAAACATGCAAGATGGAGATTGCATTTAGGGAAGCCAGTTCCCCAAACTTCACAAAATCTTTTTATCCCATCAAAGCAGGAAACAGAAATAGGCCTTTTAACAAACCTTTATTATAACAGCATAATGCATGTTAACAAAGAGCCTTAATTACCACGCCAATAAGGAGCCTGTTGTTTAATTTCTGATTTTCTGTTTACATAATTCACAAGTTTATTGAGGAGTGAGTAGTTTCATTGCTGTTCTTCTGAGTCAGGCCATGCTTACTGTTTGCTCTCAATTCATATATGTAATTGTCCCTGGAAATTAATTTAGCTCTCAGAGGTTTAAGTTTGAAAATATTGGCATATATGTCTTTTCTCACAGGAAAGAACTTATCATGATTGTTGAATAACATATAACAATGGTTGTGCTCAGCTAAATCATGGGGTTTAACTCTTGAGGAATTGAAATTACCTAGATGTGATTATTTTAGGATAAATATGCATCATCAGAAAAGTCCATATATTCAAAATTCAGTCTTGGTGACACTTTCAAAGAAATTTCTGGGGAAGAGATCTTCAACAGGCAGCAATTTCTGCTTAAAACCAGAGAGGGAGTGTTGGAACAGCTGGTAGTATACACTTGTATCTGACTGGAATCGCAGGAATCAGGTTTCTGGTTCTGGCTCACATAAAAACAGAAGTGGCTGTACCAAGGCAGAGTCTTCCAGAGAAGACAGAAGTGAAAAAACTGCCATATGGGTATGGCAGTTTCTGCACAGATGAGCATGGTGGAGCAGTAGCTTGAGCACAGATCTTTGACCCAGCATATTTATGTGAAATCTTCAGGTCTTCACTGAGGGCATATGTCTTAGGTAGTAAGTCTCAGTCCTTCTTTCACAACCAACCTTTCTCTCACAACATTACTCCCACCTGCTTTATATCTGAGTTTTATCTTTTGTATAGACATTCAGACAAATACTTCCCATGAATATCAGTCTATCACTCATGAGAAAGAGCATGTGATGGTAGAGACACACTATGAATTCTTTCTGCAGAGAAGATGACTAATTTCCCTTTTTTCCTTCACTCTCTATCTGGATAGCAAGCCAGAAGGTGATCCACACCCTGGAAAACTTGTTCATTGTTTGTATCTGGATTTATGAAAAGGTTTGCACACAAGGGAAAGAAATTCACTGGGATCTAGCTTGGTAGAAGCAAGTGGTGATTTCACTCAAAAAAAAAAAATGGATCTCACCTCCCCAGGCAAACCTACAAAGAAGCCAGGAGTTCTGGGGAAGTTAATAAGTTGAATGCAGCCTGTTGGTCTCTTTGAAGAGGCAGGTGACTGGGGATTTGATTTCAGCTTGAGGCTTAGGGTTTGGATTGGTTTTTCCCCCTGAACCAGGAGAACAGGCTGTAATGAACACCTGAGCTTGTCCTGAGGTCTAAGCTGCAGCTCAAGACAGGTCTTTGGAAGGAATCTGCCTTATGGTACCTGCTGTGTCAAGTAAAGCCAGGCTATCATCTCTGCAGCCTCCAGGGAGCAAAGGGAAAATCAAAGCACCTTAGAGATGCACCTTGTAAAGGATTGAATAACGTGGGACTGAACTTTTTGTGTCATGGCCTACAACATCTCAGCTCTCTGTGATCTTGTTGTAGGTCTATCAGGAAACTGGGATCCAATTTCAGACCAGAAGGAAGCAGCACGCTGGAAATCATGAAATCTGGAAGTGCTAATATCAGCCCTTTAGAGCAAATCAGATCAGGCGTTGAACTTCCTACTTAAGTTCATGTTTTCTACTCGCTGTAGCATCCAATTTGAAACTCTCTAGTTCACAACCAAGCTGTGGAAGAGTAAGACTGGACTGGGAATTCACTCTTGGCAACCTGCTTTGTCACACACAGCACTAGCAAACGTTTGAACTGTCCAGGTGAGAGAACCTCTTCCACACCATGATGTTTGATGCCACAAGCATCAAACCAGGTAGGGTGGGCAGTACCTGCAATCTGGTTGACCTACCTGGCCCAAGTGCTCCTTTCCATATGAGATGCACATTGCCCGTGTGCCTTCCTGTACTGCACTGGGCAGTGCAGGTCAGGATTCACTCAGAGGGCTGGCCCCCTTCCTGCCTGGACCCCTTTTGTCTTCTGAGATGCTCCATTACATGTTTACAACAGCTCAGGGAGTCTTAGAAACTCATTTTGTCCAGTTGGCACAGACTTAGAATAGTTCCAGCATAGTCTCAACCATTTGCAGGATTACACCAAAATGTAATTTTTTTTTTTCTGCTAGGGCAAAGTTCATTATCTCATTTTAGAAAAAGGGTGAGACAGGTGCTCTCTGCAAACATATTTAATAAAGCCTCTTGATTGCTCTGAATTATGTATGGTAATTATCTTGTTATATAATTAGAAGCTCTTATATATACTTTCCTTAATCTTGTTGCTTTGATGTTACACTTGGGCGTCTGTATTACTTTGTGGGATGCAGTCCAAAGCTGTCTGGATACATTCCAAGATTACTAATGCAAAGACATATTTGCAAAACAGGACTTTTAAAGTCAAGCAAACATGGATAAAAGTTTTTTTTCCTGGTGCTCTGTTTAAAGTTCTGGAGTTTAAAACACTGATTAGTGTAGTGTAGTAAGTTTTGCCAGATTTGTTCAAAATTCAGTGATCGTAGCTATCACTGATTGTTGAAATATCAGTGTTCTGATTGTTTCCCTTTCTCCACTTAGGAAAAAAGCCCCTAAATGTTTATCTGAAAGATGTATAACCTGCGGGGGATCATATGCAGGTGGAAATTTTGGGGTCCTCTTGGCTTTAGAAAGGATGTCTTGGAAAATCTTAGCCAAATTAAACTGTTCAAGTGCCCACTGGGAGTTTACAGAGGAGAAACCAGATTTCTACATAGAAAAAGTTTGCTCTTCTGAAAATTAAGTTCTGTGGGCACAAGTTGCAGCTTTTTGTCCAGGACAGTTTATTTGTACTAAAGACTGAAACAGTATTTGCATCTCCATGCAAATATGGCCTCAATTACAAGGAAAAAAGTTACTCCCTTCCATCTGATTAATTCCAGAAAGTTCCTGAAACAAAATGAGCATTAGATGAGTTTTGTATAAGACAACATATACCAAATAAAGGAACAGGAAAAAAAGGTAAAAGGACATATGCCCTGGAATAAAACTGACCAAATATACCAAATATATACCTTTTAAAATCAACATCCTATGGGAAAAATTCTGCATACAAGATTCAATTTCAATGACTAAACACTGGGAATTAATTCATCATTGAAAGTAATACTCTGAGTGGCAGATAACAAAAAAAAAAGTGTTTTTTAGTAATTACTGGATTTCAAATTTTTGTCATTATAGACAAGGAGACAAAATATTTGGTAAGAAAAAGACATTACATATTCTTAAATCATGCACAAAATCGATGTTTACTTTTTTAGAGAAGGAAATCAGCCCTTAGTCCATGCAATTACCATGTACTCTTAATTGTATTGTCTTGCTCATACAAGCATTTGTAGTGTTCAGTGAAAAACAGATATCCCCTTTGATCTGAGGTACTTGTTTTTTTCCCCTATATACTATTATTAATATTCATTAATATTTGGAATAATTTGCCTTGTACTGAAATTCCATTGAAAGTGTTTCTTAATAAAGTTGAGGAACTTAACTCCTTAATTAAAGTTAATAAAGAAGAGCTACTGAATAACCTAGAAACACCTGGACAGTGGTAAGTAATTTTAATACCCCTCTTTGCATGTTACCCACAACATTAGAATAGACTTCCTGTTATTGCTTGGCATAATTAAAGTACTCCACCCAATTTCTATAAAGTTCACAAAGCACACCTTCTGAAATCCCACAAACTCTTTCATGAAAAATAGAAAATTTGAGCACAAACATTCACAATTTATTTTTAAGTAAAAATTAATCCAAGACAGGCCTAAGAAACCCAGGAGCTGTTGGGTCAACCAGTTGTACATAGCAAACTAGCAACATACCTAAGGAAAGCTATAATTTGCAGATCATCCTTCTGCCCCTGTGGTGAAAGTTGTAATACTGATTTTAGGTAAATAAGTACTTGTATGCTCTGACAGCTGACCCTAGCCTACCCCAGAGAAACCCTGGAACGTTTAAAGCGATAACCAGAAACCCATTGATACCAGTGTCTTCAAATAACTTATATAAATGGAACAGAGTGGAACTGGAGGAAGAAGGGGTGGATGCAATGGGGAGGTGGCCAAAGGGAGAGATGATGACAGATTGAGCCTATTATTTTTTAGCAGCAAATAAAATCACAAGGGAGTGGAAGCGTGGTGAGAGATGCGAAGATTTATGGCCATGAAGCAGCAATCACCCCAGCCCTGGTGCCCTGTGAGGAGCAGCGGATGCTCTGATCAGTGCAGGGAACATGGTCATGCCTGCCAACGATGCACCAGATGGAGCAGATAAGGTCACTCACTCCCACAGAGGACAGACTTCGGAGCCTTTCTTCTCAGACACATGGGAAAGCATGGGAAGACTGGGGATATGGCTTACTACTAACCAAATCAGAGGATTCCTTGGAGAATTTTTGTAATGCTCCAGGCAAAAGAAGCTGCCAACTTCAGGGTACCATGCTAAGTAAATGGTAAAGAACAAAATTGTAAGTGTACAATTAGTTCTCACAGATGATAGAGGAAGTATCTGTACATGTAAACCTCCTGCCAGGACTTGATTTGCAATAAGAAGAGCTGGCCTGATTTCCTTTATTCAAACACTGATTGGACATGTAAGACAGAAACCTGTAGTATTAAATCAGATTTGTTAAACTGTATTTCTTTCCTCCAAAATGATGACTGAGTAGATAACTTTAGATATGAACCATTTTACTGGATGGAGGGAAAGGAATCGAGTTAACATACAGGAAAAAAAAGCACCAAACCAAGCTCCAAATTTCAGGTTCACTAGTAAGGCTGTCTTTTCAGTGAAGCTTTTTAAGAAGGAATAGCTATGCTCCCCTCTTGAAGAGACCCAAACCCCAAAGGATTCCTCTTGCTATGAAGGCAGATGTTAGGTACAGAGTCCACAGTGGCATTACAACTGGCTCTGCAGAGCTGCATTTTGACTCCATCCCACTGTGCCTCTGCTGTGGTCCTCCCCAGGAGCCTCCCCACCAGTTCCTCCAAGATACCTCAGCAATGAAAAGCTGTTAACAAGGCTGCTGTTGCTGGTTGGCACTGTGTGAAAGGAGAGGGGAGCCCTGCTGTCCTTCTTGCCTCGTTGGCAGCTTCTAGGCTGCAATCCTGTCACTCAACAGAGATGCTTTGAGCAGGTTTTTTCACAACATAAATACAACATTTATGATTTCAACTTTCTGGTGAGTCTGTTGTTGCCAGCAACACTCCAAATACTGTATGGGCTGACTGTAGATTGGGCATGTTTAAGCCTGCTCATTGGTTTCTCCATCTGAGTGTTTCCCTTCTGCACTAGATGCCACCAGAGTACCTGCTTTTCTGAGTTTTTAAATATCAATAGTCATCTGGGAGAGAATACCTTTCTATTTTGCCTCAGGGCAGCAGGCTTACATGCTTTAGGATCTTGTTTCTTTTATTGACATACAACTAAAATTGCAGCCAACAGCTGTGATGATTAACTTTTGGGGTTTATTCTATGCCCATTTCTATAAAACCAGGAGGAGCAGTTGGAGAAGTATTGGTGCAAGCCTTAAGCAGCAAAAGAAGTCAAACCAGCCGAAAACCAGCTGTGTGTCTCAGGTGAATGAGAAATTCCACCACTGTGTGTTTGAACAAGTAAATCTGTTGTGCTCATTCCAATTCTTATCTGTCTTCTTCCTTTTTTTTTTTTTAACCCTGAAAATACAAGTGCTCATAGCAGGCATAAAAAATTAAATGTGTAAGTTCCTTGAGACTGTAGCAGGTTCATGGATGTAATGATCTCCATAATCCTGAGTCCATTGCAGAGTTGATTGTATCTTACAGGGAACAAGACAGTCTTATCAAGTTTGGGAGATCTGAATGATAGAGGGTTTGCAGGTCAAACATAAACACCATGTGCAAGCAAAGGCTTGCATTAGAGCAGAGCAAGTCCTCTGCTCTCCTTTTACCCTAATCACCCCCAAGGCTGGGCACCAAGACAGGGTTTACAGTCATGAGATGCATGAGGGATCAGATATATGCTTCTGCTGGCCTAATCCGTTCCAGGGGACTGCAGCTTGGATGAATCCACATTCTGTGGGGGCAAGGTAGGAAGACAATGCTTCTTGTCTTGTGGATCTGAATACAAGATATCCACCTGGGTGGGGTTGCACAAGGTCAAGCAAGATGCCATTAATATCAAAGTACAAACCGGATCTTTTCAGTCAAGTCTCCCCACTCCCTCCCTTGCAACACAAGCAATCTTTTTAATGGTTTCTTGTACAATCCTGATGTGCAAATCTACTGACGGGTGTAACAGGACAAACATCCTCTTTCTGGTCATGACAAACCTTAATTTTGAGTAGTGTGCAGCTCCCACAGCCCAGAGGACTCATTGTGCCTGGGTTATTATGCACTCAGCACAGCAATCTTACTGCTCTAGTTGGGTCATCTAGGGGACTACCTATTTTCATTCAAAAAAGACACCCATGGAGTGTGAATCATACTCCAAATATTGATGACACTGTGGGAGTGCAGACACCTTGCTGACACGAAGGCATCATCATTGTAAATGTCTAAAGTTTGGTGAACTGAGTCCATCTGTTTAACACAGGCCTCAGATTATGGTCCCTAACTCACAGAGTACTCCTGAGCATCAGCTGGGTGACTGGGGAACTTGTTTGTCATATACACCAAGAATAAAAATTTCTTTACTGGTCTTTGTCTTGAAATTACATGATAATTTTCTTGAGCTCTTTTGTCTCTCTCGTTTGCATATCCCCCCCACCCCACCCTCCAACATGCACACGCACACCCAGACCATGTGTACACACAGAGAAAATGAGTGCATGTCAGACTGAGGGCTAAGTTAGTGTTCCTTGCATACAGTGCTATTGTGGAAATAGGAATGGAAAATTTCAATGAGCCACTAGAGACTCAAGTCTTTCTCGCTTGTCAAATGCAAGTCTAATCACAAATAAACTGGAACACTTTTCAACTTGTTGAGAATACTTATGGGTGTGGTTGTAATATGTTTAATGTGAGTGCTAGGGGAGGCTTGGTTTGCTTTTTAAGTTTCAAGTTTGCCAGGACAGATTCATCTCAATTTGTCTCAAATTTCATTAATAGCATTTATTATAGCCAAGAAAGTACATGAATGTTCTTCGAGAAAATGCATCAGCAAAGACACCACTGATGCTAATGTCTCTGATGCTGAATGTCTCAGTTATAAATACTGCAGTGTAAAGCCTCTGCAGCATCTTAAATTTCTGCATCACACACACCATAGTGTAGTACAGTGTTTGGGTGCATCTTTCCTTCTGAACTCCTTAGGTAATAAGTAAATGAAAGGTGGAGTAAAGGCAACAGATGTGGAGCCTGCTGCAGACTGCCTCTCTGCATGATCTGTCCCCACCCCTTCCGTTCAGGATGACTCTTGAGTGAAGCCTCTCCTCCTCATTTCCCAAAATCTGCAGAAGAGTTGAAGAGCACCTGAAAACTGGATGGGCAGCACCAGGAGTGAAACTGTCAGCAAGAACTGGTTTTCTTCTTTTTCAATTTAGAGAAATCTAGCTGGTGTCTCACTGAGCAGAAGAAGTGAGCTGGGCTGAAACAGGATCCTGCATTCCAGGTATGTGAGGGCAAACTGGTCCATGCAGACTGAGTTGACAGCAGGAAAGCATAACTACATTTACCTGTGCTCAAAGGGAAAATCTGCAATTGCTAAGCAAGTAGATATAGCTCTTTGAAAAGGCATAAAACAATAAGCAAAACCTACTTCTTTAAGGAGAGACTATAATTTGGTTTCAGTAAAAAATTGCACAAAGACAAGTATCAAGGGGCAGATAAAGTATGAAGGTGAAGATAAGGGCTTGGGAAAGACAAAATTTCATTTTGAGTGTTTGCTACAAGCTGTGGTACAGCAATAGTTCTGAGGACACTGATAATTTATGTTCATCAAGTAGCAAGTTTACATTAAAGGACCATAATAATTTTTTCATCCTTATGGCAATGAATTTCCATTCCTTTCCTTGTTTGGTCCACTGAGCCCTTAGCATTGAAATGAAATGCTGCTATAGCTTAAAATGTTATCACTCGACATGGGAAAAGGGCAGAGATGTCACATCTTGGCATCAGTAGTCCAAGGTCCTGCCAAACAGCACTTTGAGATCACGTGCTCATACTCACTTTCTGAGAAGTGGAGATTGTCCTTACCAGGATCTTTGCCTCTGTTTAACCTGATTGTTTTTAAAGATATTTTTAACCTCACTTTCCAAGTAGAGATCTGTTTTTTCCTGATGAAAACTAAGACTCAGCAGAATGTAACTATGAGATTTGTTGTTCCTAGAAATGCAGTGGTTCGGGTCTGTCCTACCACCTTTGTTGGAGCTTATCTTTGTGTTGTGTAAATAACTCTCCTCAGTTTTTATGTTACTTGCATGAAAGCTGAATGGTATCAAGACACCCAAGGGAGAGCAGGACCACTGGAGAGAAGGAGAAGCTCTAAGAAGTCTTTCTCTCAAAGAACAGCAGGATGACACAAGATCAATCAATATCTCTGGTTTTCCCCATTAGTAGCAGCAACTTTTCCCCCTGTTCCCAGCAGACCTTGCATCTCCTCTGTGCTGCAGCACAGTGATGAGGAGCAGGACTTAAGGGCGAGATGCTGCCTGCTTGGAACTGTGCCATGGGGAAAGTAGGAAAAGGAAAAGTGTAATGGCTGAAATTGGTGGGAAGAGGGAATGAGGTGAGACTGGAAAAGTAGGAAATATCCTGGCATGTTACTTTGCCACACCACATTGCGTGGGACAAAGCAGGCAGGAGCAAATAAAGCTTCTGACTGAACAGGATCCCATCAAACTTCTAAGCAGTTCAGGCGTGGCTGGGTATTTACTAACGTTCTCTGCTGCCTGGTGCCTGGAAAGGAGCCAGCTGGCTGGGCCTCAGTCAGCACAGGCCAAATAAATGGTTTCTGGGAAGCAACCAATAGATAGGGAGTAGGCTGGTTCACAACTATAGCATAGCTTAGTGCCTCCTAAACAACACTTCCTTGTAGGGGACACCATAGGTTGTGCCCTTCTGAGCAAAATACCGCAGTGGTGTAAGACTGGCTGCCATCTCAGAAGGCAGCAGTCTTAGCTATCTTTGGGAGAGCCTGTGGTTTCTCCAGGCAGCCTCCTGTACTTTAACAAGCTCGTTCATCTTAGGTTATAAAAAAGAGAGGTAGGAAGCCCTTTTGTATGAACAGACCTCTCTCAAGCATTTTCAAGCATTTAAAGCATTATGTGTGGCTTAAACTAGAAGATAATCTCCCATGTGGGTCACATCTTCCGCTTTCATATGATGCCAAAACAATGGAGGTCTTAATCACGAAGATCAGGCTACTTCATGCTTCCTAGAACCAAGCCTGACAGATGTTGAGAAAGGTGGAATGAAAATTAACACATGTAATCAATTCTCAGTTATCAGCACAGGGGATTACTGATGAGGAGAGATCATCCATCTCATGGATTTGTCTGAATGAGCTTGATTAGAGCAGTAAAGATATGTCTGCCCAGTTCCTGTATAGGAAGTATCATCCAGGGTTATGGTTGTAATCAAGTGTATTTGCTCAAACTCAGTGCTGACCCTGCCAGATCTGGTGAGAGCAGCCCCAAGTTTGGGAGAGGATGGGGAAGAACAGTATCTCTGCACTGTGCACTGGGGAGGTTGATAATCTCAGGAATAAATTTTAAATGCATATAAAATATGGATTCTGTTATTGGGCCAGAGTGAATAATGCAAATTGGGAAGTGCTGTGAAGGGCATAAGCAAGTGGTGAGTCTCTGTGGCATCAGCTCTCTGTTCTTCAGCCTGTCTGCACCATAGTTCCAAATACATCCATATTGCCTAGGCAAAATTTCCCATTACTCTGTGAAATGTAGCCCTCTGCTGCTCTAGTTAATGGAGGCATGTATTTTTATGGGAATTTGCTGCTCTTCTATGAAGATTAGATAGTTTTATGAAGTACATGTTACAACGCAAACTAAAATAATAGCTTGATGTAGAAATGATGAAGTGGAGACAGTCATAGTGTATGTGTCTGTGTACTGCACACCCAAGGACAGTTTCAAAGTCAGTACATGGCCAGGAAATGCTACTAGTATCACTGCCCCTGCAGATTTAATTGGATTCCTTGTATAGATGCATTGTAACACCACTTTTAATTACAGGATCACAATCTACTTTTTGCACAGAGTCCATTCCAAGCTCCTGACACAGAGAGTCAGAACAACTTTTGACTTTAATCTGTCTAGCACATCTACTGGCTCATTGTCTCTAATTGCTACTTTTGGAGAAGGGATAAAACCATATACTCTCAAATATTCGGAATGAGGCTTGCACATAAGCTTGTTTTCTTGCAATCCCTTTCAAGGGCATAGGGGTATATGGCACTGGAATCTATTACAAATCCATACTGCAGTTCTTCACTAGCTGCACCCAGTGCTTCAGCTCTCAGAAGAGCTGTGATGCTGCTACAGAAAGCACAGATGAGCTACCAGGCAGCAGCACCAAGAGAAGCACTGAACACTACACTTCAATGCAGCAGCTGAGTGCTATGGTCCTTGAAAATAGTTCAGAGAAAGCAGCCCAGGATTCCCCAGAAAGAGAACATGATGGCCCTGTGCCTCAGGAGAGAGTGACATCAGGAGCCATAACACTTCACACCACTGCTGACAGAGACAAATGTGGCATGAGTGTCAAGACCTACATGTGCAGGTTGTTTGTATTTTGATAACTTTGAATTTGGTATTTCTCTTTATTCTCAGCTTAATAACATAATAGGAGAAGAGGCATTCTGCGCTGGAACATTGCTTTTGCTTTTTTCTACTTTCTCTTTTCATACAAGGATGTCAACGTTATTCACAGAAGTTATTGAACTACTTTCAGAAGACTATATTTACCTTTTTGCCCAAAATATTTTCTGTTAACAAATTATTTCTGCATTCTTGCTTTTTTTTTCCTTTTTTTTTTTTTTTCTTTTTTAGGTTTTCAAATGGCTGATCCTTTTCTATATGATACTGGAGAAAGGTCTCACTATGGGTGCCTTGGACATGAAGTACAAATTGAATACCTTAAGGCATATGTTTGTAGACCATCTTTTTCCACGGACAAAGCTGTGATTGTGGTTCATGATGTATTTGGATGGCGGTTCCCAGATATCAGATACATAGTTGATTTGATAGCAGGTCATGGATATATGTAAGCAACTTTCTTTCCTATCTTCGCCTTAAATGCACTGATAGACCACCAGGCCCAAAGCTAGACATGGCATATGATGTTTCCAATACACATAAGACAACCACACCATTTCAATCTGAGCAAAAAAAGAAGAAAATAGACAAAATATTTTCATGGAGCCACCAATGCTACTAAAGTCACCCAGGAAAAATGGCTATCTGAGCACAAGGGCACAAGGAGTCTTGAAGTGCCTATGTTTGTGCTTATGAAGCAGCAGTGGTGATCCAAAAAGAAACAATGGTATCTATTTTAAGTTGTATAAGCTTTTCAGAACCAAACCTTTTGAACATTTGCTTTAGCTTGTAACAGCAAAGATGTATATATGTGTTTATATAGAATCAGGAAGTTTGTTTAATCCCTTTATTTTTATATTAAGTGTGTATAAGGAAACAATGAGCATTTATTTGTGTATTTTTTGGTTTTGTTTTTGTTTTTGTTTCTCCATACAATGACACACTTTTTAGTTAGCTGATTACCAGAATAGGATAAGCAGAACATGATTCAGACAGGGATCATGTTGATGTGTACTCTGGACTAGAAGATATTAGGAGACATTTAGACATCCACAGATTGAATGAAAATTGACTGAATTCCATATCTCACACAGAACCATCTGTCCAGACTTCTTCAAGGGGACAGAACCCTGGAAATCTACTGATCACTGGCCTGACTTTCCTGACTGGATGAAAAATCATGATCCTATGAAAGTAGACAAGTAAGATACATATTTGTACTTGAACTTGTACTTGAATGAAATGCTAGAAGTGGCACCTCGCAGCAGGGCAAGCTGGCTGCACAACCACAGTTTCTTATTCTGGGTGATTGTTCTGTGGTCCTGGGCACCACAGAAATCCCTGTCTTGGCTGGGATTTGAAAAGGATCATCTGCTCTGCCCATCACTCTGCTTATTATCCCCATCATGTTTTCCTGAGCTCTTTTCTGACTGTGTTATACTGGCCACACAGGCTCACAGTGTTTCACAGGCTACAGAATACCAAGTGCTATCACCCACAAGTGCTGATTCTGCGTCCAGTTCCCCAAGATAAAGAGGAAAATTGTTCTACAACTGCAGATGTTATCTGTCAGTTGTCATCTTGCTTTCTGTCTTGCAGATTATGATAGGTCCTGATGAGATTCTTCTGAGCAGCATTACATAAAAATTTGCTAGACTAACCAAAACCTAAGATACATCTGATCAACTGCACTATTGTTTTCAGTGTAAAATAGAGGGATCATTATCTCTACAACCTAACAGTACCTGTAACAAGGCTTCCCTGAATTATGGGAGGCATTGCTCTTTTTTCAACATCTCTCACCACAGCTCAAAACTTCAGATGATAGTGAGGCAGTGACACCCTATTACTCAGCTACCATCCTGCAAGCCACAAGTATTCTGACCCTGTCCAGACTCAGCAGCCACAGTCTATCTTCAGTGTCTCTCAGCAAAGTTTTGCCCATAGAATTCCACAAGATGTGACAAAATTTTTTGAAAAGACAAATTACTAACAGCAATAAAAAATCCTGCTGCAAAGAGGAGCAGATATATGGGCAATGTCTTACAAAATTAAAATCTCAGGACATGCCTTTGCTCTCTTCTGAGGGATCACTTGTAGGTGAACATTGAGTTCTGATCCACTGCTCTTTCAGAGAACATGGAACCCAACACACCCATGACTTTCTTATTGTCCTTTCAAACAAACCAAATCTGAGAGAGCATGGCCATAGGCCTAGGACACAATGCCCTCTTCATGTCACTCTCATACTGGGGTTCTTTTGGTCAGCCTAATGACCGTGCAATTCTACCTAATGTTTGAAAATATAGGTAATAGTTTATGAATTCTGCATTTAAAATTAATTTAAAACTCTGTAGGTAATGAAGAAGATAAAATTATTGAGAACTCATAATGCAACAGTTTTAAAAAAAATTACTTGTTTTCATCTACAATAAAAATTTTTTTCATGTTTTTTTTCAATGTACCTCATGCAAAAGTTATTTTTTTAAACATTGTAGTTATTGCTAATGTAATTTGAATAATTGCTATTTTAGCATAACATTCTTGCATGTGGGCTTGGTAAAATATTTTAATATTAACTCATTAACAGGAATGACATAGGAAAAATCTTTATCTAAATAGGTGAACTCTGTAGAGATAGTACAGTGAAGCTTATCTATTCCAACAGTCCATAATGCAAGATGTTGTTCTACTTGCAGATATGTCTTGTCTTTAGTTGTCCTGTCCTAGACAAAGTGATTCAAATAAAAATTTACTTATTTTGAAAACAAAGGAGCAGGTGACAATTTAGGTAAGTATTTAAGTGCCTACACCTGTACTTCCTTAAACTAGGACCAGAGATGTTAACTCTCATTTAATAATAGAAGCCACTGCTCTAGCCTGAAATATGCTTTTTAAAGCAATCCCTGTTTTAAATTATTGAAGGTGCAGACACAGAAAAAATACCATGTATGTCATTTAATTTACTTCTTAAATTGTCAACTAATGGTTCTGCAATAGATTCCTTAGTTTACTTTTCTTTATATGTCTTAGGGAAGCTGATGTTGTCTTGAAGTATCTAAAGGAACAATGCGGTGCAAAGAAGATTGGTATCGTTGGGTTTTCCTGGGGTGGAATGGCAGTACATCACTTGATGCTGAAAAATCCTCACTTAACCGCTGGGGTGTCCCTCTATGGTAGTGTAGAACACCTGAAAACTTACTTGGGTTCACATGACTATGCATAGCTTGTAATTCTACTTACTGCTTTGTAACAATTTCTGTAATTACTCAACTCTAAGGTGAGTTGCAGATTCTAATTATGTTTATTTCAGCAATAGGCTATATTGGCATAAAAATATCAAGGACACTGTAAACAGCAACAAAAAATAATTCTTTGTTTTAGGAGAGCAGGGAAATATGCTTTCCAAATGCTTGTTCTCCATCCAAATAGCCACTGTCCTGATCTAAGCAATGTACCTAATGAGCAAACTCAAATAGAAATGTTCTCTTGTAATTTGCCATTTATTTCACAGGAATGCTAACCTCACTAATTGACTGTTTCTCAAAACATTATAGGAATAGTTAGAGACTCTGAAGAAAGATACCGTTTACTAAATCCAACATTTTTCATTTTTGGTGAGAAAGACCACACTATTTCTTTGGATCAGGTAAGTTGTTGTTCTGGAAAGACTTCTTTTCCCATAGTTCATTTATCCTACACAGAAATCCTTGTTAGAAACCATTTTCACATACAAAAAATTAGGTTGGATGGTTCTGTTTATATTTCAACTTCCTCCATATCTTGTTTAGGTTATTCAAATCTTCTTTTCTGAGGTAAGAAATACAGTAAAGAACAGCCATGAGTCTCTGAGTGGCTAGATAAGCAGAGTGTGAAATTGGGCAGGGATATCCAACTTGCTATGAACCAAGCATCCCAAAAACTTGTATACTACTGCTGTGGATGAGAAATCAGGTAGCTGAATCACTGAATTTGGACACTGAATGAAAAAAAAGTAACTGAACTTTCTGATGATGTGGACCAATGACTAACTGCTTTTGCTATGAGAAGACAAAGTGAGCTGTGTCAAAAGAGTGGGCATGAATTTTAGCTGAGACTACAACAACTTGCAGACTCAAATGTTTTGACTCCTGGCTGCCATCTAGGTTTCTGATATAACCCCTACTGTAAGCATATGTGAGAGGCTGGATAAATATATGGGTAGGAAACTGGTGCCCTCTTCTGTGCATAAATTCTTTTCCTTTAGTGACAAGGATGACATACCACCTCTAGCACTGCCTGTTTTTTAGGGTAGGGTCTGGCTGGAGAACGATCAGTGTGCTCTGGGAATGCAGAAGACATGCAGTATTTACTTCTAATTGCATTAGTCAGCATGTTAATCTATACCTCATATGTGTCTCCTCTGCAGAGGAAAACAAATCATTCTCTCCCTGTCCTTATTTTATGGCGAGAATGTCTTTTTCCCAGGGGCAAAATTTTGGTAAATGCATTTTTTCTGTCATATATTTACCACATTGAAACCACACCTCTTCCTCCTGAAGCTTTCTTTCTGTGCAGATTGTGTAAGTAAAAATTACTGTATTAAAAAAACCCCAAACCCTCAAATACATAGTTTTCTGTACTGAAAAAAAACGGGCTCAATAAAAAACAAAACAAAACAAAACAACAATAACGAAAAAAAAACCCAAAACAAAACAACAAAAAACTCATGAAATTAATTATGATACTCTTATCTGCACGATGGGTAGAAGTAAGCTTGTAGGGCAAAATAAGTGTTCATTCTTCTATTTTCTGACTTTTAAAGGAAATAAGCACAAACTGTGCCAGCAAATGTACATGAGTACATAAACATATTATTAGTACTTTGTATGCATGCTAATCCCCAAAACATTGTGCAAGAGCAATGTCTTTTAGTTGTTCAGTAAACTGAAAAAAAAAGCCCTCAAACTCTGTTACTAAACCTATCAAAATTTTTCACTGATGGTCAGTAAGGGTTATGTTCTCTCAAGATCAGAGCTTCAAGTGTAGGTTACAAGCCTGAGAGTCTGAACAGAGACACACCTGTTCCTTTATGGAACATCTTTCCAGCAACTATTGAGGTTCTTATACTCCTATATACACACCTATAAAAAAAGCACTTCAGTCTTACACCCGAAGATGAATTTTCTCTATGAGAAACAGCGAATTTGGCAAACTTAAAAAACCCCCTATGTAATGGAAAAAATGCTTTTCTTTTAACAGATCTTCTTATTGGAGGACAAGCTGAAACAGTATTGTAAAGTTCCATATAAAATTAAAGTTTATCCTGGGCAAGTTCATGGGTTTGCACAACTGAAGCCAGAAGATATGAAACCTGATGATAAACCTTATATTGAAGAAGCTAGAAGGGATATGATTGATTGGATCAAAATGTTTGTTTGACAATAGCAGAAAGAAATGTTAGGCTTCAAGATCAGTGATTGATTTAATTTGAGAGAAGAAAACTGTCAAGGGAAAAATATCTCATTTTTAAAGTTGCCATAAACTAAAATAGGAACATTTTAATTTATAGCTTTAAATTATTTTTGACAATATTTACGGAAGATTGTGAAATAAAAGTCAGACTTAAGGATGATTGGCATTAAAAAGTTTTTTGAAGTTTTCTTGGTTTTTTTATTTGCTTAATTATTTTACATTATGACCTTGATAGTCATGAAAATGTTTATCCATTTTTCTTTGCTAGTAAGCATGACTTCATCATGAATTTACTTGAGTAATTTTAGGCTTTATTTTGGTATGATGATTGGTGGTCATAGGTGTTCACAAGGAAGTACCCTGGGTTTGCATATAGACATTATTTTTATTATCTACAAAGTATTTTTCTCAGCTGCACTGGGCAGAATTTCCCATGCATTAAACAAACACTTGGCTATACTAAGGAGTTAGGAAGAAATGATGTGGTTAAGTGACACCCTCCAGGTATTCCCTTGGCAATAAAAAAGGGCATTTCTAGTATTCCTTCATCAACATCAAGGAAAAACATAACAGTCCCTCCTGTGGAAGTAACCCGGACATGAACACTACAGAAACAGTGGGTTTGATGTCATAGTGAAATCCTGGTGATCAGGCACAGGGCTCATGCAATCCTGATTATATGTTCTGCTTTATATTATATCCTTGTTCCTCTCTCAAGTTCTTCCCCTTTATTGCCCTTATATCCTCTCAACAACATAATGTATAAACAAAATTGAGCACCCCCATGTACACTCTTTGTATGTTTTTTGAATTTCATTGCCTTAGTAATGACTTTTCAATTAGTGTTAACTCAGAGGTTCTCTAAGGAACCCATCACCCTTCTTATTTTCTACAGCTGTCAGTGTCTCACCCTGACACCTTGTTAATGTGGCCATAAGTTAAGGCTAGCCAGCTACATTAATATGACTTTCCCTTCGATACCAGGCAGTCTGGCAGTTTCACACATTGTGATCCTATCAGTGTAGCTATATACTTGTCCACACACCTCAACAGACTGATTATGTTAAACAATACTTGCTTGATGAGCCACTTAAAAGGGCTTACACTTTTGTATGTACACTGAGTTAGATGCATGGGAAAAATACCAACAAGATATTCTCAAGGGGCCCAAAGAAAAAACAACTTCATTGGCAACCATAGAAAATCAGAGAACTTTGGCAACACGTTTAGAGCAGCATTCTATCAACATCAAACATCTCACAAAGTGTTAACCTTGTCTATTCAACTTATCAAACTACAAACCCATCTATTTTAAATTATTCAAACAACTCCAGTAAGAGAGAATTAGAAGAAGAAAGAGACAAAGACAAAAACAGATATAGAAAAGAACAAGTATAGCTACTCTTCCTAGTTCCAGCAGTGTTCAGTCTCTCAAGATTGCATGCCCAGCTGTATTAATGCATTTAAATATTTTAGAGTCTTTATTCAATATGTCAGTAGCTGGTCCTGTTTAATTACAGGAAAGGCACCATTTCTGTATGTGAGATCCTGATCTTTGATAATTACTCCTTCTGAGCAGGAGTTCCTCTAGCACCCTGTTGCTTGCAAAAGAGCTGATGTTTCAGTACCTTATTCCTTGCACCTTCTATTACCCAGACACAGTCTGATCCATATGCAATCATTTTGTGTGGGTGTATCAAGAAATATCACCACTGTGCCATAAGAAATCTGAAGAACCTTGCCTCTTTGTGGAATACAGCCCTGACAGTGAAAGCACAGATTTGGCAGCAGTTGCCTTGTCCTGTCCTGCCTTGCCTTGCCTTGCCTTGCCTTGCCTTGCCTTGCCAGGGAACTGTCTCTCTTAAGACCGCTTGCTGCCATCCATCTCTGGGCAATTGTGAGCCACAGTCGTAAAAATTATATTGTGAGATCACTTCAGGTGGAAAATATTTAAATCCATGAAGTTTAACTAATAGGGCAATCTGTGCTGTTTATTTCCCAAGTCTGAGGTTCTGCTTTGTAGTCAATGAATTTTCAGGTGGAAGAAGAAAGAAGGAATTTGTGCATGTGTATGTGTATGTGTGTGTGTGTGTGTGTAAATAAGGGCATTTTAAGGTATGTGAACATAGTAATTTTCAGTTGTATTGGAGACCTTGAAATCCATGGCACAAGTGGTTATCTCTTAAACTCAAGGACTGACAAAATTACACAATAAAGGCCACTGCTGTACATTTTAAGGTACAATAAATTTATCATCAGTGTGACTTGCTGCTATTTGCCATCGAAAAAATGCTGGAACTGAGACTCTTGTTCTTCCAGTACCAGTAAATAAGCCTGGTCTGCTGGCTTGTTGTTCATTACAATGAGTTAGGACTGAAAACATTATTAATTGATGT
This sequence comes from Catharus ustulatus, assembly GCF_009819885.2. NCBI lineage: Eukaryota > Metazoa > Chordata > Aves > Passeriformes > Turdidae > Catharus > Catharus ustulatus. The sequence continues at coordinate 86,589,088 of NC_046221.1, forward strand.
AATACTTGCATTTAGGCAGTCCATAGTCAGGCAGGGGATTGTTAGATTTGTTTTCTTTTAAAGTCACTAAGTACTTAAGCTTTTGCTTTTTGATTCTGAGGAACACTATAGAAAATGGATTTTCCAGACAAACTAGGAACAGTGTTTTCCAAAAGCAAAGGAGGAGATGAATGAAAAAAGAGTGCATGCAGACATGCCTAGATCACGGTCCTTGCACTAAGCAGGCTTGATTTGCTGCAAAAAGAACACACATGTCCTGAAATGCTCCTGACTTGCCCTGGGAAGATAGAGGCTGGCAGTGTGTTGACACAAAGAAATAATTTACTAGACTAACCACTGGCTGCCTTCATGGTTCTCAGCAATGAAGGAAGGCATCAGAAGCAGGTTATAGGTCAAAACAACCTTAGGGCCACAGAGATGGTAAAAGAGCTGGAACGCCTTTCCTATGGAGACAGGGTGAGAGGGTTGGGGTTGTACAGTCTGTAGTTCAGCAGGAGAGGAGCAAGGGTGGGGACTGGGGGTGCCTCTGCCGCACCCTCCACGGATGCAGTGGAGAAGGTCGTGCCAGGAGGGCACAGGGAAGGCGAGGAGGCAGCAAGCATTAGGGGAACCATGGAGCTCTGAGGTGTTTCACAACTTCTCTGGGGCAACCTTCCCAGAGCAGCGACAGAATCTCCCTCTTTGGAGAGTTTCGAGGCCTTCCGAGTAAGTGAAACTTTGAGTGGTGTGGTCTCATCCTGGCCCAAGGGAGATTGGACAAGATGAGTTCCAAAGGCACATTCAACCTACAACCTCCTCTGAGCCCCAAAATCCCCATGATGACCTGACCTGGTGCTTTCAGTACACGTCAAGCCTGTTTCTGTACAGGTTAAGTCTGTTACCCATGTCCCCAGAGGGTTGTACCAGCTGTATCTTGTGTTGCCAAACACCAAGGCCCCAGTCCCACAATGTTTCCATGTGTGCCAAGGACAGCTCCAGGCCCTTGGCGCCACTCCTGTGCCTACACAACCTCAGAAAAATTCTTCAGTGTCATGGCTTTGTGAAGGCAGCGCCATACATGATGCCAGTTTTGTAGGAGAAAAGGGACAAGTATGATGAAGCTCTTGGAAATAGGAATTTGAGGGAGCTGGGAAAGAGTGTCTGCTGTAGCTTGTACTGAAGTGAAAAATGCTGGTTGAATTATTGGTGTTAAAACCTGTTTGAAGTGGGATAGAAACATGCACTGCATGTGCAACAACTTTTTCCTGTCTGCTTTCCCAAATACTGCACATCTTAAAAATAAGCATTCAGTGGGGAGCCTCTTTAGGTGACGCTTGTCCCTATGATCCAGGTGTTGTGGGTGTGGGATACCGTGTGTGGGATGCAGCTGCATGTTGTGCAAACAGATTTTATAGGAGAGACGTGAAAGCCTGCTTGCAGTCTTTTCCAACGGCACCAAGACACGGGTCATCAGAGCTGGCACAGGGTGTCCCCAGCTATTCTGGGCATCCAGGTTCTCCTGCTGCTCACAGCATATGGCCACATGTGCCAGGTGCCTGAGAAATTGTTCCTTGGGTTGGTTGGTTGACCTTGCTGGGGGTGGATGCCTTGACCTCATCTCTGCTCACCCTTCTCTTTTCTCATTCCCGTTCTTCAGTGAGCAGGTAAGGAGTTTGCCAGTAGCACGTAAAAGTGCCCTTCAGGTCTTTCTTTAAAAGCTGTATTGGGGCAGGATGCCTCATACCTACAGAAATAGGAGGATGGTTTGCCCTGAGAGAAGGAAACGAGGAGGTTTTTGCGCTTCTCAGCCAAGGCATAACTCCAGTTTAGGCGAGATCTGTTGCAGCTGATTATCACAGCTTCTTTTCAGCACTGCATTAACAGCACCGTGGTTAACAGCTTCACAGCCAGACCATACTTGCTCCAGGAAATGTCCACAAGATGGGGCCCCTTTCATTGAGAAGTCTTTTAGGGACTTTGGCTCTAATTACAGTAATCAACACTCTGAATGGTCCCTGTCAAATCCTGCAGTAAAAGTACACCAGTGTCAGAGGAAACCTGGCTTCCTAGTATGTGGAAGCTGCAGAAAGCAAAGCTGTTGAATGTTGTTGTCTCTGCACGTAGCAAGGCACCAGCCTGTTGGGTTGTGATAAAAGGGAGGAATGTCACCCTCTCATTAAGAGCCTGTAGTTATTCAGAGAAAACACTGGTTGTCATACAGCATCATCACACCCTGTGTTTTACTTTGCCCTACTGAATATTTATCAGTTTATCTCCCGTATGTAGCAAAATCAAATTACCTTGGGATATCATTAGAGCTTGATAAATCAGTAAGTTGGAAGAAGCATGATTTGAATTTTAACCCAAGGGTATTCTCTTTATGCTTGCTCATCATGAGTCAGACATTTCTTTTTCCAATATAAGCATGTATAAATAGAGTTACACTAAGCTGCTTAAAGGAAGTTTAACTGTGGCAAACAGTTCCAAAATGCCGAGTTAATCTCCTTGTAATTCTCTGTTAAACTTAATTGGCCAAATAGTACAAAATCACTTTAAAATTCCTCAGCAAACTAAAACTCAATTGGGAAGGGCAGCCCAAATATTTATCACTGGAAAAGTAGTATTCAAAGAATAGCAACTAGTAAATCTGAATTTCTGCTATGCAAGCATCACCAGTGCTCACTAGATGGAGAGGAAGCCTCTACTACAGAACGAGATTTGTGTCTGGCACTTCTATGCTGCATGAGAATATGGGGAGTAGACAACTTGACGACATGCCACAGAAGAAATTGGACAAGGATTGATGAGCAATGGAAAAATAAATAGATGGATGAAGGAGCAGGCAGAGAAGCATTTCAAACTAGTGCTGTTTGGAGTCTTGTTACCTATTTCTGTGTTGATACCATAGCCCCAGGCTCATTGCTGTGGGTGAGAGAACAGCACAGATGCTGTTGTGCTGTGGCTGCAATATTAGCTGTTCACAGATAACACTCTGCCCAAACTGGGTCTTACTCAAATTGTTTTGCTATTTAGTTTTATTTTCTAGAGAGGATTTATGTGATAAACTAAATATTGTGTCTGTTTTTAATACCATTTACTGCATTACAATTGTAACAGAGAAATTGAAGAGGGATTATTGGAAGTGTACTTGAGGTCTTATTTGGCATCTATTTTGATTAGTTAGAAAATGTAGAATGGGAAAAATAACTAAGATATATTCCAAACATAAAACAGGTAAGCATTGAAGAGCACATTTGATTTTTTTTGCCAGAATGCTTCATTTCACGTTAGTAAGGGGACCAGCCAGACCAAGGAATATTGTTCCAGTACATAAATGGGAATAAGCAAACAGTTGCATTTTGATCAGTTAACAGTGACAGCAGAGCAAGGTTAAACAGCTTCTCAGACTAGGGTATAATAAATGCCCTCTGTATGATTACCTAATGTCTGTGAAGAGAAAGAGTAGGGATCACCAAATATTAGTTTAGTTTAAAAAGATGCTACAGTGGCCTATTTCCTGTTGAAAGATACAAGAAACTAAACTGAGCTTGAGGGTTTCTTCTGAGATGATCTCCTAGGTCATAAACTCTATAGAAACCTTTCTTCACTTGGCAAAGTTTCCAGCTTGTCCTTTAAAATGTAGACCTCTGGAGAAGTATCTGTGTTGTATGAGGATGTGTTACATGCACAGCACTGTTGCATGTCTCTATTCCTCTGACCACTCTCAGTTCAGATTACACAGTTTGTAACTTTACAAAGAAGCCCTCTGCTGATTTACCTTCTTCAAGCTGATTAATTAGAACCTTTAGAGATGCCAGTTAATGAGGAGTTCCCTGGGAAAGGATTATACATGGCAGGGGATACAAGAGACCAACAAAGTGCACGTAGGAGGCAGCAGTTTTGGATTCTCCAAAGAGGAAGGGAAAGGGGAAGTACAGAATGAAAGCTTCAAGGGGAACAGTAGTCAGAAAAACAGCATGATGACAGTGGAGTCCCACAGGGGTTACAGCAAGAGGCTACCAGGCGCCAGTGTGAGGAGGAACTGTAAGACCACATGAGAGGAGGGATTATGAAGCACAGTGTGTGAGGACATCACATGGAAATGTAGTTATCCCATGCTGAATTGCTCCAGGCACAAAGCTAGGAGTGGTGGACTGACATAAACCCTTCTTCTGGCCGTACCACACTCATGGGTTATGCTGACTGACCTGAAATTCATGAATACTTACGGCATAAACATGTCAACAGCCTGTTTACAATAAACACCTGGAATTGCCCTTCCAACCTGGCCATACCAAGTGGGTATTATTAGGTGTCTGGAGGGGGCTGGGGAGGACTGCATGAAGATTGACTCATAATCATAGTTGTTATTGCAGATAACAACTGGTTTTCATTTCTGCTTTCCTGCAGATTCCTAGATGGCTGATGAATCGAGGCCCTGCCCATGTGATACTGGAGATTTGACTATGAGGGTTGTGGGGCAGGAACTACAAGTTGAGCACATCAAAGTGTACATTTGCAAACCACCTGTCAGCACAGGCAAATCTGTGATTGTCATTCATGATATATTTGGATGGCAACTCCCAAACACCTGATACATGGCTGATATGCTAACAACTAATGGATACATGTAAGAAATCTTTTATTCTCCAAGAAATCCCACTCTATGATTTCTAACCTTACATTAGAACTGTTATAGGTGAAAGGAAACTATTACCAGGGCAGTTTGAGCAATATATTTCCATAATACAAACCCAAAGAAGAACATTGCTGTGGAGCATAGCAGAGTACAGCATGCTTCCTTCATTTTTTGCTGTTTACAGAAGTGACTGCATAGAATATGTAGAATATTGAAAATACCATGCAGTAAAAAGTGATTTTGCTTATTTTCCCAGCAAAGGTAGATGGCTTTTAAAAATAGTGTGTTCTGAAACCCAAGTATGTATTTTGTTTTTGCAAGTCTTTTTAAAATGAACTCATTCGATCTGAGTTATATGATGGGATTTAAAAAAAATTTTATCAGAATAAATATGAATGTCATACATTTTGAATATGATATTGAATATGTGCATATGAATGGTTCATATGCACACATGGATATTAAATGCAATCTCCTTCCCCCTCCAAAGCTTTTACATTTATTTTCAATGTCCTGCAACAGCTAAATTCAAAAATGCAGAAAAATCTTGCAATAACTGGATATGGTGCAATGTACTCCATTTGCTGTATACATTACAGACATTCACATAGGGTTTGAACAGGCATGCAGTACCAAACGGCAAACCTCCACATGAATATTTAGAAATCTAATTTGGAGAGATAGTGCCTTTAATGCCCTGAGCCTATGGAGCATGAAGGAAGCCAGATGTCAACAGACAGTTGTGGTGTGGCAACAACGCAAGGGTCTATTGTCTGCTCCCTGTCTTCCTTGAGGACTTCATGTCCCCAGTTCTGCTCCATGTTTGGAAGCATGTTTGCCTTGTGACCAAATGCAAATGTTCTCAATGTGAGACTGGGTGCATGCCCTTCATGCTGTGCAGGATGCTGGAAATCACTGCTATGACATTGTGCTGTTCTGTTACAGCAAGAGTCTGCTCTGTCAAAAGTGCCCAGTGTCTGATCAATTGGTATTTTTCCATATTACCTTGCTATTTTTCCCTATGATTCATGCCATACTTGTTTTTGGAATACTTTCTTTCCCTCCCCCAGAACTGTTAAGAATGCAGTGGTCAAGGGAAGAAGGCTTCAGGAGTACTGAGTGTTTTCAGGCAGTAGTGTCTGAATGAAGTTGTACGTGTCTTCAAGATGCTGCTGAACTGGTGCACCAATGTTTACTGAGAGGAAACTAGAGGGATTTTTCCTAGTGCAGCATGGGTTGAGGAGCTATGGAACTCCATTTAAGAGACCATATTAATCCAGATGGCTAGTACTGCCTTATTAGATCAGTTTGAGTGGGAAAATCTATTCTTCTGCATGGGTTTGGGGAGGTTCACTTTCAAAGCACTGTGTGTTTCTGACAGATTCTTATCCAAAGGCTGCACAGTTTTGCCCATACATTTCCAAATACAGTAATTTCACGAATACAAGCCACACCAATTTGACCAAAAGTTTGGTGGAAACCCGGAAGTGCGGCTAATATTCGAGGGCGGCTAATACATGAACAATATTCTAAAAGCTGCCAACACGGAAGTGAGAGCCCACGGCAGCCCCAAGCCAAGCTGGAGCCCGGCCGGCCCCGGCTGAGGTGGGAAAGCCTGGCAGAGGCGGGGCCAGCAGTGTGGGGGGCGGGCGGCAGAGCCTGAGCCAGCAGGGCGGGGCAGGGAGGGCGTCAGAGCCCGGGCCAGCAGGGCGGGGGAGCCCGGGAGAACTGGGGCTAGCAGTGCAGGGGAGCATGGCAGAAGCAGGAAGGCCGGCGGGTGGGGCTGCCTGGCAGCGGGGGAAACCCAGCAGAATCAGGGCCAGCAGTGTGGGGGAGCACGGCGGTGCGGGTGCCGGCAGTGCCGGCCAGGGCGAGGAAACGCAGTGGCGGTGCAGACGGGAGGGGGCGGCCGGCGAGCCTGGCGGTGGCCGCCCCACCGGCAGAGCCTGGTAGCGGTGGCAGCCCTGCCGGCCGGGCGAGCAAACATGGCGTGGGGCGGCCGGCGTGCCTGGCAGTGGCGGCGGTGGCTGGCCCGCCGGCAGGACGAGCAAACGCGGCAGCGAGGCGGTGCTGACGGGAGAGGGGGGCCAGTGAGCGCGGCGGCAGCTGCAGCACCACCCGGCCGGCCCCGTCGGCAACCATGAGCGGGCCGAGCCTTCCTGGCCCCACCCCGAGCCAGTAAACCCCGCTATGCCGCGATCCTGTTACTAATTGGCCAATTTGTGAAAGCTGCGCACGGATTCTCGCTACGAACGAAAGTGCGGCTAATATTCGGGGTGCGGCTTATCTATTGACAAAGACAGCAACATTGTCGAGGCACCAGAAGTGCGGCTTATACTCCGTGCGGCTTGTATTCGTGAAACTACTGTACATTTATGCTCTGGATGTCACTGTTGGGTCTTTTAATATAAATTATAGAAATGATCAAACAAGGTGAAGAAAAATAAATGCTTGCAACACACTTCAGTCTGATTTAGGCCAAACCAATCCAGTCATTTCACCATGTTCAGTAACATCCATGAGGTGTGTCTGAGGACAGAGAGAGCCAAAGATATTTTAATAAGTGAAAGATGATTGCTGTTTCCCAGGAATACCATTGCTTCCAACTGGGATGGGCTTGGGAGGACACACAGCAGCACCTGGTGGTGACCTAGTGATGGCAGCCTCCAGAGTCCCTTCTGCATGAGGAAACTTTGTGCTCCACTTTTGAGTCACAACTCTGCTGCCGGTCATGCGACATATTTTAGCCGAGGCCATCCTGAGCCAGGGCTTGTATCCCGTGATGCAGGAACTCAGTACTGAGTGGGCTCTTACTGCACTTCCCTTTTTCCAGTCACCAAATGAGTAAAACACTACCCCCTTCTTCCCCCTTCACTTGTTCTTTGCTGACCTCAGCCCATCAGGTGTCTGTTGTTTTGGTGTTTTCTATCTCATAAGTAAGCCTCACCATGCGCTCTATCATAAACAACTATTTTATGTAATTGTCTTGGTTTACATGGAGCCCATCAGTGATGGATTTATGTTAAATGCTATATGTTGTATGCAAAATGTAATGTTTTTGTAATCAGGGCAGAGTTTAATAATCTTTTACAAGATCATGTGTTGTTTTACTGTGTGTAGTTTCAAATTATGTACTCAAATCCAGGTAAAATACAGATAAAAGATTAATATTTTCCAGATTTGTATCAGAGAATATATTTTGTGGTTTAGTAATTTGTGGTTTAGTCATAGCATTTGTAGATGTATTTAAATGTTTTCTAATGCTCGTAGGTATTTCTGTGGAATAGGTAACAATGTTATTTAAAAACATTACTTTCTCAGGTGTTGGAGTCAGTGAGCCTGGTTTCTCTCTGAATTCTTCAGAGAGAAATCAGAATGCAGGGATTGAATAAAAATCTTTGGATAGATTGAAGTATGTTAAGCTACTCACACATAAAGTAGAAGTGTACAGTAAATTCACGAATACAAGCCACACGGAGTATAAGCCGCATATCCGGTGTGTTGGCAACATTGATGTCTTTGTCAATAGATAAGCCGCACCCGGAATATTAGCCGCACTTTAGTTCACAGCGAACTTTCACAAAGTCGTCATTTAGTAACACAATCGCGGGATCGCCGGGGCTTACTGGCTTACTGCTGACCTCGGAAACATTGTTTCCAAGTGAAAAAAGACACACCCTTTATTTACAAGCCGAAAAAGACAGGAACAATAGTGTGGTCATTTTGCGAGCATTCCCAATGGATCCACGTTGCCTTTAAACAGCCGCTCAGCCGCGCGGGCAGGCAGCTGAGCTCCGAGCGGAGCCACATCTCTGTGCTGGCACAGGAGCGGCCGTTGTAGCCCTCGCGGCCCGCGGGGGGAGTGGCCATTGTAGCCCTCTCCCTGCGAGCTGAGTGGCCGTTCTACCCCTCTCCCTGCGGGGAGAGAGGCTCCCCCAGCCCTCTCCCTGCGAGCCCAGCCAGCCCCGTAGCCGCACAAGACTGAAAACACTTTAAAAAGTACAGAGAAATATCACACACTTTTATCGAACTGCCGAGGTAACTCACCCCGATAACAACCCCCGCCCCTCAGTAACGCCGCCATCCACAGGCAGGCAATAAGCTGTTCTCTGATTGGTTCATCGTCGGAACAACGGGAAACCATGGATTTCAGACTGTTTTGGCTCGGGACTGGACCAGCATGATACTAGGTAAGGGCAGATATCACATTTTTGTCCATAGATTAGCCGCACCGGAATATTGGCCGCATTTCCGGGTTTCCACCAAAATTTTAGTCTTCTTGCTGCGGCTTGTATTCATGAAATTACTGTAAGTTTAAGTTTTAGGATAAGTAAGTAAGTCAGTAAGTTTTAGAATGAGCTTCAGTGCTTTTAGTGAGTAAAAGGTTTAGATGCCAGAGTAGAACAAATTTTAGTGAAGGTTAAAAAATGTACTAATGTTTTCAGTGCAGGCTCCAAGAACGTGATTGTAGATAGTGCTTAAACATAATAGAGCTCTAGTAAGAATATTGCTTACATTTTTCAGATAGAACAAGATAGGTCATATGCGTCATTTATATGTATTCTAGCATGTTAAAAAAATTAGAGTTCTAGTAAGTTAAGTAGTGGGTTTTAGTTTGTGTGCTGGCTTGTTGGAAAAATCCTATATAAAATTATGTACTGGAGACAGTTAGTGCTTTTGCCATTGCTTTTCTATTTAGCTTTGCTTTGCTTTGCTTACCAGCATCAACACCCAAGAACAAGACAGGAGCTGCCACAGCAACATCAGCTTCCCGGGACCTTGACAAGAGCAGCTTCTGCTTCTATTTGGGACTCTATAACAAAACTTAACATAGACTTTAACATCTGTGATTGTGCCTTTTGAGACTGATGTGCTTTTGTAACAAACAGCTTCTTAGCAACTATTAGATAACCCAACAAAGTTGGCGCATAAAGAGCACTGAAGGTCTTAACTTCACACTCAGGAAAAAAGGTGTCAAAATTTTGTCTGGGTAGACACCTTCCATGCAATGAAGGGCCAAAAGAAAAAACAAATCTCAGTGTGTGAATAATTAATTCAATTTTGGTTTTTGTGTGTGCAGAGCCAGCTGCCCAGACTCTTTTCAGGAAGAGAAGTTTGGAAGCTTTCTGATGAGTGGTCTGAATTTCAGGATTGGCTGGCTGAAAACTTGAGCTGGCAGGAATATACACAAAGTAAAATGTCAGGGAGCTGGATATCAAATTGCCTGCTGCTGTCAAAAACTGCCTTTTTCTCCTTTTCTTTTTTTTTTTTTGTTTTTTTTTTGTTTGGTTTAGTTTGAGGTTTCTTTCGGTTTTGTTTTGTTTGAGATTGTATGCAGCTATTTTAGCTCCACTAGCAAAAGTGGCCTTTTGAAATGACTTCCTAGAAGTGGATGGAATCAATGATTTTGCCTTAAAGAGAATTCAAGGACTACTCTCTTAGTAGCAGCTTGGTGAAGAACTTTTGTCGTCTGCTGTTGACAAAAGTTGCTTCCTCTGCTTCAAAAAGCCCAGTTTAAAAGTGCGCAGTGACTCAAATTGTGAGAAACCGTAATTCTGATCTGGTGTCTCACCGAGTCTAGCAAACTGATCCTTTAAGGCGTTGTATGGAAAGAAGAAAGTAGCTATTTATTGGGCCAGAGAAGTTTCCCAGCATGGTGTAATTGCTCCCAGGGAGGTGATAGCTGCATCATCAGGCAGAGTGAGGGGCCAGTGGCTCCCTAAGGAACGTGGTGCTGGGAGCCAGGAGGAGTATCCCATCTTCCCCTCCTGTGTGCAACACTGCCTGCATATTTATCAGCAAAGATCTGTCACTAGCAGGCTCTGCTGCCTTAATAACAGGCAGGGAACTGCTGGCAAGACAACACTCAGAAGGGGTCAGACTAATTAGAGGCCAAACTAATTAACTTTCCTGGGAGAGCAAATATCTTGCATTATTGGGAGTAGCTGCACTGAACGCTGCTGAGGTTGGCTGTTTGGTGAGAAGGTTATGGGATACATAACTGAATCATTTCCAGAGTGCTCCTGTCTCAGAGCGGTCAGTTGTCTTGGAAACTTTTTAGCTTGGAATCTGTCCCCTGTCTGCTGCAATGGGAAGGCAGGGTTGGGCGCTGCCTGGCATTTCTTACAGGCAATTCCCACGTTTCGGGTGTCAGCTCCAGTCAGGAGAGAATTTCTTGGCACTTAATTTGATTGTTGTGTGTGTTTGTGTGTTGGCAGATAATGCTGTGTTTGCGAGGCTGGTTATTGGGGAATCTCACTGGTGCCCAAGGGGCTGAGGAACTGGAGCTGGGAACAGCCTGGAGGTGATGTGAAAGCCTGAACTGCCACCCTGCTCCCACCAGAACTTACAGTCTCTGCGTGGTGACACATGCTGCAGGGGTAAATGGGTATTTTCAGAACATAGCATCTCAGCAAAACGTATTTCAGGCTATGTTGTAAATTCTGAAAACATCTACCATGTTTGTTACATTGACTTCCCTGCAACAAATATCCCAGATAACAATTTACAGTTACTGTCAGCATTTTCTATGGCTAATAAGTAGTATTTTCTAGAGAGGTTTTTACTACTTTTCTATCAAAACTTACAAAGCAAAAATTTGTCCAGCTTCTCACAGAATGGTAAGCTTTTTTAACGCTTAGGAAGGTGTGTAGTTAATATCCATCCTTTTCCAATCCATCCTCTTGTTTTCTTTGATGTTGTTATGTTGCTTTTTTATTGAATCCCATTGAGATATTTTTTTTTTCTCTTTCTGATATCAGATTAGCAACCTCCAATACTTACCCAAAATAATTAATTAAGGATGCAAAAGAAAATGTAGTATCAGCATAATATGGTGACAGTCACATGCATCTCTACATTTTCATATTTTCAAATACTGGTTTTACTGTGGTTACTTGATTTTCATTCTCTTACACGTTCCAGAGAAGCTGATGCTGTACTGAACTACCTAAGGGAGCAGTGTGGTGCAAAGAAATTAGGGGTCACTGGTTTTTGAGTGGGTGGTGTTGATGTAGGTCACCTGATGATCACACACTCGGAATTAAAGGCCGGTGCTTCTCTCCATGGTGGGTAAATCCAAGAATGTAGCACAAGCAGGTACACATGCATAAGTGTGTTGTGTAGCCTAAACACTTGCTGTAGCATCAGCTTTACAAATGAGGCTATCACCTGATGAAGAGAGGTATTTTTAGCAGAGTTGGAAGGATAGTGTGCAAAGAATACGGTGGTGAGGATATTGGTTCCTAGTTTTGGAACGGGTCATGGCAGCCATGTCCTTATTTTGGATGTGGACAGACAAACACGTTGTCCTTGGGTCACTTTCCCAATTTAGCTTCCTTTTTCCTGCTTACTACTGCTCTGCATACTGCAGAGCTAGAACTTCACCCAGGAGCAGAGTGTTATTTCTGTTGTAGCTGCTCTGTAAAGTTAGATTGCAGTTATTTTAACACCAGCTTTCCTTCTGTGCTCTGCTCAAGAAGCTGGGATAGCTGAGCTGCCCTTTCCTGATGTTCTTAGACTGTACATTTTGGACTACTTCCTAAAGCATTGTTTTTCCCAGACAGTTTGAAAGTGCTAAAGCTTGTACGCACAGGTGATATCTTTGAAGCCTTAATTCAGATATTCAGTCTACGCTAAGAAACTGTCTTAAAGAGAGTTTTAATCTAGAAAGATGTCCTTTGAGGAGCCATGATACCATTAGCTTCAAAATAAAGCTAGTACATATGGCTGCATACTGTGTGAGATATGAAAATTTCTCACTGGAGAAGCAAATGCTCTATTTGAGACTGGATTTCCCCTAAAATGTCAATCAAAGATTTTGTTTTCATCTTTTCTAGGACTAATCAAAGTTTCTGATGATATATCCAATCTCATGGACCCTAAACTTTTAATTTTTGCTGAAAAAAGATGACTTCATTCCTTTTCGTCAAATATGCTAATAACTACCATCTTCTTTGATTTCTGCATGTTTTAATTTCCATCCTAAATCATGAGTTAAAACTCAGCCTCCTAATAGTGCTTGAAGATCAAAAAAACAAGCAGAAAAATGGAACTAGATGTAGGCAAATAATGAACTCTCTCTCTGTCTCTCTCTTTCATTTTTAAAAGTAGGTTACCAACCCAAGTAAAAAAGTTTTATTAAAATCTCACTGCTGTTTTGGAGTAATATACACAGGGACCTGTCCTTTGCTATACACTAGTTTTTTCTATTGGTCCTGACAGGGCATTTTAATGTGAGGCTTGCAACCATGGCTGCTGCCCAAAGAAGAAATCTCACATCTCAAAAACAATCCATGTTTTTGCATGATGTATCTTGGTCCTTAGTTTTTCTGTCAGTGATATAAAATTCTCCATGCTGCACCAGCTCAAGACTGCATCTGCCTCAGCAGCCATCCTCCATTTATGGCCAGCAGTAGGGAATATCCCCCCTTGCTAAACATCCTGGCAACCTGTGCTTCAGGGGTTTTCTGAGCTAGAAGTTTCTAATGCCATCCTCCAACTCTGTCAAATGGCCGCTGGTGGACCAAGAGTCTGTGGATTTGCCAGACCCTTTTGGAACTTGCTTGAACTTCTGAGCTCTAGCACACCTTGTGACAGTGATTTCCATGGTTTAATTATGCCTCATAATTAAAGAGGGAGAAAGGCTCGTGATCATTAGTTTGAAACCAGCTGCCTCATGTCTTCATTAAGTGCTGGCTTCTAAAGCTATAAGAAAGCCAAACATGAGTGTATGACCCTTTTCACCTTTTCAATGCTACAGATAAAGACTGCATGTCATTTAAATGGGGAGAAAAATGTAATTTAGGGAGGTCTTAATTTTACTAATGACAGTCTCTCAAATTAAATATACTGTCAGAGGAATATTTATTGTAGTATCTCTCATGTAAAGATAGCCAACAGTACTAATGACCTGTATTTCTCTTAATGGGATTGTTAAGTTTTTCCTACTTTACATGCTGCTAATGGCCCTCCATCGTTCTCATGGGCAGGTCTTCAGAGAATTCTGATCTGAAACTGCTGATTAACTGCTGACTTCCATGTGACACCACCTATATGTAATATCTAAATGCAGCTGTTTCCTGTGTGATACAGCTGTCATAATACATATTTTCCAGGAGAAGAATGCAGAAATCTATAGAAGTGTATAGCGCTTTAATTTCCCCAGTGTCAAACGTGGATAACTTCACATTAATGGTGTTCCTTTAGCATTAGAGGTTTGTTAATGTGGGAGAGGACGATCAGGACATCTATTTAGAGAATGGCAGTCATTCATAAATTCTGGAACGGCATGTGAACTGTAACACTAACACTGTGACTAAGCAAAAAGAAAAAAAACAAACTGACATGCAGAATTTTTGTGAAATGTAAGGGCAGATAGCTACCAAATCATATTATCATAGTTTTTTTATAAATGTCTATTTTATAAATATATAGGTAATATATATTATTATAGTAACTACAAGTACAGCCAAATATTGATAAATGATAAAACTGTAAGTCTCTGAGTAAGTGGAAATGTGAGATCTGAAAGAGGCGTGTGTTTACATTGCAAAGTGCAGCTAAATGCATGTAGGGAGATCATGGATGCATAGAATTAAGTTTTGACTTCTAAGTGAAAAATCAGAATGGATTGTTTAGCAAGGAACATGAAACAATAGGGAATCAAATTAAAAGCAGTTTAACTTTTATATTAAGGTGAAGTGGAATAGTCTTATGTACAAAGAATTACTTCAAGGGCCACATGACTAAGAATGTGGAAATGTGGTTAAACAGCTCTAGTGGAGAGAAGGTTCTGTAAGCATTGCTGCTATCTAGAAATGAGGAAAACTCACAATTGTTCTCCCATTTATTTGAGTGCTGCTCTCTAAAGTTGATATGGAGTACCTAATGTAATTATGTGCTATAATTTGTGGCATACAAGTGGGAAGAACCAAAAACGTAAAACAAAAGGGCTGGGTTTTGAGTCTTATGACTTTGCTCTCGAATTCTTGGATGGGCTTTTTTTGTTTAACTTTATTTTAGGGATTCCAAACAAAGAGCACCAACGAAGTTACTTAGAATATGAGCAAACACCTTATATTTGAGGACTAAACCTCTAAGACGAAAGTCTGGTAGACTAGCGTGCATTAAGTCTACTTTATAGGTGCACCTCTGAGGAAACAGAGAATTTTGGATTGCTAATATATTTAGCTAAAGGTCTTTTAAAAATAATCCTAATAATCCCATAAAAAGAAAATCAGGAGAATGGGAAGGATACAAGGGTCAGCCAGAGATTAAAAATGAAAAAGAAAAAAAATGTATAAAATATCCTGTGATAGGATAAAAATGTATTTTAGACATTTATTGTATAGCATGGACGTCCAGCAATCTCAAAAGCTATTACTTTCTTACATACTACTTGTTTTCACTCTGAAGAGAAAGTACTTTTCCTGTGGTGTGTAAGCTTTGTCTAGTACAGAGCTTTGAAATGACATCTCCACTACCTCAGCCCTCTGATGACTTTAAATATGCCTCTTACCCATGGATGAATAATCTAAGGAACTGATTATGCCAATGTAGTGTTTAAAAGTGGGTGACCCTAGCCTTTAAAAACAAAGAAACACCCTTAAAAAAAAAAACAAAAAAAAACAGTGTTGTTTTTTTTTTTTTTCTAGATGGATTGTTCCGCTAAATCAACATGTTTTCAAAACTGAAAGGAAAAGCCCTCCAGGGGTGAATACCATCTCGCGTGGGCTCAGGAGAAGGCTCGGCGCTCAGCTCCCCATGGCAGCACACCCCGCCTATGCTCGCAGTGAAATGAACAGCTTTAAAGAGAGTCCCTCGTCACTGCTCCAGGCACAAAGATAAAGCCACGGGCTTATGTAACTCTCTTTTAAAGGAGCCTGATCCTTGCGCTCACCCTCTGGTTTTGTGAGTTAGCGCTTGCTTTGGGGATCCGATTCCGCCGCAGCCATCCAGGCTCAGCTCCTGCATCCTGCTCCTGCATCCTGCTCACCTGCAGTGCCACAGGTACGTGTAGGTCTGCTTGGGTTTTAGTTTAAACTCCTGCCTTTTTCTCCCAGAAACGCAGAACAAATGCTGGCGAGGTGTGACTCAGCATGTTCGGGAGACTTTCATTTTATTTGCAGGCAGAGTGCAAGCTCATTTAAATGCACTTGGGGGTTGCCTTTTTCCCTTTCTATTTCTTCCTTTCTTTTTCTGTTTGTGATGATGTTTCAGAAAGCTTTTATTTTCCCTCCAGAGGTGGGGAAGACCTCTGAGAAGGAAGACTCAGGAGAGTGTGTTGAAGGTGATGGTGCCACACTGCAATAGCTGTATTTTTACTGGCTGTAGATTCAAGTAGCTGAAAATTAATTCTTGTTTGCTCTTCCATTAAATTCTCAAGTGCTTGCAGGTGGAAATGGTGGTACACCAAGGCTATGGGTTTTCAGATCCTCCTAAAATAATAGCTTTGATAAGAGGGGGAAATCAATTTTTAGGTAATGTTTCAATAGCATCTTAGAAATGGAAAAAGATGCTGTTTGTATGCACTACAACAGATGCAGAAACACTGAAGTGTCTTGCCTATGCTACAGAGCTTGTGAGTCTCTATGGCTGATAAACCATACAAGCCACTGCTACCCCTCAGAGTCTTGTATCTGGAGATGTTTTCATCAGTAAATATGTCTACATCTTTAAATATTTCATGTTCTATGTGTTGCTTTACATTTTATCAGATAGTATGAGATGTTTTCAATTAAAGCCTTCGGGGATATACTGGTAAGGGCATTGTATTTGTGTTTCTGGAGTTCTGAAATATGTTTCTTTAATAGATAATCCCTGCTTTTGCAATATTTTTTAATTTAGTCTAATTAAAAGGAAACAGTTTGTGAATGGAAAATTAGTTATGAGCTTCTTCCTATAATACATTTGCACTGTATTTTGCCTTATATGCTCATTTATTCATTCATTTTTTCCTGGTAAACTTATTTCAAATTAGAAGTCATATATATGAGACCACAACATGTAAGGAAAAAAAGGACACTTATGGGATTGGTTTATTTAGAAAAGGTAGAGTACTAGTGTAGATACGTACCTAGAGATAATACAGCTTTCAAATATGACACAGCTTGTCTTGAACTGATCTGCAAGAATGAAATCTCCTCATATCTGCAGTCTAGCCCTGGTGATACTGCTTGGGAGATTCTAGGTTTTAAAGTCTGCGAATCGAGAATGTATTGGCCTCTGGAATTCTCTCCAGTTTTTCTGGCTGCCAAGTTATCTGTTGGCATTCCTAAAGGTGTTCCTTTACTGCCACAAATCTTTAAGTCCCAGTTGTCCAGGGACAAGTTCAGTAATCTGCTTTTTTTCTCTTTCTCTCTGTATTTTTGACACAGTCAAATTTGAAGATCCTTTTTTCTTTACTAGCAAAGTTTCTGTGGTAACATACATGATTTATCTGTAGAGAGATTGGGCAAAGCTTTATCTAAATTCTTTCTGTGTTCTTGAATCATTTGTAGATGCTCTGTGAATATTCAAAGGAGTTATTCAGGTCTGTTCACTCAGTTGGTTAAACTAAGCTTGATGGCAGAAAATCATTAACTTGAGTCCAAGGAGCTACATACAGATGTGTTAGATTCTGCAGGTACTTTTTGACCTTTGTGATTTACTTTTTTATTTTCATTTAAGCAATAGTTTGAAAAAAATTAACCATACCCTACTCTTATCTTCTTGATAAAAGATTTGGCTCAACTTTAAGCTTTTGGATTTTATGTTCAGTTTTGTTTTTTCCTGTCTTGGAGTTCTAATGCATTCTTTATTTAATATTCAAGAAATACAGTTTTATACTCTGACTTGTGCTGGTACATTTTTCTTGACATGTTTCTTAAGTATGCTTTTTCAAAAGTCTGCAACATCTGAGGCTAAAGCCATTAGAAAAAGGATTTATTGACACTGAAAATTTCAGTTATGTAATATTTTAAGTCCCTGGATGAAAATATAATGTGTAATTATATCTTTCTACACAGTAGCTGTTGTTTTTTGTGTTTCAAAATGCTGAGTCTTGTATTAAGCCTTACTGTCTACTAAAGACATTCTTGACACAAAATACACATGATGAAGAGTGGAAGGACTGGCTTTATTGCTATGTAAATAATTTGTGATGTTTGCTCTGCTGCTTGCTCATAACTTTGTTTTTACTGCACTACTCACTGTAGGGCATGGAAATCCTAGCATGCACCAGGTCCCTGCTGAAGACTTCATAACATGAGAAACTCTAACAAGAATCTTATTTATGTTAAATAACCTAACGGGCTTATTAACTAATGCTTCATTTTAGATCAAGCAGTAATGAGCATGTTCATCCTATTACTGTAGTGATTAAAAAATTCAATAGTGGGTGATACCTGATGTCTTCTGATGTTTTTCAGTGTGCCATGCTTTGGTTTTCTCTACTGGATATTTTTTATTCTTTAGCGTCACACATGGCCAATGAATCGAGGCCCTGCCCATGTGATATTGGGGACAGGTTTGACTATGGAGGCCGTGGGCAGGAGGTACAAGTTGGGCACATCAAGGCGTATGTCTGCAAACCTTCTGCCAGCACTGACAAAGCTGTGATTGTGATTCACGATATATTTGGATGGCAGCTCCCAAACACCAGATACATCGCTGATATGCTAGCAACTAATGGATACATGTAAGAAATACTACTCTTGTCAAAGTGTCTTTTTAATAAGAAAGTTTGTTGAACCATTTTCTTTCCTCATATAAACCATACAAACACAAATAATATCACAGTCTTTCCTTACTCCTTTCTCCAAGGAGCTTTCTGGTAAAACAGTGAAAGAAGTCTAAAATAATTGAGTACTCTCACCATAACGATGTCTTATAGTTAACAGTCTTAGTACAGTAAATTCACGAATACAAGCCGCACTGAGTATAAGCCGCATCCCTGGGTGTTGGCAAATATTTCGTTTTTTGTCCATAAATAAGCCGCACCTGAATATAAGCCGCTCTGTCGTTCGCAGCGAGGACCTGCGTGCAACAAAGTTGCCAAATAGTAACAGAATGGCGGCAGGGCGGGGTCTACTGGCTCAGCTAAGGCTGTGCAGGCTCGGCCTGCTAGGGGCTGCTGATGGGGCCAGGTAGCCCAGCCTGGCGCTGCCGCTCGGCGGGGCCACTGGGGGCCAGCTGCCGCTGCCACTGGGCTCGGTCACCATGGCCCGGCGCTGCCCTGTGGTGGCAGGCAGGGATGGAGCCCCCCGCCGCCTCCCCGAGCCGTGGCAGGGGCGGCCCGGGTCCCCCCTCTCCTCCCCGGGCCACGGCAATGGCGGCGCGGGGCCCCCCTGTCTCTCCCCTGGGCTGCGGCAGAGGAAGGAAGGAAAGAGCTCTCCCTCCTCTCTCCCCGCCCCCCGTGCTGCCTGCAGGCAGCCAGGCTCCACCTGTGGTGCAACAGAGTAGCAATTTGTAACAATCGCAAAATGCCGACTTTGCAGCAACTCAGCTCGGCGCTCTGGCTGGCACTTCTGAGGTTGTAAATGTCAGAAAATTATTCACATATTAGCCGCTCCTGAGTATTAGCCGCATTTCCGGTTTAGGAGCAAAATCTTAGTCAAATTGGTGCGGCTTGTATTCGTGAAATTACTGTAGGTAAGTGCATAAGAAGAGAGGGGAAACAGAAAATTTTCCTATTCTGCATCTTTCATCCTTCATGAGCCTGAAGCAGTCTGCTTCCTCCTTTCCTCTGTGCAACTTGGCTGTTGTGGTAAAAATTCCAAAGAAGCTGAACATCTTTCTATGAAGGGAAAGTGTATTAGCTTGTGCCAAATAGAGAAACAAATTCTCAAATATGTGAAAAGCATATTGAGTATCCTCTTTCCTGTATTACTGGGTTAGTGTTCCTTCTGGGATAAACATACATATCGTGTAAATTGTAGTTTCTTTGGTTTGGTTTTGGATTTCTTTATTTAAGTATGGTAGGAAACCACCAAGAATTTCAGTTACAGTTAACAGTTTATCAAATTAAGTAATGAATTTTAACAGGGAAAAATGTAACTGGAAATTATAGAGTCTTCTTATCAGATGTAGAATATCTTTGAGGATTGCTGGTAAAATGCTTTGGTATGGGTTAAGTTCTATGTATTCAGCAAAAGGAATTTGATGTGTAGTACATATGGTCTTCCTTTTAATCCTTTTCCAGTATTTTTTCATGGACATAAAATATTTTTCATTTTTCTTGCAGAGCCATCTGCCCAGATTTTTTTGTGGGACAAGAAGCTTGGAAACCTTCTAACGACTGGGCAACTTTCAATGATTGGGTGAAAACACGAGATGCCGGCAAAACAGACAAGTACAGCCATTGTTCCTTGTCCACTGAGGGGACATCCGTGTTTCATAGGAATTTCTACCTCAGTAAAAATGTAAAATTAGATCCTAAATTATTAGCGGGTCAAATATAGCTAGATGTCCACAAACAGAAATTTCATGCAGCTCATGGGACAAGCTCGTGGTTATGTGAGTGGTGCTTTATGGATAAAAATAGATATCTGAAGAATAAAAGTGCCCAGTGTTTGTACATAAAGTAGAAGCAAAATTAATGACTCAAAAGAAAAGAATCAGCAATGGAACTCACTTAGGCCACTTGGATCCCTCAGGAAGGAAAATTCCATGGATTTTAGATAGGGTGCTAATACACACACTGTATTTCTTCTGCTCCTCATCAGATCACAGCTAGTTCAAAGCATACTGTTTTCCCACTTTTCTGTATTTTTCCCATTTTTATCTGACACATAGCTTGATTGCATAAAGTAACAGCTGATTTAGAAAAAATAATTTGAAATTTGCTTCCACAATTTTATAAAATTTTGTCATCCTTGTGAGAGATACTTTGCATGTAAGTCACATTTGTGATAACAGGATGCTCTTGAACTGGCTGTGTGTTCTCAAACTTTTATTTTTTTAGTCTATATGATAACTGCTGCTATTTGTGAAATTAACTGGACTGCTGTTCATAAAGTCACCTCATGTCCTAGTAACAGTCATCTAGGAAGAATGATTTTCTCTTTTGTCTTCTCACCCGGAGTTTGTCTTCTATTTTAGAAATCAATAATAATATAGTAGTTTTGTGGCCAGCAGCCAACAATCTGGACCACCCAGTTGCTCTCACAAGAGGAAGGGGGAGAGAATAAGGGAAACAAAGCAAGAAAACTCATGGGTTGAGATAAAGACAATTTGATAAGTAAGGGAAAAACCAGGAGTGATGCAAAGACATCCCAGAAGCAGACTGATGCCCACCCAGTCTTTGAGTAGCAACCACCAAGGAGGCCAGAGAAACAGGCTAGAGCCTTAATTCACTTTCATTTGCGTGTCTCAGAGAAGTTGATGTCGTCCTCAAGTATCTAAAGGACCAATGTGGTGCAAAGAAGATTGGTGTCATTGGGTTTTGCTGGGGTGGAGCAGCAGTGCAACATCTGATGCTGAAAAATCCTCACTTAAAGACTGGAGTGTCCATCTATGGTAAGCCTGAAATACCTGCTGCATTCTGAGCAGAATACCACTGCAGGAAGCAATTCTGTAGGGCCGTTGCTGTAACAAAATTCAGTGTGACATCTAGAGAACAAGGTGATTTTACTACAAATTATCTATAAGTGATTTGATTTTGCACACTCATATTTTTACACTTGAGTGTACCCAGCAAGTTCTGTGTATTTAAAGAGTGGCATGACCAGGATGACATTTGTGAAGGGAATGCCAAATGCCACAGCCTCACTATGGCTGAGGTTCCTCTTGGCTGGTGATGACAGAAGGGCTTCTGGGCATATCTTTTACATCTTTTAGACAATGGTCCCTCATTACTAATAGGAAACATTTTTTAACTCTCTGCTTTAACCCTGTACTCTCATATATTACTCAATGCATTCATGCTGCCTTTGATACTTTTCTTATTAACTTCTGTACTTCTACAGAGCCCAGACCAACTTATATTAATTAGAGGTGAAAGCAAATTGAAGGTATTTTTCCAGAAAGATTATTGGGATTGTTTTGCTGCATTGATATGCTGCTCAGTTGAGTTGATTCAACAGTGTTACTTGCTAATATTTTACTTTTTTGTTGTAGTAATCTCAGGAATAAAAAGAGCAGGCAGGGTGGCAGCTGGTTAATTCTACTGTAACATTTATTTAAATATGTTTGAATAGTCAAAATTGCAATGTCAATTTGTTATGAAATGATATCAGTGTAAATATATGTACACTTAAATTGTTACCATGTATGTGGAATGATGAAAATTTACAATTATCTTAAAAATGGTTTTCCCAAGCCAGACATGAGCAGTTCCAAAGTGTCCATCTCTCACAGAACCCTGTCTCTGACAGTGGTCAGAAGCAGTTGCTTAAAGCAACCCCCAAAAATGGGACAAGTGTAACAATTCTTTCCTGATTTTTTTCCCACCGAACTGATCTCTGGTCTCTTTTACACAAAACAGATATTATCTTTAATGAGACTGCAAACATTTCACAACAAAAGGGACTTTTAAGCAAAGTGTGTTAAATTCCATTACAGACTGATCAGCTGTAACTGATGAAAACGTTCTGAAGTTTCACTGTATAAATTTTGTAGTGTTTTAGCTACTTTAGGTAGCATAACTCATTGTATGTATGTTTTCTTCTTCCTTAGGAGTGATCAGCCGTTTTGAGGACAAACACAGTTTGCTGCATCCTACCTTCTTCATTTTTGGCGAGAAGGATGACGTTATTCCATTGGAGCAGGTGAGTTTCCTATCACAGATATTTGTCTTTTTAATGCTTTTCATGCTTGTTTTGTAATTTGGTTTTTAATGAAAACAAAGTAGAAAACTAATTTGCAGTCTTCTTTCTCTTTCATTATTTCTTACAGTATTTCTGCACAAATTTATGTTGTTTATTCCCAAACCAAAAAGTTTTACCATGACACTAAAAAGAATTTTTGTTTCTGTTTGAAAATTTGGACGATTCTCATCAGTTCCTAGGAAAAGAGCAGGACTCCAAAGAAAACCTTCTGACAAATTTAAGATTGGAGATGCTTTTTAGTGATACCAATGGTCCATAAAATCTGCCTGTTCCAATGGAATCACTTGTTACAGGAGAATTAAAAAGATCCTGTGGCTATCCTTTTCCTTTTTCCACTGTCCTGCAGAGATTGTCCTTTCTGTCACTCTCTCAGCAGCCTTTCTCTGGAGCCTTAGTGGGGAGTCATTGGAGAAAGATGATTATCTGCCAGGGGGAACAAAGGGAAACATGTTTTTATTGAGTCATGTTGGCTTTAACTTTCCTAGCAAAAATTCTGATCACTTTGAACTGCTGATTTTGTCTCTGCCCCTCCTCCCTCGACTTCAAATTAATTCAAACTCTTGCCCCATTTTTTTTTTTATGTTAGGTCTATCAGCAGCAACTCCTACAGTATTTACTATTTCTCATGATGCTGAGCAGTAGGGTTTTTTTACCCTTACAGGTATTCAAAGTATTTCATATTACTTTTTTTTTACATTTTATACAGTTACATGCTGGTATTTTATTGGGGGAAAAAAAGCCTAGTTAAATAAAACAAGTGCAGTAACAGAAATGCATTTAAGTATAAAATTAGTAGAAGAGAAAACAGTGGCAAGGATAAATTATGTCTTTCAGAAAAGTAGAAAATGAGGACAGTTTTGGGACTGTAAATATAGAACATGTTAGCTGTGTACTCAGCCAACATAGAATGTTCTGTGTTACAGGTCACCTCGCTGGAGCAGAAGCTTAAACAAAACTGTAAAGTTGATTATGAAGTTAAAATTTACCCTGGACAGACACATGGGTTTGTGCATCGCAAAAGAGAAGATATCAATCCTCAAGACAAACCTTATATTGAGGAAGGAAGAAAGGATATGATCAACTGGCTGAATAAATATCTTTAGATTAAATTAATGGCATTAAACAAAATCAATTGTTGTAGGAAATCAGAAAATAATACAGGCTATATTGCTTAAGATGTTTTTACAACCATAAAAATATTTTGTAAAACTCTTCTGCAATAACACTACTTATTTGCTCTTACCTTCTAAGTAGGGGCTTAGAAATGATTTTTCAAATGCTGAAAGCTATAAATGTAAAGCAGGTTTTTAACACTGGTCTTGTATATTTTAAAATTATTAGAATTTCTTATTGCATATTTTCCAGCACCTGAAAGTTTAAATTTTTTATATCAATGTCAACACTATTAAAAATCATTGAAACTCTGCCCACACTTGATAAATTCTCTCCTTAAAGCTGTGTTTAGCGTTGTTTAGCTGTGAGATTTTCAGCTCCAAGATTTTCAGCTTTTAGGTAAATATAGTTCTGGGTTGGAAGGCTGGGAGATTTTCTTGGAAACAGAGTATCCTATTCAGAATTAGTGAAAAGGGAGCTAGAAAAGGGAAAGAAGTGTATGTGAGCAGAAAGGGAACTGCAAAAAGTTGGGAACCATGACTGAAGTGAAGAGGTTAGAGGAAACTACATAATTTCACTATTATCTTGATGCAAATCCTTCATCTCTCATGGTTTCATGGTTGCCCTACCTACTGAACCTAATTCATAGTTTAATCTAAACCAACCTCCAACATTACTTCCTCACCTCCACAAATCTTTCCTTTATCTTCAGGTTTCTGTCCGCTCTGATTTTATTGGGTATTGGTAAGGCACAGCCCATTCCTAGTGACTGGGGGAACATCACCCTGTTTCAGCTCCTTTGGACCCTCCCAGTGTAATTCCCAAAACCATGTGGTGAGGTCCTGCCTGTATTTGTGATGCTGAAGGAATAGATGTGGCTAAAATACTGTCCTGAACATTGCCTATTTTCCTCTCAGGCAAATACATGTGAGCCCAGGGAGCTTTCACAGAATATTGCCTTTCAAGTTGCAGCCCTTCTGTGGTTTCCACTGATCCACAACATTCTTTATTTTTTAGTTTGCTGCTGCCAGCCATGCCTGCCAGCTCCCTCAGGAAGTCACATTCCCTCTGGCGCTTTTCTAGCTGGGGGCCTAAGTAGTCTGTGGTGGAGTTGTAGCTGCATGTCTGTCTGAACTCCATGGTCTCTCTTTGGAGTCTCCCACCATGTGGGTCCCACCTCAGGTCCCAAATCCCCAGCAGTGCTTCAACCACCCTTCCATTTCAACCCCCTTCTTCACATCATTCCTTCCCTCCTGCAATGCACTCTGTATGTCCCATGAGAAGATGCTTCTGCAGTGCACTGGTTGGTTGATATCAAAGAAAATCTCCTACCTTTCAAAAAGATTTCATGTGGATCTCTGAGGCAAAAATACAAAATCTTCCTCTGCTCCTTGGTTCATGCCCCTGGTCAGTAAGTATTGCTGTTCTGTGGTTTGGACACTGCACATTGTGTTTCCATCTTCTTGCTCAATGATTTCAGGAGAGATGAGCCTTCAGTTCTTACTGGGTGCAGCCAGTGCAGGGAAAGCCTCCTCAGGTCTGCAGGGCGTGGTTTCCATGCTAGAAGAAATAGACCCTCCACACTGGAGAAGCTCCATGATGCCTCCCCTGATCCTCCCTAGGGCTCAATCTATGCAGATTCCCAGTGACTTATAGACAGAGGGAAGGGCCAGACAGTGACTTCTGTGCTTCCTGCCAGTCCTGGCATGGCTCTCAGAAGAGGAGAAGTTTCCCGGGAGAGAGCTGCAGACACCTCCATGCACTGGCACAGGCACATCTGACGTGTATGCCTGCCCAGCTCTAGGGAATGGGAACATAACAATGCACAAACCTTCCTAGAAGGAAGCAATGTAGGCTTGTGGTTCAGGTAATCTGTAAAGTGTAAATTCAGTTCCCAGCTCTGGATTCATGCCAAATTTATCAGGGTTGCTATGAGAACAGAGAGGGATGATGAAACTGAACTCTCTACAACTATTTCCTCATTTGGATTTTAAACAAACGAGCCTTGGTTTCTCTGAAGGTAATGTCTTGGTTGGCAAACCTGTCCAGCTCAGTTTTTATGTGAGTGAACAGATGTCTTAGGAAATATGGCTAAGTGTTGCCAATTTCCCCCTGAGATGGAGAAAGACTGTAAAACTAAAGACCATGTTGCCAAAATTAATTTTCCTTGGAGAATTCAGTCTCTTGCTGTAAGAGAGGTGTTGTATTTTATTATATATGATTTTATAGAAAAAAAAAAAGGTGCATTAGAAAAAGTTATTGCTAGCAGTTCAAGGGACATTATCCTCTACTCAGCTCTGGTGAGGCCACATCTGGAGTGTTGTGTCCAGTTCTGCCTTCCTCAGTAAAAGAGAGATATGGAGTTCCTGTAATGAGTCCAGAGGAGGGCAACAAAGTTGATGAGGGGAGGGAACCGGAACATCTCTCTTACAAGGAGAAGCTGAGAGAACTGGGCCTGTTCAGCCTCAAGGGGAGATGGCTGAGGGGACCTCATGTGTGTCTGTCAGTATCTGAAGGGAAGGGGTCAAGAGAACAGAGCCAGGCTCTTCTTGGCGGTGCCAGGCAGTAGGACAAGAGGCAATGGGCAGAATGTATGGGAAGTTCCACCTGCATATGAGGAAGAACTTTACTGTGCAGGTGACGGAGCACTGGAGCAGATTGTTCAGAGCAGCTGTGGAGTCTCCGTCACTGAAGGTATTCCAAGACTGGATGCAATCCTGTGCAATGAGCTCTAGGATGACCCTGTTTGAGCAAGGAGGTTGGACCAGATGACACACTGTGGTCTCTTCCAACCTTACCAGTGATTTTGTGATTCTGTAAAATACACTAAGATGAAAAACTCAGAAAACTCAATGCTGGCACAAGCATTTTGATAGCATCTGTTATCTTTAATCAGTTTAATATTGCACAAGCTTAACTTCTACTCCAATTTGCTTACCTTTTTACATGCTGAATGGGAGCTTTTTTATGAGTTTCAGTTAAATCATTATGGCAACAGATTTTAATCCACAAAATGCTTCTTCCACTCTGTTCCTTTTTCTGCATTGCTCACGGTCAAGTTCACATTTATTTTTGGTTGGTTTTTTTTTCACTGTGATGTCTAAACCAGATAGCCACTGTTTTATCTTGTTAAATTTTCTCAGCTTCTTTGACTCCTAAATTGGAATGGGCCTTTAGTGCAGAGGCCATTATCAGCAAAGATGAAGAAATGCACTCCTGCTTCCCTCACACTCCCCACCGGACATACATACATAGCAGTGCCAATATTCCCATAAAAGACTGTACACTCATTCACTATAAAAAAATGCCCTCCACCTTCTGGCCTGCAGGCAGGAGGGGCATCTGTGCTTTATCGTACATCATAAGAGACTGTGCACTTGCTTTAAAAATATGTCCCTCTATACAGCACCAACTGGATGGATGTGGGGAGCAGCTCTTCCTCAGCTGCAACCTCTGACTCCAAGGAACTATGCTGCTAGGTCTTGAAAGGGCTTTTTTGTCTTATTTTTTTCTTCAAAGCCGGCCCTAGGGAAAGAGCTGAATGATTGCTATGCTGGATTAGTGAGGCTTCAGGGCCAGAAGTCTGACCAGAATTTGAACTTGATGGAAGTTGAAGAATTGATGGAAGATGTGATAGAGATGACGACACCAATAGATTCAGGTCCAGCTCATCTGAATGCCTTGTTGTAATCCATTTTTGCCACATTCACAGTTTGCTGTTTAGGACTGTAGTTGCCTACATAGGTTGTGATCAAACTGGAGTCCATGCCTTTAACTGATGAGAATTCAATGTGTTTTGCCACAGACCAGGAGTGGTAGCTTAGGCACTAGAAAGGCGCACTGAGGACACAATTTCTGATGTAGGTTGTTTCGTCACAGGGGCAAAGAACAATCTAGTTTCATTTGGAATAAGAAAAAAATAAAGGTAGATCCACTGAAAGCACTTTAGTCAGAGCTCCCATGGGAATTTGGTACCTACTTCCTCTTTATACTCTCAGAAGTCTCCAGCACACTTTGCTTATTTTCTGATTTCTCACATTTGGCACTGAAGTTTATCAAAGCCCAGTGAATAACAGAATGATAAATTTCAGAAAGTGAGGAGTAGAATGGGCTAGTGAAGCTTCAAAACAAAGTTCCCCTTTCAGACCATCAGTGGAGCAGATGGTGACACCTGTGGCAATACATTTCCTTTCCTTCCCTCCCTGCCACTGCTGTACTAAGAGCTCATGAGGAAATTTCACATCTGGGCTGGTAGTTTGCCCAGAACTTCAGCAAAACTATGCTAATGTAATTTGTTAGGGGGATTGCAAGTTATTCCAACTGCACTAATAAGCTGTTCTTCAGTTTTACTTCCAGTTGTTGAGCTTACAAATTGTTGACAATTTCTTTAAAGTTCTTTCTTTTTTTTGCAGAATCCTTAGAAAACTGAGAAAGTTGCTAAGAAACTTTAGATGGGTGGCTAAGCCAAAGTAAAAAAACTTTGTCTTTCAGTAAAGAAAAAACCTTTTATTTCCCTCTGACTGCTTTGAGCAAAAAGCAGAAGGTAATTTTTAGGCATGGATGTTTGCAAGAAGAAAGAGATGTGGGGGAAAGGATAAGCTTGCATGTTGTTGTATATATTTGCAAGAACTGTAGTTTGCAGTGCTCTGTGATGCTGCTTTGGAGAGCAGTGAGCTGTGAAAGCTCTCCCTGTCAGTAGGCCAGCAGTAGGGTAGCAACTCAGGGAAGGTTAGCAGTGCAAGGTAAGTTGATCCTGTTGGATAGCTTGAATAGAATGAGAGCTTGTGATTGTCCTGCCTTTCCCCTCTTCTCCTCACCCAGCTGGTTTAGCTCCAAAATCACTCTGAATTTTTCTTTCTGAGACACAGATGTACCTTGGGTGAAAATTAAAGGGACAGACTCACTCATGTGTGTTATCTACTGCAGATGAAACCAACTTCTGGCTCCAAGGGCAAGGTATGGTAGAGGTGTCCTCCTACTCAGGGTTGTTCCTGCTCTGTACAGGTTGTATATCACACCTGTGTTTTCAGATGTGATAACCAGAAGAATGTTCTCTATAGTGGTGTATAACAAATAGTGTAAGAAAAACTAAATAAATAAAATGATGGGACTTTCTTTGCTGATATAACTGTGAAATCACATCAGTAAAATCTCTCTAAGCTGAAAAAAATGGGAGTAACAATGTCCTGCAGCAGCATTATTAATTGCTGCTCATCTCCAGCCCACCCTTTGCTGATGCCCCTTTGCTATGTAACACCAAGGCAGAGGGTAGCACTGCTGTGCTTGCCCATCTCAAGGCTGTGGCAAGCAAACATTAATTTGTTCTGCTCACAGCCTGAGCTGGGCTAAAGCTGCAGAGCCTCCTCAGGTGGGTGATTAGTTAAACAATCTTAGCAGACTGTATCAGCTTGAATTATTATGCATAGCAAAGTGGGACTGGGCTTGTACTGTAGTGACTGGCAGCAGGGCTAGAGGGCATACAGTTCTATCCTTTTTTGCCTCTGCAAAACACTGCTGAGGCCCAGACCTAATTATCTGTCTGCACAACATCTCACTTTTGCACATTTGTCACTTTTTGCAGATTGAATATCTGTGAGCAGCTACCTATGGACACCTAAGTGACTGCAGCTACCTAAGTCACTCCATGCAGAGCAGCAGAGACCACAGAACAGGAAGAGTTTTAGGATCTTTCCAGCAAGCTTGAGAAGAAGGAAGCAGAAGGAGTCTGATAAAGCTGGAACAGACAAAAAGTGAAGAGTTACCCAGCGGGATGAAGAGAGAATGAACAGTTGGCTGTGAAGAGCAAAAATGTGGGAGGTAGTCACTGAAGAGAGCAGAGAGTGGTGCTGTTTGATGAAAATCAGAGTTATGGCAAAAGTAAGAGTATTCCAGAACTTCAGCACAAAGCAATAGTGACACTGTGAACAGGAGAAAAGGAGATCTGAGACTGACCCTTGAAGATCACTTTCACTAGTCCGTGTTCGTCCATTCATTGTTTTCTTTACTAATAATCTGTTGATTATTAGTGAGGACAGCCAGATGGAAAATCAAATAGGTAAATAAAAGGTGGTATAGAAAAGACAATAGAAAAGGGACAGGGAGAGGTTAGGCAGGAAATTCAGACGTGGGGTGCTAAGGTGAGGAAAAAACATGGGCAGTGGTGGTGCCTCCTGAAATCACAAGTATCTCATGCCTCTGCTCCACTTTCCTGACTTAATGAGCCAGGAATCAGCCCTGACTGAACACTATGTAATGTTAGCAGAGATGTCTCCATTAAAGAGGAGCAAAAATTCAGCAGTACTAAGTGGAGGTACACTGTGGAGAGAGGTAAAGGGAGATCTGCTTCAAAGGAGAGGCAATGAGTCAGCACCGGAAAGGCAAGGCAGAGGATGCCAGGTACCCAAGAGATTTGAGGAGATAAACACTTCTGACTGTCACTAAGCCTTTCTCCATCACACTGTGAGCAATGGCACTCTAGGAGACAGGTGGCCTTCTGTTGCTTCATGGCTGTTGCTGCGTGATTGGTAAATCGTATGTCAAAGTTCAAAGCTAAATTCTCAGGAATTGCTCAACCCAAGATAATGCCAGGAAGCAGTCAGCAAAATCGGTGAGAGGATGGAACTTACTCCTCAGTAAGACAAAAGCTTCTTGGGAAAAAATCACCACCTGGGATTTTTCTCACCCACCCCTTTCCCTTGCTGAGCCCTAGTTTCATTTTCTCTCTAAATGTACTTTTTCTGCTGGGCTGATGCCAAGTGGTACATGCAAAGGGGGCTGAAGACAAACGTGTCAGGATGTTTCGGTAGAAAGTCAAGGTAAACAATTCAAAACAAGAGGTAAATCAGGAATTAATAAAGAGTTAATTATTTCTTTCTTCCATGTAAACTGGGGGATGGTGAGTCTGAAGTCAGGAAAAGAGCTGGAAGAGAAAGGAAAAGAAAGATGTCTGTATAGGTTCATGCTATACCAGTAAGAGGGAGCTGGGGAGGGCTTGGCAGCTCCCTGCAGGCTAATGGGGTGGAGAGGGTACCATTCCAAGCCTTACTGCTTTCCAGCTGGCTCAGATTGAAGGTGCTTGCTATTCCCATGATATCTCTGATAGCATCTGTCTAATGTACTAATGACAAGATGCTTCATTCACCACTCAAAAGAGGGATTAGGGCTCAAATCGCCATTCCAGCTTGTCACTCACCAAGGAATTAAAATCTTCTTTGAATGAGGAATTTACTGACCCCGCGGGAGAGCCTAAGACTGAGGAAATGATGCTTTAAACATGAGATCACTGAAATAAAATAGCTCATTAGCTGGAGAGCATTCATCTTTCCAAGCTGTGGCCGAGAGCCACTGGACAACATGACACAGGCACCACTCTCATGGTCCAGCCAGATTATCACAAATACCCCAGACATGTCCTCCTCTGAAGAAATAGCAGAGTATAGTGCAGGAACACCAAGAAATGGTTTTTAAGGACTTTATGTGGTTGTTATGGAATAGGCTTTGATCTGTGTCTTCCCTCATGGAGCAAATTATCTACTTCTTGTCTTGACTTGCCACTGACAGCTGGCCATGGTCACAAATCTGAGTCAGGAACTATGAAGAAAATCACTTTCAATTTCATCTGAGCAGAAGACTGATGCTGATAACAATGCCTTAAATGAACTTACATAAATGTGCCCGCAAAGGAAGACAAGTGTCCTGTAGCACAAGCTTGTGATCTGTGCTGGCTCATCTATGCTATGAGGTTCTACAGTAGAAGTGAGCTGGTACTGAACTAAATGCGCACAATGGTGGAGAGCAGCAGTATCTCAGGAAACTTGATGGTTGGGAATGATACACAGTCACTCTAGGTGCTCTGCGTTCCTCCAGGAATTATTGACATTGTGGTTTTAGAAAGTCTGAGGACACTGCCCTCCTTCTCCCCTCCCTGCTCTCCCCCTCCTCTCCAGCCCCACCTAGTTTTTGAAATTTAGAATTGTCCAGGAAATAAGATCCTTTAATATATTAACATTGAATTCCAGGTCTTACTATTTTGCATTGGTTGTGGGGGTTTTTTTTGGTTGGTTAATTTTTTTTTAATTTTGTTTTTATGGGTTGGGGCTTTTTTTGCTATGCTAGGTCTAGCTTCTCTTCATACTACACATAATTTTGTTGGAATCATTCTGAACTTATCTCCTTTAGAATACAAGTACAATTTGAGTCAAAATATGCTGCAAGTTGAAGCAATTGTGTTGCAATTGATGGAGTTACCATGGATTGAGGGACAACTCAAGGTCAAAAGACCTTCTTTTTTTGGGTTCCTTTCATCTCTGAAACAATCCCTGCTAACATCTCCACACCAGTGGCTCTCTCCAGCTCTCTGATGATGGAAGGCTCTCAGCCTCCCTTGACAGAAGCCTGTTTCCATGTGATCAGCGAGGCTGATGAAATCTTTTTGGAAGATTTCAGCTGTACCTGAGCTCCCCTAGGAGTGAAGCACAGTTGGGTAGCCTAGCTTGTGTCATGTCCACAGATCATTCCTCAGAAGGTAGTTCCCTGGATGGGCTATGCAACCTGAAAAATCTCCAGAACCCACAGCAACTGACAGCTCCCACAGGGTAGGATAGTAAGAAGGCAAGCCCAAACTAGCAAATCACAGTCCTCCTCAAGTCTGCCACAGCTGTCCTGCCTCCTTGTTTCTGTGCAAAGAAGAATTGTGGGTGCAGGGATGTTGAACTTGAAATCCCTACCCTTGCCATGTGTGTCCATCCAGGCTAAGGAGATTTTTCTGTCTCTTCAGATTCCACCTGTATGTCTGTATATCTGCCTGCTGTTCTTTGTTGTCCCAGGTCCTCAGCTATTCATATACCTAGGTATTCACTTAGTGTCATCTCACACCAGAGATCGATCATTGGACCACAGTGGCAAGGGAAGGTGAAGCTCAGACTCTAGAAGGTCCCTGATTCAGAAGAATTAAGTCTTGAAGGTCTTGAATTTAACAGATCAATTCTTTGGAACTGAATTTCAAACTGGGTAAATGAATCTGTTCAATTAATGCACTTTTCTTTAGTTTAATATCACCCCTCCAGTGCCATTTGAGTCCAGTTTCCACTGTTATATTTTCTCCAAACCAGTCTAAATTTCTTACCTCTTCCCTCCAGTAACCTTGCAGATGTAGCAAGAGTCATGCCAGCAACCACGGTCCTGGGAAAGTGACAAAGATGTATTTAACTCAAGATGTGAGTTTGTCAAGATGTCAGACTTTAAATATTTATCCCAAGGAGTAAAGGAATTTTTAAAGCTTTCTTTTACATCTGTCTGGAAGTCAGACATGCAGCTGTGTACAGACAGTGATATAGTTGCTTCTTCCACCTTCCAGCAGAGGAATGCAATGTTTGGTGGAAACAATTTCACTCCTGATGCCATATTTGTAGTAGATTGGTCAGAGGGAACAACTTAGCTGGAAGTAAGACCAGACAGATACTTTGAATGTTAGTAAGTCACTTGGACTGCATGATATTTGCCTGAAAGTCCTGAAGGAATTCAAATGTGAACTGCAAACTGCTGACCGAGCTGTATAACATGTCTGTCATTAGTGTCTCTGTGCCTGAGCACTGATGGACTCCTGGTGTAACCCATTCACTATAAAAATTACTGGTGAATCTGACTCCCAGAGAGTAAGAGACAGGTGTCTATTGTAAAGGCTAGGACTGAAGAATAGTCTTGGTAATAGTCTTGTGATAAAGACTCGGTGTGGCTGCTGTAAAGGGAAATCCCACATCATAGCCATGCTTGATTCTGTGAGGGTCTCAATAAGCACAGGAAGCTACTTAAAGGTTGGAGGAAAGGTCCTTTTATGGAATGAAAGCTGAGCAAGCAACAAGAAGCAAAAAGGGAACATGGCACACTTCTCAGGGAGGAGAAGGAGAAGGAGAAGGAGAAGGAGAAGGAGAAGGAGAAGGAGAAGGAGAAGGAGAAGGAGAAGGAGAAGGAGAAGGAGAAGGAGAGAAGAGAAGAGAAGAGAAGAGAAGAGAAGAGAAGAGAAGAGAAGAGAAGAGAAGAGAAGAGAAGAGAAGAGAAGAGAAGAGAAGAGAAGAGAAGAGAAGAGAAGAGAAGAGAAGAGAAGAGAAGAGAAGAGAAGAGAAAGATTATCCAGTCCAACTGCCTAACCACTTCAAAGTCAAAGCATTTTATTAAGGGCATTGTCCAAGTACCTCTTAAACACTGACATGCGTGGCAGCATTTGCTACCTCTCTAGGAGCCTGTTCCAGTGGTTTATCACCTTCTTGGAAAATAAATGCTTCTTCATGTCCAGTTTGAAGCTATCCTGGCACAGCTTTGAGCTGTTCTGTCACTGGAACCAAGGAAAAAGAGATGAGCTCCTCCCCCTTCACTTCCCCTCCACAGGAAGCTCGAGAGACCAGTGAGGTTTTTCTCCAAACATAGCCCTAGGAGTACAGTAATTTCACGACCATAAGGCGCACTGGACTATAAGGTGCACCCCCCGGGAGTCGGCAAAATTCGCAACTTTGGAGATCAGATAAGGCGCACCGGACTATAAGGCACACTTTTTTTTGCAGCCAGGCTCCGTCCCCAGCTCCCCCCGCGCGGTTGCTGGCCAAGGCTCCACCTCAACCCAGCAGCCATTGGCCCCCGGGACTGCCTGTACCCAGCAGGGGTGGTGCCGCGGGCCCCCAGGCCCGCCTGTATCCGGCGGGGCCGGGGCATGCCCGCCGCTGCTCCGTGCCCCCTGACCGGGGCCAGGCTGTGGCCGCCGCTGCTCCGTGCCACCTGCACGGGGCCGGGGGGTGCCTCTGTAGGGGCAGCTCCGCCTCCACAGGGCCAGGGCGTGCCTCTGGAGGGGTGGCTCCGCCTCCACGGGGCCGTGGCGTGCCCACCGCCACTTCGCCCCGCCTCCACCTGGCAGCCATGGCCCTGCCGGCTCCCCCTGTGGCTCGCAGCTCTCACTTCCAGGTAGGCAAATTTTTTGAACTTTGTCCATCAGATAAGGCGCACCGGACTATAAGGCGCACTTACAGGTTCTGGAGAAAATTTTAGTCAAAAAGGTGCGCCTTATAGTCGTGAAATTACTGTAGTTTTATTCAGCATCTTCATGGATGACCTAGGGGAGTGACTGAACTCCCTGCCTCCCTTCCTCTCAATTTTTTGGACAGCCCCAGGAGAGACAAGTGCAATGCCTTGACATTAGACAGAGAGCAACACTTGGAATAGCATCCCAGCAGCAGTGGTTCCTAGGAGCTGGTTGGTAGAAGATGTTTTGCAGAGTGCTGGCCTTCTTCTCTGTGCAGATGAAGCTGTAGGGATGAGGTAGGGTAGTGCAGAAGGTGTTAGCCTTCCTCAGAGAATAGGAGTTTTTGCCTTCCAGACCATTGCTAGAGGCAAGCAAGAAGCTACTGAAGGAGAGGCAGGCAGTAGTCATCATTTTGCCTTGCTTCAAGGGTACTGGTAAGTTTTGTTGGCCCTGACCAGCCTCTCCTGGGTCTCCCATTGCAACGTCTTCCCATGGGACCAGGAAAGCCATTTCACCTCAGCCCTGGGCTTTTAGTCCCTGCTCAAACTGTAATCTGGTCTATCTTTCCCAGGTATGCTCATACCTGCCTGGCAATCCCCACATTGGATTGGCCACAGTGCCACATTGGATTGGCCACAGTGCCACGTTGGATGGCACTGACTGCCATCACCAGGAGAGATAGTGACCTGTTGTAACCCTGTACCCTGATGCTTTAAGAATGGTATGTCCCTTTAACCCTGTAACCCCTGCAAGACCTATGGACTGACCCCCTGAATTCCTATTGGAAAGAACCTGATACAACACCCTGGCCTTGCCCCGCTCCTCAAATACTCTGCAGAGCTGGCCTGGGGTGCTATCATGTAGAACAGATGAGATATTAGAGGCTCTTAATCTCAGGAGTTTAATTCTTAGGCTTCCATGAGGGCAGAGCAGGAGAAAAAGAGACCGAGATAAGAAGTTCGGGGGTTTTTCTAGGGTCAGGAAAAGGGGAGGGGATATTTCTTGGCTTCTTTCCAATAGGAATTCAGGGGGTCAGTCCATAGGTCTTGCAGGGGTTACAGGGTTAAAGAGACATACCATTCTTAAAGCATCAGGGTACAGGGTAACAACAGTGACCTACAAACCAACTTCTCACCTGGACCCTGGACCTTCCTGTTCTCACCTTGCAGGAAACTGGGTCAAGACTTGGCTGGAGACACCTTGTCCTGCAGCCTTTTCTCCCTTGTCTCCTGGATCCCAGATGCTTAGGAGCAGTTGTCCCATCGGTCTGCCCTGACAGAAGAAAACTTTCCTAGCAAAACATGTTGTCCCTCCCCCACCACCCAAGTCCACTGTTCTTATTCATGTCTATCCTTTTTTCCTGCAAGACCTCACTACAAGTCTTTCCTTCTCAATATCTGTCACCAAGCCATCTGGAGTCCCAGCCAACTCAGCCTCCTGCAGTGGCACCACCTTACCAGGCTAGGATGGGAACTGCAAGCTGAGTTGTCTCCTGAATATTCCCTTCCTGTACCTGTGGTGACAAATAAGCCATAAAGTTTCAGGGAGAAGGCTAATGTACACCATGGTTATGGGATATTTTATATTGTTTTAAGCCCTGGAGGACAGGCTGGGAGAGATGGAAAATGTTGAAAATACAGCTGTTGTGGATCCTGTGCCTGTGTTGGGTTGGAAGGGCACTGCCCCAGCATTCTCTGAGGTGCTGGGATCAGTGCTCATGGATTCCATTGGATTAGCACTGCCTCTTGCAATCATTCTGCACCCAATGCACCTAATAGAAATGTGAAGGGAACAGGCTGAAGTGGGAGTGAGCAGAACGCTTTGAAGCAGGTATGGTGTTCAGTGGGTGACCAGAGATTTCAGGTGTGAGGGGTTTGGACAGAGATGGGGAACATGGCTGGGAAGCACTTCTGGGGAGCAGGGCCCAGGCTCAGCGTGACTGTTGTGTTAGCTGGAAAGTGAGGTGGGACACTGTACGGCATTGTCAGGAAGGCGGCCAGCAGATTCCTCAGTGATGGGGTAGCACTGAATGACCTCAGAGCACAAATGGTCTGTGCAGCTGGTGGACTCCTCTGAGCACCCTGCCTGTGCCAAGGAGAGCTCAGGGCCCCAGCTCTCCTGGGAGGCAGCCCACACCTTGTAGTACCCTGCAGATTGGCTTGCCTGCCTGTCTGCTGAGGCTGGTGGAGAGGAAAGGGTTGACAGCTCACAGAATTATTAGCAGAAGAAGCAGAAGGGTAATAGGGAAAGTCAAAGAGTTATTCCCCAGTACAAAACTGGATCTGAAATGGGCTGAGCAAAATTTAGTGCTGGAAATGAAGGGATTGTGACTGCTCTGAAAAACTGCTATCACAGATGTTCTGAGTCAGTTGTGGTCAGATGTTGTGGTCAGTTTGAAAATATAGAGACAAACTAAACATTTCCATATACTACAATATTAAAAGAGCAGTACCATTTTAGGCCCTTTAGGTAAAGGAACCTGACGTACATATTTCAGCAGCTTTCTCTCACACATATCCCTGCTGATAAGCCTCCACACATTCAAAGAGTGCTCTATTGGGTTCAAATGGCATCAAATCTTCCATCCCCCTAGATGCTTTTGGTACCTCTGACAATACAGAATGGGAACTAAAGAGCTGTGTGGGGCTGGGTAACCCTGAAATGAGTACAGACCTCCTCACCCAGCTCCTGTGGAAATCATCAGAGTCATTAGCCAAGGTTATTGTGAAAAAGGGTTCCCACTAAAGCCAGCACTTGGGAAACTGAGTTTACTGCTGAAAGTGTGTTAGGAGAGCTAGTTCCCTCTGTGGTCCTTAGGGTACTTACTGGAAGATGGTGGACTTCTCTTTGTAGAGGCGGTGTTCCTTTACAACCATACATCTGGCATCATCTGACTACAGAGCACTCTCAGACCTGATCCTTTAGAGCTGTGTGTGCCTGTACTTGAAGAACTGCTGCTGTTCTGATGTGAGTGAAACAGCCTGCTGTGTGTATGCAGAGGATGAGCAATTAGGGAAGAGAAAGAAGGATGAAAAGAAGAGCCCTTCTTGACTATGTCTCTACTGCAGTTACTTCAGTCCAGCTGTTCCTCATGCAGTTGCCACTGCTATGACTTTGTGACACTGGCTGCCACATCTGGTTCTTGGAAATTTTCATATTCTGTTATTTTTCTGTGTACTACTTATTCTGAGCCAGACATTCAAGAGACAGGTATTTGTCATGCTAAACCAACCATATTTCAGAGGAGGAAAATAATGCATTTTCATACAGTATTTGCTACATATCATAGGCCATCCCCAATGCTCGTGTGTGTCACTGGAATGGGCTGACCCTGACTGGATGTCAGACTACCACCAAAACCCCTCTATCACTCTCCCTTCCAGTGATGGACAGGAGAGAGAAAACATAACAAAGGGTTCATGGGTTGAAATAAGGACCAGGAGAGATCACTCACCAGTATTATCATGGGCAAAACATGCTTGAATAAGAGATATTAACTGAATTTATTGCTAATGAAATCAGAGCAGGATCATGAGAAGTAAAATAAGACCTCACGAAACACCTTCCCCCACACCCCTCTCTCCTTCCTAGCTCTACCTCCTCCACAGCCTGGGACCAAACTTTCCAAGACATTAAGGCAGTTTTGTTACATCATGTTTCCATATTCTGTCAGTGTTGACTTTGACCAACATCTTGGTTGCCACCTAGACAAAATGTGTGTGCAGTGTGGGTGAGAGAGGTGTAGGTGTTAAATTAAATTCTGAAATGCACTAGTGTGGACTTCATTAGTAGTGCAGCAGCTCTATGGCCTCCAACAGCTGTCCTGTGCCCAGTGCTCAGGGAGTGGAGGTCAGGGATTCTCAAACACGCATGTGATACACAGTACGTGACATATTCCCTGTCAATGAGGAATGCAGGACAAGCCCTGCAGATGAATGGCAGATCAGGAGCATGCCCTCAGTGAAATTGCTACTTGTCAGTGCACTTCAGGTAAGGCTGTGGAAGAGGTCTCTTCTCTAAACCAAACCCTTCAGCCGGTGCCCATCTCAATAGAAATGGATAATGTAGGGATTCTGTCTCTCAAAAAATTAATTGGGAAATAAAGAAGACTACTGTATTTTGTTCCTAAATCTGGAAACATGTTTAAGATAGTGCTTGCAGAGAAGGACAGCGGGACTGGGGGAGTTAGGGAACCTGGGCTGCTTTCCCAGCATTGCGTTGTTAATTATAATAAGGTTGTTGTAAATTATAGCAAGTCCCCAGGGACATTTTTCAGTTCTGACTTGTCTTTCAAGTAAAGGTCATAGTCTCACACTTTCCACCAGAAGACTAGATTATACAGGGTCCCTGTTCCTGGAGAGCAGTGGTTACACTACACCATTTATCCCAGTGCTGAGTTCTTGGACGTTGGATAGGTTTCTTTGGTACACTCACATCACCCTTAGCTGCAATGTTCCTGCCTGTAGAGACTTTGCACATTGCAGGCTGTTCCAAATCACACCTTTCTGAATGGGTGTGAAGGCACAGCCTTGAATGGCACAAGACCTTAAGGTCATCAGCAAAACAATCTAATTCCGTACCTCTTATCCAGAAGCACAGGGACATCTGGGAGCCTGACTGCTAGTTCTCTTGTTCTCTGATTTGCACCATCTCTGAATGGCAGCAGACTGGCTCTTCACAGGCCTGTGTCAGCAGTCCAGTGCATCTCACTTCATTGCCCCTCTGTGAGGGCACGCCACTGAGTGACAAGCCCTTGGCATAATTATTCTCCCTTCTGAGATCTGGTGAGATGGTTCAGTCTTGTGCTGGAGACCCAGAGTATTTATGTTTATGGGGGCTGCTCTTTTCTCTTAGACTGTCTTTCACCTCTCCCAGCCTTCCTCCCAATTCTTTGACCCCAAGCAGTGCCAAGGCTCATCACTACAAGCACCCAGCATGGGCTCTAGGGAACAGGGAGGCCAGTGCTGTGACACACCCATGTCTTAGCTGCATGCACTACTGCTTCAGATACAGATCCACTTCCTCGAGAGAAAAAAAAAAGAGCAGTGTTTTAGAGCCTAGATCCAGGGCCTGCATGGGGTCCATGCACTCTGGAGCTGTTTTCATCTCCATGCTCAAGTGGAAGAAGGAAGACCTTGGCCTAAGAGTATGCTCTGGGGGCAGGTACTGAGAATAGATGGAATGCTTGCAAGTCTTTGTAGCTATCATTAACGATTTCAGCTTCACCACGATGCTCTGCAGTACTGGTGTGAGAACTGTGACCCATTGAGCCCCAAGAGGAGTCCTTGAGCCAGCCATGGTCTGTGCCTGGTCTCTGATGCTCACTGCACAGGCACCTTTGGTAGCCAAGGACAAGCACTGGCAGCCCATGGTTGTTTTGATCCTACCATCAGGAACGGAGTCCTACTTGGCACAGCCCTGCAGCAAGGACCTTGTTCCAGCGCAGGCTTTGCTCCTTGGGCTGTAACGAGAGCCCAAGCCGGAGCAAAGGGCTGAACGAGGTAGGTCTGCCAGTGGGTCCCTGGGGGCTTATGCTATGGCTAGAGCAGAAACAATACCACTCCAACTCCTGAAACACATCCCCCTCCAGTAAGAGGGTAGACGGATAGTCCTTTCCCCCTCTTTCCTCGCCTCCCGGAGGTCACCTTCAGCCGGGAGGCAGTGTCCCCCAGGCCCAGAGCCATGGGGACGGGGCGGAGCGTCACGCTGAGCCCCGCAGCTCCTGGCAGCCCCGTGCGGCTGCTGGCGCAGGCTGAGCCCGGCGGCTGCGGCGAGGGGAGCGCGGCAGCGGCGGCTGGCTGTGCCGAGCTGCTGGACAAGGTGAGAGGCTTAGGACAGCCGGAAAGCCCCGTGGGAAGGGAACTTACAGCGGCGGCAGGATGGAAGGCACTGGGCAGGCGTGTAAAAGGGCACCCACCCCTGTCAAGCTGGTTTTGGGGACTCGAGGGTGGTGTGCGCACCCGTTTCCCCCAGGGCTGATGGAGAGCTCGTTGGTGGCTTTGCCCTGGAAGGTCGCTTTGTATCCTCTTGTGTTGGGTGGGATGGTGCTGCGGTCCTGGCGGGTTGGCTGGGAGCAAGGTGTGATGTGGCTTGGTCCCAGTGAGATTGCTGCGGGTTTGTGTCCGAGGAGGCTGCTGTGCGGAGGCTGTGGAGTGCTGCGAGCTGCCGAGAGGCGTGCGGGGCTCTCCGGGAGCTGCTGGGTGTCCCTGCCCAGGACAGCAGTACGCAGCCATCTCTCTCTGCGGAGAGATTAAGCCTAACTAGCCTGCTGACCAGTTTCAGAGAGAAGCTCGTAAATCTACCGGCAATAAGGCCACAAGCAAACATTGCGATAATCTGTTCTTAGCTATATTAAACGTGGTTTGCACCATATTGGACCTTTTAGGGAAAAAAAAGAGATGCTGTTCTTGAACCAAAAGTTACGAAGATAGAAGGATATTCTTCCATAATATTTGATTAGATTTTTAGGGGAAAATATCCTTCTTCACAGAATCTGCACCACAACGGAGGTCTGAAATGGCCTCGCTTCAGCTTCATCTATTGGTTTTATTCTAAAGCTTTTACTAAACTGGGAGAGCCCTTTTTAGTGAAATTCCAGTACTCAGAAAGGTGTATACAGATGATAGAGTAACTTCTTCACTGTCTGTTTGATAAGCTATAAAGGCAGCTCCCCTGGAAGTTTCCCCTGTAGTTTTCAGCCCTCTTGCCATTGTTATGACTTTTCTCTTGTCCTTTTTCTGAACTGTGGGCTCACCGATATCATTAAAAAGGTAGAAACCATCCAGTAATTGGTTCTGTTGGTCTATCAGCCTCCAGAAGAGTTCAGAAAATTTATCCAGGTATTCTCCATGTAAATATATTTTTAAAATTCCAAGAAACATCATTAAAAGGTAGATAAAGAAGCATACAAAGCAGAGCAAACAGAAAAATAAATTTATTATAAAAATACAAATTCCGCTGGTGTGTGATATTCTCAATTGTAGTGCAGAATCTGTTAACAGGTGGCCAGCTCTTCAGAAATACAGCTTCCCTAACTCAGCTGATTTTTGGAGATTAAATTTCAGACTGTCTCATGGCATCTGTATGTAGGAACCTCTGCAGAAACTGGAGTTCACCGTAAGAGGCACATCGCCTCTGAACAGATCTCTTCTTTTGTTACAATCATCTCAGCCTACGGGAAACTGAACAGCTGTCTCTGGTTTTTGTTTTGTTTTGTTTTGTTTACAGTGAAGCTTACTTTCTTAATTTAGCATTTGGAAAATGTTCGTTTGACTCTCACTGCTGATGTCTCCTGCATCTGATTCTTTTCTGGCCTTCTCTTTACCAGAGTGAATGCAAAAGTAGAGTCTGTAACATCAGTAACCTTTGTTCTGTTATTCTCTTAGACTTGTATCTGTAACATTAAGATGTGTATCTATATCACTGTAGATTATTTCTACTGCAATTCTGTATCATCCAGTGTCTCAAGGCCTGTTAAAGTAGTGAGGCTATACCAAATCTACATTTCTGGATTTATATAGTGCCCATTAAGCAGCATGAACCTAGATGTATCTGATTAATATGACTTTTTTTCTTTCTTTTTTCTTTTTGCTGCCACCCATCCAATACCAGAATAAAATCCTGACGTCTTTGGTCATTTGAAACACTTTTGTATGTGTGTATGTGCATGCACTAGTTTTATCAAGGAACACATTGTCTACCCAAACCCTTTTTGTGCCATTTACAAACGTTTTCTGGATGATTTCAGTGTTTTCTTCTAGATCATTGACAAAGGTAAAAGTATTACAACAGAGTTAGGATTGACAAAAAAAAAATGTTGTAGGGTGAGAACAATAAAATACGGTCTTTTCCTGCACTATATGCTTGGTTTAAAAAAACTAATTAAAAATGTGTCTTGGTGTAGACCAATGTCAGGACGAATTTGTACAGATAACTTTCAGGAAACAACCAGTGAATGGGACATTTCAGGTGCTGTATGAACCAATACCAGCATGAGAACTGCTTCAAACCAGCAATTTAGAGGATGGTGGGAAGTACCTGCAGATCACTGGTCCTTACACAGCCCCTAAGCAGAAGTATGATAACAACTGAGTGATCTGAATTACTTGATATGCTAAATCCATTTGAGCAAAATGTGCTTTACTAAACATGGTGCAAAAATATTCAGGTAGAAACCAGGTAGGCAGCCACAATAAAGGGTGTTAAAGAGGAAGTTAATTTTTCCCCCAACATTCCCCAGTAATTTGAAAAAACTGTGGACACATAATGGATGTATAAGGTAGTGCAGCATGTGCGTCATTCCTGCAAAAAGTGATCTTGAGGCCACAGCATGAGGCAGGGGGGAATTCTAGCTAAATGTGTTACAGGAGGCTAAAAACCCCATAAGGCAGTCTCGGTTTTAACATGGGGGATGGGAGGAGAAAAATGATGACACTTTAGATAAGAGCCAAGAAACAGATCTGAGAGCTGGACAATTGGGCTGGATAATCTGAGAACTTGGTTTGACAATTAGACAGAAAGTTATTTGAAGGCATTGAACCAATCAGAAGACTTAGGGGTGTCTTGATCAGGGAGCATAGAGATGCTTATTCTCAGTTCAAAATGTGACCACATTTTGTGGCAGAATCACATTTGTTTTTCAGCTAACTGATGCAGGCATTACAGAAGCACGGTGTGACAGATGCTTTGTGAAGCCTAAGTATGCATCAGTTAAATGCATAGCCTGAGCTTCAGTGTGATGGTTTTACACAATGTAATTAACTGAAAATATGTTCCCATAGCCTGCGGTCATACCTCTGACCAGAGTGCATATAAATCCTGCAAGAGTCTGGAGAAATTTAACAGGAGAAATTTATTAGAAACCTTTTTTCTCTATCTGAGAAACTTAAGCAGCAGGTTAGGTAAATCCAGATTAGGTTATCATATGAATATCTAACAGCAAGAATGTTCACAGTGTCGTTTATAATTGACCAATTGTCTTTGGATCAAGTCTGAATGACTTTGAAAGAGATGCCCCAGATGCTATTTGTTATTTGGTTTGTGTTAAGGCCCTGTAGAAGGTCAGACAAGAAAGTGGACCCCACATGCCATATGCTCAAGGCCATTTTTAATAGAGTATCTTTGATATGAGAAGAGGCTGAAACAGCTGAAACTCTTCAGCTTGAAAAAAAAGAAGGCTCAGAGGGGATCTTATTGGTGTATATAAATATCTGATGAGGGGTAATGAAGAAAAGGGAGACAGACTCTTCCAGGCAGTGATCATTGATGGGAGTCTCCATCTATGGAGAAGTTGAAGACCTGGCTGAACACCTTCCTAGACAACCTGCTTCAGTTGCTGCAGCTTGAGCAGGCGAATGGGATTAGATGATCTCAAGAGGTCCCTTCCAACCTAAACACCTCTGTGATTCTGTCATCAT
This sequence comes from Catharus ustulatus, assembly GCF_009819885.2. Lineage (NCBI taxonomy): Eukaryota > Metazoa > Chordata > Aves > Passeriformes > Turdidae > Catharus > Catharus ustulatus. The sequence goes on from NC_046221.1 coordinate 86,633,050, forward strand.
AGCACTATGTGTTATACAGAGATCACACTGTCTTTGGTTTTTGACATGTATGAAGTGCTTTTCTGCACTAAATATATTAATCATTTTGATTGAAGAACCAGAATAACATTACTTGGACTAAGACATATCTCCATAGGCTAGATCCCTCTCAGCTTCTCAGAAGTATCTCCTGATGGTGTAAAAGATAGGAGCTTTTTGATGCTCTAATTAAAGATTCTTTTGAGGAATTAGAGTTTCTCACAGTCAGCAGCCTGGAAGCAAGACCTCTAGCAGGGATGAAACACAGGAAGGATAGTGGTGGAAAGAACAGTTTTGAATAGGAGTCTGCCTGCTACCTTCAATACAGCACAGCCTAATGATGAATGCATCCTGGCCAGGGCCCTGGTGACCTCCTCTTCAGTGCTTGTCAATCTGCAAAGGGAAAATGACGCTTCAGAAGGTATCAGAAGTAGGTGCAGAGCACCAGACACACTCTACTCAGCAGTGACCCAAATCTGATCTTCACTTGTTTTCCTAGATAATCACAGTGTCATCTCAAAGAAAGACCTGACAACATCAACTATTTTCTCAAGTGTGGACTTTGTTTTGTAATTAATGATTCCAAGGGCAGCAAGGACCAAAGTCTGCAAACTGTTCTGGAGTGACTACAGCTGGGGCTTCCTTCATAAGGAGCACTGATCAGACCCACAGGTCACAGACCCTCAAGAAACTCTACCCATATCCTCTGGATTATCTGTTCTTCTAAGCTGGCTCGTTTACTTTATTGCTGTACTCTGAACCTGGACCATTTGTCCTCCGATGCCAGTGAGGCCATGGATGGAACTATGGATCTGTTCCACCTATGTTGCAGTTGACTTGAACTGTGGAGTGAAAGTATACAAGAATTTTTGGGATTTGGGTTGTTCTATTTTGTTTGGTTTTTTTAATTGCAAAATCTTATGGACTGAAATTTGACTCCCTAAAGTGATTTGAGAACCAAGAATATACAGAAAAGCATATCCTCCCACTCACAAAAGCAAGTTTTATCATAGTAAATAGGAGAGAAGTGATGAATCATATCAAATGGATGAAACGTAAATAATTCAATGCAAATGAAACAATTAATAGATATTTGAAGAGTATGTAACTTTTGAATAATACTGAAAGTTAATGCAGTAAAAGACTGTAACCTTTATCCTAAACTGCAGTAACAAGGGGGCAGCATACAAGGGAGCAAATTTTACCTAACTCAGGTTTGAGAATTTCAGTTATCTAAGAAAATTGTGAACAGTTATTTGTCAAGAACTTGTATATGACCATTAATTTGATATAGGAGAAACACTGTCTTGCAGAAAATATTTTCTGATACCTTTTTCATAAATATTGATATAAAGTGTTCTTCAAATGACAAGCAGACATCTCTCTTCTTGTTCCACACCACTATTTAATGTGGCTTTAGGTGATCTAATATCAAAGGGAGGTCTATGCCTTTCCCAGGTCTATTATATTTTAGGTTTTTTCTCTATATTCCACCTAAATTTTTCTCTCTATAACACCTAAATAAGGAAGCACCAGTTTGGAAATATTGTTGGCAGGGTGGATCCATTTGTGAGTTCTGAGATGCCCCTGCTGTCTGGAATTTCACAAGCCTCATTGTCTGGGCACTAAACAGGAGAACTTCAAAGCAAAATCTCGAAAATATTTTCCAGATTCTTTTTCCCTGTAAGTTCTCCCCAGCCTTCCATTTATCCCCTCCCATGCAAACACTTGCACATTGTTGTACTCTCTACAAAATGTACTAAATTTGACTGCTGTTGACTCTTGCACCAAGCCAAAGCCTTTGCAGAAAAGTTGGGCCAATACTTGGCACTTCTGAATTGGATAAGATTTAGAAATGCAGTCTAGGAGAAGGGAAGGAGAACTTTCCCATGAATAGTCCCAGGTACCTGTAGAAATCCAGCCTTGCTGCAGATTTCCCAGGTTTAAACAATTTCTTTCCAAATTTTTTTATTTTGAAGAATGACTGGCTTTAGCAGCAGTGGAGTTCCTTTTCAGAAGAGAGATGTGGACATACTGGAACAAACCCAGACTGTGAAGACAGTTAAGATATGGGAGTGCCTGTCATAGGAGGAGAAGCTAGCAGAGCTGGGACTGGATCAGCCTCAAGAAGAGAAGGCTTGAAGGGAATCATCTGATCGATGCATATGAGTACCTGCTAAAACAGACAACCTCCTGACTGTGGATATCACTGTGGTATCTGATACTGGATAGCGTAGTATCAGATGATACTGAGTGACAGAATGAAAGGCGGTGGGCCTGAAACAGAATTTTTATTTGAGCACAAGTTGAAATCTTTTTTACCACAAAGGTGATTGCACGCTGGAGCAGGTCACCCACAGAAGCTGTGGAGTCTTCAGCCTTGTAGATATTTAAACCTGGTCTGGGCACATGACCACCTGCTCTAGTTAACCCTCCTGTGAGCAGTAAGTGGTCTCCAGAAGTACCTTCTGCCATTTACTGTCCTGTGACTCTGGTCCTGTGACTTTGCTCCAAGGCCAGGAGGAACTCCCAGGCCCAAAGTGCCTTGTTCAGAGCACAAGGAGGTAGATGGGGAGAGAATGCTGCCACAGAGGCCTTAAAATGCTGCCTTGTAGCTGGCTGGGAAAAGTGAAAGTACATTTCTCTGAAATGGGTCTGAAGCAGCTGGCTATAGCTCAAAATGCCATTGATGTCCTAGGTTACTTCCTGTGTAAGTTACTTGGCTGCACAGATGCATGACTTTTGGTCAGAAATGTCATCAGGCATGTGAGGTATTGAGCTCTCTTTGGCTTGCTCAGGGCACTCTGCCTTTTGTCACATGCTAGCTGTGCCTCTACCTAAAGGACAGGTCTGTCTCATCCTCAAGACTTTCTCCAGTAAGCAGCAGAGGTGGAATTCTGAGTAGAGAGATGAGGTCTTCTGCAGTAGGCTAAAGAGAGTAAGTGTGGGTGACTGGGTCACACTTGAAAATCTGGGACTTGGCTAATGTTTTGCCTGTGGTCTAATATTAGGCAAAAGGATTAGAGGGCTGGAGGAGGTTCCCTTCAACACAGAGACCTTGTCTAGGATGAGGGGCTTTGCCCAGAGATGTGCTGTATAAAAGTGCAAATTCAACTCTAGCACAGCACCAAGAGTGCTCAAGCTCCAAGTAGAAATATGCCCTGTATGGTTTGCCTTGCATGTCTGATCCGGCTTTCTCTGTGTGTGCTGTGATATTCCTGACTCTGGCTGTGGTGTTTATGCAGCGCTCAGCGATGGCCGAGAACTCAGCTGTGACTGCAGCAGTGTCAGGGAGAGCAGCACCAACCAAGCTAGAGGAGCTGCTGGAGATCACCGCTCAGAGCCTGGTGCGCGCCGAGGTGGCTGAGCACTACGAGGTTATCCGGGAGTTGGGCAGGGGCAAGTATGGCCATGTGATGCTAGTGACCCACAGGCAGAGAGGTAAGGAACTGGCTGTGCCCTGTGAACCACTGTGCCTTGTCTCCTCTCCGCTCACCAGGGCATGGGGTGGGCTGGTGGTACCTCAGGGCCAGGCACCAGGCGTGGCAGGGAGGATTCCCAGGGAGACCAGCAGGATGGGGACCTCCCCAGCCAGGAACCATTCCATTACATCCAGCCAGGGACCAGGTGATTCCAGGGGTAGCCCAGAACATCTGGCAAGGTTGTAGTGACGAGTCAGGTCCAAGATCGAGCTGGGAAATTATTCCACAAGTCATGATCAAGAGAGTTCACAGATAGGCCAGATAGGTACCAGCATGGATGTGATATAAATGGAAAGCAGTCCCACCACAAGGTTCAGTCACGAAGCCCCAAGCCTGAGCTGGTACCCTAAGGCCCATGGACAGAGGGTGTGAATGAAGGTCCTGAGTTGGCCATATCAGTGCCCTGACACTGCTCTTCCCCAGTAATCCAAGCTCAAGGCTGATGGGTTCATGTATCCTGAATGTTCCTGCTCTGCCCAGGGCTCTTGTGCAAGCCCAGGGCTCAAAACTCACACCCTGGCAGTGCCTATTTCCAGAGCCGGTGTCTACAGGGTATATCCACACAAACTTTGCACTAGGGACCTCCCTATGGCTGCGACTGCCCAGATCTGGGGCTGCTCTGTGCCGCCGTGGTGTGTGACTTCCAGAGGAGTCTAACTCTCTTTTCCCATCCCCAGGGACTCCTATGGCTCTCAAGCTGCTACCCAAAGCCAGTACCAAGCTGCACACCTTCCTGTATGAGTACTGTGTAGCACTGTCCCTCGCCACCCACCCTGCCATCATTGGGATGTTTGGAATTGCCATTGAGTCCAGCCAGTACTATGGTTTCCTCTATGAGCCTGCACTGCACAAAGACCTCATCTCTATCATCAAACCCCGCGTGAGTGTTGCTACAAGGCCATGGGGATCGGGCTGTGGCATTTGGCCCCTCTGAAGGCCGGCTGGGTCAGAGGGAGGGAGGTAAAGGCAGTGGCTGTGGGTCTGTCTGGGGTCTGCAGCATTAAAGCACCCTTGGGCTGGTGAGGGGAGGATTCCGAAGGTCTTTCCCAGCACAGAGCCAGGTGGGAGCCCGGCTGGCAGGGCTGCTGAGGTGCCCCGTGTGTGCCATCTCCCTCTCCCCGTGCAGGATGGGATCCCTGAGCCAGCCGCAAAGCAGTGTGCCAGGCAGCTGGTGAGCGCGCTGGAGTTCATCCACAGCCGGGGCCTGGTGTACCGCGACATCAAGCCCGAGAACGTGCTGCTGTTCGACCCCGACTGCCGCCTCGTCAAACTCACGGACTTCGGGCTCACGCGGCCTAAGGGCACCAAGCTCAAGCTGGTGGCCGGGGTGATCCCCTACACCGCCCCCGAGCTGAGCAGCACCGCTGATGCGCAGGGGGTCCCCATCGACGCCAGCATGGATGCCTGGGCCTTCGGAGTGCTGCTCTTCTGCCTGCTGACCGGCTACTTCCCCTGGGAGCAAAGCCTGCCAGAGGACCCTTTCTTTGAGGACTTCATGCAGTGGCAGGAGACAGGCCTGGAGAAGGACGTGCCCCGGCACTGGAAGCGCCTGACAGCTGAGGCTGCCGGGATGCTGCGGAGCCTGCTGGCTCTCGATCCCGCCAAGCGTGGCCCCGTCAGCGGTGTGCTGCGCTATGTCGACTGCCCTTGGCGGCTGGAGGATGCTCGTGGAGAGGAGGCTGCTGTGAAGTCCTAGAGCCTGCTCCCCACGGCAGGAGGGAAGGAGGGTCTCGGCCTGCAAGGGGCTTCAGGGTTTGGGCACCGTGGTGGCTTGGGCATGAGAGGCCATGGTGACCCAGAGAGCAGCTTCTCTGCAGCACTGTCCCTGCTGCCACAGTCAGGCTCCTTCCCCAGCTGATGGTCCTCACCCCATGGCTCAGTGCTGCCCAGTGCCACCTCCTCATGGCTTGAAAACGTCTTCCTGTTGGAAATGACTGTGTGTGAAGCATCCACTTGTTTCCTAGCCGCAGGGAGTTATTTAGGCTGCAGCACATGCTGTGTCTCAAAATAGAGCAAAATATGTACTTTTGTTTTCCTGTATGTGGCTCATTTTCTCTCATAATAAATGCCTGTCGGGACCCACTGTTGGTTGGAAAGCAGGGAGCAAGTCAGAACTTGCAGCTATCTCAGGATAAGCTGTCCCAGGCAGGGGCCATCCCTGACTGCTGCCTGTGCCTGCAGCAGGATCCCTGGAGGGTGGCTTCAGGCTGCTGGGATGGAGGGGCTGGGCACACCTCAGCACATGGCTGTGGATGATGGCTGGGGAAGGGTTGTGGTGTTGAGGTTATCTCATGCCAGCCCAAACACATCTCTTCCTTTGTGTTGCCTTCAGGTCCTAAGACAATGTCCTTCATGCTCTTTTAGATGCCTGGTTACCCCTCGAGATCTTCCTTCTTCCCTTTCCTATAATTTTTTAACCCTTCCCTAGACATACACCTTTCCTAATGCCCCATATCCTCCTAGGTGCACATTTTAGTCCTGAAAAGGGAAAGAGGGAATTAAGGGTTAGTAGCCCTTTTTACTTTTCTGCCTCTTTTCAGTCCCCAGGATTTTGCTCTTAGTAAACAGCATTTAACCTGCACTTAACCTGGTCTTTGGCTGGAAATAGTCACAGCTCATTTTCCACTCTCAGGGGCTTCATAACTTCTAAAAATGGAGTGTCCCAGCACTATACTTTCTAGCATTTCAGCTTTTTTTTCATGTCAGACCCTTTCCTGTACACACTCTTTCTTCTATGCTTCCCCACCCTCCAGTTCTTTTTTCCCAGCTTCTTTTCACCCACTGGCATTACTTAACTTTTCTACTAACACTACACATCACCTTTTTCTCACTCTTCTCAGCAACATCACCTCTGTACTACTATTTTGTGCTGTTTTCCTGCTCCCTACACCACTTATGCCTTGGATCTTCCTTCCAACTCCCCAACCTACCTCAGCAAACAGCACTATGTTCACACTGTCCAATACACAGTTTTCTTGTGCTTACTTCCATCTCTTAGACTCTTTCATTACTTGAAATCATAATAAATGCTGCTTAACTCCAGCCTGCTGAGATTTGGCTTTAATTACTCTTTAATTACTGTAGGAATAGCAGAGGAATGATAAGGTGCCATCACAGTCCCTGTATTTAAAGTGGAGAAGGCTTAAGACCAGTAGACCTAAAGGCCAGGTAGCTGGCTACTATCCAGTGAAAAATAAAGGAAAATTTGTTACAGATGCTTGCTAATGGAGAATTACAGAACAGGAATGTGGCTTTTTGGAATGAGACATTCAATTTTATAATGAAGTTGTGTTTGATACAGTAAATTCATAGTATTATGATACAGAGTTTTTGTAAGGCATGACCTATTGATAAAAAGAGAATTGTGGTATATTGCATTGATTCAGAAGATGCACTATGCAAAGTCCATAATATATAGATTAAGTGAATTGAGAACTTTAAATAGGGAGAAAAAATAATTGTTGCTTGGAATGCTCTATTTTGTTTGGTTTTTGCAGGGATCAGTTGTTAAATGAAAACTAGTTAACATTTCCAACCATGATTTTAAGGAAAATACAAAGCAGGTATACCTTTACAGATGACACAAATATGAATAGGGTGGTAGTGAGAGGAACAGGCTACTCAAACAGATCTGAATAGCTTGATAAGTTAGGTATATTCAAACAGAATTTTCTTACAGGCAGGAGAAACAAAATTAGATAGGAACACATAGGAATAAAAGCCATCATTACAAAAGGACCCCTAAAAACTTGCCAAGAGGATACACAAGATTACACGAATTCTTACTGTGTTGTCCTGTTAAAAAAGGCAAATGGGCTCCTTGCATGGCTAAAGAGGAGCAGAGAGTAGACATGGTCAAATCTTCAGCAAAACAGCTAACAAGATTCCTGCTGGCCTAAATATGAGTGTGCGAAGTAGGAGTGAGTGATCAGTATTTGATACCTCATGGGGAAATCCTAGGTATGGTGCCACAATTGCAGGCAAGTTGGAAAACTGGAGGCATTCCAGAAGAAACCATAGTGGGACTGTGGTTTAAGGCTGTAAGAAAGCCTTAAAAAAAAGTTAACAAGCTGAACTATCTAAAATAGAAAGACTGGATGGTGAATTGATTATGGTATAGAATACTGAGAAGAAAATACCACCTACTAATGACCTATTTTCATTTGAGAACAATCCAAGAGCAACCATGAGAGGTTGAAGCCAAACACTCCAGTAGTGAACATGAGACCATTTTATGAGCAGAGGCTGAGAGAATGGAGAATATTCAGCCTGGAGAGGAGAAGAGTCAGGATGGATCTTGTATCTCTTTATACTTCCAGGCACAAGTATAAATTGAGAGAGGGGAGGCAATTAAACAAAAGAAAAATGGCTTTACGGTGATGTTGGCCAAACTTTGTAACATTGGTTGTGTGTCTGTGGCTTTGGAGATGTTCAAAAGATGATTGGACAAGGCTCTGGTAAACTTTCTCTAGCTACCTCTCTTTTGAGAAGGAGAATGGTGTAGGCAATCTTCATATGTCCTGTCTGGTATCAACCATGCTGTGATTCCACAACATTTTTTATTTTGAAGACACTCTGTCATAGCCAAAGATGTTAAGGGCTCCCAAATATCTCTCCTTTGGAATTGCTCAGCATGGTCTCAGCAAAGCTGCGTGCAAATGCAAAACTGGCTTGACAAGAAAGAGTTAGCAAGATTTTAGGATTTATTCCAAATTGAAGTAAACCTGAACTGATGGAACACTGACATCTTTGGGGAAACAGATCAAGCTGCCCCATGCCATAGGGCCCGGGCTGTTTTTTTGCAGGAGCCAATAATGCAAATGAGGATCAGTGCTGCCTGACAAACACAATGTGACAGGCTGATGGCAGTGAGAAGTGGCAATCACCAGTATTGTTTCTCTGTCTTCTTTGTCACAGAGCCTTGAGACTTTGGTAGAAGGGGTTTCTGCTGCCAGAAAGTTGTGTGGTGATGAAATCAGCACTGTGACTGCACCATGCATGTGATGGTGGTGGGTACAGGGCTGCAATGAGGCAAGCACAGATTTGAGCGCAGTGGCAAAAAGCTCTGTCCTGAGCCAAGTCCCCAACTCAGGTTTCTTCTCTCAGTAGCTTGTTCATAATTGCAGCTGGATTTCTCAAATCAATTAATAAACTGACTGGCAAAGACTATCCCCAGGGGGTCTGGAAAAGGATCTGGCTGCCCCCATCACCCCGGAGCAGCTGTTGGGAGAGGCTGAATGGAGCAGAGCTGTGTGCAAACACGCCGGCCCTTTACACACCCAGCCTCTGGCTGCAGGAGGGTTGGCCAGGAGCCCAGCACTGTAAAGGGCAACATTTCAGCTCATGTAGGCACGAGGGATGGGATGGATCTGGTGTCATCCCCAAAGGGGCATCAGGTGGCTCTGAAGAGGAGGGAAAAATGCGGTACTTGGCTCCTCTCTGGATGAAATGAAGAGATAAATCAGGTAATGACCGAGCTCACCACACTATGTGAGTTCTGGCTACGGGTCCAACAAGTGTGAATCCAGGCTCTGGTGCCCTGATGCCTGCAGCACACTGCAAGCACAGGCTGGGAGCACGGATCCCATGGCTTCTGGTGGGATGTATGCTCTATATTTCTGGATCCCCTTGTGCACCTCACCATGGATTCTGTTTCCACTTCTTCACTGTGCAGTCCACATGTCTCCTCATTAGTTATACTCAGCAGCAGTCTGGGGAATGCGGTGCAGATCAGAGACTGCAGGGTGTAGGGAAAGTGTAGACCAGCACTCCTGGTCGAAGGGTGATGGCATGAGCCTGGATCTGTTAACTGAACAGATGGTTTGATTCTAACTCTTCTCCCAGTCAGAAGTGCTGTTAGGAAGACGTGAGAGTGAAAGCAATTTGCTAGACAGAGATGTGAAAATTCAGGCAGATTTGAAAGTGATGACCCAAGCTGTGATAATGGCTAAACAGTGCTCTAGATGAGCCATCTGAGAATTAAAATACTGAATGTTAAAGAGAGCCTTTAGGCAAATTATTTGAGCTAACCACAGGTTAGCAGTGTCCCCAACACAGAGGCTGTTCTGTGATGCTGGTTGGACACAGGACATAGAAGGCAGGGTAGGACCAAATTGCGTAGTGGAGTCAATGTCATCTCCTCTTACTACAGGTAGAATAATGAAAATCACTCTTTTGGAAGCTGAAGCAGTGATTAAAGACAGGATAGAGACCCAGCCTTCAGGGATTTAGTAGTTAGGCTTCTGGAGTAGTTTCTAGAAGCTTGCATATAACTTTCTTTCTGCCTTGTCAACTCCAGCACTGTGTTACTTCGATCCCTTCCCACTTAAAGCCCCTTAAGTATCATTACTGTGACTGAATCAGTTTCTTAGGCAGGGTGGCACTCCCCAGAATTCCCTGAACAAGACCACATCCTGACCACCCTGTGTGACCCTTCCCACTCTGCGTGTCAGGGCTTGAGACTTCAAAAAGACTGAGCATCACTTACCAAAAATGAGTCGGGTAAAGCATCTCAGGCCAGGGAATATGATAGGGTAGATGCAGGACTGCATGAGGTGTGAGCCTCTCTTCCCACGCTGCTTATTCTCAAGTTTTGACTTTCCCTTCAAAGACAAAGCAGGCCAGAGCTTTGCTAAAGCCATAAAACATGGCCCTGTTCTGAGCAACTCTCCTTCTGAGCACAGGGATGGGAAGAAAAGGTACAGTAATGTCATGATTATAAGCTGCACTGAGTATAAGCCGCACTTCCGGGTGCCAGCAACTTTTTGTTCTTTGTCCATACATAAGCTGCACCTGATTATAAGCCGCACATTACAACACAGAGTGTGATAAAAGGTATCTGTTCTATCACCATCTGTTGAGGGTGGGGGCAGTGATCCTTATCTCCATGGGAGATATTCTGCTAATGGGCCATCCATTGAAACCAGGCGGGGCATTGTTCTTTATCTTTTCACAACCCATCCTTCCTCCAGCGAGTCATTTTCTGCTCATGGCCATTGAGTCCCACTGTGGGACTGATAAAATTACTGCATCCTATTGGAAGTTGCTCCAGCCAGGGGGAAGAGCCCAACATTTCTTAAAAAGATAAAATCAGAGGTTTTGGGACACTAAGGGAGCCCCTTTCTCCACTGGACTCCAGGGGAAAACCGGATTTCTCCACATCACCACTGGACCTCCGGAGGGAAACTGCACCTTCTATAGGAGCACTGCTCCAACTGAACCACATCTGTCACTGCAGAAGGATGCAGCCACCATTTAATGGGACTGTTACCAACACCCTGCCTGACAAGGTGTCAGGTTGTACTCTGACTTTGTCAGGGTTTGGAGTTTGTTTCTTTGTAGTACTGCATTTCTATTTTAATTTCCCTAGAAAAGAACTGTTATTCCTAATTCCCATATCTTTGCCTGAAAGCCCCTTGATTTTAAAATTATAATAATTTGGAGGGAGGGGGTTTACATTCTCCATTTTAAAGAGAAGTTCCTGCCTTTCTCAGCAGACACTTGTCCTCCAAACTAAAACAGCAACTTTTTGTTCTTTGTCCATATATAAGCCGCACCTGATTATAAGCCGCACTTTGGGTTTGGACCAAAATTTTAGTCAAAATGGTGCGGCTTATAATTGTGAAATTACTGTAACTAAGTAATAAAAATGGTGGAATTTGTTATCTTTCATTTTTTCTCATGTAGGGGCATGTTGGTGACAACTGCAACCCAGCTGACTACTTCTAGAGCTGCCTGTAGCTGAGAAGCCATGAGAAATCATAAAATGCCATTGTTGTGCCAGAGTTGCAGGATTGAAAGTGACTGGAGCACAAGATACCTAGTCCCTGACATGGAGATTGAACTTTTAGCCTTTTTTTACCTCTATCCTGCATCCCTGGGTGGAGATGCAGAAACAGCAAGATCAAAGGAGTTGCCTTGGTGTGTTTCACATTCTGTAGGTTGCACAGTACCTTGCTACCCATACTGTAATTTTAGCTCCCCTTTTGCTGTGCTGTGCTGTGTTGCTGCTGACCACAAGAAGAAAGTGACCACTAGTAAATCCCCTAATGGCTAGTATCAGCCAGCATCCTAAACTTCCCTACTTAGGATGGGAACCGAGGTCTGACAGCCAGGCACACTAACCAATAATCTGGGCTTGCCCATATACAGGTCTGCCTGTTGCTGTGATGCGTTTGTTTTCTTTCCCCTGGGCTGACAGGCAGCTGGGCATGTTTATAAGCCCTGTGCCTTGGCTCAGCTTTGTGCAAGAGAGGGAGGAAAGGGGATTTGGCCTGGCCCTGGGTGGTGACAGAAGGCAGTCACGGCTGTCACACAAACTAATTGCACTTCTAACCCTCTCTGCTGTTTACAAGCTGCCCCCCACCAAGGACTCGTGTCTCTTGCTGGCACCTCTGTCTCAGGGTAGACTCACATAAGGCTCCAGCTTCCCTGGTAGCTACCTTCTCTATGCTAACTCAGATTGCAACTTCCACCTGTACTTTGCTGACATATTTCTTAGGGGATAGCAGGAAAAAGGATTAATGACTGAACAGATTTATTTAAATGAGGTGCTCAGGAGAAAATATATCTTAAGTGGTAAAACACTAGTTTTTTTAAAGTGTGTATCTGACATCTAGATCTACAGTGCTGGTTTCAAGCAAGCAGTCCTGTTACTGTGATTAGAAGTGGTGCAGATGTCTTCAAACTTGAACAGTTCTGTGTCCTTGACCCCAGTGTTGCCCTGTGCCTGGTGCAGCTGGTTGTCTTCCCTTCCACTGGCAGAGTACACAATGGAAACAGAGCAAGGACAGAAACATCCAGGCGTTGGTTGACATCTACTGAATCTGCTCTTTCCAAATTCAGGTAAACTGGCAGCTTTCACATCCCCTTGTTCTGTCACTAACAGTTGTTGCAGCTGACATGTGCTTTGAGATAGTATTTTATCTTCCTCTTCAGGACAGTAAATCTCACATAGATTGCCAAATGCAGAGCTAACTCACAATTGTCTTCCCCAGGGGCATCCTGACAACTCCTTCAGCAGAGCCTCTCTCTGCTTTACCCTGCACCCCTTTCTGCAGTTGCTTTATAACTTTTGTCCGCTGAGCCCTTTTGGAAGAAACCAAAATACATTTAATTGTTCATACCTTCATGATCGATAAACTCTTTGATGCCTACAGGTCACCACTTTGATGCCTACACCACTTCCCTGAGGTGTGGATTTGTTTTCCTCTCCAAAGCCCTGGAAGTGAACAAGAGGACCAAATGGTAGACCTCCATGCCTTTGAACTGGACAATATGGATTAAGTGCAGGAATTTTACAATACACCAGATTTACATGATGGATCAAACTACACATGTCTGTCCTAGTCCAGGACTCAGCATTATGGCATACAGCCATGCATGTATCACAGAGGCATGACAGGAATAGATGTGCTGTCCTCAGAGGTACAGATTATGCCAGGTGAGTGGTGAGAGCTGTTCCATGGACATGAGGCTTGGGTAAAATTACAGTGCTCATACTGCTGTGGACTAACATCTCTTACACTGAAAGGGAGGAAGTTACCAGGGACTCCTTTCCTCCTTCAGCTCTGAGGAACTTTCAGGGATTTTCCTTCTGTGATACAGTTTATTTTCTCCCCCTTTCTTGCATTGTTTTCAATCTTTCTCACTCTTTCAGCCCTGTTTCTGTATCACTTGCCCATCCACATTTTTCTCTTGCTGGGGTCATCCTGGTACAAATGAAATATCCTTTTATACCAAACCCTGGAAGAGTTTATATTCTCATGAAGCAGCACAGGGCACTCATTGTGCACCTCAGTGTCTCCTTTCACTGATTTGGGAGAGCTGCCACTCATTTGGATCAGTTCACCTCCTTGTACCACTGCTCTGGAGACTGTGGCAAGAAGCAGCATGCACTCATGTCCTCAAGTTCCCCTCTCTCACATCCATACTGCTCATCGTACTTCAGAGAAGGTTGCAGTGCTTTTATCCCATCAGGACTGTTTATCCCTCAGCTGGACATGTAAGAGGACACTCGCACAAAGAGCAGCTGCTGTTTGGGTACTGCTGGTAGCAGGGTAGGAGGGGACTTCAGCAGGCAAGTTGGGTGGCTTCTATTCCCAGCACCGGAGGAGGTGAGAGCAGAGGGAAACTGGACCTCCTGGTGATTCTCTGCATGTCTTTGAAGGTATCCATTGCCAATCTCTGAGTTTGCTGTTGCTGAACTTCCCATGAGCTACTGAACTGATTGGTCTCTTCTGTACTGCTCCATAATGGAAATCTGTGGATGAAGTGGGACCATGATAGGCAGCCATTCTGCCCTACCCCTGAGCAGCCTGCCACCCTCCCACTGGTTCCTGGCTACACAAGGGCATGTCAGGAATTGGATAGGGCTGGCAGAGACCTGGCTGTAACAGGATGCCCCTGTCCTTTCCTTTCTTTCTGTGACTGGAGAGAGATGAGTTTATGGCATGTGGTGTGTGGGGGCTGCCAAGTGGCACTGGTGGAAGGAACGATGGCACCTCAAGAGGTTAGCTTGCCACCATCACCACAAATCTGTTTGGTTCAATGAGTGGAAACCTCTCTGATAAGCAGTTTGGATACAAAGCAAAGTCTTGAGCTGCAATGTGGGTCACCCAGCAGGCTGGAAACGTTGTTTTAGTAATCCTGACTTCAGGTCTCATTAATCATTAGACATACCACTGTTCTTCCAGAGTTAAGCAGAGAATTGCAAGTCCTGACCCTGACTGCTCATTTTCCTTTCCGCTCATTCCCTTCCTACCTTACGCTAAGGAAAGTAAGGACAAAAATGTCTGTATGGAGCCAGGTCCTGTTTCCTGTGTTTCCAGTTTTTGGCATGGCTACTCATCTTGCCGAGCTCTGATACAAATTTTGTTGTTGTTGTTTAGTAGCTCTTTGCACTGTTTTCATCTTGCTAGAAAGAAGAGGATGGCTGGGTATGATTCTTATGTTAGAACTATGCAGAGGAGTGTAACAGGTCAAGACCAGTGCTCAGGTTGAATTAGGCTGGAATTTACATCCCTGCTTCTAAATTTTCAGCTTCTTCTTAAGGTTTGAAGAAAATGGCATGGAGAAACTGCTATTTTCCCATAGGTAATCCTAATCAGATGGTAAAGAAACAGAAAGAGAAATTAGAAACTCTTTGGTAGAGGACAGGAACCTTTCTTTACCAAGAGCAAAACAAGAGCATTTGCAAGGCTGGCTCACTTTAAGTTGGATACTGCTCCACTCTTTTTTCTGGCTCTTTCCTTTATTCTGGGTCTCATGGGATACTGGAAGAAATTTCTATGCTGTCCACGAAGCTGTTGGTTTGCAAATCTCCCTCATTAGCCTTAGCTTCATTGTCTTTGTGATTTGAACATGTATTTACTTCAGAGATAAATCTAGTTACCATTTCATTGACAGGTAATTTTCTTGCAATTAGGAGGCAAAGGCTGCTACCTGGCAGGCTGCAGACAAGGGAAGAGCTTATGTAGACACATATTGCTTAGATTAGAGGAGTAAATCTCACCCTTCTGTACAGCTTGTCAGGCAAGCACCTGCACACCTGTCATATCTGGGCAGTCACTAAAGCAGACAATTTCTTGCCTGTGCCATGGGGCTGAAAAGAAGCATTTAAAAGCAGAAAATACATGTCTTGAGACAGACTTCACAGCCTCAGAGAAGAATTTATTGGATTTTCTTCACATTCACACATTTTATTTCCTTATAAGTGATGCCACTAGGCTAGTGATAAGAGAATAACTGAGAATAGTTGTTGAGAAAAGGGTTTATAGCCTTCTCAAACCTTCTCAGATTTCAGGCCTACAGTTCTGCTCCAAGATTTAGTTATGTT
Organism: Catharus ustulatus; assembly: GCF_009819885.2. Taxonomy (NCBI): domain Eukaryota; kingdom Metazoa; phylum Chordata; class Aves; order Passeriformes; family Turdidae; genus Catharus; species Catharus ustulatus. The sequence continues at coordinate 86,648,386 of NC_046221.1, forward strand.
AGTATGCAGAGAGGATAAATGTACATGTTTACTGTAGGTGAGTAAATGGAACAGTAGATAAATTCAGCGTTAGATTAGGTAGCATGCAACTGTGGTAGTATGTAAACTGGGATATGTGTAAATTATCTGTATCCCTCCTCCCTGATGGAGCACAGCCTGAGTGTGTACTGTTACTGATCTCTCAGGTCCTGACTTCCATGGAGATCCTGGCACACAGAGCAGAAGCCAACAGGACCAGGTCTCTGATGTGGACAATCAGGACACCAGATCTACTGGATTATCCTCTGTGTGCCAGACAAGACCTCTGCTGTCTCATCTGTGGCACTACTTAAACCCTCATAGGAGCTGGCCCAACTTCCTTTAATGACCTGGAGCAGAGACTCCAGCTCAGATCTGGAAGAAAGGATTATACTCCCACACTAACTATTGATGGTGTGTGGTCCAGTCCCCATTATGCCTTATCTGTAGAGTAATTTCTCGGAGCAAGGCATGATCTGCTTTGTGCATTACCTTAAAGGGGCTGTTTCACTACAGGAATTCTCACTGCCACATCTCAGTCCCTTGGATGCTCACAGTGCTGCATTGCAGTAGCTGAAGCTTCCAGTGCTGGGAGTGTGCCAAAGATTTAAACACCCATACCCACTATAACTCCTGCCTCAGGAATCCAGATTTGCCTGGGACTTAGTAACATGACCTGTTTTCCACCAGCTCTAAAGTGTCCCCTCCAGAACTGAGTTTCATCTTCTCTCATACTTAGTTTAAGCCAAGGAATTAAATCACTGCAGCGGCCCCTGAACTTGTTGTCCCTGTTAGCTTCTGCACTTCTACTCAGAAGCATTAATATTCACTGCTCAGCTTTGGAATGGATACATCCTCTGTTCCCTGCTCTTCCTAAGCAATCAGAAGCTGGAGGTTACATACTTTCTATGTAAAAAGAGAAGAAATTGCTGCAAACTTTCTGTGTCAAAGAAAAGAAGGTAAGGCTGTGATCTGTCCGTCTCCTGGGCACTTGCATGATCCCTACATGAAATAGCAAGAGAGAGGGCTTGACCCAGATCCTGGGGAGTCAGAAATGGAGTTCCCATGGGATTTGTAGCAGTAGCTTTTCTTAGGAGCAAGTCATCATAGCTGAAAAGCAAGACAGCATAGTGAGTGTAAAGAGGATGTACCATTGCAACCTTGTGCCGAAGTTACTCAGCTAAGGGTGTTTCCTAAGTGGATTTTCAGTCATTTCAGTCACTCCTCCTTCCCCACTGCTCACCGTACTTCACCTTCTGTCTCTCTGTGCCCACTCCCAGTCAGTAGCACTTGCACTCACTTAACCTTAACTATTAGTGCTGCCCTTAAATCACAAGCAGTGCTGGATACTTGCCTTTCCCAGCCTTTGGCCTTCTTCCAATTACAGCGGACGCGTTAACGAGAAGACCTCATATCTAACTGTCTAGTCAAGGCACTTGCAAAATGCCAGCCAGCACAGTAGCTGGATGTGGAAAACAGAAACCAGCTAACGTCAGCTCAGAGCAAAACTCAAATTCAAAGAGTAGCAGAGAGCAGGTAGAGTCCATGAACAGCAGGGTGAGCACGTCAAGACATGGTTCAAGGGTCCTTGGAGAACCCAGCTGAAGGTGGGAACTATCAGCTCCTGCTGGTGGGTTTTGGGTACACACACCTGCAAGCAGGCAGCTGGGGAGTCAGCGGTGCACACAGGGCAGGAGATTGCAGAGGACTTCTCGCTTGTGAGCTGGGTGATGAGAACGGTCAGTGAGTGATGAGTACGAGCAGCTGGTAGAGAAATTCACCTCGAGACAGTCCAGTTTAGAGAGTGGGAACTCAGCAATTTTAATGTTAGGCAGTTTTTTTAAATGATACTCTGAGAACTAGGTGCCATAAGGCACATAAATCACATCTTGAAACTGAGACAGTGTGAGACCCTGATGCCCTGAGATCAGAGCAGCTGAGGTGACACTAGATAGTTCCCTGTGTACATGGGCTCTGCTTGTGCCAGCAGGGAAACCACTCCCTCATGATCTCGGGTGAAAAGATAAATGACATTTTTTAAGAATCAGCTTGGTTACTTATGAGTTTTAGAGAAACAGACAATTTTCTTCACATGGTATAAAAAAGCACCATATTGCAGCAGAAATCACAAAATCTTTAAATTCAAACCAGATTTTAAAATATTTGAGTTATATTTATTTTTCTTTTAAAACCAAATAATTTCAAAGTAAATGTGAATTCAAGGAAATATTTTCAAGACTGTTAATTTAATATCCAACTAATCAAAATATTTAAAGAAGGAAAGCAATGCTGCTTCAGTGACATTTCTGCAAATTTTAATCGGTTAAAGTTTTTTGTTCTTGAACTCGTACAAGATTGACCCAAATACAATTTTTTTTTTTTCTCGCAGAAATTAGGCTATGGGCAGAATGTACTCTTCCTGCAACTTTGGACTGTTTTCCAGGAAAAGAGGTACATCTAAAAGTCTTAGATGCACCTCTTTAAAAGTCTTAGACAGCTTCATAGTTTTGACAATTGCCTTGTGAGAATCAGAAACAATCTGCCAGTTCACCAGAATTATTCCTTGCTCTTTACATCAGCTAGTTTTATGTATAGCACAAAGTTTGAAGAGCTTGCCTCAACACAGTTATACTTCCACATTAGACCAATAGTTTAACCTAATCCAATATCCTGTCTCTTAAAAAACAGTTATAAGAACAGGGCAAGCATATAGTCACAATTCCTTAAAGACACTTCCCAGCTTTCAGCAGATTTTGACTTGGGAGGAGTCTGCAGATGGGTGGAGACTTTAAGTGTAGTAGTTCTTAATAGATTTTTTTCTCCCCCATAGATTTGAGAATGACACTACATATTGCAGCCCAGGGAAAGGAATATATCATCCTTGGCAGCACAGCTGGTTAATGCAGAGAATGAAGTTCCTCATTGCTGCTCCCTCTTTAGCCACTGCATTAGAATACTTTGAAGATGATACTGAAGAAGTCATTATCTTTTCTTGTTGCCAAAAACCACTGTAGCCCATTATTAGCCCTACTTCAAACAGAAAAAAGAGAGTACACACCAAGTGTTAAAAATCCTGTGTTACTCAGCTGCTTGACTTTTCTGGGAGGGAGAGAGCTCTTCTGCTACTACCCCATCCCTTAGAGCTGATGCCTTTAGCAGTCCATGATAGCATTACTTATACTGATCTATTTTCTTAATTCTAATATATTTCTTTACATCCTGACTTAAGTTCCAAGTGCCCACCATTCCCTGTGATCAAGTTAACAGATCTTGATTTCCTTGAGGTTTCCCATCTTCTCTTTGCTCACACTACTTTTACTTGAACAGACCTTGCTTGTACATTGCAGGAGAGCTGCTCATGCCAAAGAGTAAGGACTCATTTAATGGCCTTCTGAAAGTCTCTTTCCAGACTTCTGGCCACTGTTCTCTTCCAGAGTTCCTTGGCTTCAATGTACCCAGACAAAAAAAAAAGCAGAACAGATTCAGCCACAGTGACCAGTGTCAGTGAAAAGTCAAGATCACCTGGCAAGACTAAGGACAAGCCAGAAAGTCAAACCAGCATCAGTATCACCAAGGCACAGGCATAGCTGTGACACAAGCTCAGCCCATGCCCTCTCTCCTTCCCTGAACTAAGTGCAGCTCTGGAGCAGAAGAGGGAGAGCTTCTCTCCAGCTCTCTCTCACCTCCAGCATTTTCCCATTTTCAGTGAGCACCCAGGCACCAGAGAGCTGGCAGAGACCTCTTTCTCTCAGTGCCTGTGCTGCTGTGAGCCAGGAACCTCACCACAACACAGCTACTGGTCCCAAATAGGTCAGGGAGGAATTTCACAAGAAACACGGATTCTAGTGCATGAACACCAGGCAGGTATCACAGAGCCCATGTCTTACAGAGAATGTACTACAGCTTCACTCCATAGTCATTTGAGTTTAGCAAAGTGTGTCTTGTGTCACAGAGATGAGTTGTTTATAAAGCAAACACTCTAAGTCCATTTAATTAGCTCTCTAACATGGTGAGAAATCTTCCCTGGCAGAGAGTTCCTGGGAAACCCTCCATGACATGACATGGAGAGGTACTTCTGCACAGGGAAGACGGACAAAGGTAGTCACCCAGACCCAAACCTCACAACTGAATCATTACTCCTCAGATGATGATGTGTCCAGAGGGTGTAGTAACCATCCCCACAGCCTAGGTAACAGCAATTTTTAATGCTCTCAGGCACAGTCCTGCCATCCTGCCACAGAGGAGAGCAGCTACCATGGTGCCCCCTTTTCTGTGCAGACTCAGCATGAGGACATACAGCCAGGTAGGTTCTGGAGCCACTCAGATTAATTATTTAAGTAGGTATCTTAATATCCAAATGCTTTGATATTAGAGGGAGAGCAAACAGACCTGTGGATTAACAAGACCTGCTTGACTTGCTCCACTTATGATCCTATCCATATACCAGTCACATTGGATCATTGGGATGGGCACTGTTCACATGACAAGGCATCTTTCCCCATACAGTATGCAGAAATGATCAAAAAACAAGTTTTTTCCCTCAACAGAGGAAGAATGCTTTTGTATTAAAAAGTGTCTGTAGAGAAACAAGAAAGTTGCTTCACAGCTCTGCTTAACCCTATTCCTCAAAAAGATCCATCAGACTGTGGTGCACCTGAAGTCAAAAGCTCAGCCCTGAATGCACAGCCCTGACAGTGGCTGTGGTCTAAACGTGACTGGGAGGAAGCGAGAGGAGTCTGTGTGCTGTGCTCCTGGCAGCCTTGCCTTGTGCCCCTGCAAAGACACGTGTGTCAGCACAGAGGTGTGAAATCACAGAAGGAAAGGAGCCCAGGCTTGGGAATGCAGCAGGAGAGACGAATAGACAAGGCTGGGAAGAGGCAGCTGGTAGCAGGGGAACTAGAAGCAGCAGGACATACAGGCAGGGCTAGGTTAAGGGTCCTAGGAAGATGAGAAAACTTGGATCTAAGAGGACACATGGAACTTAGTCATGAAATTATTACACGTTACTGAGTCCTTGAGGCAAAGTTGTGAAGATTCATGTCTTGCTGATGACATCTGTGCTCCATATCAGTGATGCTGGGAAAGACCTGCTGGCTGCCTCAGCTTGCTTTTAAAAAATCGAGATGCAGCCTGCTATGGCAGTGATGGGTGGATGTTGCCCTCCCGTGGTGAACCCTGCATTTTCCCAGGAGTCATGGAGCAGTACACGAACTGTAGGGCTCATGGCCCTCACTTCCAAGCACACCACCAGGCCAGGCTTTTATTTACCAGTGGTTACAAATGCACCAAGATAATTTGAACAACGGTGTTTACCTCCCCCAACCTTGTCATTATTCAGATGGCTCCTGTTTAGTTTGACCAGAGCCAGACAGCACACCAATTACCAATACGGGTATTCCCACTGTTCTGTCAAGCACAAATGTAATTACTCATGCTGTGAAAGTGTACCAGTTTGAGCTGTAGTTGTTTCATTAACTTGGTATAATAGTTCCAGCTGCATGTTGTGATGAAAGCCATTTATCCTCCAGCTGCCTCTATGCAGCACTGACAGTGCTAATGCCACACATTTGTTATGTTGAAGTACAGACCCCTGAAAAAAATTAACTTCCATTTTGTACAATTTTATCAAATTATTCCTTTACCAAGCTTCAGACTTCCATACTAAGATCTAGTTGAACATTAACAAATATTTATATATACAGAGCACTGAATTTTTATTTCCTCAAGCCAGATCAGTAAAGCCATAATTTCAATTTTCAAAGTAATTTATCCTGTGTTCCTAGAGGCTTCTGCAATAAGCAGCAGTTTACAGCCAAAACCTGTAACTACACGGGGTTTAGATGGGAAATGGGGTTCAACTGTGCCAGGTGAAAAACCTTAAAATTGGAATAGCTGTTTTCTCACTTCCTGTCACATGCACAACTTCACTATGAGGTGAAAGGCGTCCATTAGTACAAGTACACTGCTCCCTTTTAAGTTCTAGCTACAGCTGTTTTCCTTTTGAATTAGCAAACAAAATAAGAGATAGCTCTACATGAGCCCAGGTATTTATGTATGGGTTTTTAGTCACACTTACAACCCTGAACAAATTCAGAATGCCAGAGCTTGGCAGCAGTAAAACTCATAAACTGTCCACTGAACTGCATCTAAATGAAACTAATTTGGGAAAAGGCAAAAGACTAATGATGAAACACCCACTACTAATTTTTTTATCAATGATAATAAAGCATTGCATATTTATCCTCAAACATTTCTAGAAATAAAACCAGTCCTGTAATTAGTAAACATGTTGTTTCTACCCTTCTTCCTCTATCAACACTCTCTGAAGGGTTTTGTTTGATTAAAGTGAGGTAATCACAGCAAAAACCAATCAGAACATGACCTGCTAGCAAACAGTGGCCAGTACAGAGCTTCTTCTGCCCTATGCAACACAAGTAATGCCAAGTTGGTATTTGTAACACTTCCCTTCCTTTTGAAATCCTTCTAAGAAATTGTGCTTTAGTTCTAGTCTACCACTTGTTTCTTGCTGATAGTTTCACAGACAAGGCACCTTACTAATCAGTTTTACTCTACTACTCTAAGATCATACTGGGGACCTTCTGAATAAGTGCACTCAACTGTGGTACTATAGACAAAGTTCTGGGAAAAGCCCTCATTTGGCTGAATGTGCATAACCCTGGAAAAAATCCTTCCCTAACCCTCATAAATCAAAAAGAGGACAAGAAGAGAAAAAAATTGAAGCAGCTGGAAGAATGGAATACTTTATATCATCAGATTGAAACTTCATACTTAATATATTTAACATATGAGAATTACTGGAGGCTAAAATAATTAAGTAATATTTAATTAAAATAGTAACAGACCTCCTAAAATGAAAATCTGTGAGCTTTCCCCATAAGGAACAATGGAAAATGACCCATTAAATTTTATTGCTGCATTATTTATGTTTTTTCCCCTATCCATTCAGGAAGTGTTTTCTATAAGTATTTCCACCCGTTTAAGAAAAGATGCAACAATATTTCTGAAACAAGTCTTGAAATCACCAGTGCTAAATTGTTTTATTTCCAACAACTAGCAGTTACAGTATGTGAAACAAAAAGTGTCCAGAATAAATAGCTGAAGATGAAGCATCAGAATACTACCGTCTTCGCTACTGCTGTGGCCCCTTAATGTTTCCTGCTTCTCAACCTTCACTCTTCAGATTCTCCAGGCCTACGGATATCATCAATCTTCAGGATCATTCTAACAACCTGAGTCGCCAGAGAAATCTGCTGTTTCTTGCCAATCAAGGTTTCTATAACATGCTGCTGCTTCATATCTGCCAAAAGGAGGTAGAAGAATTAGACGCCCTTTTGAAATCTAGATGTAACACTTAACCTATAAGTGTTATTAATTAATAGTGAATTCCACATAATTTCAAAGAATATTTTGAAATTACTACTCCTAGCCACTGTGGTTTACAAACATAGTTTGTATAAACTTGAGTTTTACATCTGGGTTCTTACCAAAGATCTTAGGACATTAAGATACAACTCTTTTTCCCACTAGGTTGTGCTTTTCAAATAGTAATGCAGAATGGTGAAAAGCAAAATTTCTGTACACATATATTAAAAGCAACATAAAGGCCGAGAAAATGTTAAAGAAGTGAAAGGTCAAATGCCATCAAACAGGAACACCTAATCAAAGAAAGGTTATGAATGTACAAATTACCACATTCTTTTCTGAAAAAAACAACAGAGAAGAAGGTAGCAGAAAAGTGCAGATCCAGCTGAAAGTAAGATTTCATACACTGGCTTCTTAGTTTTCACGTATTTGCTCCAGGTTTATTATATATGCAGACATACTGGTGTGAACATCATTGTCTGCAAAGACTTCCAGCCATTTACTTCTTCACAAGCTGTTTCTCAAAACAACTGTTTTTAGGACTGCAGTGTAACCTGAATCACTAAAACTGCAGTATTTAAAGCATAGCCTGCTTGCCTCATCCTAAGAGCAGCCTTCTTTCCTGTACTACAATATCAGTCAACATCTTCAACTAATCTTGCCACCAAAAAAGGTTTTCAGACAATTATACATTTTCCTCATGGTAGACATACATATACTCTCCAAGCACATTCCCATTTATTATGGCAAGGCACCAGAGTTAGAAAAATTCAAGTGATGCAGAGGTTTAAAAAAACACACAGTGAACATTTTGAGCTTGTGAGAAAGAAAAGCTTTTATGCTCCTCCTTGTCTACATTGCAGTTCTTACCATTTGTTCCCTTCTGCAAACAGTCAATGCCCAGGGCAGGATTATTTTCTTTCACCTGCCTTGCCCGCACTTCGGTCATTGTCTGTATTGGATTCATACCGCTGTTCTCTGAGAGGGCCATGGGAATTACCTCCAGGGCATCTGCAAAAGCTCTCACAGCATACTGTTCCAAAGATGGGCACTAGAGGAGAAGAAATTCAAATTCGTAAGCCATTAAACTCTAATGTTAGTAAAAGCAGATTTTCATACTAGATATAAAATACATACACACAATAGGCAGATTTTATTTGGAATGTAGTAACTAAACAAATACCTCTGAATGTCAACTAGTTGAAAATTAAAAAAAATTCAACTGCTCCTAGCACAGAAAGAAAAAAGTACTGGTAATGACTTTTTACAGAGACAAGAAGGATAACTTTTAACACTAATTATCAGGGAATGTCAGAAAGCACATGTTACAGAACTTTCTGGAAAATATTTGAAGTTGTTCTGGAATCTCCTAAGGCAGGCTCAATCCTTCATGCCTTAAAGAAAATTTTAACTGTTCATTTCTTACCTTATCTGCTGCCTCACTGACTGCCAAGGCACAAGATATTTCAGCTGCACCACCACCATACACAATACGATTGTCACGAACAAGATTCCGGATTACACACAAGGCATCGTGAAGAGAGCGCTTTGCTTCTTCAATGATCTGGAATTACAGAACAGTGTGTTTGGCAATACACACATCTGAAGGCTGTGAAGATGTAGTTCCCAATACAGACAAGCAAACTGCAAATAAATCTAGGATTTTTTTCATGGCCCCAATACAATTCTACTATTGCTATGTTATACTCCTTAAAAATCGAGAACGTTGGACATCCAGTGGCAAAGAATTAAAAAAATGCACAAAAATACTCTGTTATTTGTTAAACCTGTAATTTGAAGTAACAAAAACTTACATAAAAGGTTTTTAATCTTGCATATATATAAGGCACAAAACACAGAACTTTAAATGCCAACATTATTCTCAGACTGCAGTTTCTGTCCACTTCTCACTTGAACAAATGTAGATTTTGAAAAAAACCACTAACCTTTAAAGCAGTATTTCTGCTTTCTTAAAAGAAAATTTCAGACTAGAGTATCCTCTTTTTTCCCAAAAGTTTTTAATTTAAAGTAAGACTTGACCTATAGTAAATACAATTTAACACATAAGCACTTAAAGTGGTCTCAATTCAAGGGGAGTGGGGGATATATAGTTTGCAGTAGTTTAAGGATTTAATTTGAAATTATTTTAAATGGACTAAATCAGAAGTGATACAACTAGGTCTACAATAAAACCAAAGCTTTCAAAGATGCTAATATGTCTTTAGTCATAAAAGTGACCCTCTCATGAGAAAAAAAATTTAAGAGCATCCACAGGTAAAATTATTTCTATATTTATGAACTATATGGTCTAATAGACAGAAACCCAAAGTTTTAGTTTAAAATCCTAGGATGTAAATCTAACAACTTCCTTCTGACACACAGTCCTGACTGCCTACATGCTTTACCCCTTCCTATCTGCCCACGCTGCAAGGAAAATGTAGAGGAAATTGAAAAGAGTGTACTAGTATGCTTCCCAAAGAAACTACATTTTGCAGCTATGTATCAAAGCCAGCATCTCACCATTTTATTTCCTCCTCTAATGAAAATGGTGACAGCTCTGGAGTTCTGACACTGTTCAATGAGGAGCATTCTGTCCTTGGTTGTTCCGAAGGAGATCTCCCGGACGACTCCTGCAAAGCCCAGTTTCTCTGCCGTGAGCTCGCAGAAACGAGGCACAATGCGCCCTCCCGTCGCAATGGCGATTAACTGAAGTCAAACAGACATGACTTATTTTAACAGGATTTTTCCATGGTGTTTATCAGAAAACAGAACTAGTGGAAAAGCATCTGTCAAACGCCTACTCTAAAAGGTTATCTTGTCATCACTTTGAAGCACTTCAGCCAATGTATTATTTCTGCAAACAGCAGAATTCAAAAACTTCCCTAGACACCTCAAACTATTAAGTAATATACATATGCTCCAGTTATAAACCATAATTCCCTTCATGGTAGTTTCTTCTCACAAATCCCCAATCATTGTTCTCCAATACCCACCCATATACGCAATTATGCAGTGATACCCAGAAAGCCTGAACTTTCAGCTGATACAGCCTATTCTTTCATAAATGTTTTAACAACTGGTACAAATCCCAGTTTTACTTACTTCTATTTCAGGTCCACCAACCCAACGCACAGCAGGCAGCTCATTCTGGAGCAGCAAGTGATTTGCCTCATCATCAAAACCCCACTGGCAAATGGCAAGGTTTGCACCAGTGTCTTTTATCTAAAAGCAACACAAATTATCAACCTTCTGATCAGAAATAACAAAGGAATGAAAAACACTCTTATGGTTTTAATTCTTCCAATTTTCTCAAGACAATTCTCAAGAAGAACCCTCTGGCATATCCAGAGATCAGAATATATCAAACCAAGCTGGTTTCTCTTTCTTACATTAAATTAACTTTGATTCATAGCAATACACTTGCTTATATGTTGCTTCCCACAAGGATTAGGAGCTCATTTACAGGAATAAATCAATGCACTATGCTGTTTGTTTTTAAAGGCTATGAAAGACAAAAGACAGAAATAATCCCTAAAGGATACCTGCTTCACCATCTCTTCAAACTTCTCTTTTTCATATTTCTGCAGTGCCTTGTAATCATCCACAGATGTGACATCAAGCTTATGTTTGGTTTTAGGCTTAGGTGGTTCAAATGGACAAGTAAGGATCGCAATTTTAGCATCTTTTAGTTCCTGGGCAATTAAAAAAAAAAAAAAGATGATTTTTGACTGACCTTATTAACATCTCTTTCTTGTATTTGCAAAACATACAGATGTATATTTATAAACAGAAACGTAGGAGGAAATGTGAAGACCATTTGACTTATTCTAAACTTAACTAAGTATAACTAAGTAATTCTGCCAATAATCTCAATGAACCACTTAGAACAAATTCCATAGCTCCAAGACACTGTTTAAGTCCTTAACAATCTTTACCAGTCATGCCTTTTTATGGTTTAACGTTTAAAAAAACGAAAGAAAAATCCAAATAAACCATTCCTATCCACTGTAACCACTGAGAATACTACTCATCTTTAACAACTTTTCAGGTATTACATGTCTTATTTTTCACTGGTCTTCTTTTTTACAGGATTAACATCGTTACCCGCTAGGTAAATATTTTAGAATAGCAGAAGTTCTCTTGAGGTACCCTGCCCAAAGACTTGGAGACCTTACCTACACCAAGTATAAAACAAGGAGAGCTTCTGGGGTGTTCCAAACAGGACAACATGGCAATTCATAAAGGTTAAGAATCTTGACACTGCATTGCACTAAGCATATTAAGCATATCACACACGAGGGATAATTTCTACATAACACAGAATCTCGCACCTGTTCTCACTTAGCAGTACAGTAATTCCTCCCTTCCACCACAATTTACAGAAAAATTAATGCTCCTTGCCCCTTCCTGTGTTGATATATGAATGAAAAGCCAAGCCAAAGCACAAGACTGTGCAAATACTTCATAGATGCTAAGGTGACATTTGAGGTAGGCTAAAATTCTTATTTAAGCCATTACACAGAAGTGATACACACAAGCACATCACTTACTTTAGGCATCTGTGGATGACTGAAATCTTTATCCACAATCACTCCTTTAACCAACTGTGTATCTTCCAGTCTACCACCCACTTTGCCTTGCACTTTGATCAGCTCAAAATCAACATCTTTACGCTCCATGTCTGCTACTGTCAGTACAGCATTCACAGCAATCTCTGCCATTTGCCTGTGACAGCGATTCACTCTAGGTTGGAAAAAAAAAATCAAATCAAGTTGTACTCCATTTCCACAACTTGGAAGAAAAATATGATTCTATCAATCAATCTTAAACAGCGCGAAGTACCACTACACCAATCAACTTTTGCACACTGTATTAAAAAAGGGGGTCCTGCTTGTTTGCTCACAGAAATAGAAGGTGCTGGCTATGATAGCAAACAGAACACACAATATGGTTGGTGTGAGGAACCTTTGTAAATGGAGTCTCAACACAGATTTTGCACAAGTCAGGAGAACTAAGCTACTAAAGAACATTCAAGAAACAGAAACCACTTGTAAGACAACTCTGCAAAGGAAGCCCTTTCAATGTCTAAATTTATAAACTACACATAGAACCCATAAAGGAAAATGAACTTACAGAACTATCCTAAGTTAATTTTTTTTTTAGCACAAAAAAACCCAAAAGATGATGTGCTATTAATTTTAACAGATTTACATTACTTTTGGAACCTGCTACGATGCAGAAAGTTGGAACTAACAGGTTAGAATGAAACTGATGCTGCAGCTGTTTAACTTTATGGAATTGACCCTTTGGAGACAAAGGATTCACAATTTCTTATCTGAGACAGGAGTCCACTGAGGAATTACCCAAAACAAAAAAGAGCCTTCAGCAGCACTTCAACAACATACACAATTTAATAATCCACCAAAACCACCAGGATTTCTCCCTTCCATGCAGAGGGTTTTCAATGGAAGGATAAATATTAATTCAATATTCAATTTCTGTGACTTACACTTTAGAGCCCAGAGTTGTCTTTGCTGTCTGGATCAGAGGCTCAATGTTCTGTGGATCAACTGGGAAGCTGTCACTGATTTTGTCGAGATGCTCAATAGCAATGCGTGCTGCCTGCTCATAACCATCTGCTATTCTGATGGGATGAATGCCTCGGTCTAGCAACTGCTCAGCCTGCTCCAGTAATGCCCCAGCCAGAACTATTAAAAAAAAAAAAAGTTTTACTCTTGATTAGTTTTAAGCACATTATCAACAAACTAAAAAAGCACAGTTTCTGATTTTTCTGCAATATTTTAGGAGATCAAGGTTTCCTAAAAAACCAAAAAAACATGAAAAACCCCTACTTGCTTTGCTTAGCAAGAAAACCACATCATGTTAACAACAAAATGAAGTACTGGCATCAAGGCAAGACATGGAGATTGCAGAAAAAAATTATGCAGAAGAATTTTGAAAGTATCAAGGAGGCTCTCAGCACTACCTTAAAATGTAACCAAACTTAAAAAGACACAGAAGACTTCTTCCTGATTAGAAGACTTCAAATACAAGAACTGACAGAAATACTGCAACAATAAATACTCCAAAGAAGTGCTACAGAAAAGCTACTGTTACTTCTCATATTTTTTTTAACAGTCGAAGCAGCTTGATTCTAAACCTGAAAAAGAAAGCTAAATTTAAAATACTGTCTTACCAACGACTCCAGTAGTTCCATCCCCAATCTCATCATCTTGAGATTTAGCCAGCTCCACCATAAGTTTGGCTATCTGGTGATCCACATCCATCATATTCAGGATAGTAGCACCATCATTTGTCACAGTCACCTCACCATCCTTGTCCACCATCATTTTATCCAAGCCTGAAAAACACATGTTTGAAGGATAAGAAAAATTTTGAAAATTCCCCCCCTCCCCAACAATTACTGAGAGAGAACCACCAAAAGTTTTTCATTGTTACCATTGGGCCCAAGAGATGTTCTCAGAGTACTTGCTACAGCCTTTGCTGCCATTATGTGAGACTGTAAAACAAAGGACAATAAAGACAGAAATCAAAACATTGTCATGCATTCCGAAATCACAATATTAAGCTAAGGAAAACACTTAGCTTAAAGAGGAGTGCAAATGCTGCAATTTAACTGACAACTATGACTGAAAAAGAATCAGTATGTGTGTATTGGTTTTATGACAGAAACACTTCCTATGCCTTTTCTTGTATTGATTGCACTGGCTCTACTAAAGAATGCAACAGCAGAGCAGCCAAATGACAGCCCTAAAGCTCAAAGTAGGCAGCAACAGAAGCCGAGAAAGCTAAAAAGAGAAGGCAGTGCAATTTTACCCGTCACAGAATCATCACAGGATGGTCTAGCTTGGAAGGGACCTTGAAGATCATCCCCCTGTCAGGGGCAGAACACCTTCCACTAGACCAGGTTGCTCAGTGCTCTACTCAACCTTCTCCTGCCCCAGGAATGGCGAATCCACAATCTCTCTGTTCCAGTATCGGCTCCCTTCTTCCGTCGGGATTTGTACCACTCGCACTCAGCCCCGGCCTTCCTTCGGCGGATTCCCAGCCCCGGGGCGATCCCTTCTCTCTTCCTCCATCTCTCCCGCTTACGGGCCTAGTCCAGGCTCCATCCGCCCTGCGCCTCGGGCGGGGCAGCGCCTCGCCCCAGGAGCTCCATCCTCCCGCCCCTCGCGGCAGCATGGCATGGCACAGCACGGCACAGCATGGCGCGGAGCGGCCCAGCCAGCGCGGGCCCGCGGGCGGCCCCAGCGGCCGCCCCGCTCGCTCACCTTGAGCGCCTCCAGCCCCATGAGACGCGTCTTGCGCTCCTGGTCCTTAAGGATGAGGAAAGGCCGCCCATACTCGTCAAACGCCAGAGTCCCCATGGCCGACATGACTGCACCGCCTGCTCCGACCGCCGCCGCCCGCGCGCACCGCCGGAAGCCGCCGCGCCCGCCGCGACACCGCGCGCCGCCCCGCGCCTGCGCAGCAGCCACAGCCGAGCCTTATTTCGCGGGCGGGACCTTTGTGGCGCCCCCAGCGGAGCCTTCTGGAAGCCGCCCGGCGCCGGGGGAGGAGCGCGGCGCTCGTAGCCGCACCCCCGCCTCACGGGGGAGAGGAGGGGAGGAGGGAGCATGCACTGAACAGAGCGGAATACGGGCGGCCGGCGAGGCGGCAGCCGGCTGCGCCGGGGATGTGAGGGCGGAGGAGGGAGGACAGACACACACGGTGGAAAAAGTGTGCGCGGCGCTTCTCTCCGGAGCGCCTTCGGAAAGGTTTCAGTCCCCCACCCCTTCATAGTGAAGTGGTACGACCCTTCCCTATAAGTGTTGCAGGCCGAGAGTGACCGCGGGGTGGTTATTGGCGAGTTGGGGGTTGTAGTGAGGAATGTCGCTGTGTCCCAGGGAAAAGTTCCTCCGCAAAGGAGGAGCAGTAACTCCTGGACGTGTCCCCGTCGCGGCTCCCGGGCTGTCTGTGGCGGGGAGGTTCCTGCCTGCGCCGCCCTTGAGCTGTTCTGGGGCGCGCCGCTGCCCGCCCGCGTGTGGAGGGCCCGGGGTTTCAATGGAAACCGCGTTCCTGCCCCCTCGTGCCTCAGCTTTTCAGCAGCTGTAGCATTTCCCTGGGATCGACTGGTGTTTTTTCCCCTCTCTTACTTTCTAGCTTTTTGCTACAAGATACAGATCTGTGTCAAGTGAGCGAAAACGCTGTGTCCGTCCCCAGGCGCGATGTCCCAGGCGCTGCCGAAGGAGACCCCGCGGGAGGAGGGCGAGGGCGGCTCCCGGAGGAGCAGCTGGGGGCTGCTGGTCACGGCCGGTGTGGGAGGGACCTTGGTGGCCCTCTATGCTGTGGCCACCCCTTTCGTGACCCCGGCCCTGAGGAAGGTGTGCCTGCCCTTCGTCCCTGCTACCGCCGCTCAGATCCAGAACGTGCTGAAAATGTTGGAAAACAGAAGTGGCTCCCTAGTTGACATTGGTAGCGGGGATGGCCGCATTGTAAGTCATGGATGTTGCCTTCCTTTTAGATCACCTCTTAAAATTAAGTGCCAAGGTGCCGGGGCTGCATTTTCTCACGCTTAAAAATGTATTGTCTCTGGCATCCGGTGGTTGTGTCCGAGTCTTATAAAAAGGATTAAAGCTGGGAAAGGTTTACATTCAGTTTTGATGTTTTGCTGCAGTCTTACCTGTAGCTTGACCAAAGTAATTGGCAAAATGTCATCGTGGTGACTGGAGGTAATCACAGTGCATTCACTTGAAAAGATGCAATCTTTTGAGTCTTGTTACTGATTGACAAAGAGCTGTGGTTCCACAAAGTGAGTAGCTGCAGCAAGTGAGGCTGAGATGCTTAATGTAAAAATGTGATAGAAACACAAAAAAGAAATGAGCAATGAGTGTTTGATTACAAAAATAAAAATCCGGTGTGGTTAGAACTGTAATCTTCACACCTTTGTGCAATGCTGGTTTCTCCACTTCCAAACCCGTGTGGTGAAACTGGAATAAACACTAAAAGAAATGGTGAGAATCATGAAAGAAAAAGTGGTACTGTGTTTCCAGGATATTGCTTGAGCCCCAGTTTGTGAAATGTGGTGAGGATATAGTGGAGAATGCCGTGGTTAGGTTTTTCTTCAGTTGCTGTGACATTTTGTGTGCTTTTTCATAACTATCTGCTTCAAGTCAGATTTAACAACAGGGTGGTAGTTTTTGATGGAAATATGCAAATTCTTGAATGTTATCTTCGTCTATTTTTTATGTGAATGAGTCAACTGTTTGTCCACTATTTGTTACATTTATTTGGAACCCCAAATATGTGGAGATGGCTTGAATTGTGCCTGGATAGGAAAAAGACCAAAAAACTTAGTCATGAGATAAGTGCAGTTTCTGATGCCCTCTCTGTTCATCATTCTGGCTGCTGACTCCCATCAGAGATATCTAATTTGAATAGGTAATGTGTCATTAATTCTGATACATAGGTGCCTAAATGGAGACTGAAGACTATTTGGAAAGCCAGGTGCCTAAAATTGAATGCTTGTTACTTCCTTGATGCATCTGTCCTGAAAAAAGTCTGTTCAGATGCTTTAAATTATTTAGCACTTACTCGGCTATAATCAGTGGATAAATATGAAGATATTTACCATATTTTGAAGTGTGGTAAAAATGTCAGATTCTTTTGGTGAATTTGCAAGTGCTCTGTGTGTGGTGGAAATGCATTATTTTAACAGTGTGAAATACACAGTCCAGGTAAGGCTGTTCGAGAAGTTCTGCTAAAAAATGTGCACTTCCTGATTTCACCTTGCTTGTTTTGTAATTGACAGTTCATCAGGCAATTCCTGATTAGAAGTTGGCAGTAACCTTTTAAATTATGTCTTAAACCTTTACTGTAGAAATCAGTGCATTTTTAAATTTCTTAAAAATGTAGATCAACAGATTACTTTCAGATTCTTTCTGTTGGTTTGTCACTTTGGTTCTGATGCAGGGGCTGCTCAAGTGCCTGCCCCTCGCCACTTTTCAAATAAGTGGTCTAACTGAGCATTTGATCACTGTTCTTTCCATGATCAGTGTTGGTACTCTCTAATTCCAAGACAGTGTCATTAATGTGTTAAATTAAACTTTTATGTAAATCACAGATACACTGCAAGCTCCCAACTTTACCCTATGAATGTTTGTTTTCACTTTGTATGCCTGACTATATTTCAGTTGGACTAGTAATAGTAGTAAAATGTAGTTTTGAGGTTTTGTTCACTATACAGGTAATCTGTTGGGCATTAAAATCAGGGTGACTTAGAAAAGTGCTTTCCTTTGATTTATATTTTAAATATAACTGTGTGCTCCCATTTAGTGAATAGACTTTTATGTTTCTAAGTGAAGATCTTTTTCTTTCCTATAGGTGATAGCAGCTGCAAAAATGGGATTCCAGGCTGTCGGTTATGAATTGAATCCCTGGCTGGTCTGGTACTCCAGATATCGTGCCTGGAGAGATGGAGTACATCAGAACACCAAATTTTATATTTCAGACTTATGGAAGGTAGGTAGTGAATTATGTAAGAATGAATCTGGGATGATTGAGAGATTTTATAAGTTTGGAAATACTTTCCCGAAAGAGCTGAATACTGTCTGACCACAAGGTGCTATACTGGGCTTTGAGCAAAGTACTTGTGCTGGGAATCTGGTCTCTATGGGCTCAGAATGCTGTTCTGCTGCTTTTATGCTTTATTCAAGTGCTTCCTTTATCAGTAGAGGCTTCTTGAGCAAGCCTGGGCCTGATTAATTGTGAGAGAGGGTTTTTTTGGCTGTAGGGATGTTTGTATTCAGAGAGGAGCATAAGAGAACTTCATGGCACTGAGTGGAAGAACTGAGTAATTAGAATGCCTAGAAAGTTTTTATATCTAGCTAACATTTAACAAAAGAAGGGGCAAACTTAAAGCGTATGTGATTTTATCACATACAGGAGTTGTGAAAATAACCCTTTAGTTATTAACAGAGTCATGTAGGTATTTTCTAAATTAATGCTTCCTGTGCTTCTAGAATTGCTATTCCATATTCTTGGCCAGACAGTAGAAGTTTTTGCTGCTCAGCAGTATAAAGTTTTCTTTATGTGGAAATTTTGGTGATGAAAAGTTGATAAGGGATCTCCTTACATATTTTTGGTCTAAATCCCTATTGAAAGAAGTGCAGCTAGAGGGATTAGGAGAAAAGAATGGTGAGAGTTTCTCCAACTATAAATGCCATTTTCAATAAGATTTGTTCTCAAATTTTATTTTAGGTTTCTTTTTCCTGTTATAGAAATGTTGTTGTTTTTGGAGTACCTCAGATGGTAAGCTTGCTACTGATATTTTATTTTTATTATATTATTGTATTTTATTATACTGTTTAGTTAGTTGTTACAGTGTTTAATTATTTTAATGCCAAGGCAATCACTATTAATACATTAATCTACAAAATGAATCAATCTGCAGATGGTCAAAGGTAGTCAATAATAATCATAGAATCATGGAATATTAAGGATTGGAAGGGATCTTAAATGTCATCAAGTCCCATCCGTCCTGTGCATGGGGTACTTCCCACTAGACCAGTTGCTCGAGGCCTTATCCAGCCTGGCTTTTAACACTGCCAGGGTTGGGGTTTCCAGAACCTCCCTGGGCAACCTGTTCCAGTGTCTCACCAGCCTCACAGTAAAGAATTTCTTCCTAATGTCTAACCTAAATTTCCCTTTCAATTTTTATCCATTCTTCCTTATCCTGTCTCTGCAGTTCCTGATGGAGAGACCCTCTCCAGCTTCCCTGTGCATTCCCTTCTGACATTGGAAGGTTGTCATGAGGTCTCCATGCAACTTTCTCTTCTCTAATTCCAATGCCCCTGCCATGAGCAGGGAGAGTTTTGACTAGACCAGGTTCCTCAAAGCTCCATTCAACCTGGTTTGAGCAATTCCATGGCTGGGGCATCCACAGCTTCTCTGGGCACCCTGTTCCAATGCCTCACTAACGCCATGTGAAAAATTTCTTCCTTATACCCAATCTAAACCTACTCTCTTTCAGTTTGAAGCCCTTCCCCCTTGTCCTGTCGCTACAGGTCCCTTTCCATCTTTTAGGCTTCCTTCAGGTATTGGGAGGCTGCAGTTAGGTCTCCCTGGAGCCTTCTCTTTTCAAGGCTGGACAAACCTAATTCTGTCAGCCTGTGCTTCCGTGTTGCTTGTTCCTTTGCTAAGGCAAAGGTGTGAGATGAGTGAGTGAAGAGCTTTATGTGATGCCATACCATGCAGCATACGCTGAAAACATTTCTGCAGCAGTAAGCACTTCCTATTCTGTGTGGTGTTGTTTGCTTGTTTTTTTTTTTCAACAGCACCAGAAGTAAATCTCACTTCAGATTCCAGTTTTAACCCGTATTGGAAAGTGAATGGATATGGGTGGGACATTAGTGAGCAGCACTGTCATGTTCCTTGTGCTGCCAGCCCTGGGTGTTGTGTGCTCCCTTGCCTGAGTTCCGGCAGGGGGCGCTGAAACGTTTGGATTTGCAGTCAGGAATTCTGCCATTGCACCGAGGGGAAAAGTGGTGGTGAGGAAAGCTGGCTTAGTAAACTAGGAGTAAACAAATGCCCTGGGAAAATTGTGAGTAAACTCAGACGAGATACTGAACTAACTTTTAAATGTAATAAAGTGGGATACGTTAGTAACAGCTGTGATAGAAAGGGCTCAGAATAACTTTTGTAGATCCAGTAAATACTAGGTTAAATTCTTTCAGCAAAAGTACTGTAATAAATGAAACAGATGCAAGTGTATGAACCTCTGTTTCCTGAGCATTTGTTTGCTTATGATCCCCTTTAAATTTACTTTATAAGTTGTTAATGCTCAGCCTCCTGAATGACTAAATTAATTTTCTAGAATACTTAATGCTTTTCTTCTTTTTTACTGAGGAACAATAGATCTTTTGCCTTTTTAATAATGCTGGCCTGATTTGATGCTTTCATGCAGTGTTTTTATTTCATAGCTTTTAAAACCTGAATTTGTTGATCTTCAGGGAGGACTAAGACCTCTTGTTCTTGCAAGCATCTGGGGGGAAGGTGTGTTTGTTTCTGAGTTATTGCAGAGAGAGACTTACTTGTTCAGGGTAGGATGATGGAATTCTTGCCAGGTGTTCATGTTTGCAGCTCCTGTGTATTTTAACTGATTATATACTATACAAAAGGTTTACTAAGCTATGTATCTATGTTGACACACCAAAAAATTCCCCCAACCCTTGGCTTCACATAAAATACAGTATGATTGTGGCACCTAATGGAACTGATATATTTAGATTAAAAACTTGTTTGACTGGTTCAAGGATATAATTATTTTTGGCTAAACTTGGCTGAACTATTAATGATGCTTTCTAATTTGTGCTAATATGGGCATGCAGTGTCACAATTTGTATAATTGCTTCTAAAAAATTAGTCCATATCTATATTTATGTTTTCTGTAGCAAAAGTTTTTCTGGTGTCTCAACTCAGTTTTAGATAACAAGTGAGCTTCTTTTTCTGGTTTATTTAGGGTGCTAGTAGGCTTATTTTTCTAGATGTTTAAGACAGCAAAAATGTTTCAAACCATTTGAAGTGTGGATGAAATCAGAGCTTTAAAAATATTTGGAGGTAACTCTTTGTTATATTAGATCTATGACTGTAGTTTTCCTAAAATATTCCATTGTTGGCTTAAATGTAGCTATAATAGGATATTACATCAAAGGCACACCCTGCATGTATGTGATAGTGGAAACTCTTTGCAGCCTTCGGAAATGCCTTTTCTTTAGTCAGTCTTGCTTTTTGATAATGTTCTTTTGGGTTTTGTTTATTTTATCTTTTTTGGTGAAATTCTATGTATTTTTGTCTTTGTGACTTAAATTCAGGTATATTTGTGAATAACTACTGCCTTTTGAATTTTTTAATATTTAAACATTACATCATGATAACCAAAGTAAATAGTTTTTTACATGCGACATAAGTTGCCTGTAGAGTTTGCCGTTAAAATTACTTATTCAGATATAATATGTAAGAATAAAAGGAACTCCAAATGGATTTGCACTGCTGATCTGCTTAAACATACCATCAAGCTTTTCCAAAGGACAAAAGTGTCTAAATCTCTTAGGTTTCTTTTTTTTTTTTCCCCTAGAGCATAATCACTATCTGGGATGGAAAATAAATTTATTTTAAGTCTATATGTATTAATTTATTTCTCACTTAATCCCTGGCAGAATTTGCAGAGCACTTAGTAGAAAAAGAGCATCTGAGTGGTCAGGGTGTTGCTCTGTTCTAGAAAAGTAGTAATATTTCCCCTGACTTTCATATCCTCTCAGTTTTTGTGAATGGAGGAAAGCTGGACTGTAGGTGTTCAGCCAAGAAGAGCTGCATAGTAGTATGTGACATGGCTCCCCTCAGCATCCTGCTCTCTAAATTGGGGAGAGATGGATTTGGTGGATGGACTGTTCAGTGGATAAGGGATTGTCTCTATTCAAGGGTCAATGTCTCAATGTCCAGATGAAGATCAGTTACAATTGGTGTCCGTCAGGGGTCTGTATTAGCAGCAGTCCTGCTTAATGTCTTCATCAGTGATAGTGGGATTGAGTGAGCTCTCAGAAAAATTTGCAGATGACACCAAGCTGAGTGGTGCAGTTGATGTGCCTGAAGGACAGGATGCCATCCGGAGGGACTTGGACAAGAATTGGGCCCATGGGAATCTCATGAGATTTAACAAGACCAAGTGCAAGGTGCTGCACCTGGATCAGGGTGTACCAGCACAGGCTGGGGGGTGAGCAGATCCAGAGCAGTCCTGACCAGAAAGACTTAAGGGTGCTGGGGGATGAGAGGCTGGACATGAGCCAGCGATGTTCATTTGCAGCCCAGAAACCAAACATGTCGTGGGCTGCATCTAAAGCAGAGTGGCCAGTAGGGGAGGAAGGGATTCTGCTCCCCTATTCTGCTCTGGTGGGACCCCACTTGGAGTGCTGCATCCAGCTCTGGGCACCCCAGCACAAGACAGATGTGGACCTTTTGGGAGTGGGTTCAGAGGAACTCCTTTCCTATGAAGGTGGGCTGAGAGAATTGGGTTATTCAGCCTGGAGAAGACTTGACTCTGGGGGGACCTTGCTGTGGCCTTTTAGTACTTAAAGAGGGCTTGTAACAAGGTGGGAACAGACTTCTTAGTAGGGCCTGTAGGGACAGGACAAGGGGTAATAGTTTTAAACTAAAAGAGGGCAGATTCATATTAGCTACAAGTGAGAAACATTTTGTGAATAGGATGGTGGAATATTAGAACAGGTTACCCAGGCAGGCAGTAGATAGGGACTGGATGGGGCTCTGAGCAGCCTGATCTAGTTGAAGAGTCCCAGCCCATGGCAGAGGTGTTCAACTGGATTACCTTTAAAAGTCCCTTACAATCCAAACCATTCCATGATTCTACATTCTGTTTCATGGAATGCTGCTGAAGGGATATGTTAACAGGGTGTGGATTCGACTAAGTCCAATTTCAGTATTATTTAACATAACAGTATTTTACCATAGAGTGACAGCAGAATGTTTGCTTTGGGTTGTTGTCTGTCTGATGTTTTTAGTGTCCTAGGATTGTCTTGGGATTAGACTGTAAATTGTGAGCCATGATGACCTTTGAATATCACACAATAGCTCATTACCATGGGGTGTCATAAATAGCATAAATTCAGGGGGCTGAACTTTCATTCCCTCTGAGAAGAATCCCACTGAATAGAATTGTGAATTGGAACATGCGAAGTCTTTCCCTGAAGTTTTAGGATTTTTTTTTGTTTTGTTTTGTTTTTTAATTAAGGGATAATTTATGGGTTTTGATTTAATTTGTAGATCTTAAAGTTATGATTTCCTTGATCTCACCAGTTGGGGCACAATGACCATTTTCTTGTTTTAGATATTCTTTGTCAAGGCATCAAACCCAAAATATAAATCAATACTTTGCTAAGATTTTTCCAAAAAAATTGCTCAAATCTTGGATTTTTCTTGACCACCTGAATTAGATTCTAAAGAGAATGCTCCTTTTTTTTACTGTTTCTGAGAGGTTTTTATTGTAACTCAACAGATGCCACAGCTGGAGAAGAAGCTGGAAGAAGAACTTGAATGTAATGCCAGAATCATTGCCTGTCGCTTTCCTTTCCCTTGCTGGATTCCAGATCATACTACTGGAGAGGGAATAGACACTGTGTGGGCTTACGATTTGAAACATTCTAGAGGATGTGAAACAAAAACCTTTGAAATTGCACCAGAGACAGAATCTTAAACATCTAGTTTGGTTTCCTGCAGAAATTTTTAGCTTTGACTGGACCTGTCGAAGATAAGATTAACATGGAGAGAGCCCTGGCATATGAAGATGTGTATTCACTGTAAGAACTGAAGTATAGTGATTGTCTGAAAGTACACAAAGGTTGCTGAAAGGTGTAGTTAAATGGCTTAATATTGTGTTCTGGTTTAACCCCATCTAACAGTGAAGTACCACACAGATGTTCACTCACCCCAGTCCCCAGATTCCCCAGTAGAATGGGAAAGAAAATTAAAAAAAAGGTCATACCCATGTCCATGAATTGAGATAGGAATATTTAATAATTGAAATAAATTTACTGATAATAACAAGAAGAGAGGAGTAAAACCCAAGAAAGATGAGTGATGCACAATACCCTTACACACCACCCATGACAGATGCCCACCCCATCCCAGAGCAGAGACTGGTCTGTCCTTGCCAGCTCTCCCCAGTTTATATACTGGACATGATGTTCTATGGTGTGGAATATCCCTTTGGCCAGTTCAGATCAGCTGTCCTGGCTGTGCTTCCTCCTGGTTTCTTGCAGACCTCCTTGTTGGCAGAGCATGAGGAACTAAAAAGTCTTTGGCTTGGAGTAAGCACTGCCCAGCATCAACTAAAACCATTAGTGTGGTTTAGTCTTTTCTAAATCCAAACCACAGTGCTGTACCAGCTAATAGGAAGAAAATTAACTCCCAGCTGAAAGCGGAATATGTAGTTGGTCAAAATTATGAAAAAGTTTTTATAGAAGTGGAAAAACTTCAATATGGAAAAGGGGTTAGAACATCATTCACTGCAGTTAAGGGGAATATAGGTGTAAGTTCAAATGCTCAAATTTGTGAACTTAATATATACATTCTTTCTGATCCCACAGAGCATTTGGTATTGGTGTTGGAATGGTGTGCAAGTGCCTCCTCAAATGAGCTGTATTTCCAAAATGTTCTGAATTACGTATGCCAAGTACGTAATGCTGCATAGACAAAACTGATGGAGTATGATGATGACACCGATGTTTTACATCGCAGCCTCGAATGTGTTCTTTTAAAAGTTGAGTATGCTAAAAGGGACAAATAATAACAAATTGTTTGTTCATTAATACAAGTGCTACCTGTGATTATATTAATGTATTTTTATTTAACTTGGGATCTATTTTAGCGTCAGCTGGAAAATAAACTCCAAGTAAGCTGCTGCCCTTCTCCTTTGCCTCTTTCAGTGAGGGAGGGGCAAAACCAGAAATTATGGGGTGAGATAGCAATTTATTGAAAGCACAAAGCAAGAATAAGACATGGCACAGTAACAACAGCAATATTAATAGCAAAAGGATACAAAAAGAATGTATTTTATTGACAAAAATGGATGTTCACCACTGGGAACAAGATGCTTCCCATAAATCGTGTCTATGTGGCTTCCTCAGACAAAGGCAGCAGGGTGGCTGGCCACCTCCCAGTAGTGGATCAGCAGTTTTCTTTGGAAACCGTGCCCTCCACAGCTGGCATGCGTGGTGTAGAATAACAGCCTGGTCATGGCACTAAGCTCTGGCCCTCTATGCAACCAGGACAACTTGTTATGTGAACACAAAGCTCCAGAAGGATGCTCTTACTGAGCTCTTATTGGTGGCGACTGTTGCAGATGACCATAATTTTTTCAAATCTTTCTGATTTAGGAAGGGCTTCAAAAGTCATTTACTTCTCAGTGAAGTGCCACCATTTCTATGTGCTCAAACTTTTGATAAAGATATGGGTGAGAATTGCTTACTTGAATACTGAACGGCTGTCTCTGATTCCAGAGCTAGTTGTTCTGGCTAGTTTGGCTAAATCTGATTGAACTTCATTTAATTTACAGTGAGATGAAAAGGAAGGTTTTTAATCAGACTTGTTTTCCTTTCTATTTTTCCATCTGATGAGATCTCAGAAACTCATGGTATCGCTGTGTGGCTTTTCCTTTTAAGTGAAGCAAGTTCTCCCTGATATTGGTTTGCAGTGGGGTACTGTCACTACACTGATGTTTTCCTTTCCTAGTTACACCACCTTTCTGTTGTATAATGGTCTGCTTACCATTCCTTTTTTCTTGTTCTTAGGTAAAGTTTTACTGTTTTCACCCATAAGCAATTAGTGAAAGTTCATAGTCAGCCTTCCCTGGCCCCAGTTACCGTACAACCTGTTTGTTAAGCAGTAACTATGTAAGTTTTCCTGATCTTTGCATATATGTTACCCATAAAATGAAGCCAAAACAAGCTGGGCAATTGTCATCTGACTTTGAGGCTGTCAATGCCACAACTAAAAATAGCTCAGTTCAAGAGAAGTGCTGAGACCCTACAATTTGAAGTAAGAACAAAGTCTGACATTTTATCAGGTGTTGGGAAAGCAAATTTGGCTGGTCTGTAGATCTGACTTGAAGAGAAGTTGGATGCTATTTGGAATGTGTTGTCTACAATTATGCCTGTACCAATGCTTTTTGTTTTTGGTGTGAGGGGACAGGAAGAAGTTAAAATACAAACCTGCACTAAGGATTTGAAATGGAGCATGGTTTTGTCCTGAAAATGTACACAAAGCAGGAGAAGAAAGGGCAAATGTGTCAGTAGTGTATAAAGGAAAGGTGATTTCAGCCTTGCATGGCAAGGCACAACTGTGAACATGTAGACTGTGTGTACTGAAAAACACCAATGTCTGGTAAGCAGTCTGACAGCATTTCGCTGCAAGAATGCATAAAGCATCTTGTAAAACTGCACTAAATTCTTTCTATAATGATTTAAGTGTTAGATTGTCACACAGAGGTAGAGTGACAGGACAGGGATAGAGTAGTTTATCTAAAATGCCTGAATTTAATATCCCAAGGCCATAAAACTGGAACCTCAGACAAAGTAAATCTGAAATTGTTTCTAACATAAAGAGACTGACAAAGGGGAAATTAGCTAATTAAGCAAAGTTCTTCCCTGAATGGTCATGATGGTAGAGAGGAGGCAAAATACTTTGATCCATTGAATTGTGTGTGATTCGTCTGCAGTGCAGTGCTGTGACCCAGGTTTCTACAATCTGTTTTCACTACATTTAGTTTGTAGAGAATGAAGCAGTTATTTACTTTTCTCCTGTGTTTGGCTATATATTTTTCTATTGCATTAACCTTTGCCTGTTAAAAGGTAAAACTGAATTTCTCATTTTTGCCAATGTTAAAGGTTTTGGGAAGTGCACATCCTAGTTACCACCTATTGCTCCAGGAATACTTTTTGAAGAGGGCACAATAGAATTAATGATATGATGACCTGAGCTTTAGGAGTACTAAGCGCTGTCCTTCAGGCAAGGAGAGATTTATGATTGTTTTAAAGTAAAGCAGAGGGCTGTTTCTTGCTCTGGCTGTTTACTTTCGGGGGCCTACACTGAATTAGGCAGTAGTCTGAAGGTTTGGGATTCCTTATGGTATAAGGAAATGTGCTGTATTTCCTGTTTCCGTGGCTTAAGTGTGAAATGGAAAGCAAAGTGTTCTACAGTAAATTCACGAATACAAGCCGCACTGAGTATAAGCCGCATCTCTGGGTGTTGGCAAATATTTCGTTTTTTGTCCATAAATAAACCGCACCCGAGTATAAGCTGCTCTGTCGTTCGCAGCGAGGACTTGCATGCAACAAAGTTGCCAAATACTAACATAACGGCGGCAGGGCGGGGTTTACTGGCTCGGCTCGGGCTGTGCAGGCTCGGCCCGCTCGGAGCTGCCGACGGGGCCAGGTGGCCCAGCCCGGCGCTGCCGCTCGGCGGGACCACTGGGGGCCAGCCGCTGCTGCCACTGGGCTCGGTCGCCACTGCCTGGCACTGCCCCGCGGTGGCAGGCAGGGAGGGAGCCCCCCCCGCTCCCGCGGCGGCGGCGGGGACGGAACCCCCCGCCTCCTCCCCGGGCCGTGGCAATGGTGGCGCGGGGCCCCCCCGTCTCTCCCCTGGGCTGCAGCAGACGAGGGAAGGAGAGAGCTCTCCCTCCTCTCTCCCCGCCCCCCATGCTGCCTGCAGGCAGCCAGGCTCCACCTGCGGCGCAACAGAGTAGCGATTTGTAACAATCGCAAAATGCCGACTTTGCAGCTGCTCGGCTCCGCACTCTGACTGGCACTTCTGAGGTTGTAAATGTCAGAAAATTATTCACATATTAGCTGCTCCTGAGTATTAGCCGCATTTCCAGTTTAGGAGCAAAATCTTAGTCAAATTGGTGCAGCTTGTATTCGTGAAATTACTGTAATTTACACAGGAGGACTGGGAAATCATTTTGTTGACATATTGTCCTTTTCTATCACTTACTATGTTAATTTGATAGTTTTTAAGATTAAATACTTAACTGTGACTTTAGTTATCACTGTATGGATTATTATGTTGATACACTTCCAGTTGCTAAGGTGATGTATTACGATTTTGTTGATATGATGCTTCAGAATAAAAAATTGTTTATTCTGAAAAGCAGGAAAGAGAATTACCATAATCAAATTATAGTGTAGATCTGAAGCAAAAAGGAGGAAACGTTCAAGCTATACATGCTGTTCAATACCAAAGTAGTTTAGATACACAGAAAACCCTATAGTTTATCTCTATCTTCTAGTAGAATCACTTCTGAGAAAGAAACACTTTTGGGAGTTGTGTTATTTTTTCCTTGCCCTGACAGATTTTAGGGAAAAAAAAGGGTGTTACATTACTGAATGACTAATGCTTTTCTAAATGTAGAATTTAATTTGTTTTTAAGTAGTAAAGGTCAGGGTCATACTTACAAATTTTTTATTTGTTCTTTTCCCCCTCCTTTTTTTTTGTACTGAGACAAATTATATCTATACAGGTTTTGTGATGCAAGATGAATTGAATAAAAGCAGCATCTTAGTGATGCAATTCTGATTTTGTAGTTTTCCATTTCCATTTTGCAGAAATTGGCCTTGTAGAGAGGAGATAGGTATGACTGTGAGACAACTGTGTGACAGGCAGCTTGCTCAGTAAACTGCAGTCACTACAACCACACAGCAGTGTCAGTCAAACTTGACCAGATTTGTTTGGGAAATGTACGTGGTATTTTGTGGGTTTTAGGCATTTGTATATTGCTGGGCATACTGAAGTTCTTGGTTTATCATCTGGTCTGATTTGTATGTTGCGACTTAATCTAGTACTGCTCCAAGGAGTC
Organism: Catharus ustulatus; assembly: GCF_009819885.2. Classification (NCBI taxonomy): domain Eukaryota; kingdom Metazoa; phylum Chordata; class Aves; order Passeriformes; family Turdidae; genus Catharus; species Catharus ustulatus. The sequence goes on from NC_046221.1 coordinate 86,677,208, forward strand.
CTCTGTCTCTGAGCTGCTGTTTTTTTCTGACTCATGAGTTGGAACCAGGTAAGAAGATACTGAATCAGATTAAGCACCACACAAACCAGTTGAGTGAGCATGATCTGTGGAAAAAGAGTTCCAAATCCCAGGCTTTGGGGAAGTCTTTCACTTTTCATGAAGGATGCAGCTCAGAAAGCATCAGAGATCTCCTGAATTCCACATAATTTAACAATGACTTGAGCTTTGCTTTTCTCTCATGTATGCTCTTTAAGAATTTTCACCACTGTTGTACCATTTTAAGATCTGTAGGAGAAGTAAGCAAAGGCAACATTTTGGTTACCATTTGTATTTGGAGCTAAGGGAGGAAAGGAGAAAGGGAATCTTACAGCCCAAATAGGGCAATAGATTTTGATCTATTTCAAAAGCAGTTTGACAGACTTGCATCATCTGTGTGTACTTCTCACTGCATCAGAGAACCCATGCCACGACTGGGCTGTGATGACCATTCACTCAGAAATGGGTTCATGTCTAATGCCACTGCTCTCAGATGAACACTTGATAAATTTGCCTCATACTTCTACAGTTTCACTTCTTGTAGTTTACAATTACTGAAACATTTATTCAAAAAAGAGCATGAGTCCTTCAAACGCATAGTTGAATTTTGGATTGTCTTGTTCAGGGCCAGGAGTTGGACTTCAATGACCCTTCTGGATCTCTTCCAGCTTAAGATATTAAATGATTCTGTGGTTGAAGAGGGCAGCTTAACATCAGATTTGATGCCAGTAAATTCTGCTGTGAGTGAATTATTTTTCCTTTTACATTTGCCAAGATTGCAGTTCTGTAGTTTTAGAATGTAGCCCCAACTTGCTTTTCAGAAATAATATACATTTCTTCTAGAAGATTTTTTTGAGTTCTTGGTAAGACAGTATGGCATCTGTGTTTAACTTAAAAATGACCCTTGAGCAGGATGACTGAAAATACTCATTCTGTAGCTTTTTTCTTTGCATGGTAATCTTTTTGTTGAAGCTTGCATGTTTTACTGAGGGAGGCATACATGGATAACTACCGTTTTCCCCCCATCCTTTTCCTGAATTCTCCCTTGTATTTGAGTGTTTGCTTTGATTTTTCATATTGTCTTTTTACAATGTTACTGACTTCATAAATGAATCAGTCTTCAAATTTGCTTTACTGGTTTTTTCCTGTAAATTAGTTTCCTTTCATTTTTTTTCCTAGCCACTTTGCAGGAAGACTAAATATGTTAAGGAATGTTCTTTTTCTCTCTAACGTTTTAAAATGTGTTGAACTAACCTTGATTTATTTTGCAGTCTATGCTGACATAGCATGACTTTTGTTTCCAGTATATGAAAGAAAAACATGTCCACACCAATGGTATTTAGGCTGAAAAATAGCCTTGGTCTACAACAATTCTGGCTATTTAGTAGTTTTAAGTACCTAATTTCACATTTTTATTATATTTCATCACATGGCAAATGAATACAGGCCTTTTATCCCTTCGGTAGTTCTTGGGCTTTGGGTTATTTGTTCAGGTGTGGCTTTTGCTGATTTCTTAGTATGATGTTGGTATTTCTATTAGAGGTTTTGGTTGAAATGTCAGATGAAAGTTCTTTCTGCAAGTTGGTGTGTAGAGCTGGAACAATCACTGTGGTATACTCCTATGAACTGCTGGCATTGGTAAAAATTATGTGAAGCCTGCTTACCAGTAAATGCACAGGGATATTTTTCAGCTTACTGTGTATGTAGGTTTTTAAAAGTAAAGGAGGTTCTTGAAGGTCACAAAAAACTTGTGGCACAAAGAGGTCTTTGCAAGGTCAGAAGCAGTAAATTACAGGCTTTCAGCCTAGGGTTTGTGACTGTCTTCTGAGGAATCCACAAAAAGTAATTTAAAAAGTAGATCTACTATCAGCAGGTTTATATTTGCTACCTGTGGTTGTGTCTTTCACTGGAAAATTTTAATGTGTCTGAAATGATCATTTGAGAATCCCTGAACTAAAAATATGGGTTTACGTAAGATGCTAGCTAAGTGAAAATGAGTTTATCAAAGTGAGGAAGGTTTCCCGCCCCCCCACTTCTTTCTGTTGTTGCTTACCTGAATTGTTGAGCTTTGGACGTCTTCAGTGTATGAACCTCTCTGTCTCTTCAGATGAGCATGTAATTTCCTATTCTGCTATGTGGGAGCAGCCTCATGGTTTTGCACGTTCCAATTGCATTCTAATAATTCTGGCTTTTCAGGTAATTATATTTTTTGGCTTAGCATCTGCTTAAACATTAAAATTACATCTTCAGAACACCCAATGAACTGCCACTGAAGCCTGTCTAAAAAGCCAACAGAGCCCATGAAACTCCTTAATGCTGTAATGTCAGCAGTTGTCCATGCTAAAGTTTTGGTTCAGAGAGGCAGAAATGTGTGTCTCTCTTGCATATGCTTTCTTGATTCTTGACAGTTTTTTTGAAAATGTAGGTGTGAGGAGAAGACAAAAGGAATTATCAGGAGGAGCATCAGTGTGAGCTCTATGGGACAAAAATGTGAGGGGTGAGTGATACAGCCAAAATCTGAGCCTTCTGTGTCCCTTCAGCCCTTAAGGTTTGATGCTGTCTTTTTTTTTATTTCCCCTGAATATTGTGTAGATCTTCTTGAGTATACTTATTTTTCTTTTTTTGCTTTCCTGTTCTTTTTTTCAAGTTTTTCAGAGTGTACACAAATCAAAGTAATTTATATTTCCAAATGTGCCATTCTCTAAATTGTGCACAGGAACCCTCATCATCTGTGTTCATGTATATTTTATTGCTGCTTCCTTCTTTTCAGTACACAGAAACCAGACTTGTACTCTGAATACCTTTATGTCAATACGTAAATAAGCTTTGTGGGTGTGATCAATACCAATTAAGTTTATTTGCAAGCACAGGTCTTACACTGAAGCAATTCTAAAAAGAGTTTGAGCAGGAATGGGACAAATAGTGGTCATCATGGGAAAATACTAGCATTACTTAGAGACAGTGATGATAGAGTCTTCTGCCACTGAGGTACTTTTAATTTTAGTGGGCAGTCTGATGTATCAAACCAAGTAAGGGAATGAAAGGCTAGTAGCAAAACAGCACTGTGTGGGGTGCTTTAAAAGAAATTTATTTCTAAAGCTGTCTTCAGAGGCTGCCTTCTGTCTTCACCTAAATTGTTAAGTACAGTTGTTGTTCTGATAAAGAGTATGTTGGTAGGAGAGTATTATTGGCTGAGCTAATATAGCTAGTGAGCATCTTGAAGTGTTTGTTCTGTAAATGAATAGATAAACAAGTCAGAAAATTTTTTACCCTTTCTTCCACCCATTTTAATGAAAAAAACCTCAAAAAACAACAGCCCTTTAAAATGACAACTTTACCAAATTAAATTGAAAGCTACCTTTATGATCCTTAGAAATTAAATATAAGGAAACAGATTTTAATATGAAAGAAGGTTATCAACTTCAGCAACTGGCTCTTATTTACCAAATATAACATAGTCAGATCCAGAAAGACTTAACAAATGGTTTAAGTTACTTAGAAAAAGTTACTGCTTCTTATGAGTCTCCTGGATATACACTCTGAATTAGGTCATTTGCTTATTCTAATAAAAACACTGATCAAATAACTCTCTTCTCAGGATTATTTGTCTACTGCAGGAATATCAAGTAGTCTAAGCACTTTCCATGCACAGGAAACGTGCATGCTGGATCTGTCATGAAGTTTTATCTGTAACTGTTTCCCCCATGCTTGTCTGTACTTTGGGAGACTGTGAACATCAGATGATCGGAGTGGGGACATTTTTCCACTTGGATCATACTTGCATATGTAAGGGCTAATTAGATGTTGAAGCATGCCTTTAATCCTTTCAGAATATGTGATCAATAGTGATCCATTATCTAGTATTGTTTTAGTCTGAATGGTAAAATTTTAATTTCCACAGGAACCAGATGTTGCTTATAATTCATTTTTTTATTCTGTCATATATCTGAAGAATCTATGTTGGCAGTACAAGAGTATTTCCATTTCTGTGCAAAATACTCAGCAGATGTTTTGTTGTCCTTGAGCACCTTTGTTACTGTGGTGAGACAGTGTTTCTGTCCTGGTGTTGGATATGCAGGTCATTCAGTGTCTGAGCTTGTAACTGTTGTGAATGCTGCTACTTTCTTGGGGTGCTCCAAGCAGCCCTGAAGCCAGGATACTGGAGCTCAAGCTCCACATCAGATAATCCAATAAAAGTATTGAACTTTGCTTTGTGTTTTTGGTTGTTAGGTCCTCCCTGATCACTACACCCCATCCCTCCTCCTCCCCCCGAATAAACAGCCCCCCACCCTAACCTCATCCATCAAAATGTGTTTATTTGCTGTTCAACTGTTGGTACAAATGACCACATTCCTTTCCAGCTTTGTCTAGGCCATGGCCTACTAAGTCCTGCTCAGTTTATGTTTTGATGTAAGTAGGCTCAGTTTTAGCTTCAGCTGTGTCAGTCTGCCTAAGAAATCCTCAAAGTCTTTGAAGGCACTGAATAATGTGAGCTCACGTTGAAGATTTCCTGAAGCTTGCTGTCTTAGCATGATGGAACACAGTACCAATGTTTTTCGTAGGCTTTTGTAATGACTGCTTTAGTGCCGCTGGATTTTTTCTCTCCTCCAGCTTAGGAACTCTGCTAAGCAAAGGATAAATTCGCTCCACTTTTCCTCTCCGACTAATAGTGGTAGAATGTTGTTCTTTAATTTTACACTGCTGTTAGTTTCTGGCATAGTCTGTTTATAAACTTTCTTTCACTAGAGGGAAAGACTGGAATTCTTCCTCTTCAGCACAAACTTAAGAGCAAGGCTCTTGGACTGAGAGACTTCCCTTTCTCTTTGGAAAATATCTCAGCAGCACAAAGATCCTGTACCAGTAGAGATGGGAATGCTTTCTCTTTAATTCCTATTGCTGATATGGATACTTTTTGTCAGGACCACAATTAGAAACATCTTGATTTTCCACCAAGACTTTATGTAATTACCTGTGGCTTAAGGTTAGTCCAAGGGGGTTGATACTGAGTCTGGTACAGAGTCTTGGAGTAGCAGAACTTCATATACTTGCCTTTTGGAGAAATTTTGAAAATCAAGTTTTGGTCCTCACAATAGCATAATTTATTTTGTACATCAGTAAAAATATCATAGTGTATTGATACCATAAAAATATAAGAATAACCTTCTGATACTAATACACTGAAAATAGACTACGCCAAATGCTACTGAATGGAGATTTCTAGGTTGGAGAAAGAAATTTCTAGGTTTCCCTTCAGTAAGTATTTGTTAAGCCTATTAACTTTATGGAATTTGTTTGCTTGTATTTAAAAGAAATAAATGTAGATGTAGAAGATAGCAGTTGAAATGCTAGTTTTTTGTTTGCATTTAGCCCTGAAGTAAAATGCAGTGTTTATACAGCAGTAATCATTTTCAAACTACTACTGAATAATAAATCTGGAAACACTTTTTTTGGGATTGGCTCATATTATCTTCACCCTTTACAACTGCAAAAATCGTAGCAAAGAGCTAATTTGTTCAAGACCACAAAAGTAATTGGTGGCAATGCTGTGATTCAAATGAAGCTGGGAACTCCATGCCCGTGACTGCAGCTGGAAGAATGTATTTTTTAAATTCCTGAGGGTGGCAGTACCTGTGTGCTTTCACAGATGATGGAGCCAGAGATGGAAGGGGCAGATGCTCACTTGTGTCATGTAGTGCTTTCTTACTGCTTAGAACTGTAAGACATAGCGCCTACAGTGGTTGTCTCTGTCAGATTCATGATTGTGGTTTTGTTTCTTTGGTCTTTTTATTTGCTCTTACTAGATTTAATGTCTCATAATTAATACTTTTAACTACATTTGGATCCTTCTGTCATTGTTTAGACATGGTACTTTACAGCTAAACTTATTATTTGTATTGAAATGTACGACTTTGTGTTTTGTACTACATCCTGGTCTATTTTTGTGTGAAACTTGATCTGGTTCTCTGTTTTGGTGATTTCTATCTTTTATGACAGAAAAGTTCCAGACTTAAATCTGTTGTTAATGGGAATATTAAATACAAATTTTCTCCAATCCAGCATAGGTGTTGTGACTCTTGTATATTACTGTTTTACTTAAATTTTTTTTTAACCTTTGTGCAGGGGTGTGTCTTAATTCCCTGAGGACACTTCACTATACATAAATGAAACTTGATTTTTATGAAGTCATTAGATATGTCATGACCTATGTTAGTAAGCCTAAATGTTCTTACTACTAATTTTTATTTCTATATTTGTCCATGGGTACAAATGAGATTATCTGAGAGAAGAACTATTTTCCTTAGGCCTTTAAAAAACTTTATCCTTTGTTAAAATGTCAAAATAGAATGTAAAAGTTTTGTGTTTGTGTGACTCATCAACAGCTTTTGCTACTGTAACTTTCTATCATGGCAATCCCAAACTCATTTTTACCTGACATCAGTTTTAAGTATGGTTATGTGGAGGGAGCAGGAAAGAATGGAGGAAAGGGATGAAGGAAAAAACCCTAACTCCCCTCCCACCACGAAGATAACAAATTTTGCTTATATTCTCTATCAGAAGCCCCATCCCTGTCCAAAGGTGAAAGTTATCTCCATTGGTGCTGCCTAGATGCTCTTCACTGTGCCTCATGCCGTCAGCTGGATTAGCCGACAACCTAACCGTAATGTTTGGGTGACCTTAGCAAGGACATTAAAAGAAGATAACATGGGCTTATCCATCGGTAGCCTTGACAACGCCCTTTCCACATGTCTGATAGGAATTCCTTTGGTAGCAGATGACTGCTGTCTCCCTGTTCCTACCATGGGTAGCTGCTAAAGCCCTTGACAAAATTACTCACCTGGGGTGCTGGCTTAGTAAGCGGGCCAACTCTCCATCTGCTGCCCTGAGTGATCTTTTAAAGGATGAAGAAACCACAAGAAGTGCTACCCTGCAAAATGGAGCAGCGATTGACTTCTTACTGCTTGCCCATGGGCATGGCTGCCAGGACTTGGAAGGGATGTGCTACTTCAGCCTCCTGCAGACATCCAAAAACTGAAAGAACTAGTGAAGGACTTAAGAGTGGAAAACAACCCAGACTGGGTCAATGACCTCCTCGGTCAATGGGACTAACGGGATGGGCTTCATCTTTGGTTAAGTAATCTTATGGATTTTTTTCATGATTATCATTGTGTTAATTATACTCTCATGACTTTTACGATGTTTTAAAAGAATTGTTGGGGATGCCTTTTTATTAAATACAGGGAGAGGAGTTGTGGAGGGAGCAGGGCCCCTAGCAAGACCTCCCTGGGGAGCTATTCCCTAGATAAGAATTGCTTAGTCACGGTGACCCTTCTCCTGACTTCAGACCCCCACTTTATTTCCTTGTTAAACTATTGGTCATATTTCCTCAGCCCCAAACCATTGGTCTTTCTGTCAAACCATGCCTTCCCCATAAAAACCCCTGCTTTTACCCAGTTCAGTGGAATGCTGCTGTCACTGGACTCCCCTTCGTGGAAGAAGACAATAAAAAGCTCTGTGGAACCTCTACACAGCACTTCCCAGTCTCTCATCCCAGCGTTGGCCGAGGTACCTTGCAAACTAAGCTGAAATCACTCAGAGCTGAAATCACTATAAGAGCTGATTGCCTGATTCCAGGCCTTGCTTGCATATTGGTACCTTTGTGGCTGAGACTGCCTAGACTCCAGGACAGGCTGTTCCTTGTGGGATCTTGCTGTCTGGGACGTCAGGTGGCAGCCGGGGTCTGACCAACCCCTGGCACCAGCTGCAACACAGTTACTATCTTGATCTTCTGGTTCAGAAGTGATCAACTTAACCGTCCCAAAACCAGCACTTAAAAAAGAGGCTGCTGACATCATGCGTGGAATCTGGCTAGATTATTTGCTTTGTCTGATTTTTCTGAAATAAGAATTTCACACAATTTCTAAATATGAACAAACTCCCAGGAAAATGCCTAGTGAGCAGTGCATGGACAAATACACTACCTCTACCATGGCAATCAAATACCTTGTCTGTTAGTGAAGTAAACATAGTCAGAGTTTGTTAGTGCAGAAACAATGCAATAAACAGCACTGCTGGTTTCTACATCTGATCACTGAATCACAAAAGCAATCACAAAATCAGATCAGTCATGCCAAATAAAAATGCAATTCAGAATAGATATATAAAAAAGGCTGCTTGAGACTTTTTTCTACACAGTAACATGAATTATTTGGTTGGGGTTTCTTTCCCCCTAATTGAAAGATTAGTGACAACTCTTCCTCAGCACTGAGACTGAAAGACTTTCCTCTGCATCACCTTATGCAGAATACTACTTTTGTTCAATATGTTCATAAATGCAATTAATACTACTTGAATTACATTAAATAGGAAAAGTTACTGGGAGAAGCAGTAGTTACTGGCAATTAGGGGGCGTTATCCAACCATGGTAACACTCAAGTGTTCAGCCTGTACTGCTGTCATGCCATATTGGTACAACCAGAGCCCTAAGATCAAATAAAAGTCAATATGCTTTTTCAGCCAGGGCCAAGAGTGGAATGGGTAATGCAAAAAGGCCAACTGAATTGAGAAACAATAAATCTGAAGAGCAAGAACCTTCTATGATAGCTGCTTTCAAAATGTTTATTGAAAAGTAATGGAGAAGAAATGTGTATCTCTTTATTTCAAGTGTTTTCCTTATTACAGAGTTGTTACACCATCTATTATACCTATATACTTTAGGGAGTATCTTTTCTGATGACTTCTGTAATAGTAAGTGATTATGCTGATAAAAACCAATTTAAAAAAACAAACAAACAAAAAAAACCCTCCAATTTGCATTAAGAAAAAGCTAGAGCAACTGAGAGCCTCAAGTCTAGTGCATATCCAACAACTGAGGAGAACCTATTTGCTCACACAGGGGTTTTCACGTGGGCATCTGCCTCTTCTGGAAGGGTCATGTTCTTTTAACTGCTGTCTCCTGCTATTTCCTGAAACAAGCTGGATGTGTGTCAGCAGGCCAAATCCAAACATGAGATGTGGTTACAAATACAAATACTACAAGATAAGATGAGAAGGCTCAGCCTTCTCTGAAGTCCATGCAGCAGAATTGTCTAGCAATGTCGCAGTGAGTTCAGAGCCTTTTTCTTGCTATTGGCAAGGCACTTACAGTTTGCAGTGTTCTTGTGACTTACAAAGGAGAATTGGCTTTCTATCTCCTGAAATACATCTAGGTGGAGGGACTCAAGCTATTAATTAGCCTTCCCTAGTGATAAATCCCCCCTGGACCTACTACTCTTTCATGTTTGCTGGCTTTTAGCTGATTGAACAGTTCCTTGTCCTTTGGCCTATTGAAATTGAAGCTGATCTCAATACCAAGGTTGAAGACAACTGCTGTGTGTAGGGATTTACACGATCACACACAGCTGTGCTGGATCCTACTGAGCTATAGTGAAGTCCTCAAATTACTCTGTCAGGATTCATTGAAACTGTAATAAATTGGGAATCCCATGTCTCAGTTACCAGTGCGGAAGGACAGCTTTGGCAGAAAGATCCTAACCAACGATGAAGCAATTCCTCTGCCACCAGAGGAGTAATCTTCTTTCACCCCTTGTGTCCCCTGTGTTCCCCATATTTTCAGCAGCTCAGGGCTGTCCATGCATTATCATGGTATGGAAGGGATATGGAAACTTCTCCATCCTAGAGAGACTTTGCTCCAGCGTTTCCCGGCTGAGGAACTGCTATCTGCTCACTGTCCTCCATCACATTAAGGAAACTTTCCTGTCTGATCATCCAGGATTCAGGCTGTCAGTCACTCTCACACCTGACTGGGACTGAGGTCCCTTCTTCACTGCACACCCTCAGTCATACCAGGTTTCCTTATCTGCTCAACCCCAGGTTTCCCTCAAGAGTCTCAGATGTCCAGATCCTTCAAATAGCTTAATCCGAGGAGGGACCCAGAACACAGAGCTACCTGCACTACACTTGTTCCTCAAAACTTCACTCCTATGGTGGGTGAGGAATGAAGGAAAAGGTCACTGCCAACATTGGTCATGATTGTCCTTGCTTTGTCCAGGCCTCAGGTTTTAATGGTGCCACTGGTGATGAGAACAAACCTCTTTCTGAGGCTATTCACAGAGCTCCACAAGCTGCTTGTTCAGGCTGTGTGAGGACATTCACAGAATCACAGAACATCCTGAGCTGGAAGGGACCAAAGTATCGTCAAGTCCAGCTCCCAACTGAATGGTCCATACAAGGATCAAACCCACAACCATGGCATTATTAGTGCCATGCTCTAGCCAAGTCTGTTCATTTTCTGCCTGTAAACACTTTAGGCAGCACTAAGGCTTTGTTTTCTGTCATAGTAAATCTTTCTTTTTTGATTGAAGTGACAAACAAGAGACAGATAAATGTGTTGCTGTCCAGTAAAGTGTCACTTTGTATCATGCCATAAATCCATATAGCTCTGACTACCAATTATGTGGTATGTTTAAACTGGAAAAGTTATCTCCATCTCCTGATCTTATGGTATGGATAAAATAGTCAATATAAAAATTTAAATATGTAACATTATTAAAAGTTTCTTAATATGCAGTCCTTTATGATGTGTTTATTTCACAATCTCTTGCAATGCATAACTCAGTAATGCATTCTAATGTAGCACAGTGAAAACTTGCAATACCATGTTCATATATTCATAGAAGTCCACTATATTTTAAATATGTGGAATTTCTTCTTTACCTTTTGAAATATTTTATTTTTTAATGTGCTTTGGGATGACAAAGACTAAAACCTGACAAAACTTTTAACAACTACTGTGTTACAACTGAAAACGTAATTTGTGGTAATTAACTGAAAAGTCTGTGTTGGTTCATCTTCAAAATTATTTGCGATATTATCAAATATCTAACTAGTCTTTTCTAAGGCAAGAGAGTGATGAATTTTTTTTAAGTATGCTTGATCAGTAGGTGGAACTAGGGTGCCTGTTTGTTATTTACACAAGTTTGCATCTTACATTCATACCAAGAAGGTGAATTAAGTATTTAATATTTCATGTAATTTACTTGAAAGCTTTCAACAGCTAGTCATCAATTCCTTTCCACAAATTGAATTCAAAATCTGTGATTGAATGACACTCGAAACCATGATGTTGTTTTGTGAAGATGGATGTTACTTGAAAAGTAATAAATCCTGATGCTAAAGAGTAGAGAGTTTGAGGTAAAAATTGAAAGAATGAGAAGTATGTTACGATTTCAAATTGCAGTTATTGTAGCAGTGAAGTGACTGTGAAGCAAACAGAATTTCAGAATGCGGTAAATGTGCTAGTCATAGCAATGTAAATGATAAGAAAACAAAACCAGAATAATACCAAGGTTATAATTTGAAAATAAATCTTGCATCTCAGATCCTGTGTTCTGTAGTGTTTGCTTTTTCTTATGAAGTGTTCCTATGTAAATCTATTTGTAGCATAACTATTTTCACCTAATTTGCCCATCCTGACAAAGACTTTCTCGTTGAGCATTTGCAAATCATGAAAAAGCAATGAGGATTTGTTTACAAAATCATATTTTTTTTTGTAATTATTGATAAAAGTCTGCAATTGGAAGGTTTTCAGGCAGTTACACTTTTTGGATTGTTTTTCTTGAAATGGAAAGTCAGTAAATGTAAATGTATTTCTAAAATAGAACTATTCGTGCAGTCTATCACCTCATGTTTTAGTCTTCTGATAAATAGCTTTTTCCAAAATGAAATGTTGAGGAAACCTTTGCCTTAACAGCAGTGATCTGAGGTTATGTATACATATACTAGCAAAAAGTTGATTTCAACCATTGCCTGCTCAGTTGCGTTTTTTGTAGTTTCTTTTCCATGAAATTGTGAAACCATATTGACATCAAACAATTTACTGCATTCAAATCTGATACATAAGAAAGGATCTCTGTTTTGATGTTGGTGCAGGGAAACAAAGGATTGTTATTTCTGAAGAGCAATTTCAGCAAGATGTTTTTTCTGTCTAATAGTAAGTTGTACTGTAAGCACAACAGTTGGAGAGGATTATTGATTTTCTTTCTGCAGAAAAATCATGGATTACTTTAAATTTTTGTGAAGTTGCTTTTTGTACTCTTTCGAAAAGTATAGTCAGTTCTAAAAAAGTGAATGGGTAATAACCATAAAAAATAAGGATGATATTATAATGAGGACAAAAATAAGAACTTTAAGGCTTTTTTCCTGGAATGATGGAAGCTTATCACAATTTCTTGTAAATAATGCAAATTTTATGACAGCAGCTGTTGTTTTCTTAGTGTGCTTGAGGATCATCTTTGATATAACCAGAAATTAAAGTCATATTTTGGAGATGGGAGCTTAGCCAGTGAGAGATATCATCTGTTTTTAACAAAATGGATGTCTGTCAGAAGACAGTAGTGTCTGTGTTAATGCTCTCCACTTTTGTGCAATCATCAGAACACTAGAAGCATGTTTAATCTTTGAGTGGAAAAATGCTTATAAGGAAATAAAGAGATAACTCTGTGAGGTTATTGGAAAAGTGAATAGAGGTCATCATCTGTATTCAGTAAACTGCCAATAAGATGTGTGAATATTGAGTTTGTGTTTATTTTATTAGTTTAGTTTATTTTTAAAGATGAAGATAGAAGATGATGTTAGTGCAGGCAGGTGAATGCACTTCACATAAACCATTTATAGTATACAGATGATTACTGAGATAGTGCTATGTCTGACAATTTGTAGTCTGAGAGGGTAGTAATTAGTAATTAATTAAAAAAGATAATTACTCTTCATATGTTTTGAATTTAATTATGTAAGTATGGAAAAAAATCGTACTGAAGTTCTTAGGTCCATTATTTTTTAAAGACCAGAATTTCAGCTGTGAGCAAATAACTCCAAAAAGCAGAACAGCAAATACTTAACTACTTGCATAAGTTTTTATCTTTCATTTTTAAAAAACTTTTCTTTGAAATTGTTCTATAAAAGTCCAATGTTTTTTGTATGCACTCATGAATTTATTTTACTTGGACCTCTGTTACGATAGTTGGCAGTTCTTTGCACATTGTAATTTGTAGTGGTACTTGCAGAAAAGATGGAAGAACACAAAGGTTATCGAATGTTAAGCATCCTCTTCAGGAGCCATAAGCATTAGATGAGATTTTACAGAAGCTGTAAACTCTCCACGGTACCTTCTGACTGCTGTAAAAAAATCTGGATAGTGCACATCCAATGCGAATTATGGTATTTCTTTGGCTACTATTGGTTTGTGGTGTGAGCTCTGTCAATGTCCTCTGTGAAAGGCTCTTGCTTTGGTCATTTAACAATCTGCTCCGAAGTTTCTGCTGCCCACTCTTCGATACTGTTGTGTTACCATGGAATATGTGTGGAGCACACAGTCTGTGACACACAGATTTGAAAACAGGGAAACTTTGGGGCACTGGGCTTAAGTGTAGGACTAAATGGCCTGGCAATTTTATTTAGACAAGTGTCCTCCTGTGTTGATTATGATATATGTTAAATGTTGTACTTGGCTTAATCTCACATGCCACCAGGAGCTTTATGTTTCTTCAAGTACTTAGAGAGGCTGAAAGTAATCCTCACCTTCTTTTGAGAGCTGCGTATGAACCGCTTTGAAGGGATGAGAGTGTCCAGCTCCTACTGACATCAACTGAAACTGTGAAAACCAATACTCGGTCTTAGATATAACATATTTTACAAATTTTATGTGCCCAATGGACTAGGTTCAGGATTAAGTTGAATAGTCAAGTGGAAGCACTGCCTTACCAAACAAATCTTCAATTAAAACATGGGTATCTGGAAAAAAAGTCATTTGGGAAAGCAAAACCCATTGCCTCAATATAAGATAATTTCCTTAAATGTACAGAAGATAAATTCTGATCTGTTCGCAGCCAAATCTAACTTTGCATAGTTCATGCATGTGGTTTTTGTTTATTTACTATGATTTTTTTTTCTTAAGATGAATTTTCTAACACCATTTCACTGATGTTTTATTAAATTCCCAGTAACGAAATTTAACTACGAACTTTCTGCCTTTCTCTTCTTATAAGATTCTTCATTGTTTTCCTCCTTTACTGAGTTTTCCTTTTATTAAGGAACCTCCAGCCCTTTCAGTCAGTAACCAAGGGTCTTGTGGCATTGCTGTGCATCTTGAAATAATGGGACAACTACAGCCAGGCCTGACCATGGCCATTTGCCAGGCCTTGAAGGCAGTGGTAAAACTGTGTGCGATGTCCAGAAAGAAATTAGAGTGAGCCAACACCAAAGATTGCCAAATGCACTTACATATATGTATATGAAAAAAGTATAGATATACAGTAATTTCATGACCATAAGGTGCGCTGGACTATAAGGCGCACCTCTGGGAGTCAACAAATTTCACAACTTTGTACATTATATAAGGCGCACCAGACTATAAGGCGCACTTTTTTTTTGCAGTGAGGATCCGCCCCCAGCTCCCCGCACGCGGTTACTGGCTGAGGCCCCGCCTCAACCCGGCAACCATGGGCCCTTGGGGCTGCCTGTACCCGGCGGGGCCGGGCTATGCCCGCCGCTGCTTCATGCCGCCTCCACAGGGCAGAGCATGCCTGCTGGGGTCCTGTGGGCCCCTGGGCCCGCCTGTACCTGGCAGCCATGGGACCCCGGGCTCCGCTTCCACCCAGCAGCTGCGACCCTGCTGGCTCCCCCCACGGCTTGCGGCTCACACTTCTGGGGTGGCAAATTTCTGAACTTTTGCCCATATATAAGGCACACCAGACTATAAGGCACACTTCCAGGTTCGGGGGAAAATTTTAGTCAAAAGGGTACGCCTTATAGTCGTGAAATTACTGTATATATATTTGTTTTTTGTAGATGCTGTTTTATGTACAGTAATTTCACGACTATAAGACGCACCTCTGGGAGTCGGAATATTTCGCTACTTTGTACATTATATAAGGCGCACTGGACTATAAGGCGCACTTTTTTTTTGCAGCGAGGAGCTGCACCACGCGCAACAAAGTAACGAATTACTGGCAGGTGCTCCATTTGCAAACATTTTTCACAGATCGGTGTAGCCTTTAAACGCAGCCCCAAGTGCCCTCCCCGTGCCGTGGGCCACGGCGCTCCCACCCGCCCCTGGCGCCGGCTGGCATGGCTTGCGGCTCCCGGCTCCCACTGCACAACCGCGCCACGTCCTGGATTCCCCCGCCCAGCAACTGCGGCTCCCGTGGTTACTGGCTCCCCCCATGTGGCTGCAGCTCCCATGGGTCCCCGCTTGGCTCGTGGCTCGCACTTCCGGATTGGCAAATTTCTGAACTTTGTCCATATATAAGGCGTATCTGGATTATAAGGTGCACTTCCGAGTTCGGGCCAAAATTTTAGTCAAAAGGGTGCATCTTATAGTTTTGAAATAAGAGAAATGGTTCAGATTTTAGCAGAAGCTTTAGCCCAGCTCAGCTCTTGTTTTTTCTTCTGAAGATTGTCGTGGGAAAGGTTAAGGTTCTTGAAATTCTTTGCAACTCAAAGTTGTGCTGTTAAAATGCTAAGTGAGCTTTTCCTCTTAAACCTAGAATGTTCTAATTGAGTTTTACTTTTGAGGGTCTATGGAAAGATTTACTAGTGGTGGTTAGCATGAGACAGAGCAGATGCACTCAGCTCTTTGAACACAGTTAGCTACCTAGGACTAGAAAATGACAGGATCTTGCTGGCATCATTGACTCCCGTAGCATATCTATTTCATGGTGATTAATACAACACTTTCCATTTAGTTTTCTGTCAGTGCAGTGCTGTTGCCTGAGGCTTCATTTGCTTTGGTGCTCAATGTCAAGAGTAGCTGCAGCCCAACTCGCAGCTTTCTTGCTGCATTTTTCTGATCATTGTTTGTGGGACAGGAATGGGATGGCAGAAACCTCAGTATTCCTGAGCTCTTGAGAAAGGGCAAATTTATACTTGGAAAACAAGCTCATTTTCCTGATTTAGCTTCCTTATTTTCCCTATTCTTATTTTGCTTGCAACCAGCATTCAGCTGGAATGCAAAGAGACTTGTCTCTGTACTCTGCCTTTCCTACAACCAGTTCTACTCTTGGGTATTCATAATATATTCTGTTTTCCTGTAATTTCTATTTCTTCTTGTTTCTGTGTTCTTTGCTTAGATTCTGAATCTTGGCCTTCCAAAATGCCTTGGTTTCTCAAAAACATTTTCATTTTCATATAAAAATCTCTCTTGAATACTTTCCAGTCTTCTGCTTTCTCTTACACCTCTGTGTCTGTGGAGACCATTAAATGCTTCCTTCAGGTGTTTGTAGAGCTAATTTCTTCATCATTTTTATTTACTTCAAGTAAGATAATGACACTAGTAGAAATTTGGCTCCCAAGTTCCTCTACATTTCAAAAATCATGTCTGTGACACCCACACTTGCAAGCCAAACCAGGAGTTTCCATTGTTTGGCACCACAAACTAATTTCTGAGGAGCACAACACATTAGCATTGATAGTATAAATGATAATGTTAGGTGAAGAGACTATCTTATATAACTCCAAAATATCCTAATTCCATGAAAGGTTATGTTTGGTCTGAGATTCCCCACATGTAATTTCAGACTGGTGTGATGTTTCTTTTAAAATTTCCCCAAAGTTGGTTCATCTTTCTTTTCTCTAAATGGTTGCATGAACATGGATTCATGAGAAGAGGTACAGAGGACACACCTCCATTTTTTTTGTGCTCAGGGAATTAAAAATCTGAATTGTTTGGAGAGTTTAAAATGTTTGTGAGTTGAGCAGAGGAAGGTTGGGTCATTGTATCATCACGTATTCTGTGAAAACAAGAATGGTAATGGCTAGTTGCTCTTATGCAATAGTGTATTTTTGGCATAAAAGAAAGGAAACATACATAGTTTCCCAATTAGATTAATGCATAGAGTCCCAGCATATTTTTGCATTAAAAAAATACTATTTGAACATTACACTACCTTCCAGATTTCCCATAATTCTTCCATTTCTGAAGAGACAACTCTAGTAGGTTATATAAATTTATTAAGATGATTCTGTGCTGAAATAATTGCTCTGCCTATTTCAATAAGATGCTTTTTTGAACCATCTTTCTGTTGTATGTCTCTATATTGGATTGAATTTAGTGTTTTGAGGGTCAAGCCAAACAAGACCTATATTTAATTATGTTTGCCTCAACAGTTTAGATGTAGAACCTAGCCTTTGTGTTGTGCAGCATGTTGTGCCAGCTGATGGATCAGAAGAATAAATATCAAACCATCATGCAGATATCAGAATGCAAACCAGTAGCTGTGATGAATGTGCTTTCTGGCATTTGCTGAATAATTTAGCTTATAGAAGTAGTAGTAGATTTGATTGGCTTGCAGTTCACAACTGTAGTTAACTTCATAAAGTTGTTGCATAAGAGTATCTGAAAGTGAAGACTGAAGAAAACGTAATTTCTAAAAAATCCCATGAACATTTTCCAAATCGTAGTTAGACTCCATGGGCAGATACTGAACTTTTGATATTGTCCCTGTGGGCCTGTGGGGAAAGTGTGATGGATGGGATCATAACTTACACTGTTTTACCTTAAATTCCTTAGAAACCTCTGTTTTCCCAACTATTGAAATTGACCAACAGCTCTGGAATGGGCAAAGTGCTCTCTGTAATAAATATGACAACATAAGCAAAGCTTTAAAAAAAAAAAACAACAAAGAAACAAACAAAAGAACAAGCAAAAAACCACAAACCCCTTTATTTCAGTAGTATTTTTCCAACCTAAAGCTTGCGTTGATTAAAGCTAAATTACAATTCAAGCCTTTAGTTAATTATTAAGCATAAGCAATGCAGCTAGTACCAATATTAGTGACATTTATATGGCTTTGTATTATGGGCTTTTTGCTTATTTGTCTAAAAATTTCAGCTTTCAACTTGTAATGGATATTTGTGTTTACAGCCAATAATTATATTTTAGTAAGTGTGCGGGGAAAAAATGTAGGCTTCTGTAATTCCCTGTATGGGTTCTTGCATTCACAAGGTCAGTTAATGCTTTTGACATATTTTTCCTTTTCTCTTGGAAGAGAACATAAAGGTGTTTTATGACATCAGGGTACTCTGAACTCAATTTCCTATTCTGTAAAGTTTTAAGTGCACCCACTTGCCTGTTCTTCTATTGGCTAACATAACAAATGGATGTGTTAGTTGTTGAATTATCAGTCATAAATTTAACAGCACAGAATGGCACTGCTGGTGCTGTAAAATTAGCAGCGGAATACAAAGTTAACATTAAATTCTATACTGAGCAGATCATGGCTATGTAAACCTTGCTCTGCCCTCACTTCCCAAGCTGAAGGAGTTACCATTTTACTTTAAATGTTCTGTGCTACATTTGCAAGGTTGTTTGTGCAACCATTAAGCTCAGCACCCTTTAGAGTGCCACTTACAAGGGGACAAACACATGATCAGGCTGCTACTAATTGACATTGATGGTGGTTCTGCATGTCTGTTGATTTACCTTCAGAAAGCTGTTGCATAGCTTCCTCGTGACCAATATGTATTATTGTTGTTGATCACTACTCAGTTGTGTTGAAATTTAAAAAAATCTGATACACAGATAGTCTCACAGCTGAAATATTATTCCACTCTAATTATTGTATTGAATACAAATATTAGGATGATATAATACTTTATGCATTAAGGGAACAGAAAGCCTGTTTATGTTAGATGTGAACCTTTACACAGCCTGATGTTTCACATAAAGATCTTGGACATAGTTTATTTGGTAAAATACTTCTTTTCCTTTTGGGTTAACTCAAGCACTACATGCTGATATGAAAAGGGGAGAATATGGTGGAAAGGGAAGATCAAAGTTCATGTAAACCCCCTGAAGTTTTGCTTTATGAAAGTAAAGTACTACTTCAATTTTTTTTGTAGTAGACAAAAGCAAAAGACCCTAGCTTGTATATGGATGTATTTTATTGCAGCATTAGCTTTATTTTCCAGCTTTGGGGAGATAAATACAATTCCATGCTGAAGGTAGACTACCAACCCATGAATTAAGGCAGGTATAGCCAATTTTCCTGTTAAACAAAGTCTGTGAATCCCTGAGAAAGCTAAAGAGGACTAAGCACATGGTTTGTGGGTAGGGAATAGGAATGATTTCCCCAGTTCTCCACTTCATTGTAATGGTAGAGTTGGACATGCTGGAGCCAAGCAGTTTATTTGTGTTTGCTCATTGATTTCTTGTACAATGGGAAATGCCTTAATTCCTTTTTCTTCCAAAATTTCCCCTTCTTTCATGTAAGTAAAAGGCAGCAGTTCTATATCAAGATATTTTTTCAACAGCATAAATGAGTAGAAAATGGATGTGAGGTAAACTTTAATTCTCTATCTTACTGTGCTGAAGATGGCTAAGAATGTTCATTTAATCAGGTGTTTTAAAATGCTATGATATTGTATATGGCTTATATTGATCTATATCTATATTCAGACCCCTGTCACTTGCTCTTGAATGAATCTCTATGCCTGACATGGTTTTCAGCAGGAGCTAGACATCTAAGGCATTGAGATCCAGTTCCTGTTAAGTGTCTGACTTCTACTGGTGCTCTTCTTGTTGATTATGTCATTAACTGTCCTTGTCCTTATCCAGATTTGTCAGTGAAAACATAGATACATTTAAAAAGATATTTGGAAAATGCTAAAATGCAAATTATAGCAACGAGGAAAGGTATTTTGAGATGTTACACACTCATATTTTGGGAAATCTCAATTTTGGCTGTTTTCAAAAGTCTAGTCTTCTATTTGGATAACATGTCAAATGAATTTGAGATTCAAATATTCTTTAAACAGACCAATAAATATATTTTTATATTGCTTTTATTTTATTCCTTGAAGACCTGGGAAAATGTATTTAAATTTATTACAAAAAGACAGCAAATTATGACTTTTCCTAGAACATTATCTCCAGATTTACTTTGATTAAATTAATTTCTTCAAAATATGTAGAAGATAATAAAAACAACATAGAGTATTATTTATATAAATCACCTTTCACAGGTTTATATTTACCTGCATGGACATGTTTTTAAATATCCTGAGATGCTGTTAGCAGTGAATAAGTTACAAGGGATTTGTTCATCTATCTGTAGTTCGAGAAGTTCTAGACTTAACAAGTGGGGGGCTTTTGGTTGATCTTTTTTGTTGTTGTTGTTTTTTTAGATCTCTCTATGATCTTTTAAAGGCTTGACTTATGCAAAGAACTGATGATTCATTTTTCTACAAAGAACCTAATTCATTGATCATTAATCAATTGTTTCATTAATCTTTGGCTGAAACCTCCACTCTTGGGGTTTTGTTACTTTGGGATTAAGGTCTCCTTGTCTGAGTTCAAAAGCCTGAATCAAACCACGCTCACATGAATGTGATTTATTTACTTGTTGCATGCTACCAGTGGCTTTCATGTTATCAGAAAGACCTTTTTGTTGACTGGGAAACAGACAAATCTCATATAATCTGAAGAAGGAAAATGAGATAGGAGAAACCTCTTTCTCTCCAGAACCAACATCAAATTCTTGAAGAAACTTCTAACAGGGAAAAGATTTAGAACGTAATGCTGCATTTTCATTTGCATCCTGAATTGAGTGTTTAGGGAAGAAATAATTCACTCTGTAGGAATTGTTTTGGACATCTCTGTTTCTCTAGGATTCTGAGATCCAGTTACAATTTCTAACTGCAGTTTTTCTTTTCCTAGGAGTCCAAGTTTCTGCTTTGCTCAAAAATGCTGCAATGTGGTTAATTCATGCTGCTGAGGTGGAAGTTTGGATTGAGATGTATTAGTCAAACCACATAAGAAAAAAAGCATTTTCACTCCTCCTTCCTCTCTTCTGGTTTTGCATTAAGTTTTTAAGAGCTGACCAAACTCCTCTGAGGCTGCAGGTAGTCCCAGACACTTCCTTTGCAAAAAGGAGATCCAAGCAAAGCATACATCTTTTCTATCTGGCTGCTCAGTCCACCTCTCAAGAGGTGATTTCACATCTGAATAAAGTATAAGAATCTCCTGAGACTGCAGCATAAAGTTAGGAGAGGACTGGTAAATAAAGAGATACGTAGATCTAATCGATACTGACTTTACTAGCAAAGTCTACTGGCTGTAGATGTAGCTCATCCTTGCCAAGAGATTCTTTTCCCACATTGCTCAAATAGCTCAGTTACTTGTCTAAATACACTGTTAAACATTGTCTGTCTGGACTGGAAAGCAGGGAGCCTTTGGGGTGCTGCTCTTCTTTTCCAGCTTCTTTGGGTCCACGTGCTTGGTTTTCTTCATTTATGTCTTGGAGGGGAGAGGAGAGAAGGGCCAGATAACTCCACTTGGGTCACAGCTTAGCACAGAGTTAAGGACACAGTAATTGCTTCCACAGTATAAGTCACAGTCTGTATTTGCCTTCAGGACTTTGGCATATAAATATTTGAGTACTTTCACACTGATGTTATGCCAAAAACTTTCACCAGTACAGTAAACGTGATTTTGAGTCCTGAGCATGGAGGTGGATAACTAATGCCTTACTGGCAGATGAAAAAAGAGCAATATTAGAAAAGTATATTTGCACCAATGACTAAATAATTTAACACTGCCATATGTTATTTGACAAACAATAAATTCTCTCACCAGAAGTAAATCCCAAAAACTTGATAAATGAGCACTTGCTTTTCTGAGTTTGTTTCTCAGTCAGAACCATACCTTTGTTCATACAGTATTAGAGACAGTAAAAAGAGTAACTATTAATATAGGCATTTTCTTAACCAGTTGTGGGATCTAAGATTAGGGGATTTTTTTGTTATTTTGGGAAAAGGTAAAGCAATCAACCAAACAACCACGCAGAAAAACCTGCATATGGGCACACCTTTCTTTAAACAGTCTATGATCATGAGCCGATTACTGAAATGCCATGCGCTCCATTTAAAATCAGGAATTTTTGACTGGATGGTTTTCAGCTGTCTTCCATGGCTATTATTGCTACATAACTTTCCTGGTGTGCTGTTTCCACATGCTTACTTATGCAGGCAGAAACTTCAGTGAAGCCATGAGCAACTTTGCTAAGTATAGGAAACAGGGTGTAGGTCAGAAAATGTCTATTTGAATAATAAAAATATGCTTGAGATGTGCACTTTCTTGGGTGAGTGCGTTTTATTCCCTCCTGATTCCTCTACAGTGAAAGAAAAAACAAATAAAATAAGGTATTTTTCATTCAGGGCATTCATTTACAAATATCTTGGGAGTCTTCCCTGAACAGGTTGTGTGAATTCTCCTGATCATGTAGGACTTCATTGTATTCTGGAAACGCTCTTGGAGAGTCACATACAATTATTTGTTTTCTCCTCTTTGCTTAAATCTTCAGTCATTGCAGTATGAGCTTTTGCCGAAGTGGATGAAAGGTTTATATTCTTTAAATGTGCTCTGCAGCTGCTTCAGGCACGACTGGCTTAACCAAAAAAAGTAAGAGATGGATTTCAAACATTTTGGTCTTGCAAGCAAGAAGGAAGAGTTGTTCACAGTTGAGCACTGAGTTTTCTGAAGCAAGTGAGCAAGCAGGTTCGGACTGCTCTATCAGTATGATCACAGGAATGCTTACCCCTGCAGCACACTGTTTTGTTTCCCTTTGCATATTACTTCCTTGCTCCCTGCCATGTGTTCCATGTCGTTATTTTTCATGGCAATTCTTAACATAAAGACAACATTTCTTTGGAAAACTAAAAACAAACTGAATATTCTTTTTGGTTCTTGGCCACTGGAATATTTAACGTTTTTCATTTTAAACAGGTACATTGCTGTTTGCCTTTTCTTGACTCAGAGGATTTGTGTTTAGCAAGCCAGGCTCTCATTTTTATAAATTCATTTTTATCAGAGCAAGTGCATCTGTCATGTTGGAAAATACTTTCATCTTGAGATTTAAAAACTTTGCTATATTTCAGCGCATTATTTTCATGGCACTAGATCCAATTCTTCCTTCTTTTAAGCACTTTAATCATAGTTGTCACTGGCAACAGAAACCATGGTCTTTAATCAGTCCTTCCGACTGCTGTGTGGTAAGTAGCTGGAATGGGCATATGATTTAGACATCAGTAATTCAAGCAAATGTGATAAATGAACTGTTGATCTCAAAATCTTTATTGGCAAATGTACAAGTTTTAATTGAGATGGGATGAGTAAGAGCACATAAAATGTGGGTTACTGTGAAAGCTCAATCTAAACTTGAAACTAAAAGCAATAGTTTATAATATTTAAAAATATTTATCATTTCTATGCCCTTCCATATCTTTTTTTCCTGTGACATAAAATTTGCTGAACTCTATGACAGCAGAGGGGCAGGGTAAGTAGTAAAAAAACTAGGAAATATAGAAATGAAAATTGGTTCAGCATTAGACTACTGTTGAAGTACAAACCTTAAAATGTTCAACAAACAGAAGTGAATTTTCTGCACTGATAGTTACATTTGAATGGCAAGAATAAAAAAAAATATAGCAAACCCTCTATACCTCATCTAGTTTCTTATTTAATGAATAATTCAGATATTCTCCTAAAGAGACAATTTCTAAAACTAAGTTTTCTACTCTAGAATGAGTTTCACAAGTATCACAGAGATGCAGTGAAAAGAATATGGTAAGAGAGGAAATAAACTGTCTTCATTTTGCAGAGCATGAAGCAAAGTACAAAGAGATTTAAACCTAAAATTCACATTCACATTCTCTAATCCTGTATGTGCTTTTAAATGCCAGGGTACTTTGAATAATTTAGGGTTTTTTAGCTCATGAAAATGAAAATGTACTTCCTAGTGTCTTTGGATGTACCTTTTCGCATGATCAACATTTCTGTAAATGTGTATCTCAGCAAATGGATGCACAGGATGTCCAGTGATCAGCTGTGAGTTTAGCTTGCTGAAGAGAGCTCCAGGGCTGAGGAAGTAAAGACCAAATCAGCCAGGTCTTTGAGGAAGGCACTAACTGCCTTAGCCATTTCACCATCCTTCTGTCTCCTGCAGTCCTGGGACTTACTTGGTGCAAACATTCCTAAGTCCTGTAACCAAGGTTATCCTATAGACAGAAAATTACTGCAGTGGGTGATTCCCAGGATACAAATCTTTCCATCTTGTGCATGGAAGAAGTCCTCTGGAATGAGGGAGAGGTGCAGAGAAATGGAATTATACCTTGTTAGAATTGAATGCAAGAGTGCGAAGAGCAGAAGCTGTAAGAGATTGAAGCATGGAATTGATGAGATGCAGCATGGAAATAGTCTGAAGTTTGGTGATATTTTATATTGAAGTGAAAAGGGGTCTTCAGCTAACAAAGTGTAGCAGCCTACTTACTGTTCAGCCTGTCTTCTTCTAATCTTATCTCTCAAAAGTTGACAATTTTTAGTTTCACTATACAGTAATGGGAAGCGCACTGCCCAAAGTCAGGAGGTGAACCCAGGTGTCCTGAGTTTCAGACCAGAGTTCTGTCTGATGGAACACAATTGGGAGCCACATACAGATGACTAGCTGCCTATCTACTAAGCAGTGCTGGGGCTGGCAGCCCAGTGCTGTTATTCCAGGCTTAACTATCAGTTTGACATTATGCTAGTAAATGAGTGTAAACTAAAAAATTAGAGATTTTGCTGCATAATGCACTTTACTTTCTCTGTTGGCTAATTCAAAGTGAATTATAAAAGAGACACTTGGTGTACAGGGACAGTTCCATATCACAATTAATGTGATCTATCTATCCCATGCACGCTTTTTGAGTAACAGCAAAGTTGAGAGCCTGTAATCATTAGAGGTACACTGTTCAAAATTCAGATGGAGAGATAGATTAGCACTGTCAATTCATTGAATAGTGCTCCCATTTGTTTGACTTTCAATGCTGAAATGCAATAAGTGAGATGATGCAAAGAGAATAGTGCATTGTAGTTGCTGTATTTGTGGTGTCTGACTTTATGTAGTTACACAGTAATGCTCTGATACCAAAGAAATTCTGCAGTGTAATTCTAATTCAAAAGAAATTGGTCTGAGTTCATTGTTTCTTCTTATGACCAGGCTTTTCAAAATGAATGCTAAAACGTTTCTGCAAGAATTTCCCCAGTGATTGGTATACTGTGTGTTTCTGTTTAAGTGCAGTTTACTGAAGTATTAATCTAAAGAAAACAATGTCAATCTCTTCTGATGTGTACATGAACTTATTGAAGGGCACATTAGGGAAAACATCCTGTCGCCCAACTCTCTCTGAGTGCCATGGTATGCTTTGAGTTTGCAACATATTTGTATGGAATAAAACAACTCCCCTTCATTCTGCATTTTCAGTGTACTCAATTCCTTATGTAGCACCTCCCTGGAACCTTTGTCATCCAAATTACATAATAACCAGAACAGCCTTTTCAACATCTGTTGAAACTGGCTCATCTGGGATACTCTGTGGGCAGTTCCAGCCAGCTCAGATTCCCAGCTATTCCTCATTTCTGTGAGGAGAAATGAAAGAACATGGCTGCTCACAATATTTTGTTTTGCACATTTTACAACAGATTCATTGGATTTAATTGCTGTCAGTACTGATGCAACCAAGAATTTTGCAGCTGCTCAGGCATCAGGTTAGAACCAAGGGATTACAATGTCTGATGTCTTACAAAGGTGTGCAGTGGAGGTGTTGCCAGAAGCCTTCTTGCTAGACCTCATTCTCAGGGAATAGCCTCAAATAGCATGTTAATACTGCTGCTTGCAGTCTTCATCCCAGATCTCTTTGAGAAAAGAGACCAGTGATACCAGATTCCTGCTCTGGACATCTGAGGGAAGCAGCACCTGGCAGCCTGAATATCTGGGGTGGCTGCAGAGTACTCTGTCCCAGGTCTGCTCTGATGTGTGCTCTGCTGGATGGCAGCCTGGCTTCCCTGCCCATCCTGGACCTGCTGCTTCTGCTGAGATGCAACCTGCCCCGCTCCTGAGGGCTGCTCCTTCATGAGGTGTGGAAAAGCTTGATCTTTCATCCATTTTCAGGCTCTGCTTGTTTGCTTTTTCATACAAGGAGATTCTTATGCAAGAGGGTAAGCAAGTGTTTACACATAAAACTGACAGTTATAAATGGTTTGGGGTTTTTTAATTATTATTCTTTCTGCTCTTTGATAATTAACTCAAAGCAACAAAAATATTGGTGTCAATTTTCTCTACAAGTATAGGTCTTCCAAATATGCAGGAGCTCCATCAGTTTCTTCAGCTCTCTGGTTGTAAACACCAGACCTTTTTGTGGTGCCACAGTAAAAATTTCTTAATTTCTGTACAAGATTCAAATATGTGACAAGAACTCATTTCAGCAAAAAGTTGTTACTGGAAGTGTAAAAATCTGACACATTTTGCAATTATATTTTCACCAGCACTTTCATCTGCAAGATCTGCTGGTTTTGTTTTTGGGTGGGAGGATTCTTATCTTCTGCAGATCTTAATATTGCTCTAAAGCCTACAAAGCTAATAGAACATTTATCACAGACCAGGACACGATGACTTTTAATTCCAATCCAAGTTGTTCTCTCTTGGATCTTCTCACCGGGAAAATTACTTGCATAGTGGTTTAGTGTAGCATTTTAATAGATTGCCTCCTTCTACCTTTCCCCTGCCTTCTTTATTTCCTTTCTGAATTTCTTTTATCTGCTCTTGTTTAGCTGGCTACTCTTCTCACAAGAAGGGCTATTTTTGAATGAAAATCCCTAACATGTAGAAACCGTAGCTTGCAATTTGTAATTAAGGCAGAATTTATTCCATTCTGGTTAACTATGAATGGGTCTATCATGCATGTGTAATTGAACATAACTTGATCAGAGGAGCACTATTAAGTTTGCATTCCATTTAGGTTTTGGAAGAGATCACAGCAGTACTAATATTTTAATTTCAAAAGCTAAATAGAATAGCTATGAATCCATTTTGTATATTTTGATAAAGTGACAAATTAAACACCCTCAGACACAGTTTTGTTTTCATTTTCATAAGTTGTTATATGAGATTTCTTTCCTGTTAACAAAACGTTTTTTTTTTGTCCTACTTGAAATAGCTCCTTACCAGTCGTCTGTATTTGTGGCAGAGGTTATTTCTTGCCATTTTAATTTACAGCTTTTTAAAACAAATAGTCTGCAAGAGCTTCTATATTGTTGATTCTTCAGGTAGCTCAGTAAATTGAATTTTGTGTCTGAAATAGTCATATAGCTCGTTTTAAAATTCATGCTGTTTCACAGGCATTTGTGAAGTTCAGTTTGTTTGGAGGGGTCTTTTAATCAAAGCTGAACACTCATCCCTCTGTTCCCCATTTGCACACTTGTCTGTTAGCAGGACAGATTAAAGCATTACAATTTTCATAGCATAATGTGAAATCCTTTCACTATTGTCATGCTTCTCATTAATATATTGTGGTTTCACTCCTTCCTGAACAAACTCTTACTTTCCAGAACTGCATATACTACTTGTATAATGACACTGGGGCCATTCTATTAGAAAATGCGATCTTTCTGATTGTGGTTTCAGCAAAGGAGTGAATTTTACTGACCACCCAAGTGTAATACATCTGTTGTACTGTGTCTGTCTTTTATTTATCAATGACTACTGGAATGGTTCAGCATTTAGCTGCAGGGCTTTTAGTCTCAGAACAACTTGTGTATGTGCATACAGTGATTAAGTCTAAAGGAGAGCAAGGCAGGGCACATTGAACACCATAATCACTTAAGCAATTGTGTTTTCGGTGGGGGAAATAGACATCATACTCTACTCAGAATGTTGTTGAGAGCTAATTTTTATAACAACTGATTAAGAATTCAATCCTAAATCAACACACTGCAATCAGAACTGAGATCTCAGAGTCATAATATGCTGCTGCCCATGAGTTAGACCTCAGCCAGGCTGGGAGGTGCTGGGCAGGAGGTGCTCCAGGCACCGGAGCAGAGATTCTCCCACAGACCCTGGTGCAGACCATGGTGAGGCAGCTGTGGAGTTCCAATGGGAACAGAGATCCACCTGCAGCCCATGGAGGACTCCACAGCAAAGCGGGTGGATGTTTAAAGGAGGCCCTGTAGGAAGCCCCCACTGGAGCTCATGGCAGGACTGTGGGCCAGTGGAGAGAGGAGCCCATGCTGTAGCAGGTTTGCTACAGGACAGGACTTGTGGTCTTGAAGGGGACCCACAGTAGAGCTGCCTGTTCCTGAAGGAAAGAGACCCACACCAGAGAAGTTGCTGAAGAAATGCAGCCTATGGGAAGGACCCACATTTTCCCCACACTGGAAAAGTTCATAGGGAGCTGTCTTCCATGGGAGTGACTCCATGCTTGAGCAGGGGAATAGCGTGGAGAGTCCCTCTTCTGAGGAGGACAGAGTGGCAGAGACAGCATGTGATGAAGTGGCTGCAGCTCCCATTCCCTGTCCTCTTGCACGGATGGGTGAGAGGTGGCAGAGAATTTGAGAGTGATGCTGAGCCTGGGAAGAAGGGAGGAGTGGGCTGGGGAAAGGTGTTTCTAAGACTGGAGTTTATTCTTATTATCCCATTCTGATTTGATTGGTGATAAATTAAATCAATTTTCCCAGGCTGCATCTGTTTTGCCTGTGGTGGTGTCTGGTGCATGATCTCTCCTTGCCTTTATCTAGTGACCCACAAGCCTTTTGTTGTATTTTCTCTCGCCTGCCCAGCTGAGAAGAGGATGACAGTGCAGCTTTTGGTGAATAATTGTCATCCAGTCAGGGTCAGCCCACCAAAAATAGGGAGGTGCTTACCATTCTTAGAAGCCAACAATTGTATTTCTCTCCATGTTTCTACCGAGAAATTATCCTGAATTTATTCAGAGTGCTTCTGTGCAATTCTATATTATTTTTTTCTGAATTTCAAGAGTAAACACCAGTAAATTTAAAAGTGAAATGAAGCACATACTGTTGAAAATGGGCAGAATACTACTATATTTTAGCGAAAGATCACAGTACAGAAGTGCAGCATTGTAACTAAAATGTAAATCTACCAATTCCAGTTTTATCTCAAATGTATGTTTACTTCATGTTTCAGATGCCCAACTTTCTGAATGAATAACTGAAAAGAACGATATATATATATATATATATAGAGCATATCAATGTGCACTGAATCTTAGAAAAGTGATATTAGTTCTGTTACTTCACTGAAGTTTAATTAAAACACTAGAAACTAGTATTTTAGAAATTAAAAAATAAAATTCTTAAAGATATCCACAAAGGCAAAAGCTACTTGATACAGATATTGAATCACAGGTAGTTTAGAGAAGTTCTAATGGCATATTTTGTACATAACATGGTATTAAATGGTGAAAATTTTGCAGGGAAAGTTGAGTAATTCCCTGTGTGGGCTTTCTTTTAATTTTAAATTCTATAAACTCTCCACCAGTTGCCCTGTACATTGATTTATTGGACTGCATTGTTGCTATTGTTAACAAGACATTTTTTTTCTACACAGGGATTAGCAAGCTCAGTTTTTGCACAAAAATTCAACTCTTTAGTTCTTTGTCCTTTTAAAATTTCTTTTTCCTCAGTTATTTCTTCCCCAAATTTTAGATGCTGTATTGAAATTTAATGTATTGTCTTCACAAACTCAATGAGACAAAATATTAGATATGATGGAGCTCCACTTTCCTTCCCTCTTACAATTTTTTGTTTTTAATGCCACAACTGACCTAGCCACACCTTACTGTTGAAAAATGGTATCTGCAGCAGCCATTATATGCCCCTTGAAGATGACAGATGCTGCCTTTCAGCACACAGGGGAAGAAAATGTCTTAACCAATTTTCAGGGCACTGCTTCTACAGCGTTTATCACCAGGTGTCTTAGTTTTGCTCTGTTAAGTGGTTTGGGGTTTTTTTTCCTTCCCTGTTTTCTTGAATGTTGTGCTATTTCTTTTATCATGCTTTTCTGCCAGAGGCAGGGGGCCACTAAACAGCACAGCTCTGTGGATGAAAGCAGATCTGTGTGGAAAGTGCTTCATGAAGTACTGCTTCTGGCTATGTTTTTGTGTCCTGCCATGAGCCTGCTTGCTTCTCCTGAGAAGACCTAAATTTAACACTTCTTTCCTGATTACCTGGTTGAGGTGGGTAGCTTTTGAATTTTTTAAGTCTATAGGATGTTAATCAGAATAAGTACCTTCAGTTTGTCCCTCAATTTTTGAAGCCAGTCTAATTGATTTTGTTTTTTTTAAATTAAAGTGCCTTCTGCTGTCTTGCTTGCGAACTTTCAGAGGCAGAGGCATCAAATGCAGTCTGCAACAGAGGCATGCTGAACTCATCCATCTTCCTTCCTCTCCTGTCCCATGCTCTTGTCTGGGGCACAGGCAAAAAGAGCAGAGACGGTGGAACAATCTGGCGAGCCCACATAGCTGGCAAGTAATAAAGACAATTTCTCTCTCTTCTTTTTCAACATTTAGTGAAGGCAGGGAATTAGAGGTTCTGCTAAGGACAGCCATGACTTAGGAAGCACAGTGAAGAGTCCTTGGAGAAGAATTGAGGTTGATGTTTAGTCAGAACTGATGGTTTAAAGTCAGGGTTCAAAACCCTCAGGGAAGTTTGGGATAGGAACCAGGCAGGCGTGCAAATCAAAATTTAGAAGAGACTCACATTATTATTATATCAAAAAACATTTATATTACTTATATATGGAATAAAAGGAAGGCCTGATTTGGAGGTTTGGCGGTAAAATAAAATGGTTAGCAGAGAACTGATGGTATTTTGACACTGTAGGTAGTACTGAAGTTGTGTCAGGCAGCCTTGTGAAAAACTGTGTGTGCAAAGCTTTTTGATATATTGGGGCTGGCAGCAGCCTCTCCATGCTCTTGGCTGGGATGAACTGAGCCAAACAGAGCCATGTCCCTGTGTGTCTGTTAGCTGGGATGAACTGAGCTAAACAGAGTCCACATCCCTGTGTGTCTGTGCCACCCAGTGTTATTAGTGAGGTAACCAGATAAATCTACCCTTTGCATTTCTGCCATTGGTTTGGTGCTCAGCCTGGTTACCTGTACGTGTCAATTCACACAGCATCCCCGCCTGCTGGGCAGGTGCAAGAGAAGAGCTGGCCTCCAGTGCAGAGCCCCAGCTACCCTGGGACAGGATGCAAAGATGGGTGAAAGGCAACCCTCCCAAAGCCCAGGTGCTGGGTGCTGAACTGGCAGGGAACAGGCAGGCATCTCCACCAAGCACACTCACCCAGGGACAGGCTAGAGCACCTCCCAGCCTTGGCAGTGCCCACACATCTCCACAGACAGCTGCTCCCACACTTCCAGAACCTGCTGGAGCAGCAGGCAGTGAAAGGTTCACCCTTCTGGCCCTCTTGTTCCTACCAATGCTCAGCAGCCAAGACCTGTGTGGTCTCCAGTGTGCTGCTTATGCCTCTCCGCTGTGTTTTGGGACTTTTCCACACAGACTGGGATGTCACACTATTATATCCATGCAGCCAGAAGACCCTGTGTCTGACCTGCCTCCCTGCTGATGCCCATAGTTTATAATACCCATAAAGTGTTCAAATGCCTTGTATATCAGGTAGTGTGGGGAAAAATCCTAGGAGAGATGAAGGGATTTTAAAAATAAGTAAATAAGTGGAATAACAACATTTAGAGGTTCCATTACTTAACAGATACTTCTGTGTCTTGAGTCGAAGTGTTAAGACTGCAGAAAATGCTGTCCAAATAAATTGTGTTGATAGCTTCTCAGGCATTCAGTGTTCTGTACTCTGCAAGAGGCTAATAGACTGAAGCTTCATCAGAACTAAGAAATCCTATGGGTCTGCATGCAAGAAGATTCATATCATAATTATTTTTATATGGCTCTGGGGATTTTTTTTTAACAAACATGTTTTTCTTTGTGTCTTTACTCATTTGTAGGGGCAAAGGAGAGACAAATTTACAGAAAAATCAATATTTTTCCCTTAACAGTGGTACCCATACAATAATATTTCTGTTAATATGCAATATTTTTATGTGTATGCTGCTCTGAAGCACAGCAATGACCTGACTTGTTGATGATGGATTTTGACTTCTGAAATGCATGCCTGGTATTAGTTCTGTATAGATGCCTTCCTTTAACAATTCTGAATCAGATTGGTTTTAATTACTTGGGTGCTACAGATAAACTTGAATTTCAATTAGAGACTATTATTCAGTGTCTACCATAAGGTTCTTTTCTGGTTAAATTTGTAGAGAAACCCTTCATGTGAATTATGTTTAGGATACTGTGTAATTCATTATTTTCCTCAATGTAATTCTACTAAATGCCATAAAGTATAGTCATTTTTATGATTTAGATTTTAATCTTGTTTTTTTTCCAATTATATTCAAGTCTCACCTTAAGATAGTTCATAATTATTTAATTGCAGCTATTAAAATTGCATTTTGCTAAATATAATTCCTTTGCTTTTATCATAACACATTACCTTTTTTATGTAGTTGGGGTTCTCCTAAATTGCATTTTCTCCGTATTTTGTTTAAGAAGAAATCTTACTCTTCTCATTAGTAAAGACTATTCTTTCCATGTTTTTCTGTACTGCAAATTCTTGAATCAGTCTTTTCCTTGAGAAGAACATCAAAAGCTTAGGAATCACTTAGCTGATTCCAAGTCTGTTTCTAAGGAGAAAGAAGTCTGCTTCTGAATTTGGTCATGTTGACTGAATAAGGACCTCTTTTTTCCAATCAGGGATGCAACTAAAAGGAGAATATGCTAAACTAAATGAAAATACTATCAAACCATAGGTTTCCTGTCTAGTAGCTATTTTTACCAGGTAAATCCTAGGTTTTTGTCATTGGATAGTGTAATTGTTTTATGAATGGATTGGTTGGAGGTTGTATGAAAGAGGTGTAAAGAAAAACTAGAATTAATGAGGTGAAATGGGAAATAGTTTGATTATCTAAGGCAGACAAAATTATTTACTAAAATTTATGTAGCATATTGTTATACATTTCTGTTTTCTTGTACTGTTTTGGGGCAGTTAAAGTACAAGATAGAATTTGTGTGGGTTTTTGGCAGTGCTTTTTTGAGAAAGAGGATTCCTGTGCTCTGATGAGACTATTGGAGGATTTCCAGTGGTATCATCCAGCCACAGTGCTGACCCTCTCATCAGTCTTTGTAACTGTATGTAACTCCATGTTACTTTTTGCAGGACTCTGCTGCACTGGTAACGAACAAGGTTACATATTGTTTCTTTCTATTATCAAGAAAACAATTCTTAAAGTTATGCAAGGGAACAGGAATTTATTGTCAATAAATTTACAAGTCAACATGCTATCGAAATCAATTTAGCAGAGACAACTTGGCCTTTTTAGAAGGTGTTTCTTAATAGCAGCTTCCCATCTATCGTGCAACTGGAATAACAGTAAATGGGGTTTATGGAGATCTGCAGAGTAGAATGACAGTAGGACAGAGATTTGCTAGAATAAACAGGAGAAAGCATTCCTGTATGCAAGGCAACATGGATATTACTCCCTGGAAAACCTGCGGGCTCAGAGGTGTATCTTGGAAGATGCTGAGGATTCCCTCAGAAGTGCTGTCAAGCTCCTTTCTGTCCTTGGTTTGATCTTTGGTCTAAACATAGCAAGTATTAAACTTGGTGTGAGCATTTCTTTGTGCAATAGGAAATATTTGGTTGACAAGGTGACTTTAGTAAGTCTATTGCCCTTTCCTCGAGATACCATCCAGACTATGGGTACCCAGCAGGAACATTGATGATGAATGATGTTATGTGAAAGAATTTCCCCCACATTCACAAAGTTTGTTTCAAGATTTAGTTTAAAACATTGACTCCAAAATATTGACCTCCAATATTGACTTCATGTGTGCACATTGCATTATATGTAGCACGAAGTCAAAGTGTGTATTCTGGGTAATAAATGCAGAGCAGGAAACCCTCCTTTTATGCACCCTTTGTGCATTTTGTTCTTCTCTTCATCAGAGATGATCTCAGTGATTGCTTTCATGCCTTCTGTGGGCTGTCACAGAGCAAATCTGAGTTGTATTTTCTAGGTAGCTATAGTCAGCTCAAAACCTGTCACTCTATTTCAAAATATTTTTACTTTTTCCATATACAAAACTTTATTTTATCTTTACTTTTATTTTTAGAAGTGGATGTTGTCTGCTCTGTAACTCTATAATCTTGTAAAGCAGCTGTGTGAAAACTAAACCAATGCTGAACTGCATGCCCTTTATAGGGCTTGTTTGGGGGGCATTTTTTCTTATGCAACCTTGCAAGTTGTTTTTAGAATTGTCCTTCCCCTTCAAGGTTCAAATGCAATTTATTTAAGAGACCCTCTGCCCCATCCCTCTTGAGGGTCGCTCTCCAATTTCCTAACCTCAGTGTTAAATAATTAGTTTTGGAAGGCTGAGCAGAAAATAAAGCTAAATTAATATATGCAGTTGAATGGTAGCTTTGTGCAGTTCCTCTTCTGCAATTAGAAAATTGTCTCAAGTGCTGGTCTACCAAAGGTAATTATGAATAAAAGGTTGAGTTCTCCTTTTTTAATGAGTTCTGCCTGATGCTGAGAAGAAAATCTAGTCTGGTGCAGAGTATATTCAATAGTGCTAATTAAACCATTCCTCCCACTTACTTTAAGTCAAATTCGTTTGATCCAATTGAGAAACTAATGTTTCACTAAGGCAGCTCTTTAAGACTTAACAAAATAGTTCTGTGTCACCTTAAATGAGAGGGCTTTTTTTGTGAAGGGTCTGCCAATCTCCATTGAGTGAAATATAGCTTTTCTTATTTTCTTTTTCTTAGTGTTGTAGCAAAACACTTAAGTAGCATCTGCTACTCAAGTGTGGTGATGCCAGTTGGAATTCTAGGTGTGTTGCATTTCCCCCCCATTTTTGCATAGAACCGGTTTTTAATCAGGAGGAAAATTTAAAAAATCAAACACTTTTGGTTCTTGTTCCTAACTCAGAGGCATGACTTGTTTTAATCTACTAACAGGAAAGTAATAAAAATTTTATTATCAGAACTTCAGGGGGTGATTTATTGAAGGCATCACCCTGAAAGCTCTTCAGGGTGTTAAGGACCAGAAGTTAAAATGCTTAGCTGTGTTGGATTTTTTTTTTTTCAAAGCAGTTAAACCCAGTCGTGTACTGCTTACTGAATTTCACTGGTTTAATGGGATTATGCAGCATGAAGTATTTTTTTTTTTTTTTGTTATGATTATAGATATATTATCAGGAAGTAGATTGTTCATGTCAGTATCATGGACAAAATTTGCCTTTATTGCTACTCAGACCCACTCAGGCATATTGGTTTCAGCTAGAGGTGCTGCACTATTTAAGGTACGCTGTGTTGTTCTGGATGTTCTGCTTTGGCAGGACATGTAATGCTTTTCCTGCTAAAGTTGTATGCATATTCACATTGTTAAAACTACTTTCCCCTCTGCCCAACATCACTGGAGAAAAACCCTCTGGTGTGATGGAGTGGGGAATCTTGTACCTGCCTGTTTACTAGTGGGGCTGATGCCCTGGGTGTGCTCAGTATTTGGGCCTGAGGAGGTGCCACTGAGGATCTCTGTCAGTGCTATGGGGGCTTCACATCACCCCAGCTTCTGTTGCACAAAGGCAGGTTGTGAGCTGTTCTCTGTGTGTCCTGTAAGATCCAACCAGCCTGGATTCCAGGGCTGGCCAGAGAACCCTTTGGAGGTCCCTGGCTTTTGGAAGCTGGGCTTTGTGGTACGCCTGTGTTATAACAGCTGCAATTGGGGTGGATGAGTTGAGTTAGCTCGAAGCTGCTGAGCTCAGGTACTGTCAATGTCACTGCTGCAGTGGGAAAACCACACAGTGGAAACTGGTTGAAAACTCTATCCACTGAGGTTGGCTCTTTCTTGCTGTGGTTGCATTGTCAGCAGTACAGTACCCAGGCTCTGCATTCTTGACTTATCAAGAATCTTTTTGTGAGCTGTGGTTACAGCAGGGAGTGCCAGACATACTGCTCCTTGAAGAAGTAGTATAGTGTCATAATGAATACATACTGAAGAATAAAGAGCACTGGAGAACTAATTCTGGAGTAAGGACAGACTAGTGGCATTGGTGCTACCTGATACCTTCTGTGGTCTTGATATCCATTCTGATTCTGGAGAATCAGCATTACACAGGATACTGTAATGCTGATTCTTCTTTTGAACAACTTTCTTGGAGACTTGAGGGTTGTGCCCATGGTAAAAAATAGAAAGGACCATAGTGCATTTATGCATACACAACACACTGTCCCTGACCTCTGTTATCCTGCAGACTGTACTTAATCTCCCACTGTCTGGGAGAATATTAATTGACAACTGTTGATGGAGTTGTTTGCAATGTTAGCAATTAAATGTTATGGATGAGTGTAGGCTGGTATTTGAGCCCTTACTTTGCCTTTAATTTATTGATATCGGCACATGCAGCTAATTCAATACCTTTTTACAGGTTCTGAGTATTCTCTATGAGTTTCCAGCATTTTTCTATAAAACAATTTTTAATTTCACAAGTGGGCTTTTTTTATTCCTGTTTTCTCTCAAGGTGTTGCTTTATATACTACTGAAGTCAGCACGACTGAATGGCTGCAGCAGCAGTACTAAGTAGCTCATTAGCTTTGTTAAAGATGAGTGGTTGGATTTAAGTGCAATGATTAAAAAGAAAACTGTTTTGCTGAAGGAGATAAGGTGGGTCCTACAAATTATGGAGTTTACATACCAATTTTTAATTTTTAATTATTTGAAAACACTGACCAACAGCAGGAAAAAAAACACTTAAGCAAGTGGCATAATACTGGCAAATGCAGTTAATAAATAATGTGCATGGTGGGAGGCAGACTTTTTAGCTGAGAGTTTTCAGGACAGGCATCATATCCAGGGGTTTCCTTTATAGTCAGGAAGAAGGAACCAAATACAATGATATGTGTTTACTACTTGACAGCTGAAATTCAATGCTGTGCCACATGTTTTTTTTTTTAAAGACATGAGCAAAATTCTGTATCTTGTTACTTTCTTACAGATTTAAATGAACTGTTTTGATTTGCAGTTGATTTTTATTTAGTTGATTTTTATTTGGTGGTAGACCCTTTTCAGTCTCATTTAAAAAAAGGTAAAATAATTCTTGCATGGGAGAGCTGCCAAAAAATTGACAGCATAATGTTCATGATTCTTTTCTCTGAACAAATATTAGACACTTTTGGCACTCCTGTGTTGAGGGTGCCACTACTGTAAAAACAAAAACATGTTTAATACGTTATAGAAGGGGAATGGCATTCCATGCTGTTCTCTAATTAAAGTCTAGGCCATATTCTGCCTATGGAAAACTGCCTTTCCATGTTGATTTGTAATTCAGTTAATGCTTGCTGTTCCTGAATAGGTGAAGAATTGTCCTAAATAACTTCCATTGTAGTTAATATGAAAGGAGATCTTACAGTTATGGATTAGTCCTTACTCTTTTTGGTTACATTTATTGCAGAAATTTCATGAACAGAGGGCATATTCCATAACCCTTTTAAGCATTACTCTAAAAAGCAAATTACACTTGTCAGTGTGACTTTTTTTTCCACAATTTTTCACAAAATAATGATATTTTTGTTTGGAAGTGGCCCCTGGAGGCCATCAAATCCATCCTTCTACTTGAAGCAGAACTGTTAGCAAGTCTAGATGAGTTTTGTCTGACAACCTTGAAAACCTCTGAGGTTGGAGATTCCACCCATGTGAGTAATATATTGTAGTGCTCAACTACCTTTCTAGTGAAGAAGTTTTTCTTAATATCCTTCATGAATGAGTTTGAGCCCCAAACTGTGCACAGCTTTCCAGACGATCGCCAGTGCAGGAGCTCCCTTGACCTGCTGGCTGCACCTCCCTCGATGTGGCCCAGTCTTGACTTTCCAGCTTCAGAGGGAGACTGCACATGGCTCACATTTACATTGGCACCTGCCATGGTCCCTGGTACTTTCAGCAGGGCTGCCGGTCAGGCAGCCACCTGCCAGCTGTACTTGTGTGTGAGGTTATTCTTCCCCAAGTGCAGAACATTGCAGTTCTGCTTATTAAACTTTGGTTCATTTGCTGTTGCTCTAGTTCACAGGTTTCTTACACTGCTATGAATTAAGACTCTAACACTCAATATATCAGCCTTTCCTCCATGTGGTACTGTCCTTGCATTTTCTAGTAAGTACATTCTTCCTTATGACCCAGGTTGCTGCTGAAGGTGAGGAACAATGTCAGATCCCGAACAAATTCCCTGATTCTCATTGTGTTATTGACTGTCAGCTGGACTTTGAGCCATTGATTATTGTGAGCCCAGTGCCCAGGCAGTTTTTAATATATCTAGCAGTTCAGTCAGCCCATATTTTCTCAGCTTTCTGAGCTTCTGTGGAAGATTGTGTCAAAAGCCCAATGAAAACCAAAGTGGATCGCATCCAGTGCTCTCCCCTGGTCCATGCAGCTCATCATTTCATTGTAGCAGTCAGAGATGAATTGGGGCAGTCAGAGATGATTTGCACCTGGTAAATCTCTGCTGATTATTCCTGATTAAGTTTTTGTCCTTCACATACTTGAAAATCTATTTCCTTTTGTCTTAATATTAGGTAGTGCAAAAAGTATATAATTTCTTTGAGACAAAGGCACATGAATGCAATGTTCTACTGGCAGTAGCAGAGGTATTTTGTGTCCAGAGGAGAGAAGCAGGGATAAGCTGCTTTATTGGTACAGATAACTTCTGTTTTAATGAGGAAGGGAGATAACTGCATATATGCTAGAGATTAGATGTTGTTTGGCTAAGGTAAGATTTATCCTGGAATAAGGTGACACCTTAGGAAACTCAGTGATCTTTGAAGAGAGTCCTAGGAGCAATATAAAGTCTACCTTTATAATTCACTTAGGAAACATTATACTACATGGTAGATACAGAAGAATTCATTGACGTCTCAATTATAATTATAGTCCTTGAGTTGTGAAAGCAAGAGTAACTGTCCTGATCTTTAATAAGAACAATGATAATTTTCTCTATTTCAGGTGAAATATTGGTTAGAGATCATGAAATTAAAAGTTATCAGATGCTAAGTAAATAATTTGGCACTTCTGGTGAGAAAGTATAACCCTTTCTGAGGCAGAAATATACTTTCTCAATATATAGAAACTTTTAGTTTTATTCTGTAGTATGTTTAAAATTCACTTTCCCAAATAATTTTAGGGAAACGCTGAAGTCCTTCCTCCATATTGTTTAATTAATGGCTTCTTTACTTTCTCCTATGCCTGTGAGAGGTGAGCAGAAACTATCACTCGGAATGTATGAAGAAAAATGCACAAATGTGTTTCAAGTCTCGGGTAACATTTCAAATTAAAAAAAAACTCTCTATCTGCTCTGCTATCAGAGCATTTGACAATTCCAGCCTGGGGATCTATAGCACTATTTCCAGTTGCTCTACTCCACACAGCTACATATACTGCAGATATGTTTCAGTGAGCTAAAAGAAAGTAAGCCGCTGAATGTTTGCCTGAGACCAGTTCCATTTTGTTTTCATAGAATGTATGTCTTTGCTTTAGCCATCCTCTGTCAGGCTTTCACAGTCCTGGGACTTCACCAAATTTGTCAGGAATTCTTGGTGCATTTTTGCTGCTTTTCAGATGAGACAATTGATTTCTGTTGGTATTTGCAGGTAAGGAAGTCACTAGATGCCCTGGTGTTTTTTTTTTTTTGTTTTGTTTTTTTGGGTTTTTGTTTTGTTTTGTTTTGTTTTGTTTTGTTTTAAATAAAAGTTTCGGAAGGGGAGAGAAATTTACTTTAATGGAAGAGTGAGTGAAAATTTTCTCTGCATATGCTGCTTTTCCTGGGAAACCTATTCTACCTGACCCAACTTGAGCTGAAGTTTGACTAGACATCTTGAGAGATCCCTTCTAACCTTAACACTTTTGCAATTCAAGTGTGATTTCCAATTTTGATTGGTCATAGAGGTTGTATGATGTAGCATATTCTGGAAAAGATGTGCTTGCATGGAGTCCAAAGCCTTAATGCAAAAAGATTTTGAGACCTTCTATGCTGGACAGAAAATATAGTCACAGCATCACAGGATAATTGATTTTGGAAGGAACATAAATAGGTCTCTAGTCCAACCTCATATTTAAAGTAGGATCAGCTGTGAGCTCAAACCAAATTACTTGGAATTTTATATACTTTGTATACTTAAAAATCTCCAAGGAAGGAGACTGCACAACTTTTCTGAGTAACCTGTTCATATGACTGTTTGCCCCTCTGGTGGAAAAAAAATAATTCCTTTTTTTGCCAGTCTCAGTCTCTCATTTGAAATGCTTGCTGTCTCTCTTCTTCCCAGTGTGCATCATTTTGAAGAACCTGTCTCCATCGTCTCTGTGACCTTCATGTAGATATTAGAAGGCTGCAGCTGGGTTCCTCTGATGCCTTGTCTCCAGACTGAGCAAGCCAAATTAACTCAGTTTCTAAAAACAGGGTGAATTCTCCAGCCCCCTGAGTGTCTTAGTCGCTGTCTACTGAACTCTGCTGAACTTGCTTCAGTACATTAATATCTGTATTGAGGGGGGAAAATTGGATGCAGTATTTGAGATGTGGTCTATGAAGAGCTTTTGTCTACTATCTATGATAATACAACCCAGGATGCCATGATTTTTTTTTTTGCTGTCAGGGTATACTGCTAGCTGTCTGCCCAGGGTCCTTTCCATACAGCTGTTTCCCAGACTGTCAATCCCCTGCCTGGCTTCATGCAAGGGCTCATTTCATCCTGGGCGCAGGATTTTGGATTTTTCATTTTTGAAATTTATAAAGTCCCTGCTGGCCTATTCCTCTAGTTTGTCTAGATCCCTTTGTAAAAAAGTCCTGCTCTTAAGCATATAATCTCTTTCTCCTAATTTGATGCATATGCAAACTTGAAAGTGTGTACAACCACTTACCTCCAAGTCACTGATAAGTATATTAGAAAGGACAGGTTCCAGGATAGATGTCTGTGGTGCTCCACTTGTTGCTAGCCTCCAGATACAATGGGATGTGCTATCTGTCTTCTGAGACTGATCATTCAAGCAGGTTTTCTCATATCTAACTGCCTACTAATGCAGATCATAACATCATAAATTGCATACAAGAATATTGTCAAGCATATCTCTGAAGATGAAAGTAGATGAGAACCACTGCTCTCCCTTCATCCCCAAATCTAATTTTATCCTAGGTGACAATCTTCACTAAATAGATGGTCACCTTATTTACTTCAGGTGCCCAGAAGCACTTTTGAAA
This sequence comes from Catharus ustulatus, assembly GCF_009819885.2. Taxonomy (NCBI): domain Eukaryota; kingdom Metazoa; phylum Chordata; class Aves; order Passeriformes; family Turdidae; genus Catharus; species Catharus ustulatus. The sequence goes on from NC_046221.1 coordinate 86,718,438, forward strand.
AAGACTTGCCTTGTGATTTTTTTTCCCCAGAAATCAAAGTGATACTTCAAGTTCCCTGGGCTTACCTTTTGACTTTTTCAAAGATTGATACAACATTTGCCCTCCTCCAGTCATGCAGGACCACTTGATCTCTATGAGCTTTCAAAGATAATAGAGAACAGCCTTGCAAGGATACAGCCTGCTGGATCCCATGAGCTTCTGTGGGTTTAATTCTCTCAATTAATCATTGAGTCCTGATGGACTGCTGGTAGATCTCCATGATCCCTGTCACTAATCACAGAGGTATGGTAGACCTTAGTAATGACTGAGACAGATGATATTAAATACATTGATGTTATTTGTGCCTGCTGTTGCTAAATCACCTGTCTTGTTCAGCAACCCTTCATATTCCTTGTTCAGCCTTACAGCTGTTTTTCTACTTCTGGGCTACAGTGAGACCTTGCTTTTCACTGAAGCCACTGTAAATCAATGCATTTCTTACACTAGAAAAACAAATAAATGTGAGGACCTGTAAAGAGATGTTACAGGGTTTACAAGTAGCAAGTAAAATTTTATGAGGTAGCTGTGAAACTTGGAAAATGTAAACCAAAAACTGCAATGTGCTCCTTGTTTACAGTTCTTGCTGTAAAGAACTTCTTGGTGTTGTGCAAGTTGTGGTGGCCCTAGGGGTGCCAGAAGCCTTGACTTCTGAAAAAGCCTGTTCTGAAAAAAACAGCTGTTATCAGGTTCTGCATCTTCTGGCTTAACAGAGTATTTTGAGGATACTGTTGAAAATACCTTTCAGTTTCGTTTAACCAGTACTTTCTACCACCTGAGGCATACGCTAGCTGTTATTGTAATGTAGGACATTTACAGCATTTTGTATTCCTGCTTCTCAGGTTTTTTTTTTTGTGCTGGGAAAGGGATGAAATCCAAACCCAGGAGAACTTGCTGAAAAGCAGCATTTAATGCCTTCAAATCTTAGACCTCCCTCTTGACTGCTTCACTTTCTTTGATGATGTCACATGTTTTGCAGTGCTAACTACAGTCCTTGAACTGTAAGCCTTTCCTTAAACAGGTCAGCTATCATATTGCCTTTTTAGTACTCATCTCAAAAATAGAGACATCTCAACCTCTGGCAGTAATGATGAAGGCAGATGGGCTGTACAGACTGACCTTTTCAGCTTTGAAAATGCTTGTGACCCTGTGCTATGACTATCATGCATCTCTCCTGCCCTTCTGATGGCAGTGCTTAACAAGAGATGGAACAAGGACAAGCCTTATAGGATATCTCCATTGAACTGTCCTTGAATGCTTAACACTCCATCTTCATCCAAGCTAGATAAAAGAAAGATTTTTTTCAGTGGGAACCTCTGCTGGACCTGCTAATTTGCAGTGTTATTAATGTGTTGCTCGTAGAATGACTTTGCCAGCCATGGATTTGCTGCCTGTGTGAGCAAATGGGTTTGTGATCCTTCTGAACTCTACTCATTTTGAGTCAGAGGTTTTCTTCTTTCCTTCTCACCCTGCCCTGGGATTTGTCCTGTTTGGTACAGTGTGCCTGATTCTGCCCTCCGGAAATAAAATAGATGAAACCCACCAGTACAGAAATCTTTTTACACCTCTTCAGAATAAGGCCTTCTACCTACGACTAGGCTTCTGAAGAAGGATAAGCTGTGCCTCAAAGTCACAGTGTTCCTGCAGTTTCTATTGATTTCAGCAGTATTTGTGGGTGCTCAGCAGTTTTGTTCTGCTTGCTGACTGAGTATGCATGGGCTAAATCACACCCAGTCGCATAATGAGACAAGCTATAGAGGCAAAAATCCCAACCCTTTTTGCCTTCATATTTTCTTTCAAATGCAAGTGAAGAAAGGTCTGAATTAATTCATGGAGAAGCTGCAGAACACCCAAGATTATGTCTTGATTAATTTCTTTTAGAACAGTTAGAAGTAGCACAACTCATGGAGAATGACACTGAAGTGGGCGGCTTCTAGGGAGCCAATACTAATTTTTCACTAAATGCTCAAAATTATGCACATTTGTGATATCCTTATTAGCTGTATGCAGTGCAGAGCTAGACTTCAATATGAGGATTGCAAAAATATCTCCAGTGTTTTTTCCATTTTTATTTGTTATGATCTGTTAATCTTAACAAACAATGCAACATTTTTTGAGACTCTTCCTTCTTCCTCTTCCCCTGTGCCTTCTGGGCTCCTTCCCCACTCCTTGTAGATTTAGATATTGAAATGATGAAGTTCAGAAGCCTGCTAACTTCCTCATTATTAAGGCAGAAGTTGTTGTGAATATTTCTGCAAAGTACTGTGAGGTAAGGTCTATTCTCTCATTGCACTATCTATTTTGTAGCTTAAATTTGAATAAAGATATGTCTGAACATCAGCTATGCTCAAAGGCCTCAGCCTATGTATAAATATAAGTTGTTGAGTGCTCAGCATTTGTTTTTTTATTTGTTTCAGGTTCTTTTAATAGCAATAAACTGTGAGTAAATAGTTTCTGAGGTGCCAGTCTGATTTCTACTGGCACCCGAGTGTTAAGTGTCTTTCAAAAGTGTGCAAAACTTTGGCAGCAGAAGTAATAAATATACTGTGGGTGTCTAGTAATAATCAATTAGGTGCTCATGCAGCAAAGTTTTCTTCTTAAGGCCCTCCAGCTGTGGCCACGGCTTTTTTCTAAAAAAAAAAACAACAAGGTTTCTGCCAGCTAGAAAGAGGAGAGATTTTAATAGAGAATTTTACATACTGTTCTTACACTGTTGCCCCAGAGTTTTCTCTTCTTCCTCATCAGTATGCTAATGTTCAGGGAAGGATTTTTCCTTTTTTTGAATGTGTCCACCATACTCTTCACTTAATTCTAGCTTTCTGCCTATTACTAATTAATTTTCTTAATGATTAATTCTGCCTGGGAGCAGATATTGTATTCTTAAGCCTTTATCAGACCTGGTGAATTTAATGAATAACACTGAGAGTCTGTTCTTTCTTCCTACTTGGCTGGACAGATTCTCTGCTGTTTTCCATCTCAGAAAACTTGATCTGGTTCTAGTTTCCAAACTAAAACTGGAGCCTATAATCATGTATCTGCCTTAATATGAAATGAAGTCTATTTATTTGGTTTATTTTTTCTTATGTGGTAGGTTAACCCCATCTGGAGGCTAAGCCTCCACCAGTCACTCTCTAGATGGGGGAGAGAGTCAGAGGGGCAAGAGTGAGATAACTCAAGATAAAGACAGTTTAATAGGTGAGACAAAGCTGCAAGCAGAAGCAAACCAAATAAGGTGTTCACTCACTACTTTTCATCAACAGACAGAGCTATAGTCACTTTGCAGAAAGCAAGGCCTAACAATTCCTGGGGAAGATAAATGCTGTAGCTCCAAAAGTTCTCCCTTCCCCCTCCTTTTGCTGAGCTTTTACTGGGGAGCCCATCATTATATGGTTTGAAATATCCCTCTGGTCAGTTTGGGTCAGCTGTCTTGGCTGCGCTTACTCCCAGTTTCTTTCACATCCCCAGCCTACTTGTCAGTAGGAGCAGAGTGAGAAAAAATGAAAAAAACCCACAAAACCCCTCGATGCTGTACAAGCAGTGCTCAGTGATAGCCAAAACACTGGTGTGTTATCAACACTGTTTTAGCTTTTAATCACAAATTCCCAAACTCAAAACACACCGCCATACAGGCTGCTATGAAGACAATTAAATCCTTCCCAGCCAGGCCTAGTATAGCTTATTAAACCTTTGAGTCAAATAGCATGTACAGATTGATCTAATTACACTAATTTCACGACCATAAGGCGCACCGGACTACAAGGCGCACCCCCCGTGAGTTGGCAAATTTCGCAACTTTGTAGATCAGATAAGGCGCACCGGACTATAAGGCGCACTTTTTTTTTGCAGCAAGGCTCCGCCCCAGCTCCCCCTGCGTGGTTGCTGGTCGAGGCCCCGCCTCAACCTGGCAGCCATTGGCCCCTGGGACTGCCTGTACCCGATAGGGCTGGGCTATGTCCACCGCCACTCCGTGGAGCATCCCCGGGGCTGGACTATGTCCGCCACTGCTCCGTGCAGCGTCCTTGGGGCTGGGGCATGCCCCCCGCTGCTCCATGCAGCGTTCCCGGACCCCGCTGCTCCGGGAGTTCCCTGGTGCTGTGGGTGACCCAATGCCGGCAGACTCGCCCCGCGCCGCTGCTACCCCAATGCTGGTGGCTTTCCCCCCTGGCACTGTGGCTGCCCCAATTCCGGCGGCTTTTTCCCCCCCGCGTGGGCTGCACCACTGCCCTTTCCCTCCCCAGCATGGCCACTGCCCCGATGCTGCCGGGCTCGCCCCAGGCCGGCGCTGGCCTGATGCCACTGCCAGGTGGGCTCTGCTCGGCTGGGGACTGTTGCAGGCTTGCACTTCTGGGGTGGCAAATGTCACAACTTTGTACATCAGATAAGGTGCACTGGACTATAAGGCGCACTTCCAGGTTTGGGGGAAAATTTTAGTCAAACGGGTGCGCCTTATAGTCGTGAAATTACTGTAAGTTATTTCTGGTCTGATCCATGTTCATGGGTAATTTCAACTGAAACTTGGCCCTTCCTTCCTTCCTTCCTTCCTTCCTTCCTTCCTTCCTTCCTTCCTTCCTTCCTTCCTTCCTTCCTTCCTTCCTTCCTTCCTTCCTTCCTTCCTTCCTTTCTTTTTCTTTCTTTCTTTCTTTCATTTCTTTTTTTTTTCTTTTTTTTTTTGTTTCGTTTTGTTAGCATGTATATTTTATTTTGCTCTAGATGGCTGAGAATTTTTTTTTTTACTGAGTTTAATTTCTAGAACATCTGGGAAAGTATATATAAATGTTAGTATTCCTTTCTTCATTCACTGAGTTCACTATTCCAGCATACTGTTAAGTAGATGTGGATCAAAATTCATCTGCAGTCTTTATAGGTCAGGGAAGCTATAGATTTTCAGGCCTTAAAAATGCAAAATTGTCTTTCAATGCTGGACTCTTGGTAAAGACATCTCTTTTCCAAACTGAAGTAATGCAGTCTGGCTCTGGAAAGATCCTTTTTTAGTATTTCCTTAATTCAAAAGTCTTCAACAGGTGAAATAGAGGAAGAGAAGATAGACCAACAGGATTTATCATGGAAGCGATTAAAGCCTGAGCTTTGGAAGAAAGTAAAATACCATAGTTTGAATTAAAATAGTATCTCCAGTGTAATTTGCCCTGCATTAAATTCATCCTGCATTTAATTCATGCATCATTCTGACTCTCTTGTATTCCCTTTATTTAGGGATATATAGTTTACTTCCAATACTTTTAGATTTTGGGATTAGAAAGATCCCTACCTTGAAGCAGGATTAATACTAACTGTAAGGGAATGCCTAGTAGTGCTCTCTGTGAGCAGATGGCTTAATGATATTTTGCTTTCTAGATGACTTTGTGGCTCACAAACTACAGAAACAAAAATGGACTCTGGCATGAAAAGGTGACCAACAGGCTGGGGCACAGCTGCTTTTTTTGATATCTGGAATGTGTTGTAAAATCACAATTCCATTTCACATTTGTAGGTCAGAATATATTAATATTGTGTCTGTGAAGTGGGGAGAGAGAGAACTGCCCATCTTTCAGACATATCCAGAAAGCCACAAGTGGTGTCAGGGAGGGAAAGTGCTGTTTCACTCTCTTCTGCTTGATTTCATTACATCTCTATTGTGGATATGAGCCCCTGCATCAGCAGCTGAGACAAAAAATCAGGTGTTGTGGAGAGAAGTAAAAATGAGTCGGCTTATACCAGTTGTGAAGGTACTTAAATTGCCTGACTTTAGTAAAGTTTGGGCTTTGGTTCTCAGCTAAATATTGAGCATCTGCTTAAAGAGTTAGAAGTCTTATGTAGTACCAGCACTGAAGAACTATAAGCAGGAGAGTCTCATCATGGAGTGGGTATTTGTAAGTATTATGGAGTTATTCACTGGACTTCCGCAGATGAGAATTCCTTTTTCTTTCCTTCCTGTAAGATGATGGACATGTTACGAATTTGTGCTTCCTTATCAGGAACGTCCCATTAATGTGATCCTAGTTTCAAAGATATATAATTGGGGTGTTATTTGGTTTGATTATGGTAATTGTTGTTGTTTTTCAGAGCTCTCTGTAAATAATTGAATCTGGATTTTTGGGAATTCTGTTTAATAATTCTTCTTTAAAAGATTAATTTGCCAGAACTGGCAGCATTTTGCATCTTCCTTTTACACAAATTCTTTATGATTGAATGGAATTTTGAATTCTTTATATATCCAGGCTTTTGGCTTTGAAGTGCTTTCATTGTTATGAAATGGAACACATATTCTGAACTTTTTAAAGGCTCTAGAAGAGTTTCTGAAACTGTTTCTATGTATTTTGACAGAAATTCCCCAAATTTTCATTGGTAATTCACTCTTAGTTTCAAGTCACTGGTCACTGAGAACTTGATAAATCTCCTGAAGTTTACCATCTCTAGTAAAAACATCCCAAATTCTCCATATTTAGTAGTGCCAATAGTGAAGTGTATCGGAGTAAGCCACAGTATAATGTAAAACAATAAGATGGAGCAGAGAAAATTTAAATTATTTTAATGTAACAATTCGACCATGTAGATATTAAATGTCAGGTAAATAAAAAATATAAAGGTTCCTATGTAGTTATTGCTTGGCTATGCTGAGTGATTTATGTAACACTGTTGCTATAGTAATACGTGCATACAATTATTCATGAAGTGTGTTCAGTGTGGTAAAATCAATATTGCTCTGGGAACAATAACCTTGTATTATCTTGACCTCTGCATATTGATATATTTACCTTTACTGTTGCAGTAAGTTTTTTATAATTTTCTTTAAAAAATTAAAAAGTGCTGTGGCGGTGGGCAGTGGTAGGGAGCAGAAAAAAAAAACCCTGCTCCCTAGGTGACAATTATAAACACTAAGAGTTACCCTAGAACTAGGCTTTAATGCTGTTGGATTGTGTGTTTTGTGTTGGTATTGATTCCTTACTCTGTAGTTCTCCGATAGGTAAAACCATGTTGCACACAAAACACACAGGTCAACAAGAAACTCTGAAAGTATTTTTTTATATGGTGATGGATGTAGTGAATCTCTTGGAATCTCATAATTTTAAACTGTGTCATGACAAATGTCCATCCTTTTTCAGTGATACTTAACTAAATTACTGGACTGGATATGTAATGTCCAAAAGCAGATAAGAAAGAAGTGTTAATAGATTTGCTTTCAGCCTTCTAGCTGTGCTTCACACAAATTTTGGTAGGGTCTACATCTGTATAACCTACCCAAAATTGTGTTTGTACTACTGTGCTTTTAAGTGTCGTAGTTTTCCTAATGATTAATTCTATGACCCTTATATATATGTTGCTTTTACATACTGGCTATACCTTGCCATTCATTCAAATATTTATTTTTCAACCTGAAAAATAGTTCAGAACACTTCCCTAAACTCATCATGGGTATTGTTCTTTAAAGCTTTACATTTGCTAGTACAGGTAAAATAACATCCACCTTTGTGTCTTCAGGCACAAGAGAAAAATGGAAATACTTTACTAAGTTGGTTTTGGTTTTGTTTTTTTTTTTTTATAGAAAAATCTCAGTGTTCAGGGATTTTTCAGCCTGTGTGTTTCCCTATATTCCCGCCATTTTTTGCTGTGCTTATGGTTTTTTTGCACAAATAGAAGAAGCCATCATGACACAGTTATCAGCTGTCATGTTGATGACTGCTCAAATAGAGTTCAGTACCTCAGTACTTTAATATAAATAATATTGATTAAATGGAATCCAGCCCTGCATTTTGAGCATTGTTACAGTAATTTCGACCCTTAGAAATGTGCAGGGTGGGTGGACATGTAGGGCAGAAAATGACAGATTAGAATAGTGACTCGAATTTTCAAACATTCAGATGCAGACCACAAATCCTTTCCTACACATTGTCATAGATCCAGAGTTTAGAGCAAAATCAGCATTTGTGGTCTCTGATTCATCTTTGCTTTCTATAACAGAGAATCCTCTCCTGTGACAGACATCCTTTCCTCAGGGGGAGGATCCTAATATGCCATAGGCGGCCTTAAAGTCAACTTTCTTCACAAGGACAAGAGCATGCTTCACTGGACTTACAACCTCATTTTGAAAAAAATGCACACAAAGTGGGGAGAAGGGAACAGCTCATGACTGCATAGAATTTAGGTGTCTTAGACCTTTAAATCTGAGGACATATGCTAGTTGCTTCACCTGCCATTGAAAGCCAATGAGCACAGAAGCCAGTTTTGGGGCAGGAACTGCAAGGAAGCTGTGTTTTCCCTCTTTTGTTCTACACAAACACACCATTTTCCTCCATATTATATCTTGGATTTAGACTTTTAACTATTTCTTTGCTACCAATAGCCTTTCACAAAGAAAATATCTGACCTTGCTTTTGAAGTTGCTTTATGCAATAGCTGGCTCTGTTCTGTGTAGAGGACAGAGCTGAGGTCCTGGTTTAACTCAGGACATAATCATCCTATTTTTTTGTCATCTTCAAAGTCCACTAGTGGCTATTGCAGTCTCCCACATATTCTAAACAAGTTTCTTGTAAGTGGTAAGGAAATCCTCCAGTGAACTCTTTGGACAAATGAGCGAGTAAGGTTGCAGTGACACATATAAAGCTTTGCAGTGGGATGCTCTTGCTTGTGATGAGCTCAAGGGATGGGTGCTGCCCAGTTTGTAAACTCTCCAGTAGAGCCATAAACTCTCCTATTGGACAAAGACTGAGCTTTTAGGAAGAAAGGAATGAGCTTGAGGAGCTGTGAGAAACGGACTGCGTACTCTTCCCTAGAAGGCTGTAGGTAGAATAGTGTGCAAGAATTGTGTGTATTTTGTCCAAGTCAGCTGCTGAAGCAGGGTTTAGGACACAGTGCAGTGAAGTGAAATGGAAAAAAAAAAAGCACATGAAAAAATAAATAAAGGCTGAATGAGAAATCAAGAAAATGCTTTGGTGGTTGAAAGGACTTTCTTGCAACCTTAAACAGACTGTTTATTTTGTTTACTTGTATTAAAAGCAAGGGTAATATAGTACTCCATGCCAGAAACAGGAGGTCAAGGAGAGGCCAGTGGCCTGCAGAGAGGGGCATTAACATATGTCTGAAATACTGTATTTGTCGGGCCCTCTGACCAGTTAGATTGGTATCCGTGCCTCCAGGGCTAGGACATTCTGGATGTAATGCTCTCTGCATTTCACCAGCAATGCATTACACCAGTAATGCAGTACCCCAGGTGCTGCTGGAGGTCACTTTTTCACTGTCCCCTCAAACAGCCATCACATATGAGTAGGAAAGACTAAACCCATTGCTTGGGGTTCTTCTGGAGGAATGAGAAATGTCGTGGGCTTCTCTTCAGTGGGTAGAGAAAAGAATCCACATACCTCCTATAAACGATGGAGCCAATGGGAATGCTTGTCCTCCTCAACTGTAACTTTGAATCTTGCTGTGGATTTTTCTCATGTGACTTTTATTAGAATTTTCTCAAATAAAATATTTTGAAAAAAATCAGATTCAAAACATAGAACGGAAAAAAGCACAAATCCTAGAGATAGAAAAACCTGTTGAGGTAACCTAATTTTGTTTATGCCTCTGGAAAGGTTTTTTGGTTTTTTTTTTTTTAGTTTGTTTTTGGTTTTAATGGGGTGGCACTTAATTTTAGTATCTGGATGGGAAGATTTTTGGACGAAAATTCTTTCTTTTATGTAGCCACACTTGAAAAAACGTTCAAACATGATATGCAGAATGTTTTCAGTAAGATAAAATTCTGATGCACTCTGTTGTTTTCTCAAAAACTGAGTATCTATATTTGCTTTAGCAAAATTTTTTTACCCTTTTTACTAAGGTCTTTTTTTTGCTGCTAGTTTCTGTTAAGAAATCCAGATAGCTGAAATAGTGCTTTATGAAACATTTGGAGTTTTTTATGTTTCAACAAGAAGGAAAAATTTGGTGTTTGAACGTTGATAAGAAATTGAGTGCTCCTGCTGGAATAGGTGTTATTATTTAGTTTGTGGACCAAATGATGATTGACACTGTTAGTATGTTTTTGAAGTAGAGCCTAAAACTTCTGTGGCAGCTCTTTTGTGGTAGCATGTCTTAATAAACAATTTTTGTTTTTTTCACACACCCTCCAGCATTGTTCTCTGTTCTTGCTGGGGACTTCAAAAAAGAAATAACAAAATACCTTGAGGGAACTATTCTCATGGTGTTAGTTAACTTAGCTAAATTAACCTGCCATCACAAAAGGTGCTTGAAGAGAAGAGAAATGAAATATTGTTTGACTTCTGCATGCTGAAAACTCTGCCATTAGTAGCTGAAGGATTTGTAGTGTTCAATAAAGAAGTATCCGATTGTAGTAATAATTGTGCATGGCACCGTGAATTATAGAGAAGTGTTTGCTCACCTAAGGCTGAAATTGCCAGTGATGCCTTTCTTGGGGCAGCTCTTCTAGGAGGATAGTTTTTATAGGCACATAAAAGGCATCAGGTATGGGAGTAGCCACAAAGCAACAGCACTGAGAGTGGTGTGCTGTCATAAAATGTATGAAGAAGCAAAGGGAGTGGGACAGAGGCAGAGAAGGACCATTAGTTCTGCTGTACTGTTGGCAGAGGAGCTACACTGATAGATGCATATGGCTCTCCTTTGCTCCAATTTGAGGAACAATCAGCAGAATGCACTTTCTGTAAGTGTGCTTCTGTGGTGATAAGTCTGTTAACTTCAGAAAAAACACCCAGAAGAGAGCTGTGATTCAAAATTCTTGCAGGTGATGTCCCTTCTCTCCCAGAAGCACCATTTTCAACACCACTGCCTCTTTGTTCATGAGGCTATTAAACAGAGGGAAAAATCAATACATAATTTATCTTTCCACATGTGGCAGAGTTCAACAAAGTGAAATAAACTGATAGTAACTGAAGAAAAAAGCTGTGGTTTTGGTATTATTCTGGGAAGGAAAATCAGTTTTTATAGAAGCAGTTTTAATGTGCTTTTATATCTGTTGCATGTGTCAATGTCATATGTGAAAATGAATGTTGCATGCATACATTTGATAGCTGACTTTGTGCAAAAGTTTCAGGAAAAAAATCAGGGCTAATGTGCACTACTAGGAATGGGACATGATAACAGTAACATTATTCTAATCAAGAGTGAAAATCTCTGTTCCAGAACATGAAAAGCTCAGGCTCGAGTCTTTCTCTGTCTAATGAAGCTTTAAAAATCATGTTTTGCCTTCCAGTAAAAAACAAAAAAAAATCATCTCCAGAGAGATAGGTTGGGGTTTTTTTTCATCTTACATCTTTTTTTTTTTTTTTTTTTTTTTTTTTTTTTTTTTTTTTTTTTTTGTCCTGGATTCACTTCCATGAGTGTGATGGGGTGGCTGAGAAAAAAGATACAGCTCCATGGGAATTCTGTATGCAGGAGTGTTTCTCTGGGAAAGGAAATAAACTGGAGGATCTACAGGTGGCTTCCTCAGAGGCTTGTTTTTGGACTCACAAGCTCCACATTTTGTGGAGCTCTTGAACAACCTATGGAAAGAGGAGGGTTGTCAGCTCTCCAGACTTTTAACAATCCCTACTGCTAAGAGAAGGGCTTCCTCATAACTGTCTGAAAATGACTGTGCCTAATGAATGAATAGTCCTGTAATTGTGGCTATTGCAAATGATCTTTTCACTGCCAGCTGTAAAGCATTAGGAATCATAGTTTGTGCACAGTGTGTGCTCTGAAGCTCGCTGGCTAGAGTCAAATTTAAAATGGTTTTTATTTTGTTCAGCTCATTGTACTTTATGCACCAGAAATGTTTAACAGCATTTGGCTGTTTTGAAAAATGCTACTGTATTTATTCATCTTTGCACATCTCTACTGTTCAGGGGCATGGGAGACATATGCCTGGTGTATCTTGGAGTTTCTCTTCAACTGGGCAGCTGGTGCTGCAAAAGTCAGGTCAGTTTTTCTGGCAGACAGTTGCTATGACAGTATCACTTCACCTCCAGGATTTCCTCATTTAGATGTATTGTTTATTGCTATGCAAGATCTCGAGAGCTCACTGTAATTGTCGCTCTCTAACACAAATAACTATGAATCTTCATCCTTTTCTTGCAAACAATATAAAAGCTGAAGTGTAATAGTCCTTTATATGATATTATCTATTTCCCTTCAGTGGTGTTTTGAATCCAGGTAAACAAACTCATTAGACCGGCAAACTGATGTTCTGAAATAGGTCAGGAGTGTGGAATTTATACCAGACCTTCAGTCCAGACCCTGGCTATGACCATGTTTAAATTTTGCAATTGGAGTTTACTGGTTTGGGCTTTGCAAGTATCTGAGGATATTTTGAGGACAAGGTATTCAGATCTGGAAACTATTGGAAAATGAACCAGTGCCTATATTTTATCATACAGCCTTAAATGCTTGAAGGAAGAATTTCCTGCATTTCTCATGTTTGCGTTTAAGGATTTTTCACATTGAGTGACTCGATGCCAACATCCAACTCATATTCATAGTTCTACCTTAACAATAGCATGATCCCAGCTCAGTGAGCAGAATTCTTTATTCCTCATGTTTGAGTGATATTCAGTCTCACTACTGAAGTTAGTTTAGACCTTCCAAATAGGCTTCAAATGTTTCCTGAGATAATACCTATATTTAAAAAATTTAGGGTTGTTGTGGTTGAATCCACTTAACTGATGTATGAAGACAGATCTTCTTGTACCCAGCAATGAAATGATCAAATTTGAGTTAATTGTTAAGAGACTGCATTGATATGTGCCCCCACCCCCCCCCAAACATTTATATTGGTTTCCCTCTGTGTTTAGGTGTCAGTATTTTAAGCAGACAATACATGAACATTGATCTTGCTCTCTGTGGCTGTGTATATATTAGCAGGCAGTTATCAAGCAGGGAAATACATTTCTGAAGTAACCTTTCATCTCCGACAGTCTCCATTCACAGTTATCTTAGTTTTCAGGGTGGTCATGATGCACATGAACTAGATGTCCTTCAGAGGGAATTAATCCAGAATAGCTCCTCAGACACTGGGGGCCCTTTGGAACAGCCATAGTGGTCTAACCAAGAAATATTCCAGCTCACCATGGAGTACCTAACATAGAGAATGAGGTTCTTGAACCACTGAGAACTCCTTCAACATGTTGGAGATGTTCTTGCACTGTATCAGGGACTAAATGCCATCTGCATCTATCCTTCACCAGCTCTCAGTGCTTTGATTTGACTGATGTTCCTTCCTCATCCACCTACACTTTTCCTGGTATACACACTTCTCTCCTTTTGCCTGTTTTACCTTCTGCTCCCCTGGTCCTTTGCCAAAACCTTTTAAAATATTTTTCATAGTTTCAAAAATTATTTTTTTCTCCCCACCCTTCCTCCTGTGTCAAAGTCACATATGAAGTCTGAGTAAGTTTTGGCTTGCTCTTCAAAAGACATAATATGTCACAACCAGGCCTTACGACCTGTGTAATGCAACAGATGAAAACAGACCGTGCTAGCCTCTTCCACTGCTATGCCCTAACCTAGTTTAGATGTCTGTTTTGTCTGGTGTCTGATGCATAATCTCTCTTTCAAAGTTATTTTCCTCCCAATAAGGTTGGAGTGATTGTATCACTGAAATGTTATTCACACAATGTAATTCACATTATTAAATGGATGTGCTGGACTCAGGAGTGTGTCCACACATGCAAAAATAAAAAAATAGAGAGGCTAGCTGCTGTCTGCCCTTTGTTTCATCCCAAGAAAGCTTTTCATTTGACTGAATAATCACTGCAACTCTGCTGTTTATCCAAATCATGTTCTTAGAAAGCATGCTGAAGCTATGTGCTCCATTGTAAAGAAAATCCCAACCAGGAAATACTGGCAAATGTATATCTACATGAAACATTTCTTCTTTTTGTAAAATCTTCTTAGGCTTATCAATGAAACCTAAATAAGAAATTAATGATGCTGTGATGTCTGTAGCTTCTGTGTCTGACTCCATTAACGTAAAAACCATGATGTCTATTTCCCACATAGAGGGAAAAAGTTTGGTTTGTAAGGGCTTTCTCTTTCAACAAAATAGCACAACCTATTTTAAAAGCAAGTAAGTTGCTCGCTTTGAGATATTTTGTATGCCATCTTTGTAACCCTTTGATTTTATACAATAGCTTGCATCACTCACAGAGGATAACAGAAACTGAGAGAGACTGGGGAGAGCCAGAGCACAGGCAAAGTTTAATCAGCTCTGCCAAGCCTGTCAAATGTTGTTTGTAGGCATGCACCAGTTTAGCACATGTAAATGAGTTTTGAAACTCTTTGTGTCTCAACCATGTCAGTTTAAGGCATGTGTTTCATAATGGTGCTGCTGCTCCAAAGTCTTAAAATACTGAAGGGAAGGGTAAATGTGGTCAACAGAAGAATTTCACAGCCCTTAGATATAGCAAATTGCACTTTTTTTTTTTAAAGGAAGTTATACTCTTCAGAAAATGTTAAGGTGCTTGCTGAGGTGAAGTGAGCAAAACAGGAAGAGGAATGGAAATTGCTGGTGAATTATGTCTGTGACAGTGGGGTCATGATCAAAAATGACTCCACCACTAGTAAATTTTGCTGTGCCAAGCTTTGACATTAAAACATAGGAAAAACAATAGAGTTATCATTTTACTAGTATAAGGTAAGGCAATACTCATTAATTGTATGATTGTTGTGAGAAAAATAAATAACCCCCTCAGTGAATGTTAAGGTTTGGAGATTGCAAACTGTTGTGGAAAACAATGGTTCTGGAGGCTCTTATGGGTTGTTGAACCTTGTTTTTCCATCAAAACTTAGGTTGTTCTAGTACATTGCTAAATTTTCTATCCTTTCCTTCATGTTAAGACACATTGAGGGACAAACTAACAGAAAGTGATACAGGTGCTGTTTCAGGCACACAGAAGCAGTTTTTGTGGATTGTGGTTATCATGTGCAAGAGAATTTCAGAATGTCACTGCTCTGGCATGCCTAAACAGAGACACCAGCATCATGGATGATAGCAATGCTCCTCAAAAGGAAACAGGTTGTCTGCTTAGTGCTTGGAGAGAGGTAGAAACTTTTCATATTACTTCATTCTCAACAGCCTTCTCCACTCAAAATATAGCTGTAGGAAATCAGATTTTGAACTGCACATCTACTACTCTGATAGCTGTCAATTTGTACCGATTTTTTTTTTTTTGACAGTGCCTGCCAGTTGCTGTCAGTTGTTAGAAGCTGTGATTTGCAAAGTGTTCCTAAGATTCTAAACAACCATTATGTGAAAATATGTGATACTACTGTCTGAGTAGTAGGGCATGGTGCCTCATTTATAATCTTACATTTTTGTCCTGAATGGTATTTTTAGCTGCACTATGGCTCTTTATGGAAAATTATATTAATAAGAAAAATGGGCAAAACCATTTTTATATGTAAGCATTAAAAAGATTTTATAGAACATTGATTTAATAAGAAAATGACAACATTTTTATGGCTTGTCTTTTGAAAAATGAAATAGAAACACATTAATTGATTAGTAATTAGAAATAATTAACACTTAAACATGCAAAACTCATTTATGTACTTAAACCTAATAGCACTGCCACAGAACATGGGATTATATTTTACAACTCCTTACCTAATTATATGGGTCCAGAATATAAAATTACAATGCATTAACCAGTGTAAATTATAAGTGCTCATGTAACTGCCTTTCATATTTTGAGTGCCTATAAAATACAATAATATTTTTAACTAGAAAGGTTCAATGGTTTGTTCTTACATTATTTATATTCTTTCCTACCAAATGAAGGTGTAGATAATTGCTATGAAAATTGTATTACTTTTCTTTCTTTATATTTAAACTTGTAAAAAATGCTAAACTGATATAAAAATGCTGCATCATCTTGTTTATATTAGGTAGACTAACTTCACATTTTCTTGAGCTGCTTCATGATTTTCTTTCTATATTTTTACCTACTTTTTCACTCAGTTCTCTAGTTATTTTACTTTTGCAGAAAAAGTGCTGATCTACTCTGTCTCACTTTTTAGTGTTCTTCATACTTTTCTGAAATTATTGTGTGAAACAATGTAAAGCTAATATAGAAATTCTCATAATGAAATTAATTTAATTTTCTCGGTGTATTTTAGACATTATTAATTATGGATGGCTTCTACTGCTGAAGCAATGGCTAATAAAACTTGTGTCTAAATTAGCAAGCTGCAAATACTCTTACAGTTTTTTTGTTTCTGTTTGGTTGTTCTACCAGTAAGTGAATTAAGAAATGTACCATACTTACCCTATTTACCATCTAATCTTACACAGTTTTTGTATTTTTGTATACTCCAGTGAGTGTCATTGCTGGGCTTAGATTAAACCTTAAGAATGTATGTATATGCAAATCCTAGTTGTTTATGCATAACCACCATGAAAAGTTTTAATAAGCAATTAATTAGATTTTGTTCTAACCCTGCAGCAGGTCACAGGCAATTTTCTCACCACTTCTCCAAGTCCTATCTGAACACGTAACATTACTGTCGTACTGCATTTCATTATAAAGGATGAGGTGTGACTGGGTAAAAATGGACTTGAACTTGGTATGGTAGTACTTATCCTTATAGATATTTGTTCATACCTTGGATGCAACATAGAGGCAATGAGCTGACTTTATTTAGTTTTCTTATTCTGTGCATAAGACTGGAGCCTAAGAGGAAGCTTCAGACTCCTTAAAGATGTTGTGGATTCATTTTTTAATCATATCTTTCCTTAATTTTAAATATTAAAAAATAACAAAACTAAAGATTTAAGAAAACTCTCCCCATACAAAAAACAAGATGTATTAGTTAGAAAAGCAGTAAGCTTAAATGACCCTTGAGAACTAGGTTTTACCAGTTCCCACAAATACAACTGAAGGAAAGGAGCAATAGTTAGGTTTTGAAAACAAGTCAGCTTTGGAAAGATGGATAACCACTTATCAGAAGAATAATGGGGCTGAGAAGGGATTTTTACAATCAAGATGAGACATATGAAAACTGAAGAAAATACAGAGACAGTGAAAACTGCTTAAGTTGTGGAGACTAGGGACTTACATTGTGTGCTATGCCAAAATTCCAGACAGACATAGGAAGACTTGGCCACACGAATTATTTAAGGCTATCTGATCACCTAGGTTTTTCCAGGTCCTGCTGCAAGTTTTGTGTATGTTTGACAAATTGTCTCAGGAAGAGTTCTCCAGGTTAGCTAAACCAGCATTTTTCATTCATAGAACCTTACCTCTGAAGTCTACCACTGTACAAAAACATACTCTACTGAGCTAGGAATCAGTCACAGAAACAAAGTGTTTCTAATATTTCTTGTAGCAAGGCTCTCCTTCAGCATTGTTTCCTTCATCATCAATAAAAAGATAGGGCTAGAACACATCTCAGGAGGCCAAATAATTCACCCTCCTTCCATAAGAGATTTTTCTCCCCTCTACATGTATTTCAGCTGTATGATTTTAGCTAACAAATGAGCAAATGATCTGTTCTAGGTTGCCTCCGATACTTGTGATTCTACCACAGATTTTCATCCCTGGATGTTCTTAATATTTTTCTAATACCCAGACTGACTTTTCCTTGCTGTGGTTACTTATTTTACTGTCTGCTGTGGGTATAGAGAAGTTTGTCCGGAGTAATATTAATGCTGAGATTATCTTTGCTGCATTTATTTTCCCTATCATATAAGGAAACATGGACATGCATGCATGTGCACATATACATATGTATACATATGTAAATGAACAAAATTTAGTCTTTTGTCTAATTAGTCTTAGTTTTTTTTCAGGAAGATTCTCTTTAATTAAAAAAGGTGATGTACTAGACATACTGCTTTTCCTCTTCCCAGTTCTGGAGAGAATGCAAAACATCCTTTTTCTTTGTAAATATGTCCACACTGGGACTGTATCTATATGTAAGTGTTGTTGAAGATATTTTCCCTGGGAGTACCTGTGGGGGAGATCCTAAGCCCATCTCTCTCTCTCTGCATCTGTAATCCATGAGTCACCTTTGAGAGAGACAAAATAAATAGAGATCCACTATAGGTGATCTGAATGTGATTTAAATAAAAAACTATCCTTGCTGTCCAAGCTGCCAGGTGTTTTTTAAACTTTTTCTTTTTATTTCTTCTTTCTTTCTTCTTCTGTTTTTAAAGAGTACATCCAGGATAAAATTTTTCAAATAGATTTCAAAGCAGAAGCACGTATTTCCTTGTAGCCTTGACTTGGGTGCTTAGCCCAGGGTGCTAGCACTTCTCTGAATTTCACTGAGGATGTTTGTTCCCTCTGTGTCATTTTTTTGTGATCTGTGTTTGTTGCGTTTCTGGGGTCATTGGACCCCATCTTAACCTCTCTGGTTAATCCCTTCCTAGATCTGAGAATTAAGCCTGGTGTAGGCATCCACCATCTCACAGTGTAAATATTTACAAGGATAACTGCATCTAACTTGTGGCTGAAGGCCTAACATTATAAATCAACAGAAAAGTAAATACAAACTGGATTTTATATTTGAAGTATAGATCTTCTTTTAGCAGATGCACAGTGTATCAGAAGAAAGGAGAGCAATGACAGCAGTACACTTACAAGCATCTGCAGACTAGAGTGTATATGGAAATTATGATAAAATGCCACTTTTGCATAAAGCAGTGCCTGACAGATATTTTCTCATCTTCTGTCTGATCAGTATCTAGTCTTCTACTGCTTGCAAGCTGTAATGCTGAAACATGTCAGAATAGACTCTGAATAGTTATAACTTCATGCTCTTAACCATATTCTGAACAGGTGGATATTTAAGTGATATGTGTATATATGTGTATGCAAACATGCATATATGTGTCCATTCAGTCTTCTAACTCTATCAGGTAAGTTCTGTGCTGCTCCTTAGTTTGACTGTAAGTTTTTAGGAAACAAGATGAGTGTATTATTAGAAGAATATTCTTCAACATGATAAGTAATGTAGCTTCTTCCTTTGTCTTCAAGAAGCCCATTAAGTAAAACTTAAAGTAAGAAAGATGATCCTTTCCTTCAAATTCCTTCTATTAGTTTTCTGAGAGTCTGGAAGGCTTCTTGAGATTTCTGTTATTTTTTATAGTAGAAATAACTCTGGTTTTTGGTCTTATTGCAACTTATTACTTGTTCTATGTGTTATAAAAGCCTTTTCAAATACATAGGTTTCTGAACCATTCAATAGCAGTGAATGTTCTCATGCCCTCCAGAAGGTCCTTTAAACATGGATAATCATCAACATTGACATTACTGGTATCATATTATTCCAAAAAGCACATCTTTTCTTACATGTGTTCATGACCTTTCTTCATTTCATATCTGAAACCAGAAGAACAAGAAGCTCAAATCTGTTTTTTTAACATGCTCCCTTTTAAATTAGGTGGGCAAAAAAATCAATAGGTCCTCTAGTTCCTGTGATCATCATTCTGCAAGTTCACTTCTACTCATCAGAAACCAATGCTGGTTGCAATCTAAGGATAAATATGTGTGCATGACTGGTGAAAGTGAACTTCTTATCAGAATATTGACAGAAAATCCCTGACCTGCATAGCCATTAAGACAAGCAGCCTAGTTTTAAGGACTAGTGTCTGAAGAATAGGAGACAAATCCAAATGGGAAGGTTAAGGGATAGTATTTTCATGAA
The DNA here is from genome assembly GCF_009819885.2 of Catharus ustulatus. Classification (NCBI taxonomy): domain Eukaryota; kingdom Metazoa; phylum Chordata; class Aves; order Passeriformes; family Turdidae; genus Catharus; species Catharus ustulatus. Next base: position 86,738,106 of record NC_046221.1, read on the forward strand.
GGACAAATGGAGGAGGCATCTTGGCAGCCAATATTGAAATATTATTTTCCTGCCTAAGAAAAAGTCTTTCCTGTCTAAATGAGTGTTAAAGATAGTATTAAATCAGGACAGGTCTTCACAACTCCATCTCCTCTGTTTTTTATTAATTTTTAAATCCTGATTTGAGTTCTTGAACATTTTGTGTTTAATAATTTTTTTTTTTGCATTTTATGGCATCATTTGCCTTAAAAAAAAATCAATGTTTTTAGACTACAGAATAAACAGTGCATAATAATAATCTTATTTGATTATCTATTTCATGGTACTGTATAGTGGCTTCAAAAATTCCCTCTATCTACAGAAATGTCAGTCAAATCCCTGATTGAAGTTTACTGTTTACTAAAAATATTCCTGAAAAAAGTCTGTAAGTGTGCAAGATACAATGAGTTTCTCTTTTTAACTGCAATATATGACATAGTCTGGAATTTGCTCTTCCTGTTCTCAGTCACACCTCAGCAAAACCATAAGACTTCCTCATGAACCCCTTTTATTTGCTTGTATGGCATGGAAGTCTAAAATTTTGGGTTGGCGTCTGCTGTTTGGCTTCAGAGATTACCAAAACTGCAAACACATCTGTTTCACTGTGTTTTCTGACTTGTTTCTGTTTATTTCCCACCACCTTCGCTATCTGAGACAAAGGTTTCGTTTTGTTCCATTTCTATTATGCCTGTCAGAACAGGGGTCATGGTATGATTAATTATTTTTAATTGTGAAGAACAGCCATCAAATCATTTATGGCAATACCATATTCCAGCAGCAGAGGCTGTTTATGGTTGGCATGAGGGAGTGCAAAGTCATTGCATTTCAGGTCTGTATGATCACTGCTGGTTTTGGAGCCTCCAGCATACTCCGCTCCCTGACATGTCTGCTTCAGCTGTGTTGCACATACCACCTTTGGGCTTTATACTTGTAAGAGTAGGGTTGTGTAGGGTGACATGACAGGTCTTTTCTTGTTTTGATGCTACCTTTTCTTCAAATGTCAAATTACTTCTTGAAACTCTCTACTTGTTAAAAGTGATTTATTTTGTTCAAACTTCTATTCACCATTTCTTGAAATATCTTGAGTAGTTTCACTGTGTTAGCCTTTTCCCAGGTTGAAGTCATCAAAATGATGTCTGAAAGAAACTACAAATGGAAACTGTACTGAAAGTTCCTGATGAATAGGTGATATCACCTAATTCTTCATCGCAAGACAGGTCATTCTGCAGTAACCCATCAAATGATACATTGCACATCTGTGATAACACCACTTCTTCTTGGGAGTACTTCTGAATGCATTCGTGTGAAGAGCATGTCCTATGTCCTGCTCTAAGTGTGTATCAGAGAAACAGAAGATGCACAAAGGGAAAATGTGTATATTTTGTGTGTATATTTTATTGCACTCACTGACAGGATGTTAAGGATTGTAGCAGTTCAGAAATGTTCTAGGACTTCCTTGCTGCCTTGAAGGAAAAAGGCAGAAAAAGGTCAGGTAACAACTCTAGGTGATGTTGGTGTATGGATAACTATTTCAAAACAATAAACTCCCAACCTGCTGAGTTATGGCACAAACCACAGCATGACACTCCATCGTGTCTCTCTGCAGAACAGACACAGAAAATGTTTCTACCTTTTGTTTTTTACAACACAAAGAGTACAAATTGTGATCAAGCCCCTAGGCTTGGAGAAAGAATTATTGAAATTTATGAAGTGTCATCAACATAGCAGTCATCTAAATGAAAATGATAGTAAACATTCAAAGAAATAATTCATATTACCGTGTACATTAAATTTGCATTCAAGTGGCAGATGTGACAGGTTGCAGTGCAGAAAAGAAGTCAGCTCAGATATTTCATATTTGTACCCACTTATGGACTGAAACACTTGGATGACTACATGAGAAGTATATTTGTCAGACCTGTCTGTAAAACTGGTGTCACTTCCCATGATTAGAATGGTATTTCCAGACCTTCAGTGGACTCTTTTCCTTTCATCATTTCAACATTTTTGATGAATGTGTTTCCTGTGATGCCTGCTTGGTCAAAAAATGTCATATTGCCTCTTCACTCCACATCTTTCTCCGCTCTTCTTCTAGGGTCCCTGATTAGTTAGACTTAGTGTTTGTTTGCGGTCACTCCTGTAGTCTCTTTTCAAAAGAGGTAGCTAAAAATCCAATCCTCAGGTAGTTTGGCTTTTTTTAGTGTGCTTTTTAGTCATTCTCCAAGTTATTCCTCATGCATGTGAATGTGCAAATTTTTTTGAAGTAATCATGGCTGTGATGAGTTCATATAAATCAGCATCTTTATTGTGCCACTGTTTACATTTGGTTTTGCATTTGAAATACAGCATTTAACATGGCATTTGAAGTCAGGCTCTGATGAAGTTCATAAGTAACTATAGAGTAAATGGCTATTTAAAAGCATGCATTGAAATGCATGGCTCTCAGAACACTGCTTTCATCAATTAGTGTTTGTAGATTGATGAGCAGCCTGAATAAATAAATTCCCTCCTCCTCTCACAGTTGGTTTTGGTTTTTTTTTCTCTGATGTTCAGCTTACCTCTTTCATAATATTTAAAGAATGGTAATTCTAAGCTATAGTTGGGGGCTTCTTAATATTGGGAGTCTACTATTACTTACAAATTTAATATTGGCTTAGCTTTGGTGTGTGAAAATCTTCCTTTCTTGAAAATCTTCCTTCCTTTCTTCCTTCTGATATTGTGAAGGGGAAAAGGGATATGAGAGTAATTTGAAATACTATTTTTATTTTTTAGGACAGTTTGATGAGGTTTTTTTAATAGGCTTTTGTGCCTCAATACTCAGGTTTTACTGTTTATTTCTTAAATATTTCATCTGTGTTAAGAGGAAAGCAGCTTTATTTGTAAATTTTTCCCAGTGGCATTAAATCCTATTTTTCTGCTATTTATTCTAATTATAATAGGTGGACATTTGAAGGAAACTAGTTTTGATAGCAAGACTTACAGCAGACATCTATGCATTCCTGTCTCAGCTTCAGTATACTGAAAGCAAATCAATATGTTTCTGCCCTACTACAGTTTTATAACAGCTGCCAGTTTACTGTGTGTAAGCTGCAAAATTTATTTTCTAAAACAAGAAGAAAAGCAATTTGAGGCACCAAATTCTGTAAAAAAAAAATATTGCAGTTAGTTTACTGATTTAATACTGCTACTCTAGCATGCTGTGTTATGTGAACAAATTGAATTACAGGACTCAAATTTGTCAATAGGCAGCTTTTATAGTAACTACGGTTTTTTATTAATTTTTTTTTTTAAGAACTCATGAGTTCTCTTTCTTTTTTCAATCGTCTTAAATATACTTTCAGTATTTCTGAGAGATTCAGGGAAAACATAATACAGAGTTCCTCTCTGCAATGTAAGAAATAGGAGTCTCTATCAAACTCTTAAGAAAATTTATCACAAGGACAGTTTGACACAAGTGACAGCAGGAGTTCCTGAACCAAGTCTCTTTTGGGCTTGCAAGCTGATCCTTTCTGGGCCATCTGGAAATAAATCTGAGCAATATGTCATCTCTGTGAACCCCATTTTGGGGTTTTGTTTTTGGGGATTTTTTTTGGTTTTTTAAGCTTTTGTCTTTTAGTAAGTCTTGCTAAGACCTGTCAGCATTATGCTAGTGCTCCTGAGAGACTGATTTGCTCTCCCTTTAAAATACTGATCATATGAAGTGGTAGTTCTAGGTGTTGAGTAATGAAACAGCAGCAAGCTGACCTGTCAGTAGAAAGGTACTTCTCCTGGATAATCATAATTGGCATACATGTTAAAAATGAATTTTTCTCTACCTTTTTTCTTATCTGGATGCATGAATGTCAGGAAGGAGGGTTACCAAAAGTACAAAAATTTACTTCAGAAAATAAGATTTCTGGCATCTTTTCCTTGACTCAGATCTGTACATCCAGATTTTCACCGAAGCTGCAATGTGAATCTGGAGTAAATCTGGAGTATAATTTCAATAAATTGGCAGAATTATTGCTGATAAACAGGCTATTCATTTGGTTTGCATTTGTCCCTCCTCTGACTCCATTCCCTGTGGCTCTTTGGAGAGAAAAGGTGATTTGTGGGAGCTTGTTGTTGTTGTAGTGTTTTTGTTTTTAAGCAGACTGTGATTGGCAGGGTGTTACCCATAGAAACACAGCTGATACATATGTCTTGCCCAAAGCAATGCATTTATGAAGCACTCAGCATCAAAGCATTCTGGGTCTGAACATTTCCAGCCCATCCCTCAAACTGGATTCTGAGACAGGGTGCATGTTTTTGCTATTGGGTAGTTATTTGTGAGCATTGTTATGCTGTGCATACAACCTGCTGTCTTGAAGTTCTTCTGAGAATTGTGCTGATGACCTACATTGGAAGGCAACATTTGATTCCAGATTTTTAAATGAGCCATGCAATTTATAAAATTTTTGAATAAAATTACATTCTGGATCGATGTGAGCAAGGAGATCAGTAAAGCTCCTATTTATCTTTTCCAACACATCCAAAAAAAAAAAGAGGGAGAATTAAAGGTCCAAAAGCCTGGGATTTATTATTTTCTGTGCCAATTGAAGGCTTCATGTGCAGTGTACAAAAGGCCTTTTGGTTGTGACTGAAATTGCTGACTAAAATGCCCACAGCTGACACATTTGTCAGAAGACTGACAAGCATCTGATTCAATAAAGTTTTCCATCCTTTTGTTTGACATTTTGGTGATTGGTTATCATTGTGAAGGGGATTGTTAGTGAATTATTTTTATTCTGTAGTGCATGCAGATATAACTTATAGCTCTGCCATTGCTAAAACCTAAAGCAACATTTTCTTTCTCTCTACATGCACTTAGGTGAACTTTGTTTTTAGCAGTACCACTGTTTTGAGAAAAAATATTCCTTTAAAATCTGTAAGTTCTCAGCACTGCAGGCAGATGATGGCTAAATCTGTGGGTCATTTTCCAGCATTTTTATGCCTTCATGTGACTGGACAAGTATTTCATGACTCCCACAGAACACCCGTGACAACTAAAATAAAATGTGAGCCTCATGCAAAGGTTATACCTCTTGTGGTAGAAAGTTAATCTTTGAGGTTCAACAGGTATTGTCAATTTTTGATACATTAGCTAAGTAAGCATTTGTGAAGTGGTTTAATCTTTGATGCCATACAGCGAGTGTGCTGGGGATTGTAAAGGGCTTTCTTTGTCTTCTCCTAAGAGAACATCAGGTTGGGTGAAAAGTGTTAGTAAAAAGTATGCTAGATTGTTTTAAATTAAGCCAGAAAAAAGAAACTGTCTTCTGAGGTTCTTGTACTGCACTAGATATACCTGCTCTTCAACATATTATTTGTAGGCAATCCTTTATTGTGTGAAGAATCCAGGAAAGGTAGCTTTGGAGGGCATAGGAAGCATCTCTTTCCAATTGCACAGCATTCTGTGTGTACAACCTGAATGACAAAAACCATTATTCTGCCTCTGAGTGTTAGAGTGGCTCCAGTTTTGACTTTGAACTACAACCTTAAAGGATTTGTGATCCAGTTCTGTCTGTCTCAGTGGAGATGATGGAATCTTAGAGTCATAGTATTTTTAATGTTGGAAAATGCCTCTAAATTCATTAAGTGCAATGGCTAACCCAGCACTATCATACTCAACACTTGGTTTTATCCCCAAGAGCCACATCCACGTGTTTTTTGAATATTTAAGTTTCCTTAAACTAATTCTACAAGGTGGTTTGTAATTTAGTCACTGCTATATCCCCACTATGTTTCAAGATAGAGTGTACTTTTATGTTGTCTCAGGGTTACTATGCCTTCAGATTCTTTGATGAATTTGGCTAAGAATCACCCATTCTTCAGACAGGCATCATCTCTATCAAACACATCAGTTCTCACAATGCTGCACTCCAGATTTTGAATAGCTCAAGCCAGCATCAGTGCCCTTTTCAGCATCTCCCACAGTCCTGATTTGATGTGCCAGACCCCCACAGACCTTCTGTTTTTGTGATCTGTTTCAGCCAGAAGGATGACACTGGTTCTGAGGGGAATGAAAACCCAACATGAATATGCAATTTCAGAGCCTGTAGAACATTTTGGATCTGCTTCTGAGATTGTCATGTTTTATGATGACTATACTGTTATGTTCATTGCTAAGAAACTGGTACAGGATTCCTGCTTTTCTTCAGGTGCAGGAGAACATCCTTTGGAAAATGTGATCTGAAATGAGTAACCTGGAACAGGGACCCCATCTGATAAATACAAAGAAGAAATGGTTAGAGTTTCAGATTCTTGGATCAGGTCGTGTCAAGAGATCTCAGATGAATTTCTGACACCAGCCTGTGTTTTTGCTTCTCATTTGCCTGCTGCCACCTAAAGAAAATATTCAAGGCTAAATTTCATTCCTGTGAGAGTGGTCACACCTTGAACCTTTGGTTTTAAGAACTTTTTCTTATTATGTTTACAGAGCTCGCTCCTAGACTTTAGAAGTTCTGTTTGTATTAGTATCTGCAGATCCAAAGGAAAATCCATTTTCACACAGCCACAGCATTTTGTACCTTGACAAAATGCTGCATTAGAGCTCAAGCTGTGTCTGGGACATCACTGAAAAATGCCTTTTATCATGGCATTTACTTAGTACAGCTTTGGAACCAAATCTGTCTTTCAAGGTTTGTGTTTCTGCAGAGATACTCACTATGGGCATGACTTGGTAGGGTGATCCTTCAGTTACTGTCTCAATGAAGGACATAAAGACTCTGATAGCTGAGTCTGGAATTTTCTCAAAGTGTCATTTGTGTGGACATGGATGAGGGCAGTCACTGCAAGAAAAATGGAAATTACATCCTAGTAACTGCAGCTTGCTCATAAATGGAGCATGTATATGTAAATGTTTTGAAGAATTCCAGTTGCTAATAAGTAACTCATTTGATGAAATATGGGCTGGGTCAACGAATTTTAATATGTATATCCCTGAAGGGCCTGGAAAAAATCTTAGGGCTACAACTTCTGGACAGTGCTCAGGAGAAGTGTTTTGCAATTTTGTCTTGGCTTGAATGTACTCATTCACAGTTGCAGGAGTGGGGAGAAGGCAGATATGGGCCTCTGATGCTTTCTGATAGGGTACTGATTACATTTTTTTGTTTCACATGTTGCTTTTGCATTTCTAAAAGCATGAGAGGAGTATATTTCCTCCTTTCAGTCCCCATTCCAGACTGGTAGTTTCTCCACTGGTGCTTTCTTCCTGGATGAGCGTCTGGGATGCTTTCTCCATTTTTTCAATAGCCCCATTAGTAGTGACTGGAAAGTTTTTAAAAAAAAATTTTGAAAGAAAGGCTGAAAAAGTCAAAATTGTTTTAAGGTTAGTAAATAATTTAATTAGGATATCATAAAAATGCACTGTAAAGCTTAAATGAATGTAAGTCTTGTTTTTCTATAATTAGCAGAGATTTCTGCTTTTCAGGACTCTGTGATAGGTTTTTTAAATTCCTAAACAGTGTCTTGCATCATCAAAATGTCATAAAATTTTTAGGATTACGTGTAGACATTGAGAAAAAATGTCTATATGATATTTAACTATAGTTTTTGATAGTTAGAACTGTTTTATTGTACTGCAGCTTTACTTTAGTTTTTCAACTACTGACCAGACTACAAAATTAAAGCTGGGACAAGTTTTTGTTTTGAATTAAATCTGTATAGTAACCTTTGAGTCCACTTGAGTCAGAGATTGATGAAACCCTTGTTATGTTCTGAGCTCAGAATGTGTGGAGAAAATGTGGGAAGCTGTCAGAGAGGATGTTACTACTCACTGTTTCCTCAGAAGCTGTAACAGGTTCCCTCCAAAAAGGAAATGTGGAGAAAGTAAAGATTTGAATAAAAACACTGACTTTAATATGAACCTTTCCTGCTATAAAAAGTTTGGCACATATAGGATTGTCTGAATTTAACCTATCATAGATTGATTGCTGTCAAGAGCCGTCTTAAGGCAGCACTGAGGGGTAAGTGTAGCTGACCTAGAACTTGTTGAGACTGGAACTTGAGAGAGAATCTGAAGGAAGTGCTATTTACATGAAACTCCAACTGAACCTGAGACAGTGACTTGCTTTGTGATGGAACTAATTTTATACCTGTCACTTAGATTTGTCTGCCCCTCTATTTGCTATTGTTATATACAGCATTCAGTCTTGCTTTTGGGACGAAAAATCTATTAAAAAAACTTGAGGTGGATAGTCCTTGCCTTTATGCCCATCTACTCAGCTGACCCAATGCCCTTTAAGAAGCATGACCTCACTGTATGTTTCAGAAAGACACATTTCCTAGCCAAGACTGACGTCAGAAAAGTCTGCAAAGCACAAGCAACAGAAGCTTCCAGGAGAAGCTTTTGTGTGACAACAGCACCAGAGTGGGACCATGACACAGAGAATTGCATCTGCCAGTGGACCAAAGATAGTCTTTTGAATGTCTCCTTTCTATGGTCTTCTCTCTGATCTTGGGGTGGAGTTCATGATGGGCTCAGGATGGAGAAAACAATGAAGACATGGTAGATTTCCTTTGTAGAACTGAAAGTTCTGCTAATGACCATTGCTGTTCTTGGAGTTCAGAATGCAGTTTTGTACGTGCTCGATTGCACTGAAAAGAAAAGAGCTTCTCTTTCCTGTTACTTGTGCTTGATAGGAAGAAAGTTGCTTTTGTCTTTGAAATGGTTAGCATCTACCTTAAGCATCTAAGCCTCAATTAATTTCTTCTTCCATCACCTCTGACTTGGGGCTTTTTTCTCTCTTTGAAGATAATGGAGTTACCTTCATCGCAAGTGTTTTAGTATTATTTCTTTTTATTTCTGACATAGCCCCTTCTCAGGATGGATGTGTCTTGGAGCTTCATCTATGGCAAAGAACTTGGGTTCTTGTGACATCTGACTCTTTGCAGCTGACAAACATTGACAAGTGGTCTTTTTCTGTCTTTAGTTAATCTGGATTCTAAACCTATATTTAAATTCTCTATTGAGAACTTGTTAGTGTCTACCATTGATTTAGTCTCTTGTCTCTTTGTGGTTGTATTAACCATTAGGAGAAAAAAAACAAGAAGAAACCAACAAAAACCCTCCAAACCTGTAGGCTTAAATCCTTATATTTCAAGGAATAATCTGAAAGTTTGAGAAGCTTTGGTTTTCACAGAACCATGGAAACAGTTGAAAGGTTTTATTGATTTGAGCCAAAGATACAAATTTATTCATACTAACGTACTTAGAAAAAGGTCTAACCCTGAAGTTATATCTTCTCTCTGATGAAGGAATGAAACAGAAGTAGAGCACTGTGGTCATATGGTAGAATGCTTATCTTGGCTTCTCACTGCAATTTCAGTCTGCTGACCTGAGTGCTAAGCAACCGACTAAATGGTGTCAATCACAATGCTGCCATCCTGCAGTTAGACAAAATGAATTTCTTCCATTTGCTCTGTTATGCACTGCATGGTTGGCATCAGTTATTTTCCTTCCTTTCTCCATCATTTTCTGGCTTTCTGTGATGCTACAAAAGGCAAATTTGCATAGCTAGTGAACAAAAACAGATTTGTGAATCTGCCTGTGCTCCACATTATTAGTGAGGAAATTACTTTTGTACTTATTCTAGAATGTCTTGCACAGAAAATGGTGCATTGTTGGAATTATATGTGAATGAATAATAGTTGAGACATATGTTTACATTGATTGTTTCTCTCAGCCCTGCTTTCTGTTGTACTTCAGGTAGTGACATGACTCCCGCTGCTATTCTGTTCTGCTAGTTGAACAATTCTCATAGTGTTAAGTCTTGGAATGATTGCACTTTTACAGACTTCTAGCTAAGAATAAATATTGTGCCTTTTGAATATGAAATGTGAATGACAGGGTTCTATTCATATTTTGACTTGAGTTTTTATGTAAAATTACCATGTGAGAATAGTAACATAATTTATCTTATTTAGGTATTATTTTAAAAGCATGTTTACATATAAATATTAAAGGATTGTTTTCCTTGTAGTAATCAACTATGAAAGAGGTGATAGACATTAAAGAAAGAGATGATAGACATAAATTTTATTGATCTAATAATTTTTAAAAATAGCTTCAATATGATTTTTGACGTTGTCCTTCTCCTTGTTATGCTAATCAAGGATGTTAGTGCACCTGATTTTGGTGACTGAGTTTTTCACCAACCAGGGTGTGGGTATTTTGTGTGGTATAAGCCTGCACTAACTCACAGAATGAATGAATTGTAACATCTTTGAAGACTTCTGTAGGTCCTTTGCACTTGATTTCTTTCATTTTCTCTGTAACATTAATGGGTCACAGGTATTTTCTGTGGATGATAAAATTTTGTATTTGTAATTTTATATTGTGGTTTCACATGTTTTTCTACAAATTTATATCTGTGTCCCATATCTTCATAAAATCAATCATTTATGGCTTGAGATTATGACTTTTACCTGGACTACCATAAGATATAAAGTCATGTAATAAGCAATCACTAACGAATATAAAATTGTTAACATTGACATGGAGTTTCATTTAGAAATATTCATATTCTCCATTTCTACAGCTACAGCTTTGTGGGCAAAATGATATCAGGTGGGATTTTGTGTAATGATGTACTGTGAGTACAAGATTCCTCATTTAGACATCTTGTGTAAATAAGCATATTAAGAAGTTAAATATGTAAGTGTTAATACTGAATGTGCCTCCACATAATTGCAGGTACAGGTAACATAGATGTGCAAAAGTAAAGGCAAAGCTTAAAAAAAATCTGTTTATTTTTATCTCATTAAAAAAAGCTGGAAAACAGTGTATTCTCTTTTTTCTTCTTGTTATCCAAAATACATTCTGTGCAAATGAATTTAAATTCTAAGAATCACCTCTCATCCCATGAAGATCTAGGCTAATTGCTCAGCAAAATGGATATAGAATTTTTTTTTCCTGTAATAGTAATAACATTTGCAGAGATGAAATTGTCAGGATAGCTATTAATACCCCAAATTAAGCCTTACTCATAGTCTTCAACATGCTGAAGATAGTTCTTGATATATCCTTTGGGAAATCCATGCAAAATACTTTGCATTGTTTATGTCTGCTGAGTTGTAGCAAAGCTGCACACTTCTTACTTTCCCTTCTATTAACTGGTTTTTGGCTGTTGGAAATTTTTGTAGTCCTGTGAAAAAATAAATGGTATGCATATTTTAAGCTATGCAATAGCATTCCATATTTGGGGTTTATTCACATGTGTTAATTAGAAAGGCTCAATTCAGTCCATTTATTTGGGAGCTCCTGAAAAGGAGAAGTGGCAGCGATTGGCAAGTTTAATGTTGGAAAAAGATAAATGGATGTACTGGGTTTATGGATAGATTCATTTGGGACAGGAAAACCTGACTTGTGTTTATTTCTCCAGTCAGAGTATGGGTTTAAAGAGTAGCAAACTGAAGCCATTTGTGAGCATAATCTGCAGCACTCATTACTGGCTGCTAACTGCTCTGAATTTTAACTGATAGAGGCATGTGTGTAGAGGTTTGGACATCAGCAAAGCTCACCAATAAAAAAGGACTTGTCTAAGATATTTTCAGCATCTAGTATGGTTCACTGAGGCACCTACTTCCCCTCTGCATATCTAGGTTGAAAATTTCTGTGGAAAATTTACCGTCAGCTGCCTTCTCCTTGACGCAAACAATTAGGCAGCCTTAATTTTCAATCGTGTTATCATCTGTCTGTGTCTCACTCTCTGAAGTATTAGAGATGGTCTGGATGATCCTGATAACGTAAGATATAGTTTAAGTCTTCACTTGAAGTTCGAGTCAAATGTTAATTGGTTTTTGAATACTTTTGATTTAATTATTTGGTCTGGCATATCTCTTTCAAAACAGATGCTGTGCTGAGCAATGCTATTCTTTTCTGTTGTTTAACTGGGCGCATGATATACTTTAGTTTTTAAAGTAAAACCTTCCTTTGATAGAATTCTGTCTCCCTTTCAAAGTCTAAATTTTATACATTTCTGAAAAAGCATGAAAACCAGGCAAAATTTTAGGAGTTTTTCTTTAATGTGGCATGGAAGAATAAATGTATAGTGCTTTGAACGGAATAATGTAAATGTAATAGAATTCAAATAGTGTTAATATTCAGCACCAATTTGTACAGTAGTTTCACGAATACAAGCCGCACGGATTATAAGCCGCACCCCCGGTGCCTCGACAATGTTGCTGTCTTTGTCAATAGATAAGCCGCACCCCGAATATTAGCCGCACTTTCGTTCGTCGCGAGAATCCGTGCGCAGCTTTCACAAATTGGCCAATTAGTAACAGGATCGCGGCATAGCGGGCTTTACTGGCTCGGGGCGGGGCCAGGAAGGCTCGGCCCGCTCATGGTTGCCGACGGGGCCGGGTGGCCCAGCTCAGCGCCACGGCTCGGCGGGGCTGGCCGGCTGGTGCTGCTGCCGCCGCCGCCGGGCTCGCTGGCCCCCCTCTCCCGTCAGCACCGCCCCGCTGCCGCTTTCGCTCGCCCCGCTGCCGCTTTCGCTCGCCCTGCGCCGCGCCTCGCGAGCGCCGCGCCCGCCCCGCGGCGCTTTCGCTCGCGGCGGCGGCGCTGCGCTCGGTCGCCGCGGCGGCGCTTCGCTCGCGAGCGGCGGCGGCGCTTCGCTCGCGAGCGGCGGCGGCGCTTCGCTCGCGAGCGGCGGCGGCGCTGCGCTCGGTCGCCGCGGCGGCGCTGCGCTCGGTCGCCGCGGCGGCGCTGCGCTCGGTCGCCGCGGCGGCGCTTCGCTCGCCGCGGCGCTTCCGCGAGCGGCGGCGGCGCTTCGCTCGCGAGCGGCGGCGGCGCTTCGCTCGCGAGCGGCGGCGGCGCTGCGCTCGGTCGCCGCGGCGGCGCTGCGCTCGGTCGCCGCGGCGGCGCTTCGCTCGCTCGCCGCGGCGGCGCTTCGCTCGCTCGCCGCGGCGGCGCTTCGCTCGCTCGCCGCGGCGGCGCTTCGCTCGCTCGCCGCGGCGGCGCTTCGCTCGCTCGCCGCGGCGGCGCTTCGCTCGCTCGCCGCGGCGGCGCTTCGCTCGCTCGCCGCGGCGGCGCTTCGCTCGCTCGCCGCGGCGGCGCTTCGCTCGCTCGCCGCGGCGGCGCTTCGCTCGCTCGCCGCGGCGGCGCTTCGCTCGCTCGCCGCGGCGGCGCTTCGCTCGCTCGCCGCGGCGGCGCTTCGCTCGCTCGCCGCGGCGGCGCTTCGCTCGCTCGCCGCGGCGGCGCTTCGCTCGCTCGCCGCGGCGGCGCTTCGCTCGCTCGCCGCGGCGCTTCCGCGAGCGGCGGCGGCGCTTCGCTCGCGAGCGGCGGCGGCGCTGCGCTCGGTCGCCGCGGCGGCGCTTCGCTCGCGAGCGGCGGCGGCGCTTCGCTCGCGGCGGCGCTTCCGCGAGCGGCGGCGCTGCTTCCGCGAGCGGCGGCGGCGCTTCGCTCGCGAGCGGCGGCGGCGCTTCGCTCGCGAGCGGCGGCGGCGCTTCGCTCGCGAGCGGCGGCGGCGCTTCGCTCGCGAGCGGCGGCGGCGCTTCGCTCGCGAGCGGCGGCGGCGCTTCGCTCGCGAGCGGCGGCGGCGCTTCGCTCGCGAGCGGCGGCGGCGCTTCGCTCGCGAGCGGCGGCGGCGCTTCGCTCGCGAGCGGCGGCGGCGCTGCGCTCGCGAGCGGCGGCGGCGCTGCGCTCGCGAGCGGCGGCGGCGCTGCGCTCGCGAGCGGCGGCGGCGCTGCGCTCGCGAGCGGCGGCGGCGCTGCGCTCGCGAGCGGCGGCGCTTCGCGAGCGCCGCTTTCGCTCGCCCCGCCGGCAGGGCTGCCGCCGCCGCCACCAGGCTCGCCGGCCGCCCCCTCCCGTCTGCACCGCCGCCGCGTTTCCTCGCCCTGGCCGGCACTGCAGGCCCCCGCACCGCCGGGCTCCCCCACGCTGCTGGCCCCGATTATGCTGGGCTTCCCCCGCTGCCAGGCAGCCCCACCCGTCGGCCTTCCTGCTTCTGCCATGCTCCCCTGCACTGCTAGCCCCAGTTCTCCCGGGCTCCCCCGCCATGCTGGCTCAGGCTCTGCCGCCCTCCCTGCCCCGCCCTGCTGGCTCAGGCTCAGCCGCCCACCCCCACACTGCTGGCCCCGCCTCTGCCAGGCTTTCCCACCTCTGCCGGGGCCGGCCGGGCTCCAGCTTGGCTTGGGGCTGCCGCGGGCTCTCACTTCCGTGTTGGCAGCTTTTAGAATTTTGTTAATAGATTAGCCGCCCCGGAATATTAGCCGCACTTCCGGGTTTCCACCAAAATTTTGGTCAAATTGGTGCGGCTTGTATTCGTGAAATTACTGTATTTTCAGTACTGAATTTCCTGAGTTCTAGAAATGAATATGTGTGCATTTAGTGGCCTGTCCATGCAGGAAAACTTGCAGAACTAGGTCTTTAGACATTTCAGGGATCTTAAGATGTTTCCAGACAATGTTAATGAAAATGTTTAATAATTCACACAAATCATTGCATAGAAAATACTTGGAATGGGTTTTGTGAAATTTATTTTCAGTTTTGTGATATACCCGCTGCCATTTTTTGAAAATTGTAATTTAAAATGCATAATTCAGTAACGCTTATGGAGTTATTATCCTGAATTAATACTTCAGCATTTCAGAATGTTCAGTATAAAACTTTAATGTCTTTGTTTTTATTAAAGTGGTTTCAGGAAAAAAACCATAATTTCTTTCTATTTGAGAGATCTTTATGTCTACTATTCTTAAAGAAATATATTAGTATGATGCCTTTTTCTGTGAAAAAGTAAGTCATTATTTAAGCCTTGGTCTGGCAATGCCCTATTAACTTGAAAAGTATCACTAGATCAAAAAGTCTTCGCACTTTCACAACAGGATTTATTGTATGGGTCTGGTGTGGTGGGGGATTACTACCAGAGTGCGCTGCATTTATTGCTGTCAAGATAATTTCTACTTGGCACCTGTGGGAACTTAACTCTGATTTGTCCTAAGGTGCATAAAGAGTCATTCTACTGGCAGTGGTTTGAAAATATTTTCAGTTTAATTGCTGAAATGCTCTTAAACTGGTTTGTGTCCACAGAGTAAGAGGTAAAATCATGCTGGTAAGATTAGCACAACTGGTTGTAAACAAAACGTCAGATTTAAGTATGTGCAGAAGTTGAACCAGCTCCTCTTGGTTGTATATAAAACACTCACACCCCTGAGCAGGGTATTATTTCAGTTTTGAATGTCTTATTTTAGATTCCAGTGAACTAAAGATTTAAAAATAGGATTGAAATCTATTCAGAATAGAAATAAACCTAATTAAAAAAAGAAAAAAAAAAAGACCAATCAAATAAAGCACCAAAGACCAGCCATTTCTGGATTGTATCAGCATGAACACACCCAGCAGCTCCAGGGAAGTGATCTTTTACCTCTGTGACACTTGTGAGGCCATATCAGGATTTTTGTGTTTCCCAGCATAAGGGATTGACATATGGGAATGAGTCCAGTGAGGGGCCATCAAGATTGCCAGGGAAGTGGAGCAGATGAAATCTGAGGAGATGACTAGGTATGGGAAGGTTTGGGAGAGATCTTCCTGTTCCTTCAACTGACTAATTGGAAAATATGGAGAAGATGAGACCTGAGCCTCTTAGTGATGTGCAATAGCAGGATGATATGCAAAGCATGAAAGCTGAAAAATGGAGAACTCTTATCAGATACAATTTTTTACCATGAGGGTTGTTATACATGGGAATGGATTGCTGGGAAGACTGCAATTTTCACTGTTTTCAGGGCTTGATGGGTCACATCGTGAGCAACTTCATCTAATGAGGCATGCTTTGAGCAAGTGTTTGCACTGGATAACTCAAGCCTATAATATTCTGTGCTTCTGTGAAAAGATGCTACTTGAAAACTGAATGAGAATCCATGCTGTACTCTGCTTTGGCTTCACAGAATGATCCTAAAACCAATGTAATTTTATGTGTAGTTGGGATCTTCACTAACTCTTTTTTCCCCCACCTAGTTTGTCAAGTTGGAAGATAGTAAGAAAGTGCTTGTAGGTTGCTAAGCAAGAATAGAAAGTTGAAGGGCTTTCTGTCCACATTACACTCCAACAGTGTTCTTCATTCACTGACTGTGAGTGCATGAATTTCCCAAACTGGCCAAAGCAAGCAGGGATGTGGGCAGTAGGAAAGTAATTTAGAAAAAAATGTGGAGCATGAAATTTCCAGACCTTATTAACATAGTATGTTAATATATAATTCATATGAGAAGCTGCATAGGCTCTGGAGACAAAGGGTAAATTGCAAGCATGAGAACTTTTCTTATGAATGAGCAAAACAATGTTGTATCAATGTAAAAAATATTTGGCCTCCTTGCAGACGGTGTCAGTCTAGAAGAATTGTAAGCAATAAGAACAGGGGCATAAAATTAGGCAGCCAAAAAAGGGTACTGTTCCACTTTCTGCATCTGCATTTCATATCTAGGATTAAGGTAATTAAAGCATACTCAGTAAGTAGTTTTGTGTCACTGAAGATAGACCAGTAAAACTGTAGGGTGGCTCGGAGACCTTTCAGCCTCTCTGGAATCTACAGGAAATTGTAAGATTCAGACTCTGACTTGTGCTTCCTCACCTTCTGTGGCTTCAGGCTGCCAGGCCAAGATACCATACCTGGGGGAAATCCCATTCCTCTCTGTTTCTGGTACTGCCAAGAGCAACCCTGAAAAAAGCTGTTCCACCACCAAAGGCTAAACCTGCTCCTGGTCTGTCTTTGACAGGTCCTTGCTGAGGTGACATTGTCCTTCTGTTCTGCAGTATGGGATCTCAGACCATCAGGGAAGATACCACCTCTGCTCATGTCTGTCATCTGAGCAGCTAGTTCTCCTGTTCTGTTTCACACGTTTCCCCCAGTTGTTGGATATAGATTCTCCTTGCCAATATTTACATCATTGTTGTGACTGGTGTGATGCTCTTTTCACTATCATGATGAATTATTCTTCCTTTCATTTTCTCACTCGCTCTCTTCTTTCCTTTTTATTTTTGACCTTGTTTGAAGGAGACATCCTCCAGTGAGAGAAGGAAATTCACACATCCTACATAGTGCAAGTTGCAGTACTGCTGTCACCTTTATGCAGACACTCCATCCTGGTCCTGCCCTCAAGACTCTGGTCAAGCTCCTTGACCTTTGGACTTTTCCCCAAGCATGCACAGGAATTGTTCGTTTATATTCTTTTGTTGGATGAGCAACTCTTGTTTGAAGATTTATTTTCTGAGGGTTTTTAGAGCACGTAAGAAGATGCCTCAGCCTTATCTTGACGAAGCAAATACTCACATAGACAGATATAGCACTCATTAGTAACCCGGAACACCTTGCCCATCGATGAGGAATCACTGATCATGCCCAGTTCCTTCATTTAGTTTTCTGAGGTAGACATGAACAAGTGTTTTCTCATTTAAGCTGTTAACTGTACACAGATGGACATTAAATGCCATTTCACTGGTCACTTCTGTGGAGGTGGGTGTAATGACATTATTAAAAATGATGAATATGTCACATAAAAGCACGAAAAAGCTTTGAAAAGATTGGTGTTCAACTTAGTTGATAGCTCAATATATTTGATAATCAACTTTTTGGACAATTTTTTTGACAATATTTTATGCTGGGTTTGGTCTTTTTTCCCCTTAATATTTTCCTGAGATCCTGGGCCAAATTTGTTTGAGGTAAGATGGCATTAAAAAATTATCTGTGAGCTTTTTCACTCTTCCAGACTTTTCTGGGAGTTGGTTTCCTGTTTGTTTTCATATCAGGACTGACGCAAAAATTTCTGCTCTAACAAGAAGGATGATATTATAAACAAGAAAAAAAAAAAATAAATGGATGACAATAGAATATGTCTGAGCTTGCTTATGGTGTAAGTTAAACCTTAATATTGCTGACCTTTATCTCACTAACAAAGGCAGAAAGCAGCAGGCACTGTATGACTCATTTCACCTCCCAGAGCTTGACTGTGTTTCTCGACATGCTGGCTTTTAGAAGGGAAGAGGGAACATTAACACTTTGAACCACAAACGTAATGCCCCTGATGCTGAAGAGATGTGTGGGGCAGGCAAGCTCTGTCATGCAACAAGTGACTTCACACAGGTCATATTAATTGCATTGCTTACGTGACTAGCTGCTGTGGTTTAGGAATGGCATTCTCCAATTTAGTGCTCCCACTAAGACTCTCTAAATCAGCACTACTCACTCCCTGTGGTGGGATAGAAAGGAGAATTAGAGGCACAAAAGGCAAAGATCATGGGTTGAGATAATAACAATTTACTGGAAACAACAATGAGATAAGAAAACAAACACTAACAGCAAAAATATGAATAACAAAATTGTACAAGAGAGAGGTGAGTGATTCACATTCAAAATGCTCAGGATTGGGTTTACCCCACTTCTGCCTTCATCACGCTTACTTGACCAGAAGGAACTCCTCTCCCCAGAAGAGACTCTATTCCCCATGCCCTCAGCAATGGCATGATGTAGTACAAAATAATCTGAGGGTCCTGGCCATGGCCCCTCTTGCCTTCTGCAAGAATTAAATGTGTCCTGGCCAGAACCTGGACACTAATTTAACAATAAGTTTTGATAAGAGCATGAAAATGCTGCTGGTAACAATGAACTTGAAAGATCATAGGCAATTTTTCCATGAGTTTCTTCCTGTACCCGAGATTTGAGCAGCAGGAAAGAGATGCTTAGTCATATGTCAGAGGGTGCTGTATTTTAAAATCAGTCCCTGATTGCTCCTTTCTTTTTTCTTTTTGTTGCAGAAATCCATAATAATGAAGGAAATGATAGAATTTATCTTTCTTTAATCAGCATATTTATTCATGTACTCCTGAAATAGGCTTTAAGTTTTCTTCAAGCTTAGGTTTGAATTATTTCACCAGCAGTGCGTCAAAGCATCTCCAGTAAAAGATGTAAAGCTAAAAACTCAAGGCAGTGAAAGCTTAAAGGAAGGAAAAGAAATGCCAGTAATTTTTTGGCAATGTCTGGAAAATTCTGCTTCCCCTTTCCTCTGCAAAATGTATTCAGAGAAATGCTTCTAAAACTGAGTGCTTCACACAATGTGTCCAACTGCTCTCAGTAGAGATTTGCATTTTTTAACTGACCAGAACAACTGCAGTCACTATATTATATGCATTTTTTAGCCATTCTTCAACTTTAATAATAAAAGATTTAAACTTAATTTTGTCAGTTTTATCCTAATAATATTTTTTCTTTATTTGTTCCCTACAGGTTTTTACCCCTAAAGAATAAAAGAGAACTTTTGTCCATTTGTTTGCTTTTGTTTTTATTTATTTTTTCCTGGAAGATGAAGATGATCAATGAGTTAGGATTACAGATTCTACTTGATTTTGAGTACTAAGTCTCCTTCTTGCAGGCTTTAGACTAAATAAAACCCAACCATAATTTCATCACAGTCCAGCTCTTGAATCAGGTTATAGAACCTGGCTCTGTGACATTGTCATGTTTAAACTGATCTATCCAAAGCTGTGGCTGCATCCAGATCTGTATTCCTGCAATATTTCTAGATTAAATTTATGATTCCAGTACCTAATATAAAAAGTGCTTGAGGTTTAAATAAACTAATGAGTTTTCATCATTTTGTTTTTGAGAAAAAGGATTAAATACTTTCTCAAAAGTTTCTAAGCATTTAAGATGTAAACAAATTTGACATTAGGTCTCCGTCAGGAATATTGAAGCTGTGCTTGCACTAATGTAGCATCTCATTATTGGTGTACTTGTTTTTCTTTCTTAAAAATTGCCCTTGGGCATTTTTACCAAATGACTTAATTTATGTTTACTTTGTATTAAACTGTTTCACTAAACTGTGAGGAAAGTAGAAAATATTTGCTAGTTTAGAATTCCATGAAGTAACATAGCTTTAAAAGATCCATCTATGCCTTTAAAGTTATGGAAAAATGCTTCTCTCTTCTTCCCACCAAGTTACTGTGGAGGTACAAATGTCTGTATTACAAAGGGAAATTGGAACAGTATCAGTGATGGAATCTCTGTGTGAAAATACCTGTGACATTCACCCTTCTGCTATTCTCAAAACTCTTCATTTCATGATGAAGGAAATAACTGAATGTGAAGATTGGAACAGCTGCTGTAAGGGATCTCAGCTTCAGAGGCAAATAATATTATTATATCCTATTACAGTAATTTCACGACTATAAGGGGCACTGCATTATAAGGCGCACCTCCGGGAGGCGGCAAATTTCGCAACTTTGTACATTATATAAGGCGCACCGGACTATAAGGCACACTTTTTTTTTGCAGCGAGGAGCTGCGCTGTGCGCAACAAAGTAATAAATTACTGGCAGGTGCTCAATTTGCAAACATTTTTCACAGATCGGCGTAGCCTTTAAACGCAGTCCCAGGTGCCCACCCTGTGCAGCGGGCCCCAGCACTCCCACCCACCCCCGATGCCGGCTGGCACGACTCGCGGCTCTCGGCTCCCGCTGCCCGGTTGCGCCGCGTTGCGGCTTCCCCCCAGCTGACGGCTGTGCCGCATCCCCCCAGCCAGTGGCCACACCACGTCCCTCCGACCAGCGGCCGTGCCGCTTCTCCCCTGCTGGCAGCGGTGCCGCTTCTCCTCGGCTGGCGACCGCACTGCGTTCTGGTGTCCCACCGCCTGGTGGCTGTGGGGAATGCCTGCATCCTCCCGGCCACCGGCCATGGCTCTGCAGTTCCTGGCTACCCCCGCGCAGCTGCAGCTCCCATGGGTCCCGGCTCGGCTCACAGCTCGCACTTCTGAGTTGGCAAATTTCCAAACTTTGTCCATATATAAGGTGCATCCAGATTATAAGGCACATTTCCGGGTTCAGACCAAAATTTTAGTCAAAAGGGTGCACCTTATAGCCGTGAAATTACTGTACTTAATTACTTATGGTTTATTACCATTGTGGATAACTTTATGGATAAGTTTAGTTAGTTGAATGGAGTTCTGCTAACACTATGAGGTATACTGAAAAGAGAAAAAATATTTATGACTGGAAATGAGCAAAAGTGGATCCAAATTAATGCTATATAATTATAATTGAAAGTGTATATATTGATTAGGTGGCACTGGTATGGTATAATCCTTCCAATATTTATCCATATTTACTTTTTTCTGCTTTTGTTTTACCTACTTATTCTTAAAGAACAGCACCATTAGGAAAACAATAGTTGATGGTAGATATCAAAAGGTCTGGTTACTTCAGGTGGCTGTCTTGTATCACAACAGGTATGGAATGCAAAATAAAAAAGAATTGGGCAAGTATGGAATAACGTATTCTTTTAGATATTGGTCATTAGGTATAGAAACCTGTTTTTCAAATTCTAGTTTGTGCTCTGAAAGAGGGGAAAATTGATGGTAAACAGTTTCTGACTGCATACATAGGAATTTTTTTGTCTTCTGTCTGACTAGTATTTGGAAAACCTCCATTTTCCCGAGAGTCTTGGAATCTTTCTTAGACACTCTTTGGGAAGACTGAATTTTGGGTGTGGAGCTATTTCAGGATTACTTCAAGTTCCTCTAGTGTGTTCTTGAAAACTAGGCGTGATAATTACTCCAAGGCAAGAAAGCAATACAATATTGGTGAGAATTTAAAAATAAACTGATTCTTCATGTGGGTGTATGTTGTGCTTCAGGGGTTTTGTGGACACTATTAACAGCATGACATTACACCCCAAATATTTAACCCACAGCAGAGCTCTTTATTTCTGCCACTGTACCATGGACATGAGTGATAATGCCTTGGGAAATTACAGCCCAGTACCTATCCTTTCCAGGGATCATAAGTTGTAATCATGTGTCTCTCCTTACCTTCAGAAAAGAGGGGAAGAAACCATTTATTCATCCTTAGGGACCGTTTTCTCCAGGCACTCAAAGTTATGCCTTTTTCATGTATTCTGCTGACACAGCACATTCGCAGTGTCTGGTGACATGACTAGATTTTTCTTTCCCTAAGTGCAGAAAGTATTGATATGGGGGTTTTATCTGATTTTCAGAAATTCATGCCTCTGAGAAGAATGGACCACTGCTAGGAAAAAAATAAACCTAAATTTGAAGTGTTCATAAATAGGATACATTGTCAGAAAAATGAGGGGAAAAAATTAAATCAAAGAGAAGTCATCAAAAAGTAAAGTCTCCCATGAAGGTCAAAACCTCTACTGCAAAGAAGATATATACAGTAGTCAGAGCTCGAGCTATGGCCCCAGTATTGCACAATTCCATCTTCTCATTCTCAGAAATCCACTCCTGGGTATCTCAAGGCTACTGTTCTGTGTTCTACTTGCTGTCCTATAACTTACTATGGTTTTGTATGTATGATCTGTAAGGTTAAGTTCATAATCCTTTACAAAGTAACTCAATTTGCCTTTAAAATTAGGCAAAAGTTTGTGGAGCTTCTTTTTTAACCCTGTATTTCACACAGATTTCAATGATCCTTGATATCAAAGGGTAATGTTTTATGTGCTACATTTACAGCTGCAGTTGTCCTCAGTTCTTGAGCATGTGAATGAAATAGGAGAAAAGATGACATGGTATGTTTAATTTTGTCTCTAAAATCACAATTGTGGATTTTTGAGGTCTTGAAGTGAGAATTGGAAGCAGCTATTGTATGGAATGAAAGTGCTACTGAAATCAAAGACAAGACTAATCTTGGTGGGAGAGTTTGAGCAGTCCTAACCATGTTACAAAGACCCATGAAAATGTTGCCCTCTTCCCAAACCATCTCCTAGACAAATGAACTGTGGCAGAAGGGGATCAAAAAGGGAATGTCATCCAAAAGTAGCAGAGAAATCAGTGTCTGTAATTGCAGAAACCACAGAAAGCTCAAAAGGCCAGGATGTAAGCTGTGTACTTTGGGAAAAAATGAGCTCAGGGCTATTAAGGTACATTTATGACTCTGCATGACTGTCTTTTACCAGCTTCGTCCTAACTGGAAACAGAAATCCAGACTGAAAACAGCAGCCTGAGGTCTTAGTTTGTTTTGCAGTAACCTAGATTAAAAAAAAAACCCAAAAAAAACCCCAAAAACAAAACCAACAACCCAGAACTGTGTCATCATTCTGATGTTCTTATGGCAACAGATGATTCAGAGCTTCTGCCTAAATACTGAGGACAAGGCAATACTTCTTCAACTTCAGGTGCCTGGGTAGAGCTAGTTGTGCAGTCTCCCTTATAAATCATGGAGAGAAGAGTCCAGCGCTAGGGTATGACTCATGATCAAGTGTGTATCCTAGGATGAGATAAACTTGGCTTTGATGTGCCTGTGTCTGCTTATTGGCTATAAAGGTGCCCTAGGCAGCTATCTCAGATGTAATTTTGTGTTCAGTAGACTTCTAATGGTGAATGAGAATGAGTTGTATCCTTAAGCCTGACTTTCTAAGTGCTTGCTGTGACCTTGTATTTCTGTTTTATCCTCATTTTTGTTGATTAGACCAGTATATTACATCAGAGCATGAGAGCTCTACCCAGTAACTTTGGAAACAGCCTGAAATGCAACATAGATCTTGAAGGTTTTTGTAGTGCTGTACTTTCCTCCTGCCAGTGCAGTGTGTATGAAACAGGAACAAGCACCACTTTAAATATTTCAGTTTTCACTTAACACTCTTGTAACACTCTAAATGCTTCTAAGATTAGCATAGAAAGGATGATTATACTGAGGTTTGCTATCCCAGGAATTGCACTGTACCACTGGATATTAATCACTGTTGAACAGACATATCTTAAGATCCTTCTGAATCCATTCATTCCTACAACCCAGCTTGCTGACATCTTTGAATTTAGTAACAATAGACTTTCTTTTGCATTATTTAGATGATTAATGAAAATCTTCAACAATACTGAGCAGGCTAATGTGGAATCTTGTTAACCGTGTAGCAGTACTGTGACTATCAGTTTCACACCCTTTGCAGATTTTGATCTTGGTTGCCTCATATCCTTGTGAAAATTCAACATGAGATCCTCCCAAAATCTGTATCATTTAAAAATTCCATTGCCTTTCCACTATTCACAGGGCATAAAATTCTGCTAAAGATGCACACTACTTTGATTTCATGTGACTTATTCGTAGAAGGAACCTGTCCTAGCTATGATTTATTTTTTGTGCTATCTTTGCACTTACGATATTTTTTATTCTAACACTTCTCTAGGAATTTATCTTAATCCAAATTCCCCAAATCTTTCCTTACATCCTTTGTAAAGATATGTGCTATGGGTTTTTTTTCCCAGATATTTGTTTTTCCATGAGCTCTTGGAGATAGTAATTTAATTGTTGTACTTCAGCCAGGTTTTAAAGTATTTTTACATGAAATTTGTCCAAACTGAACAGCTGGAGAATATTTAATTTAGCTGAGCTCTTTCATGTCTATTTAATGCTGAATTTCTATGCTACTAATATAGCCTCTTCTAAAATGGAGTGATTATCATGGATAATATATTTTTTTTCTTTATGTTTTATTAAAAGTTTTATCCTTTCTGGTACCATATGTCAGTTATTTCCTGTCTTGAGTAATGGACTCACGGTATAACACTTTTTTTTTTGTTATTAATAATGAAGAAGGGAATAAACTGTTTATTGTGTCTGGAAAAGGTACAAATGGGCCTAAATTTCAGTAAGGAAAATTCAGATTAAATGTTAGGTTTTTTTACTTATAAGGGCACTGAAGACGTGGAAAAGATTGTCTAATGGGGCTCTGGAGCTACCTCTCACTTTGTATCTTTGAAAACAAAGGCTGGTCAAATTAACTTCTGGGTTTTTTTTTTTCTTTTTTCTTTTTTTTTATCTTTTTTTTTTTTATCCTCCTAATGGCAGAGGAATGGACTATTTACTGAAATCCTTTTTCTGTGGTTCTATGAAAGCTAATCTAATTTTTCTGGTGAAAAATCTGGCTGTAGATATTGTGAATACAAACTGGGAGCTGCAGGTTGTATTTGCTGCTTTGTATTCTTCAGGCAACAGTGGCAAAAATCAGCCAGTTTGTCCATCTGCCTCTCATATTACTCCTCTGGCTGCTGAAGGCAGTGTCAGGCTATGTAATACAGAGACTTCTGCTGAGGTGACCCATACATCCCAGAACAGATAGTCTGAATCTATAGAAGAGTTGAGATCTGAGGAAGGACAGGAGAGCAACGCTCGTAAGGAAAGTGCAGAGACTTGTAAATGTTTATACCTGTGACCTTGACAGATTTGCTTTGGTTCCCACAAACCTCTTACACGAGACCTTCTTCTCAGATCTTCTGAGCAGGAGGCAATGAAAAGGTCACATTAGTCCCTTTTCAACCTCTCTTGTGCTATAGGCTAATAATAAAATTGTTTTCCAGACATTTTAATGCAAATCTGGATGTTATCTGCAACACTTTTAACCTTGGCAAGACTTCCACAGTTACTGCTGCATGAAGTATTTGATTTTGTAGCACTTTCATTCTACAGCTTGATTATGCATGGAGATACAAACCAACTTCCCAGTTCTGCCATGTTTGTGTTGATGTGGCTATAGAGAAGAACAGCTTTTTTCTTTTAACCCATGTTTTTGTCATGGTATGTGAGGCTGAAACAGAGCTATTCCTTGTGGACACCTACAGGGAAAGGAGAATGGAGGGGTCTTCTACTTTTCAATCTTTCAGAGCTTAGGCTTAATTACAGCCCTTCCAATAAGACACTGAGAAAAGAGCAGTCAGGGCTGTGGCTTTGCTATGCTGGCCAGTAGAGCATGCTGCTCACTTGAAAACATGGTTACTGTGTTCTTCCCCATTCCACCTCTGCCATGGAACTTGGTAGCTTAATTTCAGGTTCAGCAGAGAACTGTGGCTCAACTTGCCTGCACTAACTTCCTTATAGTTCAGGTTATCACCTTAACCAGGTTTGATCAGTCCTGAATGATTTGGGATTAATTCTGAAATATCTTCTATGCTTTTAGTAACTAACATGGTTGCAGTAGGAGCTAGCCCAATGCACTTTCAATTATAATTTAAAAATCTGGTATGCTTTTGTGTGTTTCAAGTAGCAGAACTCCATAAGGAAAATTAAAACAAAGAAGGAAAAAACAGGCATATGGGAGGCCTGTAAAACACTGAATTGTCAGAAAAATACAACTATTTTTGTTTTATTTTGTTTGAATCCTCATCATCTCTTGGAATACTTTTTCACAGATTTTAATCTTTTAGAAATTCAACTGAATTCCTCTCATAATTAACTGTCAATAAATCATATAAAATATCACAGAATTTCTTTTTTTTGGTAAACATCTGTTGAAAAAAAAGTGAATATTTGGGTGCATGAGAGCCTTAGGATTTATAACACTTAAATATTATCGTAATACATACCTAAAAGATTTAAGTGGACTTTTGATGGGGCTCACATGAAACATTTAAGTAAAGTTTTGATTGGGTAGAAGATTGGCTAAGTAAACACGTATCAGCATGAAACCTGTTCTTACAGTACAAATTTCACTTATTTGAGAGGTATTCACCATTATTATAACAATTGCTCACTATTCTTAAGTATGATGTGATTATTTACTGTTTGAGTATTCAGAAACCACAGAGGCTCATTCTGCCTTTGAACAGACATTCATATCTTTATAAGTTTCTGGGTCAGAGGGAAGACGGACAGAGGGAAGAGTGAATAGAAGTATTTATTTTATGCAATTCATCTGTCATGTAAATAAAATCTGGGACTCTTGAATTTTTTGAATGGTTATTTTTCAGTGGTTTAATGGTGGCAGGGCATGCCAACCTTTTTGAAAGCTTTTCAAAGTGCATAGTGACTGTTTTGCCTAACAATGTAATTTATTTGCTTATTTTTCATTTATTTTTGATGCATGACTGTCATTGTAATGCTGCTTTGTATTTCTGTTTTTATTCCTGCAAATACACTATGCATTTTTCCATAGCAAATGTGTGTATAACAATTAAGATGCTATCTTAGCACTGCATATTTCATAGTCTAAACATGTTCATTTGAGAACCTGCTCAGATTTGTTGATTCCCCTCAGTTCTCCAAGAGCTCAGTGCAGACTGCGTATCTGTGCCACGTGCACTGGTGGAACAGTAGTTGTACAAGAAGGTAAGTAGCAGAATCTATACATTACAAGAGTTAAGCTAAGGGCAGAGCGTCTCCAAGTATTGCGGTCACTCTCTCACAGCCAGGCAGAAAAGGATTGAGCCACAGTTCAGAAACATTATTTTTGTGTGGGCTGCTGAGAGTTTCAGGTTACATTTGTCTCTTCCCTGTGCACCTGGCATGTGCCAGGGCCCTGAGAGCAGTAATGGTCGTCCATGGCTCTGACCAGTGTTGCTCTGTGCCCAAGCTGTGTTGTGTGTGTCTGTGCAGAATTCTGTCTTCTGCTACTCCCAATTTGTCACTTGGATTTCCCAGCTTGACACCAGACCTGATTTGCTGCCTTGCCCTTGTCTGGTGACTGCTGCTCTGCTGGTGAATTGTGCAGTTCTCACCCTCCTTGCTCTGCTTGCCCACTGTGCCAGAGGGAGGGTGGACCCTGCCTGTGCTGTCATCCTCCTGGCTGGTTGTCTTTTATGGATCAGCTGCACAGCACTTCCACCCCTCCTGTGTGACCCTCAGATTCTGCAGGAGGCTATGGCTAGAGTACAGGGGGTAGTTTGCAGCCTGTCAGCCTCTTTAGTACTCTCTGCACCCAAACTAATCCCAGCTTCTTCAGCTCATTTTGGGTTCCATCATGGGGATTTTTAAGTTGCCTGCAGCCAACCTTTGCTGCCTTCCCAGAGCCCAACCCAATGGACATTAGCAGCTGAGCAGAAATGATTTCACAGCCCCTAGTGACTGCCCTAGTCACTCGGCTGCTCAGTGGCCCCATGAGTCTGATCCAGGAATCTAATGTCCTGTTCAGTCCTTTAGAGCAGCTTTCTGGGGACTGTATTCATGCAGTTGTCTAAGGTTGTCTTCTTGTGGCTCTAGCAAGGGAGTCACTTGGCTGCACTCATGAAGCTGAATGTGGAACCTGCATCTCTGTAACTGCTGGAAATTGTTGCTTTGCACCACAGTTCCCTATTTTTCACTTTGATGCAGGCTTCCTCGCTCAGCTCGATAATATCGTTATATATATGAAGGTAATTTCTTGTTTCCCAAAAGTGGTCTGTTATTTTCTCAGTGGTGCGACATTTGCTTTAAAGGTTAGACTGCAAAACAGAAAGATAATTGTCTTTACATCTCTTCACTCATGGTTGATTTTTTTCATAAACCTTTGTGAGTTCTGTTCTTAATGTTCGCATTCCTGGCATGAAATAAAACTGTTTACTTTAGAAATTGTGCTGTACGGATAAAGCTGTCCAACCATTAAGTTTGCTCAGACACAGCTGACTTTAAACACAGCAAACAAAAATGGTGGAACTGTTATTACTTGATCAGATAGAAATGTCTTCATTTTTAAGATAGCCATTAAGTTGCAAGAGCATTTTTAAAATGTGTTTCCATCTTTACAAAAAAAAATCCTTACAGTTCATATATTAACTTATTTATGGATTCATTTCACCAATGCTGTCTGTTTCTTTGAACTTTCTAAAAAGAGATTTGCCTAAATGAGGAAAAGTAAAGTCCTTCTAGTACCATACAGAGTTTGAAAATAAGTAGCCAAATTTGAATTTATTAACTTTGGGAACACATGGTAGTGCTTTGCAAGCTATTTTGATATGCTAGGCAGGCTTCCTTGGCATTTCCAAGAAATTAATAGCTGAAGACTGTAAGCTAGGATCAGCTTCTATTGTGTTGTCATGGGACATTTTTTATTTATTTTAGCCCAGCAAGAAAATATGAACATCTATTATCCAGCTGAGTCTATGAGGGCCACTGAATGTGACATTGCATTGTTCATGAAGCTGATCGGTAATTATGGTTCACAATGAAGTGTTTCAAATAAAAAAGATACTGGTTCATAATTTTTATACTGCACTTCTGCGTAGTGATAAAGTTTGTTAATACTTGGAAAAACTAGATTTAGACTGTGATTTTATTCCTCTAAAAATCAAAGTTAACATTCCTCCACAAGTTTATCCTGCTCCAGTAAAGGGAGGATTCTTCATCATGCTTGTGCAAAACTATGTAGTGTGACATATTCCTTTGTAGTATGCACTTATTATCTAAGAATAACATTATATGAAAACCTGGATTAGATTTTCCTAAAATTAATATGTTTAACTTCGTCTATGTTTCAGAATTGCAGTCCTGTAACTGATTTCAAGAATCTTAAGTAGTGCATTTTGTGGCTAATGGTGACTGTTGGTAGGGTTGGGTTTGCTTGTTTCTATTCTAGCAAATAGGTCCTGATTTCTCCTGTAGGATTCTTCTTTCTCTGTATTTCTCTCTGAGTGCTGAAGGAATTTGCTACCTCTAGTCCAGGACAGAGACTGAACCTCTGCAATGAGGAGGAATGAACTTAATGTTCTGCATATGGAATGACAGAAATCACAAAAAAAACCATGTACTAGAGAGTTATGAAAAACATTGTTTATAGGTGACAGGACTAGAGTCTGATTTGTCGTGCTAAACAATACACTCTGCTCTTCTGTTTTAATGATTGCCCTTAATGATGTCCCTTTCAGTCTTGGTAGCCTCTGACTCAAATCACCCTCCTTTGTTGCACAGCAAATATTGGATACATGTTGGTAGTATCAGGATTAAGACTTAATTTTTTTAAAAATCTAAAGTATTCTGTTTTGAAGATATGGATCACTGCATTTCTGTAACAAAGTTGGGTTGAGAAAGGCCAAAAAAGCCTTTTCATTCGCTGTCTGTTTTTTCTTTTTTTTCTCACTAGGATTTAAGGTCGATGCATGCAATTGAAAAAGGTAAAAATGTTGTCTGTAAGACGGTTGATGACTTTGTCCAACAGGACCTTCACATTTGAATTGCAAAATAGATTGCCATTCTTTGCCATCACGATTCTGCACTGGGCTCTCACCTTCTGTAGAATGTTTATTGCCTGGTAGAACGTTCTTTTACCTTTGCCCATGTGAACAGGTACAGGTAAAGGTTCTAGGAATCTCCAGAAGTGGTAAACTATTTGTGGACTAAATTATTTTATGCTAGTATTGGAGTATGCTGAAGCTCACTAGGTGGGTATCATGCCCTCTTTCCAGCTCACCTTGGATAGATTGTTCCTTGGCATTTCTTAACTCTTGCAGTCTAACATAATAAATTCTCTGTCAGTTCCTGTCTGTTTCCTTTCCTCCCAGCATCTTGTCAAACTGTTCTATAAAAGGTTGTGGACTTTGCTAATGGTCTGGCAATTTTTTCTCAGGCATTGTCTTCTCAGTCAGCAGTTTTTAAATGCCAGCTTGTGGTTGCAGTGGACTCTCTGGCTTCTCATCCTTCAAACAATTATCTCCTTCCCCTCACCTTTCCTGCAACCTCTTTCTACAGATCATTCATGTCTACCAGTCTGGATTACTCTTCCAGTTTTCCAGACAATACGTTTCTTCCATAATGCATCCAGCAAATTGTTCCTATTAACAATAGTACCTACATGACTGGCTCATTCTGAAACTTCTGACAGCATTTATTGTTGAAAGTTCTCTATCCAGTACAGAAGAACTGTTTTTATTTTGCACAGAAAAAAAGTAAACATTGATATACACATGCTATATAAAGACATATAAATAGATAAAATCCCTATCTATCACTCAGATCTATCTTCAGTATCAGTATCTTTATTCAAAATAACTTGTACATATCTTCCAAAACATCGTCATTTCTCTCTGAACTATGAGAGTCCTGTATAGACATGGAATCAACTGAACCCATGATGTAATCTTGATTACCTTAGAAATAATAATGGAATCACTTCATGCT
Source organism: Catharus ustulatus (assembly GCF_009819885.2). Lineage (NCBI taxonomy): Eukaryota > Metazoa > Chordata > Aves > Passeriformes > Turdidae > Catharus > Catharus ustulatus. The sequence goes on from NC_046221.1 coordinate 86,768,944, forward strand.
TTTTTGGTGGGAAAAATATGCAGAAGTTTATGAAACAACTGTTTTTGTTCAGTGCTACTTTCTGTGCTTTAGTTAACCTTCTTCAGAACCAAATTTGGGGATGGCTCAGGATTTTAATTTTCAGATCAAAGTGAGAGCTGATTCAGGTACAGCTGCTGCTTTTCACTCTGTAACCTTTAGATCTGTTCATGCTGGACAAATACAGTGCACTTCTCAACTGTTCTCTCAGTGAATTCAAGAACAGGATGCCAAGGATTTCAGTTTTATCTTTGTCCCAGAAATTACTTATAAAACTAATGTACCTTTCTTAATATAGAAGTGGGAACACTTTTTCAGAATAGGGAAAACTTTGATGCTGCTACATTACTAGTTGAAAGGGATCATAACTTTATTTCTTGTCTGATATTGCCGTACACTTGTTGCCACACAAGTCTTGGATAAGAAACTTCTTCCCTCCAGTTTCATCTCTACCAGCGTACAACAAGGAAGGTGGCCTTTTCTGGATGAGAGTTAGTAAATCAAGGGGCAATTAATCTACAGTAGATCACCTAGTGAAGGTAGGGCTTTAGGTGCCAGAAAGTGGGTGTTAATTCTAGGCTGGTGTTGAAACTCTGACACAGTCAGTGATGGAGTGAGCTACTAGCAGTGATTAATTTGACCAACATGTCTACTGTAGGATGAGTGAGTTGCTTTCTGGAACCCTCTAGCTGTGCTGTTTAACCCCTTCTACAGAGGAAACCCAGACAGCTGCATTAGGAGATTAATTCCATGCTTGGAGTTCAGCTGGGAATGCCTGTTGTTTCTGTCCTTGTTTCCAGTCTCGGTATTTTCTCTGAGGCCTGCTTAACACAAAATTCAATATAGAAATCCTCAAACCAGGCAGAGAGCTACAGTTGCATTCTCAGAACTGTGGTTGTTTTAGCATACTCAGGGACGGTAATCATGGTATTGCTTAGTGAACTGGAGTGGTGTAGAACTCCACCTTCTGAATCTCATTCAAGCTGTGGCATGAATGATGTCCCAACAAGAGAGTTGGTATGGGAAAGGCTACTGTACAGACCTGGGACACTTCTGGACATGCAGTTACTCTTCCTGGATTTGAGATCAGACACTGAAGTGCACATAGGGTTTAGATGCTTTGGAGATTAGGTGTCAGCTGCGTGGAAACCAGAGAAGGCACAATTCTGGAGTCTAGTTGCTTTCAGTTTTGTTTTAGTCCCATTTTATGTACCTACATTTTTTTTATTTACCTCCAGAAATATGGATCTGCAGTAAATAGATTTGTTATTAAGTATTTCAGTACCAACACCTTTCTGAAATGTGTTCTTCAATTTTTTTCCACTGTGAATAGCTTTATAATTTTTTAAAAGTTATATTACACAGTTGCTTCAGAAAGTATTTCTTCAGCCTGTGTTAAGAAAATAGTGAAAACAAGGGATTATTAAATTGTCTTCTTTCATCTCAATTTGATAAAGCCTGGTGCATTTTTTTCTTTCAGTTCTCCTGTTGTCACTGCTTCCCTTCATGGGCTTTTTCCTTCCTTGTGATGCTGTCACATCACACATTATCTACTTACTTATTTATTATTATTTGGTTAATATTTGCCGTGAAACTTCTAATTAAGGTTCCACTTTTGTGTTGCTCTTACAACCATTATTTTTTCCTGCCTGGATGGAACTGTAGCTCATTTACTGTCATTTTCTTACTATTTTTTTTTCAGAAGGTTGTTTCTCAAAAAAAACCAAAGACATGTGTTTGCATATATTGCTATTCACATTGTTCAATCTAGTGGGCATTATTATTGTCATCTATTGATTAAATCCTCTTTGTAAATAGTTCTTCTGGATATATTCGGCATGATGAGGTACTGTCTAATTGTGATGCAGATTTTCATCCTTAATACTGCTTGCTCTGTTCAGATGACTTAGATCATCATAATTTTTTAAGAGATTAATTGAATTAAATAATTTACAATTGTATGCCATCAGCAGTTTTTTTCTGCCTTGTTGTTTGGGCTCTTTTTTGCTGTGTATTATAGCTGTAATTACGAAAACACCTACTGAGATGATAGATGGGCACAAGAACTGAGTCACCCTAGGGTAAATGATTGTTGGATATTTTTTCTTCTGGATTTCTTTTTGTGCTGGGTTTGAGTTTTGTGTGTGCATTTTGTTTTCTTTTTTCCCTGGTGGATATAACTGATTATGCAACGTGGACAGTATCTTGCCCAAGGCTGATTTTAGGTTTGGTTTGGGAATGGGGTTATTGTGTGTTCTCTGTGCAGAAGGGCTTCCTCTTGACCATAGCTGACATCCTGGTAGTAAGTTCCAGCTCCCTTCTGCAGACAACCTTTATGTGGAAAAGGAACTATAGTAGTTTTGAGTGTATGACTTCTCTGATAAACACACATTTAGTTTAGCTTTACAGAAATACACTTGGATATGTAAATTGAGGCTGCTTGAAGCCAAGTCTAAGCTGCTTTCTGGCTGTTATGCAAGGTTTATGCAGTGATTACTGAGCATTTCCACAGAAGGGTAGCAATTACCACTGCAACCCTTACATTAGATGACACACACACAAATAGTGAAATACTGGAAGAGAAAAACCTAGTCTGAACAATACCCACAGATTAAAAATACTATGAGTAATGCATAATGAAGGGATCCGTGAAAAAGAGGTGCTAAACATTTAACCTAAAGGATGCGCAGAGGACAGCTGTGCAAAGGAGTCAAATATCTGCAAGTTTAGGGTGCAAAAGTAAAACATCTCGCCTGATGGGCAGATCATTCCTGCCGGGTGCTCCTCTGTACAGTCTGTGGGAATTCCTTTTCTTCTGGCTGTGCTCCTCTTGTAGGAGAAGTATGCTTCTGATCAGGTTTATGGATGAAAAATGTCAGAAGATAGGATTGAGAGCTTTGGCAAACAGTCCATCATCTGCACTCCTGTGTTTCCCTAAAATTCTTAATCTAAATTGAAGAAGATTGAGAAGGAAGGGAATGGGGCACACAAAGACATCACAAACTGAGCAAGATTAGCTAGATCTGGAACCCATCTTCCTGAGAAATGTGAAGGTATCTGTTGGTCTGTGCTAGCAGATTTCCAAGGAAGGGCTGAGGAAAGGTCTGAGCTGGAAACAGAAGGATTCTTTGATCCAAGTGAGTAAGTTGGATGCAAAACCAGTTTCTTCCCTTCATGAGCACCTAGGATGAGTTTTTATTAGTGTGTCGTAAGCACTAGCTGTGCTTTTGTTTAGTGCATGGAACAACATGTTTTACTCCTTTTAGTGGTTGCTATTTGACTTCTTTCCAGATGCCTCCTTGAACTTCACTGCTCTTCCTTTTCAGACTTGTAAATGCACTTCAGGGAAGCTGTTATTTTCTGGTGACATTAGGAACAGGAAGGCAGAAGAAAATGTGGGTATTCCCAGTTATCACTCACTTACCCTTTTTAGTCTTTTTTGTTTAAAGCTGTAATTTAATGACAAACAGGTTTTAATCTGGGAGCAGACTTTTCAACTTGCAGTACCACTGGGCACAAAACTGTGTGCAAGAGAAGGGAAAAGGGAAACAAAGAGGGTAGGAATGGAAAGATACTCTGGAGCTGAGTATCCCTTCCAGTACTGCCTTTTCTAACTGAGTGTTCATGCCATGAGAGAGACAGAGAAAGAAGGGAATTACAAGGTTTGTTGAATTCTTTGATTCCAACACAAAATGTGTTTTACTTCAAATGTACGGTCTAATAATTTCATCACTACTTTTCCCACTTTACTTTATATCTACATTAATGCAGAGTAGTTTACCTTCCTAAAGCTGTAGTTTTATATCTACTGTTTCTTGGGAGAATAGGGAAAAATCTTTACCTAGGTTTTGCCTGGTAAATTAAATGAATTCTTCATAGCTTATAAAACCTACATTGTATATTTTATCAGTGATTTTGTGTGCTATAATATTATTAACCATTAGATTTTGTGCATTATAAATGAGCTGTTATTTTATTGAATGCACTAGTAGCAGACATTTAGGATACTACTTAAAGATTTTGACAATTCAGCATCGTAGAGGAATTAATAAAAACTAAGGAGATTAGCTAGGACTAAGCAGGACTGACAGCAGAACGATATTCATTATTTGAACACAAAACAAATTCTAGTCACATGAGGTTTTAAATTTACTTTTCTTCCTCTTACAGAAAAATGGTTAAAATTGCTTTTTGTCTACATCCAACAAGTTATCTTGAGGAAGAATGAACTGCCATGGAGCTTGTTAACACCTTTTACATTTTAATTTGAATTTTCCAACTAATTTATTTTTTAGCTGAATGGATATTTGCAAGTTAAAATAACTTTTGATTTCTGGCAAAGTTAACACATGTCAGTATTTCTGCTTTTAAATATAATTCCATGCATAGGTATAGATATGAAAAATACAAATAGAGCAAATTTATTTTCTAAATTTCCTCTCAGATTTTTTTTGAAAGTAAGCAAGACTTACCTTGTTAACTACTGATTTTCTTTGCAGTTTTTCTGGGGACATTTACAGGAAATTGGTGAGAAATTAATCAGAAAGCGTTAGATTAGACTTGAAATATTCTTCCTTCAGTCATAACATGCACCAAAAAATTATTAAAAATGTAGGGATTCTAAATGTGACAGTAGGAAACAGGATATAGAAATTTAAGCAGTAAGTAATTTTCTGGTTTCCTTCTCAGAAAAATCTAATTTGGAACTACTTACAATGACTAATTTATACATATATATATATATATCTCATATTCTTATATCAAACACTGAAAACCTTGGGAGATCAGACTTGTGCTTAGCTTTTTGCAGAAGATACAAACCAGTCCAGGTGAGCAGCTGAAATAAAGGGATGAACAGAAGATACGGCCAGTTAGGAAACTGGGCAGTGCAAGTGTAGCTCATTTCAGAAGTGCTCCCATCTGGCTGAGGGGTCCTGCTCTCACTTGCTGAGTGGATAAAGATGCTGTTGCATCTAGTTTGCCATCCCAGAACTTGCCATCACCTCTTTAGACTTGGTGAGATGTGTGTGCACAGGATTTTTAGGTTCAGTTCACGGTCTGATGTCTTAGCACAAACCACACCTTCATTAGTGCTTTAAGCTGATATTCTGCACTGTGAACTGGAATAATTGAGTCATGCATTTCCATCTGTTGCAGTGCACTAACCCCTATTAAAGAATGATGTGGTGAGTTATGAATGTGATAGATTAAATCTGCTAAGTTTGTCAAAGTTCATCTGTCAGAACCCCAATTCATGAGTCTAAATCACTCTACTCTTAAACCCCACTCCTCAACAACAAAAAACCACCAACAAACAAAAAACCAACCAAGTACCATCCACTCCCCTCCATGTGTCTGTTCAATTAAGTAATTTGCATTTTTTTAAAATGGAGCTTGATATTACATATTTATATGAAATGGCATCAGGAAAAAGCAGAGTGCAGCCTGGAGAAGAGAAAATTCCAGGGTCACCTTATAGGAGCTTCCAGTACCTAAAGAGGACCTGCATGAAAGCTGGAGAGAGACTTTTTAGAAGGGTATGTAGTGATAGAACAAGAGGGAATGGCTTCAAACTGAATTACATTAGGTATTGGGAAGAAATTCTTTCCTGTGAGGGTGGTGAGGTACTGGCACAAGTTGCCCAAAGAAGCTGTGGCTGCCCTGTCCCTGAAAGTGTTCAAGGTCAGGTTATATGGGGCCCTGATCAGTCTGGTAGTGGAGTGTGTCCCTGCCCATGGCAGGGGCTTGGGACTGGGTGATCTTTATGGTCCCAACCCAGGACATTTTATGATTTTTTGATTCTGTAACTTCATGATTAGACCTGACGACCTGAAAATGCTCCTAAGGATGGTTTGAAGAGTCAATGCCACTTGTGTAATCAGTTTCTCTGTTTCATTTGTACATCCTGGTTACTTGCATGAATGTTTATCTTTGGGCCTTATGAGTGGTTTTTCCCCTTCAAGTGTCAGATTGTTGGAATCAACACCATACGGAATTTTCACTTCTGTTTTATAAGAATTGTTTTTCTGATGCTTTTTAAGGTTCCTAGGCTACCCCAAACTTTACCACTTACACAGGTGTACCCCAGCTTTACTTTTGTGTGTCACAAAACTTTGTTCAGCAGGTCCTTCTCACTTCTACTGACAAATGTAGTCAGAAAAATTAGATGATTCCCAGATGTCATTTTTTTGCAGTGCAGCAAGAACATAACCCCCCTAACTATGGTAGCTCTAGGAGTGCATCAAGAAACTTGCATTCGCAGCCCTGCACCAGAGAAGGGGAGAGAAGTAATTTGAAGTGTGTGTGCTATGTTCATGATCAGAACTTCCTATCACCCTCAGCCTGGGTGCAGCTGGATCAGTTACCTATTTTATATTTCTCCAAGAGTAGCCTTTCCCCTGGCTATTCAGCACAAAGCAGCATCTTGGACCTTGCATGAGAAATGTAAGCCAAATCCTAGGCTGAACTGAAAAAGCATCCATGAGTTTCTGCGATGACTGAGGAGATGCCCCACTCTTTTCCTCTGGCCCCAGTGGAGCCTGAACATCCCTTTGCTTTCATGTTCTGCTGAAAGAGAAAAACTGAAGCTGACAAATGCTGCCAGGAGAAAATCCTCGGGAAAATGGATGCTGAGCTAAACAGGAATCTGTGCAACAGGCAGGGAAAGAAGGTGTACCCAAAGATAGGAGGAAAGCAGGAGGAACAAAATGTAAGTCATGTTTCAAATGATTCTTTTGGGAAGCTGGTGATTTTGGTAGTTTCTGAAATCATTTAGAGCAACAAAGTGCTTTGCCATTTATTTCAAGATATGAACTCATCTAAATGACCAGCCTATTCATGGGGACTCACTTTAACCACATCTAGCTGATATTTTCCAGAGATCACTTTAGTATTCTGTCTGTAGAAAGATTTTACATTGACTTATTTTCAACAATACACCATTGTAATGACAAAGATGTCTGTTCCTCCTGTTTCATAAATCAAACACCATTATTTTCTTTCTCACTTGTGCCTGCGAATCTAACATTCAAAATGGTTTAATTCTTCTCACAGTCAGACAAATAGGCTCCAGGAAATGGATAAATGACTAAACCTCATAATCTTGCAAAGTAGTTCTATTTTTCTTCAAAAACTTCTGCCAACAAAAGCTAAACCCAAAATGTCTATACTGACTTTCCCATTTCTTAAAGTTGGGAGCAATAAATGGAACTTTGTATGAATAGTGATTAATTAATAAGATGAAGTGTATGGTTTGAAGCACAGGTGTGATGGGTTAAAAAAGGCTGGAAACCATTCTTTACTGCAGGATACTCCAAAAAGGTCTGCATGAATAAATTTATTGTAGATATCAAAGTACCTTGGCAGGAAAAAAGTCTTCACAGCTGTGTTTAGATAGAGTTAAAATAATACTGCCCTTCTGTGTTGTACTTTAATGTAATTTGACCAGTTAGTGAAACTGCAAGTACATTGTTAGAGACATATAACTTCTACTGTACAACTTTTCCAGAAATGCCCAGTACTGTTTATGCTGATAAGATACTGCATTAACTTTTGTTCATAAAATAAAAAAAACCAATTCTCCTCATTCTCTCCTTCATAGAACAAGATAGGTCTGGAACTTTTAGTTGAATGTGGATACCTCTTTCCTCCTTTCTTTTATTTTTTTTTTTCATTTTGTTTAGTTTGACTTGCTGGTAAACTTGGTGGATAAGCATAAAAATATTTAGCACACCCCCTCAACTTCCTTTCCTACCTCATATTAAAAAATGCAGAATTGTTTTAAACAAGTTCCTTACAGAGTACCTTTCTTTTATGGTCCTTTTGTAGCTCTGTGAGGTGTGCATCAAAATCAAGCAGACTTTGAAAGATGCTCTTTCTTTCTCAGCTGCTCTGTTCTGACAGAGTAAAGCTATTGTGCTCTTTTCAGGCTTTGAGAAAATGGTTGAATCACTAGTTGAGGCTTATGAAAGATAAGTCTTAAAATGTGTGGAAAATAAGCATGTGTGTATGCATGCAGTGTTTATGTGTGGTTTTCTGTTGGGACATTTTGTTGTTGGATCGGTTTGTTTGTTTTTTCCATTTGACTCCATAAGTTTGGCTTTGTGGTTAGTTCATTTATCTGCAGAATTAGAAATTAAGTCATTTTGGGGAAGTGCAATTTTTATGTCATGGCATTTAAGGTCTAAAAAAATTAAAAAGTACAAATTAGGATTCATTAAGGAAAGATTTACATCTGTTTGTGGCAGTCTTGCAGATTAAGGAGAGCTTGCTGTATTTTTGTTGGTTATTGGCATGATATTAGGGTGGCAAACAAAATTATACACTTCAGGAGCTGAAGCAAAATAGTCTTGTGTAAAAAAACAGGTAGTTGGTGAAGGTTATTTGTTTCTGAAGGCAGAAAAGTGCATATACAAATGATGCTCCCTGACTGTGCTCCTAATACAAAGATTTTGCAAGAAGTGTTTCTGTGTGTGTCATCAATGCACAACCATAGGTAAATAGGTATGTAGTGAACATTTTAAACAACAGTTATGAGCTGTGTATTCATAAAATCCATATAACAAGGGAAGACAAAGAAAATAGTGCTTCTGACTTCATCAACTAAGGCAGAATAGTAAATTCAACTAGTACTGGAGTGCATAAGAATATAAACGTCAGCATCGATCACCTTTTCTTATAATACAAGATTATTTTTTAAAGACCTCAATTTAAAATAGAAATTGATAAAGGTCCCCTTGATTATTCTTATTAAAACTTAAAATCAAGCCTAAGAACTACTGCCACAGAGGCCATTGGGGGAAGACACTACTTGAGCCATACTTGCCAAAAGCCTGCATTTTTTAAAAGAAGAATTTCCTGGAATTTCACAAAAGCAGTAAGAACACGTAGTAAGCTTAAAAGTTTATATCCTTTTATTCTTTTCTGCCTGCTGTGGCTGGGGAATTACAATCATGCTCTTATTTTTAACTCTGATACAGTTGCTGTTCTTACAATTGCTGTAACTTGCTACTGTAATGCTATTTTATGTAACTAGACAAAAAGATATCTCTTCGTGATCTCACGGATGTGTCCTCATCACGTTGTCCCTGTTGTCTTAGGAAATATTTTCTTTCTGCAAAAACTTTGTTGTTTTTTTTTTGCCTTGATTTGCCACTTGCAGCTTATATCTTTTCAAAGACACATTCTGTAACAGAATAAAGCCAATTTCTGATGATTTTTTAGGACGTGGGAAAATAAAGGTACATCAGGCTGAAATACAGAGAGCTTTGAGAATTTATAAAAAAACACACCAAAGTCACAAGCCTCAGAAATGCTATTTCCCTCTCTTCCCCATGAGAATCTTTCCTAAAACAAAATAAGAAAAATCTTACATTTATATTGCTTTTTAACTTGGTGTAAGCTGAGAAGAACCATTCTATTTTCAGTTTAACATTAGAGAGCAAAGCTATTAATCTGTGTTTAGATCCATGGTTTGAATTCACGTTAATTTACAATTCTGGAATAGGCTCACAGGATAACAACCTTTTGAGCCGACACCCAGATGTGGGATCTTGGCAGGTATCAGGACAGTAAGACCAGATTTTCTGGCTTCCTCCAATTCTTATGGTTTGTAATTCAAGGTAACTTACATTCTATTATTATATCCTGTGTAAGGCTGCAGCAAGTGTAGTAAGGGGTCAGGAGCCTGCAATACCTTGCCTATGATATTCCTTGTGTGTTTCTTATCCTCAGGCGTTTCCAAAGGAGAATGAAGTTGACATAACTGCAGGGAAAGTTTTTTCAGTACCAGGGTTATTCCTAAGTATACTGATAGCTTTTTGTAATCTCTTTAATGTGGAACATACCCTCTGTGTCCCTGAGCTGCTCTTCTGTGTTTGGTGAATTCACCCAAGGCTCATGATAAATTTTAATAGAGTTGTTGCTTTTAATGAACGTTCAAATACATGAGTAAGGATTGCATTTTCAGGACTTTAGATTTGTGCAATTTCTATCAGTAAAGATTCACTTTAGCCTGGCTCCTCCTAACAAAATATTAGCAATTTGAAAAAGTGTAGTGTGTAAAAATCTGGAGATTATTAACAAAAAAGATGTTTTGAACAGAAGTAAAAAAGTCACACATTTCCACTAGCACTAATAGCTAGTAAAATATTGTTAGAAACAAATCTAATTTTAAATTCTGGGTGCAGAATAATTGCCTTGTTGTTTTAGGGAAAAAGAGACAAAGTGCATCTATAAAATCCAACTGCAAATGTTTTCCTGTGCTGCCTCATTGATTCACAATGTCTTGCTGTGCATCCTTTATGATTAGGGATTTACCAGCTGTGTAGGTCACAGCACTATTCTCAACTTTGGTTAATTCCTCTCTGCTGAGGGCGCTGGGTGTGCTGTACAGCAAATATCCTTTGGTTCTTCAACTCTGAGAGATTTCTACAACAGCTTTGTATGTTCGCATTATAGTCTCTAGCAAAACATAATCAGCATATCTGCTGGGGAATTCAGTTTTACTTTTTTGTGTGATTCCGCTATGTCTTGAAACTTTTGACTGCACCATAAAAATATATTAGATGAAGGGTAGCTGAAGGCATTGGTAGCTCTTTGTGTTTCTGTTGGACCGTTCCTCTCAGAGAAGTGTTAGAGGGGATTTACTTTGGACTGTGTAGTGAGCTTACTGGTAGAATGCTACTGCTAAAATCATCAGCAATAAAGAGGCCAAATTCATAAACCCCATATTGTTAACAGGCCATTAAAGCTGACAGGAGCCATATTTATCTTTTTTTGCCTCTGCTGTTTCAGACTCTCTACAAGTGAATAACACCCTGAGTTGATTTAAGCTGCTGTTGTACAAATCTAATTTAATCTTAGCCTTTCACTTTCCAGGTCCTGTTCTCCTCCATTCCTCCTGCTGCCCAGACTATTGCCACCATGATGGAATACTGCTGCTCTGTTAATTATCTAGCAGTTTGGGTTTTTTGGGTTTTGTTGGGGTTTTTTTGGTGACATTTGTCTGAACTCTTCCATAAAAATTGCCTGTTTTAAAAATAACCAATTAATCACTCTCCCTTCTTTGAGACAGGCTATGCATTCTGTGCTGCTTTTTTCTGAAACCATAATAGCAGTTCCTTCCTTTTCTGTGTTTTTGAATGTAAAAGATTCTTGCTAAAGCATGATGCAGATCTGGATAATAAAATATAATTTGTTCTGTTATGTGCAACAACTGTCCTGTCATAGGGCACACATGCACTCAAGCTTTATGCTGTTCTCCATCAGGGATTTATATAGTACTGAAAATTATAATTATAGATTCTATAGTATTCTGTAGTAGTTATTTTCCTAAAGGCAGAAGTTAAATGCCTATTTATCATTTAGCTTGAAATACCAGATCATCTTGGTGCAGTGTTAGTATCACTAACACAGATCATCCCAGTTATTGGTTTGCCAATGTCTTGGGTTACAATACAGGGTGTGATAAAAGGTATCTATTCTAACACCATCTGTTGAGGTTGGGGGCAGTGATCCTTATCTCCGCGGGAGATATTCTGTTAATGGGCCATCCATTGAAACCAGCTGGGGCATTGTTCTTTATCTTTTCACAACCCATCCTTCCTCCAGCCAGTCATTTTCTGCTAATGGCCCATTGAGTCCCACTGTGTGACGGATAAAATTACTGCATCCCATTGGAAGAGCCCAACATTTCTTACCACGATAAAAACAGAGGTTTTGGGACACTAAGGTAGTCCCCTTCTCCACTGGACTCCAGAGGAAACCTGGATTTCTCCACATCACCACTGGACCTCCAGAAGGAAACTGCACCTTCTACAGGAGCACTGCTCCAACTGAACCACATCTGTCACTGCAGGAGGATGCAACCACCATTTAATTGGACTGCTACCAACATCCTGCCTGACGGGGTGTCAGGTTGTATTCTGACTTTGTCAGGGTTTGGAGTTTGTTTCTTTGTAGTATTGTATTTCTCTTTTAATTTCCCTAGTAAAGAACTATTATTCCTAATTCCCATATCTTTGCCTGAGAGCTGTTTGATTGCCAAATTATAATAATTTGGAGGGAGGGGTTTTACATTCTCCATTTTCAGAGAGGCTCCTGCCTTTCTTAGCAGACACCTGTCCTCCAAACTAGGACAGCCAAAAAGAAGAGGAAAGCTGCTACCAAACTTGATAACTTCTATCTTTTCCCACTTGCATTGCATCATCTGGTTCCAGTCACCTTTCCTCACATGAGGCTGCTACCTACATACATAAAGATCTAATTTAATAGTCTTATTGAAATTATTGAGGGTGTCATAAAAATTTGAAAGTACAAGTCGAAGTCAACTAAATGTTTTGATAGTAACTGTACAGAAAAACGAGTTCCTTTACTGACAAATGTGCCTGATTTTGGTTGAGATCAGACAGAGGAGGAAAACAAAGAAATCAACAAAAAGAAAACAAAAGCATCAACAGCAACAACAACAGCAACAAAAAAATATTAAAAACCCAAACAAAAAAAACCTCTTTATACTTACAGCAATCCTTTTATTCTTACAATCAATAGCAAAGTATTACTCTTCTCAAGTGAAAGTTATGACACTTGTTCATGATCATGTTCAGCCTATCAAAATGTGCGTATGATCAGGCTTCTTTTTAGAGCTGTATTTGACTTTAAGACTGAAGGTAATTGTCTTATTCATTAGTATTCTGTCTTCTGTTGGTTAAATGATTACCTTGCTTCTTATGCTAGTTAATCTGTATGGTCAGTGTTTCTCTTTTTTTGAGTCGCTGGGTTTCTTGGGTCATTGGTCTGTGAGTTGGTGGCTGCAATCTGTCCCTGCCACAATTACCTTTTACCCAGACAGAGCCGATTTCAGCACAGTTGCTGAGTTGGCTGCGTTAGTTTCTTCACTGTCTTGGGAGTTCTGCCAAATGACCTTGTGGCCTGTAAATTCTGCATTCTGTGTGCCCACTACCAGTGGTACATCCTTCTCCCCAAATCTTGTTAGCCTCCCCCTAGGTCTGAGATCACTGAAGCATGCCAAACCCTAAACCTTAATAAGGGAATTCTACTGTTTATCTTCCTAACACCTGGATATTCAATCCTAGCTGAAACTGGGACAGAGTGGGAAGGGGAGGATGCTGCCTGTCCTGAAGGTCTTCCAGCACAGCCACATCTCTCACCAGGGGTGGAGGGCTGCTGCCTCAGCCATTGGCAGGGTTTTGCTGTTACTGGAGACAAGCCCTGACCAGTTCCAGTTTGACAGTGTTCCCAATGCAAGGCTGCTCAGTGGGAAACATGGGACAATGCCCCCCTTTCTTACTACTCTTAATCCTGTCTTCCAAAGGTGATCGACCATGACTATTCTGAAAATTGATGCAATTGTGTTTGACAAGTGAGGATTTTGGTGAAGTAAATAGAAATTTTTATCTTATGCTTCTCTTTGTTTTCTTCTGTTGTACTGGTCTGTGGGGCACTAGTCCTGCCATTAACTAGAAAATTTTATCCTAGAGCATCTTCAAACCAGAGCAGAGGGGCTGTTGGCAGCTCCAGCTGAGGCTACATCTGGTCCAGGCTTCTCTCCTGCCATGAAACAATTTAAGTGGCTTCCTGTGAGTCATTACCCGAGGTGAATCGATACGCATTTCTGTGAGTGTTAGAATTAATGAAGATTGGTCTCTGAAGGATTTGTATCTTATGACTACATCCTCTGATGTCTACTGGAGTACAAACAGCAAATGAGACATCTTGTGCAATTGAGGTCCTGAAAACCTCTTTCTGTGCAGATTTTTTTTTTTTTCTAAGGATCACTGCATGTTTTAGCTTGTCTTTTAGTGGAGGCCTCTTTTTCTTTCCAGTTTTCTAGTTCCATGAAACTTCAGGATATAATGGCATTGGAGATTTTTATCCTCCTGTTTAATGTGTTTGAAATTAGCTAGTAGGTTGAAAGATAACTGGGGAATGGAATGGCAAATTCTCACATGCAGACATAGTCTAATTGAATAGGATTTGCTTCTTCAAGAAGTCAGGTTAGAAAGAGGTGAGACAGGTTTCCTGAAGAAAGATTGCTTAGGCTGTGAGGACCAGAGGACTGGGTACAAGGTTGTTTGTAAATAGAAGCTAAGCTCAAATAAGCAAGTATGCTTTAACTCTGCACAGCCCAAGATTTCATTGGCACAGCAGATTTGGAAAGGTGGGTGCTTATTACTAAAGCTTTACTGATGAGGTTGGGGCACTCTGAACATAATATTTAATGTACAGTAAATTCACGAATACAAGCCGCACTGAGTATAAGCTGCATCTCTGGGTGTTGGCAAATATTTCGTTTTTTGTCCATAAATAAGCCGCACCTGAATATAAGCCGCTCTGTCGTTCGCAGCGAGGACCCGCATGCAACAGAGTTGCCAAATACTAACAGAACCGCGGGGTTCTGGCGGGGCATGGCGGGGGGTTTACTGGTTCAACTAAGGCTGTGCAGGCTCGGCCTGCTAGGGGCTGCTGACAGGGCCAGGTGGCCCAGCCCGGTGCTGCCACTCGGGGCTGGCCGCCGCCTCTGGGTTCGCTCGCCCCGGCCCCGCTCCCGCCGCGGCGCCGGCCGGGCACGGAGAGAGTGCCCTGCTCACGCCGCAGTGCTGGCCGGGCACGGAGCACCCCCTGCTCCCGCCACGGCGGCGGAGGGCGGGGGCAGAGCACCCCCCCCTCCCCGGGCCGCAGCAATGGCGGCGCAGGGCCCCCGTCGGCTCCCCGGGCCGCGGCAATGGCAGCGCGCCCCCCTCCCCCACCCCGCTCCTCTCCGAGCCATGGCAATGACGGCGCAGGGTCCCCCCGTCTCTCCCCTGGGCTGTGGCAGAGGAGGGAAGAAGGAACTCTCCCACTTCTCTCCCTGCCCCCCCATGCTACCTGCAGGGAGCCAGGGCAACACAGTAACACTGTAACAATCGCGGAATGCCGGCTTTTACTGGCAGGTGCTTGGCTCGGTGCCCTGGCTGGCACATCTGGGGTTGTAAATGTCAGAAAATTATTCACATATTAGCCGCCCCCGACTATTAGCCGCACTTCTGGGTTTCCACCAAAATTTTTGTCAAATTGCTGCGGCTTGTATTCGTGAAATTACTGTACTCATAATTGGCAGTTTCAGCTCAGGAAAGAGGACTTGAAGTTGTCATGACCGCTTTCACAATTTTCTGAAATCCATTAGCTCATTTTGAAGCAGAGGCCAAAACCAGGTTTTCAAAATACAGAAATCTTGTCCATCATCAAGACAAATTCTAAAGATAGAATGGACTGCATTATTTTGCTGTTGTGTAAGATCTCCATGCGCTTGCATCTTGAGTATTGTGTGCAGTTTGGGCCTCCTGACCTGAAGGAAGATAAAGTACCACTTCAGAAGGAAGAGAGGAAGGGCAACTAAAATGATAAATTGGATGAAACAGACTGAAGAAGGACTTACAAAGTTCCATGTTTCTTCAGTTTGGAGCAAAGGTTGAAGTCACAAAACAATACACTGTCACAAAGGCAACACATAAGAGTTGTTGGAAGCGTAGATCATCAAATTGCAAGAATTGAGGGAAACTAGACGAAAATAGCAGCAGATAAATTTCAAGCACAAAAGTAACTATTTGCACTGAAGGTTGCAAACTTTTAGCATTTGCTAGCTGAGGAAACAGTGGAGATGGATAGTATCAGCAGGTTCAAGAAAGTTGCTTGAATTTATGAGCAGCAGCTCCATAGATGGATAGTAGCACAGGGGAGGTTAATCCTACCCACCATTTCTAATTCATGGAGTTTAGAGACTGGAGGAGGGAATAGATTGTAGGAAAAGCATCTCTTACTGCTCTGTTGCAGAGGCAACACTGGGCTTGATGAACCATTGCTCTGAACTGTTGGGACATTCTTTAAGTTCTTGTAGTGTCCTGAGCTCACGTGTAAGACAAAAACTAGACTGTAGATTGAAAGTGATGGTGTGTGAAACAACAATGAAATTCCCTAGTTTTATCTGGTCTGTGTCAAAGACAATGACCCTAAATGTCAGACTGGGATAATCATAAAGCCAAGAGACAACAATTGAAACTGCGTTAGGATTATTGCTTGAAGAATAGATTAAAGATTTTTCTCAGTCTGCTTTTGCATACTTTTCAGAGCTGCATGTTGGACTGTGGTTGATGATGGAACTAAGTTGGTGACAATTGTTGGTGACAATTTTCTTTTACAGTGAAACCTGTGAATTTACTTCAATGTGTATGCGCTGTTAACTGAATTTTCTTCTTTGACAATGAAACACCCCATTTCATCACTGTGATATAGGATTGTTTAATTTAATGATGAAGTATATAGAGTAAAGTGACTAATTTGACAGAGATAAGATCATTGTATTTGTATGCTAGTAAGCAAAATTAACATTGCATTTTGTGTGTGTAATTGTAACACTTTCACCTCAAAGTAAATATGCCTGATAGTCTATTTCTGAAGCAACCCTTGAAGTATTTCGTAAGAGGTATTACAAGAAGTAACAACAAAATAAGAATTAATTTCTAATCCAAGCGGTGAAATAAAATACAATAAATTTAAAAAAAACTGTTTTCTTACATTATGGCTCTTAAGGTGGTTTTATTTTCTCAAAGACAACAAGAATAACAGCAGAAAAAACCTTCTTTGTGTATGTTGTACGTTACAAGATGTTGCTTTGACTGCCTTACATCATGCTAATTATTTTATGATTTTTTAATCAAAATTACTTTTTCATCATCTTCATTGGCTACAGTAAAGGGCATTTAAAGTAACACAAAAGACTAAAATACTTTGGAAATGTCAGTGGGTACAAGTCTGTAAGTATTTATTGGCTTATACTATGAACATTCTTTGGGCTCAAAAAAGTCTTTCTTTTACATAACTTTACACGTTGAGCATTTTTTGTCCTCTTAGTGAAGCTTTACGTGGAGCAAATTAAGTCTTGGAGAAACATGTCCTTTCACAAACAGCTGTTCTCTCTGCAAATGTTAGTCCTCCAACTGTTCTTCACTATCTGTCAGTCCATTTTAGGGCCAAACTAGGCTGGCTTTACACTGCCTGGTTCTCAGTGCTATGAGTTCTTCATTATAATGGGATGCTGCTAAGGTAAATAAGGATACAGATCAAAAAAGAAGCATATGGTTATTGCTCTATTTTCATTTTGTAATGTATATGTCTCCTGGAAGAAGTAAAGAATATGAACAAAGAAAGACTGAGACATGGAAATACGAGAAAAATCTGTATAAAGGATGCTTCAGAAAATAATTGGAAGGGAGCAAGGGCAGAGAAGTAATTTAATCATAACAAGGTGTTTTAAAATATTTCTGGTGAAAGAACCTGCAGATCTAGTGATACCATGAAGAGTAAGTGGTTAACCTTGTCTCTAAGATGACATACAACAAAACAGGATAAAAAGAGAGCACTAACAGGCAGAGGGCAAAGAAGACTGAGGACTGAGATCTGAGATGGCTTCAGCTATGGAGGGGACAGTGCCAAGCAGTAGTTCTTACTGCTAGACCAGCCTGAAAGTCTGCAAAGAGCAGCAAGTTCCTTACTTTCCTTGAGATACCAGGGTCATACCAGATCCTGGCACACCTGTTGCCACCGTGATTTTCCTTAAATTCAGGTGGTTGCATCAGATATCGCCTGCAGATCTGATCCAAAGTATGCAGAGATGACTAATGTAGTGGTAGAGGCTGGACAGTCTGCCCCTGGCTTGGCAATGGTGTTGATAGGTGGAAATTGAGCTGCCCCACCAGGGCAACAAGTCAGGATAAAAGGATTAGTAAAATACCATTTTCTTTCTACCAGAAGAAACATGTTTACTGTCAAGGCCAAACTTCTTCTGCTACTGATATTTACATCAGCAGTGAGAATCAATCTTCTCTACTGAGTCTTTGTGTGACTAGTGCAGAGGCTGTCCCTCTGTCCCTCTCCTGTGGAGGGTATAGCAGTGTGGGTGAGCAAGCACAGCAGGGGACTTGAGTGGTCCATCTTAAATGTGACTTAAGGTTTTCAGAAGCCTGTCCTTGTGCTGAGGGATGTGGGGTGCTCTGGCCAGGCCAGGGATGTTCATGGTGATGATTTCAATGAGAAGTATGTCTGCTCCAGGCTGGTTCTATGGGGATGTTGTGCTGTCTTGTGAGGGGCTGGGAGGGGTCATCTATGGGACACCAAATCCCAAGGGTTTCCTCCTCTTGGTTAGTTATTTGTGAATGTGCTCTGCTTTTGCCAGGCTGGCAGGCTCTGCTACACAGAGGACAGGATAGATCTTGATGAACAAGGATTGCAGCAGGGAAAGAAAATCATGTTCTCTGCCTGTGGATGACTTTTTCCAGAGTTAATGGTCTTGCAGAAGCTACTGCTGGCAGGCAGAAAGCAGAACTTTAGTTTGGGTCCCTTAGGATGTGATGAGTGGGTAGTAGGGAAAGCAACTGCAGAAATGGGGCAGCAAAGTAAATGAAGAACCATGCTGGGACATTGCTCTCGCAGTTTATGGAAAATAGCAGGGAAATACATACAGTCAGTAACCACAAAAAGATGTGAAATAGATGGGGACTGAACACAGATAAGGAGGCTTAAAAACATTAAAAACAATTTTGGTTGAGTGACTTGACTGTACTACATTTTAGATTACTCAGCTGATAACTAATAAGAAGCCAAAAAACAGATTTTGAAAGTATAAAAGCTCTGCCTAATGGTGAAAGGAAGCAGAGACACAGACACATGGATAAAAGTGGGGTTAATAGGGGCTAGATTAGGAACAGTAGAACATGCTCCCAAAATGAGTAAGGAAAAATAATTGGCAGAGGATGAGACAATAACAGTGAGAGTGAAAAGACAAGAGCAATAATTTAGTAGCTTGGTGCCAAAAAGCAGTTGGACGATATGAGCTGGATTGGAATTAGCAGTGTTATACTTGATGAAGCCTTGTTCAGTTAGTAAAGCTTGTAATTCAAACTTCCAATAGCATTAACAATTTATTTTCCTATCATGGTATTTTTAATTAAGTATTTAGTTTGTATTTACTGCACCATTAATGTAGGGCAAGTGTCAGAAAAAGCAAGACACTAGCTGTCTGGAAGTTAAAGAGATTTTTGCATTTCTCCTTTGATTGCTGTTTGCCTTTTCTCTTCAGTCTTAAAAGCCTTAACATCTGATAGATGTATCCTTCATGGCTTGAAGGTCTGCAAGATGCCATATATATTTGTCACAGAGAATAGTCCCCTGTCTCTGTATGTTGCCATGTTCCTGTCAAAAGGGAAATTTCAGGCATGCTAAGTAGGACTGTATAGCTTCCCATGGGGGCATAATATCTCTAGATAAGAAAGGATTTTATCACAGAAGCAATAGAAATTATGACGTGGTGGTTTTACATTTAATGTAAACCAGTAATTAAATGTAAACCAGTTGAATTATTTGTTCATTTACTTGTACAGATCAAGTTAAAAGGCAAAATTATTTCTTCCTCTATGCATTTCCTACTCCCTTTGCTCATGTAAGCAGTTCAGGAAAATGAAACATGATGTATATGTCCAAGTTGCTACCGACTGTTGAAATGCTCTTTATTCATGTTATTCTTTTGGGGCCTGAACTTTAAGTTTCAAAGTATAATCAGCATGTATTTTAGCCTTAAAATTTGCTGAGAACATGGAATGTAAAACACAGAAAGAAGGCCTTGAGCTGTGTGCACTTTTCTGCGGAAGAAACCACAAAGGAGAAAAACCAAATAGAGAATGCACAGAATGGACAAGCAATTACCCTGATCCAGTGTGTTGCAGGCATCTTCCCCACTCACTTCCCTGTCAAGTGATAGGGGAAAGAAAAACTTACGTGAATTCTGCTGCCGCTGTTCAGTTGTAGCCATCAGGGAAAGTGTTAGGAACAGAACTCTGGTCTGTGTAGACACACTGGGGACTGCTGTATGTGTTACTTCACCTCCTCCTTCTCCACTCTTTGCTCAGCCAACAGGAGAATTTTCAAGATATTGTGAATTGAGTGCCCGGCAGCAAGCAGGGCACTTACTGTGCTGCAAAATGGAGCTTCAGAAAGGGAAGAGTACTGACAGCAGACATGACTAAAAAGAAAGCTAAGAGATAAAATCCAGGAAAGATGATTGCATATTTCTAGAGTTGCATATGAAACAGGTAGTACATTTATCTAACTATGAGATGCGTTCAATGGATCCTTTTAGGGGCTGATTAATGAAGCACATAACGTTGGAAGGAGTATTATGGATCTCTTGTCACTGTAGTGCTGTGACATGTTGTATTGGCTTTCTGTAAGTGGCAATAAAATAGGAAAAAAATACCCTCTGTAAAGGAAGGAGATGTCTTGCACTAATCCTCACTGCTTTTGAAATGGTATTTGGCAAGCCTAGATAGTCAGAAGCATACCTAAATAGTCTCTCAGAAAAACAAGCTTCTGGGCTTGGATAAAATTTTTAAAGAGCCTCCATAAGTTATGTAGGAGTTCATAATTTCTAATTCTTAAAGTTACTCTACTGGTAGATTTTCAGCACTTCTTTGGTTGAGAAACAACTGATAATGGTTTAAGCTTAAGAAGAAATGTTTTTATTAAGATGTCTGGGCTCAACTGACCCCAAGAGGAAGAAAACATGCTATGATATAATGAATTCACTGCTTTTAAATCTTACTCTCTGAATTCTCTAGGCCAGAAGCAGGGTATTTTATATGTCTCTGGAACAGTACTTTTATTTATATTAATAATTATTTTCTAGAAATATAATTTCGTTCAACCAGAACTACTTCAAATTCTATCTGAAATTTAAAAAAATAATTTAAATAGAAAGCCTGGGAGACTTCTAGATAGCAAAACCTAAAAGGAAAGATTGTATTCCTCTGTCCTTCTTTTACTCAGTGATGGGGTATGGAAGGACTGCCTGAGGGGACCTGCAGTTATATTAGAGTGCAGTATTTGGTGGTTTCAGCAATTTCCCTTGGTTAAATAAGCTAAAATCAGGTGCTTTAAGTGCATCTGTTGAAGAGCCAGGAGTATATTTTGGAGCTCAGGAGTAGTAAGGAGCCCAAGGTACAGGTTATAAGGTACATGAAGACACTCTGAAATCTGTGCTTAGTGGAGACTAGGAAACAGCAGTCTCATTCCTCATTTGGAGTCTTCTGGTCAGAGGCAGCGGCACCAACCTGGTGGATCCAGTGCCCTTAGAGCTGAGCCTGATTTCATTTACAGATTGCTCTGGGTGAAATGAAACAGTTCCTGGTTATTATTGTCAGAGTTTGTCCGGGAAATAACTTAGATTTAGAGTTTGGGAACTGAACTGAGGTGTGTATAACTTCTGTGCAGGCTAGTGCTTGTTGACGCTCCCATTGAATCAATTCAATCACCGAATCCCACAGGTGAGTGTTGTGTCTCTGGCTCCAAGATGGATTTTGGTGTTTGCTGGTGAGTCATCCCTTGCAGCCCTGCACTGCCGGGATCAACATCCAGCTCTCCATCCTTGACCATAAATGGACTTTATAGTCCATTTTCCCACACCTTCTGGAACTGAGCTGGTTTATGCAGAGTTAACTAGAATGTGACCATACTCACTTTTGAGGTGAATTCTTTTAATGTAGGAGTGACTTGAAGTTTTTGCTTTTCTGTAAAAAATAAATTTGGAGTTGCATTGTTATATAGGCTTAGGTTCTAAGCTAGGTACTGTTTGAAACAACTCATAAAAAAAGAACTACTTAGTCCTAGTCATTCTTTTGGTAACTGATTTGCAATATATTTTATCAGTATATTCATGCCTGATGACTACGTAGAATAACAAAATAATATTAGCATTGCTTCATGGTTTTGTAGCCAGGTTCAGGTTTTATGGTATTACAGAAAGAATGTAAACAAAGCCCTACCTTACAGTTGTAGCTTTTCTGTTTGGGTGTGAGAGGAGTCTTGGGAAAATTGGCATTGGCACAGATATCTTAATTTAGAGGTATAAAGCCTGCAAGGTATGAAAACAGATACATTTTTTTTCTCTGTGATTAATTCTGGTCCCAAATCTGTGAATTTTCCCATTAAAACTCCATAAATAACTGCTCCAAGTAATATATAAAATTGAGTAAGTTCATTTCTCTATGATTACATTGATTTTAGTTGCTTTTTGACATTAGCAAGTTGTATGAATTAAAACCAAAGGGCCTTGCAATCGATTTTCTCCACTTTGTTGCCAAATTTGGTTTTTAAGTGAAATAAACAAACTTGTAATTTGCTTGCAAAATATACAAAAACTATATGTGATTTGAGAAGAAATGCTAAAAAAAAATTCTCTGTTTTGGAGCAATAATACATAACATGATTAAAAGCCATGGACATTCAAGGAAAGATTTTCACAGACATTTTCCAGGCTTTTGTGTTGATAGTTAATCTGTGCAGAAGTGCAAAGGGTAAAATGATTCTTTCATCAATATGCACAAAATGGGGAATGAATATTAAAGTGCATGGTGTCACCTGAGTAAACCTGTTCTCAGGTGTCAGGTACACTTCCTTGTCAATAAGGAGATGTGGCATCCAATGCAACATTTAAATGGTACTATGCAACCTTAAACAGCACAGAACTGCATTTCCTGTTCCTCATTATATTTTAATTAAATATTGATGGACAGTTTGTTTACATCAGGATTTTATTCTGTTAAAAGTAATGCCAGCTTATGACTGTTGCTAGTGAAATAGCTGGAGCAGCAGATTGGTGATTAGTGTCAGTTTCTCTGTTGACCCAAGAAACATGACATAAATAAATTAATTTGTACTTATCAGTTGAACTGCTTTGCTGGGCTGGAATAGATTTAGTCTAGCTAAAGCTAGTTGAATAACACTGAAACATTTTACTGTATGTACCTCATGTACTTATGAACCTTACGTGTGTTGTAATGACTTGTGTGAACTGTGCTATATAGACAGTGCACAATAGAAAAACAAAATCTGCAAGCATTATGCAATGCGCAGTTATAGGTACAAGTCTGAGCCCAGGAACACTGCTTTTGATGTTCCTAAGTACTCCCCTGTCTGCTGGTTGCACTGCATGTCTTAGTTTTTCTCTGACCATCAATCCACGTTCCTAATTTTCATGAGATTTGTATGTCAATTCTTAAAGTACTGAATGAAATAGAAATTAAAAAACACCTAAAAGATATTACAGAAAATACAACTCTACTAGCATTTGGAATTTTCTATCCATATTTTTTCTTATAACTAATTCTCATCATAATTTTGCAGGAAATGAATCCTGGTCTCAATATATTGATTTAAGTGGTAGCCCAGAAGAACTTGAAACGTATGATAAAGAGAGAAATGCAAAGCAAACCAGAAGAAACTCTAAAAACATGAAATTACTAATAGAAAAAGAGGCATTTGTCCTGGGCAGATGAAAGTAGTGATATAACTGAAAGTAGTTTATAATACAGAATATCATTTAACTTTGTCTAAAATGACATTGCAGGCATTGATGTACATGGAAATATTTGTACTGATTGTGTGCTGGGCTAATTAAATATCTTGTTCCATGTTACAAAATGCACAGTAAATAATGATGAAAGAAAGATGAAGTTTTGAAACAGGAACCCCACTTTCTGTTTGTTGAAAAATTATTTTCTCAGCTAGCAAAGGAAACACTATACATCAACCATAATTCTCATAATCATCAATGATGCTACTTAAGAAACAATTGCCTGTCCTTCTTAAAAAAACTTCTAAGCTATAGAAGAATACCTTCTAACAAGCTAAGTCACCTTTACAGTTTAATCTTTGCTCTTAAGTAGTGTAATCCTATTGAGCTGGCCTATTGATGCTGATGGGTTCCTTAGAGGTCAGAGATGTGCTGTTCATTGGCATGCCAGGGTATGCAGCCAAGAAGATTGCAAAGAACTTCTCTGATACAAGAAGTTGCTTTGATACGTTGTGTAACAAGTGAAAGAAAAAATGAGAATGTGGGAGAGATTTTATGGGGTTCTTTCTTTTTTTAGTGTTTTGTTGGTGGTTGGGTTTTGGGGTTATCTTAAGCAAAGAAAGTAAAAAGAAGTAGAAAAGAAGGGTGTATTTTAGAGAATTTGTTTGAAAAGAAGAGTGTATTATACAGAATTTGGAAGAAGGGTATTAATAAATTGGTGTTATTATCACACACTGATATTGGCTGGAAAGGAATTATGAAGATCCTATTTGAAGGTCCAATCCTCAAACAAAGAAGGAAAAACTAAGGTGAGGTAGCTTTTAATAGCTTTGTCTAGCTGAGGTTTCAATATCTCTAGGGATGGATATTTCACAGCATTTCTGGGCAACTGTGCCAGTGTCACTAACTTCACTGTTCTGGCTGCCCACTCATCTTAGTGACCATCTCTCAGGCCGGCTTCAATATGTCAATGGCTTCCTTGTCCTGGGAATGCCAAAACTGGACGTGGGGCTCCTGGTGCAGTCTCAGGGGTGTTGACTGGAAGAGAATAATCCCTTCTCTTGCCATTTGGTTGCTAATGCAGCCTTGTACTGTTCAAGCACAAGGGCATACTGCTAACTCGGCTTCAACTTGTGAATTTTTCTGCAGAGCACTTCATTAGCCAGCTGCTGCCCAGGCTGAGGGTTTCTCTCTCTCAGTTGCAGGATTTTTGCTTTCCCATTGGTGTATTGCTGCTGAGCTTTTAAAGGCCAATGTCAGACTTCTATCCAACCTTGAGGTGTGACAAAAGAGCAGCACAGCCCTCAAGCCTGTTGATCACTCCCTTGAGCTTAGTATCTTCTGATGGATAAATCCATTGACACATATGGTTGTTGATGACTCATGCTTACCTGGATGCTCAGTTATTTCTCCTGTCTTAGCCTTAGAGCTGTGTATTAAAAATGTCTCATTCTTTTAGTCCATGTGATGAATAAAAAAACCAAAAAAAAAGGCAAAAAAACCCCAAACCAACAACAAAACACAAGCCCCCACCACTTTGTTCTTACTGTCCTTCATTAAGCTTCATCTCTGAAAATCTACAGTGATTTTCTTTCCTGCCCATCAGAGTAGAGACGCAAGGCTTAGGAATAATAATAGTTGATATTTAGATATCTGACTGGTTTTCAAGTGATTGCAAGACAAGCAGGATAAAGTTGTGCAGGATTTTGAACTGAAAAGAGGAAAAAAATCTGAAACTTTTTATTCTGGGATTCACCCTATCCTTTTCAATGGCATCTCACCTCTGTTTTTAGAATGGGGAAACAGAATGTTGGGTATACTGAGCCTTGCCTGACATGTCAGGTTTGTACCCTTGAACCATCACTTGGAATAAATCTTGAGATTAATCCAGTCATGGTTTGTTTGGTTTGGGTTTGCTTTCTTCTTTTGTCAGTGAGCTCCCAATAAATACGAAGGGCTATTTCCACCCTTTGTAATTGAAGTACTGTGTGGGCTTATACAGCATACTGACCTTAGGGGACTGGCAGTGGGACTCAGTGGCTGTGCTGGCCTCTGGCAGTTTCTTTGGTTTGTTTAAGAGAGAAGGAACAAGAGCCATTTGTTTGTAGGAAAATGTACATTTTTTATTATCTGGCACTGGTTTTCCTTCCCTTTTCTGGCAACCACTTGCTTCAAGCAAACTAAATTAGGTTATCTCCCACCTCTTGTTCAAACTGCTCATGCTAATATGCCTGACTGCTTGCAGCTGGTTAGAGGATGCCCACAGGAGCCTTGCTGCTGGCAGTGGCATGGTGTGGCTAACTCAAACCTTTATGTCATGGCCAAAATCGGTCTCTGCTGCCCAGCCACCAGCAAGGGCTCACTTTGCTTTTAGGTCCATCACTGCAGCTGCTGCAGTCCTTTCACCAGTGGTAACTATGCCTCTCCTGCTGAAGCTGTTGGTATGTGAGCTAGTGAAATTAAATCAGATGTGGCAGCATGGCCTTCACTGTTGGTTTTTACTGCAGTACCAGGGGCTCCTTCCAGGTAGTGCACCTTCTGAATTCAGCCCAAAACAACCTGATTTACAGATGTGAACTTTCTCCCAGCTTGATAGGAAGAGGTAAATTTTCAACCAACCTTCTGACTCTCCCTTTTGAACCATATGGCAACTGCCCCAGTATTTGTGCTGAGTATTGCACATTTGCCTGTAACTTTTATTAAATTTTTTTGGTGTCACTTTTATATACTTGGCATGATGTCAGATGATCTGGAATATCCCTTTGTTTGGTTGGGGTCACCCTTCCTGCATGTGTCACCTCCCAACCTCCCAAGCACCCCCAGCTTCCTCACCACTGTGGCAGTGTGGGAAGCAGAAAAGGCCTTGGCTCTGTGCAAGCCCTGCTCAGCAATAACAAAAACAGATCCATATTTTCAACCCTATGTTCAGAACAAATGCAAAACACAGCCCCCTGCTAGCCACTGTGAAGGAAATTAAGTCTACCCCAGCCCAAACAGGCACACACCTTTGCTGCTGTTGCTAATGTTTTAACATTTTCAAAGTAAATGCGTTGACTTTTATGGGGGGTGCATTTGTTACCTGCATTGTCACTTACTATGCACCACCTGTTTGTTCTTGCACAAACTTGTACATTAGTAAGCTGTGTTCATTCCAGGGTCAGCTATTTCCACTTCAGGTTTTTATGCCCTTTTTTCTGAACAGCACATTTGTAACAATAATCTGTAGGACTACTAGGAGAAAAAGAACACGATGTTAATTATTCTATGCAAATACGGTTAAAATCTATAATTAATTAATTTTTCTAATTAACATTTAACTTATGCTTTGAGAATAATATGAAGTTTGGTCATGCTTCTCAAGATGAGTTCTAAAAGATCATCCTCAAAAACATTAGTGAGTATAACTGAAAGCAGTATGTAAATTGCCTAAAATTTCTTGGAGTAAAAATGAGAGATAACTATGGAAAGAAAAAATAGTTTAAATTAAAGACCTCAAAAAATAAAAATAGAAGTTAGGAATCTAAAAGCAGACCTCTTAAATTCATTTGTGCGAGGATATGTGTACTGATGCATATGTATATAACCTAAAAAAAAAAGGAAAACAGATTAGATATTCCTTGTTGGCCTTTCTTTTCATTGTCTTTATATTTGAGTTAGCTTAATAAAGTCATACTAAGTTGACATGCAGCACTATGTGTTTTCAGTATTATTGAAAAAAGCTCCACATTGAAAACCAAAGTAGACATAGCAGGCAATATTTTTCTTAAAACTACTGCTGCATTTTCAATATCAATGAAATTTTAAGGTAAATAAGTTTAGATTTGAAGGTCTAGCTTAGAGTCAGGCAACTGAGCCTATGCACTGCCGGCATGGGTATCAGGGGATGATGGTTATTTTATTTTAGAATTAGCTCCCTTCCTTTCACTTGTTCCTCCTTCTTAGTGCTCTTCGTGACATCGCTGCCAGCTTCAAATGAGCTTTTGTCATGTGGAACTGAACTCCCACCAGAGCATCTGATACAGTAACAACCACAGTGAAACTTTTTATTTGGTCTTTGGCATTCAACCTATCATTATTTGTAAGGTAAATTTGTGTATTTTTGAGGGCATTCTGGAGTGTTTATTCCACGTATGCCGTTGCTGAGATCTGCCATTAATGTTAATTTACTGTTCAAATTGATTCTGTATTTTCATTTGCCAATGAAAGCATGCCACATTCTCTACCATATAAATACAAATTCTGTACCATACAGGTATTGTCCTGACATAGCATATTAACACTTTATATTTTATACTTGTGAGACAAATGGAACAAGAGGCAGCTTAAGAAATATAAACACACTTGTTTTAATCATATTTGAACTATGGCAAGTTGACTATTTCATAGATATTTTTATATCTAAAATGTAGTCATCTTGATAGACATGTATATCAGGACTTTATATATTTTGTTCTATCCTTATATCTAAGGATACATAAAACAATCCTAGATATGCTGCATATCTCTTCCTGGTTTCATATTTTTATGAAGGTTTGAACAATGAGCCTCAAGGTGGTATGTGGCTTTAATCTGGATTTTATAATGTGTTTGTGTCATTGTAACTTGATTCTCCCAGCATCCTGCAGGCTAAAAGTACACACATCACATGGGATATGTGGGTAAATATGTGAATCACAATCAAATATACTCAACTGAAAACAGTCCCCAACAAGTCCCAACAAAGTAAGATCGCATGACCTAGCTGGTTAAGTTTGTTAGAGTACGGGAAAGGGAGTTACAGGAGTTATCTCTTAGAAAGTCAAGTCATACTGTGCAAGAATATATAAAGGCAGTATTAACTCTAATTTATGTATATGGAGAATAGACTACTAGGAAAATCTAGAGGGACTGTAAAGTTGTTGGGGTTTAATCCCAGTCAACATCTGAGCCCCACAGAGCTGCTCCTTCACTCCCCACGTCCACTCCCAGAGGTATGGGGGAGAGAGCTGGAAGGGTAAAAGTGAGAAAACCCACGGATTGAGTTAAAGACAGTTTCACAGGTAAACGTGCAAGCAAAGCAAAATAAAGAACTCGTTCACCTCTTCCCAGGGCAGGCAGATATTCAGGCTTTCCCAGGAAAGCAGGGCTCCACCACTTGTAACATTGACTTGGAATAAGACGTTATTACGCCATTTACCTTCTTCCTACAGTTTTATGTACTGAACAAGATTCCATAAGGTATGTAACGTCCCTTGGACCAGTCGGGGTCAGCTGTCCTGGCTGTGTCCCCTCTCAACCCTTTGTGCATCCCCAGCCTCCTCGCTGGTGGGCTGAAGAGAGGAGCAGAAAAAGTCTTGGCTGTATGTAAAACCAGACCTATTTCCGGCACAAATCCCAAACATAGCCTCATATTAGCTGTTAAGAAGAAGTCTAAGTTTTTTTTTTCCCAGCTAAAATCAGCACAAATGTCAACCCAGTATCAGGAAGGGGACCCTGTTCTCCACCAGCAGTGTTACATTATTCAACCAGAATTAGAACTACTGAGTATTAATAAGATCTCAGTTGACAGATAAACAGACTTATTTTTTTTTAAACTAGGAGAAAAAAAACCTATCAAAACTATTGCTGCATACAAATGGACCTAAAATATTGCATTTAGTAGCTAATGAAAATTTCCTTTAATTGGCTAGTTGCTTGTTGAGGGACAAAACCCTATTATTACTAGGATGTTAAATCTTGGCACGTATCCTTAAGGCCTTACTTGAATAAACAAGGCACGCTTATGTAGCATTTAAGTATCTAATACTGGAAAAGTACTTCAAGCAAGCTGCCATCATCCTAAGAAAACAGGGGCAATAAGACATCTGATGACTATGAGATGCAAATATAACCAGACTGTCAACAAAGACCAGTCTCCTTCCTCTATCCTCTTCCCATTTTCAGAAAAAAAGAGAACATGTATTAAGCTAAACATAATTAAAAGCTCAGAGAATAATCTTCTAGAAGTCTTCTTCTAGAAGAAGAGGGCATCAGAAAAACACAGAGAGTCTTATGTGAAAGCCACCTTTTAAAGCTGTTCTAATAATTCTGTTTTAACTTCTGCCAGCTTACTGAAATTAGTCCATCATTGTCTCAAAACAGGACTGCTCTGTCAGGTTCATTTTATAGGCTGATGATCAGTAAAGAAGTATTTAATTCATAGATCTCAATAAGATCTCTGTTTTTTGTAAAATATTTTCTTTGTTTTGTAGGTGAGATAATTAAAGCATGAAGGATGAGAGGGAGTTTTGCAGTAAATCAGAGGCAGAGTTAAAAAGGGGAAGATGAAGTTTTCTTGATTTTCAAAATAATGCCTTGGCTAATGTGCTATGAATTAATTTTGATTGAAACTGTGTCCCATGCAAAGTTTTTGTGAAGTATAAAGTGAAAGGGTTTTATAATACTCCAGAATTTCCTCCTGATCCCCCTTCAAATTGTCACATCTTTGCTCTGTGGGAATTGTTGTCCTGATGAGATTTTTCAAATCCCTTTTTGTTTATTTCAGTGGAGGAGCAAAAGTAATGCAATTTTAATTATGAGACCAGTTCTGCACTTTGATTTCAAATTCAGAGTATCATGTACTTCGAGATATAATCCTGTTGGATTCCTGCAGGTTTACAAAGATAAGTTGTTTGCAGTAGATTTGACTTCTCCTTCACAGTAATTCCACTTTACAGTTTCCCTCAAACTGCTGTAAGGATTTATTGAGCCAGTGTTCACATTACTTTATGTTTCACTGTTTCTTCCATTGGTTTGTCTAATTCTTGTTTTTTGAAAAGAATTTTAATATTCTAGAAAACCCTAATGCAACCAGGCTGTTAGATTATGCTCTGTGAAAAGAATACTTAGGCATATTTATTTGAGCTCAATGACTGACGTTTTTTGTCAGGTGACACAGCACTTAAATTACCATCAGTGAATAGTTAACTCCCTATTCACCCACTGCATGCTGCTCCTCATTTTACAGATTTCTGTGGTATTCCTTTTATCATTCCTTATCTTCTCTGCAGCATCAAAATGTGTTATTTTGTTGGGCTTTTTTACTTAGAGGTGTTGTCTTTTTTCTTTTTTTATTTTTTTGTAGTAATAATGTACTTGTGAATACAGAGGAGCAGATAATTCTGGATTTGAGCACATTACTGATATATACTGTGGGACAAGGGTCTCTGTTTTGTGCTCTACTTATTTCCTAATGTTTTATTGTCTTTTTGGTCACGGGTGAGCATTTTGCCATGTGTTTCCACAAAGCTATCTGCAGGGAATGTAAGACATCCTCGTTGAGAACAGCAAGCTCATTTGTTAGTGTGTGTGCAGGCAGGCTTGCCCATTACATACATTTACTGACACAGTTTCTATTCATTTACCTTCAGCTTCTATTGCCCAGTTGTGCATCATCATGAGATCCTTGTGCAACAGCTAGCAAACTCATGAATGTTTAGAGCACCAAGGGAATGTTAGATGCAAGTAAACTAACTGCAGTAATTTCACGATTATAAGCCGCACCATTTTGACTAAAATTTTGATCCCACCCCGAAAATGCGGCTTACACTCAGAAGTGGCTAATATGTGAAAAATTTTCAGAAATTTCCAACCCTGGAAGTGCAGCTGAGGTGCCGAGCCGAGCACCTGCCAGTAAAACCCGGGATTGCGCGATTGTTACAAATTGGTTACTCTGTTGCGCGGCGGGTGGAGGTGGGCTCAACGCTGGCAGCGCAGGTAGCGGGGAGGTGGGGAGCTCCCTCCAGTTAGCGCAGCCCACGATTCTGTTACTATTTGGCAACTTTGTTGCACGCGAGTCCTCGCTGCGAACGACAGAGCGGCTTATAATCAGGTGCGGCTTATGTATGGACAAAGAACGAAATGTTGCCAACACTCGGAGATGCGGCTTATAGTCCGTGCGGCTTGTAATTGTGAAATTACTGTACTTGCTTAAATACATGATTTATACACACAGTAATGTGTGTCCTTTCATGTCAGGTTTCCTGTGGAACTTTCTGGATGTGGACAGAGTTCCTTAGTTGCTGCTGCTGCTGAACAAGGCACTAATTTTTATTTAGTTCTGCTCTACTGTAAGTACAGCTTTTCCTGAACTTCTCCGTCCAACACAGAGAGCCTTGAGGGTATGACGGGAGAATCTTTGATAGACATAGTTTATGTATTGGCCAGGAGGCAGGATATTTTGTAGCCTCTGAGTAGCTTTGGGAAGTATAAGATCAATGTGTAAATTGCTGTAGTCAGGGCTGTGCACCTCACTCTCTGCCTTCATAACAGAGCTGGTTTCAGTCAGGCACTGAAATTGAAGGTGAAATGCATCGTGATAACGAGGGAAAAAAGAAAAAGGGTGCATGAAGTACATTTCTGTAAGTTGAAGGGTAATGTGTCTATCGTTGCTTTGGAGGCACTGATGATCAGATAATGCCAAACAAGTGTCATGTCTCACAAGCTCTCTTTGCTAAGACTGTACATTGACTGTATGTTGACTAGACTGATGCCAGATTTTAGGGAACAGGAGTAAGAGATGCTTTCCTGATCATCCTGTGTTTTATCATGGCTCTTGAAGACTGTGCACCTAGTGTTTTTCCAGTGGCTGCTGTTTGGGAATCCTTTTATGTGCCTAGATTTAGGTGTTTTGGGCAATTTTAGGTGGCTTCTGATCTCTTAGTTAGGTCCAGCTGCTAGATCACAAGGTCTCCTGGAGAGCCTGTGTTACTTTTGCCTCCCTCCTTTCTGAAACAATGATTCTTTAACAACAATTTGAATGACTGTGGAGACTGAATAGTTATAGCCAATTCAGTTGCACAGAATACTTCCACAGAAAAAGAGCTTGATGATGATTCCACAGTAACAGCCAAAGACAATTCAGGGATCACCTTTAATGCAGGGAAACACTTGTATATTAAAGTGGATATTTAATTTATATGAAGCAGAATATATTTGGTAAGGATTATGAGATTTAGTTACTGTGATCATTTTCCTCAAAAGACATCTTAAGACATTTTACTTGGGTAATTTTCCTCCCTTGTGCTCCCTAAATCTTCAGCTCCAGTGAACAGTTTTTCCTGTTTAATATAAAGAAGGAAAATGATCCCCTTATTCTGGGCAGGAATTGACTGGAAATTCATTCATTTACTGGAAATTAATGTATAATTCTTCTGAATTTTCATAGTGACTGTTCTCCTCTGAGCACTATACCACATTTTTCTGCAGCAGTTGTAACAAAAGAATCCCTTGAGATTTGTTTCTATCTTTGTGTAAGTTCATTTAAAAAATAGCTTTGAAGACTGCAATGTCTTGTTCAGAAAAGTGGGAAAAAGGCTCCATTTATGATTGTGATGACTCCATTTCCAGTCACAGAAGAAAAATCTTCATTCCCACATATAAGATTTCAAAGGGCAGAGTTGGTCTGTGTATTTTTTGTTTGTTTTTGGGTTTTTTTGGGGTTTTTGGTTTTTTTTTTTTTTTTTTTTTTTTTTTTACTTTTCACAAATTGTAGAAAGGTTATAGCTCTGATTATTATATTTCAGTGGTTTGTCAGAAGGTTTGCTTCTAAACTTTTTAGCTAAACCAGACATGAAACAAATTCTATATTGCAATTTATGGGATGCAGTTCCATTGCTTACTATTAATAAACAAGAAAGATATTGCTAGAAAAAGATATTGTGACTGAAGTTACCTTCACAGTCTCTCTTCAGCAACTTCAGCTGTGACAGGATATGTTTTGCAAACACAAAAGCTGTCACACAACCATCTTTTTTATGTGTTTGTTTGCTTGCTTTTCTCAGTCTCTGCACAGCACAAATCACATAATGTTTCTGTAAAATCAAGTAACAAAAAGAACCTGGGTTATATCTGCTCAAATCCTCAAGATAACTTAGCTTGCAAGGAGTGGGGAAAGAAGGGATTGCAAAAAGAAAACAGTGACAGTGCTCTGTGACAGAAACTGGTTGTAGGGTAAGTAGCTGGGCTTCATTTAAGTTTCTTCCTTGCCCAAGTGTTTATGCAGATCCCCTGCACAGAGCATTAGTTCACATTTTATAGAGACTGCCTTCAAAAAATTGAGGATTTTAGCAAATGGTTTGCAGCTTGTTGAAAGAGAAGTTTCAAATCAGACCTTCTTCCCTCACCCTGGGGGCCCAGAGAATTAGGCATGTACTACCAGATAGATTCTACAGAAAGAAAGCTGGAGCACTGAGAGATTTGAGTTCCCACCAAATCAGTCACAAAGTTAAAATTAGAGCCTGTTATTCCAAACTTGTTTGTTCAATTATGACAAGTTTTAAGATTGGCACTAAGAACAGAGAATAACAACAGTTACTCCAGTGCCTTCATTTACTCTTGTTGATCTTTGAAAATATAATTCTAGGATGTTCAATTGTTCTGGCCTTTAACTCTGAAGCTGCTCAGCACAGAAACAGAAGAAAATAAGTGATTTTACCACTGTCTCAGGAAGGAAGTTCTGACAGGTGTCTTTCTTTATATCAGTAACTTATTATCAGAATCACAGCTGAAGTAGGGAGCCATGTTGAAGTAAGAGTGGCAACCATTATAAGTTTGTCAGCAATTAAGTTAATGACTATGTTCTTATGTTCTCCTTTCATAGCCCATGGGGGGAGCATTATGTACAATTACTTGCCTTTGCAACTAACAACAAAGTAGGACAGGGAAAATATGCTAATGAAATCACATAAAATTCTGTTTAGAAAACCTCTGACCTGTTTGCTGAAAGGATTTTTTCCCCCAAAGTATTTAGAAATTGCTACTGAGAAGAATTATAAGACAGATTCAAATACTTAGAAATAAACTTTGGAAAAATTGATAGCTTTTGATCCCTCTAACCAACTAATGACTTCTCTGCATGTATTCTATGAAAAACATTATAAGTAATTATATTTGTTAAATAATGTAATGAGCTTATTTTTTATCAGGATTACTTTTGAAAGAAAATGTCATTTGACAAGTCAAAGAATATTTTACTTTAGTCTTCACTTGTAGACCAAGCTTAAAAATAAGCATTAAGCTGTATAGTATATAAAATAAATGAAATGGAAAAAAAAAGCCTATGCTCTTCTGAGATCTTATCTTAGAGGTCTTTCCCAACTGAATGCTTCTATTTTTTTTCTCACTCAGCCTGTTTGAGGAGTAGAAGATAAACATTTGTAAGCAGAGAGTGGGCAGTTTTCAAAATTGGATGATATACCCACTGTCTAGGTGGAACATCATACTTAAAAACTGTGCTCTTGCTGCAGAGGAGCCATCTATTACCAGTCTCTGAACAAGTGCCTGGATGAAGACTTTTTATTCTTAAAGAGTGCCCAGGTCCAAAGCCTTAGAGATATTCTGAGCTGGATCATTAATAGCTCAATCACTAGGAAATTTAATTTTACCTCAAAGTGCTGACAGGCTGGGTTCTTCAATTCTAAAAAATGTTGCATCCTGCATAATCTCTTCCGAGTGCCATTACATCAAAGACACTGCACTGAGTTACAAGCCCTTTCTTATACTTTCTGGAAGTTAGTTCCCTTCTTCCTTGATATTTTTGCTTTGGCTTTTGTACTTTTGAGGCACTACTTCCTTGCCAAACTCTTTATAGCTGTATTATGTTGGGGTTTGCTGTGTGCCATTCAGCTTGGAAGAGGAGACTAATGTATTGTTCCTAAATTCCTTCTCCTCAGAGTAAAGGCTCTCAGTCTTTCTGCTGGTAGTAAGAAAACGGAGCAGACTCCTTCAAACTGGACATGTCAGCGTGAAGGCAAAGTTTCTGAGACTACGGCAGGCCATTCCAATGCGTACATTTATTCTCCCCCTTTTCTACAAAGCAAAATAGGGTGTGATTTCAAAACCAAGGGAACTTGGAAAGAGTAGAAAGCTTGTAGTCACTGGAGCCCTCAATCCACAATCCTGTCTGATGCTCTTTGACAGGTCTAATGTTCTAAATTGCCAGTACCATGAAGTTGGTCTTTATTCATCCCTGGATAGAAGAGTTTAGGGCAGCCTTCTTCTGTTGTCAGAAAAGTGGACAGTGCATGGCATCAGACTTAAAAAGTTTATAACCTGACTTTCCTCACACAAGAAGTTACAACAGTACCAGCAGTACCAGGGTAGATAACAGAGGACGGAGTGGGTTGTGAGCCGCAAGAAGGTCTGGACTAGGAATGGTTTTGCTTCATGATGGGCTAATGCACTAATGATGTTTCTGCACAGCACATCTGCAGAAAGAGTGTTATTTCACTCCTGTACATAGTTGGTTCTTCCTTTTTTTATCTCATTTTGTTGTTGTTTGGTTTGTGTGTGGGGTTTTTTACACACGTTGCAATTCCTTTCTTTTTTTAAAAAAGCTGTAATGGACCAGGTACACATACTACCCAACTATCTATGAATGCACACTAGTAAACACAGAATGCAAAATTTTGCATGTTGTGAAGTCCTACTGATGAACATCGAGGGCCAACTTCACAAAATGTAGTAAGAAATAAACTGGCTCGCCAGTCTTTATTGTATTTTCTCCTTCGGAAAGAGCTTGGAGTTGGGAGACACTTAGACCAAAAAATTCCATGAAGGAGATTACTGTTCGGAGCTCCATTGATTCCTTTTATTGACAATTTGGAGAATTTGGTATTGGTGTAGGCTGGGGATTCAAGTAAGCTGTTCAATCAAGGGTGAGAGTTTGGCCTCCAGCTGCAGAATGTCTAGTCTTAAAAAAACCCCAAAATAATAAAAAAACATTCCAATTGCAAGTGACTAGTATTCTAAATCCCCATCTGATGTTTGCTCCAGTTTTGTGGTTGTTTCCATAAAAAGACAGCACTGTCAAAAGCTGGCATTTTCAATGAAATTTGAAGAGAACCTAATATTTTTCAGACTTGAGAGTTAATATTAAATGCTATTAGTTGATAGTTTCAGTCAACTACCATATCTTGAACTATTCTGTTTTGAACTGCAAACAAGTGTATTTTGCTGGGGTAACCTAAATATTTTAGTGATTATATCCCTTGTTACCATATCAATTACTGGAAGATCATTAGACATTTTGTGTCTTGCTGCTTTGGGAGTGATTAATGACACTGACTGTGAAGTCCCAAGGCATTCTCTGGGCATCAGTTGAATGTTCTCACTTTCTCAGTCAGGAAATCCTAGTGCTTTGTCAGTACTTGCACTACAGTACCTTTTCCCCTTTTTTTCCTGATGAAAAATATATTCTAAATTTTTCTTCCTTTAAGACAACATTTCACTTGCGTACTTCCCTGGTGAACATCTGGTCTCGTTGCTCATGTTCTCTCATTCTTCCAAGTGTTGACAAATCAGCTTTGGCACCACTTCCATAAGCAGCTAAATCTTGCATGCAGGTGATTCCCTTAGCTTCAGTGTACTTATTTACTTAGTCAAAACGAGATCTTTTCTGAGACCTCTGTAGGTTTTTGTTTATTTGGTGTGTTTTCTTTGTAAAGGTTGTAAAAGGAGCAGTTGAAGTCATTCATCATGAAACCCTGTTGAATAAGGACCGTGGGTTTGGGCTTTCAAAAATAAATGCCTTTTCCTCCTAATTTTTATATATGTATTTTGAAAAAAATCTTCATTACAATATAGAGGTACTTAGTAACATCATATAATGATATAATTCTATTGTTTCCTATTAAAGAATTTAAAGTTGTTGACAAATGTTAATATTATTTTCTTTGAGTTATAAAAGCAATTGTGTTCTCATGGAAACAGTGAATTATTCTTATTTCTTGGGACAAGCTACAGAAAAATAATAAATGCCAAATAAAACCCAGATATTTTTCTGGTCTTTTAATTTAGCAAAAAAAAAAAAAAAACCCAAAAAAACAAAAAAACAAAAAAACCCCCAAAAAAACCCCCAAAAAACCACAAACCAAACTTCTCTTATTTCTCTTATTGAAACATCTGGCAAGGGTTTTTTTCCTGTGGGTCCTAGTTCTAGAGCTGTGTCCTTGAATTCAGCTCTTGAAGGCTGCATGCATTTGAGCTCCCTGTCTCTCCAAAGAGCACTCTGGCTGTGTATCCATGAGGGCAGGCTTTCCCTTGTGCATTGTTTCCCACTTCTCATCAGGGATGCTTCTGCCTTTCTGCCATAATCTCCTTTGTGCACTGCACAATCTGCCTACCCAGCTTTTTTGGCAATCTGCACTCTGCTTTGCCCTAAGGCAGCTCTGGTCTGAAAGTGCTGTGCTGGGATGTATATAATCAGCACTTTTTGAATTGGAGCTGCTTCTGTCCACCTTGGCAAGATTGCCAGAAAGTCTTGCAGACAGCCCAGCTGTTTGTTAGTGAGCAAGGCCTGAGTCTCAACTTTAGCTATTCAAGGCTCTGTTGGAGGGGATTATAATTCAAAATTTGGGGTGTGAACATTATTCATGTTTAGTTTTAATCACATTTACACTGCTCTTTTCATAACTCATCTAGATTAATTGCAATGAGGTCAGTCAGCAGCAGGGAATATGTTCTGAACAAGGTAAAACTTCACACCTTCCTGCTTGGAAAAGGGCAGAGTATCACAGAGAGCCATAAAATCAGGAGTGGCATGAAAAATGGGAGTGTGAAATAATTTAATCACTGTTTCTCAAAATACAGGGACTCAAGTCAGTCAATGGAACTATTTGATTTAAAAATAAATTAAATACTTTTTCACACAATGTACCATTATGTTGTGAATTCATTCCCAGTGCAATCTTGAGATGGCTAAAAGCATAAATGGGTTTCTAAAGCAATTCTGTGAATTCATAAAGAATAACTCAATTGGTGACTAGAAGAAAATCTGTTCTGGATGCAGACTCAGAAGGCACATGTCTGGCTACTGTGTAGATATACGAAGAATTTTTTTTATAGCAATCTCTAGACATTTTCAGCTGGCAAATTTCAGAGGAGAGGATCCAGGCTAAGCAGACCAGTGCCTCACTGTTATAGTTGTTCTTGTGCTTCTTGAGTTCCCTTCTGCTCTGGCCTCTGACAACACAGTCCCTGAATGTGTGTGTGTGTCTCTGCTGGCTGCTGGAAGGGATCCAGATGAACACTCCAGAGCAGGGAGTGTGATATAGGGCTAGAACTGCCTGTCAGGTTTCAAGAGGTGTAGTAAAAACACAACCTGGGTGACAATCCAGCTTTTCAACTTTTAAGATAAACCTTCAGAGAGTGGTAATGTCAAGTTATTAAGTGAGATGGGTGGTGTGGAAGATGACACTTGGTTTGACCCACAAATGCAAGTGGTTTTGTTTATATGTTGGTAACCAGGCACATTGCTGTCCTATGCCTGACTGGGAAATCATGATGAACTTTCTCTTTGAAATGGAACTGTACAAAACAATGTAGTTGCTACAGGTTTCACCCCTGCTAAATGTGACTATGACCAGTGCATGGCTGGATAAATAAATTTTCTGTGTATAATGTATGTTCTAGCTGCCTTTATCCTTTTAAATGTTTGTGGAATAAAGCTT
This sequence comes from Catharus ustulatus, assembly GCF_009819885.2. NCBI lineage: Eukaryota > Metazoa > Chordata > Aves > Passeriformes > Turdidae > Catharus > Catharus ustulatus. The sequence continues at coordinate 86,807,827 of NC_046221.1, forward strand.
GGAGAAAGAAAAGGTAAGTGATAATAACAAAGCAGAGGGGTACACTGGGAGACGTGGACCAAGAATTGTTTGCTTTAAGGCTGCTGGGGAGGAGCTGTGATTGCTCTCAAACATTAACATAATCAAGAAAAGTCATTACTTGCCACCAACTTTGTCTCATTTCGCCCAACTCACACTACTAGGGTTTAAAATTGGTAATGCTGAGTGACTTACCAATAGCAGCTATCATTTCTATATTCAAGGTATATGTATTCAAAACTAATGTGTTCAAAACATAAATCACTTTGATTTCAAAGTGTGCTTCAGTGCCCTTGAAATTTCAGTAGCACACTCATTAGGAAAAATGGGGCCATGACACAATGGAAAGTGAAGGTCTCTTCAAGGGAGTTTCTTTTCTTTACTGTGCATTATTTCTTTTATATTTTATAATTTTTAAGTGTCTAGAATTATGCTGTGTACATTATGGAAGAAAATACCAGCTCTGTGAGGTTATTTGTCTGTTAATAGGAAAGACTTAAAAGAGAATTTAGGTGAGCCAGAGATGTTGGAGCTCATTGCTATGATCTGAAAAACTCTGCATGTGGTAAAGTAATCCTAGAACTATCTCGGATAGCTGCCTCTGAAGTAGTGACACATTCTGCTGGTGTGAGCCATCAGTGTCGATCTCAGCCAGAAGTGCCTTGGTTGGACTGGAACACTGAACAGAGCAATGTCTATCCTGGTGTAATTTCTGAGCTTGCCAGTTGCCCAGACAGGCTCTACCCTTGCATGTGTCAGTGCCTAGCCCCTGCCTCAGAGCTTACTGGTAGCAGGAGCTCTCCAGTAAGTTACTGGTCACAGCACCTAACCAGGAAAGGAGGGGGCATGGGCTCTGCTCTTCTCCTTATCCTGAGGGCACTCTCCCACCATCTGGGATGTTAGGATGCCACCAGCACTGAATGCAACCATTTTCCACTTCTCTGACAAGCTGGGCCACTGGAGAAGGAAGAAATTAAAAAAACTCCTCCAACTATACCAGAACACATGGGATGACATAGTGCAGTATTTCAGGTAGCTGATTGAACAATGTGGACCTTGGAACTCCAACTGCCGTTCACAAGATCCTCAGTTTTCTATTTCTGGACTCTAGATATTTTGTTTTAAAATAGTCACTGCATAAAATCCTTTCAGTTCTTTAAACATTTGCCTTTTATGCAAGCATGAAAGAAAAACTTGTGAATGTATGTAGAAATAATTAAGGTTATTCTTTGTAATGACCCAGTGAAGTACATAGTCTCACTGTCAAAAACAAATTAATATGTTTCTAATTGATTTTTTTTAAATTAATCCTTAACTGGATGTTAAGTTGTAGTGTGTGTATAGTGCTTACAATAAATGGTGGAGCCATATTTATTGTGATACAAAGTCAGCAGTCACCAGTTTGCTGTGTGTGTCCTTGTTCAACAATGGATACAGACACTGTTAGTTAAAGAGTGATGGCAGAAACACGTAGAAAATTTCCTGTCTCAATGCACATATTTCTAGCTATGGCTAGGGCAATAAAGTAGTGCCAGGGCTCCATGAAATGAAGATAAATGCATGTCTTTGCTTATGGTTCCAGGAAAACTGGAGTTTATCTTCATTCTTACCTCAGCCTTTCCAGTTGTTGGCCACCTGGAGGTAAAACCACATGACTGGGTCTGATACTGCATATACTTACATATTTGTGTAAGAACATGTTATGCATATATAAAGATGTGCTAGATCTAGTCTAGTATATCACTACTATCTGGAATATTTATTTGTCTTTTTCAGAAAAAATGTGAGTGCAATTCAAACACACAAAATGAAGCTTTAAAGTTTTTTGCTTATAATAACAGGGGCTTGGACATTTGTTGGTTAGTTCTAAAAACCATAATGGAAGGTGAACTTACAGAGAAAAGAACTGAGACATCAAAAGACACACTTGTAAGCAATAGAGGATACTGTAAAAGGGAAAATTATATTATATTCAGAAAGATCAGGCACCTCTGAGAGAAAGAAAAAATGAATACTATGGAAGACAATGATTTAAAAATATGAGAAGAAAATTAAAGGGAAAAGTGTACATACTAAAGGCAACAAAGAAAATACTTATTGAACATCTCTTACTTTTTTTTCCCTTTAACACTATTCAGGCAAATAAAAGGAGTTCAACACCAAAGCTGAGATAGGTTTAACACTATCCTTTTTGTAAAAGAAGATGGGAGTGAATATGAGTTGGAAGACCAAAGAAAATCAGGGCACTCAGAGACGCTAACACAGAAGAGAACACACCTAAAATTGAATAATAATAAAAGGGCAGGTTTGGTTTTTTTTTCTTTGATATATGAGAAGAGTATTTAGGATTTTTAAATAGTCTGTATAACTGACAGTGAGAGCAGTAGTGAGCCTCAGTAACTGAGCTTTTCCATTTCCTTGCTTTGAAAAGACATTAGAAGCAATCCAGTTCCCTGACTCACTACTTCTGTATATTAAAAATCTCCGTAGAAATACATGCAAGGCCTAGAGAAGTCTGCTTGCTCATCAAGTGGCGACAAAAAAAGAGTGGTTCGTGGTTCAGGTTATGGTATCAAAGGGAGACTGCACATATCAGCTCTCCCTGACAGAGCAGTGACTTTATGGGCCTCTGTGTTGCCTTGTCACAGAAGGTTGAAGCACAGGGACTGGACGTGCTTTTCAGAAGGCTCTCATGAAAATAGAAATGGTGAAAAGCTGAACTGGCACCGTTCACTGTTTAAAGGCTTCCTGTCAGTGTGTTTTTGAGTGAAAGCTTAATTTCAAGTATGCTTAGAACTTAGATATGGGGTAGAAAATTTAGAAAAGAGGGCAAGTGATTACTGGGAAAGCGGATAGATGAGAGGAGAGCAAGGAGAAGGAAGCTATCACATGCCTCTTTAGGGAGTTGTTGGAACCAAAGAATAAATGCAAAATATAGCATAGCCTTAAATAATTATTCATCAAAACACAAGAAGACAACAAGATTTTATTCTTTTAATTTTCCTTCCTTCTTTAAAAATGGATTTTCATTTATTTGAAAATTCCTTTTTTTTTTTTTTTTTTTTTTTTAACTGAGGCCCATGCTGTGAGATCTGAAGGCAGTGCTTATTAAATTAAATGGGACTATCTGACTGGAGATAAGGTTGGTTTGTGTTTTGTTTTCTTTTGTGGGGATTGCCAGATACTGGAACAGGTTGTGCAGAGGGGCTGTGGAGTTTGTGACCCTAGTGGTTTTGAAAAGTCTGAGATGCTGATGTGAATTCAATGTTAGCTTTGATTTGTGGAGGAAGCTGGACCTCCTGAGGTTTCTTCCAACCTCAATTATTCTGTGAGTCTGCTTATTACATCTCTGCTCTCTTTATCATGCTGGAAGAATATAGGACATGGGACCTCATAGCTGTGTCCACACTTTATCTTGCATATGGAACTTTACATGCTTTGAAAAACAAACAAAAAGAAGAAATAAAATTGCATTCCTTTTCCCATATGTTATGATTATCCTTGGTTCTTACGTCTGAAATAAATGCAGCATTACAGAATATTTATTGCTTAGGGTTGATTTAGCCTCATCTTATATGCACTGCAGATCTCAGAAATTTTTCTTTGGAGAGCTTCTCTGTAAAGGCCTGTTACAGCAGCCTAGCAAAATCAAAGGATAACAATTATGGAAAACTTTAACAGCACATTTGTGGCAGTGCTGGTTACATATCTGGCTGACAATGCCACTGCTGGTGAGAGCTGTCCCATCTGCCCACTTACACTGCTTGCAGGAGATATCAACAATGCTGTGCTGTAGAACAGAACCTGGCAGGCAAAAATGCAATTGGAAAGGTGTTAAAGGGTGATAATAGGATAGATTATCTTATCAGAGCTATCTGATTATGTAGAATATCACAGATATAGTGACTGATTTGAGAGGATACTCTGATAGTGCATATCCTTGATAAGCATTGCCTGATGGCATGTCTATGGAGCAACAAGTAGAAGAAAATATTAAAATTTCCTGAAAAAAAATCAAAACCCTTAGAAAAGAGATTAATGGAAAATAATGTATGTATTCCTTGCTGTGTCATCTATAAGAATTTAGATTGGATAAGGAGTCAGAGACTGTCACACATGAAATGTCTCAGCTGCTAAAACCCATGGCTGATCTTTCAAAAGACCTGAGTAATTCACTAAGTGAATTCCAGAATTTCAGAATGTGAGTTAGTGAAATCACACACTCCTTGGCATTAGCTCCCAGTGCATAAAAACTTCTGTTATTTATGACACGTTAACACATATGAACAACTGGGCTGAGAAAGAGGGTTAAGTGTAGGGTTTTTTAAATTTTATTGCAAATACAGCACCTAGGCCCTTTTATTGACAAACGCTTTGCACCAGGAGTCCTACAGAGTTGCATGATGGGTTTTGTCAAAGACTGGTCCAGAAATACCCCTATATCTTTCCTAGGACAGTTTCAAAAGTTTTTCCTCCCCCTTTTCATCAGTTCTCTGAAAAAGTATCTCCCGAGTGTGAAGTTGCTCTTTTGTTGAACTACCTTTCCTTCACCTTTACATCCCTTAATAAAGCCACCACTTTGTATTTACTGTTGTTGGTGAAATAATTGCTGTATTTTTCAGTTGAAACGTAAAGGATATCTTACAAAAAATCCCATTTTTTCTGGTAGAATATATTTTGATGAAAAATAATTTCAACTTTAGTTTTTATGTCTTTCTTTAAAGCATCCAGTACTAACTGGCTACTTATGCACATATCATGCTTGACTCTGAAAAAATAACTACAGCAAAAACCTATGATCCTTCATAACAGAAAGGTTGGCTGTATACCAGTCAAATTTCAGATAAAAAATTTTAAATTTCTTTTTGAAAATAAGAGTTTGATTATGGGTCAGAGGCAGAAAGGAAGAATGGCAGGCTCAAACAGCAGATGTCTTATCAAGGAAGAGGGCAAGTCACCCTCAGTCTTACTAGAGCTACAGTTATTTCTTCCTCTCTAGGTCAAATACTGCTAATAAATCCAGGATCATTGTACAGCTGTGAAAAACTACATCCACTGCATAGAAGACCTTTTACCAGTGGTGCTTTCGATTTGATAAGGCTGAAATTACTTAGAGATGAGAGAGTAGAGGGAATGATTATCAAAAAGAAAATCTGCAAGCAGTTCAGCATTTCTCATCATCCTTTTTTTCTCTTTTCTAGGAAACACAGTTGTAGCAACAGATATTGATCTAGCCCTTGACACAACTTCTAGTTTGCTGCTAGACTGAATGTTGTGGATTTCTTAATATGTAGTGGCGTTTATCTTTCCACAATCAGGTTCAGTTTCATTTGGCAAAAGGTAGCACTTCAACTAGACTGAACTTTGGGATGTGTCAAAATGTAAAGCCTGAGGGGTCTTTTGCCTGTTTATGTTGCTTTTGCAAACATGCACAATGCCAGCTGTGCAAAATGTCCCTTCTGCCTTAGGCTGGACAGGAAATGCACCCTGTCTTCCTACGCTTGGCTATCCTAATCCCCGTTTGTGATTGCCAAGTGTGATTACTGCAACATGTTGCACTGAAAAATCAAACTGCTAGCCAAGTCAATAGATCCAAAGGGAGAAATGGAAGTTTACAGAGAGGTCCCTGGTATTGTTGAAATACTAACTAGGAGTGCTAGGTCAAGTGTTAACAAGAGACATGTCTATGCCATAGCAACCTCCTGGCTTTCACAAATCTTAAAAAGCCACTAAAACCAAAATTGAACAAAAACCCCTCTATTTATGTTAAATAGATTTGCTATATCACAAATTTGCAGAGAATTCTTAGGTAGTTTTGCGTTCTGTAAAACCCAGCAAGGAAATGGGGCCTTGTATGCAGCTGCTTTGCAGTTCTGTTACTCATGGAAGCCTGTAAATATTGTTTCTGTATTGATAAAGGTGACTGGAATTCTGTAGAGCTAAGCTGTGTTTCTTGGTTGGTGGATTCAGCAGCTGAACAATGTAGGTGAAACCAGAGGTACTAATATATTTTTACCCCCTTACATTTCCTACATGATGTGTTTTCTTTTTGGCTCACCCTGGCACACTGTTGAAGCCCTCAGCCCTTCTTGTGTTCCATGACAGGCAAGGGTAAGCCATGTCCTTCTCACAGCTCTGCCTCTAGAAACATGACTTGCTACATGCAATATTTTTAGCTATCTGAAGTTTTCTTTATTAGCAGAATAATATATATCCTGAGCTCTCTTGTTATTGTTGGTGAATGCATCTATTATTTTTACATACATCTATTACAGAATATTCTTTCTCTAAAAGATTTTGAGTGAAAGGGCATGCAAATAATCTTCCCAGTGTGAAATAAAATTCCATGAAAGAACACTGACAAACAGTTGAAATGTTCTCTAGACCATCTGAAATTTTGCATGTCACCATTGTGCTTGTGACCTTTGCTCTTTTTCCTTTTCTGTTCTGTGAATGATTCATATTTTTCTTGTTGCTGCCAACTCAGTTCTCAGTGCCAGTTCCTAAGCTATCATCCAGTTTCAACTTACTTTTGCTCATATATAAAATAAGCTGAATATCCCTGTTTAATTTCTCACCCTAGGAAGTGGGTTAAAAGTAGCTAGCAGGTCTCATGCAGCTACTAAGGAAGCAGGTTTGGTCTTTGAGACTGTAATCTGTTTAAATTGCTACATTTTCCTATTTTAACCTCTACTTACTCCCTGCTTGTCTTTGTCTCCCGTTCCCTCCAGAACACTTCAACTCTTCAGTTCTTTTTAAGTGTTCACTTTTCTTCACAATCAGCTATGGAAAGGGAACATACATAGACCCTGACAAAATATATTTGTTTGTGACACATCATATAAAATACACAGTTCACATTTTAATATCCTATTTTTGTGAAGGTAGATCTCAGGAACAACTGGTGAAAAATGGCCCTGGCTGGCTGAGAACCAGAATTGTATTGTGCAATAATTAGGCAGTCATTTCTCCTGGAAGTTATTAATTTTGTCTGTGTATATAGAAACTTAAGGATTTTTAACCTAAAGTGTCTTTCACTTGAAATATCTTAGAATCTGAACAAAAATAGAAGGGCAGATACTTAAAAACAAACATGACAATCAAATGTGAAGAAGTTTATAGGGTTAAAACATAAAAATACAGTACATTTTCAGTTTGATTCCTGTCCAGATATTTTTTTTTGTTTTCTTTGGTAGACAACATGAAAGATAATCACTTGGTCTTTCTGCCTAGTAAAATTAAGGAGTAATACCTATCGAAGAATTGCTACAGAAGTATGTTTCAAGAAAAGTTTATTTCCACTGGTACTGCAACATAAACTGAATTCCAGTGTTACTATCATTTGTCTAGGGGCTGTCCTTCAAATACTGTCTATTTTGCCTTTTTTTTCTCCCCTCTGAATACTAATGGCAGATATCTGGAAATGTGTATTTTGTTTAATCAAAGTAATACAAACAGCTATTATCACACCTTTTGAACATTCAGTTGAAAGTCTTGTGCCATGTCTACAGTTTACATGTGCACAAAGTTCCAGATTCCTGCATTATGTGAATGATGTCTGGGGTATGGTGCATTAAGAAGTTAAACACAGAAGGAAGACAAAACAGGAACACCAAGACACAAATTATTTACAGTTTTTTCTTGGTTAAGTTTTTTTTTTTGTTTGTTTGATGTCTTTTGGTTTTGTTTTTTGTTTTCAGCCTAATAAAGCCACTGTTTAACTCCTTTATGTCATATTTCTTCTTAAAAAACATTTTCTAGTTTTCTTGACAGGACCCACAAGATCTCTCGTTTTTTCATATTCAAGCAAAGCCATGCAAAATGAATACAAATCCTGAAGCTGTATGTGAATGTCAATGCTGCAGAATGCCAGAAGTCTGTTGGCAATTTGTGTGAAAATGTCCCAGCTGTGAGCTCGCTGGCTCAGGTGCTTCCAGCTGTGCTGCTGCTGTGGCATGAAGTGCAGTGCAAGCTGCAAGCTCTCCAAATCTGTGTAAATACTTAACCCAAAGCTGCACCATGCCCTGGTGCTGTGTCTGCGTGGCTATCACCCAGTGCAGACAGTGCAGAGCTGGTTTTCCAGTTTCTACATTAGTTGTAGTCATACTTTTTATTACTGTGTAGACCTACTACTGTAGGGCTTTGTACCCTACATGTAGTCAGTACAAGCTAAAACAGGGAATGCCAATTATTGTTCATTGTATCTGTTGGTTTGGGTTTGCTTTTACTTGTGTTTTAGACATCTAATTCCACATAAAATAAGATGCTGTGGCAGGTTGTCTCTGTTTTACAAGGTTAAAGTTAAAAATAGTCATAATGAGATAACTGAAAGGAGATCCTTCTAACATGAAAAAGGAAGTAGATAATATGTTAAGTTCTATTTATTTACTGAAATTGTGGTGCCTTGGTACCACTTTCCTACTATTCTCTCCCCACTAGTGGTAAAGGATCAGATCATCACTGGGGGAAAGGATGAACTATTTCTGTAACATTCTTTTTTTTTCCTATCTTTGATCACTTAGTTCTTTCTCAATACCTGTTATTAAAACAAAAATCTAGGAAAGATTGAGATATTTCAGTAACTGCATTCCTGCTAAACCTTGGGGAAGATGACTGTGTTTTACTGAGTTCTGTGAAGCACTGATTGTCAAATAGCACTGAAATGACCAATTTCTGTTTTGACACAACCTCTGCTGTCTTTAGACGTGCTTAATAGTGGTTTTGTTTTGTTTTGTTTTTCTCTTTGGCCTTCAGTATAGAGATTACTGGGAATGCAGGTAAAAGGAAAGACTCCTTCTGTTTCTGTCCACCCTGCATCTTTCTTTAAGGAAGGAAAATATGGTCATCTCAATTGTTATGCTTTTGTTTCTGTTATCTCTGATAAAATCCAGTAAACAGGCTGTGCTTATTCATTTTCTGCAAAAGAAATAGGTTTTCTTGATTGATCCCTTTATCTGGCTGTGAGGCACAAAAGAAAATATTTCAGTTAACATCTACCTAGCCATTGCAATTTAGATCTGGAGTGTTCAATACATTTCATAAATGCATTATTCACCAGCTCATCTTAAAATAACACTGAAGATGCTGTATTACCAAACACTATTTTTTGGTTCTTTTTCTCCAAGTTTGACATGTTCTCAGTGAACCTTTCTGTGATGTTCCTTTCTATGCCATCTTTCCTGTTCATTTTCTAGTTCCATGTAGATATTGTTAACTACATTCTGTAAACTTTGTATGGGATTTTGTAAAAATCCCATTTTACAAGTTGTATTTTGTAAAAAATAAATGCTCTAGATATACTAAAGGTACCTAGTATTTCTGTAGCAGCACAAAATAAGGTGCAATGTGTATGAGGTGGCTTATGCTAATGATTTCTCATGCTCTTACTCTCTTTACTTTTTTTTTCCTGTCTCTCTTGGTGCTCTCTGGTGCCTTCTGTTATGGCTTACTAAAATTTAGGTCCTCTGGGTGCTATGTTACTAACAGCTCCCTAATATAATCTACTTTTGGTTTTATAAATTTTTTTTCATTGCATGTATTTCAGCTCTTGTTCTCTAACTTTTCATAATGCCTGTCTGTGAACTAGCTTTGCGTCCTCCACTACTTCAGTTTTTAGTAAAACAGTTGTTGTTTATCATTACATAATTGTTGATAAGAGAATATCTTTTAATCCAGCACAGACATTTCTCTTGACTAATTGAAAGCTGTTCCCCTGAAAAATATTCTGCAGTGAGAAGACTCCAGCTGCCTCTTTTCTAATTCTGAAATTGAGATAGTGTCTTTGCCCATGAATTACAAACCACATTTCAGAACAAACTGTTTATGTTGGGTCAGAAGATGTTTATCAGGATTGTCTGTGTGCCTACTTTTTCACATAGTTAAAACAGAGACTGCATTGCCTCTAAGAACTGACCTCAGGAAAATCTTAGTAGGAAGAAAAAAGTCAAAATATTAATGCACGGCAACTCCATTTAGATGGTAAATAAATGTACTCATGGATTCCTCTTTGCACAGCCTTAGTTTGGCAGCAGAAGAAAGAGACAAATGAGGGAGAGAAGCAGTACCTCACACATACCAGGCTCTGGAGGTAGCTGGGTAGCTGGGCATGACAGTAAGAGGTGATTTCATACAAGCTGCTTCTCATGCCAACCATTTATTTTGCCTTCCGCAGTGTGTTCCTCTGTGCTCATCAGTCTGAGCAAATTTGAAATCTAAATTCCTGTTTCAGAATTTTTTAACGTGGAGCAGAATACAGTCCAAGGCCAGTAATGTCCACTTGAATACTCCTGAAGCCAACAGCTGAAGATGAGGTATTAGCAGCCCACTGGAGACTGAGGACACAATCATTTCAATCCAGGAAAAAAAAAGGGAAGTGACAAAGCTGAGGTTGAAAAAGCAGTATATCCTTCCTGCTAAAGGTTTATGGGAATAATTAAGACTTTTTTCAGAGCCAGGACCTGGTTTTGAAAACAGCCTTGATGAAGCTGCCTAATAACAAGAAATGAGGAGTCATATCTAAATACAAATAGAAATGACATGAAAATAGCCACTGAAGTGTCATGACTCATGTAGCTGGAATTCTGTCAAAGACATTTCGCTGGCATGACAATGGAGCTCTTACTAACATGCCTACCCAGTCTCACCATCTGAATTCTGCTGAATTAATACTGATGCACACCAGGATAATGATGTGAGAGGGACACCTGCCTGAGTCTTCTCCAGAGCAACCTTTGCTATGTTTAGGGAGTACTACAGCCAGGAGTGTTTTTCAGGTGGACAATGGGGAGGAGGAGCCATTTTTTGAGACCACTGGAGTTTCTCTTGATGTCTGTGGGGCTCTTTGATTCTTCTTGTTCATCCAAGACAAGGTGAATGTGATGACAGATGTCATCTCCCTGCATTTTTTTCTCTTGTGATCACTTTACTAGCCATCAGTCACTGCTGTTTGCCCTCTGTTCTTTGGGTTTCCATTTTACTGTCTACATTGTTAATTCCCATCTTTCGGCCTTGGGTCAGCTCCTTTTTTCTTTCTGTACTGATACCTTCCATTCCTGTGTTGAAAAATGACATTGATGCTGTCATGAGACATTTTCTTTCTGCAGACTTTGATCCATCCTCTATGAAAAAAATAAAATGTTGGCTCATCGTAAGTCCCCAGTGACCTTCTCTTGGCTCCCCAAATATGCTGTCTTTTTGCACAACGATGATTCAGAATAAAATCCCTCCTCATGCAATTTATTGATACATTTTTCTTACAAAGTTGAGATGGAAAGACTATTCAGGATATGGTAGGTCATTCTCTTAAAGACTTTCTAGTCCTCCATATAATTCAACTTTACCAGTGCATTGCCATCACCCTGGGTTACTTTCTCTATCACAGTAATTATGTTCTTCCTATTTGCTTCCTTCAAACTGACAGAAGGTTTTTCAAGTCTCTGAACTTGAAAATGAGGCAAATATTTCCAATTCAATGCTGCCTATTCTTTTAAAAATACCTCTATAAGTGATTTCATCCCAACGAACAAATGGAATTTCTTGTAAACTGTGGCACAGAATCACAGTACATGCATGCCTTCATCATATGTGGTCTGATGTTTAAACCACAGAATCATACTAAAGCATCCTTAGAGAAACGTAGTTCAGTGTTTTCACTCATTAATTTTGACAGCCTGCTCTAGATAGTTGGATTTTAAAAGTCAAATCTCTCAGTTGTGTTTCTTTGACAACATTTAGTAGTAAAAGTTATCTTCTCTAAATAGAGAAGATTTTTAGCAATCTTTTTGGCAGCCAAGGAAATGAGACTGGAGAGAGACTGGAGATCAGCACGGAGCTGTCACTGGGAGGAGGTGACTGGGTCTTCTGATCTGTGGCTACTCTTCAGGGGAGCTCTGCATGTTGTTCTCAGCATCTGTTTCAGCATTGATTTCCATTGAGTGTTTTTTCTCTAACCTGTTATTACTTGTCCATTAAGCATACTAAAAAAGCTCCCAGTTATACAGTGAGAGGAAAGTTGAATCCTAAATTAAATAATTAAATTATTAAATTCAGTTTGATGTTGTTCAGGATATTGTCTTGAAAACTTCAGTTGAAAGATCTTCTTCCTCTCCAGGAAGATATATTTGCACCTCTCACTGTAATTTACTTATCTATTTAATACTTTCATGAGAAAAATGGCTCTTCAGACAATTGGTCATTCACATCTGTGAACACCAGTGAAATGGACTTGTGAATGTCAACCTGCTCTAATTATGTGCTGCTGGTAGTGAGACACATCATCATTTAGTTTGATGTAGCAAATTAGAAACCCAAAGTAGGCAAAAATGACAAAGATGAACTTTTTATAGTTATATATATAGTTATGAACTATATATACAGTAATTTCACGACTATAAGGCGCACCCTTATGACTAAAATTTTTCCCTAAACCCGGAAGTGCGCCTTATAGTCCGGTGCGCCTTATCTGATCTACAAAGTTGCGACATTTGCCACCCCGGAAGTGCGAGCCCGCCGGCATCGGGGCGTCCCCGCCGGCATCGGGGTGTCCCCGCCGGCATCGGGGCCTCCCCCGCGCAGGGCAGACCCGCTGGCATCGGGGCCTCCCCCGCGCTGGGCGGGCCCGCCGGCATCGGGGCATCCCCCGCACGGGGTGGGTCCGCCGGCATCGGGGCCTCCCCCACGCGGGGCGGGCCCGCCGACATCGGGACAGCCCCCATGCGGGGGGGGTGAAAGCCACAGGAATCGGATCGGCTGCCGCACGGGGGGAGCGAAAGCCGCAGGAATCGGATCGGCTGCCGCGCGGGAAGGGGCGAAATCCGCCGGAATCACAGCGGCCGCCATGCGGGGGGGGCGAAAGCTGCCGGAATCACAGCGGCTGCCATGCGGAGAGGGGGAAAGCTGCCAGAATCGGATCGGCTGCCGCCCGGGGGGAGCGAAAGCTGCAGGAATCGGATCGGCTGCCGCGCGGGGAGGGGGCAAGCAGCTGGAATCGGGGCAGCGGCGGCACGGGGCAAGCCTGCCGGCATTGGGTCACCCGGAGCGCCAGGGAACTCCCAGAACAGCGGGGCCCTGGGGATGCTGCACGGAGCGGCGGTGGGCATAGCCCAGCCCTGCCGGGTACAGGCAGGCCCGGGAGCCAATGGCTGCCGGATTGAGGCGGGGCCTCGGCCAGCAAGCGTGCGGGAGGAGCTGGGGGCGGAGCCTCGCTGCAAAAAAAAAACCGGTGTGCCTTATAGACCGGTGCGCCTTATCTGATCTACAAAGTTGCAAAATGTGCCGGCTCCCGGGGGGTGCGCCTTATAGTCCGGTGCGCCTTATGGTCGTGAAATTACTGTAGTTATGAACTATTTCATTCAGAGAGTCTCTTATCCTATTTCCTAACTTTTATGGGATAAAAATGAGATTACTGCAACCAAAAAAATAATAAAAACCACAAAAGCCCTCACATCTCAACAACCTAGAGAATGCAGAACTGCAACTGCAGAATTTGAAAATATTAAAAAGGACATACTTTAAATGTGTCTTAAATGTTTGTGACTGGGAGAATGTAGATCCATAAAAAAGCCTTTGCATGTCTCACTACATTAATTATCAGAAGTGGTTATATATCTGTTCTTAATTATATTTGAGTACCCACACATTTGTATGCTAACAGTGCTAATAAGATTTCTAAGACCTAACAGTGTTGTGCTGAGTGTTCAGAGAGCCCAATCCAATAGAAATTTCCATTAGAAAACATACTTGGATCATCACATAAAATGCTGACAAAGGAGAAGATGGAGAAATTGTCCTCTGTTTTAAATAAGGTGGCATTATTTGGAGACATCATCTTCTGTGTTGGAAACTCTGGTTCCTTTACCTCTTCATCCTCAGTAGAGGTTTAAAGCCGCATAATTGCTCTAGTTACTGAGTTCTCGTGATTGTCCTGGCTGGGCTTTGCAAGGAGCCGTGGTTCCTTCAGTCACTATTTCCTCCTTCCGTGCTTTATGGGAAATGGTTAGGCACTTCGCTCTTGAAAAAAAAAGGACTCTTCAGTAAAAGTAGATGCTTTCTTATTTTAAGGAATTAGATACCAAAGACTCTCAAAGAGGGCATGCTAAGTCATAAGCTTCATGTTTGCTGATTTCACTGTCTCTGCACACACAGCTTTCTGTGGAACTTTTTCTGTTCAGTCCCCTTTTTGCAGCATGGCTTCAGCTTCCACCAGACAGAAGATACCTGGGTCCCCAATAGCATAATGCTTAGTATAAATTCAGTTTTCTATCTAAACTTCAGTCTTCATCATTGAGCAGCTACTGCTCATGACAATTCTTCTCTTTTTAGAAGGGACACCTGTGAAAGTTCTTCTCTTTTGAAAATGCCTATCCCTTCTGACCTCTTGAATTAATTTTAAATATGCCCACTGTATGTCATATTTGACCATTTAAGAGAGACATATTGCTTTGCAATGGCATTTAGAAAGCCCTCAGGCTCACCAGCACTTGCATCTGGAAAACACATGGCAGTTTTTAGGTCCTGTAGTATAAACTGCCAATGGTACCTCATTGGTTTAGAACAGTCCCTGGCAGTATAGACTACAGCATTTGAACTGAAGAAGATTGTCTGACACTTGTAACCAACGCCAACAGTGCTATTCACTAGTAGCAGACAACTGATTTGTGTCAAAATACTACTAAAATTAAATTGTGTCAGAAATTAACTGAAATGAATATTTAAGGCACTGTAAATGTGGATTCTGATTAATTTCTTCCTAATGGTTCTTTCAGGTATAGCTTTTAATTGTTGTTTGCAGAAAGTTCATTTTGACCTTAAGTCACATTTTTTGCTCCTTTAATGTGTCCCTTTTTACATTTTCTTTCTTAAAATTAGTGTCTGTAATATGTTGGTTATTCTCTAAATGTAGTTCATATGTAGAGTCTTTAAGCAATTTCAGTTTTCTGAGTTTTTCAGGTGCTGTCCTAATTCAGCAGACAAAGACATAGTGTATTTTCTGTTTCTTCCAATTCCAGTTTCACTGAGACAATGAGGATAGAAAGCAGCAAGCTTTTCCTGGTGTGAAAACATGTTCATTAAATTGTATTACACTTCTAAGTTGTATTACCACTTTCAGTAGTACTGCATGAATGATTGTGATTGTGGGATCAAAGGCTTAAAGCTTTATCCATTTGAAACTATGATTATGATTCTGTCCTAGAATGCCATAAAAATCTAAACATATGATTCAATGGCTAATGCATAAATGACTGCATGGATTTAATGTGAACTGGTCTTAAAGACATGCAGGGATTTTATTTCTTTTTCTATACAAGAATCTGGGTAGAAGTCTAAGTGTCATTGATCATAGTATTCAAGAGAAACATAATTTCCTATAGAGCATTAAGGGAAAGTGACTTATTTTGTGTTCTACATCCAGTGAAAATCTTTTACATGAGACACTATAAGGCACAAAGAGGAATAAAACACCACTACAAAGACTTTCTTTGCTTAACTGAAGCAGGAAACATCATTAACATCCTTTGATTCTCTTTGAGGTAATCATATTTCTGCATAGAAGAAAACATAAGTGAACAGTTCCTTCCTCAAATCAAGAAACCTGAATTGGGAAAATTAAAAGTTCAACCTAGCATATTAAAAATTCTGAAACAAATAATATTTACTACAGCAACAAGCTGTAGTAAATTTTATGGGGTAAGGCCCTGGAGCACTGCCTGTTGACAAAACTGACTCAATTAATCACTGGTAACCCCAAGTGAATTATGTTTTGACTTAAAGTGTTTGATTAAGGAGTTAAACCTGAGTAACATTTCAAATATTTGAGTTGTGATTACCCTACCCTAAATAGGTTCACAGATCTCAACTGTGGCAGTAAACAATCTCCTATTGTTTAGGCCATATGTATCATAGATCCATAGAATTTCATGACAGGAGGAAGTACTGGATCACACTGGCTGATGTCCTGTATGCCCTGTTACCCAGCTCTGAGTCTGTGTTGCATAAGGTATAGATGCTTTTTCATGCACAATAAATCCACTCCCCTGGTCTCAACTTCTGCACAAGGATCAGGGGTGCATCTTGTGCATCAGTTTTATCAGACTTACTGCAATCAAGTGCTGGAGCACTTTTTGCAATGCTGTCCCCACAAGCCCATGCTGTAAAATGACCCCATGGTGCACCTCATTATGTTTCATTACCTACTGTCTCCCTTGATCTGAATAATCCATGTCTGAGGAGATTTACACTTGACTAGTATACGGTTTTACAAAGAGGACACATTAGGCAGAAGCTGTAATTTCTATTTTCAAATTTTCTGATACCAGATTCTGAACACTAGTATACTATTTTTACTTTCCTTTTAGGGTCAGAGCTTCATTGCTATTCCCTAATTTTTCCACAACAAAGACAGTTGTACTGTATGCAAGTTGCCTTTCATTTCTCACCGGTGATGAAGTGACAGTTCGAATTATTTAAAAACCTTTTTTCCCAAACTACAGACTGATTTTGTGGCTCTTGATCATCTTCGTTTCTCAAGCTCTTTTAAAAACACAGATATTGACAATGGTCGTGTAATCTGAATTAGTTTACTGCTGGTTTCACTAAAGTCACAGTCAGGTGTTAATTTCAGCTTGCTACTGCTGATCACAGCTTTCTTCTTTATCTGTCCTTTTGGTATAGCATGACACTGGGAGTTACTGCTGGGCCTTGTGTGCTCTCCCACGAGGGCTGGCTGATGTTTCCTGTTAGCCAGATGACAGTGTGAAAATGCATCTTGCTAGAATGGCCTGTTCTGATGCATGGCTGTTTGCTCTGGTGTGACGAACCCCTCTTCCTTTTGTGTCCCTTACATGAAAAGAGCAGCTTTCCCAGCCAGCACCACAAGCCAGCTCTGATCCATCCAACACTGTACTGATCTGATTAGGTGAAGTATGGGCAAAGGAACCTCCCACATGCTAGCAACCATGCCCTCATCTACCTGTCCTGTACCACACAAACATATCTGTTGTCATTTTTCCTTTTGCTGGTTTTAGTTTCCTCTGAATTTATTACAGCAGTCCAGGTCCTCAGTGAAAATTCAATAGTGTAAAACAAGGTAATTTTGAGTATTTTCCTGTTAATTCTCTTAAGGAAAGAAAGTTCCTTCCTATTCTATGAGATTTCTGCAAACCTCTGTCTCTTGTTAGGTATTTCTCAGCTAGCCCTTTCTTTTTTTCCTGATAAAGTACGCATAAAATTACACTATGTAGCACTGGCCATTTGATTAGCATGTCACAGGACACTAAATAAAATGCCTTGCAGAGTTCTGTGTTTATGAGCTCTCCACTCCCCAAACTGTTATCTCCTAGAAGTGCAAAATGAGACCTGGGAAGGACTATATTCCACTTAAAAAGACCATAACTCTTATTTTTCAAGACTCAGCAGTGTCCTCTGCTTTCGTGCTCTGGCATCAATGTCATATTCAATGGCCCATTGAAGTGCAACTCATTCTGGTTTTTTGAGCTTAACTATGCAAAAGGAAAATTCATTTTTCTTTGGTATACTGTGGATGATGGATTTGCCCTTTTGAATTAATGTTTTCTGATAATTTCTTTTATTTTGCTGGGAAATGAATAAAACGACACAGAGATAGGAGATAGGATAAGGAGTGCAACCTCCTGCCAGGAAGCTTGAACTCCTTTTGTACACGTTACTTGAGAATTGCTGCAGCTGATTTGCTGTGGTTGAGCAGTGTAGCAAGTGCCATAATGTTTCAGAAATATCACTTCTGTGCTCACTTCTGCTGCTTGATGTGCAACAGGCAGCTTTTAGGAGAATCAGTGCAGAAACTATTTTCAGGTGCATGAGAGGACAGTGTTTGTCTCATCCTGCTGTGAAATATTATGATGTAAAATCAATGTAGCTTGCCATTGAGCAGTCCCATAACAATTATTGGCTTCATAACATCTTTTGCTTTGCAGTGTCTGAGACATATGTCCCATTACAGGCAAGTGGCCATTTCCATATGCAGATAAGTATCTAATCAGAGCAAAAGGTACCCTCCTTGAAGCAGACAAGTAGCTTGTTCCCACAGAAAGGCTGGCAGGAAACAGCTTCACAATCTGCAGCTGTTGAGAGTATCAGCAGTAGAATGTTCAAATGACAAAAGGGCATATGGTGATTTTTAGCTCAGTAAGATCCTCTGTAGTTCCTACTACACTTTTTTTATCATGTGGTCTATGCCACCTTTGGATAGTGCATGAAAAGGTGGATGAGTACATGGCTTACTTTTTGTCTATTTTTCTTGTTAGAAGAAGCTGAATACATTTGAATGTAGTCAAGAATCTTTATAGAAAACCCCCTCTGTGAAGGACAATTCTGCACCAATACCTCTGTTAAAGATCTTTGTCAGCTAGTTCTTAATCAATAGTGTATACATGAAGTGGGATTTGGCCTTTATAAAAACATATTAATTTGCATTTGAAGTAAGTACAACACATCAAGCTTCTTCTTATGCCACCTTTTTTCACTTGGATCATGGTGCTGTACTTTGTAGTGAAAGGAGATAAAGCATTTCACTGGTTTGGAAGGGGCCCCTGTGTTTGAGCTCCAGATTAATATCCAGACTGTCCTGTTAAAAAGTATGGGAATTGTAAAGCAACTGTGGCAAGATCAGCATCAGGGAAGAGTCACAACAGGACTGAGACAGAGATATGTCTCATTATCCCAGCACAGCAAAAAATCGCTTCTCCAGCCTTGCTGCGGCAGAAAGGGAAGTGATGAATCTGACTATTAACACCTGTCTGGACTGTATGAGCGCCTTTAAAGAGAAGAACTTGCCTCAGAGGAACTTGCTCCCCAGGAGTGAGATGATGATGAAATGCACTGAAACACCTTGGAAAATTCTTTTTGTATAAGGTCTCATTTACACAACAGACAGAATCTGTAGCTGATCGAGGGTCAGCTGTGCTGGCAAGCCATGCTGGATGCTGCCTGGCTTCATCTGCAGGCACAGCCAATCTCCCACCAGTGCTACATGAGAACAGACACCTGAGACTTGCTACTGAAAGGTGACAACCAAATGCTGGCCATGATTTGGGTCTTTCAGTCTCCATCTAGTACACACTGTATTTGGCGTAAATTGCTAGCCACGTGTTACACTTTTGTAAGCTTTGTTAGGAAAGAAAATAATTTTTAAATGAATTTATCAGGCCTGGTTCCATTGTGCACGAACAGGTGAAAGGACAAAAATGTTTACATGAAGGAATAAATGTATTTTCACTTGGTGAAGAAAAGGCATGAAGGTTGTTTCACTGTCTGTATAGGAATGAAATGTGCAATAAATTTACAGCAAAAATAAACCAGTCCTATGATCTTGAATCAAAGAAGCATAACTCAATAGTTTAATGTGAGTTGATTTTGTGATATTTACATCAATAAAACATGAATCTTGCTAATTTTGCAAATTCATGAAAAATCTCTTTCCCAGTATAAGGCAATCATAGAGTACGGATTGAGGTTTGAAATTCCTCTGTTGTCTGGGCACATGGTTGCTATTGCTTATTTTGGCAAGAGAGATGGAAGTGGTCCAAGGACTGGGATATACGTTCTGGATCATTGACTGCATTTCAGAAAAGTTTGGCCATAACTAAATATTGTGCTTGACTTCCTTACTTACAGAAAAATATGAAATGTTGCTCCTCTGGGAGCAACTCCCTCCACTCATTCAAATGTGGCTTTGTTAGAGATAATGGTCTTACGGCTTGGGCATGAAATTGGGCAGCATAACAATATCTGCTACTCACTCCTCATCCTCAGGCAAATGGAAATGGTGGAGTAGGGCAAAGAATGTGGAGCTTGTGCTCTGGTCATACAAGGCATTGGTTTTTAGTTGGATGACTAGGCATTAGGAGGTTAAACATATTTTTCCTGTATATCACAGTTTTTGTGACACCACCTTCCTTTTCATAATGCAGTGTAATTCTGATGTAAATAGTTAAAATTGTTCAAGGCAACCTGTCCAGTTCTACATCATTTGTGCAACCTACACCACCAATAGAGGAGTGGCCAATACTTTTGTAGGTGATGGTGATAAGAGGCTGAGAGAGAATAACCTCTTTTACAAGCACTATTATTTGGAAGAGGATGACTATCCACTAAGACTGGGCTTGGATTTGTGTCACAAGCTCAACCTTTCTTAGGAATTATTCCTTTCTTAGACACTGATTCTTCTACCATGTAACTTATGATGCTGTTTAATTGTCCTTTCTGTGTAATTTGAAATATAAATTTTTTTAAGTAGGGTATGTATAATCACTAGAAAGTGCATTCTCTGTGCTGCACCAGATCATTTGTGTGTTATGATTACCTTCCAAAACTACTAGTTGTCATGGTTTAGCAATTCCATGCTCTCACTGGGACTCTCCCAAACCAGATGCTGCTTACTCACTCACTGGCCCTTCCTCTCCCCCTTCCTGCTCTGGGGATGGGGTTGAGAGTTGGAGGCACAAAAGAAAAAAATCATGGGTTAAGATAAGAACAATCTACTGGAAACAGCAAAGGGATAAGAAAATGGACAGTAAGAGCAACAATTTTAATAACAAAAGGTGTAAGACAAAAAAAAAATTATTTACACAGAAAGTAAAACAGTACTGGACCATTTTGCCCACCATGTTTTTTCCCCCAGCAAGAAACAAGAGAGAGAATCCCTCACCCCTGCCCCTGGCAAGCAACCTGAGAAAGCAACCTGGATAACATTAGAGTCTGGCCATGTTCCCCTCCTGGCTACTGTAAAAATCTAACCCTGTCCAGGACAGTAGTGAAATCTGAGCTCATCAGAAATATAATTCAATTCTCCTTTGTCTTATCTATGCAATGTTCCCTAGGATATACATGCCAGAAATCAGACTCTTTACAAACTTTCTATATAGTTCTGAAAAATTACAAGAAATATCTTTGATCTATTTAATGAAGGCACTTCAGATTTTTTATTTGGAACAACAAGCATTTGTCATATTGAAATAAACCAACAAATAAAAAACAAAAACCAACCCAAACCAAAGCCCAGCAATCTGTACAAAGTCAATATCAGAAGAAAAATTGGCTCGAGGAGCTGAGCTGTCAGTGTTGAATTCAGTGATATAGTAAAAGTACCTATTTAAACCTCCTGCTCTCTGAACAGATGCTATTTACTTTGCAGAAGGGCCTTTTTCAACCTTTGTTTTTAAGTCTCAGACTCTTTGGTTCTTCAATAAGAGCTCATCTGTTTAGGAACCACTCTTGCTATACTTCAGTGTATACTACACTGAAGCCTTCAAACAGTACTGTTGCTTAGCCCAAATGTATGATCAGTAATTCTTTCAGCCTTTTATCCAGAGAGGTCATAAAAGAATGTCAGCAGTTCCAGAACTCCCTCATACTGCCCCTAGATATCTGCTCATCTGTCATTCATTCTGCAACCTGTCTTGTCCAAGCCAACAGGCACTAATTCCTTGTAAAATCTGCCAATTTTAATTCTGATTTTTAATTTTTTAAAAAATATTTCCCAGTATATTTGGCATCACAGTGATTTAAAACTTGGATTCAAAACATGAGGGACTCGTGCCTCTCCCAGAGAGGCAAAGCTTCTGTCTACATTGTTTTAAGAAGAAACACTCAGCTGCTTCATCTGTCAGTCATTCTCTTCCAGGAAAAGAAAATACAGGCAGTAACAACAAAATGAGATGCTCTCTGAAAGCAAAAAGTAAAAACTTGAAACTTTTTTATCTCTTCCTATGATCTTCCATGATCTGTCTCTTGCTGTCAGTAAGGATATAGCTCTAAAAGCAGGGAATTGGACGAGCTTGGTTTTTTGTGCTAAACTTCCACTGCTGATGTCGAGAAAGTACAGAGGCATAAAAAGAAAAAAAAACAAAAAAGAAAACAGAAGAAAGGAAGATCATATATGCCTGTATTTCCTGATTGAGAACAGAGCTCAAAGTACCATTTTGGTAGCAACACCACTGAGGATTGTTCCCCAACCAGCTCAGTTTTTAAGGGTACTCTAGTTCCTACATTTAATATAACTTCCCAAGTATATTATCCCCAAATATAAGAATTGCAACACTGAAACAGGCTCTACATTATCATCATTCTAAAAATGACTATAGTAATTTATTGCTGGTGCTAGTTATTTCCTCTTCAGTACTGTCCACAGTAAATATACTGCTGAGTTTATCGAAGTGTAGAAGCAAACTTTGTTCCCATTTATCTGCATTGTACTGCTAATTAAAATGGCCAAATACTCCTATGGCCTCAAGTTTCAAGTACTCTCAGATAAGTTTTTAGGGACAGAGAGGATGAACACCCAGTAAGCAAAGAGTACACAGATCTTGAATCATGAGGACATGCCTTGCAGCTTCTCCCAAGAGCCCTTAATCTTTATCATCATGACAGGAGTACACACTGTTCTGCTCCTACATTGCTCCCAATTGATCTCAAAGCTTTGCAAGAGGTGCCATCCATAGCTGGTACTACCCTGAAGACTGAAAAATCAATGCTTAGAGAAAAAGGGACATCAATTACCAACCCATTTAGGTCCTGGAGACAAGTTAGTGGTGTTTTTTAGAGAAGACATGTTGAAGTCATTTCAAAATGACACCAGGTACTGTCATCCTAGATGCTAAGAAAACTAAACAGCTTTCTGTAATTACAGCTGTTCCCAGGGACAAATAACTCCAAAGGCCAGACTAAAATAAGTAAACTACCCCTCTATTTCAGTCCAACTGTGCCTAGCAAACTAACATTATGTAAATACTGCTTACTCACAGAACAAAGCATCTGCCTTTGTGAACAGATTTCAGTCTCAGGCTAAATAATGCAAGGCTTCATTTTCTGAAGGGTATTTACATTTCCATGAGTAATACTGGAAGTTTAGTCCTTACAATTACTTATTTTTCCATATAATTTGCCATAATGATTGTGATGATAAAGGCCTCTTCAAAAATTCTGAAGAGAACTCAGTGCAGTTTTTCTCCTTTGAAGGCAGAAGTCTTTTAAGTAACTTAACATATAGAATGCAAAGTCCTAAGAACAATATCTACCCAAATATATCTTGGTCTTTTGGTGGAAGCCCTTCAAATATCAGAGCCAGAAAACTACAGAATACCTACATGTTTGCAGGAAAACCAACTGATTATGTTTTAAGAAAATAGTTTTCCTTTGAAAAAGCTGTCATCATTTACAAATGCAACCGATTTGTGAGATAGCCCAAGGTGATACATGGAAGAACAGTGACTGTTTTTTCCAAACAGTGTCTTCAAATTTCATCTTTACCTTTGTTTAGGTTTGAGATAGAATAGTCTTTAGCCAGGCCCTAGAATTCATCTCTTTTGGGTATCCTCCTCAATTAACTGATTCTTTTTGTGTTTTTTTTCACCCTTTTCATGGATGTCTTTAATGAACAGCATGTGAAGAAATATAACCTTGCTTTATTGGATACCTGATTGGTAGGTAATGTATTTTGTAAATCAAGGCGAAAAGTCTACTTGTGACAATTATTTTCCCCAAAATAGAAATGCTAATATTTATATCTGTTTTTGGCTTGAGAAAAACAGACTGCCTCAGTCTCAAGATAGTTTCCTTCTTTCTCTTTTTATAATGCTGAAAGGACACTTTTTAGCTCCCTTCCAGATGCATGCTTCCATACTGTGAGCCCCTTCTTTCCTGTAAAATATCTATGATTCACAGCAAAGTAACAGTCAGAGTCTCCCCGGTGTTAAGGATGTTTGCAGAAAGTGTTCATCAACTACTTGTGCATATGGAGTTAATGCAGTTAAGTCTGTTCAATTACTTACTCAAAGCCACAGATTTCTGGGCAACACTTGAACTCCAGTTTTGTTACAAACAGCTGAATCAGATGAGAAACTGAAGCAAATTGTCGCTCACTGGAGTTCAAATGGACTACAAATAGCAATTGCATACCTTCCAGAGGAGAGATTTCCAGTCCATCTGGACGGTCATCTGTAACCTCAAGATAAATCTGTCAGAGACAGATTTCAGACTGTTTCAGACTGCTACACCACATGTCAGCTTGCACTCATGCAATGCCTGAAGCCAGACCTCACCCTTCCTCCTCTGCAGAGCTGGCAGAGGTTGGTATATCAAGCTGTGGAATGTCAAACAGCTATATAAGTCTCCTGGCTCGGCTTAAACTGACAATGTTCATAAAGATGCATTTTTCTTATAAAATCTCTGTTGCTGGCTTACATAAATGGCTGCTCACTGGGACCATTGGATGATCCCTGCTACATAATCCCTGCTATGTCTCCAGGTGGAGACAATACATGAGCGTTGAAGGCAAGGCAATCAGTGCAAGACATTCCATCTTCTTTTAAAGATTTCCATAGACCAGATGTTCCCAGGAAATACATCACTAAGTCATTGTATGCACAAGTATGAAAGAGCCATTAGGGCTTTTTTTTTTCCTAAAACAGTGGCTGGCAACTATTTATATTTTGTTTTCCTTTCAGGAAAAAATCTCTTGTCAGTTTATGCTCTCTTTCATGCTTTGTCCTTGGATCAATGTCTCAACTGTAAGTCCAGTTAAAGACCTATTCACTATCAAAAATACATCAAGTGTTTTGTTTTGTTTCATTTTGTTTTGATTTGTTTCTGCAGAAAGACTGATCTCAGAACACTTGCAAATACAAGGAATAAGGCATTATGCATAGTTTCCTCTGATCCCTTACCAGGGTATAAGAAAAAGGCGAAGGAAGGAATTTGACTGTGTGTATCCAAATAGCTTCTGAATGTCTGGGACAGTTGTACCTAATGGATTTCTTGCAATTCATCCCACTCTCTATAAACAAAAGAGAGGAATATTTTTTATGTAGCTTGAGATGAAATCGGCATAACCCTGAACCTTCATTACCTGAGAAAGCCTAATCAGTGGAATGTGAATCAGGCCATGGCAGTGACTACTTAATCAGGAATTAGCTATCAGAAGAAACAGTCCCAAGGCTTTTATCTCTCTCCTTACAACTGGATTCTTACTTAATGCTCTACCAGTAAATTTTCTGGAGATGTGTATTTATTTAAGTTATGATATTTGCTGGAAAACCCATGCTTCTAACTGCAGGTTATTTTTACTGTCTTTTTTTTTTTTTTCCTAATTACTAGTATTCCTCTTTGGGATGCAGAATGCCCAATATATGTTTACTTTTATCACTAAAGGATACATTTGCTCTGAGGAAATACCATCCTTAGAGAAATAGGTTACATCACCATATGAAGTTATGTCACCATACGTAAGGAAATCTGCAAGTGTATAGAAATAAGTATTACAGTCTGAGGAATAATAAAAAAAGCATAGGTAGTGGAAGTTATATGAGACTGGGAACAAAAAAAGCTGGATTTCATGGCAGAGATCAGGAGTAAGATACAGAGATATGATGCAAAAGCCTGAACCTTCAATATGTGCCCACTAGATCCAGGCTACTGCAGTTCCTCCAAAAGAAAGCTTATGGAGGGCTTGGACAACTGGGAGTACTAAGATAAAAAAAAAAAAAACAAAACAGTGCAAATAGAAATAGGCTTCTATTCAGTAGCACAGGCTTCTTTAATCATGTCTTATATGAGGCACATCACACTCACAGGTGTGATGGAATGAAAGTTGTGGAAGTATACTTAGACTCTTAAGTTTTGGAAACAGGAATGAAATGAAAAATAAGCTAAAATATTAATAAATTCAAGGTTAAGGAAATATGTAGCATCTGATACAGGGCAGATCAGCTGAACTGCCTAGAAAGCCTGAGTGATTGGAAACTTAATTGGTAACTTATGCACTATCTCTGTTCAATATTAGAAGATGGTCTTTTCAGGAAAAAAGAGAAACACACTTCACTAAAAAGGCCTTCACTTTTATTTGCAGATTGATGGTGTAAAACCTACTGAGGATATGCAGAACAGGAAACATCTGGTTCTGTCCTTCTGACACATTTTGTGAAGTCTGCCAACATCATTTATGCATAATTATACTAGTTTTAGCAGGACTACTGCCTCTGCAACTCTAATGAGAACAAATATGTTGCAATGTTGGCAGACGTTTGTGCTTTTCTAAACTTTCTGAGCTACAATGCTTGTGCAAGATCCTAGCTTAGGAATTTATTTTCTATGTTGCATCATTCAATTTCTGTGTGATACAATATAAGTACTAATTTTGTCATTATTATTTCTCTTAGGACACCCAAGCTCAGATCAGGCGCTCACTACATAATAGAGGGTATTGTGCATCCAAAACAAAGGGTAAAAAACTGAAGACAAACCAGTGTTCCAGGAGATTAGGGGACAATGTCAATTAAACATGCTTGTCTTCAACACAATAACAGATTAATAATTATCAGTAGGTTTTGGGGAGGATTATTAGGCACTACAGCAAAGATATGTTCATGAAAGGATGAGGGAAGTGAAAAGCCTAAAAATATGTATATTTATGGGGAGCTCCATATAGGCTTTTGGAACAAATAAGCAGATGGGGCAATAGGTGGACTAATTAAATCTTGAACCTCATTCCTGGAAAAGAAATGAAAAATTATTCATTTGAATAATTTTTGAATAATTTATAAACTAAAAATTAATTCATAAAACGAATGTAGCTGTCAGTTTCTTTAAAAAAGACTTTTTTTTGTTTGTTTGTTGTGATGGCTACTGTTGACCTTGCAAAGAACTGCATGAGCAAATCAAACTGGTGGGTTTTGAAGACAGTCTTGGCAGCAGTGTATAAATAGATGTGCCCAGGACAAAAATACCTTTTCTGGGACCAAGATGTTATAGTAAGTGAGCTGTAAAATAACTGTGACCTTAATGAGAACTTTAATAGTATGAGTGGATGAAAAAGGCCAAGTTTTAGAGATGGTTCTTCAGGTATAGCAAAGAGTCTAAATTAAACCTGGCATCCAAGTTATGGGTGTTTGAAACTAGTAGGACAGGAGGAGTCCTTTCAGAATCTGGAGAAGAAGCAGGCTTGAAGAAGAGAGACAGCACTCTGTTTTAGCTGTACTGAACTTAAGATGACAGCCAAGGGCATATCAGCAAGGCATGCCTTGATCTTGCCCTATGAAGGTAATATTTTGGGGGAGAGAAGTCTAGAATGAAGCAGTATATGAGATATTCAGGTAAAGATGATAATGGAGTTTGTAGGTGAGATGAAACCAGGAGGATATCAGAAAGAAAGGGGCAAGAACTATTGGAAGTGCAGAAAATGTGACCTATGAGGAAATGAAGGAATAACGATATTTTTTCCTTAAAAAGAAAAAAGAAAGTTTTTTTACTGTCTACATAAGCATTAAGGGTAACTGGAAAATGGAGAAAATAAATGCTCTCCATCACAACTGGGAAAAGAACATGTTAGTTTAAGGTAAAGGAGCACAAAAAACCCTTTGCAATAATATGGGCAGAAATCCTTGAAAACTGTGATATCACCTTTGCTGGATGCTTTTAGAAACAGATACATGTCTGCCAAGAAAAGCAGGTACCAAAGCTAGCTACAGCTGAATTTACCAAGGTAAGATGGTTCTAATGGTTTCTTACAGTCTCTTCCATGTTTGACAAAATTGAAGGTCCATTAAAAGTCCAAGAACGGGACACCTTTCATGTATTCTTTGCCCTTTGAAATGTTCATTGGTATCCAGTATTATATGTGTGTGAGTTTTGAAAGGCTAGGAGATACTTATGAACTTCTGTAGTCATTAACCAGTAAATAGGATTTTTGCCATCAGTTGCAGAAGGTCACAGGCTTGGTGGGCACATGGCAGCCTGGGGGCTTGGAACATTTCTGGCTCTGCCTCAGTGGGAGCTGGTTTTAGCTGTAGTAGAAATTACCTGGTGGGCATGTGCCTCATGCTTGCCTGCCTACATTGGCTTCACTTTAGGAATGCCCATCTTGGGGGTGTAGCCACTTAGATTTCTGTGTATATTTTCTGATTTTCATTATCATCATCGTCATCATCATTGTCACTATTATAAATTTTAGCAATGTTTTTGCTAGATGATTTAGATAACAGTTAGGCTCATTGTAAATGGCTAGTTGCATGTATGTGATATATTCTTTCTTGCCTATAAACATAATATTTTCATGTGAGTCTGATGCCTTCTTCTGGTTCAGAATTGCTCAATTTATTCAATACATTATTTTTTTAACTTTGAGCAGATACTTGATGGCTACGATAGACAGATTTAATGCCGTATTTCTAAGACAGGATATAAAAATTCTTTGAGCATTGAAGAACTGGGACCTGGATATGAGTGGGTATTTTCTGTGGCACTCCTATTTATCCATAAAAATCTTTGTAGCCTAAAATAGTGGTGTTAGAAGCCTGCTACATCATGACTGATGTATAAATTGTTTGAGCCTTCACAGTATGAAGAGACACAACTCTTCTACTACAGAGGCCACAATGAATTAAACTGATAAAAGGAAACAACTTCTCTTAAAAGCCCAGCCTTATCCTCTGGCTACTTGTTACATAGAATTTGACTCCCAAGTAATTACCTGTACAGAATTTTTTCTTAAATCTCTGAATAATGGGGAAGGAAATGCAGAAGCTGTGAACCCACTGTGTCTACTGGAAACAATGACCCAGTCACATATTCATACTCATTAACTGAATCCCTGAAAATAGAAATTATCAGAAGATAATCCAGTGCCTTGAAGGGATATTATTCCTGCTTTTCTGTCTGTTTGCATCAATATTCTGTTTCCTTCTAATTTTTACAACTTTTTATGTTTCTCCTTTTGTTTGTAAAGATTTATGCCATTTTTTTTTCAACATGTTCAAAAGCCAGAGAGGTTTATTACACAAAAAAATAAATTAAGGTTTTCCACAAAAACCAGTTATTTCTTCATCCACTATTTATTCATCATGATCTCTTCAAATATTTTTCCTTATTTACCTCAGATAGTACAGAGGAGGCTTTGGAAATTGTAATTTTATAAAAATTAACTTACATTATTTGTTTTGTTAAAATGAAGAAAAAAATGGGGAAGTGCCAACCTGTTATCTACGAGATAAGGGTGTCTGAAATTTTAATATTTAGCAGCCATTGACCAAAAGCATTATATTATGTGTTCCTTACTTGTTTTAAAATGTGTCCTGTTTTAGCTGTAACCAGAAGCTGAAATGAGATGCAAGCTCAGAGCTGGTCCAGCACAGTGCTTTTACACTTACTTGTTTTCACTGGTACAGTTCTGTCATTGTACTACTTGCAGCTCCTTATTAACCTCAGCAGAGCTCTAGAAATGACCGGATTCACTGGCTGACTATTGTTGAAAACACTTGAATGCCGGTTGCACTTCTGTATTGTATTTCTTTGTCAAAACATCAAACTCAAAAAGGTCTTGTCAGTACTCATCATCAGGTCTTAAACTTATGGCTCAAAATGGTCACTTTAAACTTAATTGGCAATAGTCTCTTCCATTCTGATGCTGTTGATCAAAAAAATAATCCAAGTTGTAGAAAATTGTTTGGAAACTAAAAGTCTCTGTATAAAAGTGGTAGTCACAACAAGTTTTGTGGGTTTTTTCCCAAATCCACCAAAGATCAGTGGAACGCTGTTTTAATTTGTAGGTACAGCATTTTGTTGCATTTTTCTCAAGTACAGCAATTTCACAACCATAAGGTGCACTGGACTATAAGGCGCACTAGACTATAAGGCACACTCCCCGGGAGTCGGCAAAATTCGCAACTTTGTAGATCAGATAAGGCGCACGAACTGTAAGGCGCATGGGTTTTTTTGCAGCGAGGATCCGCCCCCAGCTCCCCCCGTGTGGTTGCTGGCCGAGGCCCTGCCTCAACCCGGCAGCCATGGGCCCCCGGACCTGCCTGTACCTGGCAGGAGGGGCGCCTCGGGCCCCCAGGCCCGCCTGTTCCTGGCGGGGCCGGGGCATGCCCGCCGCCCCTCTGTGCTGCCTCTCCGGGGCCGGTCTGTGCCTGCTGGGGCACAGCCCCGCCTCCACCTAGCAGCCACGGCCCTGCCGGCTCCCCACGCGGCTCACAGCTCTCACTTCCGGGAAGGCAAATTTCCGAACTTTGTCCATCAGATAAGGCGCACCGGACTATAAGGCGCACTTCTGGGTTCAGGGGAAAATTTTAGTCAAAAGGGTGCGCCTTATAGTCGTGAAATTACTGTACTCATAATACTAATTTTAGCTTTTTTGTTTAATACAATCTGATGAAAATTCATCTGTTATTCTTTATGTACTGCAAGAGGTACTTAAGCATATGCAGATGATACAGAGTTATTTTGGGTAGCAAAGATGAAGAGCAACTACAAATTCTGGAGAAAGACCTCAGAATGTGAAGTGAATGGATGATAAGAGAGAAGGTGAGATTCCATGTATACAATCATAATGGGACACACAGAAAAGGAGGCAATCCTAACTTCACAAGAATGATGGATTCTGAACTTGCTGTTGTTACTCAGGAACAAGATACTGGAATTGCAATAGCTACTTTTGTGAAAACATCAGCTCAACTCTCAGTGGTGGTCAAAATAAGTACTGAATGTTAGGAATTAGTAGAAAATGATGGAGAATAACCAAGATAACATCCTATTGCTTCTATCTGAGGTTTAGTAATATGCAAATGCATAGCATGCATGTGCTTCAAAGGCTGCTTACACTTCTTATTTCTCCTGTTTCAGGACAGACAGAAAATTGAGATTCAGAGAAGTGTATGTAGTCTGGAGAGGATAAATAAGTAATCACTAATCACTTTGCCTTATGGTACAATGATGAGGAAACTAGGTGGGAAGCTGTTAAAAACAAAAGGGAGTGCACCCTTGCAAAGCACACCTCAGCTGTGGCATTCCTCAGCCTAGGAGGCTGTAGATGCATGAGTGATGGGATTAATTTTGGAAACATAGATCTATGAAGGACTGTATAAATGTAATGAAATCTTGCATTACTGGATGTCTGAAAGCCATTAATCACTGATGGGCAGCTGTATGCTTGCTTAACTCCTTTTTAAGAATCTCATATTGGTGACCATCAGAGGCAGGTTAATTAGGCCAGATGAACCACTGTCCTATTCCATCTCTTACACTAAAGAATTTGAGTGCTCTGAATATCAGAATATTGTTTGGCAAATGGTGGGTGGACTTCAGGCATAGTACTAAGGAAACATTTTATTATTCAGTTGATACAATGAAGGGCAACATAATTTTGCCTTTTCCTTTCTCCCTTACCCTTTGTTGTGTTTGTTTTGTTTTTTAAATCTTTCTGCTTTTCCTTATCTTCTTGCTTTTAATCTCTGCTTCTCTTTAAATTATTTTTCCTTTGTACCAAATCCTCCAGCCCTAAAGAAAAACAGGGCTATAAAAAGTAAGCACCCACACTGGTGAATAAACTCTGTGAAGCATTTCCAGCTTTCCTTCTTTGTTCTTGGTTCTCTGGTGTGGAGCTGAGCTCAGAGTCTGTGTTCTCCCAGCTATCAGACAAAAAAATCAGGAGATGCCATAGCATGAGATTTGAAGGGAGTTATGATTCTTGCTAAATGTTGTTCTCTCTTATTACTATCTACTGGAGAATTTGCAGTTTGTTGTATGCTTGCTCATCAGCTGTTTGGAGATCAGGTTAAAAAGTGCAACAGCACTGTCTGAGCTCCTGGTCCAGCACAGGTGGCATGCTGGTGGAGACAGCCTTGTTGTGCTGGATCTGTTGTGCTTTCACTGTGTTTTCAGTGTTAAGATAGCAATAACAAACATTTGGAGGGATAAAAGCTTTTGTAATTCAATTCAGACAGTGGTGCAAGCCTCTTGGTTTTTTCCAAGATGAAGCTTTTCTAATTAGGTCACCTTGAATTGAAATAATAAAAACAAGCAGGGCATTGATGAATTTTCTGAAGTGCTGTACTGCTTTCTTTTAAGTGGGTGGAATTGAAGTTGTCCCATGACCAGCTCCATTGAAAATCCAGTACTTCTTGTTATGCTCTTACTAATCTTTTTAGAAAGTGCTTTAAGTGATATACTATACACATAGCACAACGTTCCCCCACACCCCTCTCCTTTTATTCTAAAATAATCAAAAGACTTTGGTAAAAGACAGGGAATGTGTTTGAAATGAGATGTGATATGTTGATTTGGCCTCTACTCCTTTGCCTTGGCACTGGAATAGCAATTCATTGGCAAGTTAAAACATTGCCTTTTAGCTCCTGATAACCCAAACTAGTTTGAGCCCCCAAGCCATCAGTCTTTCTTCATCTACTCTTCCCTCCTTGAGGCCATTGCTGCTGGTTTCATAACAAGCAGGGTCTGGTATCATCAAACCCAGCTGTGCACATGCTGAGTGATTGCCGTGACATAACAAATTACATTTTCCACAGGCTTTAGTAAAATGCATTTTCATTTATAATGTTACCAGAAAAAAAAACCCTCAAAACAATCAGCAAGACTTGTTCTTCAGCACTTCAAGTTACAAAGAAGGGAGTTATAAGAAAAAGAAGAAAATAAATACCAAGGAAAGAAGCATATTTTTTACGTAACTAATTTCTGAGAAACCAAATATACCCTAAAGGATATTTTAATCAGATATAGTTAGACACTCCATTGCTAGATCTTGGCAGTGTTAAGGTATTCTCAGACCTCTGTATCAGGTTATAATAGCTGAACTTCTTTGGCTTTTTTTTCCCATCAGATTTGTAGAGTTTATCTGTAGCAGTCTTCACAGAAAATCACAGTGTGCAACTTTCTATCAAACAGAAGAACTGTTATTGATTTTTTTTTGCCATAACATTAATGCCATTGGTAGATCCAAATGAAACCAGAGTCCTGTTGTGCTAACCACTGAGTAAATACACAGAATTATAAACTCGTCTGTGGTTTCCTCAGGTATGGTATTTATGATGACAACACATTATCAGCAGTAAGTGGTATTGGTGTGCTCTTAAATAGATAAAAAACCCCAGTACTCCTGATGTTGAACACTTAGGCAACATAGGATATATGTTGGTTATCTGCAATTTTGGATGAGTGATCTGAATTGGAGAACTGAAAGGAACACTATCATTTAAAATGAAAAGACTCAATTTTGGTTTTCTTTCATGATCTCAACTAACAAATCCAAGGAGTATTTTGGCACACTCTAAGTTCTTTCCTGCTGATTTTTCAGTTGTATTTGCTATACAGAATATGCATTTGAATTTTGTTTTGTGTGATTCTTCATAGGGAGTTCCAAGCAGAATGTCATTGATTCAGGTTTAAAGGAAACTTTTCATGCTGTGTCACTTTCAAGACTTGCAGTGTACTGCAAGATGCCACTAAATACAGCAGGAACTTTGAGCTTTATTTATTTATACTGTCTATTAGTTTTCTCTTAATTGCAAATTCCACTGGTGTGAAAGAAAATTGTAGGCACTTCATTTCCTTAAAAGGTTCTTGGTTATCAACCCAGAAATGCTACAACCCATTCTTGCTCCCACTCAAGTCAGAAAACAACAAACTTTCCCACGTATTCGCTTTTGAATAAAACTTGAAAATGCTTACAGGTGTTCTTACCACATCTAGTGAAGAACAATCCTGTTTAATCAGCCAAGTGGGAGGCTTTGCCTGATAATCCTGGAATATCTAGGGTATTCCTGATGGCAGCTCCATGACCCTGGGAACATCAACCACTAAATGTTGAGTAGAACTGTTTGGAAATTAATTTCCTCAAAGATTGTGAAATAAATTATAAAACAGCAGTATTCTGTCCATTCACATTGCTTTTGATCACAGCAGCAGAGTGAAAGCATTTATTACCATACATAATTTTTCCAGTTCATACAATTTTTTCCTCAAATAATGGAACATCTCTCCAGTTCCCTCCCTAAAACAAAAGAAGTAGCAATGTGCATAGTCTTGAAAACTTTAGACAAAACCTGGGGTCCTTCACTGAACAACCTGAACAAGGAAAAAGGAAATAAAATCGATTATACCATATGTCTAGGGGAGCTGGTTGGGCTTATTTTCTCCAAAGATGCCAGAGAACATGGTGGAAGCAGCAAGATCATGAGGGATGGAGGAACAGAGTTTGCACCTCTTCAAGGGTATGGAAAAGCAGGAGGAGCTGAGGGTGTCACCATTCAGACATAGGAGACAGCCTAGGAAAACAGCCTTCACTTATCTTTCCACAGAGCTTCTTGCTTCCATGTGCAGCTGCTGTGACATTGCATATGCTTTTGTCTCATGGACAAATTAAAATTACTATGTAAAACTCTCCCAGAAGCTGATGATAATGAATATGTGTCAGATTGACTTGTTTTGTTTTTTGTTTTTTGGGGTTTCTTTTTTTTTTTTTTATCTTGGTTGTTACATGATTTATCATGCTATAAACAGAAACTGCCAATTGTCTGCCTTGTTGAGTGACTGCTTGCTATTATCCCATGCATACACAGTTTGGAATGAACATGTCCCTTCCTTTGTGCCTGTTATCCACTTTTACTTAAAATGAACACCTTTGGGGAGGCTTTCTCTCAGAAAAGTCCTTAACTTAGTTTAGTTTTAGAATTAGTTTTTATCTTCTGGCCCAAGTTGCTGTATCTTTGGGACATAATACATAGCCTATTTTTGTGAAAAGTCAAGGATGTTGGCAGGCATGGAGGCTTTGGGTTCCAGTTGGATGAATGTTATTTTTTTCTTGGGATAACTCAAGTACTTTTTTCCATTTTTCAACTGAGTCCTATTATCAACGCCTTCATTTTAATAGTACAAGGAAGTGATCATTGCAATAGAGAAGACAGCATTGCCCATGTAGCTCCTGTGTATTTCTTCCTCTACTCACTCTTGTCTTGTTAATTAGAATCTCTATTCCCTGCTGACAAACCCGATTGAAATCTGACATTTTTTATGCAAACTATTTCATTAACAGTTTTGTCGTGCTACAGCTATTTTTAAAATTTTAGCCTTTGAATTCTCTGTAAACATATGGCTGCTGGAAGTACAAACAGTGAACGGCCTTATTTTGTTTATGTAGCAGCATCAGTGCACACACCAATCCCTCCGCCAGCTCTGAGCTTCTGTTCTGGATTGAGAATGCCCACTAGAGACAAGAGGCACTTCAAGGTGTGTAGACATTAGCCCTTGGTCTCCTTTTCTTATCTTCTGGTATTATTTAGGGCATGACAGTAGACTTGCAAGGCTAGCACGGGTTTCAGTCTTTTTCCTCTTAACTTGTGTCTTTAATGGACCCCAAGTCTAAATAAGTAGCAAAACCACTTAGTAATTGAATTGAAGCTTGGTCTAAGTGCAAAAACCAGTGTTTTTTTCTCTTCCATAGCATGTCTGCACATCCCTCCTCCTGCTTGAGTGTTCTGCAATGAGGCTTATTTATGAAACTTCAGGTTTCAAAAGTCAAATTCTGGCTTCCTAGAGCAGACTCAGGCTAGATGTTCCCTTCTGAAGAAAAACCTCTTAGAAGTTTTCAGTGTGTCCAACCAAATAATTATTATGCAATATTTCTAACAAAGCAGTTTTTATTATGCAAAATATAAAGAAATAAATAAAAATATTTTGAACTTGATACTTCTGATTTAAATAATTTCAATTACTACAATGTTTTCAGGCTATGGAAAGGAATAAGAGGGCTACATATTTAATAACTGAACTTATACTATGCAGAATACTAATTATTGCTGAAGGCAGTAAGTCAAGCACTCAAATGTTAGGTAGTAATAGTGGATGAATTGACCTTAGCTAGACACTGGGTATGCACCAAAGCCACTCTGTCACTCCTCAGGTGGGCAGGAGAGAAAAGATATAACAAAGGGCTCATGGGTTGAGATAAGGACAGGGAGAGATCATTCACTCATTGCTGTCACAGGTGACACACAGGTGACACAACACTGGGAAATTAACTGAACTCATTATTTCTTATTAAATATTGTTTCCAAGCAAAATAAGACTAGGGTAACAAGAAGTAAAATAAACCCTAAATACACCTTCCACCCACCACTCCCTCCTTCCTGGGCTTAGCTTCATTCCAATTTTATACCACAGCCCCAGCAGCACAGGAAGATGGGGAAAGGGGGTAACATACAGTTCATGACATGTTGTTTATCCTGCCACTTGCTTCTCAGGGAGAGGAGTCCTTCCCCTGCTCCAACATGGGGTGACAGCAAGTCCTCCATGGATTTGTCAAACATGAGTCCTTCCCACAGGCTGCAAGTGTGAATTCCCGTCCATGCAATGCAACCCTGCAGGAACAGGCTGTAGAGTCACAAGTCCTGTCAAAAAAACCTGGGCGTCTTTCTCCATGGACCCACAGGTCCTGCCATAAGTCTGCTCAGCATGGGCTTCCCATGAGGTCACAGCATCCTTTGGACATCCCCCTGCTCTGGGATGGGGCCCTCCAGAGCCTGCAGGTGGATCTCTGCTCCCTTGTGGACATGCACTGGCTGCAGGGGAATCACAGCAACACCACCTGGAGCACCTCCTCCCTCTTCTTTCTCACTCACCTTGGCATCTGCAGGGCTGCTGCTCTCACATATTCTCACTCCTCTCTTCTCTGGCCACAATTATTTTTGTGCAATAACTTTTTTCTTTCTTAAATATTTCATCCCAGAGGTGCTACCACCATCATTGCTGGGCTCAGCCCTGGCCAGAGGTGTGTCTATCTTAGAGCAAGCTGGTATTGGCTCTGTTGGACATGAAGGAAGCTTCTAGTAGCTTCTTAGAGAAGCCACACCTGTGATCCTTCCACTATGATGAAAATCCACTACAACTGAATTTAATATCACCAAGTGATCCTATTTCCATTTTCCTGAAGTGCTACTACTTCCAATTTTTGTTCATTATGGAATATAACCTTGCTTATATCCTGAACTGACAATGTCACTATGCAGGCTGATTTATATATATAAGAATGAAAAAAAACAACTCATAGTAGAAAATAGCTGCACACTTTTAAATGGTCTGCCTGCAATAAATGGATGTGCTTTACTTTTCCAGCAAAGCTCATAGCTGTTTGGGAAATGGTGGGATCTTTTTAATTTGGGGATCACTGTGGGACCAAGCTCAAATTGAAGGCTTAAAGTTTGACAGCAGAGAGTTCAGCTCAAAACAGTTTCTTAACAGATTTTTGGTAGTGCTTGCAGGCAACTTTTGAAACACATTAAAAAATGACACTTGCTAAATTCTCAAATGATGCCAAGATGCACAAAAACTTTGTAGAACAGTGGGCTGGGTTTCCTTCCAAGTTGAGAAAGACATAGGTACCTCCTTATACTCTCATTGCTCTAGTCTGGCCTGAGTTAAACTAGCAACAAAACAGAAGACCAGACTCTGAGGAGTGTGCTTCAGTGTCTGAGTAAGATCATCAAAGTAACTAAATACAGTAGGATTTGCAGAGAGTGTGTTCATATATGTGTGTGCTGGTTACTTGTTTTTATTTCTCAGTAACAAACACTCACTTGTTTTTAATTTATTTTCTCTTTTGTCTTTGCCTACTGCTTCTATAGCCACTTGCAAGTTGCTAAGCATTTTGCTCTGTAACAATTCCAGATTACAAAGACTGGGTCTAAACAATGCCATCTAGTTCTTTCCTAACAGGCAGCTGAATACAGTGCAGGAGCAACTGAGGAAAATATCACTTGAACTGGACATGTAACTTTCATTACTGCTATCAAATGATCTGACAGGAAAAGCATGGCTGGAAAAATGCTTGCAATAAGTCACGGAGCTTGTTAAGATTCTGACTCTCTTCCTTCCTACAAAACCCCTCTTGACAAGTACATCTACCTTACTGTGTTCCCTGTCAGTCTTAGAGAGTGAAAAGAGAGCAAGTGAGATTTTGGTCACATAAATAAGCTGTCTGCCTAACTAAAGGGGTAAATGGACTCTCATTAAAGACAGTCAAACTCTTTGTAAGCAAACCCATTACTGATTAGTCTTTTTTTTGGTTAATGTCTATTTAATTTACATGCATTTTTTAGTGCATTTAAGATATGCTCAAAGCAAAACACTAAGGTTCATACAGGGGTTTGCACTAATTTAGGTAAATCACTTTTTAAAAGTGACTTAGATCTTGGCCTACTTCAAGAATTTATTACTAAATTAAATTAAATATCACAGACAATTCCACCCACTTGGTAAGCTTGTTATAGGGCTCCTAGTGCTAGATCAGTGCCACAGAAATGTTGTCTGAATTATGAGGACTTCACAGCTGGTTAGAATTCCCTTTAGAAATTGTGAAGGTCTACTTCCTTGAAAGCAGGAGTTATGCCAAGTATCCTCTCTATGCACTCATCCCCAAAAA
This sequence comes from Catharus ustulatus, assembly GCF_009819885.2. NCBI lineage: Eukaryota > Metazoa > Chordata > Aves > Passeriformes > Turdidae > Catharus > Catharus ustulatus. The sequence continues at coordinate 86,846,075 of NC_046221.1, forward strand.
TGGCAGCACAAAACTGAAGTCTATATGAGCTCTATATCCTGTGTTTTAGACCTTGGCAGTGATATATATATATTATAAAAATATATATTTATTTAGTTTTTTATTTATTTTTATATATGTGTGCGTGTCTGTGTCTCTGTGTGTTTGTGTGCTCTCTACCCAAATTCCACTTGTATTGCTGGGCGATATACTAACACAGGAATTCAATATTAATGCTTAGGGACAGGAGTCAGAAAGAAGCAACTAATGGATTGCTAATATATACCCTGGCTTAGTGTGAAGAGGTGTCTTGGGGCTAATATCAAAAAACCCCAAAAACTTAGTCTATATAAGAAAGTTGTGTAAGACAGCAGAATATATTACCATCCAAAGTAGAGGGAAAAAGCAAATATTTTTAGTATGTATTAATTTAAAAATCTGTGAATATTTATTTAAATTTAATAGCCCTTATGTCTCAGTTTTGTAACTTTACATAATTTGAGTCTAAATTCTGACCTATGTAGGAGACCAGAATTATTAATATTTCCTATTAGTTCTACCCCTCAAACTTTATGGCTGGATTTCTCCAAGGCATTCTTCATTCTCACTCCTATCTTCCTCTTCATTTTGAAAGTATCAGTTCAGGGAATTGGCTGAAAGATAGAAAAACAGACACATAAAAATTTTTTGACTGATGCTATTCATTGTAAAATATTATTTTTTTTTCCTGGAGGAAATAAGAAGGTGAATCAGGAAATGGATGGCATTTTCAGATCACATGAATCAGTACCCAAGAATTCATCATTTTCACCAAATATTTAAATGCTTTTAGAGACTTGAAATTAGATGGCCCTTATTTAGAACTCATATAATAACTTCTTTATCCGTCAAAGACTTCAGTGGAAAGAAAGCAACAATTGCTAAAAATCAGGTCACAGATTTATAAATGTAAGTGCACATTTATTTATATAGCTGTGTTGAAAATATGCATTCATAAAAATAAACCATTTTGTTTTATAAAAAGCCTTAATAGTAGAAATGCCATGAGAAATATTACTTTATTATCTTTTGATCACAAATGGTAAATATAAACTCATCAGAAGAATGTATAGTTTTCAAAAGCTAAGTTTTAGACTCTCACCTAGCTTTTTCTAATTCATAGATATTATGGAGACCAGTCAGTTTAACATTTAAATACAGAACATAATGTGAGACAGTAACTTCATGGAATACAACATTTGTAACTATTGATATTTACTTCCCTATTATTTAAATGAAGAATTTCAATGGTGTCTTTCTAGAGGACAATTAAAGTGATGCTCAGTCTGACCTTGCCCTGTGTCTGCTACTGGGCATATCCAGCTACAGCCTTTCTTGGCCTGCTTTTTAACAGTGTACTTCCCTACTGGACCCATCTGAGGATGAGGATGGCAAACTTAAATCCTCCAAACTTAAATCTGCTTTCCTGGGATGAAGATGGCATTCCTATTGTTACACATAACAACATCACAAGTCCCTGGTATTTAAATGTGGCAAACTGGTGATGAGCCAGCCTTGCAAAATGATGTTGCTCAATGCAGGCAGGGCTCGCTCAACTCAATTGCAGGAGGGCAAATACTTTCCTGAATCTAACTGGGAAAGAAGAAAGAAACAGTAATATACATCTGATGATTAGGTATTTCAACAATGTTGCATAAGTCAGGTAAATTCAAAACAGCAGACTGCACAAACTCTCTGTTCCTAAGCATTGATTCAGGAAAGGGTGCTTGTTTGTATGCACCATTCTTCTGCCTGATCTGCTCTGGAAAGGCTCTGGTCACCAGTAGGGTTTCTCCTCAGTAATAAATGATGTGGTTAGAAAACACAAAAGTAGGCAATTAACTGTGAGACTTCAAAGTTTTCCTCTGCCTGTTTCTCATGAATTAAACAAAAATGACTAATGTTTTCAATGGTTTGGAAAAAGCAACATGCAGTGGTAATAAAGACTGAACTCTGTGATCATGAAGCAAGCAAAGTCCTTTCTCTATGATGGAAGCATAACTCAAGGTTCAATTTTACTGAAGTTAATTTCTTCCTTTTCTATGTGATTTTTTTTTTCTTTTAAACTCTACTTAAACTTTCAATTTACTGTATCTGACTTTGTTTTTCTAAATGCTGAAAGAGATGCTTACTGTCCAAGGTGCTTTTGATGGGTAGTGTGAAGACAGGTCTTCCCTTACACTGTGACTTTCCCACCTAAACAGATGGAAATCCACCCCCTTCCCTGCTTTCTAACACTCCTTATATCCTGCCACCACAGGAACAAGCTGAAATCTGGCTTCCCACCAAACTGGCCAAAAGCCTGAAGGTGCTGTGCAGACTTTCCTCTTCCAACTGCAGTGCCTTTACTGCTTCCACATGCTGCCATCCCTTAATATGCTGGGCTCTATATTGTTGGAAGGAGAGATCAAAAATTACTAACAGCGAGAAATATAATGTCAGGAAAATATGAGGCAGAGGAGGATGAGCTGGAAAAAAAGGTGGACTTGGTCTTCTGTGGGGTTTCTTTTTTCCCCCTCCTTAAATCAGATAGCTTTGGTTGCTTTCTCCCTTGCCCTTATCATAATATTCCGAAATTATATTAGAATATCCTTATTTTTTTGGATATAGTAACACGAGGATTAGCCTAGGATTGAGACACCACTGTGCAGCTTGTGAAGAAACAAAAAACCCACAGTGCCTACTTGCAAGGGTACATCTGGGGATTGCATCACCTAAAATTGCTGGGCTCACTCACTCATCTGGTTTAACTCTATAATTTAGACATAGCACAGAGTTACACTCACAGTATAAATGTTACATTTTGTACCTTTATTTCAAACATGGTTAACTTCACAGCCAGTTTTAGACATCCCTGCCCTTGAAATTTTAAAATAAAATTAAATGAAATTAAGCACTGACATAATGATTTTTCTTCCATGAAACTGGTACAGAACTATAAAGCCCACGACTTGAATGCTCTGTGGGTGATATGCAGTCAATATGAATCCAGTGGAATTTTTCTTAGAATGTACTGTATGTCATTAACACAAAATGATATAAATGTGGTGAGTTTGGGGACTTTATTTTTAACTTATATGCCTATTGTTTCATAGCCGAACTGCAGAGGAATTTTTAGAGGCTAAAATGTGCATCACTCAAGATGCTAGAATTTTGATAGGTTTTTTTGCTGGCAGTTGGTTTTGGATACAGGGTTCTTACTTTTCACAGATAAAGTAGGGAATTTTTTTTGATACAGTGGTTGGAAAAACAATTCTATCTCCTGCTCAAAAAGAAAGTCTGAATGTATTGTAATAGGTAGAGGTTGATAAAAAGTGTAGGACTTGTTGATCTGAAGATATGTCTTACTAACACTCCAAGGAGTGTTAACACTCCAAGGAAGTTAACAGTGTAGATAGGTGAATCATCTTATATCTGCACTTACTTTGATGGTAACTTTTAGATGTAAAATGAATTCTTATATTTTCCGTACAAGTATTATCTGGGCCAGAGGGAAATCACATGAGAAAGTGACCCCAGGCATTACAGTAATTACAGTAGTGGCTTCTCAAAACTCTATTGTTATAAATAAGGAAACATCCTTGACTGTCAGGATTACATGACTTTATGGAAAAAAAAAAAGTTTGGCATTTAGTATTTTTTGTTTGTTTGTTTGTTTTTTAAATACCAACAAGTCATCAGAAAGAATGTCCCAAATGCCAGGACTTCATTTTAATTATAATTTCAAACTTTTGTTAACATTTCTACTCGAACAAGTTTACTTTATATCCTAGCCAAAGTAAAAATCTCCCTTTGTGCTGGAAGTTTAAGGCAATTTGGATTTGCAACATTTGGCTTGCTGATAAGTTTTGATGCTAGTTGTTTTAATTAGCTAATTTTTATAGGATTAATCATGGATGAATTCCATGGTTTTGTTTGTTTTAATAAACTCTTATTGCTTTTAGTCTTCTAAATAGAGGTCTTGCTGTGAACAACAAAAGTCAGTTTCTGCTGCAGTTTGTAGCAGAAATGCGCAAATGCTGTAATAAAAGAAAAACCTCCAATTCTGATGGAATTAATTGCAATGCACACATGAACAAAAATAACGTCCTGGTTTAATACAGGTGAGCTGACAAAACACAAAGGCATGCGCCGAAAACCTGGTGAGCGCGAAAATGCGAACGCACGTACCTGGGGAGATGCCTGCGCGCCCCGGCTGCAGCCCCGCAGTGCCACGTCTCACTGTCCCACGCACGCCCCGGGACCTTTACAGGGGACTCTCCCAGGGCCTGCCAATGAACTTTTGGGGCTGACACGTCGATCGTGCCATGGGGGGAGGGAGGGGACTGGAGGGGGCGGAGAGGTACTCGCCGGAGGCTCTTACGTGGCGGCAGAAATGTCAGCACCGCGCTCCCCCGCCGGTGCGGGGCTCCTGTTGCCTACGCGGTTCCTCGCCGGACCCCGGGGGCCCGGGGCCGGGACACTGGGGCTGCCTGGCCGGCTGTGGCACGGCGGGACAGGGGTGCGGAGAGCGCAGCTTGGGAGCTCCCCTGGCGCTCCCATGCCCCTTCCATCCCGGGGCAGTCGCTGGCGCCCAGCTCTCCTTCGCTTCCTCTATGCGCCGCTCCCCGGTTTTAGTACATCGCCCGGCCCCGGAGCCCCGCGGAGCCCCGGGCAGCGGCCGGGAGCCCCTGCGGACCCGGCACCAGCGGCGCTGCCCGTGTCCCCCGCCTCCCCTCCCTCCTGATGCTGCCGGGGTTTGTCGTGCTTGGTTGTACTGGCGCTGAGGCTCCCCTGCTCAGATCTGATGGTAAAGGAGCAGCCTCAGGTCATGTTTTTGTGAGCTGCGGTGATTAAAGGAATAAAAGGAAATAAAAAACCCAAACCCCAAGGACAAATATCTCAACCAGTTGCAACTTCTCAGCTGGCCCGGAGGGGGGAGCGCGGGGAGGGCAGGGAGTAATGCGAGATCGCCCCAGCCCGGGGCAGCGCTGGCTGCGGGACGAGCCGCGCACGGCACCGCACCGCACCGCACGGCACCGCACCGCACCGCACCGGGGCCGGGCGGCCGTGCTGCTCCGCCCCCGCGGCGGGGCGCTGGGTCCGGCCGCCGGGCGAGGCGCGCAGCTGCCGCGCCGCAAACTTGGTGCGAGCGAGCGAGCGAGCGGAGCGGCTCGGCGGGGCCATGGCGGCGTGAGGCGGGGAGCGGGCATCAGCGCGGCGGCGGAGCCCCCGCCTGTCCGCCCGCCAGCCCGCGGCGAGCAGCCCACGGCGCCTCCAGGTAACCCCTGCCGGCCCCTCTCCTCTGCTCGCCCGGCTCGGGCTGCGGCGCTTTCGGGGCGCCGCGGGCACTGCGCGGTCCCGGCCGCCCTGTCCGTGACCCGCGCCGCCTCGCTGGGCTCCGCGGGGCTGCGCCCCGGTGTGCGCCGGGCGCCCTGGGAGCTCGGAGGCCGGGCGGGCTGGGGTCCGGGCGGGAGCGGCGCAGGGAGCCGGCAGGGGGAGCCGGCAGCGAGGCGGAGCGCCGCTGCCGCCGGGCTCCGGTGCCGAGGAGCTCTGCCGGCGCTCGGAGCCCGTCTCGGGCATTGCCCGGCCCCACCCCCGAAAGTCCACCGAGCCTTTCAGAACGGGCGGCCCTTCTCCCCGAAGACGGTGCTCTTTGCTCTGGACCAGAAAGAACAGGCGGACAGGGAGCCGCATCGCCAGAGGGGCTGGAACCCGGACCCGCGAGAGTTCCGCGCAGCGGGACCCCCGCGCCGCTCTTGCCCGCGGGGTCGCGCCCGTGGGAGCGCGTTCTCGCCCAGGAGAGTGAGGTGCGTTGATGTCGCTGAGCCCCGGCTGACTGGCTCCGGAACGTTTCGGAGGGTTTTGTCACACTTCAGCAAGTGAAGTTTGCTCAGGCTCATCTTCTGGTGAGAGTAGAAGTGGCGTGAAAGGCACCGGCGGTTGTCTAAGAAACGTGGGTTTTCAGTGGGATGTTTGCTTAATATGATTTGAAAGCCCGATGTGCTTTTATTCTCGCTGTTTTATTTGACTGGACTGTCTGGGTCTGTGGCGTGACTGTATTTCGGCACTTTCTGAAATGGGGAGTTAGAGTTTAGCATTCCGCAACGATGCAGATGGAAACACCTCCGTCAGTTGCATACATCTATCGTTCTGTGAGGATCGCTTACCAGATAAATGACAACTATTAGGGTTTGTTGTATCATTCCAGATGCTGAGCGTGCCTTGTCCATTGACACAACGATAATCTGCTCGGGATTATTCCTAGGGGGCAGCTGGCGTGGGGGGAACTGTCAGTGCATCTGCTCCTTCAGCAGACCGGACTTGGCAGGAGAGGTCTGTGTATGCAGGCACACACAGCCTTGGGAAGATGGTTAGAATTTGAAAAATTATAGTTATGAAAAACATCCTAAAACTAAAACATGTTGAAGTTGTGTTCCGGGAGCCCTAAGGTGGTGCATCTGAAGCTCTTACTTTCTGAAAGCTGACTAACCACTCTTGGTTTGAATTTTGGTGTAAAAATGTGATCAGGGTGTGATGCTAGCCCAGCTAGAGTGATGTAAATTAGATTTTTTTTTTCATCATGGGAATTGCACTCAAATCTTATTTCTAGGAGTTTGAGCATCTCCTGGTTGTTATATAAGGCTGAGTCAGTTCAGTAAAGTTTGACTTAGAATTGTTGAACTTGCTGATGTCATATATATAACACATAGTCAATCAAAAGTGCGTTGCTGCCTTGAAAGGCTGAGGTATGGCCTTGGGTACTTTGCTTAGTATAGTGAAAGATGTTGGTAGATTTCTGGATTTTGTGCAGTGTTCTCACCTTCCTCTCCAGGAGGTATCAATAATATAACTTTATTACATTTACTAATGAATTATCTCACTTTCTCATTTTAATGCTGAACAGCTGTGAGGAGTCCTGCTGAGAGCTAAGGTTTTGCTCTGGAGTATAGCAGTTCTCTGTTCGAGAGGTTGTTTTGAACTAAGTAGTGTAAACACTGGCTTCTGAGTTGTACTACTTATTCCTTGGGATGTTGTAACAGATTTGTTTTGGTTGACAAAGCTGAAGGCATTAATATCTGAATTGTCTCATTTCTTTTAATCTTTAACTAGTGCTGTTTTCATAAAATACCTACAGGTAGTAGGAGTGCCTGTGCACTTTGTAATGATCCATAAACATAGTTGTAGCAGGATTGTTGTACTCATTTCCTGCTGGGCAGAAATGCAGAGGGTGGCAACTGTGTATTGCTGCTGTTTTCAGAAGAGTTGTGTGGTCGTTTGTTTTTCACTTTCTTTTCCCCCAGCTACTTAGGGAAACCACGTGGATTCTGACTTCTGTTGATATAGTCTTGTACAAATACAGGATTTTCAATGAATGAAGTTCATTATTTTTCAGGGAGTGACTGTACACTACAATCTGTAAACTGCAGAAATACAACATAATTCTCCTGCAAATTCTGGCTTTTGTGTTAGAGGTTGCATGCAGGAATTCAGCCAAGGGAGTAGCTGAGTTCCTGGGGTGAGCAGGAGCAGAGAGACTCGTTTCTGCCCTCTGGTCTGCAACAGTTTTATCAGCAGTGTTGGCTGGGTCTGATTTCTGTGCTGTGGGACACGTAAGTGGATTGCTGATACTACTATCAGTTGATAGTAGGTGTGTACTACCAGTACTATCTGTTGATAGTGGGAGGAGGATGTGTGAAATCTGATACTGTGCTACTTCATGTAAAGCAGTATCTAGCAATTGGTTAGTATTTTGTGATGATGGACTTGTGAATAGGAGTGAAATACAATTTAGCTTTAGATTTAACATCTGGTTTATAAAATTTTGATATGCTCTTGATGTTTGGTAATGTATGTTCTGAAGTTACTATGCCTCTTGAGATGAATTGCTATTGCTACGGCCATAATTATAGGAAGCAGCACTGAGGAGCTTCTCCTTTTCTGTAACATCATTTTATGGAAATGTTTAATGGGCATTCTTGTCAATGCAGAATTCTCCAAATTATTGTTAACCAGTCTGTTTCTCTTTATTATCATCCCTTTATCCTCCCTGGCATTTGTATGCATTCCGATTTGGAAACAGTGTTAAGTTGCAGCCTATACGTTCATTCTCCCCTAATGCATTTTGTAAAGCTGTAGCTGCTTTAATAACGAGTTCTTGGGGTTTTTTGTTTTGTTATTTTGTTCTGTTTTTGTCAAGCACTATAAACATTTTTCAAACTGATCCTTTTGAGGTATGTTTGCCAACTACTGGCGGTAGGCTGGATTTGATTTCCAGGCTGCAGCATTGCAGCTGTGACCCGTGAAAGGCAGGTGGCACTCTGCTATCTGCAGTTCTTACAGACACCTGGGGAATGCCACAGCCCGAGCTGTGCACTTCAGGTATGGTTTGCTCTTAAATCTCTTGTTGCTAAAACGGCAGATTTAAAAAAATAAAAAAAAGGTGGGGGCTTTTATTTTAGTTTTCTTGATAAATGTGTCCTATGGTTTATTTAAGAAATTTGCTAGTTTACATCTAACTATAGCACATTTGTTTAACATTTGTCAGGAAGGTAGCAAATGTAAACCAAGTTAATGATCCCCAAACTACAGTCTAATTAGTGTCCTCTTGATTTTTTTGCTAGAATGTATATTCCAAAGTATGGAAGCACGTGAATCTTTTGTCACTTAGTGGATTTGTTCGTGCATCTATTCTGAAATTTGCGTTTTCCCTGGGGAACTTTGCTGCAATCCAGTTGTCTGCTGTGTAGTATCAACTCTTCATCTCCATACATAAATATATTAATATAATTAATCTGTGTTTGGGGAGATTGATTTTGGAAGAAATTCCCTGCTGTCCCAGTATATATTAGAAAATCAGGCAACTCACAAAAAGCTGATGTTTGTCAGGATAGTAGCAGAAAATGGGTTGATACATAGTCTGCACTGAGGACTTTGCAGTGAAACTCTTGAGTTTAACTAAACTGTTGAAACTTATCTTTTCAAATATTATCTTTTCTTTGTCAACAGTTGGAATGACTTGCTCAGAAAGTTTAAATGCTGTGTAGCATGTTAGCTGTGCTATCATTTCCAGACTTATCTCCAGTTAGCTTATCCATGTTATGAAATTTCTTGCATGATACCCAGATAATACAGCTTTTAATTCCTTTTCCATTTTTTCTTTTTAAAGTCAGGATATATCCCTGAGTTCCAGTACACCTTAGAATTGTTGGGTCTTAATTTCTGGCAGAACTGGTCAATCTTTTCATGGTTACCAACCTCAGTAATGGAGATTAGTTTCATTAGACGATGTTGATTGAGCAGCTCTGAATCTTTGGCATATAATAGTCTCATTTTTTAATCCTTTGCTAGATGAATAGCAACATGCATTAATTTTTCAGTATTTATTTAGTTTAGGAGAAGCTCAGAGAAATTATAACTTTGAAAATACTGAAATGCAGCCTTTTCTCTCTCTCTCTGTAATACTGGGATATGTTTAGGCATTACTAAATACATGTGATGAACAAATTAGAGAATGTGTGATGGCTGCAGGATTAGCTTATAATATGAATTGGCTGGGCTGAAGAAATGGGCTGTACTGTGAATTGTATTGATTTTCCCGCTTCCTCTCCTCACTTCTCTCCAAATTTCAAAATTGAGCTGCTGTCTTTGGTGCTGTTGTCCTCTGAATTGCTAGTCTAGTTGGAAACCCAGAGTGCTGTTGAAATGTGCTTTCTTGTTAGACTTAGGTTTAACAGAGAATCAAGAATGCTTAATATAAAGTTAACTACAAGGCTTCTGTAGCTAGGGAGAGAATATTTTAATAATCTTGGGCCCTGTTGTTCTGACCCTCAGCAATCTTATTGCTGAATTGGTTGTTTCTATTACTGGTGAATCTACAGACAAAGGCATGAGTATTTTTTTTTAGTTTTAAAAGTTATTAAGCAGTTGTTCTTCACTGTATTTTCTTCAGCATACAGTCTCTTCAGAAATTCCTTGCTTTTTTCTTTCACTGTTTGTACATGTTTTTTCACCGTGTCATTTCAGTGACCTGCTTTCACTGGAAGCCCACTTACATTTGCATTGGCAAACCCCCCTAGTTATGAAGGGCACCCTGGGAGTATGGCTGAAATGACCTTGTTGTGGGAGAAGATGTGTGGGATGAAACCTTTTCTGTTGACCTGTGCAATACTGAAATCGCCAAGTACTTGAGGAAAAACTCCTGGCCTTGCCAATCATGGGAAGATAGGTTGTGTGTATTGCTTTGTGGCTCTCAATGTCTGGCAGAGTTTTAGAGTTCCTTTACTAAGTCATAGTCAAAGGCTGAAAAGAAATTATTCACAGTCATTGGGTTGTTATGTTACTTGAGTTCAGTTGCTGATTGTCTCTCCTCTTGATGGTCCCGCTTGCTTTCTTATTCTGAACTTGCAATAGGGATATATGGTTATTTTCTTAGTTTTTTGTCATCTAAACCGTGTGTGTGTCGTCCAAATTTTAGCTACTTCTCATGTTGCAGTGCATGCTTTTCCTTGTTGCTCTTTAAACCTAAGAAATGATACTGAAATATTTAGGAGACAGTATGTACACAAAATTATTACTAGTGTCAGATGTTATATTACCCAGCGCTGCAAAACAGGACTCCTAGCTTAGTCAAAAGATGGGATTTCAGCTTTGGATAGTTTTCTAATAGTGCTCCTCAAGGTGTATCAACCTGGAGTAGGCCAAGAGCCTGATCACTCCTATGATCCTCGTCAGTAGCTGTGATGCTGAAGTTGCTAAGGATGATGTTGGTAGTGTTGTTGTTGTCTGCTGTCCTCATTTTCTGACTCTGTAAATCTGTGTCCTGGGTCTCACTTGATAAAATACTTCAGAAAAGCCCAGTCAACCAGAGAACCCCCTTAATTCCTGTCCACTATTAACAACTTCTCTTTGTGACTTGAGCACCGTGTATGCTGAGATTCCTGAAGGCAGGCAGATAGAGATGGAGGATGCTGTGTTAGCAGAGAGTCAGAGAGTGCTGTTGTATTTTGTTGTCCTCCTTGGAAATTCTGGGACTGTGTCAGTCCATTGCCTACTGGGTCCTTTTAGCTGTGCCAGGGTAGCTATTCAGTTGGAATCACGGTGTAAACAGGGTTAGGGAACTGATCATCTTAAAACTTTGCCTTTGAAGCACTCATGACCACCAATCCCAGTAAGGCCCCACAGGCACTGGTCTCAGTGTAACTGCAGGTGTGCAATGACTATTGTCAGATGGGGAGGGAGGGGAGAAGAGGATTGTGTGTATGGAATATAATTCTGGTTGGTCCCTCAAATAACAATGGAATGTGGAGGATTTTGTCTTCGTCTTTTAGAGTATATCCAGACAGCTTTTCTTTATGTCAGCTTTATAACAGGCAGCAAGCTCTCTTGTGGAGGCTACAAATGGACTGAGGCACAGCTGTATGCCTGTCTTCAGCAGCCTAAACTTGCCTCCTGAGGAGTGAGGTACCTGAGAGGCAACGCCTCATTGCACTGCCCTTGAATGTGTCAGAAGTGGGGAAATTCAGGGTAATAACCTGTTAAATACTGAAGTTCAGTCTTCCAGAGCTTGTCTGCCAGACCTTACTCTACTGAAAAATGATAATGGATTCTGATACGTACTGTTGGAGTTGATAGGAGAAAGCCACAAAACCCTTCCACATTTATGTGCCAGGAGCATGAGTTCACACGTACGGTTTGAGAGACATGCAGGAGGTGAAGTTGGTGTTTGTGGGAAGAAAAACTTCTCTTGATGTATGTGGGCAGAAGTTGGAAAATGCTGCTACCCTGGGCTCTGGAGACTTGTCTAACTGATTCTGTTGTAAGTCTTGGTTAGAGTTTACAGTCTTTCTTGAATTATCCAGGAATATTGCTGGATTTTCCAGTGTATCTTCTATTGCTTTCCTAAGTGCATAGTGCCATACTTTACCTAAGCATTAGTTAAATCTTTAATATAGAAGGCAACTCAGTGGAGTGTGGGCATCATTCTTTAATGGCGGTTACAAAAAAAAAGTGTAACTATCAACAACAGCAGAAAGAGGTCTGGGTTCTAGATCTGAATTGCTGTTCTTTTTGCCATTGTTACCTATTGTTTTAAATTAAATTAATGGTCTGGGTGGAGGAACTGGATTTTTTTCCCTCTGGTATTCTTTCTTTAAGTGAGTTTGCAAATAGCTTTCATTAGAAAATTCCATTTTTACTCACTTATCTATAACTGTCAGGGGAGATTGTTTTGCAAATTTATTTAATCTGAAGGCCAACGAGATCAGTATCGAATTTTGAAGAAATATAATCTTGAACTTGAGGTAAACACTTGATTCTCATATTGAACTTCAGTCTTTATATTTTCATCTCAAACCCATAATCATAAAGTGCTCTTAAAATAACTTGTGCAAACATGTTATTTTTCTTAGAGTACCCCTATGAACTCATTGCTGGCAATGGCTATCTGCCTCTTGGGAAAGGGACATATTACTCTTTTTATAGTATGACTGTTGATAAAGCTTGTCCTTCAACTTCACTTGTAGAGTTGCTGTGTTGTAATTTTTTCTTTTTACTAGAATGCTAAAAAAAGAACTAGTTTGCTGTGGAGGCATATCACTAATATTTTAATAAGAGGGAATATATGACTTGTTTAACTGGAAATATAGGGAGCTCCATTTGTGAGGAACAATTCATGTGCTTCACTTACCTTTCAGATTTACTGTGAACTCTGTATAAGTCAGACCTGATGCATAATTGCATGTATTTGTTTATTTTTGGGATTTAGAGTCCCCTTTAAAAAGTTATTTAAACAAGAGGTTTGGGGGTTTTTTTTCCTGCTATTCCCATAAACCTTGATCTTTTCTATAAGCCCCAAATTTCTAACATTGTCAACACTGAAAATGTTGACAATGGCATTCAAAATAAGTGGAGCAGTTGACACCAGGCCTGTTCTTAACTGTGTGCACACACTGACACCTTCAGAGATCTATCTGTAGCTGTAGATCTAGTCTAGAAAACCTGATTACAGATGAAACTTGAGGATCTAGAGATTTCTGGTTTTAACCAGCAGCTTTAGTTTGGTTCTTGTCAAGTGGGGTGCTTGTCTTCTCTTGTCCCTTTCTAGATTGTGAAAAGGGTTACTTTATGACATCTGAGTACCTTGTCTCTTCCTTGAGTATTTGGAGACTAAAAATTTCTATGACTTTTAAGAAATTTTGCACATGTTGAATGTTCTTGTTTCCATGTAAAAACTTACTTTCAACAAATCAATCTTCATTTGAAGGATAGCGTTTCTGTGTTTGTATTGATATCTGTAGATGGTTGATAATTGGAATGATCAGTCTTTGAAAAAAACTCTGTTCCTGAATATCATTCATGTTCTTTTAGGTGCATTAATGCCGCTTTTCATCACAAGACATTAAGAAGAGAAAAAACCACATAGCGTAGCATCCATAATTGTATTACTTGTCCTAAAAACATTAGGACTGTATGAACTGGAGTGCTCATAAGAGCTTTACTTTTGTGACTGAGTGGTAAAGACTTGAGTAAACAAGACTTAGTGTTGTATTGTTCAGGTTTACGTGTCATATTGTGACTGAAAGGAGTTTGGAATTGCTCTGTCATGCAGCTGACTAGGGAGAAAGTGATGAGCAGAAGATAATCTCTTCAGCCTTAGCAATGGCAACTGGTATATAAACTGTAGTTTCTTCTTCTGAAATATTTCATTTGGCTTCTTTTTGCAACAGTACTTCCCAAGATTCACCACTTAAACAGCATTTGGGCTTGTAACTGTAGTCTTTATTTGCAACATGTGGAATATGCAAATTTTTCTTAAGAAATAATGTTCATTGATGTTTCATCTTTGTATACTTTTAAGCCTAATCAACAAGAAGGGAGATTTAATTCACAAAACAGAGAGCAGCTAACAAGCAAACTCTAAGTGATGTCGAGGTGTTAGAAGGACAAATTACTTGTTGGTAGAATTGCCTTGTTAATGTTTAGGGCTTGACATACTTCAGTGATCTCAGACCTAGGGGGAGGTTAACAAAACTTGGGAAAAAGGATACCCTTGAGAGTGAATGCACAGAATGCAGAATTTCAGGGACATGAGACATGTGGAAGAACTCCTATGACAATGAAGAAACTAACACAGCCAACTCAGCAACTGTGCTGAAATCAGCCCTGTCTGGGTAAAAGGTAATTGTGGCAGGGACAGATTGCAGCCACCGACTCACAGACCAATGACCCAAGAAACCCAGCGACTCAAGAGAAACACTGAGTATGGGACTAATCAGCATGGGAAGCAAGATAACATTTACCGACAGAAGACAGGATACTAATGAATAAGAGAACTAAGTAACCTGTAACCAATGAACATTAATTCCTTTTTTGCTAAAAAGAATTTGCATTTAATGAAATGTATAAATAATAAAAAGTTTTGATAGTTGGCATACTTGATTTGTGTAGTATCACTGAGCACCCATGATTGTGCAACTCTGAAATAAGCAATATCTCTCTTGAGTTTGTAATTCTGGCTTTTTGCACACTGGGTAATTAATCAAATTTTTCTGAACAACATTTATGTGTTGGTCCCAGGAAGCCATCAACAGAGAAAGCTGTTGCATCAATTTTCCATTATCCAGTTTTTCTGGGGGTATACCTAACTGATCAAAAAATGAATGGAAATATAGCATCTTTGCCCCAAGGCATCTATGGATGGAATTGGTTTTTGTCTGGTAAGATCACTCCCAGTGCATTCCACTGTAGCTCAGCATGGGAAGTGAAGGATGCAAGTCAACATGGAGAATCACTGAAATGGTAAGATACTTCTCATACTTTTGGCATATTTTCATACTTGCAGTCCTATAGAAAAGATTTTGTAGACTCTGTAGTTTGTATTTAAATATCATCTCTGAACTGTTTTCTTTAAACCTGCCTTACTCAAAATTCTACTTCAGTAAGTCCTGAAAGATTTACTGCTAACTCCTGCCAAGTTTCTAATGTTTCCAGACCTGCTGGAATGAGTCCAGAGGAGAGCAGAGCTGGTGCACCTCTCCTAGGAGGACTGAGAGGTTGAAGCTGTTCAGCCTGGAGAAGAGAAGGCTCTCTGGGGAGACCTTGTGGCACCTCACAATACCTAAAAGGGGCCTACAGGAAAACTGAGGAGGGACTCTTCAAGGGCAGGTAGTGACTGGACAAGGGGGAATGGCCTTAAGCTGAAGGAGAGTAGATTTAGATTAGATATTAGGAAGAAATTCTCTGCTGTGAGTGAGGGTGGTGAGACACTGGAGCAGATTACCCAGAGAGGTTGTGAACACCCAGTCCCTGGAGCTGTTCAAGACAGGTATGGATGAGACTCTGAGTAATCTGGTCTAGTGGAAGGTTCTCTGGCCATGGCAGGGGGTTTGGGAATAGGTGATCTACCTGGAAGGAGGTTGTAGCAAGGTAGAGGTTGGCCTTTTGTCCCAGGCAACTGGCAACAGGACAAGAGGAAATGGCCTCACGATGGGCCAAGGGAGGTTCAGGTCGGACATCAGGAAGAATTTCTTCACTGAAAGAGTGGTTAAAGCATTGGAATGGGCTGTCCAGGGAAGTGGTGGAATCACAGTTTCTGGAAGTGTTTAAGATGCAACTGGATGTGGTTGCAACTAGTGGATGCAACTAGTGCTGTGGTTTAGTAGACAAGGGGTGTTCCATCAAAGACTGGGGTCCATCGTAATGCTTCGATGATCTTTAAGGTCCCTGCCAAACCTAATTGTTGCATGATTTAATGAATCTGGTGTCTTATGCAGTGTGGCATAAAGCAAGCTGGAGACACAAGCTAATTGCCTTCCTCTGGCATTTCTGTTACAGGCAGCTGCTTATAACCTGTAGGTGACATGTTCAGTTTGCTCAGGGTTCTGACCTGTCAAAGGAAAATGAAGTATAATACCTCTCTGTAGTAAAATTACAGTGTTGGTAGATATTTTAGTAATGTGTGACAAATGTATATGAATTAAATGAATGCTGTGCTAGACAGAGCTCATTTGATCATTTCTCTGTAGAAATTTTTGGGTGGGGCTCAGTGATCAAAATTATTCTAGCTAGATAACTGGTTCATTGTAGTGTTCCCTCCTAACTGTAAAACTTACCTAAAATTTAAAAGATTTGTATTAATAGTGAAATGTATTTGTGACACTTGCAATTTCCTAAAGAACTCTTTGCAAACAGAATTTATAAATGCTTCCTGGTTTACTCTATGAATGGTCAAAATTAACTTCACCTTAGTTTTTACACACATTTGTAGGGGTCCTTGCTTGGGGGTAGGCCTTTTTTTCCCCTCTCTCCACACATCCTTTACCACATTTTTACAGTCTGTTCCAGGTTGTCAAGCAGTGGTACTGGTTAGATAATACATAATAATCTGTTCATTTGTATAGTCAAATTGCTGCTGTAGTATCCCACAAAGTAATAGTGGAGGGACAGAGGGGCCTTTCTGGTGAGAAGAACTTACCAGCTTTAGTCCAGTGGTTGGTGCACAAGATCGTTCTGAAGACAAATTGAATTGAAACAGAGATCAGGACACTGTTCTGATAGTTGATAGTTCTATTTTGAGCTCTGAAGAGCTCATCTCTTTGAAGAACAAAGACATATTGGTATCAAATATTGATTGTGTAATATCCAAAATTCATAAACTTCCTAACTTTATTCTGGCAAGCTGGACTGCAGGGATAAATGCAGCAACCTTTGCTGGAGAGTGAAAAAAAGTTAATAAATGTCATTTGAATTTATGTTTCATGATAAGTGGGCTCTTTTAAAGGCAGATGTGATTAAGTGATGTAACTGGATTAAAAAAATACAATTGAATCAGAAGAATTTTTGTAAATTGTGAAGATATGTTAATTTAGATGAACCAGAAACATGGACAGGCTAATTGGACTACACTAATGTACACAGACACTTGAGGTTTAATACGCTTTTCTGAAAACTGATGAACACTTCGTAAGCGCAAATGTTTCTTCATAGTTTGCCTCAGATTTGATGGTATGTCTTGCCATGCACTCTTACTAAAGGCTGTGATTAAGTCTCTCTGTTCTGTACTATTTAAGTGCAGTTGTTACGTTTTAATTTCTAAATTCTTCAGGTTCTGCTGCCTCAAACTGCAGCTGTAGTTCTGAAAGTGACATCAATAGGTCCTAGTATGATATTTCAGATAATGTGCAGTAATATGCTGCTTTTGTAGGGCTCTTAATTGAAGGTTAGGTTGCTTAATATTAATGAAGAGGGCTGGAATATTGAGGGTTGACATTTAGCATTACTTCATTAAAAAAAAAAATTGAAATAAAAGTTCTACACCGTTTGTTATCTATGTTTTAGATTAGCAATGCTAATAAAATGAGCTCTTATGCTCTGTTGAGTTCATTTTTGCTGTGTGTACATTTTAAGACAAAGCCAAATCAGAATATCCCTTGCTTTACTGTTTAGTAATTTGGATCAGTTCTGCTAGACCTGTCCTGTGCAGGACAATGCCTAAGGTTTAAGGCAGGATGGGGTACTCCTGCATTCTGCTTCTGGGTTAAATGTGTGTGAATGTATTAATGAACAAATGATTCTCTAGCAGTGCTGGTGTAGTTAGCCGATCCTTCTCTGCTTAATTCATCAACTCTAAGAGCCTGTTGTGAATTTTGCAACTAGGTGGAATTACTCTTCTCTGCTTTCACTCTGCAGGGAGCCAGCCAAGATGGTGTCCCAGCAGGGGAAATTGTGTCTGTGAGCAAGCTGAAGGTTGCCACCAGCAGCTTGCCAAATGTCCTGTTAGTGCTATCACATCTAAGACATGCAGGTCACCTTTCCTGCATTCCCTTCACCCAGGCTGAGTGTTTTGCTGTCACTGAACTCTGAGCAAGCAGAGGGTTTGGGCTGGCAGGAGCCTGCTGTAGTCATAGAGCTGTCAGGTTTTTTTCCTGCTGCTTTGTGTCCTGTAGCTCAGGACAGAGAAGGGCAGCTGCTGTTGTGCAGGTGGGTGGGTTTTTTTCAAGGAGCAAAGATAATGATGTAGGTGGTGGGCAAGAGGGGAGAAAACAGCTGGTAGAAATAACAGGTGGGATATCATGTTTTGGGTGAGTGGAAATAGAAGTCTTCAGAGGAAACCAGAGCCTGTGTGCCATAGGAGAACAATGTGGTGAAAGTTAGTAGATGGGCAACTGCAGAGTTGTGAAAGCCTTTCTCCCGCCTCTCCAACACTACACACCTGGCACCCCACTGGGGGCACAGTGTTACTCTCTTAGTCTCACCTTGGCTGCTATAGCATCAGACTCCTTTTGGACTAAATCAAAAGCCAAGGTTCCAGCCAGCCATGTCCACTGCTGCTGCACTGCTTTTGTTAAGTGCTTAGAGGTATACAATTAGCTAATGAATGCTTAACACAGTTTCTCACATACATAACTGCACGAAACTTGATGGCTCTGTTAATGTAAATAATTGGCAGGCAGGAGGAGTTGCTATGTAATAGTAACTACAGAAAGTTGGAAAACTGGGGCGGGCCAATTGAAGTAATGTCTCCAGCTCTGAGGGTGGACATTGTTCTCATTTGTATGTTGAAGGCTTGTGGATCTACAGGGCTTTCAGCTGTTCTCCAGGTATGAACTTTCATGTACCCTGTTTTTTATCTGTTTTGTGTTTCCTTTGTGAATTATTATCTGCTTTATTATTTATTATCTGCAGTAGAAGTCTAAAATGGATGATATGATCATATAGACATGTTTTGGAAAAAAACAAGTTAATTTTCCAAACTTATTAAATACATCCTGGTTTCTGGAACCCAGAAGAGATCAGCAAAGCCATCCCATAAATTAAAGCACGCACTCAGTGTGAAGTGATAACAACTTTGTTTTATATCTTCGACAGAGGTCTTGGTTTAGTGTGGTTACTTCATAACCCAGAATCTTTACTCTCCACCTTTTATTTCAGAAAAAATAAAAATGTAATGCTTTTTGCCAAAACAATCAAAAAAGCCAATAGTTTCATTTGTCTGTGAACTTGCGATCAACAGAGGACCTATGAAATATTAATGCTTAGTTTGGTGTGGGAACGCAGTTGAAATAGATTGGAAAATCATGGTGGACTTCTGACTGAGTTCTATTTATTATGGTGAATATGGAGCACAAAATATTTGCTTAAATTATCTGTAACACAAAGTGTACTCTGAGATAATAGTAAAAAATTCAATACAGCTTCTTTATTCCACATCCAGACTTTCCTTTTTTCTCTTGTGTCTTTAAATATCTTCTTGAAACCTTTCAAAGGTAGTTTTATTAACCTAACATAGTGCAGATGTTGCTAGCTTGAGAAATAAGTCACAATGACTTGTAGTATTGTGTCAAAAATATCATTTAGAGGCTTAGAATGAGGGGAGCAATTAATGAACAGTCTTCGCTACGAACAAATGTCAGAGACTCCTCCAGGGTAAGCTGCTTCTGTGCCATATTCATTAATTGCTCTTTTGAACGAAGTTAGTGTTGATGAGTGGGTTTAATTAAACATACCTGAGAAAAACCACAAAAACAGATCAGATGTATTAGAAAGATTTGCATTTGATTTAATAAATAAAGATCTCTTCATTCTCAGGGGGTTTTATGCTTCATATAACTGTTTCTGGCTGACATTTCTCCCTAACTACTGTGTTGTCCTCACTGGAAAGTGGCAGAAGACAGGTCTTATGGTTTGCTTCAGGGTGTATGCCAAATACCATGCCCATATTTAAGTCTCTATTATTAAATATGTAATAAATCTGTCATAATGGAAGGCATCTCTCAGAACACTCTCGGTCTACCTGTTGAAAAATGGCAGGAGAGGGAAGAAGCACATGGGAGTAGTAAAATAGAAATCTTAAACTGCTAAAACTCATTCCAAATTTGCTGACCCCATAATCTCATTAAAAATACCTCCTTGGGAAAAATCTCTGTATTCATATGCTAAAAACAATAATATGTAAATCTGGATTGTTCTATGTACTTCATGGCTTACAGGTCTAAAATGAAATTTGATTAATCTGGGCCCCAAAATCCATGTTATTATGTGAAATACAATAATACGTGTGTCAACATGAGTTTTTGTTGCATTTTTGATTCTATTTTGGTGCCTGGGAGAGTCTGCCTAGAAGGAGAAGGCTAGTTCTGCATCTTTTTTCTGTGCATTGAAATGAAAATTGCAATAATATATTAAAAAATGCTACTTTGTTTTTTGTTTCAATGAGAGGGTTCAGGGGAAGGGGGACCTTTTTTAAGTTCTACTGCTTTTGGGTATTTATTTTGGTTTTATTTGTAAGTTCTATTGTGTAAAGTCAATCAGAATGTGAAGAACAGTTTGGTGAAAGTACTTGTAGTTTGCAGTTTTGAGCCAAATGGTAACTGGAAGCTTTAATAGCCTTTCAATACCACTTCAGAAATGGAGATGTGCCATTGGGCAGACATGTCAGAACTTAGTAAAAATAGCATATCCTGCAGTGGGCATTCATCCAGAAATCTAAAATTAGCATTATATCCTAGATATAGTACTGCAGGTGGTCACAAGCACCAAATTGTATTCAGCACCCTCTGTTATTCAAGCAGGTCTCAACATTCTTATTTTAAACATTTTATGGTTTTGTGCAAGGCTACCTTATTGTTATTAGTATTGTTCCTTATATGGCATCAAAATGTGAAAAGTGTTTCACAGGAATTAAAGCAAAGTCTTAGCCAGAGATGTTTAGCGTCATGGTTCTGTGTGAATGGAAGTCAGTGGCACAAATCCAGCTGACTTCAGCTGGGAGTATTAGTAGATCCTGACTTCTTTCTGATAACATATACAGTAATTTCACGATTATAAGCCGCACCATTTTGACTAAAATTTTGGTCCAAACTCGAAGTGCAGCTTATAATCGGTTTATATATGGACAAAGAATGAAAAGTTGCTATTTTAGTTTGGAGGACAGGTGTCTGCTGAGAAAGGCAGGAACTTCTCTTTGAAATGGAGAATGGAAACCCCCTCCCTCCAAATTATTATCATTTTGAAATCAAGGGACTTTCAGGCAAAGATATGGGAATTAGGAATAACAGTTCTTTACTAGGGAAATTAAAATAGAAATACAATGCTACAAAGAAACAAACCCCAAACCCTGACAAAGTCGGAGTACAACCTGACACCCTGTCAGGCAGGGTGTTGGTAGCAGTCCCATTAAATGGTGGCTGCATCCTCCTGCAGTGACAGATGTGGTTCAGTTGAAGCAGTGCTCCTGCAGAAGGTGCAGTTTCCCTCCAGAGGTCCAGTGGAGATGTGGAGAAATCCGGTTTTCCTCTGGAGTCCAGTGGAGAAAGGGGCTACCTTAGTGTCCCAAAACCTCTGTATTTGTCTTGGTCAGAAATGCTGGGCTCTTCCCCCTGGCTGGAGCAACTTTCAATTGGATGCAGTAATTTTATCAGTCACACAGTGGGACTCAATGGCCATTAGCAGAAAATGACTTGCTGGAGGAAGGATGGGTTGTGAAGAGATAAAGAACAATGCCCTGCCTGGTTTCAATGGATGGCCCATTAGCAGAATATCTCCCGTTGAGATAAGGATCACTTCCCCCACCCTCAACAGATGGTGATAGAATAGATACTTTTTATCACACTCTGTATTGTAATGTGCAGCTTATAATCAGGTGCGGCTTGTAATCGTGAAATTACTTATATAAACACACAACCAGTTGGCAGGTTTGAGTGTGGTTTATTTCACATTATTCTGTTTTGCTTGTAGCATTCCAGTAGAATTGGGCCAAGTAAGCTTGAAGAAAAGTTCTATCCCTGCATTAGGGGAATGTAAAGCTTGAGGAGAAACAGAGCTTGGGTATTATGGTTTGATTAATTACTTGAATATTCATGCAAATTACAGTAGGTTCTGATGAGTGTCATACGGGGAAAGTCTGTACTGACCTTTTCTTTCTATTATTCTTCCTCCTTTTTCTGGAACAATAGCAGGACATAGGATTTTTAATGACTGTGGGCAGCAGGTTTCTTTAAAACCCACTGGAATGACCTGTGGAAATAAGATAGAATTTTCTTATAACATAATTACTGAGTACAGGTTTTAGTTATTGTGTTTGTTTTCAGATAGGGTAGCAAGAGCATATGTTTCTCACTCTCTCTATAGATGTCTGTGCATGTGTGGGCAGGGTGTGGGAGAGAGACGACAGAACTCTGTGTGTATGTAAATATTCTCCTAGAGGACAAACACCTAGGAAAAAGATGTTTTCCTTTATTTTTTGTATTTTAACTATATGTGATCATAATTTTTTAATTCAGAGTGTATTACTTAATATTTTGGAGGTTATACAGAGACTGACTTTTTAACATCATCTTTAAGTAAGGTGAAGGACTGCTGCTTCACGTTTTCAGGTTCACCTGCAGATCTTTATTGCTTTGGTCATAGTGTTTTTTTTACAGCCATTCCTTGTCATATTGAATACTTGTGAGTATTCCAACAGCTTCTTGAATGATAAAAGAAATTATTCATTCCTAATTTAGATGATGTCCGATATTTTCTTTGCTTTCTCTTGTAAGAGTTTAGGTAATGCTGGGATGAGGAGGCTGGATTTTTAAGTGTAATATTCATGGCAAAAGAGAAAACCATTCATTGCACTGAAGGGGCAACGAGTGCAGTGGGTAAGACAGAAGTGTTTCTCCAAAGATCATAGCGGAAGCTTATTCTGTACATTTGCCATAGTAGATTAGGGGCAGGCTTCACAACAGTGATAAGATTGAGCAGTACTGTGCAAGCTGATGGGGGAAAACCCTCGTACATATAAAATATTTAATGGAGGTAACTTTAAGTGATTGCAAATGCATCATGTCTCTATGGAAATGGAAGTGCTCAGTAAACCTAAACCCAGTAGCCTAAGCAAGTTCGCTTCTTTAATTATAAGTGTTTGCTGTTGTAGAAACAATAAATGAATTAAAAAAAATATCAGGAAGAAAAATAAACCTGGCATTAATGGGCCTGTAGTGTGGTGTGGTGTCACAAGGATCTCTGCTTCTTACTTGCATCTTGGAGGAGCAAATGTTACGACCATGAAAGTGAATGGTGTTACAAAGGCGACCACAATGGAACTTAGCTGGAAATAGAAGTGAGTTCTGCGGATCTGGTTTATTTTCCAAGTGAAATTGATGTGTGTGTGTAAATACAAGCACCTAAAAGAACCTTCTGAGAAATTAATCAGTACAGGATGAATTTTGGGAAAGCTGAATGCTGCGTCATGACATCTAATGAAGTTGTGGTTATTTTCTTAGCATGATACCTATTATAAAGGCATATAAGCAAGGGATGAAAAAGAAATGTGGGCCTATAATGCCTTTCTCTTGTCTAGAGGAAAAATTAATTTGTACAAGCTGCTTGTAAAACCTTTTGTAAAGGAGTTCAGACTGCTTCTCTGGAAGGTGCTGTATGGGTAAATAGGTCAATGATATCCAAGTTCAGTGAGATTATTTAAAAATGATTTAAAAAATTAAGCATTAATGAACTTCTAATACTCTGATAAAGAAAAAAAATCCCATGTTGTTCTAATGTTAACCTGGAGAGCAACATAAACAATTGAAAAACACATTTAAGATAGAAGAATTCAGAACAGTTTTGGTTTCTCCAGTCTTTCTTTTTATAAAATTCTGGTTATGTTCTAAGATTTAGGAGAAAAAAAATGAGAAAAAAAGGCAACAGTACCTTCTACCCCTTCCCTGAAAATGACTATTTTAATGCTTGTTTCAACTTCAACAGTTTTGTTGACCTAGATTGGGGCTAGTGAAAAGAAAACTCTTGAAGGCTGAACTTGTTCATGGACTCTGCTTCTCCCTCAGCTTCTGTGCTTCTCAGTAAATGCACCCTGTGGGGGCAAAGCATTCTTGATTCATTTCTCTGAACAACCACATCTGTGGCTTAGATGGTTAATCTCTTTTTATAAAAAGGATTTAAGCCTCACAGAAACAAATTAGTCCCATATTGTTGTTAGTTTTTGCACTAATTTTAGACAAAGATGCTTTGGATGTGGGAAAGAAAGTTCTCCGTCTTTTTTAGGTGACAACCGGAGACTTGCATGAAAAGTAGAACATGTGACTAGTTCCTTATGATATCACATTTTTGGGCAGATTGACAAACAGCTTGAATGACGTTTGAAGAGCGAGATGTTGTAAGAACTCACTGCCTTTGCTGTACGTAAACACTGCTGGGAGAAAAACAAGCTTTTATTTAAAAAAACTGTGAGGGACAGAAGAGCAAGTTAGACCTTAAGCTATTTCCTGGTGTGATTAACACCTGGACTGTCTTCAGAAAATGGCATGTTTTCTGCTTTTATAATTTCAGAGTGGTTATTGACTGAGCAGTAGGGGGCTTTTTTCTTTATCTGGTACCTTACTGAGTTCTTTGCAGCCTCCTGACTCTGCTAGGAAGCTAAAATTGCAATTTTAACTATCAGAAATAGAAATCATTAACAATATTTATTGACTTCTAAACACTCCTCTGTTATCTTGATGCTGTCACATCACTCTTGCCCACTTTCTACAAAACATAATTGAAAACAATGAAATTTCTCAACTTTTGTGGACAGGTTACAGGGTGGAGAAGATTTTTATCTGAGAACACATCATTCAAGATGAAGCTATAAGAAACTGCATCTGCTAAAGGTAAGAACAACTTTAACAAAGAAATCTCAACAAAGGAAACCCCTGTGTACCTTTTCTGCTTTGTCCTTTGCATTAAACTAAGGGATGTTTTGCAGAGGTCAAATAAGAACGGAAATCCATTCATGCTGACCTCAGATTTCTAGATTTCAGTATGTGTAGCTTCCTTGCATAGCTCAGTTCAGTTTTACAGTAACAATTAATGTTCTGTTTTTAATTCTTTAGGTTTGATTTATGTATGAAGCTCCTTTGAAACAATAGGCTAGATAAGCATTGCAACTGCTTCAGGTGAGGAAATGAGTGAGAATAATTAAATGCAGCTTTAAAGTAGTCTTATTTGTTGAAGAGCATTCTCCATGAGAAGTAATAATATCCTGTCAACTAAGAAATGAAGAAAGGGTAAGGAGAAGATTATTTAAATTAAAAAGCAAAGGAATCTTTTAATAGACCAGAAAGTAGGACACAAAGCTTAAAAGCTAAAAAGGAAGCATACTGTAAAAATGTAAACTCTTTTTTGATACATTAGCAAGTCAACATATTTCTCTTATATTTCACTTTGTATTTGGAATCAAAGCTACACACAGATACATCTTGCTGGAAACATGTGATTTTTAATTAGAACCTTGCAAGTTTCTTTGCATACTAAATACAACAGAGGAGTTAGTAAATTGAAATATTAGAATGTTAGAAATAAGGTAAAAAGTTTTAAATACTGACTTTGACAGTCAGGGTATTGTTTTGGTGTGCATGAGAAAATTGAGAGTGGTGAAAAAATGTGCTTTCTGATGCTGGATAGTAGTATCAGTTGGAGCAAGCCTTTGGCTTTCTTGGTATGGATTGTATCTGTTCATGATGACATGGCTGGAACCTTCTTCCTGCTCTCCCTTCAATTACATGTTGATAAAGAACATAAAACACTACTTCTGTTTGCTAAGCTTTGTTTCTTTCTGTGTGCTTTTCATCTCATGGATTGTTCCTCCTCTGTAAATTTACCAGACAGTAGCATCTACATAGAAGTCCTGTACCATGAGACACTGGGAGCTTAAAATGCTTGTCAGATATGTGTACACAAACTGTATTATTTGTCCTGATCTGAAATCTATCTTTATTGTTATACTTTTTGAATACTCAATGTGTCATACTGCCAAAGGGAAATAATTCTCCCTGCCATCCCTCACGTTTTGTTCAATTTAATCAGGTTTTACCAAGATTCTACCAGGTTGCGGTGCTGTGGCCGTGTGCAGATTAGGTACTAAAAATTGTGAGAGAAGGATAAAAAGAAGGTTGAGAGGAGTGGTCAGGAAGTAGCAGGATGTTAGGAGATGGGTTTGGAGTGAGTTCAGAGTGAAGAGGCTGATCAGGATGCGTGGGAAACGGATACGCTGTTCTCAGACATAAGATGCGGAAGGCTGGTATCAATTTGTTGGAAGGAATGTGATGAAAAATGAGACTCTGATAACTGTTTGGGGGTTTGAAAGCAATCTTTGATGTATCCTGGAATACGTGTCCAGTGACATTTTCTAAAACCAAGGATGGCAATGCTGTCAGCTCCACTTCAGATGAGGTCTTGTAATTTTTTAATGTTGCTACTCTGTGAATAACAGAAAGTAACACTTCTGCTAAGTGCACGGGGAAGGTGCTTGAGCTGTGCTGAAAAATGGCACCTGAGGGGTGATGTGGCACAGGAAAATGTCTCACAGCCACCGCTGCAGCCACTCACTGCCACTGCAGCTTCCAAGCTGTCAGGGGCCAGGACCGGAGTGGGACTGCGCAGAGCTGGTGGTGTTAGCACCGTAAATAGCTCTGAGGCACCGTCCTGTTGCATCACTCAAAAAGAATTGAAGTGATCATCAGGCCATGCCCACAGTGGGTACTCCCTCCAGTACTCCTTGGACAGACCTCTTCCTTCAGCTTTGCTGAGGTGCCTGGGTTCTCCCTGTGATTTCTGATGTGTCTCTGTCACTGAGTGTGCACAGAGCACAAAGGTAGCCATACACTCACAGGTCTTGTGAACTCAAATTTACTGCCAGAACAGTAAATTCCAATCATTATGGGACACCTGACATTTAAATAAAGAAACAAAATGCCTCAGCCTTGATAATTCAACTTGCTGTATTCATATTCATAATTTTGGTTGTACAAGGGAGGGAAGGAAAACTTGCCCTGATGTGAAGTGCCAAGCACAGCTGGACACCAAACTGCAGCGGGTGTTCTCAAGGGATGAAGGACCTGCAATTTGCAGGAAGCCTACTTGGGAGGAGTAGAGGGCTGTCTGCTTTTTAACAGCAAATTTACAACACTTGCTGGAACTTTTCCCCAGTGACTTTCATTTCTGTTGGCCTCTTTCAAACATACAGAAGCTTGCTTGCTGTACTGTGGTGATTAGAAAATATTAATTTTGTTACACATGAAAATCCCTAATGAAAGTTCCTAATGAAAGGTTGACCATTTTCTGCCACTGTTAATTTCTAAGCTTTTTTTTGCAAATGTAATTGCTGCTATGATTACAGAATGCCAAATTGAGTTTGGGGACATATGCAATATTCTTTTACCACTAGTCTAGTCAAATAATTTTAAATGAGACAAAGAGCCCGTTGAACACCCAAATTGGTTTGTTTACTTCAGTAGCTTAACTGCGTTAAAATCAAAGAGCTTTCATGGGCAGGGGGTAATCTGTGTCATTGCTGGACACCATTAATCACCCTCTTGACTGACTGCAACACTTTTGAAAAGTGACTTATAGATGATTGAGTAACTTTACTCTCTACACCATTAATGGTTCCCAGCAGGCTGCTAGCGTGCAATCACAAACATCTGTGCATTTGAAAGTTTCCACTTCCCCAAACAGAGACATATTTTACAAAGAAAAAAGAAAAAAAAGGAGACTTTTGCATGAGTGGTCTTTTGGAAAAAGAGCTAATGAAAAATGTTCATGCTTTAACTCTTGTATCATCTGAGTTTACCTTGCGATCTTTACGCTCTTAATGTCATTAGAAGAATTTTTTGGTTTTAATTTGTTTTTGTTGTTTTTTCACTCCATAGGATCTTTCTGACATTTGATATCCAGTAGTGAAAGAAAATGTATCCTACTTGTCTAGTAACTCATGGATGTTTTTGTTTTAACTGTGTTTAAAGTAAATGTCGCCACTTACCCCTAGACACTGCAGAGTATGCATTACTTATTCAAAGCTGATGATCCAAGCTCTTTTGGAAACCAGCTTAACAGAAGAGAGAACAAAAAATCGTTTCTCCAGGCAGTCTGGTCTTCTAAAGTGGTCTTTTAGACAAGCACTTAATTACTCAGGGAAAGAGTACTGGGCATTGCCTGTGCTTCCTCTCTACACAGTGTCACTGTGGTTCCTCACCACGCCTGTCCCAGATGGGTGCTGCATAGCTGTTGTGAGTATCACTGAGTTGCTTGGGACTGGAATAGATCATCCAATCAACCACCCATGTTCAAACCATATTTGTTTACCTTTAGCCTCTTCTAGCACATTTTACAGACTATCTCAACTTTTTTATTTTTCAGGACTCCCAGTACTTGTCCTACATATCCTGTAGGGTATTAATCCAAGACTAACTTCTTAAAAGCATGAAAATGATGGTGCTGTTTCACAATTCACTTTTCACTGTTCTTGCAGTAAAAGGGCCTCACCTAAGAGGACTTGATAGAAAAAAATGGAAAAAAAAGGATGACCCAAAGGAAATAAGAAGAAGGAAGGATGCCTCCTTTATCGGTCAAAGATAATTGGTTCTGTACTGAATATGCATTTTAAGTTATCTATGGGTGAGAATATGACAGGATTAATCAGTTTCATGAAGCAGTGAAAATTTACTGTGTAATTGAAAGGTGAAAGGTTTGCATCCGTTAATCAGATTGGTACTGGGGTAAGATAAAGATAGCCTTGAGTCAGAAGTCTAACAATTAATAATGAAAAGGAAAGGGAGATGAATTGTGTGTGTTCCCTAACAGCTGTGCAGAATGGGACTCCTAGGTAAGTATATGTTACTCCAGAGTATGTTATAACCAAAAGGTGATGTACAGTGGGGGAATAGGACACCTGAAATTCCTGTTAAGTACCTCTTTGACAAAACTAACTATGATTTTAGAAGATTGGGCATCTTTGCCTATTCCAGCATTGCTACTGGGAATGAGAAATGTTAGAGGGATTCACAGTTCCTACTTTGCTGTCAAGTGGTGGGGGGGCAGATTTTTCATGCTGTCTCAAATAACTGGTCCAGCTACTTAGATGAGACACCCTGTAAGTTGCTACCTAATGGGTCTTGTGTCCCTGAGAATTCTTCATATCAGATTTGTTTTCCTATGAGCTGCTAATCTGCTTCACTTCTGTGGCCTGTGGTTTAAATGTACTCATCATTCGTGTCCTGGACTGAGCACCCAAGGGATGATGTCCAATTCTGAGCGGAATGTATGACTTTTGAACTTCCTGAGTGTATTCTGCCTTGTCATCTGAACTGGTAGTTCCTGCTTATGATAAGAAAATTGTAGAAAAAAAGCATGGCTGACAGAGGGATCATATAGTGCAATATTTTTTGCCCACTACACTCATATTTTATCTGTACATGTGTTGCACTACATTTTTCCCTTTTTTTTAGCTTTTAGATTACTTGATTATTAAAAACAAATCCACAGTGAGACAGAACTGTCCCATGTACAAATACTTCCCTGCAGAATTTCTGTAGCCAGAGGAATTTAAGCAGCTACCATAGTAGTGAAGTGGCAAAGATTGGTCTCAAAACTTCTTTGCCAGGAAGGGATTTTATTTGGCCTTATGTCTGGCCTTATGATGGTCCTTATCTTGTTAAATGCTTTCCCCTACCCAAATTATTTTATATGTATATATTTGTATTGTGCAAGAGAGGGGCTTTGTATGTCAAGGCCAGGAAAATGAATTTTCATCCCATTAAGGTGAAATCGATAACAGGAGGATCATTAGCTACTGGCACTTGTCCTGGAACATAAACTACAATTGCTATTAAAAGAATGTGGCTGTGGATTAAACTTGTCTTTGGCATGAGCATCCAATAGAATATCATGAGGGGGGCACAAAAATAATATTTCAGTTTTAGAACCCTTTTCCTTTATAAATTAAAGGAAATTAAGAAATCTTATTTGTTCTGTGTGATTCTTTTTTTTCCTTCCCACCTCCCCTAGTGCTTGTAGGTAGTGTTGTATTAGTCAGCTGCAAATAGCTTGTTGTGAATTTATCCCTAATATTCAGACTTTCATTTATTCTTTTGCTTTGTTTTCACTTTTAGAGACAAACTTGGTTACTTAACTGCTCTGTGTATTCTCTGCTGCAACTGTCAATGCCAGTGTCCAATTCTGCTGACAGATTTAGTGACACAAAGCTGGGCTCCAATCACCAGTGTTCTCTGTAGGCAGTGGACAAATGGTGATATACAGGAACCATAAAAAACTGAGGCTGGATCTGTGCAGACATTGGTAGGCACTGGCTGGGGATGCAGTGTTCAGTCTTCACTTGTGAGTTGCTGGTTTATGTCAGCTCTGAGCTTGTCTGGTGAAATTTTTCATTGCAGCTTCACAGCAGCTGTGCTCTCAAGCGGGTGGGGTGACCTTGTTGTGGCAGCCCCAGTGCTCTGGCTGTACCTCCTGGGATGTGTTAGCTGCAGGAAACCACTGGGATTGTGGCAAAAATGGGAGGCTGCAGTGAATGAAATGTGCTCTACATGGGTCTACAGGTCCTCTGATTTGGATTTTACAGACCATGATAACTGTAGCTAAACAAAGCCAAGCAACCTTTAAGAGATGTAATAACAACAAGCAAGCATGTACATCCAAGAAGCCTTTATTGCAGCAATGGCTTGGAAGTGAGGCTGTAACTAATCCTCTAAAGCATCAGCCTCATTTGTTTATGCCTGCTTTCTCATCTGAATGATGGAGTCCCATCCTCTCTTGTGCTTGCTGCAGAGCTGATTTGGGTTTTTTCCCCGTCTTCTAAGTTGGTAATCAAAAAGTATAATCATATGTTGTGCTCTTTCCTAAGTTACTTCATATAACTTTGTTGAAATCAAGCATTAATATCAAAATTTTATTCTCCTGTTTTTGTAGAGAATTTTCTAACTGAAAACTAAACTCTTATAAGAGTATGGGGAGAAGTAGCATATGTGAACAAAACCAAACCTGGATATGAAAAAAAAGAAATCCCAAACTCGTACGTTAACTAATTGCTAACAAATCTGAACCACATCTAGTTGGAGGGTTTGTATTTTGTGACAGCATGCTTATAGTGTTCTGAACCCTTTGCCTTTGCTTGTTGTCTGGCTTAGGTGTGGCAGCAAAAGTTACTTGCAGTCTTGCAGCATGGCATGGAAGCGGCCAGACTTCAATAGGTTTTATCTATCTCTGCTGATTTCCATGCTGCAGTGTTACTTTTAAAACAGTAAGATTGTGTTGATACGTGAGTCAGCTTCTGGTAAAGCAAGAGCCAGGAAGAAGCATTTTTTTCTGGAAACAGTACTTGTAAAGGATTGATTGAGGTGTAAGGTACTAGTTAGGGCTTTTTGAGAAGAATGACTTAGAAAGAGTTGTCTTTTAAAAAGATGAGATCAACTGTGTAAGATACATTTACACTATAGCTCTGAAGGGTGTATATGTTCCTAAATCATTACTGACTATTTTATGCTTTTCATCCTCAGATGTGAATTTTAAGAACAAATATCTGTATTTAATACTCAGCACTAAAAGTAAAGTGTACGTTTGGTCAATAAATTAAGGAATTATGAAAGGAGTTTTGGATGGTCTGAGTTCACGTCATACAAAGACGTGATCAATTTTATATGAAAAAAATTGATCTTTTTGTCTACCAGAGGAAAAAGAGTAACTTCTAATAAAAACTACAATGGGATAGTAATAATAAATAAATTGGGAAGACTTATTTTGCTATGGGTAAATTACAGTAATTTCACAACTATAAGGCGCACCCTTTTGACAAAAATTTTCCCCCGAACCCAGAAGTGCGCCTTATAATCTGGTGTGCCTTATATAATGGACAAAGTTGCAAAATTTGCAAACCCGGAAATGCGAGCTGCAATGGGGAACAGTGCCGCGGGAGCACTGAGTTGCGAGGGGGGGTGGGAGCAGGTGGCCATGGCCAGCAGGAACCACACAGGGAGGGAGGGAGCTACTGCCAACCCTGGCCCGGGTGGAACAAGAAGCCGGGTGACCCGGGCCCTGGCCCAGGGCAAACGAGAAGCCAGGCGGCACCGCCCCCGGCCCGGGCGCAGGGGCAGGGGGAAGGAGAAGCCGGGCGGCGCCGTCCTCGACCAGCAGCAGCCGCACAGGGAAAGAGGGAGCGGGCAGCGCCGCGCCGCCCCGAGCCGCAGACGGTCCAGAGCCACGGGCAGCCCTGAGCTGCCCTGAACCGTAGCAACCCCGAGGTGTGAGACATGGCTGCCCCGAACCATGGCAACTGCGAGCTGTGGCCGCCCTGAGGCTGCGTTTAAAGGCTACACCAATCTGTGAAAAATGTTTGCAAATTGAGCACCTGCCAGTAAACTCCACGATCGCGATTCTGTTACTAATTCGTTACTTTGTTGCGTGTGTCATGGATCTTCACGGCAAAAAAAAGATGCGCCTTATAGTCTGGTGCGCCTTGTGGTCGTGAAATTACTGTATATCACATTAAAAAGAAGAATGCAACTTTCCTAGATTTATCCATATAATACAGCACTGGTGTTGTCACCAGTGTTCACTTCATATTTGCTAACACCAGTTTTGCCTGGGAACTATTCAGTAACCACAGAATCAGAGACTATCCTGAGCTGGAAGAGACTCACAGGCATCCTCAAGTCCAACTCCTAAAAATAATGGTACCCAGGAGTTTTATTTTAATATTTTTTTTCTTTAATTTTTTTTTTTTTTGTGGTACTGTTGACAAAAAAAAATCACAGAGATTATTCAACAGGGAACAGTAAAATCATTCTGGAACCTAAGTACTCTGCAGAGTGATTTGCACTTGTGATGCAAAGTGCTGTGCAGATCAGCCCAGTGTTGCAACCACCATGTGTTGTGTAGCAAAGGAGCTGGGAGCCCTTTACCAGTGGCAGCTAGAGCCCTGGCTCTTGGGCTTATGCATGGGGATGTCAGTGAGGGTTTCCCGGCACAGAAGCCTATTTCTGACAACACTTTAAGCACTTTTATGTTTTCAGTCATGTAAATTGTATGTAAGCTGCAGAATAAGATCAACTGTGGTGTAAAAATGGAAAGAGGAATTAACATTTTCTGGTTTGCTGAAGAACAGGTGGTGGAAATGACACACCTAGCTATTTTGTGCTATTCAGAATTGGGCTGTTATCATCTGGTTTGCATCAGAAACTGTGAATGAAACTGGTAAAATAAGTGAATAGAAGAAACTAACATCAAAGCTAACTACTTTCCCATATCTTAAGGTAGAAATTAGAAACTGACCTTTTTTTTTTTTCCTTTTTCTTTTTTAATACTTGCAAACATAATTACAGCTTGACTAGTATCCTTATAGAAAACAGATTTTCGGCCTTGGGATGCTTTGTATTGTGGAAGATAGGCTTTCAGAATAAAAACAGCATGCTCAGGCATTTAATTTTTTTTTTTTTTAAGAATATGCAATAATGATTTCTTAGCTTCAAGACTTTAGCATAAAAATAGATAAAACATTGAGTTGAAAAAGTATTTTCTGCCCTGCCCAATAGGTTATTGTCTGCTCCAGATATTTAGCTGTATACAAAGATGCAGAGATAAACGTTCCCCCTTTGCAACCCCAAAAAACTTTGAAGCTCTTTGTTTCTGAGTGGGCTAGAAAAAGAGTATTGCTCAGCTTCAAGCCTTGGCTGTCATCTCTTTTAGCATGTGTGAAGATATGCTCCAGCTTCCAGGAACAGCGGTGAGATGAAGACTGTTTTTCAACAAATGTAGTCCTGGTATTGGTTTGTGTAATTATTAAGTTGCATTCTGAGTGTAAGTTCTTTGCAAAGTGCAGAACATAATTTGTTGCTAAACAAATTATAAGCTAATGTAGGCCCTTTTTTTGCAACAAGTCATCTATGATGCTCTTATTTATTTATTTTTATATCGAATACCATCTGTGTTCTTCATTATAATGCTGTAGTTTTAGCAATTAGCAGTACATTGCTAGAACTGTACCACATATGTTAATAGTTTCTTTACTAGATGGCATTGATCTTTTGTTCCATGCTGTTAGTTCTGAAATGTGGAACTCGGTTACTTACCTCTAAATTACTGTTCTTTGAGCCATAAAATGTTTCAGGTTGTTTTGATACTACGTAGATTAAGCTTAGAATATTTAAAACTCCACAATGCTGTGTGTGTTGATTTATTTATTATTTAAATACAGCGCACCGTAACTAAGGTAGTGCAATTTTTTCAAATGCAGAAGACATTTGCAGTATCTCCTGCACTGTCTTTCTGCAAGTTACTGCTCCTTGGATAATTACTGTGGATTGATTCATTGCAATCCTTATGCAAGTAACTTCTGGATGAATTGGTGTGTTTTGTAGTCAGGAGTTCTTTGTTTGCTGGACCTACCTGAGGGAGAGGGTATTTGGCATTGTGAACAGGAGGGCGTCTCATGAATTATACACCAATGACTTCCTCTGACCAAGGAAGAAGTGATACTGGATACAGAGAGGGATTTACCATTATCTTAGTTCTATTCTGATTTGTATAAAGTCAACTTGAGCTAGTTCTATTAGTGTAATTCATTCCTCTTGCAAATGAATCTGAATTGGTCAGAAAAATAAAAAAGATGACTGCAGGAAAGTATCTGATATTCTCATTCACACTTCTGTA
The DNA here is from genome assembly GCF_009819885.2 of Catharus ustulatus. NCBI lineage: Eukaryota > Metazoa > Chordata > Aves > Passeriformes > Turdidae > Catharus > Catharus ustulatus. The sequence continues at coordinate 86,880,545 of NC_046221.1, forward strand.
ATACTGAAAATGATGGCACTTCCAGAATATGACTTGGCTGCATCGAATGCATCCTGGTATTAAGCAACAAAACAAAACAGCTTTATATGATCAGACGGATAGAGGTGCGACTTCTTTCTTCGTGTCCTGTTGTACCTCTTGTTATCGTGTTCTGAATGTGCCCACACAGCACCTAAAGGCAGAAGGAAGCTTGTTCTGTTTGTGGTTCAAGCTAGCTGGCGGGGAGCCAGCTCCAATCTGAAGGCAGTGCAAACTTTTCAGTTCAAAGTGGTGTCAGACTTTAGTTAACACAATGCTGCTGTGTCTACAAGTCTTATTTTTTCTCCTGGGTTTCTGGGCAGCTTGGAGCTCCTGAGGTGTGACCTTTTCTGCAGTACATGACATAACTGTACTCTTTATCACATATGCCATTTTTTTCTTTGGTGAGCAATGAGTTGAGATTCTGCTTAGAAACTTTAAGGCTCTTCACTTTTTCTGTACTACTCACATGCTGAAACCTATTTGCTGTTTGGAACTTTTAACAGCAGTTAATGGTTTCGACTTTTTTTGTGTTCAATTGTTCTGTTATTGCAGCAATGGGGTATGGAGGAAAACCAAAGTAAAGAATTTGCAATTTAGAAAATTTTTAACTAACTTTAAAATTGGAAAACCTACCCCAGAGATTTTATATTTATGTTGGTACCATTTAATTGACATTCCGCCTTGCGAGCTTGGCACCCAGAAAACAAGGGAGGTGCTGTGGAAATTTATGTATGTGGCTTGCTAATCATAGTGGAGGGAAGGGGTAGTACTGTCCCTAAACTTTGCCTGGAAACCTCAACTCCATTGTTCTCTCCTCTATAACTCCCAGTGTTACTAAAGTGAGAACCTACCTGTAGATGACCTCTCCCTCCTCCAACCTCTCCAGCTATAAATAAGTGTGTAATAAAATGCAGGACTGAACATGAGAGATGCTGGAAAAGGACAGAGCATCAACAACAGTCTGGGGAGTGAAACTGAAGCTCAAGCAGCTTCCAGCACTGGCTGATGAACTTGTGCACGTAATGCAACCAAGCATCAAGTCCAGTTATCAAGTGACAGACTAGTAGTGACTGAGAAACAGGGAGTGGAAGCAGGAGTTTGAAGTACCTGTGGTTAAGTTAAGCTCTGCAAGAGCCATCATTCAAATGTGATTTTCTGCTCTGCATGAAAATTTTGGGTCTTTGGATTGGCTGCAGTCTTTCCATATTTATCAGAAAGGACCACTAGTTGCAGGAACTGAACTGATGGCAGGCCATCTAATTCCTTTGACCCTTTAACTGGAATACCAAAAGAAGTCAAAGTCATATTTTGGTTACTTTTATTATTACCCCTCTCTAAAGCAGTTGTGCTATTTTTTGAGACTATGAACGAATTCATTTTTATCATCAACCCTAACTTTATGCTGGTTTCAGAAGCTTGGAAGTGATTTTTACCTGAAACTGGAGGCTGATCATTTTGAAAGAAGGTGTGATGAAGTCACGAGGGTACAGGCACTAATCAGATCTGCTTGCTGTCAAGCAGTTTCTGTGTTCCCTGGATACTCAGAAACCTTGGCTGCTGCTTTGTCTCTTAGCAAGGCTATCTATACTTTTACAACTAGAGAACTTTTTTCTCAAGGTTCATCTGGATAGCTCTGGTAATTTCTAGGCATCTGTTAGCTGGGGCTGAAAACCATTCATTAATTGGCAATGTTCTCTGTAGCAAGGAAATATGTTCCCAGTTGTAACATTAAAGTATGATCTGCTCCTTTTTAGCACCAGACCTATATTTCAATATTTGTAGTAATTTGTTGAAGGGCTTGGCCTGGATACCCATTAAAATGCATTTTTTTTAACACTTGCTCCAAAACCTTATAACAGTTTCTCTTTTAAAATGTGCAAGGCTGTGATTTACAGCCCCTGCTCTCCAGCTTGGGTGACACTGTCAAGCCCTATGGCTGCTTCAGTACGGGGATGGGTTGGCAGGTGTGATCGCAGTGCCTGGACTGTGTCTTTTGAGTCCACAACAGTTTCTTGACAATCAAAGATGGTCTTAACCATGAATTTCATTATCAAGAAGGTTTTTCTTTGTGTGTGTGTGTTGGTTCAATTTTAACACTTTTAACTTTGGATTCTGAAAGATATGTTGTTGTTGTTGTTACTATTTCAGGGAAATCTATTTGAGATGAGAGGTTGCTAAGAAGCCATTCTTTTAATTGGTTACCTATTTTTAGTTTCTCTTTTGTTGGCATGGTTGGAGGAATTGAGCTGATGTGCATGCAGGATCAGCCTCTTGCTTGTCTTTTTTTCCTGTGTACATAAGATCTCAGGGGAGTTGCAGATTTGGTGGTTTGTTCTGCCTAGTTGAAAGGGCTGATGTTAACCGTGATAGTTACACGTATAACCTCTACCTGCTCTCCACATCAAGGAAGAAGATAAGCTATGGATTTTGGTTCTTTGGCTTCAACTGGAGCTGGATTAGAGGACATGAAAATAGAAGATTACCTATTTCTTCACTATTGTTTTTCTCTCACTTTTCTTTGTGATTGTCTCAAACCTATGTGTGTAGAAATTCCAAGACCATGTCTTCAGTCATCTTGACTTTGTGGCTATTTCATGGCTGAAGTTTAAATTCAAACTTCTTTAAAAGTTCTTGTGGGTGAAGGAGAATCATGAATGGGAATCATATCTTTCAGAATTTGATATTTGGTTTTGTAGCTTAATTGTAATTAGTGTTGCTATCTCTTGCAGAATTTACCATGTGTTTTTTATTGGAGATTATGGAATACATTTTAGAGTTGAAGAAGAGGAAGCTGCTGGGGAGTGCATTTCATTTTTTCTTCAACCAAGTCAGAGGACCTCATTTCCCAGACACAGGGCTCTATTACTGTTCCTCATCTCCCGTTTTTAATAATTGCATGGCTACCACCTCAGTTTGATTTGGAAGACTTCAGCAGAAATTGGCAGATACAGGAGGGATGCTCCTTCCTGTCTGTCTGCCGAGGGCTTGTCCTCACATGTACCTGTGGGATACCGTGTGCCAGGTTTGATGCTGGGTTGGAAAGGCCTTGCTGCTGCAACCTGGATGTGTTCCGTCTGTCTGTGGTATTTCAAATTTATATTTGCTTTCCAAAGCACCCAATCACTGGCAGATTTTATCAAAAATCAGTCTGAATTCCTGAATTCAAGACATGTTGCTTACATTTATGCAGCCTTTAGTCTCCTTTCTAAACTTTACAAGAAGCCTAAAAATGTAGAAATTTCCTTAGATGATGATGATGATGTTATTATTATATTACTGTTGTTATTAGTTGTTGGTGGTGTGTTGTACTAAAATTTAAGCACTGCAAAGAGTAAAGGACAATATCGATGTGACAGGAAATGCATGGGGTATAATCAGACAAAATATATGCAGTTGATGATTATGTGACTGCTAAATGAAAACAAAGGAAAATGTGAAAAGAAAGAGTAGGTAAATAAGGATTGTTTTATAAAACACTGACAGGATCCTAACTTATCAGGATGGAAAATCATACATAGCTTTAGAGAATGGTTCAAGGAGGTTTTCAGAGTATCTGCAGAAAGAACATGAATACGTATTCTGTGCCAGAGGAATGTTTTCCTCGTGCCAGGTAATTTTTTTGTTCTCCTGATTTTTTTTTTTAATCCTTCCAATCTGAGTGAGATTTTAAAAGCCACAAAATCCTCTTGACAACATTGTTTTCAATATGCTTTTTTTCTGACTCTGTCTATTGACATCCCTATCTTATTTTGGTTCTGAAACCCTTGATGTTGTCTAGTCATGTAATTGAATGAAACAATGTATTTAGGCTTACTGTAATATTTAGTATCAAGGGAGGCATTTAAAAGAGGCCAAATTTTCAGTGTTACAGGTGACTCATATTTGTGAAACTGATTTTTTCTCTCACTTCTCTGTGTCTCTGTTCTCTGCAATAAAGTGTATAAATCCTGCCTTTATTGCATCCTTTTTTTTCTTCCTTTTTAATCCAGTGAGTCTGCTGTGCACATCAGGAAAAAGGCATTGTGCGTTTGTGTGAAAAGTGTGTGATAATGGATCATTATCAGTGATGAAATCTGTCATTCAGGCCACCCTTACATGAGTTATTGGAGGATACTGTAAGAAACTAATTTGCTGCTCTGTGAATCAGCTTTGGGATAGACAGAACACAGCCACTGAATTTCAGGACTGTTTGCGAAGGGGTCACAGGGGTGGAGGTTGAAAGTCATTATACAGTCATAAGTGGTAGAATTAGAAGGAACCTTTAAAGATCGTCTATTCCAATCCCATTGCCATGAACAGGAGCATCTTCCATTAGACCAGGTTGCTCAAACCCATCCAGCCTGACCTTGATAACTTCCAGTGATGGAGCACCCAGAACTTCTCTGGCCAACCTGTATCCAGTATTTCACTGCCCTCATGACAGATTTTTTCCTTATGTCCAGTCTAAATCTTTGGATTTAAAACCATCAACTCCTGCCCTGTCACTGGAGATCTTGGTAAGAAGTCTCTCTCTGTCTCTATTTCAGCCCTCTTAATATACTGAAAGGCCAAAATTATGGTTTACAGTGCAACTTCTGTATGGAATTTGCTGCCTGGGTCACTGATTATTGTTTTGTTTGTTGCCAACACAGCCCTGTAAATATATTATAACTCTACTGTTTCTTCAGCTTGTCCCCACTTTTGTATTGTTTCTGCTCCCCTAACCATCCTGTCCTGCCTCTGCAGGCTTTCTTTGCACGTCTGCTCTGTGCTGTTCAGTCCTGACCTGGCCTCCTGAAGCCTTGCTGTCCTGTCTCCTCAGAGTCCTTCCTTCTCTTCTGTTCCAGCTAATCCTAAATTCATTACCCTTCATAATCTGTTTTTTATTCTTTTTTTTTTTCCTTCAGTAATACAATGTCCTTAAGTTGTTTCTTCACGGGCCAAAGTTTGCATTTCGTTTCTGTTTAACTTCTGGTTTCTTGTCAAAATTGTTTTCCTTCTCCTCCCCTTCCTTTTATCTCAGGTCTAATGGACTAGCAGATCTGATTACATTGTTCCCTCCTTCTTGTGCTTTTTGTCCTGAGCCTTATGAGGCTGTGATGGTCTCTTTAACCAGCCAAAAAAATCTTATTTTCAAATGAACCCATCTTGTGGAGATATGTTGGTCTCTGCTTATGGCTTTTTTTTTTTCCCCAGAGATGCTGCCTCAACTGAACCATTTAGGTCCCTCGACATAGCTTCCTATCCCTCTTCTTGTCTTCCTTTTTCCCCAAGCAGCTTCTTTCTCTCCTTGGGTGCCTCGAGAGAGTCACTGCTAATGCAGGAAAGCCCCTGCCTCCCATTCTCAGCCCTTTCTTGTTTTCATCCTCGGTGCAGCTGGATCTGGGGCTGACTTCACCGATTCCTGCCTGAGGGAGTGTGCTCTGCAACGTCCACATGTCAGCGAGCTGGCCAACTGTTGCTGTTGAAAGATGTGATTTATAATAGATATATTTGTCTCAGAGCATTTGACTTCTGCCTAAAGAGAGAGCTAAGTGGAGAAAGGATAGACCTTAGCTGAAATACAACGTGCAGCTGTTCTCCAAACATACTGTGTTTATGATCCAGGATAATTCAGCTAAAACGATCTGGAAACCTTCAGAGATAAAATGCGTCATTTAATGGTTATACTTCTTACTTTCTGAAGCAGTAGTAAGCTTGCACTCTTTCACTTTTTGATGGGTGAACCAGCTGGAGCTTGGAAGTCTTGGAAGGGCTGGTTTGAAAGAACAAAAGATCTCAGTTAATTTGGACAGGCTATATTAGGTCCAAGAGCTGGGCCATACACCTGGTGGATGACAACTTTTCCAAAGGAGCCAGAGTAAAAAACACATAATTCCACCCTGTCGAGTAATAGCGTTGTAGTGACAGGGGAAAAAAAAATCAACATGATAGATACTGCTCAAGATCACTCTGGACATTTTTGTTTTCACCAGCATATGATGAGGGATCAGCTCATAGTGCAAGAACTGGAATGTCGCCAGGACCATGGAGATGGCTAGACAAGTTACTTATGTGCCTGGGATGCTTGGCCTGAGCCTGATGTTGCTTTTTTTTTTTTTTTTTTCTCTGTAACCTATATGGAGTAGAACTGACATGCTTAGTAATAGTGCACTGTAATAGTGGTATGTAAAGGAGGTAAATAACATTTGTTCTCCCATCCCTTAACTCACCTATTCAATAAAAAATGCCAAAATATGTAACTAATAAATGGTGAAGATTTTCTGTGAAGAATGCCAATAGGTTTTCTGTGTTCTCATTTCCACTTGAAAGTTATTTCTAGTACTCCAAACAGAAAGCACTGTACATGGCAGTAATTTTCTGTGTTCTTACTAGAAAATTGCAGTATCGTATCTGTTTATAACCTCTCTGTCAGCTTCAATCAGAGGTGCTGAATTTTAACACTTTGATAATGTGGAAGATTATGATCTCTGACCTGTGCTTCAGAACAGAGGGAAATAGAAATGGCGGACTTGTAAAAATATTTTGTCAGTCAATATTTGTTTTTACACAAACATACTGAGGTTGGAAAGTGTTATAGGTGTTCAGCTCTAGGAGGTGTCCAGTAATTATGTGGTGGTAGATTTTGCTTTTACTTCTCCAGCTTAACTTAAAATGCTGGCTAACAAGACTATCTGTGTCCTTGCTGCTACTAGAGGGGCAGTCCTAGTTCTGGCTGTGTGCTGGGTCCTGTCTGTTGAAGGTGACCTGATTCACCCTAAAATGAGAACAGTTTTCTGTTGCTCAGAGGAGTGAACTGGCTTGCAAAGCATTCCAGTGAACTCCAAGGAGTGGACAAAGAAGGATGAAGGTAGAGTGGATCCATCTGCTACTCTACAGCAGTACACTCTTTGCTTAGCTCAGCCTCCTTGGTTGACATAGCAAATTTAGGTGGAATTCAGAGCAGCAATAGGAAGATGCTTGGTGACCCATCCTTCCCCTGTTCCCAGAGGCAGTGGTGTCTCTCAGAAAATAGTCTAGAGTAGCCTTCATAACAGCACAGTGTGAGCGAGACTCTGCATTTGCCATGACCTTAGTCCAGGCAGGGACTGAACTGTTCAGCTGCAAGTTCCCTGAGCTGTTCAGTCTGCACTTGCCATAGGAGGCTGCATTTCAAGTGGGTGAAAACAGAACCTGATCGTGTGAGGTGTCAGACAGCCCTGATGGTTGGCAGGGCCATCCCACCAGCTCCAGCAGCTCTACTGGTGCACAGCTCAGGCAGGTAGGAGTTGGGCATTAGGGGAGTGGAGGGAAAAGTGAGGAGAGGAAAGGATAGAGTGAAACATGATAGGAGAAGAAGTAAAAACAAATGGAGAAAAAGAAAAATGGAGTAGGAAAAAACCCTTGCATGAATTTTATGTTGCCTTATGATTTTGTAAAGACAATGTAGTAAAAAAAAAATACAAGAAAAGGTAATTACTCAGATTCCCAAAACTGGTCTGATTGTCCTGCACTATAGTGCTTGACTGATTCTCCTTTATATTTTACTGAAAATGCTTTGAATAGTCAGCTGTAGGTTTGGTTTTGGTGTGATGGGGTAGGGAGGCTCACACTGTCTGTGTGACAGCTGGCGAGAGCACCCCTGCTGTCAATCCTCCAGCCTGGCCTTAGGTAGGAGACAACACAAGAGTTACACCTGACCTTTTTAATTTGCTTTTGTTCTGTGGGCCACCATGGGAGCTGGACTCCTGGGAGGTGTTTTCTTTCTCCTGCTGGGATTGGTTTGTTCATCCACTGGCTGTATCAGGGATCAAGGAGAAGGGTGCCCATTTTTAAACATAGTAGAATAGGATGTGAGGTGAGAGGATTTGCTATGTACTAGTCTGACCTGAACAAAGATTTGGGGTATAGCAGTTGGCTTTGGGGGAGCCATTTTTCATGGAGGTCTTCTGAGAGGGTTTGCATCAAGATTACTGTTCTAGTCCCTGGCTGCTTAGCTGAAGCAAACCTCACTGCAGTTTTAATTTGTATTTATAATCGCAGGCCATGAGTTACAGACACTGGATTCCTCACCAATAAAATTAAACAAAAACATGCTCATTATCTAGTAATAGATGTTCACACCATGAGGCCGAACTAGAAATAGAATGAAATGAGGCAACCCAAAATGTATATGGTATACTCCAGGGACATTATGTTTTTATTTTAGGGCAAAAGTTTTAATAAAGAAAAATAACCTTTGTATATTTCTTGTTCACTAATTTCCAGTGGCTTGATGTCCTCCTCATTTCAAGGGAATGTGGCTATAGTTACAGGTGGTGGAACTTAGACTGGGGAACAGCCTGTGGAAGAAAGGCTGGTGGTAGAGGAGGTCCATTTCTGTGTGAAATGCCAGTTCCAAGTGGATCCACAGGGACTGGCAGTTCTACAGACTGAACTGGGTGCTACGTGATCCCTGTGCCAGACAGCAAGAGTGTTGCTGTGTTAGTGTGTATTTATACCAGCATTCTAGTTTTGCCTTTGTTATTTATAATTTGACTGGATTGCTATAATTATTATTCACTCTTAGGCCAATAGCTATTGCACCAGATGGCAAAAGTGATCATACTATGACTCTGCTTTGCCATGTTTAAGAGTTCTGAGCATCGAACTGTGCCTGCAGAAAAATGTAATCCACTTACTACTGAGCATTTCTGGAGGTTTTACTGGTTTATCAAGGTATTTTGGTAAGAATAAAGTTCCAAAAAATCTAGTTAGATTTTTTTAATCTATGTGTACTATGCCATATTAAAACTTGCAGTGCAGGTAAGCTTGATCTATAGATGCATTATGGAAACTCATGTCATCTGTTCTGAGGGGACACACACTCACACAAGATCTGGCCTTAATTTCATTAACATATGAAAACCAAAGAAATTTTGTTCCTGGTGTGGAAATGGATGAATTGCAAAAAAGTTAATTTGATTCCAGTTCCTGGGAATATTTGTTGGTACTGTTTAATCAGCTTGTGCAGATACAGTGTTTGCAGCTTCTATTAGGTCACATACAACTAGATAAAAATATTGGAACCAATGATAATTATGTTCCAATGGCAATAAAATTACAAGTGGATGGTACTTTCATGTAATAATGTAAAACTGTGTGTTAATTAACTGTGTATTAATTTATTTGGGCCTCATGCCAACCTGTAGCTGTCTGATTTTAGGTCCATTTTGAAAAGATTGGTGGGTGCAACAGGTTGGTTTGGAGTGTGCATGTGTGGCATTTGTGCTCTGCAAAATCTTCTAATGGAAATGGGCTCAAGGTGTGACTGAATTCTCTGTCAAAGGTTAGAGGTGTCTTTAAACAAAACCAGGCTGTATCCCATAGTTAGATCCCCATGATTCTAAATAACCAGACAGGGAGTATATACCAGGTATTTAGACAAGCTAAATCCTCTGGATGTATTTCACAGGATTAATCTATTTGTGTGAAAATTAAACTTCATGTTATTTTTATTCTTTGTTGAAGTAATGAAAATTCGTGATCAAATTTAAGTGTATCAACTTCGTTGTGGTAGGAGGAACTTTGTGGACAATATGTTATTTAGTGCTGTCCCGTTTGGAGCTGCAGGAAGGCTGGTCTAGATTATAAATTTGGGCATGGAGACTCTGCTAGGCTTTCCCTTAACCTGGCAAGAATGGTGTGAAGAAGCTTTGTTTGCCAGCATCTTATGGGAACAGAGCTCACTGTAGGCTTTGGAGGGAGATGCTGGAGATGTCCCCTTAGCAGAAGGGTAAAAGGAAGAATAGGGCAAAGGAGAATACTTTTGTACAGGAGCAGGAGGAGATGTCAGAAGAGAGGTGTAGTCTCTTCCTGTATATAGATGAGCACAGCTTTTGCCAAACTGGCTATGCCCTCTGCTATCTGTATGTGTTGTTTTCATTGAAAAACCAGGAGAAGAAATTACAGTGCTCTTAGCTGTACTCTGAGACTGTGAATCCCTTTTCAGATTTGTTTTCAGAGCTGCTTTGAAGCAGTTTCCAAAACAGTATTTAAAGATAAAAATGATTAAGTTTTCTATTAAAAAAGTATAATAAATTTCTGTGCTTAATTGAATAAAATTCAAGCAGGTATGCATTTGAGCAAGTAAAATTTTATATTGAATTTTTATATCTGTGCTGAATCTGTCTGAAGGGCAGGCATGGGAACAGAATACTGTCACTCAGCTCTGCCTTCAGGGACTACAGTTGCACATTTCAGAGCTGTCTCCAGGCCACCATTGCAATCAATATTCATTGTAATCACAAATGAAATGAGGGAGTCTTAAAGTGGTGCGTGCATTTAATAAAGTGTTATAATAAAATAGCAATGAATTGAGGATCAATCAAAACTTTTTAAACTGGTGCTCAATTGATTTAGTGATTTGCATTTGGCTTAGTACTGCATGACTGTTGACAATAATTTATTAAAAAAATTGCATTGCAATTTCCTCTTAATTGCACATGGTATGCTTCAGGGTGGCAGGGAAGATATTAAAATGTGAGTAACAGATGTGATATTGCTAATGGAGCATCACATCCTGTATATTTCCCTCATCCTGTTATTTATTTATCTTTTAGAAAGAGAAAATCCACTTCTTCCTATGAAGTGTCTGTTTTGTTTTGGTGCTTTTTTTTTTTTTTTTTTTTTCAGAGGGTTGAGCCAGTAATCTTTTCTCATAAATCAGTAAGTGGAGAACAGCCAAGTATAGTGGTTATGTACCATAACATTATTATTACTGTGGGGTTATCAAGTCTCAGTTTGGCCTTCAGAATTTTAGATGTGCACCACTGTTTGGTATCTGAGCTAAAGATGCCTGGAGAGAATAAAAAATTCTGCATTCATGTCTGTGAACTCTCTAAGAAATCCTTTATAGCTTTATTCTGCCAGATGTGTTCTGTTCCAGATGTGGTTAGGTAAAGTTGCTCTTGTTTTAGGGTAACTCTAGGGAAATTCTGTTTTCAAGAGCACTGCTCTTATATTGACCAGCTTTGACAACGGGTGCAGATCTGTATGTCCTGTGTTCTATTGCTGCTGACACACTCACTCTTCCTTCTCAGTGCAGACACCGTCTCACTTTTGTGCCATGGGATGACACAGCACCTGAAGGAGGCCAGAATTCTTGGGTTTTTTTTTTTAAGGCAGTTTTGGAGATCTGGTGATGGGAAAGTAACCATGCTTCCAGGCACTTCTCTTGAAGCCTCTTACCCTTTCCCTCCGGGAGAGCTGTGTCTTGGTTAAGGACTTGAAAGAAATTCTTATTTTATTTAATTGATAATTCAACTTGGATTAGATTCCTTCTAAGATAAATTGCATACCTTTGCCTAAAAGTATGACAAACTTGAGATTTTTGAAGGTTCTCCCCCCTCCATTATTTAAGAAAAACGAGAAAAAACCCAATCCCCAGCATGCCTCCCAACCAAGCATTAGTAATTATTATTACCAGTGACTGTTGTCTATGCATTTATTTCTTTACTCAAATGTCAGAAAGCTTGAAAGAAAACTGTTTAATAAAACTTTGATATGAGAGAAAATGACTTTGCTAAAAGTGTAGAAACTTTTAACTATTTTTGTTTTGGTTTCCTGTTAGTTTTCTCTTTAGATCTGTTGAGAAGAAAAATGCCCTGTTCAACAGAAAGCTAGTATTATTGTGATGAAATAATGTCTTTTAAAGTCTTTTTCATATTCTAATATAAGGGTTGTCTTTACTACCTTTGCTGCTACTTAGAAGTGTAGCCCAGTGAGTTCAGTTGGTGAGAACCTGGTGTTCCTGTTTTGTGAAAAGTAATCTCAGTTCTGTTGTAGATCATCTTCATGGTCCATGTAACTTCTTGCTAAGAACACATATTTTAAATACTTTTAATAGTTTCAGTTAGCTATTCCTGTGTGTTTCCATGGAGACAAAATGGAGCTTTTGAAATAGTGTTTTTCGTGAAGAAATGCTGCAAAGTTTTGTTCTCTCTTTTGTTAATAATTCTGATTAATTCCTGTTAATTTCTATGGCATCGTATGAGTTTTCTGATTTATCTTCTCCCAAGTTGTACCATTCAAATTATCATAACACAACCAATTTCTTTACCATTCCTTAATGGTCTTATTGGACCACATGATGCATATTGCATGAAGTAAAGGTAGACCAGCAGGTACTAGAAAAACGGCTTCATGCCATAGATGTCCAGAAAACCAAAAAGATAGTTGCTACTCCTGCAAATGAAAAATAACAAGGTGCTATTTTTCCATTGCAGTGATCATCCATATAATCTTATGTGAGCTGAGTAGGAACACTCTGTGCTGAGATGGATATCCTGTCTTAGAATAGTCTTAATGTAATCACAAATTTATTATTGGAGAATCCTCCCCACCTGCTGGAGGCTGAATTAGTGTGATAGTTGTCAGTGTTGAGCAGATACGTAGGAATGGTATGAGATACTTCCACTTGTGGACTCTGTGAGTTTTAGGGCAACTCAGGCTTGGTGCCTGGGTATCCATGCTGCTGATTTAATTGCTTGATGGGACGCATAAAAAATGATAGGACAGATTGATGTTTAATATCACCTTTATCTACCTGCATGACCTCTGTGTAGCATAGGAGTGATTTAGTTGTTCAGAAAGATTGAAAGGTGTGCTGTGTTACCAATAGATTTTTGCTGGGAACAACCTTTAGAGCATTAAAATGGAACCTAAACTGGCTTTCTCTGGTTTTATTTACAGCTTTGCTGTATTGATACACAGTGCAATGCAGAGTGTAACATCCCAGGTGTGGCTGTGGAGTCTCCATCCTTGGAGTCACTCAAAAGCATCTTGGACACTGTCATGGCCCAACTTAATCAGGGTTTTGGATCAGATGGCATCTAGACGACAGCCCCTGCCAACCTCAGCCTTTCAGTGTTTCTGTGATATCTTTGTTAGTGTAGTTACCTCTTAAATGAAAGGAGTAAAATCGCTATATTGGTAAGGTGCTCCTAATGTCAACCTGACCTGTAATCATTTTGTGCATGATTTCCAATATTGTACTTTTTTTTTCTGTATGGCATTGCAGTAACTGCTTTGTCCCTTCAAGAATTTAGGCATAAAATGAGGGTGCTGTATAATAAGCTGCATTTTGGTTGTCTGTGCATTCACTTGTATGAAATTTAACAGACCTTCCTGTTCTGACATCTGGAATTTTTGTGACCACCAAAATCCAAGAGAGTTTAAAAACCAAAAAATATAAAAGTACCTATAGGTAAAAAAAAATTATTCTGTGTTGTACTTTTGGTGACGAAAGAAATATTTCTGGAAATTGTTTTTGGAAGGTGTGTGGCAAGTAGAATCCATTGCTGTGAAAACCAGTAGCATTTGTGTATAGCTGGTAACAGCATTCCAAAACCAAGATTGCTAGCTTCTGATAAAATAACAGAAATAGCTGTTTGCCACTTTCCGTTCTGACAAATGGAGAAATTTGACTTCATTTAAGTGAAGTGCTTCTCAACCTTACCCTCCTGCATCGATAAACTTCAGTAGTTGAGCCTTGCTGAGATGAACTTTTGTAGTGTTATTAAGGTCCTAAGTAAAGTTGTTCCTAAATTGACCAGCGTTTTTTGGAAATGAGCAATGAAAGTAAAGATGTACAGGTAGTAGTTAGATGAGACCTTAAAACACAGTTTATTCTAGGAGCAAACTGTCCTTGGCAGTCCAGCTGCTTTTCACATAAAAACTTCTGCAGACTGTTCTGTGTGCGGACAGTGAAGAAGTTGTGAATCTTTGATGTTTGTGGCCTTGATGCCTGGCTGGGTGTAATGCTGTCTGGAAGAGTAATGAGAAGGGCTACAGTTCTCCTACTCAGATCCTGACCCCTCTTTAGCCTGCCAGCAGGGGACTTGCCACATCTGCAAGTTGTATCTGACTGGTAAACAACACCAGGGTAGATGGCAAAGAGGTTCAAAGAAGGGACCTGTCTGCAGGCACTTCCTGGGCGGTTTTTCCTTGATTGTGAGGCCCATCACTTTGTTATTAAAGTCTGTCTGTTCTGTGCTGCATAAAACATTGGTGTATGCTGTTTTGTGGAGTGCTGTGATCAGTGAAATCTCGTGTACGATAAGCACGGACCTTGCTGCTGAGCAAGGCACTTGTGTAGCTGTTCAAAAACAGCCTATGCAATACACACAGAGACAGCAGAAAAGCATATTTCATCTTAGCACATCCAGGAATTGCTTTGTCTAGCTGACTTCAAGGAAAACACTTTTCTGCTGGCAGCATTCAGTCCAAGTTACCTTGGGTTTCTGAGTTTCATAGACAATTTGTGGGTTTTTTGAAACTCTTCTGAGGTGAAACTGGACTCCGAGTTGCATCATGCACTTCAGTGCTAATGTGAATAGCACTTGTTGCATTTTTATATTCACAAAATAAGACACCTAAATTAACTGTTAACACCTGATCGGGGACAAGTCTGGCTTACAGAATGCTGGGTGAACCACCCAGTCGTTTCACTCTCTCAAGAACCAGTACTAGTTGTCTTTTGCTAGAGTGTTTTTCTTTGTTCTTGTATAAGTATTTATTGTTTGTATTTTTATCATACAAAACCCAAAAATTTAAACAATCGTTCCGCACCTGGATAGTCAAAATAGGACTTAATTTAGACATTTTCAGATAGAAGTTTTCCAATATAAATCTCTGACACTTTTTTTTTTTTTGTGAAACAAAAGCATGTTGAAACGAATAAAGTGATTTTTGAGGGAAAATAAGGTAAAAAAAAATTCAACTTCCCAAATATGTTTATATAAAAATCATTTTCATTGACTCTTTTGTAGTACCAGGTGTAAAAAATGGCCATTTAGCACAAAAATAATCTGATTTTGTGACTTTCAAAGAAAAAGTTATTTGTAATTGTGAAATATTAAAAAAAAACCCCTAGTAGTTCTTGGGCATATGCATATGACAATATAATAGCATGTTGATGTAAAATTTTGTCGATGCAATGAATGAGTAAATACTGGATTAGATAATGGCTGATGTTGGATATGGCATATCAAGAAGTGTGTTCTTGAACCAGAAGGATTGTGAGACTGTACTTCTCTTTGTTCTTCACAGAGAAGGCATTTTATCCCGCCAAACATGCAAAATATCCAAGTGAGAATTATGTCATTTTAAGTCAAAATAGCAACTTGTACATTCTTCCTGAATTTTTATAGCTAAAAAGTAGAAAAGTTTGGGATCAAGATCTTCATGAAGCTTTTTGATAAAACAAGAAAGTATCAGTAATTTGAAAATGACTAAAATGACCCTCATAGTACAAAGGCTTGGAGCTTTCTTCTGCACACATATTTATTACTCACTATTAATCATTAACTTAAAAATCTGCCTGTGCTTTCAAAGTGTGTCTTGAAGGTTTGTGCATGAAGGAATACAAACACAGGTTTTCCAAAATGAAAAATAATTAAGATAAATGCCCAGAGAGGAACCAAGTATTTGAATTTGGCTTCAGTTGTATTACTACTGTCTCAGGACCTGTGGCATTGTTCCTTTGTGTCATAAATTATTCTGTCTAATGTGTTTAATTTTTATAGAATCATAGAATATTCTGACTTTGAAAGGACCCACTAATCATAATATTTGAGAGCTAGTGTTTAAACACACATTAATTAAATTAAAACAGTCGTAAAGATGGTCCTCAGTAATAGTTTAAGTAACAGTTCATTAATAGTGAGTTGTGCTGAGTTGCCAAATCTGACTTCTCCAGGTACTGGGTTGTGGGTTGGACCATGCTGTATTGGGGAAGTGTGACTGACAGGCACACACATATTCCCAGGCTGGTTTTTCCCATATCTATTTCCAGGATTGATGGGTTGGGAGAATTGGTGACTTGAGCTTCACCCCTAGTTTAGATTTGCTGGGACGTGATCAGATGCCTGCCTGTCCTGCTATTGATACCCATGTAAACCAACATCAAACTCGACTGGTATGTTTGCAGCAGAGATAAACTATGAAAAGAAAGTTGGTGAAATGCTGCCCTAACCAAATTGCCCAAGGTTTTCCACTGGCAAATAATTTGCAGCAACAAGTTAGGAGAAAGGAGCTTTTTCTTTCTGGTCTATTTACAAGTTCCACAATAACCATAGCCACAGAACAGTGTGGGCATTTCCTTGTGTAAACAAGCCCTGCCCTCTGTTTGAAGAGGATAAGTGTGCAGTCTATTGCTATGTAAGTGAGACTTTGGCCATAGAATGTTGGAGATAAGGAGCTATGTTTACCATCTAACAGATTTTCCTTATGAATTTTGAGTCACAGCTCAGTTTATGGGTATTTAGGGAGTGAGGAATAACACCATTTGGTTTATAATTCAAACTGAAATTATTTCTTTGCTCCTTTTTAATTGTGTATGTTCATGTAAAGAGACTGGAAAAGTGTTGTTGATAGGAGCTTGGAGTAACTTTATCTGGAGTCATAGGTGTTGAATGTACAATTTTAATTAGAAGAACTGAGTCACTGGCAAAAGGAACTCACCTTAAAAAAAACCCCAAACAAACAAAAAAGCCTCCAAAACAAAACAAAAAGGAGGTTCTCTTATAGAATGAGGTTAAACATTTGGATTTCTAACTGATGACATTTTTGGGTTTAAACTACTATTCTGTTTCATAGAACATGAACATTTATTATCTTCCTGGTACACAAAATACCTGTGTACCCACTCTGTGGTACATGGGAAAATTATTTGGCCAGGAACTTACCTGTACAAAGTAGAACATTTTGCAACATTACTAATTTTGAGGAAATTTAGTGAGAAAAATAGGAAAATATTTCTAAAATTTTTATTTAAAGTCATGTGGAATTTCCTGCATGAAAAAAATCTGCTGTAGTCTTGGCACATGCAGATGTGAATATTTGAAGTTTTTGTTTCGATTCTGCTTAAAGTGCACTTCCCAACTGCCAAAGTATTTTTTGCTTTCTAGTTTCCTTTAAGGCCATGAGTGTTCTTTTAATCACAAGCTGGTTGCTCACACGATTCTTTAAAACACTTGCTCAGCTGCTCCCTAACTCAGGATCAATAACTTCATAGATAATTAAACTAACCATCTCTTAAAAATAGATGCCATCTTCTATTTCCCTTTTACCTCCAACCTTCCACTTATCCTATTTGATGGTCTCTGCTCATGCTAGTTTGCCGAGTTGAATTTTAATACTCCAGAGCCAGAATGCCTGGCCTGAGCCAGTGAGGGATCCTGTGCAGACAGCTGCACTACAGGCATTGTAACTTCATAGCTTGAAATGCAGTGACTTATTTATTTATCCTAAATATAACTAACAGTAATAAAAATGCATTTTTTAAGAAATTACACTTAATTGTCTGCCCAGTTGTTGCTGTTATGAACGGTTTCTAGGAAATATCGTTTCAGAAGTTCTGATTTAGTTTTTTTACTTTAAAAGTAAAGTTAGTATACACTAACAATATTTTTGAACCTGTATACACAATATTGAACTTTTGATTTCTATTAAAACACAACTAGATGGCTGTCACAAATGTATTACCTTGAACAGATAAACTGACCTGAAATTTAAAGTTCTTGTTATGAAACATGACACTATTCTGCAGCAAGAAATTAAGCTGGTGTAACAAACAAAGCCTTCATTTATCATTCTTACTGAGGTGTGTTATCAGCTTTCCTGGAATAAATCATACTTTCTCTATTGAGATTTTCAATTGGAAGACAAAGCAAGTATATTCCTTAGGCTAATTCCTGTGTTCTTAGAGTTTTTACTTTGCAAAATTTAACATTATCAACTCAGATTACCTCAACGAAATACTGAATTGAAATCCAGACTTTGTATTGTTAAAGATTGAAAGATGTTGATAATGGGGATTAGAAAAAATCTCTAAAGAGGTTGTCTATAAAGTTTGGATTATAGACCTTTTGGTCATGTTTTGTAAGAGTATAGATATTAACCTTTTTAATCTGAAATCTTAGGAAAAAACATTTTGCATGAGCAAAGAAACTTTGAGGTGCAACAGAGTGGTGTAAATTTGTACCGGGGGAAAAAACCACAAAACATTTCTATGCTTCAGTTTCAAAACTCTGTACTTTCAGTCAGTGACTGCTGATCAGTGCCATTTTACTTTTGTATGACTTGCTGTGATGCCTAAGATTTCTTGGGGGAAAATAGTGCATAAGAGTGAGATTATTCTTAAAAAACATTTATGTACAGTAATTTCATGATTATAAGCAGCAGAGTATAAGCCGCACTTCCGGGTGCCAGCAACTTTTCATTCTTTGTCCATACATAAGCCGCACCTGTTATAAGCCACACATTATAACACAGAGTGTGATAAAAGGTATCTATTCTATCACCATCTGTTGAGGGTGGGGGCAGTGATCCTTATCTCAACGGCAGATATTCTGCTAATGGGCCATCCATTGAAACCAGGTGGGGCATTGTTCTTTATCTTTTCACACCCCATCCTTCCTCCAGCCAGTCATTTTCTGCTAATGGCCATTGAGTCCCACTGTGTGACTGATAAAATGACTGCATCCCATTGGAAGTTTCTCCAGCAGGGGGGAAGAGCCCAACATTTCTTACCAGAGATTTGGGGACACTAAGGTTACCCCTTTCTCCACTGGACTCCAGAGGGAAACCGAATTCCTCCACATCACCACTGGACCTTTAGAGGGAAACTGCACCTTCTACAGGACCACTGCTTCAACTGAATCACATCTGTCACTGCAGGAGGATGCAGCCACCATTTAATGGGACTGCTACCGACACCCTGCCTGATGGAGTGTCAGATTGTACTCTGACTGTGTCAGGGTTTGGAGTTTGTTTCTTTGTAGTATTGTATTTCTATTTTAATTTCCCTGGCAAAGAACTGTTATTCCTAATTTCCATATTTTTGCCTGAAAGCCCCTTGATTTCAAAATTCTAATAATTTGGAGGGAGGGGGTTTCCATTCTCCATTTCAAAGAGAAGTTCCTGCCTTTCTCAGCAGGCACCTGTCCTCCAAACTAAAACAGCAACTTTTCATTCTTTGTCCATATATAAGCCACACCTGATTACAAGCTGCACTTTGGGTTTAGACCAGAATTTTAGTCAAAATGATGTGGCTTATAATCATGAAATTACTGTACTTAAAATTTTGGATTCTGACATAGAGAAGACTGTTGCTTCTAAAGTACCTTGAAGCAGAGAGGTTTCTATCAGTGAAGCTCCAAGTTTGCATGGTGTAATTGAAGGGCTTTTTTACTATTTGCAAAATTTGGACACATAGTAGAATAGTATGTTCAAAAGTCAACATCTCTCTTACAGGAAATCCTACTTGGTTTCTCTGTAAAAACTCCCTTTAAACAAATTAGAGTGGCTCATATGTAGGCCGTGATGAAAGACCTTTTAACATTTGAGTTGTTGTCTTAATACTTAAAATTACCAATGACATTGAATAACAGTTAATGAGAAATTATGACTTAGAGAATAGTAGGAACATAAGTTCTATAAAGTCGCTGTGTGTTTTGATATGTGTAGACAACTTACTGCTTTATTGTTTATATACAGTTGGCTCAAAAAGTATTCAGGAACAAGTTTCTGAATGTAAAGGAAATATATGTTTAATAACTGCATTCCCATTCCTCTACTGCATTTTTTTAGTAGTGGAATCCTTTAAATATTCCAAAATACTGATACAAACCTAATTTATATAAATTATTTTATGAATACATATTAGAACATTCAGATGTAGTGTGAATATTCTTGTATTATAATTGCATGGTTGGGGAGAATTCTTTTATTTTACTCAATTGAACTTAAATCTTAATCAACCTAAGCTCGAGAGGGAGGTGAGGTAAAGGGAATCAGTTTTCTCTGTAACAAAATGAACTTGTTTTTCTGCGCCTCTCAGCTTCCTCACAGATTAAATTTTAGTAAGGTGTTAGTAACACAGGAACTTTTTAGACATCTTCTTTTTTAAAGTACAGTAATTTCACGACTATAAGGTGCACCCTTTTGACTAAAATTTTCCCCCAAAGACGGAAGTGCGCCTTATAGTCCAGTACGCCTTGTCTGATGTGCAAAGTTTGGAAATTTGCGAACCTGGACGTGCGAGCTGCAAGCTGAGCCGGGAACCGCGGGAGCCGTGGCCACCGGGCAGGGGAAACCGGGAACCGGTGCAGCCACTGGCTGGGGAGAAGTGGGGGGAAGTGGCACGGCCACGGGGAAGCGCCAAGAAGCGCCAGGGGAAAGTGCTGAGAAGCAGCGAGAAAGCACCCTGGGAAAGCGCTGAAAAGCGGCGAAAAAGCGCCCTGGGAAAGCACCGAAAAGCGGCGAAAAACTGCCGCAGGAAAGTGGTGAAAAGCGGCGAAAAAGCGCCGCAGGTAAGCACTGAGAAGTGGCAGAAAAGCGCTGTGGAAAAATGATGAAAAAGCGCTCGGAAAAGCAGCGAAAAAGCACCGCGGGAAAGTGATGAAAAGCGGCGAGAAAACGCCCCGGGAAAGCGCTGAAAAGTGGTGAAAAAGTGCTACAGGAAAGCACCGAAAAGCGGCGAAAAAGCGCCGCTGGAAAGCGGGGAGAAGCGCTGCCGCCGCCGGCTGAGGGGAAGCCGGGATGCAGTGCAGCCGTACAGTGGAACACAGGAGCCATGAGCCGTGCCAGCCGGCGCCGGGGGCGGGTGGGAGTGCCAGGGCCCGCTGCACAGGGAAGGCGCCTGGGGCTGCGTTTAAAGGCTACACTGATCTGTGAAAAATGTTTGCAAATCGAACACCTGACAGTAATTTGTTCCTTTGTTGCACGCTGCGCGGCTCCTTGCTGCAAAAAAATAGTGCGCCTTATAGTCCGGTGCGCCTTATATGATCAACAAATTTGTGAAAGTTGCCAGCTCCCGGGGGATGCGCCTTATAGTCCGGTGTGCCTTATGGTCGTGAAATTACTGTACTCAACTGTTAGCACTATTCCAATGGACTTTAAAGAAACAGTTGAAGAAATTCTAATTAGTAAGTAACTTTAACTCAAATGCTGACAGGCTTTTAATAAACTTTTAAGTAATATGCAATAAAATATTTTTATTTCCAATATAAAATACATTAAAGGAAAACTGTATTAAATAAAAATTAAATTAATACCTTAAAATCGTATGTGTTGGACTACTAAAGTTAATAAATAGCTGCTGATGGCTTATGTTATTATTCTGATATGACTCTACCAATACCCACTTGTTGCAGATAATGGAGTTATTTTCTGAGATGGTTGTGTTTGTAAATGATAGTGCAACATTCTTCAAACTGCATTGGCAGTTACTCAATACATTTCTCCATGAGGTCTCTTTTACTAATGGAAATACTTGGTAGTGGAAAGGATAAATTATTGTTTGCTCAGATGTTGAGGGTTCAGGCTAGTAAAGGTCAAATTAGTTTAAAAAGTAGTGGAAATGCCTGTCCTGGGGTATACACATAGGACTAAACCCAACTGCTCTTTCTCGTGGAAGAAACTTTTCCTACCCTCTTGTGTCAGAGGTTTTTTGGTGGTCTCAGCATTTCCAGTCTCCTCCCTCCTGCACTGGGCAGCAAATGTTCCTGCATTGAAGACACCCATCAGCATGTAAACAATTTCCAAAATATTTTTGGCAGCCAAGTACTATCATACTGGGTGACTTGAGGAGGATTGATTCTAGGAGCATTGTAGGAGTAGCTTGCTAATTTGGCTGGGAATTCTTTAGGGACAGCAGATTTGTTGGAGGGCACAAGTACCTGTAATTCAGATGAGAGTAATCTTCTCTTGAAATCAAAGCCTTATTTCATTTGATATTAACGATATTTGTGGTGCTGGATGATGAACTTTGGTAGTGGTAGGCTATGAGCTCTTAAATAGGTAGGGGAAGAAGGAAAAAAATAGGGTTGTTATTTAGAAAAAAAATAGGGTTGTTATTTTCCCACAAATCAACAAAATACTTTTCAATAAGAGATACTCGGGAAAATGTGGAAGGTGGGCTCCAAATAAAGGGCTTATTTCTTTGAGATCTAATTGATTTGATATAGTTGCAAATGTTATGTGTGACCTTGAGTCTCATAATTTTTGTATTTTTACAGCCACACTATTTTTAATAAGAACAAGGAATTTTGTTAATCTCTAGATTTGTAAAACTGGGATACATTCTTTAAAAGCCAGCACTATTTGCCACATCATTCGCCAAAACTCTGCTAGCTTAATACAGAAACCCGAAATTATCTTCTTGTTTGATAATTTGATGTTGCATCTCTGTGTCTGCCTTTAAGTATCCATGGATGATGACCCACAAGGGTGAACAGCAGTATTTGAGTGTGGTGTGGTGTTTCCAGCATTGCTTTCAGCTGGTCTAGGGGTGTTCACCACAGATGTCTGGTGGGTTGACCCTGACTGGCTGTCAGATGCCCATCCAGCTGCTCCTGGGGTCTGTGTGTCCCTTTTCCATGTTTCTCGCTCGGTCCCCCTGGCTCAGCCCTGTCTGCCGGGCAGTTTTGCCGTCCCTTGCCCAGGCTTTCCCTGGGGCTGAGAGGCTCAACCGTGCCCTGTGCTGGGGCCTCTGCAGCTCTGTCAGGTCAGGGAGCTCCAGACAGAGCCCTTCAGCTCCTGCTGCTGCAACATCCTGACACCTGCACCCAGGTACAGACAGAGGTGTCAAGGCCCTGTCACTGACAGGGGAGGGCTTCATCCCTGTCCTCCAACACCTGCTCCCGGCCGTGGGGCACCAGGCTTGCCTTGCCCTGACTGTGGTGGTTGCTGTGCTCTTGAAGGTCACTTCTGTAAAGGCTGCTTGTGGAACACCCTGCAGGTGCAAAAACAGCAGGGAGGAGCAGTTGTGCCTGCAAGCTGTGTCCTCTCAGGCTGTGCTTGCCAAGCACAGTGGTCTGAGTGATAGAGGCTGTCCCTAGTGGCTTTTGTGTTCACCTCTAGAAGCAGGAACAGAAATAGATGAGTTTTCAGCTTAGTACCTGGTCTTTCTATTTTCATGGCTTTGTCAGTGATGGTGCCTGCCCTGCCCTGGCAAGTGGTAGCTCAGGATCAGTGTTCCTGCCAGTTTTAAGGGCTTCTTTTGGCAAGCCTTGCCCACGGCAGAAGGCTGCTGGCCTCCCGGAGGCGCTGGACCTTCTACCTCTGCAAGTAAGGTGTCCCTTCTCCCCTTCTCCAGTTAGAACATTTTACATCTCAAGGACCTAAGTGGGTAAGTTTTGAGTCTTGTTCTACCTGCTTTGCTAGATTTTTGTGCAGTGTTTATCTTGCATGGTGGTGCTGAGCGGCTTCTTAATGTGCTGCAAGCAAAAGTGGAATGTTTTCCCACTAAATCCTGATTTTGAATTTCTAAGTACACCTTCTGGAAGTCAGAAGACTTCACAAATGCAGTTAAAAGAGAAGATCCTGTTTTTCTTGCAGAGATAATGCTGGGCTAGGACTTCAAAGAATGCCTGTCACTCTCAGGCTGTGCTTGTGTAGATACAATCTTTTGCTTGCATGTGTTTGGCCTGAAAGCGTATCCCAGTTGTCACTGGGATGTGCTACTCTGTTACAAGCACTTTGTTATTTTAGAACTGAATACAAAGTTCTCATTGCATTTTCATCAAAGGGACATGCAAATATTTCCTCATGGCTACAGTATGAATTATTCTCAGCACTCTTCTTTCTACGTCCACTCATCCAGATTGCATGGTAACATGAACAGAAGCTCAGCTGAGATCTAGAGCTCCGTTTTGGAAGGAGAAAAGCACCAAGCTGCAGTGCTTTTCTTTCTTTTCCCACTGGCCAGGCTGTTCTTATCTTTCCTCACTGGATCATGGTGTCAGGGACAAAAAAAAAGGCCTGGAGTAAGACTTACTGTTCTTATTTCATAGAAAATGATATACGGATGTTGAAATTGTGGAGTAGTAGTTCTGGTAATGCAGACCTCTGAAAATGATTTGGTTTTAATGTACTCAAAGAATGCTGTATGTTTAAATAGTTAGACTTTAGTTTAAGAAAAATAACAGAAAAATAGTACTTACTTTTTAAAAAGCAGTATTTGCAGTCTGATGGTGTTTTTTATGTCAACACTTTTGAGACCGAGATTGTGATTTGTTTGAAGTTTGTTGGTCAGTGTGAAAATTTACTGTGAAAGCCGTCTGTGTTTGTCAAGTTAATTTTTCAGAGGAATCAAATTCAAACTTTGCAAGTTTAAATATTTAGCTTAGAGACTGGAAGCTAGTGCACTTCCTATAAAAAATGTTGTAACTCAAATTGTAAGCATAGTGAATTATTCCAGCATTTATATGGGTAATTTTTTATTCTGTTTATGTGATTAATTAATGCTTGTTATGTTCTAGTGAACTGCACAATGCTAAAATGGAGAAAAAAATATTAAATGTATTGATTTAAGCTGATTATTTAAATGTATTCAATTAATTGAATTAAGAAATTACTTGGATGTCTTGAAAGCAGTACATTTTATTCCATCTCATTTTTAATCTATTAGTCTTCAGAATATGTTTGTTAAATTGTTAATGACTTGTTCAGATGTCCCCATGCTTTGACATTCTTTGGAATATTGAAATTGATGCATGTTGAAGTGGGATAACAAAGCTCTCCAGAGCTTGTCAAATGTGAGTGGAGAGTCATAAATTGGAACTGCTTAATGATTTATGCACATACAGCATAAACTTCACAGAAGTTTTTTGAAAAAATTTAAAATTTATTGACTCTTGTGAATGATTACTTAAAAATTAATTGGAAAGTGCTTCTGCAGCTTAGAAATATGACTCTGACTGGAACTACAAGGTGCTGCAGTAAGTGATAATTTGGTAACTTGGCTTCATTTCTCCAGTTTATGGTCAACAAGATCCTAGTACTGTAAAACTGGAAAAATCAGTTTCAGGGTTCCTATTGATTGTGTAGGGTTTTTGATTTATTTGTTATACTGTACCTTTGTGTTTGGGTTAGCTTTTGTATTCAAACAACTCCTTCTAAACTAAATGTGTTCTTTGTTCTCTTAGCCAACCTGTTTTTTCATATGTGAAATCGTTTTAATTGAATAGTTTATAGTTGCAGTCAGGGTATCAATTTTGCATCTGGGAGTATATGGATGAATAAATAGATCAGTTGTGAGGATAAATAGATCCATTGTGAGGACAAAAATCATAATGCAACTAAGATGACATAGAGTTAATTGATCTGGAGTTGGGTTGACAGAAGTCTGAACACAGCCAGCTGTGTGCCCTGACAGTGTTCTGAGTTGCATCAATGGGAGTCAAGCCAGTAGGTGAAGTGATTATTCCTCATTATTCAACACTTATTTTAGGCCATGTGTGGAATCCTGGGTCAGGTTTTGGCTGTCCTGGTACAAGAATGTTTATAAGCTTGAGGACAGGCAGTAAGACAGTGGGCTGGAGAATGGAAGGGAGGGAAGGGACTGGGTCTGTTGTGCTTTTTCAGACTGCAGAAGAGGTGCTATGAGGGGGCCTAGTACATGCAGACATACATGCAGAAAAAGTGAGAGGTAAGTCCTGCATTGAAACATGGAGCTTCCAGTTCTGAGTGGGGAACAAAATCACTATGAAGATACTAAAGGACTGGAACCTATTGCTCAGAGGGAGTGTGAGCTCTCCACACTTGGAGGCTGTCAGTGCTGGATGAAGCCCTGAGTAGCCTGGTCTAAATTCACTATTGTCCCTGCTTTGAGCAGAACATGGAACTAGGTCATCCTGAGGTCCCTTCCAAGTTGAAAGGCATTGTGATTCTATGGAATGCTAGGTGAGGAGTGCAGGGCAGGACATGCTGTAGCTACTGTGCAAGTGCTGTAAACTACTGAGAAGAGTTTAGTGCAGAGCTGTAAAAACTTGTTAGAGCAAATCTGCAGGCAGAATTCCTGTTGTGAGGCTTTACAGCATGCACTTGTAGAAATCTGAAGGAGACATTCACATAATTCAGAATAGATTTTGCATCTAATAGATAAAACTATGTGATTGCTGCAAGGTTTTATAGAAAATATCTGTAAATTCTACCCCATACTGAAGAGACATTCCTGCCTTCGTTTCTCTAAGGCGAGGAATGTATTTTTCTTTAAATGTCATAGACCTGCACATTTGAATGGTTTTGGTTTATTCACATTTGTGTTCTTTTTTGGTTTCTATTTCACTTCTGGCTCTTAACCATCTTCCATTTTGAAAAAAAGTCACTCCCTGGATGCCTGACTACTTCTGGTTTTGGGCTACTTCACTTTTTTTGCTCCTGCTTGACTTGAGATAGATGGTGGTTTTTCAGTTTTCCACTCACCAATTATTTCCACTTAGGTGTTTGTCTTGATAGATTGGTTGTTAAATCTCCTTGCTGTCACACCAATGACTTCATGGGCCAATTTTGTACGAATTCTGGGGTGCAAGCTACCATGTTTTTTCAGCTAATATTAATTTTGTTTTAAAGGTTTGTTTCCTGCATAAACAGTTACTGCTTGCTTGAAGTAGTTGTTCTTTTCTGATAGTAAGAAAACGAAACATCTCCAAAACACATCCAGATTAATCAGTGCTACTACAAGGAATCATTATTATTACAGTAGTTTCACGAATACAAGCTGCACGGATTATAAGCCGCACCCCCGGTGCCTCGACAATGTTGCTGTCTTTGTCAATAGATAAGCCGCACCCCAAATATTAGCCGCACTTTCGTTCGTCGCGAGAATCCGTGCGCAGCTTTCACAAATTGGCCAATTAGTAACAGGATCGCGGCATAGCGGGCTTTACTGGCTCGGGGCGGGGCCAGGCAGGCTCGGCCCGCTCATGGTTGCCGACGGGGCCAGGTGGCCCAGCTCAGCGCCACGGCTCGGCGGGGCTGGCCGGGTGGTGCTGCCGCCGCCGCCGGGCTCGCTGGCCCCCCTCTCCCGTCAGCACCGCCCCGCGCCGCGTTCGCTCGCCCGGCCGGCGGGCTGCCACCGCCACCGCCGCCGGGCTCGCCGCTCACCCCGCGCCGCGTTCGCTCACCCTGCGCCGCGCCTCGCTCGCCCCGCGCCGCGTTCGCTCGCGCCGCTTTCGCTCGCCCCGCGCCGCGCCTCGCTCGCCCCGCGCCGCGTTCGCTCGCGCCGCTTTCGCTCGCGCCGCTTTCGCTCGTGCCGCGTTCGCTCACGCCGCGTTCGCTCGCCCCGCGCCGCTTTCGCGAGCGCCGCTTTCGCGAGCGCCGCGTTCGCGAGCGCCGCGCCGCATTCGCTCGCCCCGCTGGCAGGGCTGCCGCCGCCGCCACCAGGCTCGCCGGCCGCCCCCTCCCGTCTGCACCGCCGCCGCATTTCCTCGCCCTGACCGGCACTGCAGGCCCCCGCACCGCCGGGCTCCCCCACGCTGCTGGCCCCCATTCTGCTGGGCTTCCCCCGCTGCCAGGCAGCCCCACCCGCCGGACTTCCTGCTTCTGCCATGCTCCCCTGCACTGCTAGCCCCAGTTCTCCCGGGCTCCCCCGCCCTGCTGGCCCAGGCTCTGCCGCCCCCCTGCCCCGCCCTGCTGGCTCAGGCTCAGCCGCCCGCCCCCCACACTGCTGGCCCCGCCTCTGCCAGGCTTTCCCACCTCTGCCGGGGCCGGCCGGTCTCCAGCTTGGCTTGGGGCTGCCGCGGGCTCTCACTTCCGTGTTGGCAGCTTTTAGAATTTTGTTAATGTATTAGCCGCCCCGGAATATTGACCGCACTTGCGGGTTTCCACCAAAATTTTGGTCAAATTGGTGCGGCTTGTATTCGTGAAATTACTGTATATATTTCATTGTTTCCCTTCTATTAATGGCTGAAGTATTAATGACTGAAGGAGGAGGAAACCCCTGTGTGTCTGTTCCACTTACGACATGTAATAGGATCCTTGCAGAATAGGAAGTATTGAGTGGTGAGGAGAAACAAGAAAAAAATGAGAATGGGAAGGGAGGTATTTTGGACATGGAAAGGGGGAAAATTGCTGGTAGGCACATGGTGTTGGTGGCTTGAAAACTTCAGTTATTTGTTCACAGGAGGTATGCACACTTAGTCTGGGCATCACTGAGAAACAGGAGAGAATGAATCATCATAATTTAGCAGAATAGATACTGAAGATCAGTTCTGGAATCAGTACCACATTGTCTTCATTATGAGAGTTGAAGAGAACAGTTTAAAAAGCCAAAGGTATCTCTTAAAGCGCTTGTGTATATTGTCACCGTGGTGCTATTTATTCACCTCTTTGACTTTTGTGTTTTGATTTTTGTCCTAGTTCAAAGTTACTGTCTTTCATTGTGGTCATGGGTTTTGTATTAGAACCATATAATATGCTTTCTAGATGCCTGAATAATAAATAATGACAGGAATATTATTTCTGTGACCTGTTAAATGTTATTTCAGGCCTTTGCTGACATGTCAGGGTTGTGGAATTGCAGGTGTGTTGTGCTCCTGCTCTGGGTTTACTGATATGAATCTGTTCATTGTTTTCATACTCCTTGCTCAGAACTCACACCTTGTATTTTCTAAAATCCTTATTAAAGAAGATAAATTTTGTGTGTAGAATATGTATGGGTCTCTTGTTCTGAGATGCTAGAAATTAACTATACAATTTCAAAAAGTACCAAGTCCTTCTTTTATATATTTGAAATTTGAAGCATTTCCTGCCCTTTCTTACACAGGGGATTAATTAAAAAAACAACCAAAGCTCACTACTGTTAGTTGTCTGAAGTAATACCAAATATTTAACTGAGTGTTGATTGAATACTTAATGAAAAAAGCAGATTGATTTTTTTTTAAAAAATGAGGTGTTCATTAATTTGGGGAATAATTTCTTTCATGAAAACCGTTTCCCTCTGCATATAGAAGTAAAAGTCTAGAAGTTTGGGTTTTTTAGTTGCAGAGAGCAAGAAGTCCCCTGTTTGTGCTAGTTTCCCCTCAGAAAACTGGGATATGTGGGTAGGTGATTAGATATGGATGTGATATAAGCGTGCCTTCTTGAAAATCCTGATTTAGGTGATAATGTTGTAATACTTAATGTTTACTTAAAAAGAACAAAAAAATCTGCCCTAAACCTATTGAGACCACAAAATGCTACAGAGAAATGAGATATTGACAGTTAAAATAAACCTAATGCCCCATCTCCTGAATCAGAATAAGGAATCTTAATGGATTAAAATAGTATGAAATATTTTGTGGTCTAATTTTAGTTTACTCTGAAAAAAAATGGGGGGAAAGAATGTATCTTCAGGGTTTTTGTTGTGGGTTTCTTTTTTCTTTCTTTTTATTTCTTTTAGTTTACGCTTGTTTTTCAGGTCTATATATGGGATCTACATTGACTTAGCATTTGTTGATTTCTCTCAAAGCAAGTTTGACATGTTGGTCTGTTTAAAGAAGGTGAAATTTTCTTTTGAAAATAATAGTTATAAAGATTGTTGTTCAAATTGTGGAGCATTACTTCTGGGATGACTAATATTAAAAGTAAATAAGCATCACCTGTCTTTTTGTATGAAATCCCAGTTTAAATGTCAGAAGACTGAATTATAAGAGCACAACTTCATTATGAGTTGTGGATGTGATGCCATCTTTTATGTTTCTCTTTTATCCATTTGCTAAAGCCACTTCAGTTATCAGATAGAAGCAGATTGCTAGATATGTAATGGCTAATTTTGTTTTTTTGTCTGAATAAGCAGAGCCAGTCTGAATCTCTAGATATATCTGATGTTATATCTGAAAGATATAAAAGAAAATTGAGCATTCAACTTGTAACTCTAGTTGAGGGTGCACTCTGGAGGGTTTGGTTTGGTGAAAAAGAGACTCAAAACAGGGATTTTGAATTGGACAGAATTTAAGGAGTTTAGAATTTATAGCAGAGAATTAAGCATTTATATGAACCATGAGACATGCACTGATTCCCTGTAGAAGGACCAAAACTGAAGCATTCAAAACACTGACCCCCCTGCCCTTGACTTTAGACTGCCAGGGTGGTAATAGTTTGTCACAGTGAGGTTTCTGAATAAAATAAAGCTGTTAAAAAATGACATGCATGGTAATTCAGTATAGTGTTCTAGTTAAACATTTGCATCTTTCTGCCACTCTCGTAGATTAGAGGGGACTGTTGAACATTAGTGGTAACAAGATGCACCTCACATGCATGCTAATGGATTATAACTTTTTATAGGTGCAATTTGTACCTGTCTCTCGGTGGATTGGGAAAGTGGTGCATGAGGAACAGATCGTTAAGCATCAGTAGCCAAGCTTTGCTAATTAGCACATCTTCAGTGCCAGCTTTCTTTGTCCACAGAGAATGTAAATTATTCTTATTTTCTCCGTCAATCTTTTGGGCTTCTTTAGCAACGTATCTCTTCGACTGGGAGATAGAGACTGCAGATTTGTAGTTTTCAATTCTCATGATTAATTGAAGAACATGCATGGTTTATTCAAAAGCAGGGATGCTGCCAAAAATGATCTAATTGGTTAAATAAATAACCCTAAGCTTTTATTACTCAATGTGTTTTTTACTGAATTATTAATGCTATATCAGCCTCCAAATCAGTAAGAGTTAATGACTGATTTGCCTGAGGCTATTAATATTTTTCCAATCAGTGGTAAACTGCTATGATGACTTCTTTTGATGACTTGTATCTCACTTTATTTGTTCACTTGGTAAAATGGTGTTGATGGTAATAAAAGACTAAAAAATAGCATCCAAATTTCAGCTTGCTTTAGTTGTTTATTTTTGTGCCTGATGAAATACATAATTCTGTTCATAAAATAGATTATGAAGTATGCTTTGCGACAGGGGAAACAAAAAAAGAGGAAATATTTTTTGAGAACCATTTGTTGTAAGTGGGACTCAAGAAAGAGAAGTATAATGCATTTATTTAGCACCTTTGTTGTGAAAAAGGAGGAGGAATTTGAGCATTATATGTCTTTGTAGTGGTAAATAATATTCCCATATATGGACAGAGGTGTGCACAAAGAAGTGCTTCATGTAGGATGGAATGGTTCTGAGCAAGTGCCCAGAAAAAAAAGATTAAAAAGGTTCTGACCTGTGCAAGGCACTAAAGGTGTTGAACATTAAGTTTGAATTCTGTTTCTTTGTATCTGTTTAGTTGTGGGAAAGAGAGAAAAACATCCCTAACTGCTTCTAACAGGAATAAGATAGGTAATCATCTAGTTAACTGTATCAGATGGCCGTTATGAATGTGTATGAAAATGTGAGTGCATTTCTGAAAACTAATTAATTAAAATTCTTTTAAATCCAGAAAAACATTTCATGTTACTGAATACTAGTTGATGATATTACTGTGAGTGTATCCAAGCTAGTGTTGCTTAGACCTTTTTGTTTCAAATGTTAGCTTTTGTCCGTCATGTCAGGTGTAAATCAGGTGGCTGGGAATTGCACTTTTTTTCTTACCAGATATTAATTTTTTTTTTGCATTTGAAACTTTTCCAAGTGGATTACACTGCAGCAAATAACTGAGCCTTTTCCCTTTTATCAAACCTTTATTTGAGAGTAGGGATGAATGTGTAGTCACTAAGGAGATGGATAAATAGAGTAAGAGGAGGGAATAAGGCCATGTACTCTTCATGATGGAAAGGAACAGACTGTGTGTGGGGAAGACAGCTGAGTTTTAGGAAATCACAATATGAAATTTAGGGAACTCTCATTTGTTAATTCCTGCGATGCAAGAACAGAGAGAAACTTGAAACGCAATGATATCCAAATAGCAGAGAACTCCTGGCACTTGCTGCTGCATGAGGCTAATGGTGACTTATGGAGACTGATGGTAACAGATGAGATCAGAAAGGGAGTCTGTCTAATTCACAGGTAACAGCTCTGTAAGGAGGAATTATGAATATTGCCTTCCAGCATCTCTAGTTTGAGAGCTACAGAAATTGGCTAACCTGTATTCCATCTCTAGCTACTCTTGGAGATGTAGCCCTGGACTAGACATACCTTTGGCCTGACCCTGTGTGGCATTTGCCAGCTACTTTGGAATCTCTCAGCTGCTGGCCATTGAAATTTTGTATGCTGTAGCTTCTAACCTGAATTTGGGATTGTCTTTGAGAGGAAAGGATGTAACAGTGCTTCAGCATTCTGCCAGTCTGTTACCTTCCAATGCAGCTTCTTGGACTCACTGAAAAAGTGGATATACCATAGAGTAGCTTTGAGGACATGGAGTCAGAAAATACCCGAGGGCTGGGAGGGGGAAAGTCCCTTGGTCAGCTTTGTCCTATTCTATTCTTGTCTTTTGTATGTGTATGTGATAATACTGTTGCCATAAAAGGGTGTTGGAATCTGAATAAATACTTTGAGATTAAAGTAGAAAGAGTGAATTAGATTAGAATTCTTATGGTAGTTTTTGCACATTTGCATTTTTCATGCAGTCCCTATAAACTATTATTTTTTTTTTCGTATTTCTTGTTGCTAGGTGAAAGACCCAGAGAGAAAAAAAAAGATGGTGCCTGCCCTCACAAATTGTTATACTTAAGAAACCATAGTTTGGTGTGTGGAGGGAAAACTGGGACTGATATCTAATTTTTTTTTTTTTTTTAACCAATGACCTAAGTTTATTTATAATAGGAACAACTAAGTAATATTTTTAGACATAAATGCTTTGAATTCCTTACTGTTTTAAACTCTGTTTCAGTAATAAGCTGGTATAAGAAGTCCATTGTTTACATTAAGAATCAGGTCTGGTTTTGTTACAGAGGTTATAAAATAAACAGTATTTTATTCAGTGCAACGAAGGGAGTTGTTTTCTTGGCTTTTATGAGGATAGTTACCTTTTGCACCGACTTTTATGAAGTTCACATGAATAGCAAACCTAATCAGAAATGTTCCACATTAGAAAAATATTGCAGTGGCTCTCAGAGAATCAGTGGTGAGGTTGATATGTCTTTTGCATTTTCAATTTTATATTTATGGTTTCATGATGTAATTTTGCCACTGAAAGAAAATGAAAAGTGTGTGTACAGAGAAAGAAACAAAGGTTGAACATGCTGTATTTTTTTTTTTTAAATGCTAATAGTTCATTGCTAAATGTGTTCTTTTGGTTGCTACTTGGCTTTTGGTTATTTTTTTTATAGTGCAAATGTAAGTGGTTTTTTGCATATTCAGTTTCTTGTATTATGGAGTCTTAAAACCTTTTCATCTTATAGTGAAACTTAGTGAAGGAAAGTAATATTTCTATAAAATAAAGAAGTTGGATTTTGAGTTAGAAGACCACTGTCATCACAGCAGTTGATTTGCTGGGTGGTCTGCCTGTGGCTTTGGAATGGAGCCACTTAGAATGCAAAATTCCACAAGTGTTTTAAACGTTTGCAAAGGTTATTATTGCAATGATTTTAAGATTTTGACTATTACAAGAATACGTCTACCTGAAAAAGTTGTTTCTAGGTTGTTGTAATCAGGAATTTGAGTTTTCTGCAGTTCTCAAAGATGTTTTCATCCTGACATTAAAGGTAAGAAGAAAACTTCAAACAGAAATGTAGTGATATGCTCACATCTGCAAACTTTGTTTTTTAAAGTTGTATCTTGGTGATCCATGTGTACAAATATTTCTGAAACCCCCACAGAACAGACATGATGAGGATTGTGCATCAAACCTGTAGAGAGTATGTACCAATACTTATATTGCTGTGCTTTTACATCAAGGTTATTGTCTGAAGGGACATATCCCTCCTGAGGAACAATAAAATATTCAGCATCTGTGCTAAGTTCTGGCCAGCTGGCACCTAGAATAGGAAAAAAAATAACAATAAAACAAAAAAAAAAACCAAAACAGAAAAATACCAAACCCCAAACTTTGTTGCAACTTGCTTCTATTAAAAGAGACAGTGGGACCTTTCTTGAAATAATGAGAATGAACTAATTGACATGATGGATTAGTCATACCAGCAATACCACTGAGACTTATGAATCTGAAAGCCTTGAATGCAAACGATGGAAAATGGCATGCTGCCTGTCCATATTTGCCCTGTAAACATCATTATCTGTCATCTTTGTATATGGCTCTGCAGCTGATAAGGATTTAAATCTCCATTTAAATCTAATGCTTGGCCTTTCATTTTGGGGAATAATCCTAATAAACATATTTATTATCAGACAACAATTTGACTAGGTATTTTATTATATTATCTATATTTTTACTTCATGGTGTTTATTTGCTCACCATTAAACACATACCATATTTTTTTTCCCCATATAATAATACCACCAGAAGCTTCTAATATTATTAGCCACATGTTTGTGCAGGAAGAGAAGGTTCATAAAGCCAGTAAGTTATTCTGCAGTGAATTTTGTTCAGTACTTTAAAATGAGTTTTTTATAGCTACGTATAGCTAGTCTGGTCACTTCCCCTATTTCTGTGAAGCCCTTTGGCAAATCAGAGTCAGAACTTAAAGTGATGATGAGATGAGTGACTTGCCACAGAGCCATTGGGTCCATCACACAGTTGATTTTCAGCTGCACTTGTTCAGCTGACACTTGGCCATTCCCTCCTGGCTGGTCCTGTGAGACAGTTCTGGTAGGACACTTCAGTGTGTTTTGCTGTGGGATTTCGTTTTTTTCCTGACAAAATGGGAACAAGGCTTTTCTATGCCATGCTCACCTCCCTCCTCTCAATAACTGGCAAATCACATTTATGCTATTGACCTACACTTTAAAGAGCAGTTTTTCAATGCTTGAAGGCTGATTGTTTCCATGCATATGAAATGGAGGTAATGTGAAAATCTGCCTCATGTGCCTCGTTTGAATGAGTTTATGTGAGGGTCAGCACTTTTTCACTCACTGTTTTACTGACTATATCAAAGGATATGCCACAGAAAGCTTTTAATGTTTCATTCTCACTTAGCAGGAAATAATGAAGGAAATTTGTGCCAGGCTGTAGTTGCTGTCTAAATCAACAGCCTCTCTGCTTACCTGAAAAATCTGCTTTTCTTCCTTTTCTCTGCAGGTGTCTTTGCAGCTTGTGCTGCTGAGGACCCCACAAGAGAGACCATATCTGGTATATACAGACACAACAGTGTCCGTGAAATGAACTTGTGTTTTTCTCTTGTACTTTAACAAAAGCAAGCCATATCTCACTTTTAATCTTTCCCTCTGATTTCTTTTTGTTAGTTTTGGACTTCTTTGTTTTTTCTGTACATGGATGTGCCCCCTTCTGATTCTGAGTATTGCTGACTAAGTTGCAAGCTGGGTGTACTGAATGCAAAACAAATCTATTAACTTAGTTCAGTGATGTGCAAATGTTTTTGCTGTTATTCTGCTGGACAGAAGCTATCTGTAAGTATAACCATTTGGAGTGTGTTTTCTAGTGCTTTGGACTCTGGAGAAATTGATTGGATTTGCTCTGATGCCAAGTCAGCAAAGATTTTATTTTTGAGAATGTTTGGGTTTTTACTGGAACTATCAAGACTTCTAAAAACCTTTGCATGTAAGAATACTGAGATATGTGAAAAGAGAAACATGGAGATTAGAGGTACCTGCCAGTTAAGAGCTAAAATCTGATTTGAAACTTCAAAACCCACTTGGATTAAGTGATTTTAAAATGTTACTTTTTTTTTTTTTTTAACAAAACAACAACAACAACAACAAAAACCAAGAAAACCAACAAAAGCAACAACAAAAACCAACAAAAACACAAGTGATGGTGTTTGCTTAGACTTCCAAAACCAGTGTGGTTGCTGAGTTCTACTCTGGTGAAAACTGGATGAGGTATTTAGTCAGAACTGCTATTTCAGTATGCTGGCAGTAGTTCAGGTGTTGGCATGTGCTCTGCTGTCCCTGCTTGAACTGTGACCCTACCAAGAATTGCATCTCAGCA
This sequence comes from Catharus ustulatus, assembly GCF_009819885.2. NCBI lineage: Eukaryota > Metazoa > Chordata > Aves > Passeriformes > Turdidae > Catharus > Catharus ustulatus. The sequence goes on from NC_046221.1 coordinate 86,916,267, forward strand.
TGGACTGCATCAAACTTTGTGCCTTCCTGTGAATTGCTGGTCTGGCTATTCTAAATATAAAATTGAAACCTGTATTTGTAACTTCCCTAATTCATTTTAGGTAGCTGAAAGCTGTTTTGAGTAAATCCATTTAATTGTATTTTTTTATCTTTTAATTTTTTTTCCCCCTGTGATGTTATATTTGCGTACTTTTTGTGATGAGTAACTACTTCCTAAATTCAAAAAGATTAATATCTATATTTAGTCACTGGCTGGTTAACTATTTTTTTATTTAGATTCTCATCATGGTATTAAGTACTGAAACATAGTGACTATTACATAATTCTTTTTTTAAAAAGAACAAAAGTGAGTTTGGGAATGGTGATTTTTAACCTTGTTATTTTAAGAACAAGCAACCCATTCCATTGTTAGAGACTTACTTTGGATACTCTGACACCAGCTTCAGGAGCAAAAATGCAGCTGAGTGTGTTTAGGCCTAGAACAGGGTGTTAGTACATCCTGAACGCTTTGGCACTTTCTCAAAATTATCAGCTGGAAATCATGAGACAAATGAAAATGGTTCATTACCACTCTGTGGAAATTGCTTCTCCCATCCCTCCTTCTTGGATTTCCAGCTTCAAAAAAATGTGGTTGATGGTCAGTACATGCAGCTTTTGGGTTGTACTTGTTTCTTCCTCAATCACATACATTGGTCATACTACTTATATCTATATTTTTCTGAAATATCTGCTTGAAAGACAGATGTTTGCTCTGATATAGAGGGGATAAGATTGTAGAGTCCAATTACAGGGACTTGTGGGTTGCTTATTTTAGGCTAATTATGCAGTGGTTTCATGGCAGTAAACCAGTTGACTCAAGAGGAATAATGCTGTAAAGCTGATTATCACAAAAACATGGAGTTTATTAAAGGATTTTGGAAGATAAGAAATGATGGAACCAGTGTAATCTCTTGTCCTTTGATTTTTATCCTTGCTTTTCAATGCAAAGTCGGAAGTGGTAAATGTTATGTTTACAGTGAATTTTTGAACAACTTGAACTGACTGAAGTTTATTTCCTTATATAAAAGAGCTTGCCCCTTTCTAAACTAAAAGGAGGCAGAAAGCACTGTATGTGTGCTCAGAGGGGAATTAACCTGTCCCTTGTGTGCATGTGTGCGTAGGCTTGGTGTGTAAAATGATTGTACTGCAGGGATGCCAGGAGATGTGTACACAAGGTGAGCTGCCTTTGTCTAGAGTCTGCTGTGATGTTTTAGAAGTTCAAGATGTTGGAGGAGCAGGGGATGCAAGTTTACAGAAATCTTATGACTGAGGAATTAGAATTTACACAAAAAAGTGAAGCCTTTTAGATTCCTAAAGTATCTGTGATCTGTTCAGTATATGAAGCTGGAGAAAAATTAGACAGGGAGTAGTTTTATGAACTTTAGTCTCAATCAAAATTAATTAAAAAAAGAACAAAATTAAAAAAAAAAAAAAGAGAAAAAGGATATGGAGGAAAAGCTATGAAATAACCAGAATAGTCAAGTTGGAATAACTTGTGTGCGAGTCTAGAATAAGTCTATATAATATTGATGCAGAACCCAGTAAGGTCATTGCATATACATCACAGATCAATTTCAATTGTAAATAAATGTTAGTTCCCAAGGCACTCTTGAGAAGGTTTAGCTTGAAGTTAAATTTGTGTTCTCTGAGATGAAACTTCTGTGGTCATAATAAATGCCAAATCCTTCTTGTTTTGTTAATTAAAGAATCACAACACTCCTCCTCCTCCCTATCCCCCTCTCCCCATTAGCCCCTAAACCAGAAAATGTACTTTGGTCATTGTTATTTGGGAAGTCAAGATAAAAATGTCAGTTAGCTGCTATATCCACATTTCTGGAAATGGAAATGATAGGGTGTCATTTGCTATATGAGGAATATCTGATCTTTCTTTCCCACAAAGCCCTGTATGTGGGCTTTGGAGGTTGCCTTTTTGCAGGGCTAGTTCTTTCCCTGCTATGACTCGCACCACAGGAGCAGAGTTTTCTAAAAACCGGTGCTATGTTGATGTAGTGTGGTATTGCAGACTTAAGTGTGTGTTCTGAAGATGATTGTATTATTTCACAGCTCTTTGCATTTCTCAAGTCTCCTGTTGCTGTTAGAAGAACTGGAATTGCTGTTCATTTTGACTGGCAGGTAGTTGTACTAACAGGCTGATACTCTTACAGGTATTTAATGAGGAATATATTAATGGTTGATAACACTACAGTTAATGCTTCACATTTTATCAGCATGAAATAAATATTCAGTGTTTAGTGCTTAATGTGAAGGGAACAATAGTGAAACCTTGTGTTTTGAAAGAACTTCTCTGCATGGTGATAATAACTACTAAACAACATTTACTTTTTTTTACCTCAAGAATAAGTTGCTTTACAGGTATTTTCTTAAAAATGCCTGTATATAAGTAATTAAGAGTACACTGTACTTGCCCTGAGTTAGCTATGGAATGTTCTTTTAGAAATTATTAAATGCTGATCTAGTTTTGTGAAATCAAATACTGTAGGTATATGTATGGAAATAGAAATAAGTTTAGTTTTCATATTACATGCATCTCAGCAAATTTGTGTTTTCTGTAATTATATAAATTGTTAGATATTACTCATTTTTGGCTGTGTGCCTCATAAAAGCATGCCTGTTCCTGTTTTTTATAATGCAAGCCAAGATGGGCAGTTTAGCAGGCAATCTCTAAGCTGACAGAATGCCAGCTTTATAGAGAAAAACACTTCAGATGCATAAGTGATGAGAAGAACACTTTTTATTGAAGCTGGGTAAGTTCAATGCATAGAAAATGCAAGTTAGAGATAACTGAGTAATACCTTCTTTGTAACCTTTAAAGCAACCATCACACTGATGACTCTGTTACTGTACAGAGAAACAGCCCTGATGTGGCATTTGTTTTCACCTGCTGTACACTTAGAGTAGCAAGCCATCTGTGACTTTTCATGCTAGATGACTGCACTGTCTTAAAAGATACAGAGGGAATTTGTGCAGCTCTAGCTCAGCTTAAAAGTGCAAACATGGTAAGTCATAAAGTTGCTGTATTTTAAAATATAAATAATTACATTGAAACTGGAAATACTGTGAGCTGTATTCTCCTACATGCTCTTCTAATAAATATGTAACATTTATATTTCTTTAAGTTGCTTAATGACAGAGAAAAACATTTATTCTGATCAGTTAAAATGGTTTGTTGTATTTTAATGGTTTTAGTTGGTGTTTTTTGTGTAGATTTTTGTATATTCATGTTTTTAATATATAATACATATACAGTAAATGAGTAGACATGGTTTTATGTAGGAAAAAAGTACTGTAGAAACACATAAGATAAATGCTAGTGAAGATAAGAGGTGAGCTGGTTAGACTTTTACATTGCTTACTTGCTTCTTTAGGAGAAAGATAAAGAGAAAGGAAATAACACAATCCTTTGTTTCTCCTTTAACCAAAAAAAATGATAGTGTTGTACAGAGATATCAGATCATCTTTTTATGTAAAAAATTATTTCCTGGAGACAGTCTTATAAATCTCAAAACCTTATGGTATTGTTTTGTTTCTTTGCTCTAAGGTACTCAGAGAGATTGTGTTCTGTGGCTTTCCTGGAATGTCCTTTTGGATGTGCCTGGCCTTGCTCCTTTGTTAAAGCTGAGGACCTGAGTGCCCAGAGCAGTTGCCATCTGTCCAATCTTGCTTGATGCCATTCTTTCCATGGCAGCCAGGTCTCAGCCTCTCTGTCCTTTCTTTTTAACTTCTCTCTTGAGGGTGATCCTCTGTGACCTACCCACACACATAATTTATTAGTTTATGAACTGTAAAAGTTAAATGTCTGTGTTTTATAGGAGGTCATCTTCTCTGATGTATTGCTTATTTTTGAATTGCAGCTGGTCATTTCTAATTGCACAGGCCTGTTGTACTGATCAGTGTGACTCCAGTTCCACAGGATGACCAGCTCTTTTCCCAATATAAATCATCTACATTTAATAGAATGTGTTACTGATCTTCTTGAAATCAGTAAAATGACTGAAATGCTTAACGCTGAATACAGAGTTGCTTTTCTTTCTGATCTTCTTGTGATGTTTTTAGAGCTTTTTGTTGAGCTAGGGGTGAAGTTCTCTCTCTCTAATGAGTACTTAATTAATATGAAACCACTTCATCTTCATTGTTGTTGAGACTTTCTTTAATCGTAGTGGTATAACAGTAGAATAAATAGGAAATAATAAGTCTTGTTTCTTGCTTAAAGGGATTTTGGATTTAAATTGAAAAAATAATTATAATTTATATGAATAATCTCTCGTTGTTTTTTCTTTTTTAAGGATTTGGACTAATTTACTAGGAATTTTAATGTAGAAAGGTAGGGTCTGGCAAGTGTGTAAAGCACGGTACTTCTTTTTCTTCTGATAATTTTATTGTTATGTTTTCTTGCCATGTGCAACTTAAGTTTTATTTAGATGATACATCTTTTCATCCACAATCCAACCATGTATTTATGACATTCTGCTTTCATGAAAAGTGAACCTTTTCATCTTATATGACTGTATGTCTTTAAAGATCTTATCTTTGAACATAAACAAATCAAATAGATTGCCAGGATTCCCTGGGTGCCCACACACTTATGATGATAACTGAAGTCAGTCTACTGTTTTCCTGTGATTTCCTCTCTGACATATATTGCTTACATTGGGTCACTTACACTTACTGGATTTCTCGCCTCACATTCAATTGCATTGACATATGTCCATGGAAACTATTTGTTTTCTGCATGAGCATGCTCACTATAAATATTGTATGTAGATTTTTATAAAGGATATTTCATTATTAAGTACAGTAATTTCATGACTATAAGGTGCACCCTTTTGACTAAAATTTTCCCCCGAACCCAGAAGTGCACCTTATAGTCTGGTGTGCCTTATATAATGGTCAAAGTTGTGAAATTTGCCAACCCGGAAGTGTGAGTCACAATGTGGGGTGGTGCTACGGGAGCGCTGAGTCGCAATGGGGGGTGGGAGCGGGTGGCCACAGCCGGCAGAAGCTGCACGGGGAGGGAGGGAGCCAGTGCCGGCCCTGGCCGCCGCGTGGGGAGAGAGGGAGGCAGCACTGGCCCTGGCTGCCGCGCAGGGAGAGAGGGAGGCGGCGCCGGTCCCATGTGAGCCGCGTGGGGGGAGAGGGAGGTGGTGCTGGACTTGACCACTGCATGGGGAGAGAGGGAGGTGCTGCTGCCAGCCCGATGCGAGCTGTGCAGGCAGGGAGTGAGCGGGCGGCCACAGAAGCCGCGAGTCACTGCCACCCTGAGCCAACCCGGACTGCGGGCAGCCCCAAGCCACCTCGGACCACCACGAGCTGCGGCCGCCCTGAGCTGCACCTCGACAGCTGGCGCTGTGAGCAGGCGGGAGGGCCAAGGCTCGCAGCACGGGGAGGGTACCTGGGACTGCGTTTAAAGGCTACGCCAGTCTGTGAAAAATGTTTACAAATTGAGCACCTGCCAGTAAACCCTGCGATTGCGCGATTCCATTACTATTTCGTTACTTTGTTGGATGCGGTGCAACTCCTCTCTGCAAAAAGAAAGTACGCCTTATAGTCCGGTGCGCCTTATATAATGTACAAAGTGGCGAAATTTGCCGGCTCCCAGAGGTACGCCTTATAGTCATGAAATTACTGTATTTTATTTTGAAAAGGTATTTATGGTAAGAGTTACTCCCTGACTGTCATGCTTCTGCCCTCAAGCAGAGAAAAAAAAAGGGAAATGTTTAATAATGAAGAGCTGTAATTAGAATTGCTGTTAACCATAGAGAAAGCCTAGAACAAGGCAAAATGTTTCCACCTTAAAACAAAACAATGGATGATGAATTGAAGGGAGTACCCAGGAACATTGAAACAAATCTGTCTTGTGTTGTAAACAACTGTGCTCTTGCAAGTTTGTTTTAAGGCATCAGCAAATTAGAGTAGGGAGGGACAGGAGAACAGGGGCAGGGATTTGCAGATGCTGATGTGCAGCTTCTCTGAAGAGAGATGGAGTGGGAGGAAGGCCTGGTGATAAATCATCAGCAGTGGCTGGTTGAAAAGGCAGGTTGGAGGTAAGAACTGGAAGTAGGTTTAGGAAAAAGATGTGCTAGGAAAATGCTTGTTTACAGTCATGTACCTGAATGGGTAAGAACAGGACACAACTGCATTTCCCAGTTGTGAAAGATGTTGCAATAATTTCACTTTGCATTTCACCTCTCAAGCACATTTGGCATGGATATCAAGGATCAGGCTTTAGAAAATGTGGGTACATTAGATAAAAGGGCTTCATCTACTTTGAGTATTTCAGCAGGAGAGAATTGCCTGCATGCAATGTTGCTGACCCTGATGTCTGTTGTGACTGTAATCTGCAAAAGCCTCCAGCACATCAAAATATCAAGCGGCTTTGGCAACTGCCCTATTTGTGAAAAGCACGTTCCACTTTTTTCTCACCTGCTATGTAAAGGTAGTGGAGATGACAGGGGAGAGGCTGCTTTAGACAAGAGGCTGCTGAGGTAAGAAGTTACTCACAACTGCATTCTGAAAGAGGAACGTCTTCAGCCCTTGAAAAACGCTCAGAATTGCAAAATATTTTGAAAGTTCAAAGAATTCTAGTGCATTTGAAAATTTTGCCCTCTGCAATTACAATCCTGTGGGAAATTGTTTTATTTCTTACGGAATTTTCCTGTGAGGTAATATGGTAATTGTTTCACAAAGCTAAACTTTTCAATATTTTCAGTGTGGATTCAGCTATAGGCTTTTGCAATTTAGGAATATTCACATTTATGCACCTTTTCTTTCGCTTTGCTTTTCAAAACCTTTTCTACTGTTATATGCAAGAAACAAACAAAAAAAATTGTGTAAGGAAGGAATTCTGTTTATATTATCTGCATGGAGAAAATGATAAAGTTTTTTAAACTAGTGAGTTTTTTTCCGAGTAAAAAATTATTGAGTTGTAAGCCTGTGTGTTTTTGTTATTACAGCTGGGTCAGTTTAAGCTTGTTTCTGACCTTAGGTTCCCTTCTTCCCTCTAGCCTTTTCGAGGCCTCAGAGCTCACTCAGTTCATGGGAAGTCTGGCAGAGAGGAGGACTCTGGCAGTGTTTGGACAAGCACTCTGAGTATTTCTAGATACCAAACTTTCACAATTGTTCTTCATATGCCTAGGAGGAGACAAAGTCCAGTAATTTTTGTTAAATGTTTTATTCCCCCCCACCCCCAACTGCCTTTTTTCAGTTTTACTTTTTTAGGAGGAAGAAAGTTGTGAAGTGGTGTTTTGCTTCAAGTACCCTTCTTCTGGTCCTGCTTCATCTGGTGAAGTGCTGAACTATTGATGACTGTGACCAGTGCTTAGAAAAAGTTTTAAACTATTAAGCAGTTGCTATTTCCAGTCATTTTGCTGGAAAGTTTAAATTTTTCAAAATCCATTTTGAAAAGCTTGTGTTCATGTTGGGAAAGCTTCTTTTACAGCCTCTATAATACGCCAAGTGCTGCAACTGATTTAAAACAAAGGTCCATGAAATCAAACAAGGTCTATTCTAAATAGGCCCTGAGTGAAAGTAAAGCATTTCAGGTGCATTAGAGGTAATGATTCTGTCCCATCATCATGTATTTAGTAACTGAGGGAGTTGCAGGTAGTGATCAGGCCTTCTGTAGAAGAATGCGAAGGAGGCATTGCTGGTGTTTTCCCTTGTGTTCAGGATGGCATTTTTGCATTTACAGTCTGAGGACTAGTAGCTGGGAAAATAACAGATCAAACACAGAGCATACAGTGGTCCTTGTCATTGGGCCATTGTTTTTCCATGGGTTTGGTGCCACCAGTGTTTTTGTAATCAGATTTCAGTCAATTGTGATTTGTGACTGCTACTTTGCAAGTGAAGTACTTTAAACATCTTGATGGTGACGTGATTAATTGTTTATCATTCTTACAGGCTTGATTTTGGGGTTGTTTTTGGAGGAGGGTTTTTTGCCTTTTTAGTTTTTTAATGCTTGGCACAGAGATTGTGGTCCTTTCTGTGGTCTCGTTTTGCAGTATTTGCTTCTTGCAATTAAGAGAAATAGTTCTCTGTTCTGGTTAACGCCTTGAACATGGACCCATTTTGTTGGTTATTGTTGTTTCTGTTGTCCCTCCATTCTCATCTTCAGTTTCCAGATTGTTCTGAATCATCACTGTGACTTCCATATTTTTCCACTTTTCTCTGAAGATATGTTCTTCATTGATGGTAGTTTAAGCTGTAGGATCTGTAGTGTTCAGTTCTTCACAAGGAAGGGACTTTAATTTCCATGCTACAGGAACAGAAGGCAGTTGTCCTGCAGAGTAACTTTGTTTCTTGGCTCTAAATGCATCTCAGATTCTGAATTTCAGTATCCTGGTAGCATCCTAGACAAGGATGATGTAGTGTCTCTGGAGGTACCTTCTATGTTAGAAGCCAAAAAGGCTCTGCAGTGTGTGCATGCCTGGATGTTAGAAGACTGGGGTTCTCTAAAATATTGTGTTGGGACTTCTGCTATTGCGGCATTTTAGTTTTAAATGAAAAATGTTTATTGTTGTGAGTTCTCAACTAAGCTATATGTGATGCTCATGACTAGGGATGAAAGAGTTAATGCAATTTTCTAGCAGCTGATTTTCCACTGTTGTTTTATGATAAAATATTTAAAGATCTGTGGTGGTTTGGATGCCCATGATAAATGATTCTATTATTGTTCTGTATTTTATATATGTACATGTTTATATGTGTGATAGAATACTTGAATTTTAAGGGTGATGGGCAATGAAGTTGGAAATAGTACCAACAAATTTCTTCTTCTGTTTAAGTGCAAATTACCTATTCAAGTACACACAATAAAGTACAATTAAATCGTTGTCTCTTGTGTTTAGGATTGGTCATGATGGTTTTACTTTTGATTTCTTTCGCTTACCTACTCCTTAGCATTAAAATTGATGTTCTAGGAAAGGGAAAAACAGTGCAACAAAAAGGGATGCTGACATCCATAGAAATAATTGTAAACATTGTCTCCTTTTGTAGGTGGGTGTAACCAGGTTTTCTTAGGACTTTAATGAGAGTTTAATAAAAATACATGGCTTAGTTAAAATAAATGCTGGATGGGACTAAGGGATGATTTTCATCAAGTTTTAGATTTATACTGTATTTTAAAAATATTTCTCTTATTGCTTCAGTTTAATAATCCATGATAAAGAAGTTCTTAGAACTGTTTTGCAGGATTAATTTATGAAGTTTCTTCTAATGAAAAGCCATGAGGGAACTCAAAACTTGTCATCTGCAGGATGAGGCACTAACATTTTAAAGTGGATTTTGGTTTGAGTGTGTCTTCTTTCAAAACTCTTTCAAAATACACCAGAGAATGTATTAAAAAGAAGTTCAGAAGAGTTGCAGTGCTGTTTGAAGTCTAATTTGACCAACCTTGCTATTCATAAAAGTGTTTGAGAGCTCCATGAGATTTACTTTGTTTTTGTTGCATTTTGAAATGAGAAGCTAACAGGATAATCCAAGATAAGTAATGAAGAATTACATTATAAAGTTAGATAAGTAAAAGAGGGCAATAAGATGCTGAAAAACCTTGAAGTGTGGGCCATTTGCTACTTTTACCATATGTCTGAAGTTCTAGTAGATCAATACCTGCAGTTAACATCAATCAATGCAATGCTGCAGTGTGTCTTTGAGCAGAACTATTAGCTCTTCTGTGGAAGTGGAAGGACATCTAGTATTCAGTAAATATAAAGAATTTTGCATCTTGGTCAGTTTTCTTGAGGATCAGTTATGATTTAGCCATATCTTCATGTAAGTCTGTCTTGTATAAGCCTGGAACCCGTTTTGAGGGGTAGAAAAGCAATTTAAATGATACAACTTGTCTCAACTGAGCAAGCTGTCAAATCCATCCATAGGTGTTCTTACGTGACAGCTCTCCCTTCTTCATTTCTCAAGTCTCATTTGTTTTGAAGGATCTTATTGCATTTTGTAATATATAAATGGAACCATTTTGTGATACAGTTGATTTAAAAGTAGTACTGTCTGGGAAGAAAGGCAGAGAAGATGAATGCTTTTCTGCTGTAGGATGAAAATATTGGAAATGATGGATCCATTAAAAATTTAGTCCTCTCACTAGCTCTCCCAGTATTTTAAGGGTGAGTTTCATCCTGCACTGGTGGTATTTCTTATGAGATGGACTGCTCCTCATTAGTCCTTTGGGAATGTTTATAGGTATTCAAAGGCTGAAATTGGAGTCGAATCACTTGCAGTCCTGTTTATTTGGTGTTTTGTGGAGACCAGTGGGAATGCTTACAGTAATCTGAATGAAATTTTTACCACTGTTGCTACTCTTCAACTCTCCGTGTGCCTTTGCCATCAAGGCGACATCTCTGGCATCCTTAGCCAATCTTTCTTACCTAAGGAGGTGGATCACACATCATAAGTAGTGTCTATAAAAATGAATTGAAGGAAAGTAAAAGCTACTCTCTGTGGTTACGCTGTTGCAAATTAAGGTGATTCTTCTGAGGCAGTTTTTTTAGAGTGCATTGTAAAAAAGGGGTGATAAACATATGTTACTCTTCTGACTTTTTCCATCTGTTTCTTCCTTTGGTTCTTTGATACACAGAGGCAAGTAAAAGAGCAAAATATGCTTAATGGAGAACAGGCTAATGCAGAATGGAAGAAAATACCTGAAGAAATTGTGTTCCTATACAGTATATAACACACATAGCAGGTGGGCAACTCACTTGGGGTTTTATACAGGTTTCCCCACAGGATTTCCACTATGCAGTTTGGGGACTCATAACTGAGATGCTCTTGAGTAGCTTTTATTGACTTTGCATCCCAAAAATGCCTTGAAAATGACCTTTCCTAATTTTGCCATACTCTGTCAAAAGACTTTGACATTTCTAAAGGTGTCATTGAATAGGATATAGGGAAGATGTGAAGATATTGTGATAACTGTAACTTTCTTCTTGAGCTTCCCCTCATTATTTTACCTTTTATTTAGAAAACTGTTTTTAAGTTGCAAACTGCAAACCAAGCTCGGAATCTGAAAAAAACACAACCAATATTTTAAATCCTGGTGACACTCTGTTAAAAATTTAAGTAAATTCTACTGTATATTAAAAAAAAAAAGAAAAAGGAAACCATACTGCTCATAGACTACCCATCCATAATTATTGTCTGCAGTGACTTTTCTGAGTAATGGATGTTTCAAGACATGCAGAAATGGGATGTTGTCAGGAAATTGCAAATAGTATTGCCTCCTGTAGCAGTTTTAAGCATGTAAGAATGTCTGGACAAGAACAAGATTCTTGGTGCTGAGTTTATTAACCTCCCACTCGATGACTTGTCTTATCCTTTCCATTTCAGTATTAGGTTTGATTTCCTTCAATTACTGAATCATGATTTACCCCTCTTCTCTGCCTTAATTCCCACCTCTCAAGCAGGCTCTGCTTTTGCATTTACAGACTATGCAGTACTTTTCCACTAATGCTCTATATGAAAACGAGGTGTTTTCTTGACTACCTGATAAAAAAGTAGATGATCCTTATACCTGGTAAAAAAGGAAGGCAGCCTGTATACCTAAAACCAGTGTATCAAGAAGTGTTTGTTGGAGTCTTTCATTCTTAGTATTTTTCTGAGCTGCCCTTCAGTGAATAGGAGGACAAGGAATTACTGAGCTACAGGAGGACAGGCTCTGCTTTGTGTTTTGTGCCTATAAACTGCATTCCAACAACTGCATATCGCCAGCCTGCCATAACAAGATGTGCAAAATAAAGTAAAAACAGAGTGCTCATCTTTTATTTTCCCTGATGTTTGGTCTCTGCCTCAAGAACTGCCCTGTTCTGCATCCCAGACCACTTTGACTGTCTGACTGTCTGTTTGCTCTACAAACTTTGGGATTTTTGCCATGAGGTACAAGGCCCATAGGTGTTCTGGGGAGCAGCATGTTCCAACAAGGAAATGGAAAAACTTTTCCCATTTTTCCCATTTTTCCCAGTATTTCCCAGTAGTAGCACATGAAGTAGTGAAAGATCTATTTCTGGGTAGAGAAAATTTTCTTCAAAAGCTCATTCTGAAACGTGGTTTTAAGAGGATTTTTGGTGAATGAGGAGGGACTGTAACATAGGTTAAAATTGTATAAAGAAGAATGCTTTTCTGAATTCAGAGCCTAATTTTGGGGAAATGAAGAGGTGTATTTGATCTTTCAAAGACCAACTTTTCCAGATGTAACACAATTAAGACTATTACTTGAATCTTACTAGAGGAAATATCTGAAGATATCTCTTTGGATAGAAATGTATGGACACAAATAAAAGCAAAAGGCATCTTTTAGCTTTATTTTGGTTGGCAGTGGAGGGTAACAATAAACTGGTTTTAGGGTTTTTTTTACCACCAAGAAAGCAGAGGGGCTACAAGGAATTAACAGAAGTGAAACAGTTGCATAATTAAAAGTTGATTAAAACAGAGCAGAGTAAAGAAGGTTCTACCAAGTGTCTGTTGAGTGCCCTTTTAGGATTTTCAGTAAGCCAAGGTTGCATATTTGAAAATAAAAGTGCCCTTTGCATTAAGTCCTTCTTACTATGGTTAAAGGAAGAAGAAATTTAAGTTAGAATTCTGTTTAACTGGAGCCTTCACTATTGCTCAGAATTTCTGAAGGAGAGACCCAGAGGGGCCTCCTGGATGTTCAAAATGATGTGCACTTCTGGGCCAGCACTGACTTGTGTGGTATCATGATGGCAGAATGTCTCCCACATGCTTACAAGTTTTTGTTCAGTTTTGTCTCTTCTGTGATGGTGGTAAAGTAATACAATTTTTTTTCCACAGTGTTATGTTTTTTTAAAATCCTATTACTTTAATGTTGTACTGTTTAAATTCCATTTTAACACTGTGTTTATATGGGAAAATTTAGTATACCCTTCTGTGTGGTCTAATTTTCATTTGTGATCTCTGTGTATCAATATTGCCTCCAGCACAAAGTAATGTAAGAGCCAAATGAATTTGTTTTGAAGAAATTCAGACCTTGGGGTAGAAAGTGAGAGAATAAGTTGTGTGATGGGTAAAAACCCTGACAATTGCGACATGGGCACCAGCTACATATATTTAGTCTGTGGTAGGATTTGAAGCTTACCTTAGACAAAGTGTGATTATCTCATAAGTTTATCTGCAGTGCAGCTTCTCTTTGCTTTGTTGCATTGTTTCAACTTATCTTACCTTTGAAGATGATGAGAACTTTGGAATATGGCAGCTTCTCCAGCACTATTGTTTATATTTCTGAAGGGAGTACCAGTCTTAAAATCAGGATTTCCATATGAAGTTTGGGTGTGTCTTTGATGTTTTTTCTGCTTGTTTGTACTGTTTATTTCCTGCAGTTGTTCTAGGAAAATTTTAGTGGTTTGCTCTGATGCAGATGTTTTAAATCAAATACCTCTTTCTTTGTATATAATTATGAGAGATCAGAAACAATGGAATCATACGAATCCTAGTAGATAAATTTAAACAGGACATGCATCCTACTATTCTGTCCTAGTAAACAAAATCTTGGTTTCACAATTCAAATTTTTAGAAATTGCTAATGGTGTTTCTTATAGGAGTTTTCTGTTGATTGGTGAGTTTAGTGCAGTTAGTTGTGTATGTGTTACTGATTCCTTCTGTTAAATTATGAATTAACATCAAAATGGTAAGTGTTGCTTGGTGAATTGTCAAAGATAATGAGAACCAATACGTGATACTGAAGTAAACACTGCATTTTAATAAATATGCCTCAGGACAATGTGCCTGTGCCTCTTCATATTTTCCTGCATAAGTTCTCCCTATGCTTGAGTACCAAAACTCCAGATCAACCCCAGCAGCAGCTACCAAAATGTCCTGCTCTCTTTTGCAGGAGGTTTTCTTTCTCAGCTGCCTGAGGTGAATGTGCAATCCTGTACTTCATGCTCTACTTAGTGTGGATGTAATAAGTTAATTGAAAAGAAGTATAAATTCTGTGGATTGGAGGTAGAGGAGGAAGGAGAGCTGTGAAAGGAAGTTCTCTACAGGCACAGTGCAGGGCCATTCTGGGATCTGTTGCTACTGTTTTAAGCCTAGTGCACAGCAGAGCATAGAAGGCATATGTTTTCAATGATAGCTTATGATGAACTAGGCATTGCAATCAAAGTCTTGACAGGGATCCTACTTGTATATCAAAACTCTTCTTCCTTAATCTTGTTAGTACTGAACACAAGAAAAAAAATCTGTTGAGGAGCTTGGAAATTGTAGTGTGTGTCCTCCCTGGGATGGTGCCCGGGACTGAAGTGTTTACCTCTCTCTGCTTAGCCTGAGGCATTTGTGATTGTTTCAGCACGGTGAGCAGCCAGGAGATGGGAGTTTTCCCAGGGAGATGGGAGTTTTCATGCATGTTGGGTGGCAAAGGGAGGGATAGGCTACTGGCAAATGCCAAAGCATTGCATACTTTCATTGCTGATGGGGAAAACATTTGGCCCTGGGTAAGAGTTTTTCAGACAAGGCTTGGAATATGTCCACATCACAACAACAATATTCTTGCTATCTCTACAGTCACCTAAAAAAATGAACCCTAAACTCCACAGCATTCAGCTTCATGCTGAAGAGCTAAGAGTCTTGCTGGGGGAAGCAGGGAACATCTATCACTTTGGGATTTATGATACCAGATGGACTGTGTTGTGTATTCTGGCTCCGGTGATGGATATGTTAAGTTTTGTCTTTCTCTCATGCATGCTTAGATGGAAGAAGGAAAAGCATCCATCACTGAAGAACAATCAAAGCCAGAAAAAAAAATGACACAGAATATGAAAGTACCATAGACAAAGAAATTGTTGTTGCTTCTCTCTCTTGTATCATCAATGATTTCAGTACATTTGTGCTGGGAACCTAAACTGTATAAATTTTGTTGATGAGTTGTACCAACCAATGTACACACACACACACACACTCCCCTCCCATCCCAATCCCCTTTCCCACAAGGCTTAAGAAGTCTCCTCTCATTTGGAAAAGCAGGTCAATTTTTTTTTTTTCTGATACATAACAAGTAAAATTTATAGACTTATCTAGGATTTAATATGATCTCCTGTATTTAAAATGGAATGGATATGATTTCTTTAAATAATTTTGGAACACTTTTAGACTAACAAAGTGGATAAACCAGCTTTTGGAATAAACCGACGTGTAAAAACTGGCAGAGTTTTTAAACACTCTACACTGTAATTGCATTTTGTTGGGGTATTATTACTTCAGCTGCACAATTATGGGAGCCTGCTGCATATTAGCAGACACTTTTCCAATAACCTCAGGCTATATGTACTGAGTTGGATTTTCCTCTTCAGACTATCATCTTGGATTCTCCCAGACTACATACCCTTGGTTTTTTTTTTTTCTTTCTGTGTAACAGTGCTTGCTGTAAGCAATAGCGAGTGTAATACTTTCTGCATTGTTAGGCAGTGAACATTATCAGCAGCTGCAATATTCAGGATTAGCCTTTTTGTTATTATTTGGCATCTGCAGTACCTACATGAATCTGTTCAGTCCTGTTTCTCCAGAAGGCAGCTGGGCTCTCTGACTGAGAGAACACAACCATAAAGGTTTCCTGTAATTGTCATTATCCTCAGGAGTTCAGTCTTAATTGGAACTGTAGTGTTTCCAATGCAGTTCACTGAGATATATAAAAATTTCCATTTTATTTAAAGAACATGGGTTATATTAAAAGATGTCTTCACATTTTATAATGGTGAAATGGGGTCATATCAAGGTTCTCAATGATATACCACAAATCAATTCCTGAGTGAGAACTATAATCCAGGTCTCATAACCCCAAGCTTCATCCTTGGTCCTCTAGCAAGCAGATGTCTCTGAATTAATTATGCTACAGAAAATGTATCAGCTGGTATCCTGCAGTACAGCAAATGTATTTTCGAATAGTAAATAAAATCTAGGTCTTCCCTGGGGCTTGTGGACTTTTTTTTTCTCTAGGAAGTGTCTGCCATCTAAGATTCATTTGAATTTTTTAAAACTGAAATGAAAAGGTTTACTGGTTTTTGCCAAAGGTCAGAGAAAACAATATTTTTATGGTTGCATATTTAAATATGCATTTGCTAAGGAATGATCTTCCATGATGCTCGTAGTTTTGGTTTTACCTTTCTTAGCTTACTTGCTGCCTTTGGAAAATACAGGATCCACGTACTGGTTAATGAAAGAAAGGAAGCAACTGTTTCATGCAGACTAAATAACAGGGTATTTAGTTTTGCTTCTTTTTCCCAAATTTTCACAGATTTTGGAAAACATGATGATAAATGAAATTTAAAATATACATGCTAGCATCAGCTACCAGCACATCACTTAAATCAGAGAATCAGTTAAGAGATGAAATTACTTGGAAGAATCCCAGAAAAGGATTGGCATTTTATTCCAAGAATAGTTGTGCTCCTGTCAGGGTGGGTGATGTTGAGACTATTTATCTTATGGGTGAATATGGTAGAAGAGGTAGAAGCATACTGGGGAATAAAGGAGATTTCTTAAGAAGACCATTGCATGGTATCCTTCTGCAATATTAAAATGCATGCGCACACAAACACACACACAAAACCAAACGAAAATGAACAAAAAACGCCAAACACAATACATGTATTGACTTTCATCTTAAAGACACCCAAAAATGCTAGAAACATTTATTTTTATCTAAGTCTTGTAGATATACACTCAGAAACAAATCTTGTGTATGTGTGCTACAGTGTTCAGTAATTTTTTTCTTTGACTTGCATTATGAAGTTGATTTCTGTGGTCATGGCACACTTGGCCTTTTGTGTCCTCAGTACTAACACCATTTGGCTAAAAGGTTCTAAAAGGTGTTATTCTTGTCAGTATCCTGGAACTGGAAATTTGTGCCTGGATCATCAAACCAGTGAAATTAAGGCTCAGAAAACCATGTAAAAGTTTGGAGACATGTAGGCAGCAAATACCAGTGTCAACAGAGTAGTATAGACTTCAGTAAAGGAGCAGAGAAGCACAAGGATAAATGGTGTCATGCTCAAGAATAAAGATTTTCAGAAGTTTTGCTGTCAGACTCAAGGAGATCAGAGTTGTATCAGAAGTGATTTATTTAAAATAAAATTACTCAGTTATGCTATTTGCAGAAAGTTGGATAAAGGCCATGTTTCCCTGCTCTTTGAAGTCTTCATGAAAAACATGACTTCAGTGGGAGCAAGACCACAATAATTTATCTTTTCTTACTGTTTTTCTCCATCTCTACCATTTTGAATAAGGTAATACTGTTTCTTCTGTCAGCAGTCTTAATAATGTATTATACTTTAAAAAAGACTATTTTGGGATCAGGGTTTGGGTTTTGCTGCTGTTCTTGCATTATAAATCTCTGGTGATTAGTTAAAAGGCTAAATGAACACTAACATGTCCTTTCACTTTGACCTCAATGGAGTTAAAGCAAGTAGCAGGGCAAGTTCAGTGGCTTTAAATGAGTTATTATTAGTCAAATCCCTACTAAAACAGATAAATGTTATGTCATTCTGTTTTGTAATTTTCATCCAGAGAACTCTGGCTGACTGGTGACCTCACAATATGTTTCCTGTCCTGGCACTCCAGTCTCTGCACTTCTGTTCTGGCCTGAAGGAGTCTGTTCTGGTTATTTTGA
This sequence comes from Catharus ustulatus, assembly GCF_009819885.2. Classification (NCBI taxonomy): domain Eukaryota; kingdom Metazoa; phylum Chordata; class Aves; order Passeriformes; family Turdidae; genus Catharus; species Catharus ustulatus. Next base: position 86,933,940 of record NC_046221.1, read on the forward strand.
CTTTACCATGCCTATGGAGTCAGCCTGGTAAACTCAGGAAGAGTCTGATCTATTGCTTATGGGGTTTTTTGTGCACCCAAGTGTGTATGGACACTTGTCCACAGTTGTTCATGCCTGGGAGCCTGCGCTCAGCAAGGCAAGAATGAAGCTGGAACTGAAGAGAGTCTTGGTACTTCTCCTGTTTTGATTGGATGTAATTTCTGTTAAACCAGAAGGCACATGTGTCAAGGCCTGGAAATTTCCCAGCCTTGCACGTGAAGCAAGAGTGGGTGTTGCATTGAGCTCCTGCTCTGCAGGTGTCTGTCTGTTTGGGATGCATTTGTATGGACTGGTTCTGTGGTCTCAAGCAGTGCTGGCTGGGACATGTTCAAGGATGTTATTGATTTTTTCCTTTGTTCTGCTTTTTTCCTCTAAAAAAATTATTTTATTTTGGTTTTATTCTGCTCAATTATTGTGATTTGGAAAGCATATAAACAATATGCAGATTTATAAAAATGCTGTTCATATTTCTTTCATGTTTCTAATGCCTAGATTCTGCTCAATAACTGCCATCTATGTGTGTTCTTTAGTCTAGCAAAGAAACTGGATTTAATGAGATCTTTTTCCTTATGCAAGGACCTCTTCAGCATGAAGAGAGAAAGATAAGTAGTAATATTTGCTAGTGCATATCATAAAGAGAAATATTAGTATTTGTAAAAGGAACACAAGGTAGTGGATTGCAGTTGTAACCATTTATCCTTGACTGATTCCTGAAAGTAGGATATATTTGCATAATACAGGCATGTTTTGGAGGAGGGGAAGAGGAAGGAGAATATTTTTATCTTTTTATTCTTACTCTCATTTTCCTCTCCCTTTCTGACTTTTGATACATTTTCAGTTTTGACAAGATTTTCTCTCTTGCCAGATATCAACAAAAGCAAAGAATGTGTTCAATAGTTTTAAGCAGTACATGAGGTCTACTCATTTTTGTTCAGTTCTCCTGTGCATAGATGGTGAGAACACTGAAGTGTGGAAAAACCCCATCTACCTGGTGTCCCTTACACTTCTACTTTAGCTCCACTGGCATCATCCACAATCACTTGGAGCAGCCTCTTTTGCTCAGGTTGTCATCTTTGTGGAGTAAAGGCCAAGGCTAGCTGGTCAAATTGTGTGGAGCTGGCATATTCTTATCCCACTCAGTGTTCTTTTTTGTCTTGTTAGGTGAGCAGGGGTTGTCACTGGGTGTTGCGTGACAATCCTGAGTGCCTGGGCACTCAGCTGGCTGGGTGAGGTGAGGTTGTACTGTGGCACACTGCCTGAGCAGAACTGTGCAGCTACAGCCCAGAACTGGGAAGCCTCAGCATGCCACGGTGTCTAGACATGCTGTGATTGTTTCTTTGCTCAGTTCAGTGTGTAACCAACTATCTTTTCAGGTGTAGTAGACAGATGTGAGCACAGTGCCTGCACCCAGGTAGCTGCAAAGGTGGGAACTGTGCGTGTGCTCTCCGCAGTGCCTCCACCAGATACAATCACACGGCTTGGACATACTGACCAAGTGACTTTAGTACCATATCCTAGCAGCAGCAGGAATCAGCACTCCCATGTGTTTAGCTTTAAATCTTGTGATGATTTCTTGAAACCTTCCACTAGTATACACCTATGTCTATTTTTATCCATTTGCAGAAGTCCCCTTGCTGCCCCATTCTTTCAAATCAGTGGGTGTCTGGGAAATAAAATGTACTGTGGCTGAATTCCCCTCTCGTGTACCTGTGTTTGTCATTGAGAGTAGGTGTAAACAGCTGTTTGGAAAGTGAGTTTATCTGTTCTTTTTCCTGACCATTTTCATGGAAGTTTTTGTGTTAGACTGAAACTTCATCCGTTCCAGAAGTCATTTTGAAAAGAAGGAGTGGGAGACAGAGACATGAAGCAAAGCCACTCTAACCTTTTTGCTTTAGCAACTGATCCTAAACCAAAGCAAAAGTAAACTAAAAGATGATTGCATACCTTCCAGTAAAATAATTGATGTGGTTTTTTGCAGTTAGACTTCTAATTTTGGTGGCTTTATTTACAGTTTCTGTAAGACTGGTTTGGTGTGGGCTGTGTAGACTGAGTTAACCTAATTTTAGCTTAAACTCAGGGTAGTTTCTGGTGTTATCCTGCCCACGGCATGCACTGTACTGTGCTTGATGAGTGCTGCCACAGTCGTTGGACCAGCAGAGTTGCCATATGAAGAAGTGTAGGGAAAGCAAGATGTGAATCTGTAGAAGTTTAACTTTTGTGTCTTAGATTTTGTGTGTGTGCATGTTTTCCTTAAATCCATAAGATGGATTTGTACTCTGCTTTCCAGTTTTGTTTAGGTAATTATTAAGATTCAAATAAAAGTGAACTTGCTCAAGCTTTTATTTTGATTGAATAAAATCTGATATGTTTATGGTGAAATAAGAATCATGAAGTGAATGGTGGGGGGACAATGGGCAGGTTCAAGTGCTTATAGAAAACACTAGAGTGTTAGGCTTGTATAGAAAATTGAGGTATCCAGCCTTCTTTGTAATGTTTCAAAGTCTAATAATTCAGCTGCTCATTCTGGTGTAGTGAGTGCATACATAAATCACTCGCACACTGCATCTTGGAGATGGGTTGCTTGTAGTTGTCTGTAGAACTTACTGCATGGTAACAGTTATAATTAATTACTTGACAGACTGAATGCCTCAGAGTAGTTTGTCATCAGCATTCACTGGTGATGGGTAGTTTGAGTGCTGAGGTGTTTGAGTATTCTCCGGTACACAGTAATATAAAAATCAGAATTTGGTCCTCTTCCAAGTTTTAAATTTGTCCTTGCCTTTCTGAAAAGTGGGAGGCAAAGAAAAGGTGATGCAATGTCTTGTTGAAAATATAAGCTTCTCCTACCACCTTGGACTGTGAGATGGAAAGTGACTTTCTATCCTTTAGCTTCAATCGATCCCTATGCCTTGGAGAGCATCTAAATCTGCTTTTGGCAACTTCTAGAGCAGAGTTTGACATCACTGAATGTCACAGAGGAGGGTGTATATGTTCACATATGATATAAATGATATTATATAAATTCTTAATTTAGGAGAAAATATGTAAATTATATTTTGAAGTACTTGATGATAAGGAGAATGGGATTCTTGAGAAATTTTGATGTGGTAAGCATAAATCTGAATCTTTGCTGGCCAACCTGGAGAGTTCTTCTTGCTCGTATGATGTTTCCAAACATTTCTATGGTTATGCATTTGGCAGATTTCCTGAGACTTTCATAGGTCAGGAAAGCACTGGAAGAAAATCACAATCACTTCCAGTCATCTAGTACAGTCATTTCATATAAGTGAGTAAACAGAGTGGAACAATGACCCCTTTTTTGCCTCATGTCTCTGTTTAGGTTCAAGGGTGAACTGTTGATTGCTGGTGTATTTGTTCTGTTCTGTAGACATTCCCAATCTAGGAAATGAATGCTTAAATTGGACAGAGTGCTACTGTTTTTTCTTGTGAAGTGCCTTTTTCTTGAGGTGTTGAGTGCAGGAAACTGCAGCATGATTCCCGTCTTGCTGTTTCAAGTAGAGATAGCACTTGATTGACTAGCAGTGCTTTCTTTGTTTCAATAAATAAAAAAGCAAGATATTTTTTTAAATATTTGTATTTGTCATTCCTGCAAGATGGGTTAATGTCTTGAAATGTGCTTAATGATGCATCTCTTTTTTGAAAATGCCTTTCATATTGTTTTGAGATATTTAGAGAGTGACTATGTTTTTCTTTTGAATTTTAAGTTTTATGGAATGGTGGAAGAATACTGAAGTTTTACCCATCAGAATTCTGTCAAGGATTTTACTCAGAGACAGATTTAAATCCATGTATTAGGCATGTTTAATTTTAGTGGTGTTAAGGCACCAAGGCAAAATTTTATAGTAAAGATTTTTCTCAAATTCATTACTCAAGGATTTTGATAATTCTGTAGCAAATATTCCTCTTCTGATTCTCATCCCAAGCTGCCGGGTATTTTAAATAATGATTTTTTCCCCCCATCTCTTTCTATTTGCTTCTTGTTCACACTGTGTAGTTAAAGTGTCTTACATTTCTAATTTATTGATTTCAGAGACATGTTTTATGTCTGCAATAAAAGTCTGAGAATTGCTGATGAACTGTCTCCTCAATACTTATTATATCTCTTCTGTGTTTCTTTAACTCCTAGGAGCCTCCAAGGTAGACCCAGGACCCCACTTTGGCTCTGTACAAACGCTGAACAAAGGCAGTACATGATTACAGAGGGATGGTGACTGAAAGGTGGGTAAGAGATTGTATTTTGTTCAGTCAGTAGATGATGATGTCATGGAGAGATTGTAAGATGATGTCTGGAAAAAGATTTGTATTGTGACTATGTAGACCATTACAGTTGTTCTGCCTTTCTCTTTTTCTTAAGCTAAGAAAATTCAACAAATAGAAATGAGAGGAATGAAAGAAAAAGAACTTGTAATTCTTTTCTCTTCTTTCCTCTCTTAAATTTTACTCAATTTCAAAAAGGGAAACTATGTAAAAATGGGGATGTTTGTTTAAAGTGACATTGAAAGGGTAGCTGTAAGAATAGCATGTTTGTAGGTGACTATTTCAGGATGCTTTTGGAGGCTCCACAAAAATGCTTACCATCAGTCTAAAAACATCTTAGGAAAAGGAAACCTGTATAGCTAAATGACCAGGTAGAAGAGACTATTAAAAGCAAGAGGACATCTTAAAAAAAGCTGTGCCTATGTTCAAAGAAGGAAATAGAACCAAAACATTTCCCTATCAGGCTAAAGAGAAAGTTAATAAATGCTTTTTTCAACTGCACCAAGGGCAGGAGGCCAGCTGGAGACTCTGTGTGGCCTGTGTATAATGACACTATGACAGGAATGACCTGAGATAAAACCATGGCAGAAAACTGAGGAATTCTTGTGTGTATGTGCTCAGCACTGAAAAGTGCGGGGTGGTTCCTGTTTTGGAAACCTGCTTATGGGCATTTTAGGAGATTGCCTTTCTGGAATAAATTTCACGTTCTCAATTTAACAGGTCCAGATGTAGTTTACCCAGCTGCTTCAGGAATGGTAGAGTGAAGTTGACAAACTAGTAACTGTGGCATGCAGCCCCTTGCTTTTAAGTGTCTCACCAGTTGAGTACTTGAAGATGTCTAATTTCATACCATATTTCAGAAAGCATTCATCAGGACTCAGGGAGTCTAAAAACCAGTGGGTGTATAGTTTAAACTGAGTGGATTAATGAAAAAATTAGATTTTATCTCTGTTTTAGAAAGAACATTGGGTATTACAGTGAAGATACTGAGAAAGGGTTGATTTCTGTGAATAAAAGCCTGATTAAGAGGATGTTTAAGACCTGGTGAACTGGTTAATATTAGCCCTCAACTACTTAAATGATGTTTACAAAGATGATGGAGCCAATGTTCCTAGTTGAGTCAAACGAATAGCAGGAGGTTAATGTACACAGATTGCAAACTGAAATGTTCTGATTGGACATTGTAGGTAAATCTTTTTCTGTAGGAGTGTAGTGCACTGAATAAAACATGAGTTTGTGATGGGGGTGGCCCCTCTCCCAGTGGAGCTTTCAAGTCTTAGTTGGACAGAGTTCTGGCTGACCTGATCTTCTATGGCTTTTAATGGCTAGCCAGACTGTCCGACTGGAAGACTCCCACAGATCTTATCTAGCTGGCATTTTTGTGAAGTCAAATCACATAAAAGGCCTGTGGTCTTTGAAGGAGACAACTGGCATGCAGGTGAAATACATAATTGGATGTATTGTTCTACTTAAATTATGAAAATTTTTATTGTATTCAAAGTTCTCTTGAAAATTTTTTAAAGGAGTTAAGAGGCACAGGTTAAGGAGGAGGACATGCCCACTGTGTAAATAATTGTTTGAATGGTAAGGGAAAATCTTCAAGAGAAAAGTGTGTTGGAAATCATCAGTGGATTTCCATATATATCTCTATGGGTGCTAGGGAGTATTTTCATGTGACTTGGGACAAAAGTGTGATGACAAAGTTTGTTCCTGAAACAAAGTTTTTCAGGACAAAAGAAGGTAAACAGAAAGAGGACAGACTGAAACAAATGCAAAAGAAACCAAGTGGCCATTAAAATGATGGAAGAAATTCAGGATCAGCAATGTTAAAGTATTTTGAGTTAGCTTGAGGTCTTGGGACTATAAGCAGCAATTCATTGAAAAAATTACCTCTATACTTTAGTAGCAGTCAGGAAACAAATTTATATCAGGAGTTGCTCTGAAAGGAGAGAAATCAAAATATCAGACCACTTTCTAAATATGTGAAATGTTTGTGTCTTAAAGATAGTGTTCTATCCTGGTCTACTCATCTCAGAACAAGTGGAGTAGAACAGGAGAAGTTTCAGAGAAGGGCAACAAAAAACAAAGAAGAGCAGCAGGATGCAGAAGGCATCCATGGAGCAGCATCCATACAAAAACAACTAACTAGATGAGAGTTTTCAGACTGGAAAAGAGAGAATGCCCAGATGCTAATGCTAGGTGTTTATAAAACTATAGGAGCTGTGAGGTGTGTGGATGGGAAATGAATACTCAGTGCCACCCAATTTTGTGTTAGAAGAGAGATGAGGTGAAATAGGCAGGGAAACAGTTTTAAAGCTAAGAAAAGAAGGGTTTGGTTTTGTTTTGGTTTTTTTTGGCATAGTGTATAAGTCAGTTCTGAAATTTCTTGCCACAGCATACTATGTATGCTGCATGGATATAAAGAGCATGTGAACAAATTTGGAAAAGGAAGTGGGAAAAAAAAAGAAGAAAGAAAAATAGGAGTCAATAACCATACTAACCCTGGGTAAGAGCTGCAAATTATGGAGAGTATGAAATGTTTTGGGGAGAGTGGAAGAGAATTTTTGTATGTGGTTGCTCTAAACATCTGCTCTTAGCTGCTTCTGAAGACAGAGTAGTAGGTCAGGCTGGATGTTTTGTCTGAGTTGGTTTTGTCATTTCAGTTGGGCTAAACAGCCAACCTGACCCACTGTGGTGGTTCTTCACTGCTATTTTACAAACGGTAAGGTTGCAGGGTGCAGTCCCAGTAGAGAAGTATGTTACTAACACTATTTTAAAAGATGCTAAGCTATTATGTAATTTGAGGTCTCCCACTGAGCTTGGAGCCTTTTCTCTCATTGTAAGATAAATGCTTTTAATCTTATTTTGGCACTTGATAAATTACAATTAAATTTGTTTTAATATGTTCAAGCTGTTTCTTTGAGAGTTCAGTTCTTAGTTCAAAAATCTCAGTTTTCTGTTTACCCTGTTCCCTGTACAGTATGCAGTGCCTGTCAGGGAGTGAGTAATTACCAGAACACCTTTTGTCAGTCTGTGAGTTCTAGTGACACCCATTTTGGTGTAGAGACAGTAGACTTCAAGGGGCAAGATGAAATGGCAAAGTCTAAAGGATGCACAAAGAGAATGATAAAATACTGATAAATGTAGAGATACTTCTGTGGTAGCAAATTAGCTTCAGAAACAAAGTGTTGGAGTTATCATGATCAAAGGGGAAAGGCTAAAAGTGACAGCATTTCATAATGATAGCAGTTTAAATGGCTGGAACAGATAAAGTTACTGGAAGGAACATGGTCATGGGAGAAGATTAGAGGAAAATAGGTACAGTAATTTCACGACCATAAGGCACACCGGACTATAAGGCGCACCCCCCGGGAGCCGGCACATTTTGCAACTTTGTAGATCAGATAAGGCGCACCGGTCTATAAGGTGCACCGGGTTTTTTTTTGCAGCGAGGCTCTGCCCCCAGCTCCTCCCGCACGCTTGCTGGCCGAGGCCCCGCCTCAATCCGGCAGCCATTGGCTCCCGGGCCTGCCTGTACCCGGCAGGGCCGGGCTATGCCCACCGCCGCTCCGTGCAGCATCCCCAGGGCCCCGCTGTTCCGGGAGTTCCCTGGCGCTCCGGGTGACCCAATGCCGGCAGGCTTGCCCCGTGCCGCCGCTGCCCCGATTCCAGCTGCTTGCCCCCTCCCTGCGTGGCAGCCGCTCCGATTCTGGCGGCTTTCCCCCTCTCCGCATGGCGGCCGCCGTGCTTCCGGCGGTTTTCGCCCCCCCCGCGCGGCGGCCGCGGTGATTCCGGGGGCTTTCGCCCACCCCGCGCAGCGGCCGCCGTGCTTCTGGGGGTTTTCGCCCCGCCCGCGCGGCGACCGCCGTGTATCCGGGGGCTTTCGCCCCCCCCGCGCGGCGGCCGCCGTGATTCCGGGGGCTTTCGCCCCCCCGCGCAGCGGCCGCCGTGCTTCTGGGGGTTTTCACCCCGCCCGCGCGGCGACCGCCGTGATTCCGGGGGCTTTCGCCCCCCCCGCGCAGCGGCCGCCGTGCTTCTGGGGGTTTTCGCCCCTCCCGCGCGGCGACCGCCGTGATTCCGGGGGCTTTCGCCCCCCCCGCGCGGCGGCCGCCGTGATTCCGGGGGCTTTCGCCCCGCCCGCGCAGCAGCCGATCCGATCCCTGCGGCTTTCGCCCACCCCCGCGCAGCAGCCGATCCGATCCCTGCGGCTTTCGCCCCCCCCGCGCAGCAGCCGATCCGATCTCTGCGGCTTTCGCCCCCCCCGCGCAGCAGCCGATCCGATCCCTGCGGCTTTAACACCCCCCGCAAGGGAGCCGTCCCAATGTCGGCGGGCCGGCCCCGCGCGGGGGTGGCCCCGAAGCCGGCGGGTCCGCCCCGCGCGGGGGCGGCCCCGATGCCGGCGGGACGGCCCTGCGCGGGGGAGGCCCCGATGCCGGTGGGGAGGCCCCGAAGCCGGCGGGTCCGCCCCGCGCGGGGGCGGCCCCGATGCCGGCGGGGAGGCCCCGATACCGGCGGGACGGCCCTGCGTGGGGGCGGCCCCGATGCCGGCGGGGAGGCCCCGATACCGGCGGGTCCGCCCCGCGCAGGGGCGGCCCCGAAGCCGGCGGGTCCGCCCCGCGCGGGGGCGGCCCCGATGCCGGCGGGACGACCCTGCGCGGGGGCGGCCCCGATGCCAGCGGGGAGGCCCCGATACCGGCGGGTCCGCCCCGCGCGGGGGCGGCCCCGAAGCCGGCGGGTCCGCCCCGCGCGGGGGCGGCCCCGATGCCGGCGGGACGACCCTGCGCGGGGGAGGCCCCGATGCCGGTGGGGAGGCCCCGAAGCCGGCGGGTCCACCCCGCACGGGGGTGGCCGCGGGGGCGGCCCCGATGCCGGCGGGGAGGCCCCGATACCGGCGGGACGGCCCCGCGCGGGGGTGGCCCCGAAGCCGGCGCATCCGCCCCGCGCGGGGGCGGCCCTGATGCCGGCGGGGCGGCCCCGAAGCCGGCGGGACGGCCCCGCGCGGGGGCGGCCCCGATGCCGGCGGGGAGGCCCCGAAGCCGGCGGGTCCGCCCCGCACGGGGGAGGCCCCGATGCCGACGGGCTCTCACTTCCGGGGTGGCAAATGTCGCAACTTTGTAGATCAGATAAGGCGCACCGGACTATAACGCGCACTTCCGGTTTTGGGGGGAGATTTTAGTCAAAAGGGTGCGCCTTATAGTCGTGAAATTACTGTAAATTGATCTTAAGGAATTGAATGAAAATATGTAAACAAGGTTGAGGAACTACTGAATAAAGTTCTGAAGAATTAACATAATTTTAGGTGCTTAGAGAGGAGCAGATACTGGGAATGTGTCCAAACAGTGTATTTGGTTTCCCATCAGTGGTTTATGGATTTGAGACAGATGGATCCATGAAGGTTTTAAAGAGTATTCCAACTTCCTCTACCAGTATGTGTACTTCCTCTCAGAAGTTTTCCAAGAGGATTTGAAATAAAAAAATTCTGAAGGGGAATTTTTTGTCCCCATTAGGTCAGAGAGAGGGTTAGTTGCTCTTGCAAAAACAAATTTTGTTAAATTAGTAGCAAAAATTAATCTAAAGAAGTTGAAATGGAGACTGAGAATTTCTAAGTAACATGGCCAAGACTTGCAAAGACAAAAATTATATGAAAATTTCAAATAGTGATTTGCTGTCCTAAGGAAAGAGTATTTTTCTTGAAGGAAGAGGGGATACAAGGATGTGATTTTAGATAAATGGATGGGAATTATAGAATAAGAGCAGTTAGGAGGGAAAGAAGGAGAATTATATAACATAAGTGATTACCAATTTAAAGTGATGCTTGGGTCAGCCATTTCTCCACCCACCTAATTTTTTGACCTCATGCATTTATGAAGAAACCTTCTTCCTTGGGCTTCTGACTCTTCTGGTGTCTTCCTTGTGGCACTCTGTGTCTAGTGATGAGGGTTTTCCTATGTGCAGGAGGACCTGTGGAATTTTAACAAATGAAACGAAACAATGAAAAGCTCATTGAAGTAGTTATTCTTTCATACAAGGAACCTGCATTGCTTCAAAGCAATTGCTTCAATAGCAATTTCAGAGTTGAAGAAGCTTCATTCTCTTTCAGAAACATTGTGCCTGGTGTGTAATATAACTGCAGATCACTGAGCTGCTAACAGCTTTGTACTGAAGTGATGAATTGTGCTGTGCTTGAATCTGCATATGAGGTGAAGAAGGATCAGGGAGGGATGGATGAGGTCATTGTGCCTCTTTGTTTCTTGCTGCAGAGAATGAGACTTCCCATTAAAGCCAGTTAAATCTCTGAGATTAATGGCATCTAGAAGCAGGGTTTTAACACCTGGTGTGAAACTAAATAGTCCTTGATTTATAATTTTAATCTCTCTCATTTTTTCTTATGCTTAAAATTCTAGTTAGGAGTAAGGTTCAGCTTCCCCCCCACTGGCACAAATGCCCTCCTTCAGGTCGCATTCCTTGCAATAGAGATGCTACCTTTAATTATTCCAGATATCTAAGTCTCATGGGATTCTTTCTCTTGTCGTGATGATTGAAAATGTCAGAACAATTTGAGACCTTTAGAGCTGACTCTGTTGATCCAAGTTTGTTGCATTTATATATATATATATATTTTTTTTCCCCACATGACAGAGATTATAATACTTGCAGCGTGTACATTAAAATATGTATAATCGGCTTGCTCTGGAAGTCCTTTTGGCAACACCACTGAAGCAGTTTGAATTATTTTTCACTTGGATTCAGATTGTATCTTTTATAAAATGTGGTGAAATCCAGTGCTGGAAAACATGCAAGATTGACAGCCCTGGAAATTGAAATCCCTGTTAATCCATGTACTAGCTAGCACAACCTAGCTGGAGCAGACTCTGTATCTTGGCAGCCTGGCTCATGGTTAACCTGATGAGATGACCTCTGTTTCTGTTATTTATTGTTTACAGAGCACTGAAGGTTTGCAAAGATTTTTCACAGTGAGAGCAATGTGTTTCAATTTCTGTTTTCAACATCTTTCTATGTGATGTGTTTATTACGGTATAAATACAGGTCTGTGTCTTTTAAAAAGCAGAGCTATGAACTCTGCCCTGAATTTCTTCTGTAAAAGAGGTTGTGTGTGGTTGTATTACTAGTTGTAGAAATTGGTAGGGCTGTAGTGAAAGAACCAGAATGCATCCTGGTGACATTAGCAATTTAGGATTTCTGCTAGATCTGTCTGCAACTGTCCCACCAACATCATGGTGCAAGTCGCATGTAACAGGAGAAAGAGCTGGCCATGTATGAAGGGATGAGGAGAATTTGTTCCTGATTTATTCCTGTATTCACAGTGTGTGCCTCAGAGAGTCCCATCTTCTCTCTGGGGTGAAGCATGCTGAGGTAGAGCATAACAACCACATCATGCTAGGAAGTTTGTTATTACTCTTTGGCATTAAATGTCTGTCTTCTCAGGTTACACACATCCAGAAATTGCCCATTTTTTACTTGACCAGATGCATACAATATATGCAAGTTTCCTTGTTTGATGTGGTTTTGATGTGAGGTTTTTTTGGGTGTCCATTCTGTTTTCTTTTTGCCCCTCTCTAGATGAAATTCTGCACAAAGTACCCGGTGGAAAGGCATTTCATCCTCAGCGTTTTCCTTCTGGGCTCTTAATTTTGAATTCCAGCCACAGATTCCATAGACCCTTCTCATACCTGTGATACTTGTATCTATTTGCACCACTGCTACATAAAGTGACACTTTTCTGCTGTGACTTTTCAACACCACTCCCACAGTCAAAGGGAAGGGTTTATTTTGTAAAATATTTTGTTGTACTTTTGTTTTACCTTGTGTCATTAATAGATACCATTTCCAAGGATTCTTTTTTTGTTTGTTTAGTTTTTTGTTTGTTTAGTTTTTTGTTCATTTGTTTGGCCATTTTCCTTGGTATTCCTTTTAGTGCTTTGATCTTGGACTGTTGTCCTGGTAGTAGATTTAGCATGTCTTTCTGTAGCAATATGCAGATGATATCAATGCAGAGACTTAGTAAAGAAAGAGAAAGAATATAACTGCAAAAGGCTTACAGAAGAAGAGAAGAGATGGAGACTGAGAGATTTTGATATTGTAAGAGCATTTTTTAGTAGCAGTGTCAGGTGAAGAAAAGAAATAAAAGCAAATGTAGGAAAGGAAAGGTAGTGTTTTAGCATTTTATTAGTGTTTAAATGAATGCCCTTTTCTGCTGATGACAGCGTGTTTTAGTTACCTCAAAAAAGAGAGGAACTGAGGTCTACAGAGTCTGGAAGGCTGAGGGTGGATGCACATAGAGGAGCACAAAAAGGAGTTTTGGGGGTGTGTATATACAATGTATGTTTTTGGTAGTCTCAGGCGGCACTAAGGATCTTGGGGACTGCACATCGTCCAACCTTGGCATAAAATGAATGGATGGTCAGGAAGTTTCCCTTAAAGCAACTGTGGGAGTTCTAGAAAAATTGGATACAAACTAACCAGCCATAGAAAGCTGAATCTGTGCCTTTGCTGTTAGAAAAATCTAAGCCAAGATGTAATCATCCTATGTGTTTCTATTTAGGAGCTGAAGGTGACCTTGACACGTTTGGTCTCTGAAGTGTAGATTCCTCAAAAAGAGCAGTCAGAGCAATGTTTCAGTGTATACAATCTGTGCATACATACTGTATGCTTATAAGATTCCAAAGTGATAAATGAAAAATGATGGCTACAAAGCTACCAAAGGGATTTTGGATATGATGGAGACATCAGTGACACTTCATGTAATTTAGTCTTTGACTGATGAAAGCTGTCAACCACTGAGAAACCACTGGGATAGATGTCACTAAAGAAATTGAATTTTCACAACATTGTTAGTTTGTGAAATAACTTTACAGAATAGATTTTTTTCCTGAAAGCTTGTAAATGGAAATCATTAAAAAGAACATCATCATTAAGAATTAGATAAACCATGGAAATCAAAGTAATCTAAATAAAATAAGAGGATATTTCAGACTGGAAAAAATAGAGTATATTTATTATTTTTGAGACACAAATACACAGAGCAACACAGTATATGGTCTGAAGAAAACCCACAAGAGGCTTTCCTTTATTGAAAGAAGTATGTCAAGAGCCATTCATTCATTCCTCATTTAACTTTAGGCTATTTGACATCTCCTTATTTGTTGTTTGACGGCTTTGTTGAAGGCATTACACCAGATAGTATATGATTTCTGGTTTGTAGTGACGAGGTTCAGGCATGTGCAGGGATGTTCCTCACCTTTGTATGTGAGTACATTGGGTCTTGAGTATAAGCATTGGCCTATTGTTTTTGAAAACTCTGATGTTTTGGATATTTTAGCTGTAGAATGATCTTTGAAAATCCTTGTGCCTTCCATTGTTTTTAATTTTACGTGGTTTAATTCAGGAAGGGATTTATTAACTTGATATTTCACAGGAACTTTAAAATATCTGTATCTTACTTTAGTGAGTGATTTAGTGAGTAACTAAAAATGTGGATGAACTTTCAGAAAGATGTAACAGAAATAAAATGGTTTTTTTCTGGCTTCTTATTCCAGAATTCTGATAGCTTTGTCAGGGTTCCCTGTGTTTCTGATGAACATCTTCAGAAGACAGAACTGATACAGAGGGGAGCTGTCTGATTTTTCTGTTGCAGTTCTAATTGAATCAGAAATCTCTATGCAATATCTGATATGGAAGAGTGTAATTTGGATTGGTGGAACCCCCTTTGCTCATAGTCATGGGAGTTAGTCTTGGGATTAGAGGAAATATTAAGCAGTGCTTTCACATGTGTATTAAATCTTTGTAAGTGTGTGGTAAAAATCTTGTTGATGTATAAGTTATATAAATCATCATCTTTGCGGTGATAATGTTAAAGGGCAACAAAATGAGGTAGCAACCTACTTGCCTTGCCCCTTCTGCAATCTGCTCTGGTGGGAGGTGTCTCTGCCTATGGGAGACCATGACCAGAGTTGGACTTAGATGATCCGACCTAGAACCAAAACCATTCTGTCATTTTCTGATACTAGTTTGTGTATTGTCTGTACTCATTTGTATAATCTGTTGGATGGTTCAGGCCACCTATCCCACTGGATTCCCCATTGCTTATCCAAGAACTGGTGAAGGAATCCAGAAGCTTAGTGAGATATGTGTGTGGTTTGAATTCTTACCTTGATAGAAAAGCTACATATAAGTGAATAGATGGGGAACAGAAGTGTTCTGTAGCAGTGATGTGGGATGGGAGCTCTGAGCTGCCTTATCTCTCCTTGTCCTTCATACCAGTTTGCTAAACCTTGCTTTCACTTAAGCTGTTGTTGTGAAGGCAGAATATATTGGTTATTGGTGGAAAGAAACAAATCAAAAGCTGGTGATTAGATCGGAGTTGAGAGGTATTGTGAGTCTGAAATGCATTTGCAGATGGGGCCATGGGGCTGAGTGGATTTGCCATATAAGTTGTGCTCTCCTCCACTATATTTTGGTTGTCTCAGCTGTGACCACCCTGCATTTGCTGAGAACTCTTTATTTAACACCCAGTGCCCTTTAAAACTGTACCAAAGAACTTCAGGACTGAACCCACTGCAAGAAGATGAAGTTGCCTTTATTATCTAGCTTAAGCAGGCTGTCACAATAGTCTGTGACATTTCATGACACTTTGGAGCTCAGCCAGCAGTTCTTTAAGGCAGTAACTGCTTTAATATAATCTTTATTTTGGAAGTTTGCCTAGTATTATTGTACAGAATACCCACTAACAGTTTTGTTTTAACACTAAAATTTTGTCCTTTAGATTGGTGATTCACATTTAACATGTATTATATTAAGTTTCTATGAAAGCTAAATACCAGGTACTGTCAAATACTTTTACACAGTGGTACACTAAATGACAGACAACTGTTTTAAGTTGAATATATATTTTTTTTTTAAAAAAAACCCAGCAATTTGAAGTTGCTGTATCACTGTCTTCCTTCTGGTTTCTCTTTGCATCCATGTACAAATTTTGGCAAGTTTTTTAGTACAGTTTACAAATATAAAAAAGTGTGTCCAGATGGCTACAGCAATAATCTGCGATGTGATGATCTTCTTTTTTAATTATTCAACACATGTGACTTCAATCTGTGTTGCCTTTTCCCAATTTATATAGAATCCAATAGCTAAGCTTACATTACTTATTGCCTCCTTTTTACCTGCTTCAATTAACTTTGCCTTTGCTTAAAACTACTTTTTATACATCTTCAAGATTTGACAAAAATTTTTCATCCAACTCTAATCTTAATCTTCTTCATCCTCCACTCAAGTGATAAAACATCTCTCTTTCCCAGCTAGTTATTCCTATGGTTATCTTAGTGTATTGTCATCTGCTGCTCTGTTGCATTGACTTCCTCCCAGTCCTGAACTTGTGCTTTAGTTCAATCAAACCTTGTTCATATTGCCAAAACTTTTTTTGGTTTTTGTTGGTTTTATTTCAGTTTTTTTGGACAGCTTTCAAAACACAAACTTTTATAATTCAAGAGTATTTTATATATAGTGAAGTTTCAGCACATTGTTAATGCAAATTAAGTTGCAGCTTTACTTGTAGTTGTGACCCTGATCCCACACGGATTCCTAATTGTCATTGGTGAAATTTCAAAATTCACTTTTTCTATGACTGAAAAGCTCTCAGTACGAGACTCAAACCTTTGCAGAAGATGGAAATATGGCTGTGCTTGGTTGGAGGGGCATCCAGCCCAACATCTGGTCTTAGTCGGGAGGAGACAGCACATGGCTCAGGGAAGGGGGTAAGACCCCAGCAAGCAGCTAGTGGGATTTTTTCAGAATATTGCTGCAGTTTCAGGCTCAGGAAGTTCCTGGGTTTCACACTGCAAAAATGGGAGTTTCTAGATATTTTACAGCTATCAGTGGGTCCATTTTCTCAATGTTTTCCTGACTCCTTTTTGAAACTCTGTAACTTTTATAAAATGAAAAGGGCTCTGTTACACGGACTCGTTCTGTACTGCTATTACTCTCAACACTTGAAACTGTACTACAGAGCAGCTTGTGTTCTATGTGTTGATGGTGTTGACAGTCTGTTGGGCCCTAAGAAAATGTGTTTGGTTTGCCAGTAATAGTACCAACTGGAAAAGGAGCAGGCAAGTGTTGTGTAGAGAGAAAAGAGAAGATGAAACACAAGGCTATGTGTGTTGCTATTTACTACAGTTCCTCCTTCTCCATTTCCTTTTCCTGCCCTAGCTGACACTTCTGGCCTTTTCTGGATCATTTTTTTTCACTTCATGCCTTTCCCTCGTTAAACCTCTTCTGGTTTTTCTTTCATTTTTCAGACTTTTATTTGCAAACAATTATTACCATTTCATTTTTCCATTAAAGTTATTTTGTGAAAGAAAAACTTCGCTGGCTTTGTAGTTTGTCTGAGGTTTGAGGTTTCCTTTTATTTTCTCAAAATAAATAAAACATAAAAGTTTTCCTTTTATTGCTTCATTTCTGATGGCCAATCTAAGGATCAGAGTTCGGTGGATGTCCCAAGCACTGTCTGTGGGGAAAGGCTCCCTCGGTGACTGGAACAAGGCACTAGATATGAGTGGAAGGAAATTTTAAGTAGGAATCTGTTTCTTGGGAAGATATTAAAAAGGGTTTGTAGCTAATGGAGAGCTAAGATAAGAAAGGGATTTTAAAAAGTGCTAAGGTTTTATTGGAACTTGGGTTTTGTCTGTGCTGATTTGACTTTATTCCTACCCCCGAGTTGCCTGTGGTTCTGTTCCGCATGGTCCTGCTGGGTTGGCCTGTGCTTGCTTAGACAGCTGAGCTCCTAGAGCACTGGCTCTACACCCCACTGATGAGACAGAGAAGCCCACAGTGTGATAACTGAATTCCAAGGTGCTCCTGGCTTCACTCGGACCAGTGCTCTTGGACCAGGGCTTCCTTTGCCCAAATCACAAATATCAGCTCTATGAGAAGTGCTGGAGAACTAGCTTTGATGACAGATTCTTGTTTTATGAGTTGTCACCCTTAACTACAGATATTAGCTATCTTTTGGCAGAATGTCACTATGAATTCAAGGACTGATTTTTGAGTGTTAGTCAATAACAGCTAATGGCTGTCTGCCTCTTGCAGAACTTAAAATTCATGCCACTGCAGAAATGAATGATGGTATTAAAAAAAAAAAGTTGAAGGAACTCTAGTAATCATTTTTTTAATTGAAGCTGACTCTCACTTTATGCAAATATAAATTAGAATATACTACTCTGCTGCATAGTAAACAGTCTGCATTGCTGGGTCCAGTGATGAGACTTGATGATGTACAACTGGATTATTTCACTGAAGAAGATCTGTAGCCTCCAGTCTCATCTCAAATGTTAGTGAGGTGATCTTTGAGATATTGCTGTAATCTAATTGTGTATCTGACTGATATGCAAATTGTTTTTCTGAAGTTGTACTGAGTAAGGAAGGTATTTTGAAGTAATTATACTATAAAGAATTACAGGTTTGGTGGTTTTGTACATTTGACAGGAAACAGGATGCGCTACAGTAAAAGCAGCTGCTTGGGAGATTTTTTTGGGTTTATTTTGTTTTTTATTTTTTAAAGAGTCCTCTTGATGCCTCCTTCTGGCCACCATCCATTTTTCCTTCTGAGCTCCAGGGCTTGTTACTACTGGTGAATTGAGGGCCTATACATTGCCTTAGAATTTAGCTAAAATTTTTGTTAGGTATGGCGACAAAGTCTTTTTTATGTATTCCCTTCTCTAACAATTTTCCTCTCAAATGTTTTGTATGAATATGAGGAGTTTGTCTTCAACAAGTCAAGAAAAATTACAGAAAGAGGCACTGAGCTACACTGTAGGGGTATTCATGATACCCTCTGCTGATTTTTCTACATGCTTACTAGTGATACACAACAGTGTGGCCTTTTTTGATGAAGAGGAAACAACAGTTCTCCCTGTTTTCTTGCCAGTTGCAGCAGCAAGCAAATGTTCTCTTCTTTTAATAAATTGTAAAAAAGGTACCACTAACAATTCAGTAGATAAGTTACGTAATTCTCTTAATATGACCAAAGATGAAATAATTATTACTATTTTAAAGTGTGCGCAGTAGCAATATGGGACAACATCTTTCTTTGTACTCATTATTCATTCTGTTATAATGAACCCGTAGAATGTAAAGTTTGTTTCATTAGTTAAGTACTTTTTTTCCCAGGTTTATCCTAGTGTAAAAAGGTATCTGGAGTAGTTACTTCACATGAGCAATTCTTTTTCCCAAATCGTTACTGTTTTGCAAAGATGTGGAGCAAAGTGCCCAGGGATAGTGGAATGGGTCTGCTGTGTCAAATTACGTGTTTAGCATCTGCAAGAGTAAACACTGGCGTGCATGTAAAGAAACCCCAGACCTGCTCATGAATGACTGTACCCAGAACCACTCCTGAAACTGACATCTTTTAAATGTGCCAAACCCTGCTGTTTGTACACTTATATTGACATAAACTCACTTCATCTTTCACTAAAGTGTCATTTTAAACTGTTACTTATAGAATCAGCAAAGGTAAATATTTGAAAAAATCTTTGCTTTGGAACAGCTGCAGCTAGTGTGGCAGCTTTTGCATACAGTGGCTTATTTTGATTGAACAAAGGAAAATATAGTTTATAATTCAGATGTAAATTGTACTTCCAGCATGGTGTATTTTAACTGATCTAGAAACATTGGCATCCTGATTATTTGACTTTAAATATGTGACTTCAGTGCCTGGAGGGAATTGTCTCTAAATGAATCTGCTTGGACCTAGCAGTAGCAGTTACCTGCCTTGCATGCTTAGCTGTGCACACATTTTCTCTTTAGCAATAGGTGTCTTTTGTGGTTCAGCTGAAACAGAAAATCTTGAATTGCTGGGGGTTTTTTTTCATCAAATACTGTCATTGGAGAAACCAAAGGCTACATGTGTAAAATATAATATACCTTTGCATAATGGGCCTCATTCATCTTTATATTTCTTTTAGGCAAGCTAGATCAAAACAGAGGGAATGAGGGATATAGTAAGTGCACAAGACCCTTTACATACAGAAATAAAATAATATATTGAAATAAATTGCATCTTATAGCACTACTTATTCTGCTTTCTTTTTAATTTTGCATATTCAGATTGTTTTACAAACTTGTAAAATGCAATTTGTTAAAGAGTGAATAAAGGTGTCTGCTAGAAAAGTTATGCAAATAACAGGTCAATGTGCAGTCTCCCTAAATATTTAGCAATAGTTAAAAAACTGGTCAGTGTCACTCTTTGGATATATGTTTTGAAGAGTTTTGACCTGACCATTATTGTCATTTTGAGAGAGATTTACATACGGAAATTATACAGAAATCAAGGAAAGCAACTTAATCTTTTAATGTTCAGGGTTCTCTTGGCTTTGTCTTGTCGTATTGCTTCAGGCTAGCTATCACTTCTTGGCACGAAAACTGCACTTTCAATAAGGAGAAGGGGTGATTTCAGGAAGGATTGCTTTGTCTGCTTCAAGCCTTCTGATTTGTTGCAGTGTTTCAGGTTTGTGTAGCGTGCTTGCACAGGCTCACTCCTACAGCTACTGTCTTGGGCAGCAGTGGAACTTGTGCAGCACTCCTTACTCAAGGATGTGCAGAAGGGAGCAGTGTAGCCTGTACAAGTTCTGTGAAAAAAGATTCAGTTTTGAAGTATTTTCTAAGGTGTCTGTTATTTATGCTGTGGGCATATGTTGAAGGTGTATGTTTCTTCGAAGGAGGTTTAACTGTATTTTTTGTGGGGGTTGGGGAGGTAAGGGTTTTTTGGTTCTTGAGGGAGGAGTCTTGTTTGGTTGTTTTTCCTTGTTTTGTTTGTGGATCTTTAGAAAATGCATTTTTTATTTTTCACTCTAGCAGTGTAGCAGATGCAGTCTCCAGACTGTTTCTCTTTCCATGCATACAGTGGTTTAGTGAAATGGATAGAAACCTAAAGAACTTGTGATGAGGTTTCTATCTGCTGATTTACTGTTCTTTTGTCAATTATGGCCTCTGAAGATTCTCCTCTGAGTTGTTGCAAATACAGTAATTTCACGATTATAAGCCGCACGGAGTATAAGCCGCACTTCTGGGTGCCAGCAACTTTTCGTTCTTTGTCCATACATAAGCCGCACGTTACAATACAGAGTGTGATAAAAGGTATCTATTCTATCACCATCTATTGAGGGTGGGGGCAGTGATCCTTATCTCAACGGCAGATATTCTGCTAATGGGCCATCCACTGAAATCAGGCAGGGCATTGTTCTTTATCTTTTCACAACCCATCCTTCCTCCAGTGAGTCATTTTCTGCTAATGGCCCATTGAATCCCACTGTGTGACTGATAAAATTACTGCATCCCATTGGAAGTTGCTCCAGCCAGGGGGAAGAGCCCAACATTTCTTACCAAGATAAAAACAGAGGTTTTGGGACACTAAGGTTACCCCTTTCTCCACTGGACTCCAGAGGAAAACCAGATTTCTCCACATCACCACTGGAGCTCCGGAAGGAAACTGCACCTTCTACAGGAGCACTGCTCCAACTGAATCACATCTGTCACTGCAGGAGGATGCAACCACCATTTAATGGGACTGCTACCAACACCCTGACTGACAGGGTGTCAGGTTGTACTCTGACTTTGTCAGGGTTTGGAGTTTGTTTCTTTGTATTACTGTATTTCTATTTTAATTTCTCTAGAAAAGAACTCCCGTATCTTTGCCTGAGAGCTCCTTGATTTCAAAATGATAATAATTTGGAGAGAGGGGGTTTACATTCTCCATTTCAAAGAGAAGCTCCTGACTTTCTCAGCAGACACCTGTCCTCCAAACTAAAACAGCAACTTTTTGTTCTTTGTCCGTATATAAGCCGCACCTGATTATAAGCCGCACTTCGGGTTTGGATCAAAATTTTAGTCAAAATGATGCGGCTTATAATTGTGAAATTACTGTAAACTTTCCTCATAGTTCCCTACAATGATATATTTAAATGAATACATTCAAGATAATGAATAGACTTAAATTAATAAAATGGTGCAATACACATAAACAGCTAGAGGTTGAGATAGAGAGAAATTTAGACTGTTTCTGTTTTTTTCTGGGATACATGGTCAGAAGTGTATTCACACCTTTCTTTGTTTCTCCTTTCTCCTTGCCTTTGGATATTCTAAATAAGAGAGTGTTTCCTGCCTCATTTTTTGCCATGTGAGATGCAGTGAGAGGAAGAGTTCCAACTAGTAAGAAAAAAAGTCCTTGGCCCCAAAATACTTCCACAGTGTAACTCCAACATGAAAACAACTTTGTCAGAGACCACCTATGGCATGTATGTAGTCTGTCATGAAAGAGGATGCTGTTTGTATTTAGAGGACAAGGAAAGGTGGTGGTGTGAAGGAATCTTTGTTTCTGCTAATGAGTTCTGTTCACAGGGGACAAGTGGGAGATACCTGCAGGGTACAAGACATCAGACTTCTTAACATTTACATCTTAGTCCTTACTGACACTTACTATTAGTCCCATGAAATTAAGCATCCCTTTTGTAATGGAAACCAAGGCATCCATATCTATATGTGTATTTAATATTTGGATGAAGAGTAGTGGTCCTTTTCTTTCTTTCTGGAGAAACAGGATTATCTTTTTACTGTGTTTGCTGAGTAGAGCTGATTTTTTTTTTGAAATTTGGCTACATAA
Organism: Catharus ustulatus; assembly: GCF_009819885.2. NCBI lineage: Eukaryota > Metazoa > Chordata > Aves > Passeriformes > Turdidae > Catharus > Catharus ustulatus. The sequence continues at coordinate 86,955,925 of NC_046221.1, forward strand.
AGACGGTGGGCTTCATTTACAACCAGCGAGACAGACAATGCTATGATTTCAGTACAAATGTTTTATTTTATTCTTCTTTAATTCCTTTTCATTATATTCATACTTCATAAGTATTTCTGTGAATTTCAAAATTAAAAGAAATAAAGTTTTGAGTTTTGTTTGGGTATTTTTTTCTTTGTTTTATTGTTTTTTAAACATGAATGTACCATATTCCTAGGTCTTGGGATGCTTGCTGCTGTACTGTGTGCAAGAAAAACACTTTTTGAGACCTTCATGAAGGAATCAGACCTCCATTTTGCTTCTAAAATGCACAAATGTAATCTTACAGAAATATGAATTAGAAGTAGCTGTTAGTAGTATATTTGTATGATCTATAAGTTAGGAATAGGAAGGCTACAACTCACATAAACTACTTGAATTTGTGTAAGAACATTTACAGTAATTTCACGACCATAAGGCGCACCGGACTGTAAGGCACACCTCTGGGAGCCGGCAAATTTCGCAACTTTGTACATTATATAAGGCGCACCGGACTATAAGGCGCACTTTTTTTTGCAGCAAGATCCGCGGTGCGCGCAACAAAGTAATGAATTAGTAACAGAATCACGCCATTGCAGGTTTACTGGCATGTGCTCAAATTGGAAGCATTTTAACAGATTGATGTAGTCTTTAAACGCAGCCCCAGGCGCCCTCCCCATGCGTGGGCAGGCCCCGGCACTCCCTCCCGCCCCCGGTGCCGGCTGGTACAGCTCGCGGCTCCCAGATCCCACTGCGTGGCCGCGCCACGTCCCGGCGATCCCCGCCCGGGGGCCGTGGCGGGTCCAGGCTTCCCCCCGTCCGGTGGCTGCGCAGCATCCCCCTGGCCAGCGGCTGCACCCCGTCCTGTCTCGTCCCCCTGGCTTCTCCCCTGCCGGTGCCTGCTCAGCATCCCATCCTGTCCTTCCAGCTTCTCCCTGGCTATCGCCTGCACAGCGTCCCATCCCATCCCGTCCCATCCCTCCGGCTTCCCCCCGTCCCGCGGCTGTGCCACATCCCACCCCATCCTGTCCCCCTGGCTTCCCCCTGTCCGGCGGCTGCTCTGCGTCTCGTCCTATCCCATCCCTCCGGCCAGCGCCTATGCAGTGTCCCATCCCATCCTGTCCCTCTGGCTTCTTCTCGGCTGGCACCTGCGCAAGTGTCCCATCCCATCCCGTCCCCCCACTACTTCCCAGCCAGTGCCTGCGCCACGTCCCATCCCGATGTCCCCCTGCCTGGCAGCTGCATCTTCCACAGTTCCCAGTTTCCCCCGCACAGCCGCAGCTCCCGCGGGTCCCGGCTCGGCTTGTAGGTTGGCAAATTTCCAAACTTTGTCCATTATATAAGGCGCACTGGACTATAAGGCACACTTCCGGGTTCGGGCCAAAATTTTAGTCAAAAGGGTGCACCTTATAGTCGTGAAATTACTGTAAATATCAATCTTGCAGAAAATGGAGTATTAAACATTGGAACAAGTGCTTTATGCACTACATGCATTAGTATCCAGAATTTCTGTGAACAGATACTGCCTGTTGTAAGCCACAAGCAAGATTTGTAGGGCCAGATTCATATTGGTGCATGACATCATAAAACACTACTTAGGAAGGTAAGAATATGAATCTGACTGCCTCGAAGCTTCTTCTCCTTTTTTTCAGTAACTTAAGAAAATTTAGCAAAGAAGCTAAACTTGTTTATTAAATTTACTACTCAGGTGTATTCTGTCTATGATCTATTTATTTTAGTTTGAATTAGTGAGGATTAGAAGTGTCTAAGCTGAAAGACAACTAAAGGTAGTAAAATAAAGCGGTAAGAGGAGAGCAGTTAGTCTTATGAAGGCTGGTGGTAGTAATGTTAGGGACCAGTGTTTACTATCCATTCTGCCCTCTAAGTGTAGCTTTTAGAACACACTGCTGTTATTGTGGAGTGTCTTTTCACTAACAGCCCTTTGTTTTATGCATTTAGGATGTTTATTTTATGCAAATAGAAAGTTTCCACCTTATTAAACAGCACACTACAATTCAGTGAGATCAAACATATTAGAAGTCAAAACTGCTGATTTTCTTTTCTCAAATTTCTCCATTAATTAGCAGAGGGACATTTCTGCCTTTATGGAGCTGTCTCAAATCTCTGGTCTTCCCCATGAAAGGCAGTGATGTCTCATGTGTGTGTGTGTTATCAGCGTGCAAGCCTGTGTGCACCACTAAAGCTGCTAGTGGTCAAAGTCTCTTTTGGGTTGTATGATTAGGTTGTTACTACTTGGCATGTTTCTAGTGATGAAACTAAAGGAGCTGGGTTGGATCTAAAATTATATTGACACCATTCATATTCTATTACTTATATAAAGGTCTGGTAATGGAATGTTTCAAAAAACCGAGGAGTTGAACTTCAACTTTTATCTGATTCTGGATGAAAACCATTGCATTGTTGATTGGCATCTAAATTTTACTAGAAAGAGGTCTTCATCATTTGAGTCTGCAATTCATAGACTTGTCATCAGTCAGGGAATGGATGGGGACTAAGCCAGTGTCAGAGCCAGTGACCTACACTGCTGTAAAGCCAAAGTGTGTGCCAGAGCGTTGAGGTGAATCTTGTCCTACCCCTTTCTGTGCTGTTCCATACAAACTTTACGGATAGGCAAAAAATGCATGCTCTAGGGCTGTTCTCTCAAGGTAGTCATTCACATGAGGGAGCAATTCCTTTTCTACCTTGTACTTGCAAGAAATCAAAGCATTTTGTCTTTGAGGAAAACAGGGCAAGAAGCAGTGGATCCATGTGAACAGGCAGAATTGATTTAAATATGTTTGCTCTAAGAGGATAAAATAAAAAATGTTGGAGAATATTCTTTTCCCCACCTGTTACAAAATAAAAGAGAGGGGATAATGAGTATCAGCTTTTTCATCCTGCTGGGTGACAGATCAATTTTCCTAAATTGGACAACTGATGATAGGTTTGGGAGGTATTTAGAGGAGCAGCTGACAGCATACTTTTGAGTAGTCAAATGCTACACAGAAAGAAAGCAATGTTGTTTTGTTTTAATTTTCAAGAATAGTCTAATTTTTTCTGTGTTTTGCTCTTGTTCTTACATAGATTTCTTTGAATTCTCCAGGTGCTTTTCCCACATGAGTGCAAGAGGAGTAGACAGTTAAAAGAATTGACTGCTGTGGAAGACAGCATGACCACCATGAAAGGAAGCTGCTTCCTCACACTGCTCTTGGCAGGACTTGGGGTGCTAGGAATACTGGAGTCAACAACAACAGAAGATACCCACTGCCACAGAGCTGAGCACCCAATTATTGAATACAAAGGTAAGATATAAATGCCAAAAATATTTTCCAGAAGTAGGCTAAGTATTGTGTAATTACTTCATGGAAACTTCTGCTTTTAATGTAGAATAGCATGGGAAAAAAAGGTAAATTCAGTGTTGCTATATAAAAATCTGGGCTGTATTCTGTGCAAATTAAATACAACCAGGCTTTCAAATTTTGTTCTGCATTTGAAGCTGAATGTGTCACTTAAAGGTGGGTGACTAATTTTCCTTTGTGATTAAAACCAGGCTGTTGCATGGAGTTATTTTTTTCCAAGCGTACAATTCTACATGTGTGCACTTAATTTCATGAAGTTGCTCCTGTCCCCTTCCTTCACCCCAGCTAGGCCTCTCTGGGTGGCAGCCTTACCCTCAAGCTTATCAGCTGCTTCTCTGAATTTGGTGTTATCTGTAAACTTTACACACTACGTTCTCTCGCTTCCCCTTCTTGACTAAGGTGTTAAACAGGATGGGTCCCAGGGTCAACCCTTGTGTCATTCCACTTGTTGCAGGCTCAGGTGGAATAAGGGGTATTAAACATTTACTCTCTAAACGGTAGTTCTTGAACCCCCTCTGCTAAACAACAGATGCCTTTGATATCTTAGTGGTGGTATTGAGTCCCTCAGCATCATCCATTTCTGCTGCCACTAGGTCATCTGCCCAAATCAGCAGCAGACTGATGTTTTCCCTGTTCAGCCTTTCATTCCTGCCCAATCTTCCTGTTGGAGCAGTCAAAGCTGTTTCTGTTGCCCTTGACATTCCATGCAAATTGTAACTCCCACTGAACTTTGTTTAGCCTGATGTAATCCCTGCATGCCCATATGGTCTTTCCAAGTTCCTCCTTGTCCCTGCTTACACCTGACAAAGCCCTTTTTACATTGGAGCTGCACCATGAGTTCCTTCCTTCACCAGGACAGCTCTTCATACATGTGGTTGTCATCTTGAGTATTGGAATGGAACGCTGAGAACAGTTGGAACAAAGCAAAGAATACTTGGAGGATGTTTTTGTAAAAACCTGAGGCAGTTAATAACTTATCTGACTTTCTCTGTTTATTTGAATTGAGATTTTTCCATTAGTGTCTCAACTTAGAATGAGTTCCAAATAGTTTCTAGTTATGAGGATGTAGGGATTAAGATGTATCATATTACACACTGAATTCCTCCTGTTTCTCTAAGAAAGCACATGTGTAAGTTTTTTATTCCAATGAATTAGAATTTATTGAATTTTAATTGAAAAAAGATTTGTTTCCATTCTTTTCATAAACTCAGAGAAAATAATGCTGTGTCTTTTACAGAAAGTATTTTGTTCTGGCACTTTAACAGTTTAATAATAGTAATGGTACCGGCTGTCCTGTTCTTTAATACACTGGAGAGTGAACTCTGCACCTCAGAACAGCAAACCACCGGTGTATTGTGAAGGAGGGACCTTTATCACTCACTTATTGATGGGCTAAATAGTATGAGTTATTCTGAAGAAATACCTGGTTTCCTTTGTGTTCATATTGTGTATATAATTTAGTTTTTATTAGAACTCGCATACACCATATTCTGAATTAAAGTAATTAAAGTAGCACAGTTAAAACTCTAGCACTTAGCTTCTGAATTTCACAAACTAAGTGATCACTGCATGTACTTTTTGGTTTTGTATATGCAACTGTAAAAGAAAATAATTGAGACTCATTAGCAGTGCTACATTCTGGGAATGGATTAAAAATGTGTCATTTTATGAATCAAATTCAGCCAATATTTAAGAGGGTTTCTTGAATTTAGACTGATCCTGCCTCCTAGACCTCTCATTCTCTGTCACATTTAATTTCTAGTGGTGGCCTTCCAGTTGTAAGTCACTATGCTAAGGCTTTTTTGGGGATAGAGGCTATATTTTTCCAGTTGCATCATTTGATATAGCAAAAGATAGTGTCACAGTTAGAGTTTACCAAAAAAACCCCAAAACAATTTATTTTTACTGTAAATATATGTGGAAAATAGAATTATGTAGAAACACTTATGGTTAAATCTTTAATTTGAGATCTAGTAAGATTTTGAATGCTGGACTCCCTCTTGACCTTTTTGGTAAAAATACCATTAATTAGTACAGATCCATGGCATACCTTAGCCTTTATGAACTCACATCTCTTGAAAAATACTCTGGCAAGCTGTAGTTCATACTTCACACAATAATCTGTTAGAGTCCTTAATGCCTATTAGAAAATACGCGTAGAAAAACATTTGCAATGTAGTATACAGCATATGATAGCTGGGTAACCTAGTTGGTGTGGGCACACAGCATTCGATTTGTAGTTGCAGGACTACTAGTTAATGGAAAACAGAAGTTTCGAGACCCCAGGAAAAAATGCTTGAGAGATTTGTCTTTGAATCTGTGCGTTAGGAATGGATTAATTGGGATATCAGAATATAAGAAGAGAGATGCGTGTGAGAAGCCGCTCTCTGAATGAGTCTTGCAATAGGAGTTGGCAGTTTCAACCAGCCACCTTACTGATATCCACATTCTTGCTGTGACATTTGCTGGCTCCATGAATGCCTATAGGAAAATGCTCTCTGTATCTATTGATGTCGTTAGTGCTGCTAGACCAACTTCGAGTTGAGAAATCAGTTTGTGACAGGGAAAATCCCTTTGAGTGCTGCATTAATGCCCTGGTCTGCAAAGTCATCTTGTAACAGTATTAGATCCACCAGAGCTAAATACTGTGTGGGATGCTGAACATCAACCAAGGCTGAGTGCTATTGAGTCATAGGTGCTTTAAAGCTTGTAAACTCAGTACTAACTTTACAGATATATCAATGCTTTTATTTTATTTATAACTGATCAAAGCCCTTTTTTTTGTTGTTTCTGGTATGCCAAAGTAGAAGTGTACTTATTTGATTTGTCTTCCTTTGAGAGGTAGGATAGATGGAGTATAAACTATTAAATAAAACTAATGGAGTGAGAGTCTGGTGCAGCGTATGGATGAACAGCTGCAAAAAAAACCTAATAAAAAGACAAAATAGTCCCCAGGAGTTGTCACAGTGAAATATGGAAGGGGAGTATATCTCCTGAAAGAACTTGCTTTCTTTCCCACTGCTCATCAAAAATTGCTCACTTAGGTGATGATTCTGTCAAGCTACCTTGTGTAGAGACGCATATACTATTTCTAGCACTGATTTTTCCAGCTAAATAGTTTTAGTTGAAGACTGTGATGTATCTTCTGATAGCAAATGGTAAGAATTTCACCCACCAGTTGAGAACTTTTGCTCAAGTGCTTTGTTAGCTGGTGGAAGAGGAAAAAGAAGGTGCAGTAGCAGGAGATGCACACACTTTTAAAGGATTGTTGACATCATCTCAAAGATTTCATTTTATGTCTCTCATACACAGTATTAATAGCCATGTTGTAATTTATATGCATGATAAATATTAGGACTGCATAATGCACCTTTTTACTCTCCCAGAATTTTGAGAAAGTCTGCTATAGATCAGAAAATGTTGGCAGCTCTAGAATATCTCGTCATAGAGCTTCCTTATACTAGAATAAGATGCTTTGTGTCTTCCTTGGAAGCTGAAAATTTCCTTTTCTCATTGTTTAAATTTCTTAGGAATTATTACTGAAAACAGATTTGTATAAAATAGACCTCAAAGTGTTGGAGGGATTGACAGGATTAGCCCAGGAGTGTGCAGTTCAGTGTTTCATGTGGTAAAACTGACTGATGGTGCATGGTCCCTCATTGAAGTTCCTTTCTCTCTCTCTCCCCTTGAGGAGGAGTTTGCGTCTAGAAGTGCAAAATGCAGGCTTAATAAAAAAATTTTAAAAAAAAATCTGTTTGCATATGCTAAGAATTCATCAACCATACCAACTACTCCTAATGGTTGGAATCAAGAGCTTATAAATCGAGTGTAACTTTAAAACTGGGTAAAAGGGAAGAAGGTGCAGATCACAGAATGGATACACAAAGACTCAGTGTGAGATCTTTGATCTTTGCACACATTTCCAAATGTTTAAAATGTAAAAAAAATGAAAATTATGCTGGAAGTAGATTAAGAGTTAAGACAGAAGATTTAAGGGCCTAAATAAGCTACTAATTAAAGATAGCATTACAAATTTTATTTGCATTAAGTTAATTTTATTTAGATATACTTTTTTTTGCATGCATATATGGAGTGGTAGCTCTGTAAATGTATTAGGGTTTATTGATGGTCACCTTCTTGGAAATAAACATTCTATTATTGTAGTAAAGGAATTATAGTATAGTGTTTAACCTGAACAGTTAGAAAAGCCTGTAAAAAACATATTTGCTCTATGATAAACAATGACACTTTATAAAGGTTGAACTATTCTTAAGCAAAACAAAAAAAAAAACCCAAAGCAAAATAGTTGAGTAGTGTAATGTTTATCTAAATATTTCCAGCATTTCACAGTACACCTGCTCTACAGAACCTTTGTGGTAGCTCTCTGTGGACCTGATCTTTTATTAGATTTGAAGAAAAAAAGAAAAAACCAAACAAAAAACCAAACCAAAAATGAAAACAATCAACAAAAAGGATAGAGGTAGTTACAGTGGCAGCTTGTTTCCCCAGACACACACATTTGCTGAACTTTGACACACCAGACCTTTCAAAACTTAGCTGAAGATTCGTTCTGTGGACAGAGCCTCCATGAGGTAGTACAGAAGGGGCCATGTGAGTGAGCTGGAAGAAAATGCTGACCCAAATCCAGTTTCATATGAGAAATTGTAAGTACTGAAGTATTGAAAGTGCAGTTTTGAACTTGTCTTAATTGATATTGGGAGAACAGCAGAGGTCATTTGCTCTGGGGCAAGTCTCATTCTTCTAGGCTCCCATAAAATAATCAGAATTTAAAGTTGTGCTGTCTCAACAAAAAACTTCAATTTTCATAATTTTAGAAGCTATATTTAGTGATAATTTAAATACGAACTCTGCTGTAACAAAGTTGACTGTTGAATAAACATGCTCAAAAATAGCTTGTCTCAATCCATAGAAGAAATGAACTTAAACCTTTCATTTCAACTTGAGGTTAACCAGAGAAGAAAAATAGCATAGTTATTTTTGATTCCTTGGTTAGAGGATCCTAAGAAATATATTTTCTTAACCTTATTGTCTGACCACCATAGAATTCCCTTACTTGATGTTTGTGTAAGTAATATAGACTCAGTACATTGCTCTGCTCATTTTATCCTGTGGTTTCTCTATGGAGTGCATGCACTTAACTTGTGCCAAGAGGAAATAATATGTGGGCTGAATGAAGGAGGATAAATGGCATATGAACTTGTTTTTGTTTGTACTCTTCTCTTTCTCCTAATCTTGTTGCAAGTCTTCTTTGAAAATAACAGTGTTTAGTTTTTACTGCTTTTCCTTTTCTTTCCAATTTTTCATAAATACATTTTGAAGATAATCTGCCAGCATCTGCAGTGGGATTAAGGTGTATTGCTTTCTATTCCCTATGGTTTTAGGTTTTTCTTTAAATGAAGATTATTCATCACTGAAGAAATGTTGATTGCTAGATGTTGCAAGTTTGGCTTGTCTAGATGATAGGACTACGAGGTTGTTTGCACTGCCTTGCCAACAACCAGCCCCTCTTAAGGAGGAGAATAATTCCTTTACCAGTTCTACTTTTTTTTTTTTTTTGTATTGAGTCAGGTTGCTTTTACTTTTTTATAGGAGATTAAGCTGATGGGGAAGGGCAAACTTCAACTCTTTACTGTTATTTTAAAAACATATTTGGAGACTGAAGGTTACTATCCTCCTATATTTCCCTGAATCACCCAGTGTCATTGGTCCCCTTAAAAATGAAGGAATGGCAGGGACTGAATTCTCTAAGCAAAACACTTGTATGCCAACTACTTTTTCCCCCTGAAAATGATCATGTTTTAAAGCAAACATCAATTATTTTGGCATCCCAGTCAAGTTCTGGACCATCATGGAATGCAATAATTTTCATAAATTTCAATAATATAAAATTAGCAGGGGCAACAATGGCTAGTGAGCTGTGCAGACATGTCCTATGAGCGTTTCAATGGCTGATTCGTTCCTTATTGACCTCATATAGCACTTTAGAGCATGTGCAGTTGATTGCTAACAAAGCAGAAAAATGAGAGGTTCTTGCACTATCTGTGCAAAGTGGGCAGGTGGACTTAAAATATGGTTTTTTTGTTCTTTTTTTTTCTTTATTCTTCTTTGAAAGAGCTGTATTTTTGCTAAAAGGTTGTAAACCATCCAAACTGGGATATGTTAAAGAAACAGATCAGCAATCAAGAAATAGAACTCATATGCATGAATTGCAGATGAAGTTCTGTTAATTTTTTTGTGTGTACTTAAAGCAAGAGAGAGCACAATATTTCTCTGATTTCATTTTCTTTTCCCACCAGATTTCTATTTCATTTTTTCCCACCAGATAGAATTTCAGTTCTTTTCATAAGAATAGACTGGAGAAAAGGGCACTGGGGTGTGACCTTATCATGCTCTACAGCTGCCTGACAGGAGGCTGTAGCAAGGTGTGGGTCACTCTCTTATCCCAGTAAAAAGTGGTGGGACAAGAGGAAGCAGCCTCAACTTGTGCCAGGAAAGGCTTATATTGGATATTAGGAAAATGATTTTCATTGAAAGCATTGTTGAGCATTGAGCCAGGCTGCCCAGAGAGGTGGTGGAGTTGCCATACCTGGATGCATTCAAGACACGTGGAGGTGTGATGCCTGGGGAGTTGGTTTAGTGGTGAACTTGGCAGTGCTGGGTTAACACTTGGACTCGATGAACTTAGTGGTATTTTCCAACCCAAACCATTCTGTATTTCTAAGCAACTTAGAGTGCTGATTCAGAAAAGATGTCAACAATTGCAGTTACTGGCCATCTGAGCCTGGGCAACTTTGATTTCATACTTGGTAGTGACACTGGAAAGTGTCTGGAAAGTTACTCAAATGACTCATTCCAGCAGTCTTCCCTTCCAGATCCTGTGCAGTGTTTGTGGGGCCTGTATTGCTGTCACTTGTTGTCACCTGCTAACCTTACTGCTTGTCACTGAATGTCACCTTCTGCTGCCTATCACTTTGGCTAAGAGATTGGGAAAATCCTTTGGCCTTGCTTAAGCTCTAAAGTTTCAAGAATCTTAAGAAGTGGGGAAGAAAAACATTACCTAAAGTTTTGGTTTTCTTCCTAATTTCTAAAATAACTTTACCAAGATACATTCTGCTTATTAGATAGATTGGGTGGAAATAGAAAATGACAGTCAGTGCTTCTTTTTGTTTGTTTGTTTGTTTTTTCCCTCACATGCTTTCTTCCCTATCTTCCTTCTGTATCAGTGCTTGATTGCTGTTGACAAGACTTGAGGACACTGGGTAACAGCTGATTTTGTGTAGCTGAACGTGGTAGATCCTTACTTGTTATACGACATTTTGTCGTATTTAGCTTGGACCAATCTTTGACTTGTCATAAGCTTATCTTTCCATTTCCAGTACTCACTTCAGATTTTGTTTTGATGGGTTTATGTCTCTTTCCTACCATTTCAGAGAATTAGGACCTGACCATTTTACAATCAGCTCTACAGTAAATCTACTAAAGTAATTGTTAATAATGACAAAACCGTGGAGTTTAGCAGTGCCTTTTAGAACAAAAGTAAATTCTACAAAGAGAAGTGTTGATTGTAGTGTTGTGTTTTCTTTTTTATTTATTTTTTTTTCTTACTTGTTGCTTTCTATTTTTTGCTTTGGGGCATCTTTTTGTTTTTGTGGTGGGGGAGTGGAGGAGGTGGGGAATATCTTCCTATTTGAAGTCCTGGCTTCAAACTCTTACAAAGATTAGTGTCAGACTTTGCTCTCTGTATCCTTGGTCTTTACAATATGTCTTATTTTGTTGTGTTTTGTATTTCTTAATGAAATGTCATCAGACCTATATTTTGTGATCTATAGTTTTGGGCAGAATTGATAGGATCAAGAAATTTTATTTTGCTGAAACAATGTAAATAAAAAGGTTTATGTTCATATGTCAATATAAGTAAGAATACATCACTGCAGGATGGTCGTTTCTAGCAAAAAAGGTCTTGCTAACTGAAGCATAGATATTTCCAAAAAAATAACAGTGCATAACTGTCTATGGGCAGTCTGCTTTCTGTTTCTGCTCCCTACAATAAATGTATTAAAATTGAGCAGATTTCTTTACAAAGCTCTGTCTTGAGACTAAATAATGATTTCCCATAACTATACAATATGATTTCCTTCAGAATGCATTCTTTGGCTGGCTGCCAAAGCCAGCATGTAAATGTTAAAATGAGAAAGATTAAATCCCTCTGAGAGAGAGTGCATGACTGAGGATGTCAAACGTTTTTCGTGGTCAGTCTGTCCCTCTGTCACATTCAGGAAGATTGCAGGAGCAGCACAGGGACCAGAGGTGGCAACTGTAAGGAGTAGCTAGTCTCCTTGGGAAGAGCATTAGGGCTCTGGGCTGGATGAGGTGTGATGTTGGTTTTTGACTGTGCTGGTAGCACTGAAACCACTTTCATCTAGATGGGGGTTCAGTCTTTTTTCCCTTCCACTTTCTTATATTTGTATGCAATATGTGTGTTTGAACAATGAAGCATAAACAATTCCAAACCTTTGTTCAGAAAAATAAGAAATAAGTAGGCATTGCAGCAGATGTTCTGTCTCTTCCCTGAGGGCACAGACAGTCAGAACCCAAATTCCCTTTAATTATCCCAGTAATAGACATATGCACACACATAAGAATGCAGCAATATGTAGTTCTAGCTGGGGGAGCTCTGGCAGGGCAGAGAAAACAGGAATGCAGGCTAGATTTTAGACCTTGAAGGTTAGAGTGGATTGTAAAAGCAGGCAAGGGAACTGCTGTGACTGTGTCTGCCCTGCCTGGAGAGCAGTGGGACGGGTGGTCGGGGCAGCCACTGAGTTCCTACGAAGAGAATGAGTGAGTAACTGCATAGAAGGAAGTTTATCATACTCTTAAGAAAGAAGTTCAAGTTTTCATGCATTTAAAGTCAAAAAACATATACTGTAGGAAGTATGCTTCATTTTCTCTTTTCCCTATTAATAATAAATTACTTACAACCCTGCCTCATTGGCTCCAAAATTGTTCTGAAGCTGTAATTGCTGTTCATGAAATGAATGCACAGTAAACAGGTGGTGAACTTTCTGGAGAATATCAAGAGGTTTATGGTCTTGGAGTTTGTTTTATTACAAATTATTTAAAGTGGAAAGGAGTGCAAGAATCTAACAGAGCTTCTAGATAAGGCTAGATATAGATATTTATTTCTTGGCTTCTGCAATTCTGTTTGTATGGAAAAGCAAGTTTCAGGACTGCATTAAGTTTGACTGGTTAGCAGAAGGAAGGCAGCTGGCCTGTTTATGGGATCTAGAGACCTCCAGAATTTTGCATCTTGAAAGAGATCTGTAGTTTTGAGGTTGCTTTGTCTTTTTGTTGGTTCTTTTTTTCTTTCGTTTTTCCTTCCCCCCTCTCTCTAAGCAAAGATGAGCTCTGAACTGCAGATGGAGATCTGACATGTTTTCATGTTTCCAAAGGAGAACCAAATGTAGTGTGGTAAGACTTAAAAGAGGAATCTTTTCGTTTGTGGTTGCTGATTTAATCATTCTGGGCAACTTTGTAACTTCATCTTTTCCTTTATAGAGGACTGGATTGCATTAAATAACCCTGCCTAGACAATTTTTTATTTTTTTTCCTTGGAGGGAAGGAGTGATGCTTTGTTTTCATATATCTTCCTGGACACCTGTTTTGGAAACTGTAGGGTTCCTACTGTCTAATCACTAATTACCAAAATGTCTGTATTTTTCACTGTATTATTCAGATTAAAACATATTCATCGTTTCTATAAGAAATATTTTGAATTTTCAATTTTATTAAAAAAGGGCTTGAGTAAGCATATAAACACATATTCTCTCATGTCCCAGTTATGATGTCCATCCACATACTCTTAATTCTGTACGCAGCCCTGGTATAAATAAGTTCTGCATTACAAATGAAATGTCTTTTTCATTAAAGTGCAATACTGAGTACTGCAATAGATCCATCTGTCCTAATCCTTCCATTTTATAGAAAAGCATTAAATGGTGTTGGGTGATGCTGTCTTTTTGTTGAACTAGTGCTCTTCTCCTCATATGTTGTATTCAGCCTACTTCTGGTGTAGTCCATTTAGATTGTCAGAGCCTTCTGGTAGCACAGACCATTATATCTATTTACATCTGTGGCCCTCCTTAGCCTGACATATGGATGTTTGTACTTATCTATGAAAAAGTGGACATGTCAACTGCATTCTAGTAACAGGCAGATCCGGAATTTCTCTGGCATGTTGAGCTGGGATTGTCTTTTCAATTTGTATTTTTTTCTCTCAGAAAAAGCTTGTCTCTTTCTGTGAGGTTTAAATGTTAGAGACTTGCTTACTCCTGGTTTGTTTATTTGGTTGAGGTTCTCAATGCAGTAGTTCATCCTTTTTGTGTATGAAAAATTATGAAAAAGCACTTTCCTGATGCCTTCTAATTAATCCTGGTGGTGTATATAAGTGCCTAGTGCTTAATGCTGTTTTACTTGGCCATTCTGCTTCTACTTAACTTCAAGTCTGGTACCAAAATGAAGTGTTGGTCCTACCTTTGAGCTAGGATGCAGTAATAATTATTTTGTCTGTCCCTTCAATGTATGCTAAAGGAGGACAGCAACAGGAGCCCATAGAAAGGGTTAATGAATATCCAGGCTGTTCACCCAGGGCTGTAATTTTGCTGGGTGTGTCTGACTTTGCATCCCACGGCACCTCTGGATGTACAACCTAGGCAAGAGACACTCTACAGAAGCTCCCTGTGGGATTTTCTCTAGACCTGTGGAATAAAGCTCCACAGCATGGGCAAGGCAGTCACCTTGGGGCTACAATTCTGCAATAAGCATAAGCAGAGTGCATAGGCAGTCAGAGTCATAAAGCTGAGGAGGTATATGGTCCTGGAAGTACATCTACCAACATAGCTCTGCGTATAGAAAGCATATGTCTGGAATTAAAGGAAAAGCAACCTGTAATGGGCAGGCCTTCTCTGCTTTACTGTGAGCTGCTTTCTTCCAAGTGGTTGGCTTCTGCCATGGGACTTGTGGAAGAAGAGCAGGGCAGATGTTTGCACTTAGATTTTGAAATTAATGTAGTTTAGCATATTGTTTTTGCTGGAGTATAGTAATTTGTAGCATGAATCTTTTCTGTTAGAGAAATCAGAAAGAAATTTACTGTGTTAATTATAGTTATTCAATGAGGTTTTGTTTTGGTTTATGATTCTTTTGTCATATCTTTGATTTTATTTCTCAAAAGAAATGGCACTTTTAATGATTTAATGGTTAATGCATCCAACAGAAATAAACCATTTGGTAAAAGTCTGCTCAGGCCTGTTTTGCAACAGAGCTAAGCCAAGGTTAGAGTAGGAATTTGATTCAAAGTAAGTAAAAATAAAGCATGGCTTTATAGATATATAAAGAATTAGTTGCATTTGTATGGGTTTAAACACTTTGTACCAGAAACAGAACCGTGACAGTTGTGGTGGAGCTTCATGGTACTGTAGCCTGAGGAGTGCTTTGTAGGAGTGCAAAGTAGTTTGTTCAGATGCAGCATAACTTTTTCCACTATAATGAGAACCAGACAAGCACTGATGCCTGATCCAGAGGTTTGTTTGCAGCTGTATTTTTTGGAAGCTCACCTGAGGAAAAAAACGCCTGTATAATGGTATCTTATACTGTCAGTTACATGTTTATAACTATAGCTGCTTTCTGCTCAGTATTTGCTTTTTCAAAATTATTTAGAACATTGGAGTCATTGCACACAAATGCTGAGCAACACATGCCTTGAGTAAGTTCTAGAAAAATGAGTTCTATTTTTGACAAACTAGGCCTCAGCCCATTTCTGGTAAGCAGGGTGTGAACTGGGATTGGTTACAGAAGTGATACAGCTGTTCTTTCGCTGAGCTTTCTTGATGGAGTCCTCTTTTTAGTTGGAACCTGTGGAGTAGTGTTGGCATGTATTTCCTTTCTTCACTTGACCTGTGGGTCCTTTTTTTCATTTCATCTGCAGTGAGGCAATGACTTACCAGCAAGGGTGTGTTTAATACATTTCTGTGGGGAGAGAATACAGTGTGAAAGAGGTAGGAAAACTGGTGATTGGAAGTATAAGAAAAAGGTATGGACAAAAATGAATCATAAAAGATTCTGCAACAGGCTCTGTCATGCCATTTTCTTGCCTGTTTTCCCAATGTGGAGTAATGCTTATTAACCTGAAGTTGTTCTGAGTGAATTTCTTATTCACAGATATATTTATAATATAATATAATATAATTTAAAAATGAGAACAGTCACACTGAATCGATACCAATGATGCACAGAAATTGCTGAAGAAAATCTTGTATTTCTCAGTTCTAGTTTTAAGATGTTTAGAGACTGTGGAGCCCCGAAGTGTCACAGCAGAGCGTTTACAAGTGCTCCTAGCTGTGTCCTTCAAGTGCAAATGTTGCAGATAAAACCCCAGACAGGATATACTGAATGAGTTAACAGGTGGATCTCCTCTTGCTAGCCCTGACACCTTGCTTAATAGATTCCCCTGGGGTTAATGGGACTGTCACCAGGGCACGGGGTGATGCAATGGAGTCAGCGTGGCAGATCCCTGGGGAGACTTCTGACATGTCTTGCTGCCTTTGAAGAGGATAGCAGTGTAACTTGAGTATCACAGGAAGAGATCTAAGGCTAAAATTATTCCACAGCCTCAGGAAGATGGAGTTATTGTATCATCCTTAGATTAGATACATTTAATTATAAAATAGCTTTAGGATGCAGAAATATATTTTCATTTTCTTCTGATGAGATTAGTGAATTTGTTGTACTGATGCCACCCAGAGACTTCTGTTAATATTGCAAATCTGCTAGTTTTCAACTATGGTGTTGTTGTTGTTGTTGTTATTATGGTTGTTGTTGCTGTTATTGTGGTGGTATTGTTGTTATGGTATTATTATTATTGCTATTGTTGTTATTTTGCTAGCAGAGTTTCTTCAAGGTGCTGCTGTGCTCATGTTTAACTTTGTGCTGACTCTTTTTGAAAAGGACACCATGGCATGAGGTGTCATATACATATACCATAAACAATACTAAAACTTCTAATATCTATGTTAATTTTGAAATCAGGAGGTCTTTATTGTCTTTTGACTTTGTTATTTGCCAAGTTGTATTATTATTAAAGATCACTTCTGAATTTAGTTCTAACTATACCATTCTATTCCTTGTAAGTAATTTCTCAATTTATTTTACTGTTTACTGTAGCTTTACTTTGAAGTACTGAATAATGAAACTTAGGTTAGAGGGAACTTTACACTTTCATTTGCAAAGAACTGTAGAGCTCAACCCTTGGCAAGTCCTCGGACAGTGTAAACCAAACATGTCATGGCCTGTTGGGCAGATACTAAATTTAAAGTAAAACAGAGACAGGTTTCTGGTTTTTCTTTTTTTTTTTAATATGAGTATCTAATGTCCTTCTGCCCAGTTTTGATTGTTAACCTCCTTTGTCTTTAAACCACTTTAAGAGAATTCCTTGACCTTTCCTAGGAGCTGAGTGGAATCTGGTGTGTTTGCTTTGCTGTAGATTTATGAACCACGACAAACTTTGTTTTATATTAAATCTAAACTATTAACCCTCCCTCCCAAAACCCCAACCCCCCAGGAAAACTCATAACATCCGATTCCTGCATGTGAAAGAGAACTGTAGCCTTCTCAGAAAGACTTTTTTTCAACATTCATCTTTTAGTTCCATGAGAAAGTGGGGTTTTTTTGGAATGTTTTTGAGTTATGAGGCCTGCAGATTTCAGCCCTGTAATAGCAATGAAAATTTTTTGTGTTTGTTGTTGCTAAGGGTCAGTATGTCTTGGATGTACCAAAAGGACGCCGTGTGTGTTGACAATGACCTGTCATGAATGTGTGTATACCATGATAGCTTTCTCTGGACAGCTTTTCTCTGGACAGACCAATGTCTGCAGAATGGCAAACATCCCTGCTTACTTTTAAAGAAAAAGCAAATCCAGGCTGAAGGTGTGTTTCAATGAGTGTTCTCGGTATCAGGAGTAAGAAGAGGGAAGTCAATAAAGGGCTTGGTGTTTTACTGTAATTCACATGAAATGAGGGCAGAGGGAAGGGTGGGGAATGCTGGGAAGTAGGGTCAGGATTGGAAAGGGGAGGGACATTGCTGTTTGTCAGCTGTGGCCAGCAAGCAACACTATTAGCCTATGTGCTGGCAAGACTCCTTAATTGCTTTACATATAACCATAAATAATTATGGTACTGTTGTAGTACACAAAATGTACAGCTATGTTCTTGTGTAAAGCTTGTGTTGCATCCGCATGAAAATCATTAATAAACTTTAATTATTATTTCTTAGCACTTTACCATTATAGTTTTAATTGAAAGAAAAATAATTTAGAGTCCTTTAGTAACTAATTATGAATTTTTGACTCTAAGGAGATAATTCATAGCAAAACGAAAAAGTCTTGTGTCACCTATGGGTTTTCAGCTAGATTTCACTTGGTGAAAAGAGATTGAATTATCCTGTTAATTAGTTACATAAGCTTTTACTTTTGCAGTGTACGTGGGGTTGAATTGCCTTTTCTTTTTTTTTCCAGGCACTGTTTTTTTGTTCGTTTTCCCTTACAGAAGTGTCATGAAGTTGTAGCTTTGTGGCATAAATGCTTATTTCTGTGTGACATGTGCTGCCACTGTGACACACAAGAGATACAGTTTCAGACCGTTTTCTGAAAAAGAGCTCTAGCAGCCATTTGCTCTCCCTGACCTTATTCCCTCAAGCAAGAGCACTGCTGAATGCAACAAAGACAGGATAAAATAATTTATATTTTGGATGGGAATTGGATTTCAGAGAGATTTCTTAGCAAGTCCTCACTCTTGTTCCCTAGCCTGGGCTTGCCTTGCCCTGCCTGGCCCCTGCTCCCTTGCTCCAAACCTGGAAGTGGTCTCAATCACCTGCTTGCTGTACCTTGAAGCTTTATTGTATCTTGCTGAGACAGCAGGACAAGTGGAACAGACTTGAGTCTTTGAATCTCAGTGTTCCCTGCAGCCTTCTGGCACTGCAATAATTCTGTGTACTGAACTGTCCCTGGCCCCCAACGCTGTGGGGAGCCACTCCTCTCCTTTTCTTTCACAAGACCAAGGATCTCACTTGTCCTACCAATACAGAGCTGAGATAATTCCATTCTCAGCTGCTTACCTTGTCTCTTTCAGAGACTGATGTTTCCACGGGGGAAGGGGGGGTCTGGTTTTATTTTATTCTTTTTTTTTTTTTTTTTTCTTTTTTTTAAATTTACCAGTAAGTGAGACTCTTCATGTTTTACCTCTGGATTTCCTCTTCTTCCTACCTAATTTCTTAACTTTTTAGTACTTTGAAATTGATTGTTTTCTATGAAATGCATGATTGAAAAGTTAAGGCTGCAAAATCAAGTACAGAAAATTTAAGAAACACCTCTTTTATGCTTGCCTGTGTAGCCTTATATATAAATATATGTATTTAAATAAAAATAGATAAGTAGGTATGTATAAGGCTGTACAGGCCTGTAATGTATATGAGTGTTTTTCCTCCCTCAAAATCCTTCTGGGTTCCCTGCATAGCATCTGCAGTAATGGCTGATGGCAGCTGTAATCACAATTATCTAATATGTGGCCACTTCCCCTTTCCAGCCCAGTGTTTGAATCCTGGTTTGAGCACCCATCCAATGCAGATGGAAATCAACAGTGAATTTAGCTACAAGTACTGCAGAACATGTACAAACTGGCATTGCAAGCCTGAAATTGCCCAGATGCATACAGGCTGGCATTAAAAATGCAGAAGTTACTTTTCTGACACCCAAGTGATTCTACTTCACAGTTCCATCTGTTTTTCCAAAGTATATGATGATACAGCTTCTGCACACTGCATTTAATTGTTGTGTGCAATGGTTGAACACATTTTGACACAGAATAACATTTTTCTCCTGGGCCCATTCCTTAGGAATGGATAGCCCACTTGTGGTAAAACTTTAAATTAGGAACAAATCATCCTGAACAAGGCACCAGACATGAATTATTTCAACTGAGACATTCGCAAAAGCAAAAATATTCTCATGAGTGAAGAAGAGAGATTAGAATGAATGCTGTTAACCTGAGCTGCAACTAATGATACCAGTATCAAAGATTGCACTTCTGCAGCACCCTCAAGGGGGTTGATTGTTCTCAATGGTCATGACCATGTACTTGCCTTTGGTCTTTCAAGTGACTATTTCACACCTATAATCTTCAAATAGAGAGTCCACAGCCCATTGTGCAGTACACACACAGTCCTCCTCACCTTTCACATAAGTGCTTTGTGACTACATTTAAAAAAAAAAAAAAGCTTCAGTCATTGTCCTGAGAATTGCAGAATTCTACAGGATGAGATTTTTGTACAACTGGACTTGTTTTTAGAGCAATTAGAGCAATTGTTGTTACAGCAATTTTATATATTTTATGTGTCTATTTAAAAACAAAGTAAAAAAAGAGAAGAAAAATTATGCTTTGTTCCCACAATATTGTGTTTATTTAGCCAAACTGTTGAGTGTCCAGTTAGTGATATGAATGAAAAAAAGTCATTAAAAAAATCAAAGATTTGATTTGCAGCTATTTATGTGTGCTTAAGTTTGAAAGTAGGAGCAAGTTTGTCTTCTGAATGCAAGTAATGCCCCTTGCTGATTTTCACCAACTCACATGCTTGTCTACCCTGCTTAATGTACTTAATGTGTACCTAATGTACTATGCTTAATGCTTAATTGGTCTGAGAAAGGAAGGTGAAAGAAAAAAGTGTTCAAAGAATGTCAAACATTTTTCCTTTTTCATCCCTCATTTCTCAACCTTTTTATTGTGAAAATGATGAAAAATTTGTTTGTTTTCCTCATTTCTTTTCACTTAATCAGATCCTTTTGTAAAGAAAATTAATAACTAAATAGCAAACTAAAAAAACCAAAAAAACCCTCTAGTCCTCAGCTGCTTTTGATGCCTGGAAATTTAATCTAACTTTGCTTGAGTATGTGCCAGTGAATTGCAGTTGTTCTGTGGTGTTTTCTGCTTTACCCAAGTAGGAAAAGCAGTTTTCAGAACAAAATATGGATACTTAAGTCAAGTGTGTGTCAGGTGACCCTCTATATTTTACAGGCCTGTATTATAAATTAAATGACATGTTGGTGAATGTCTCCTATGTTTCCTTAGGGGACCATAAGGAGAAAACTTGCAGAGCCACACAAAATATCTATAGATTTAATGTTGGCTACCTGATGTACAACACCTATAACATTTATAGTAAAAGTTGTATTTCTTGATTGTTTTTAGAAATTGCCCCTTGGCTACATGTGTTCAAAGCAGAGGATGCTGTGGACTTTTCACAGTTAACATTTGACCCAGGACAAAAAGAGCTTATTGCTGG
Organism: Catharus ustulatus; assembly: GCF_009819885.2. Taxonomy (NCBI): domain Eukaryota; kingdom Metazoa; phylum Chordata; class Aves; order Passeriformes; family Turdidae; genus Catharus; species Catharus ustulatus. The sequence continues at coordinate 86,976,706 of NC_046221.1, forward strand.
AGCAAGGTGAGAAATCTTTTTTCTTTTTTGTGTTGCACCAGACTGGATTTTGTTCTTTGGTGATAAACAATATTTAGCCAGATTCCAATATCAGTGTGCTCTTCTGCAATTCCGCTGCCTTAGACTCACTAAACTGAATGTTACGTATGAATGTTATGAATGTTATGTATATTTATTTCTCTTTGACTGGAGTTGCAAGATGGACTGCCTGCCTGGTGTTGAGATGTATAATAGCTTACACTATTCTAATTTTTAAGAGGACTCTCCTGGAGTGCACAATCTTTGTGTGCATACGGTAGAACAAACAGGTGTCGTATGGCAATGTGACAAAAGTTGTCATTGCATGAAGCTTAGGATAATCCTAAATTTGGCTGTGGCTCTTTGTGTTGGGATGTTTCTAATAATTATTCACTACAATGCCAGGGGCATCTGTTAAAGACAGCAGAATTAGTGGTAAAGTTGGTGATAGTCACTGTTTGGGCAGTAGGATAGGAGAGCACTCTGCAAGCTGTGATCGACAGTGACACTGCCTTTGATGTCAGCATTGAAGCAGTGACAGTCCAGCACTATTTTTTTTTCTTCTTAGCATATGAGGTGTAGTAAAACATCTTAGTTGGCCAAAGAAAATCTTACTGATTATGCACCTTCTGCGTGTAGTCCCCACTGCAGGCAGAATGAATCCATTCACTGTCAATATCATGTCAAATTTTCTCTTTATTTGCAGGAATAGATTTTGCAGTCTTTCATAGTCTCAACTGGCCATGTTGGTATTTTTTTTCCCCTTAATGTACTGCTTTTAGTTACTTGTCACTGAGAGCTATCTGAATAGATCATTAATATTACCATACTTGTGCTATGGCCTGTGGACAATATTTTAGTACAAGTTTCTTGAACATCTGCCTCACTGGATTCACATACTCGAACAGCCATTCAACGAAATTGTTTTCTGTCCTAAGCAACAACTGTGCTCTTGTAAAGACAGCAAAGAGAATGCACTGTTAATTCATTCTTCCTGATGAAGTATCTTTTAATATGTAGTACTTTCTCTTAGAATATTTAAACTTTTTTTTATTGTCTTCTTGTGTGTAATGTAATTTCAGTAAGATCTGGATAGTGAAAAGTTCCTGTTCAGTTGTGAAAACGATAATTTGTAGCCTTCTAGCATGGACTTCTCTTTGCTATCCAGTCACTGGTAGAAACAGAAAGTGGGCAATGGGGCACATAAAAATGTTACAAATAAACTTGTATTACTCTATACACTGCCAAGAGGAGTACTCACATTATTATTTACTTGTCCAGCCTCCATCCACACAAGAACAGGTGTACTGGGTTTGCATGGCAAGCCTCTGGGATGGAAGGGGGCTACAGGGGTGGGTGGCTTCTGTGAGAAGCTGCTGGGAGCTTCCCCCGTGTCTGGCAGAGCCAAAGCCAGCTGGCTCCAAGATGGGTTTGCTGCAGCTCAAGGCTGAGCCCATCAGCAATGGAAAGTAGAAAAGTTATTGAGCACAAATGATTACGCCCATAGAAGAAAGGAGTGAAAAAAATGTGTGAGAAACAGCCTTGCAGTCACCAAGGTCAGTGGAGAAGATAGGGGAGGAGATGCTCCAGCTGCTGGAGCTGGAATTCCCCTGCAGCACGGGGTGCAGAGCAAGGTGAAGCAGCTGTGTCCCTGCAGCCCGTGGAGATCCATGGGTGTGCACAGGTTCCCCTGCAGCCCATGGAGGAGACCTGTACTGGAGCAGGGGGATGCCCAAGGGAGGCTGCAACCCCTCGGGAATTTCACCCTGGCAAGACCTGTGGCTCCACGGAGAAAGGAGCCCACAGCGCAGTAGGTTGGCTGGCAGGACTTGTGACCCAGTGGGGGACCCAGCAGTCTCTTCCTGAGGGACTGTGCCCTGATGAAGGGATCCATTCTGGAACAGCCTGTGGGAAGGATCCATGTAGGAGAAGTCCCTGGAGGACTGTCTTCCATGGGAGGGACTCCCATGCTGGAGCAGGGGAAGGACTCCTCTTCCTGAGATGGAATAATGGCAGAAGCATCATATGATGAACTGACTATGACCCCCATTCCCTGTCCTCCTGTGCTGCTGATAGGGAGGAGGTAAAGAGTCAGGAATAAAGTTAAGCCTAGGAAGGAGGGAGGAATGGGGGGAAGTGTTCTTTTTTAATATTTCTTTTACTTCTCTTATTCTACTCTGATCTTGATTGGTAATAAAGTTAGTTAATTTTTAAAGTTATTTCTATTTTGCCCATGAAGGTACTCAACAAGTAATCTGTCCCTGTCCTTATCTCAACTCATGAACCTTTTGTTATATTTTCTTTTCCTGCCCAGTTGAGGAGGGGAGTGATAGAGCAGATTTGACAAGAACCTGGTCTTTGACTGGGGTTAGCCCACCACATCCTTGCACCTTCAGGATTCTGCTTTAGTAAGGTGGTGGTATTCTGAACTAGTGGAATGATTTTTCACAGCCGGAAGCTGTGTTCTGGCTCATCTTATGTTCATAATTGATTTTTTCCACCTTAATGGATTTAATAAAGTCTTCCCAAATTGCTCTGTCTTAGAAATCAAACAAAATACTATTGTGAAAGTTTGACATGATTGGAAATTTTTTAATCCTTTTTCCATTACTGATGGAGTCACGGCAAGTGACTCTTTTTCATTTATTAAGTTCTACAGCCTCTGAAGATATTTATGATTGTCTTATTGAGAATGGTAGCAAAGATCCCAACTGGGATCCAGCCTGCATTTCTGTTGGGAGTTGCCAATGTCATGCAGCTGTGTGGGAACATAGATACCCCACAAGGTGTCTCCCAGAGTGATAGAGAAATATTTAAAGTCTCTTTGCAGAGACTTTAAATTGTGCTAGTTCTGTACTGTGTACTGTTCTGTTTATATATGCTTGAACAAGGTTTAATGAAATAAGTTAGAGATGTAAGGAGGGATTGCTGAAAGGCAAATGAGAAGAGAGTTGGAATTGTAATGCTGGATAACAAGGGGTGAGCATGTGCACAGCACCTACCCATAAATCCATCAGCAGGTACATCTAGAAAAGGACGTAGCAGTACAAATGGAGCAGCAGTGTTGACAGAAAACCAGATAGTTTAAGTTGGCCATGAGTAATTTAGTCAAGAAACAATGAGTTTTGTAACATTTTGCTGAGGCAAACAAAATAAGAACAGAAATAATTTTGATATAGAAATCTCTTAAAATATGCAAGGGACTTTATTCTATAGTATTCACCATAGCAGGCAATAACTGGGAAGTTTGTCATATATTGCTGAGATTAGCCTTGCTTGTCCAGTTTTGGAAATAAAAGTGGTCTTCTGATATCTGTGGGCATTCTGTTGCTGTAAAAATACAGGTGATTTACAATTGTGTCTGTCCCCCTATCTCTGCCCTCAGTTTCTGCAGGTTGTCTTCCACCCCTTGTGAGAAGGTTGTAACTGGTTGATAATTTTTTTTGTTCTGCAAAACCTCCAGTTCTCCAATAGGTATTGAGTTGCTTAAGCTGGAGTCTTGTAGCCTTGTTTCAGTTTCCCTACACCATCAGCAGCAATCTGGGAATGGTACAACTCCAGCACCAGTATGTGCCTTCACATTAATCATGCAATCCATGCTCCTATGAAACTGTATCTTTAAAATTTGCCCCAGGCATTGTTCTTAATATTGTATGTGACCTGGCAGATAAAAATAAATGAGTTCTATTGCAATCTAAAACCTTCTTGGGAATTCATTTGTTTTCTCAGAAAAAAGCCAACCCATATGGCAGGACAGAATTTACTTTTATAATTAAATGGCACCAGCAAAGGATTACTCTCAGGGCATTAGCTCCTCAGTAAGCTCAAGGAAATGAGAGACACTTGTTTATTTTATTCAGATAAATTCTAATAAAATATTCAGATGAAAATATTTCTCTCTGTATTACTCAGTGGACTGATTTAGCATGTAATAAAAATATTATAGTGATTTCTGTATTTTGAAATGCCAGTAGGCATAGAGATTCATAGATTTCTCCAAGAACAACCTTCTCTTCTTAGCAGTGTGAAAGTATTTTGCCATATGTTTCTTTGGAAAGGTCAGTTGAAGGGGGAGAAAACCAGATTAGAGGAAAGATACAACAGTCTGTGAATTGCCCGGCAAATTGTGCATTGCCATTTTTCCTCCTCATCTCCTGACAATGTATGTAACCTGTAGCAGCTCTAGTTTTGATAAATCAAAAATTGCTAAAAGTGTTTCATCCATTTTGGCTAAATGAGAGTCGACAAAAAGCATGTCAAAACCCCGGTAGTTTAGGACAAATTTTTTATTTTCTTTTTTTTGTGAATTTTAATTTTATTTTTTTTCTCAGTGGTTTTATTCAAACCATACAAGAAGAATTATGCCTATTTGTAAAGGGAAAATAAAGTTACCATCTTTTCCCAGTCCTCCTGTGCTTGAAATTTTGTACTGGTAGCAGCCTGGATTGAGTTAATTCCTAAAATGTGGATTTTTTTTTTTTTTTTTTAATTCAAGTTGGGCTAGCTCAGCTGTACTTTTAAATTATATAATAAATATCAGAAATAGGTCTCAAAGCTATTCAACTTTCTTTTTAATTGGCTAGTATACATTTAGACATACCTTACTTTTTTCCTTTTTTTTTTTTTTTCCTTTTTTTCTTTTTTTTTTTTTTTCAACATAGGGTATCCTAATAGTGGTAGCTTTCTCCTATATGTTCTCCTGCAAGTTAATTAAACTTGCTTTTTAGGATTATAACTTGCTTTGAGGTGGCTTATTGCCTCAGTCACTCCTTATCTCACTGATGAAGGACTGCAACAGTAAGGCTTCTCTCTTAATTAGATGTGTGTTTGGGAACGTTAATTTGAACCATTACCACTACTTGCCATAATAACAGAAAGGCAAATTAAAGGATTCATTAACAGTGGCTTAAGGATCTCTAACAAAGGAATAAATAACTATACAGGTTTGCTTCTTGCTGTTGTCTGCTCCCAGCAGGAGAATCTGAGAGCTTCTTGTTAATAAGGTGCTCTGAGGGCTATATATACAGAGAGAATATACAGGCAGAGGGAATTGGTGTTCTGTTTGAACATCCATCTGGATATCACTGCTCATTTAACACTTGGCTCAGGGTAATCAAAGTCTGTCCTTCCACTGATTGAACTGGGCAAATCTAATCTAATCTATGGTTTAATGCTAAATCTGTAAGAAATTATCATCTTACTCCTGCAAAAAGAGGCCGGTCTTTTTCCCCCTACTGCTTGTGTTTCCCACCTTGCTAACAGGTTCCTGAATACTTTTTAAAGCTTCATACCTCTCCTGCGCATGCCTGGCTCCCCTCTGCAGTTTTCTCCTTTGCGCCGAGGTTGGTAGTAGTCTGTTTGCAGAGTGACACTAGTCAGTTCACTAACTCCACAAAAGTCCTTCATTTTCTTGCGCTGATTTAATGTCTTGGCAGTTTAATTAGAGAAGCTGACATGGTGCATCATCACAGGAGCCCTGGAGTTGACTCACAGAAAGAAAAAAAGAGAAACGACCCTTTTATTGGGGGTAAAGGGAACTTTTTGTCACTGTTGTAGCAGTTAATTTTCTTAATTAAAAAAAAATTCAAAAAGAAAATATCCAAATTTTGGATACTGTAAACTCTTTGCCTTCTCCTCCTGACCTTTCTTGCACCCCACCTCCAACAACTAAAATAAACTTTATGCCTAAGTTGATTACTGTAGTAGAAGACCACAAAAAGTTTGAACTGTCTAAAATTTTGGGTTTTGGGTCCATTTTCATTGTTGGGGAATTTTTTTTGAGGAGATATAACAGCAACCTTTACATTTAATTTCAATTAATCTTGAAAAGAAACAGAAGATCAATATGTTGAACAATAAAATGGTAACAAGACCACAAAGAATTTGCATGGCTCTTAATTTGAGTGAATACTGTACAGTGTATGTAATATCTGCCAAAATGTAAAAACTGGGGGCATGTGCTTCAACAGAGGTGTTGCAACAATCAAAAAAGTATTAAAGATTTGGTTAGCCACAGTTATGAAATACAGGAATAACATTTTGGTTGAGCTGATATTTCAGGATAAACAACAACAGCTTATTAAATAAATAGCTCAGAAACCTCACAAAGCCGCATGGACTAAAACATAATATTCAGAAACATCATTGCATGCATCGGTGGCAGACAGATGTCAAATATTGTGAGGCCATTGCCAGGTGGGGGGAACTTGAGTGCTATGTGTGTGTGAGAAGTCAAGGCCAACAGAGGAACATGTTAATGGAAGTTTGAGATGACGTGGCATGACTTCGGGAGGAGAGTGACCCCTAGAGCTGCACTGGTACTTTTCTGCTTTTTCTGGAGAAACTCATGGCAAGAAATATGTGGAAGTGACATCTGGCCGTAGTTGAACATCTGTGCAGGAGTGCTGTGGTCTAGGATCTCCAGCATTACTGAGGCCATATGAGGAGCCACATGGAAGCAAAGTAAGGTTTACTATTCCAGAGGAGAAAGCATCAGAGAAGGAAATCAGATTATACAGCACCCATGAGTGGATTAATTAAATTTTTTATTTGGATTCTATCATAATTGACACCATAGTGTTTTTCTTATTCTGTTTGACAAGCTCATTGTCCCACTGGTCAGCCTTCCCTTTGCCACTTTGAATGGTAATAAAATGTGGTTAGTCTTCATTCCTCAAGAAAACCTGTAATTTTAGAAATTATTTGAAAAGAGCAATAAGAGCAACGAAAATCACTTCTCCATAATTTTTAGGATGGATTAGCATGATCTACTAGTCAGAAAAAAATTATCTCTGTGCATATGCTGTTTTCACATCTTTAACATTTATCACTAAGACTCTCATTTCATTATTCTCATTTGCTGTGGCTCCCATTTCATGCAAAATGAAGATAATATATAACTTTTGGTCTTTCTGCTTTTTGTAATTGTAATGTGACCATTTTCATAAATGGTTCAACTCAAACACTTGGGTTAGGTTTCTTTTATTTCCAATGCATCATCCTTGGCTTTTTGAGATATTTTTCCTATAGATTAATGATTTAACCAAATAAATTTTGTGCATAATAGTTCTATTTATATTGATAATTTCCTTTAGTCTTAATTTTTTTTTTAAATTTTCTTTCGACTTGCTGACTTTACTATAATGCAAAACTAAAATTGCCTTTGACCTAAAACTTTACAATTTTAATTGTGGAATTGTGAAATTTTGCTTAAGAGTTGACTCCTGCACAGTTTATATTCACATTTTCATTCTTACTGTTGTTTTCTCCCTGTGAATTGAATAAAATTTTCTTCTTTCATGTGAATTAGTTTCTTGAAGAAGAGAACAGGAAGGAATCTTCGTTGATTTCCAGGAGATTTGGCAGCATCTTGGCTCATACCTTGAGTCTCTTGAGTTTACTGCAACCCCTATTTGTTGATTCAGGCTTTCAATTGCAAATGCATGTGGGGGCTTAGGATGGGTTATGGAGATTTTCTGTGATAGTAAGATATATATTCTTTTTAAAGAAGGCTTAATCTTGAATCCATGTTTTTCTGAACACTGTGTGCCATCTTAATGTTCTAATTCATGTCTGTGTCTAATGCAAGAGTATTTATTGTTGTTCCATTCAGCTTTTATAGCTGGCAGTTTCACAAAGAAAAGGGTAAAATGCTGGCTTTAAACAACCATTGCTAACATGATATACTTCTGAATCTTTATGCATTTTCAATTGTTTTTTGACTTGGCCTTGTTCAGGAATATACAGAAGATTAGTTTTATACTTTTAGCTGTAGTCATACTGAACGTATTCCGTGCAATAGATTGAAATACATTGTTGTGAAGGAGGTGACTGGAGCATGCTTTTTGTGTGCTTTCATTCAGTTCCCGCTGATACCAGAGGAAGTGTTTACCCTTGGGTTTGAGCAGGCTCTTGACTAACGGGTTTTAATTAGAACAGCTGAGCTAGAAGAGTTGTTCAGTGCTGTGAATATAAAGCAAAATGCTTTCTGCCTGCTGGATCTCTGAAGGAGTAAAGGATGCTGCTTTATCTCAGTGTTAGTTGTGCTTTCTTCTCATTAAGTGTCCTTCTGTTTGCAGATTTATGTAACATATTTGCTTTCCTCATTCATTAAGCACCAAATGGAAACAAATTTGCCAATTACCGCCAGTGTCAAATCAGTTTAGTTCCAGCATGCAAAGTTGTATTTGTCTTGCTTATTGCCACCCTATCTGGAAAAGAGGCAGGACTGTGGGCTGAGAGGTCATATCTGTGCTTCACAAGTGTAATTTCATTTTTTTTTCTCATTCTTTGATGCTTTCAAACCATAAATGCAGTGAAATAAAGCTGAACAGAGGTTGAAAAATGGCAGTCCAGGGCATAATTTCAATAACACTTTGGAAAAATGTTGTTACCTGTCTCATGAGGAGCATAATGGCTCTGCACATGCCATGAAAATTGGCAATAACTTTTTCTTTGGACTGCCAGATTTATTACTACATTTCCTTTGTTTTTTTGGGTTTTTTTTATTGTCATGCTCATTTCTTAAATTTTCTTTTACATTTTTTTCTCATATGTGTGCTTTCTGAACAAGTTCTCACATGCTAGTGAATCATGCTTTAGAATGTTAACAGTTGGATTTGTAAAGCTAAATGTAGTCCTGCAAGTTTTACTGAAGTGGCCACATTTAGGCAGGAATAGCTCTGATTGCTCTCTGAGAGCTCGTTTGACACTTAGCCCAGGATTATTTATGTAGTCACAGTCAATCTGTGCTGTCCATTTGCCCAGTTTATGTTGCTAAGGTGCTTTTACTGTCTCTTGCACATTGTTTTTCTTGTTCAATTTTTCTGCTGGCTTTATAAAGCTAAAAATATTTTAATTGGTTATTGGCAGCCACAGGAAATTGAAAAATGTACACTAATTAGCTCTGCCTCTTGATCATTCACATGAATATAGACATTTTAGTCTGCCTAACAGTTATAGGGTCAATTTTTCTAATTTCACACCGAATATATTAATGTGTAGAAGTGTTGTGGTCTACTGAATAGGATAAAAATCTCATTTTCTAGGAAGAAAAAGACAAGGAAAATATTGGGTGTTTTTCTTCAGACTGGCACTGTGTTTGTGCATTTATTAGTTTAGAATCTTTACAGTTTGGGACAATAGCTTACTTTTTAATAGACTGAGATGAAGTCAGAATGGAAGATGATAAAAAGACTTTATTAATTTGATACTCTGTCCTAAAAAGGCCTCATTGGCATAAATTTTCAGCAGATATCTGAAGATGGAATACACACAGCAGTTGAAATCTCTATGAAGTACTGACCTGAAAACTAAACGTGTGAGATCAGACTGTCTGCTCACACATTCTGCAACAGAAACTGCATTTATTTGTAGAGTGAGATGGGGCATTTGTGTGCCATTCCTGTGAGTCTGATACCACTGAGTTAAGAAAGCAGTTTATACCAGCTGAGGATGCAGTTCAGTTTCTCTGGAAGAAAAAAAAAACACTTTTGCAGCAGCAATGAATTTAGTTTTTTTGATATCAGAGTGAAAGAAGTACAGTGATGGGTGATGGAAGTTTAAATGCACCAAGATGAGGAGCAGTTCAATTATTTGCTCCCTGCTGAATACTTCTGGGCAAGACATTCTACTGAAGTGTAGATATTTTTTGTCCTTACAGAGGGAGTGTAGAAGTGTTAGGAAGACTATAATGCATTGCTTCCTGGTGTTTTGGTGAAAGTCTTTTCACTTGTGTGTAGCTTGTTGCTGAAGCTTTTTGTACACATTGTTCTGCAGAGTACTGTTTCCTTTGTTTACCCACTTCAAGTCTCTTCATGACTCTAACTCAAGTATTTTAATAATTTCCTTGTGGTGATTTAGCCGCACGATAATAAATATTCTGTCTTTATTTTACTTTCACATGAATTCTTGCCCTTAGTAACCTGCCCCCTTTATTTTGAGTAATTCTCTTTAGTAATACTCCTGGATATTTAGCAATACTGGTGACATGGTTCCTGTACAACCACAATTTAAGTAGACCATATATGTACCAGAGGCAATAAATAAATAATGATAGCTGTTTCTGAGAGTCCATAAATAAAGATAGCTATGATAGCCATGGTGGTTGTGCTTCTGAGGTAGACAATTTGGTTTTGTTCTTCTGCCCTTCCCTGGTATCTCATTTAAAAAAAAATAAAAATTAATAGAGATAGAAACCACAGGTTGTGACCATCTGTGCCCATTGACAATACCTCATATCTCTTTGTAAAAATTAGAATTATTATCTCAAAAAATCTGGCCTAATTTTAATTTTGATTGCATACCTATATTACATGTAAGTAATATTACAGATAATTCATGTATATTGCAAATATTTAAAGTTAATTTTAAATTTACTCATCTCTTTATCATCTGTGTTTCTTTGTTTCTCTAAATGAATTTTTAAAAAAAACTTATAAATTGGTGTTACGCATCTGTTATGAATAAACTGAGATTGAAGTACAGTAGTTTCACGAATACAAGCCGCACGGATTATAAGCCGCACCCCCGGTGCCTCGACAATGTTGCTGTCTTTGTCAATAGATAAGCCGCACCCCGAATATTAGCCGCACTTTCGTTCGTCGCGAGAATCCGTGCGCAGCTTTCACAAATTGGCCAATTAGTAAGAGGATCGCGGCATAGCGGGCTTTACTGGCTCGGGGCGGGGCCAGGCAGGCTCGGCCCGCTCATGGTTGCCGACGGGGCCGGGTGGCCCAGCTCAGCGCCACGGCTCGGCGGGGCTGGCCGGGTGGTGCTGCCGCCGCCGCCGGGCTCGCTGGCCCCCCTCTCCCGTCAGCACCGCCCCGCTGCCGCGTTCGCTCGCCCGGCTGGCAGGGCTGCCGCCGCCGGGCTCGCCGTCCGCCCCGCTGCCGCTTTCGCTCGCCCCGCGCCGCGCCTCGCGAGCGCCGCGCCCGCCCCGCGCCGCGCCCGCCCCGCGGCGCTTTCGCGGCTCGCGGCGGCGCTTTCGCGGCTCGCGGCTCGCGGCTCGCGGCTCGCGGCTCGCGAACCGCGGCTCGCGGCTCGCGGTTCGCGGCTCGCGGCTCGCGGTTCGCGGCGGCGCTTTCGCGGCTCGCGGTTCGCGGCGGCGCTTTCGCGGCTCGCGGCTCGCGGCTCGCGGCTCGCGGCCCGCGGCTCGCGGCTCGCGGCTCGCGGCGGCGCTTTCGCGAGCGCCGCTTTCGCTCGCCCCGCCGGCAGGGCCGCCGCCGCCGCCACCACACTCGCCGGCCGCCCCCTCCCGTCTGCACCGCCGCCGCGTTTCCTCGCCCTGGCCGGCACTGCAGGCCCCCGCACCGCCGGGCTCCCCCACGCTGCTGGCCCCGATTATGCTGGGCTTCCCCCGCTGCCAGGCAGCCCCACCCGCCGGCCTTCCTGCTTCTGCCATGCTCCCCTGCACTGCTAGCCCCAGTTCTCCCGGGCTCCCCCGCCCTGCTGGCTCAGGCTCTGCCGCCCGCCCCCGACACTGCTGGCCCCGCCTCTGCCAGGCTTTCCCACCTCTGCCGGGGCCGGCCGGGCTCCAGCTTGGCTTGGGGCTGCCGCGGGCTCTCACTTCCGTGTTGGCAGCTTTTAGAATTTTGTTAATAGATTAGCCGCCCCGGAATATTAGCCGCACTTCCGGGTTTCCACCAAAATTTTGGTCAAATTGGTGCGGCTTGTATTCGTGAAATTACTGTAATTTATATTATTATTTTAAATTCCTTTTATTTTCATCTCTAAAACATAATCACTCTGTACTAGCATTGGAAAATCAGAATTGTTTTAAATAAGGTAAAAAACAGGCAGAAGAGGAATGAGGGGTATTATTTCTGTGGAGATGCAGTAGAAGAAATGAATAATGAAAAGAAGAAAAAGAGGTGTGATCAGAGCTACGAAATAAAGAAAATAGTGGTGGAGGAGGAATATGTCTTGCTTGTGGTTCGCCTGGACTCCTCCCAAGGTCTGTAGGTGCAGTGACATTGCTGTAGAGGAAAGACATAGTGAGAAATATTTTTGCAATAAATGAACAGGGTTTTGAAAACTACTTGGTTGGTTTGCATGTAGCTCCTCATATCTGTGGGGAAAAAAATTCATAGGCTTCGAAGAAATTAGACCACAATAGGGCAAGACTTTGTTCAAAATTGTGGAAACTCTGGGGCTTGTACAGATTCACCATCATACTGGGATCCTGTGCTTCAAGCTTTTCATATATGTGACTGAGCTAATTGCATGAGGTTCCCATCTCTATGGGGAGAAATGGAGAGTTTTCATCTGCCTGTCCACCGAGTATTTCTTCCCATTGATTCTAAAGGAAGATTGGAACAATGAATCAGGTGTACATGCATGCAGTATAAATATCTACTTTATTCATTTTTAGGCAGTTCTTCAGACTGAAAATCAGTTTTAGAAATTAGCTTAGCCCTTATCCCAAAGGGCTGTATATTAAGACAGCCTCTGAAAGAATATAAGTCCTGAATACCTGTCGCTCTTAATTTTTTCTGCCTTTAAAGTCACTAATCATATTTTTATTTAAACAGTGTAACATTTGGTTTTCTTACTGAAACATTAGTAACAATTCCTTTTTATCTGCTATTTTTTTAACCCCAGAAACTACCTCTTCAGATTGAAGCTTGAGGATCTTTCTCTAATACAGGTATGTTTTATTTCTGTTTCCATAGTTCCTCTACAAGATGTAGGTAACCAGATGTTTTAAAGCAGATAATCAAGATATTCATAAGCTTCATAGCTACACATAAATATAAGTTTGTTTTTGTCCTTTTTCTGGCCCCTTATTATATAAGTCATATTATCCCTTTTAATTCCAGATTAGCCTTTGTCCCAGGTCATACAGATTTGATGTTGCCTTAGTCTGCAGTCATTTTGTTAGAGTGGATTTTCATATTTTTCATTAATAGAATTTAAAATTAACTACCTTTAGTTTCAGTACTGTCCCTATTAATTCATGAAGTAGCGCTATACAGCTGAATACAGAAAAGTAAAATGTTTTCAGGTAAAGCTGTCCTTGTGGTTTGTAAAACAACTTGTGTATGCTTTAATTAGGCTTTCAGATTTTATTTGTCTTCCCTGACTACTAGAAACAAGATCTGATGTTAGCTTATATTTAATCAACATTGCAATAGTAATAAATATTCAATTTTGTTACTGGTGTTTAAAGCTGTGACACACCAAGCACTTTTAATAAACTGAATTTGGGTTGTCTACTTTCATCTTCTGTGCCATATTCAATACCCTGACTAATAATTTAAGTCCTAAAGATTCTTGTTGAGAGGCTGCATTCAGAGATCTCTGATAGTGGCATTGCAGTTTATGTTGCTAATTAATAGATTGAAGTTCATGAATTTGTTAGGACATGTAGTCTGAATTCACTAAAGAAGGAGAAATCTGTGGATTACAGAGGTTTATAGCTGTGCTGTCTGATTCAACCAGACCCCTTCTCACTCCAGTCAGAAAAAAAAATACAAACTGAGCACAGAAATCATACTTTTGATGTTGTAGTAGGTTACTGGGTTTCAGTCTTACGCCTTTTGTTAAAGTTTATTATTTTGTCTTCAATGTTGTAGCGCCACTGGTTTGCCTCTATATCTTCTAACATTCAACAAATCTTTAGAGAATTTGTGTTTCTAAATCAAAAGTGTTCTTTTTTATTTTTCCCACCAGCATATCTTCAATATCCCTACACCTAGTATTCCGTTTCCCCCTCTTTTTTTCAAGCCTACCATTATGACTCCTTCATATTTTTCCTTCCCAAATCTTCTCTTCCTCTTCTTTCCCTCTACTTCACTTACAGTCCTGTTAGAGTGCGTCAGGACAGCCATAATCTAAAAGCTCTGTTTCCTTAGATATGCCAGTTCTGAAAGCTCCAAATCAGCTGTGAGGTGACTGAAGCCATTTTTTTTAATTTGTAGGGTGAATTGTTTAGGATTTCTAAAGTAACTGAGCAGCACATTCAGGTCTTGTCTTGTAATCTGGTATTATGGTTGAAAGAGAAAGGAACAAAAGTTGGAAGCGAAGCAAAAGCAGTATATAATCCTTGCAGAACAGAATGATGGAATTTCAGAGGAGAAATAAAGCTTGCTGTGGTTTAACTTGTTTAACTCTATGTGCTAGTTAACGTTTGTTTGGCAAGGACTGAGCAGTTTGACATTTCATATACTGACAGAAGACATTTTCTTTTAACGTTTCTTTTTATTCACACAGTTTTATAATGTAATAATAATGTAAAAAAAACTCATTTAATTTTTCTACTTATGTTGCTTAATTTTTTATTTTTTATTTTTTTACTGAACCAGCTTTTGTAAAAACATGCAGATATTTCACAAGCTAATAAACCATGTTTTCACATCTGGAAGAAAAGGCACACAGTAAAGTACTAGCTATCAGAGGCTTTCAGCATAGCTCAATAACAAGACAAAAAAGACTGGAAACAAGACAATGTATATACCTGTTGTTTAATTATCTTAGAAAATTACTCAAGCTGTAGTTTTGCTATTGTGTGTGGAATCAGGATAAAAATTACTGACTTTCTCTTGTGCAGCAAATACTTCCAACATGGAAGCAAATTGGAACAATTTGCATCCCGCTTTTCCACAGTTTTCAATTAGACTTTTATTACTTTATTTTCTTTGCATTGACACCTTGATTTTTTAATTACTGATTCATCAGTAGAATCTTTCTTATTATACTTTTCTCTCTGGAAAACAAAGGGAACGCCTCAAACTAAATTTTGACAATTGACGCACTTCAATTATTTTTGTCTAAGTTCATTTCCTCATCTGTCATGCCTAACTGTCTGCTAGAATATATTAGTTTGTGCACATACTGCCACTGGGAAGACAATAGGCTTCACGTTACATGTAATAAACTGCAACAGTAATAATCTCATATTTACAGCAAAAGCGTATTTCAGAATATTTTGTTTACAAATTTCTCTGTATTTTTGAAAGAGAGACATTTTATAAACAAAGTGTTCCTTTGGAGTATTATCACACTTTGCAAGATTATCAGATACTGTTTTTTAATAGGGAAGCTTTCAAAAAGGAACGCATTAAATAATTAGTTCTTTACAAACTTTTTCAAAAATTTCTTTGAGCCAAAATATGTGTGTGTCCTATCTTTTACAACTTTATGCCTGGAAAATAGTTTGTAAACACAAAATAATCTTTCTTGGCAGGGAAAAAAACAAAACACCAAAAGCAAAAACCCAAACCAAAACCAGACATCCATTGGAAATTCAAGTTATCACAAAGGAAATGCATAACATGTATTAAAAGGGCCCTGTTTCCACCAGTTTAGTGGAAGTTAATCCCTTGTAAAAGTGGGGTTAGAGTGCTTCCAGAGTGCATCAGACAGGATGTGCATTTAAACATGAGCTGGGGCTGTGCACTGAGACATCATCGCCCATTGTGGGTACATCAGAGTTGTCATCCCACATGTCATGGATCTGTGCTCTGTGCTTTATAGGAAGAGCATGTTGTTTGAATAAGCAAGTTTCATATGATAATATCTTTAGCAAACCAGTAATTGATGTGTCTCAGCAATTTTCTTTGTGTAGCAGAATAAAGAAGAATAGAGCAAGTGAAAGCCTTTTAAGCTCTTGACGGAGAAGCCTAAGAGTCAAATTGTTCAAAGCTGCCTGTTGAAATAATGCATGCATAATGATTATGGATTAGGGAAGAAGGGGTTGTAGAAGGGCAAATATTTTATCACTCTCTCTGCAGCAATAGTAGGCTCACAGAAAGAAAGGCCTCACTGCATGGATTTGTTTTGTGAGCTTTGCTTTGTTATTGCTCACCTCAAGTAACAGTAAGAATGATCCATAAAAACACTGGCTAAGATGAAAGCTGGAGTTCCTGAAATCTCTTTTATATTTCTTAAAATATAAAGGCAGCAATCTAAATAGTAGTTTTAAAATGAGTTAATTTATGTTCAGAAATGTACTTTAAAAACCATGACATCTAGGAAAGGTCAACATTAATAGTGGGGCTTTGACATTATGTGGTGGATTACTGTCACAGGTACGTGTTCTCAGCTTTTCTCTTTTCTATTTTTTTTAAATCAGAACTTCTAAATATAAACATTTATTTGTTTCTACCTACATGACACATTTGCTGATGTGTCTGTGAAGAGTGAAAAGCTAATACATGCTGGCTTATAAAAGTTTTTGTGCCACAGTTGCCATAAACAATAAGCCAGCCTGCATAATCTTTTCACAAAACTCATAGAAAATGTGCATCTTTTCTTCTTCTATAAGGCAAACTTCTTTATAAACTCAGGTTGTTAAGGCATTTACAGGCAACATGCTTAAGTTTGCCTTTCTCATGTAAATGTTTCATCTATGAAGTCTATTTGCTATTTGGGATGCCCAGGAGGTTGAATATGAGCCTGTTTCACCTGCTTCAGTATTTACATAGTTCTCCACAGGTTTTATTCAGAACCTACACATCTTTCAGTTAGAACAACTCGTACCTCAGAGTCCATTTTCAAAGGCAATTTTAGCCCATTGTTACTGCAAGATTCAAAATAGATTTTTTTATATGGGCTAAGAAGACCATAGTTTCATTTTTAACTTTCAGTTCTGGAACCTTGAGATATTGGTTTACAGATGTGTTTGCATATATGCTTTATACATGCACAAGGCATTCAAGAAATTAAAGGCAAGATTGGAACTATGACTTTTCCGGAAAAGGAACTACTTTGGAGAATTTTACCTAAGAGAATTATTGCTGTTGTTTGCACGTGTCACGAGTGTCTGAAGTACATGCTACATATGATATTTCACTTCGATATGAGACATTAATGGCTAGATGGTAGGCTAAATAGTGAGTTAAGTGAATTGTACTATTCCTTGAGTATATATTTTGTGTGAAACAAAGAGGGAATTTGATTCCATCATTGAGGTTTTTAAAAATTTCAGATATATATAACCTGAAATGCATTTATACAATTTACCTGAATTTTAATACAGTGTAATTATTAACAACATTTAATTTTTAATTTTTTAAATAAATCAAATCCTCACCAGGGCTGTAATTCCATTTTGAAAATAACAATTGTTTGCTGTTATTATGAACAGGTCTTACTATAGATTTTAGGAGAAGCTTTCATAACTTTAGTTTGTCTTTGGTTAAAGTGATACTTGACCAAGTCTATAAAAATGAAGGCACAAATCACTTGAACTCTCCTTGCAGTTGATTTTTGGGTCAGTGCTCTCAAGTTCCCTTTGCTCTGAGCAAAATTAAAAGTTGTAAGTAGTTATGTAGGATCAAATCTTTAATTTATTCTGATGTTAAACACTTGTAGTTATAATCAACAATTACAGAGATAAAGGGAATGAAGTTTTAGTATTTTAATCTCGAGTTGTTTTAGTTACTAAATAAATAGAATTCTATCCTTAATTATTTTTCCTATCCTTAAAATCCTATCCTTAAGAATCCTTAATTATTTTTCTAAAAATTTTATTCATTGTATTTCAATCCATTTATTTTCTGTGTTGCATGTTGCTTAGAGTCACTGTTAGTGTAAGAGATGCCTGATTTGTGAAATGCATGAAGGAAACCTGATGAATCATCATTTTATTTTGGGTGAAGGAACTGTGCTGAAAAAGAAATGCAAGAAATATTTTATCTGATATCACACTTGAAGGCGTAAGGGACCTCAAGTAAGAATGTCCTTAACTGATGACAATGATAGTTTGGCAATATTGAAATGCCAAGAAGACTGAGTTTTAACATTCTGTTTGATTGTCTAAACAGGATAAAAACAGACAAAACAAATGAATAAAACTCTCTTGGGTTTTCCAGTGCCTGCTATCTATTTAAGGGTGAGGAGAATAGAGAGTATTCCTCCCATTTATGGGTACTTTTCTCCCTTTTTTTATGTGAACGTAGCATCAGCCACCAAAATTTTGTTTCTTCTTAGGCCCTTCACATTTTTGTCTAGGACACCCAATGAATAAGCAGAGTGCATAAGTTATTGTAACTTCTGATGCTGTTCCAAGTTCCTCAAAATGTTGGAAGTGAAGGGAGCAACTTGTGCTTATAAAACTTTTCCAAAGAAAGCTGAGGTGACTGAATCACAGAGTGACCAAAAATAATAGAGCTGGTGCAAACACCTCTTTTGGTGCTAGGGATGAGCAAAATGTGAAGAGGTATTTGGACTGTTACCTTTTGTCTGAATTGGTGCTGAGAGCAGAGTTTAAAAAAGAAAAAAAATAAGGCAAAGGGCGGTACATCTACATATCACAATGCCACTGCTGTCAAGCACCTGTTCCTCTTGTTGATACCTTTCTGGTGGCAGATTGTTGGATTTGATTATACAATAAGTGCACAACTAATTAGAGTATTGTAAAATTAAAGAAGATTTAATAGTTTTGTGAAGCCAGAGTTAGTAGTTTGTAGCAGGTATAGATGGTGGCTGGGGTATTCCAGTTCGCTTTCTGTGATCCCATTAGTATTTTCATTATCTTGTTTTCTGCTTTCATAGCAATAGTTTCTGACCAAACATAAAACTTTATCGAAGCCAGAGAAGGATGAATTCAGCTAGCAGTGTGTAATTTCACATATCTGATCTTTACCCAAATGACCTGAAAGCTAGATAAAGCAGCTGAAAGCTAGATGAAGCATGTAGATCCTAAACCTAGATAAAACGTGTTAGATCACACAAATCCTGATATTCTCTTTATAACATATTTATAAAAAGATAAATATAAAAATGTGCAGAAATCAGTTACCAGCAGGCAGTGCTTTAATTCTGCAACAAAAATTTTGTGCTCTTAGCTTCACCTATGTATTAGTCAGAGGATGGGTACTGTTCTAAAATGATTTAGGTCATATTTGGCCAAGTACTGATTCACTCTGCATTCTGAATTTTCTTTCCATGTATGGGATTTTTCATCTGCAGACATGTACTTACACATATCAGCTATATGTTTACGGGTTTTTTCCTGTGTGTGATGTTTTAAGTTCATATACAGACCTCCACTAAAAAACTACGGAGAGGGCATGCAAGGCAGCCAACTGGATGTGTTATTGTTCTGCTCATTTCTTCTTGTTATTCATTTACACTTGGCTTCTAAAAAACTGGAAGTTTTTAGTTTCCAGAATTTGTGATTTCCTAGCCTTCAGTAGAGTTGAAATTTGTCATATAAATTTAAAAAGCATCTAACTGAAGGAAAAGAGTGCTGGCAAACTGGCAGGGCTTTGCTGCTGCTTTGGCTTGTCTGAATGTGTTAGTTTTTTCAGAGATGGAGGAAAAGAGTAGGAGAAGAAAATGAGGCAGAGATGTAATTTTTCATTTGTTTGCTGTATCTGTCATTGTTTTGTGCCAGTGCTAAAATATGTGTGCAAGTGTATTCCTAGACAAATGAGTCAATTTAGCCAAGATGCTTAGGTTTTATATATATATTTTTTTTTAATTCTCTCTTTTTTTTTTCTTACCTCTGCTTGTTAGGCTGCATTTCTTATATGTTTACAGCAATCTTCTGTTCCAGTTTTGCATTAAAGAAGCAAAATAGGTACTAAAATTTTTCACTTGCACTGGAGTAAAGCTTCTGTTTTCTTTAGGTATTAAACATTTGGGGCTTTTGTTTTTCATTTTTTTCTTTTGTTTGTTTTGGTATTTTTAAGAGAAAGGAGAAGTCTGGATCATTTGACTACATAATATGAGGGCATTTATTCTCATGACAAATAAGGGTGATATCAATAAGTATGTGTGTGCATTTTGCGGTTGATACTCCTGAAACAGCTGATTGGGATTTTACAGTAGAATAATTTGACCCTTCCTGATGCTTTTCCCTGGTATTATGTATGGTGGTTGACTACACTGCACTATGTGCACAGAAGGTAATTGTGGAAATGTCTTTTCCTCAGAAGGTGATGCTCCTTCATGTTTTCACTAAAACAATAAATCATTAAAGTTACACAAGAGTAATCAACAAGTAGAATCTGTTTGAAAATAAATCAGGCTGTTGCTTTTCAAATCTCTGAACTGTACTTCAGGTAATTCTGGACTCAAAGAAGCATCCTGTGACAACAGGGTGATATTTATGGAGGGACTCAAGCTCTCTTTCAGTGTCACCTCTGTAATGAGAAAATTCAGAAATGTTAGGTAACTGTAGAAAATGAGAGCAGAAAAACTAATATAAAGACTGAAAGCAGATTGTCTTAATTCTTATATTGTCTTGCTCTGGTGGAGAATTTGCCACAAGCAGTTGCTGATGCAGAGTTCCAACTCTTTGGCAACTGGATGCTGAAGTGTGCCGAGCAATTTAGAAAGGAAATGGAATATGCAGTATGCTCTGGAAGACATACTATCTATAACAGAATGTCTGCAAACATGTTTATTGATTTTTGCTTACAGACCCTGATATGGAACTTCATTGTGTGTTCCGGCCTGTAACAATTAATTAGTGTTCCAGCCACAGTTTGTATGCCATGTGTATTCAAAGAGTGGGCTTAAAGACACATTTTTTTAACCATAGGGGGAATTTCAGCCACTACTGAGATCCATTTAACAGTTCTGCAAGGTTAGGTGGGATAGGGCATAGATGCTTTGGGGTAATGCTAAAGAGAGGAGATGAGCTCAGCTTACCCCTGCGTGTTAGTGGTCATCAGAACCTGGCATAAAGGCATTGTTTGGTCTGTAGTATCCCCTGCAGTTGTTTATTGAAATTTTAAAACCCCCATGAAATGAAGAAGACCAACATTTAAACCTTGAATAATAGAAAAATGATGGAGCAGTCTCATGTTCCCTTGCCGCAGGGCAGGAAAATTTAAGACATGCATCTTGAACCCTCAGCTCTAAGGAGCCTTTGACTGCTGAACTATGGGAAGAACTGGCTGTTTCCATAAGGCAAAAGGTTCTGTTCCCTTCATTCCTTGGGAAGAGGTGTAAATATTTCAAGGTTAGGAGACAAGTTTTTTGCTGCTACAATTAAGGAAAACTCAGGATTTTTAAATTTTTAAGGAAACAAAGCAGGCACAGTGAGGCTGAGACATGGACACTTTTCTCTACAACCTGAGTAGAAGGAAGGATTTGAGGAACTTGCAACAGGAACATTGGCTGGTGAGAATTCCGTGTCAGTGGTTCAGAGCAAAAAGAGAGGGTTGCTTCCAGTGTGTTTCTTGCCAGGTCAGCACTACTCAGCCCAATTCATGAGGTGGATTGTTGCTCCTAATGTTTGAGAGAGACACTACGTAGTCATGGCATAGGAAGCTAGTCCTGTTCTGAATTGAGAATGGAGGAGTAAAGCAGTTCTACTCTTGTAGGCTCATCCAGTATTTTGGGATACCTTTTCCCTTCATTTTGCCTTACCCTTTTCTGCTACCTCTTCCTTATTTCCTATACCTCATTTTTAGTTCTTTTCTGTTTTGGCATGCATTGATTTACCCATCCCAGATGGTACTTGAATATGATGCTTCTGCTGTCAAGTCTGGGAGTGATAAATCATGTCAAACTATGGAAATCAATCAATTTAATAAAATTGAAAGCTAAATGTCCTTTGAAATATCTGGGTTAAACACATATATGAGATTTTTGTATTAAATTTTTTGTTTAGTTGTTATTTTGGATTTATTTTAAGGCAAATCTAGACACCCACAGACCACAAGCAATTCCCCAATGGTCAGTGGAACAAATTGCCCTCTAAAAGACATAATCTTACCCATAAAACAATTAAGAGAAATAGTGCCTTTGTTTATGATGCCACTATTTTACTCAAAGTTTGCCTGCCTTCAAATCACAGTATTTTTAGGTGTCTGTCCTCAAAACGGAACTTGGAGTCTGAGCTTAGATGTTTAGGCTCTCTGTCTGGTGGATGGGGATAGCACTACACTCAAGCAATGGGTCCACTGATATCTGAGTTCTGAATGTTCTGTTCCCCCAGAGGAAGAATGTTGAGTGCACAGGGGAAAATCAATTAATAAATACCACACTTTTTTTTTTTTTAGTTAAGCATTTCTATTGAATTTTACAATAAGATTTTTTTTCTACATCAATCATATGCAGCAGGCTTCTGTTGTGAGTAAATTGTATGTAAAATGTGTGTCAGGCTCTTTGTGTGATGGTTTCTAAACTCTACAAACAGTATGAAGACTGTGTGACCGCTATTGTGCATCTTTAAGCAAGGCTTAATTGAATATGGGCTGATCTATCACAGATTTAAGTTAGTTATAGGTTTATGTGCCGTATGTTTGTCTTTTTTTTTCTTTTATTTTTCTTCCCTGATTTTAATCTATCTTCTTCAGTCAGTACTTCTGAATTTCATACATTTGCTTTAGTGCCTGGGAAAATTTTATTTGCTTTTCCAAATCAGGGATATGCTGGTGGTTGGTATACTGATTTTCCAAATAAATAATCAAAATACCAAAAGAAAAGAACACTCCATTATAAAGTAATGAGAAAATTGCGGGGTCTGTACTTGGGCCTGTTCATATATATTGAGATATTTATAGCAATTAAGATTGATATAAGTGATGAAAATAGTTCAAAGAAAACAAATTAATAAAATTGCGTTTTACTAGAGGTTAATATTTATACCTACAGTTATGTCTGTATTCAATTTTGAAAATTACCTCCCTGATGAAAACCTACTGTTCTTTTTCCCAGGATATAACTACCATTTCAGTAGTCAGAAATAGTCAGCCAAAAAACTGTTTGTGTTTTGGTTTAGGTTTTAAACTGTCTGACTCGGTTAGGTTTATTAAAAATCAAATGAAAGACCTGAGAAAATCTCACAATTTCATATTTATGTGGGCACCAGGATAAAGCAACCTTATGGAAATCCCTTCTAGGAGAAACCAGTAACTGTGTTAGAAGCAAAACAAATTTCTGTTAATTATTAGTTAAATAACAACTTGTTTGTGGATCTGTCCCGGTTTAAAGGGACAGTATTACCAGGAAAAGGGAATTCAGGAACTCGCAGGCACAAAAAAGGTATAGGTTGGGAACAACAGTTCTTTACTGAAATATTTATAAGACAAACAAAAACAGCATCAGCTATACGAAAGAAAAAAAACAGTGACAGAACAGAACGGAATTCAGTCCCAATTCCTTTTTTCAGTCACCGATGGCTCTCCGATGGACCAGGGCGGGCGGCTTCTTAGTCGCGGCTGCTGCAGGGGCAGGGGAGGGGGCCAGGTGGCCTCACCACCCCAGGTGGAAGAAAAGGGTGAGAGGAAGGAAACTCTGCTCACCGTGGGCGTCCCAGTTCCCAGTTGTTCAGAGCTAGCAGAAAGCTTTAGCAGTCCAAATCCAAGAAGCCTGATCCCAACAGGAGAAACGGAACCTCTCTCCTCGAGTTCGGCCGGCGAGCTGTGTGTTCTCCTACCCCCAGTGTCCTCTTACTTGCGGAACACAAAAGCAGGACTCCACCTTTCCCTAATGGGCCATCATTGCTTCAGCAGTCCTTTATCTCCAGCTCTTAACGGCTAATAGGAGAGCCATCCCGGCTAGCTTAACATAATAATGGGAAAAATTTCTAAACCTCGCCAACCCACAACAGTGGCATTGACCATTTTTATGTGCTATGTGATTCAGTTTTTAATACTTTAGTTTCTAAATGAAAACTAAGGTGGGCATGAGTTTTCAGAATTTTGAAATCACCTTGGCGATAATTTGCTAATTAGTAAATATTTCTAGAGGTAGGATGAAGATTAAGTTGAATGTTTTCCACTGTTTTGGAAAAAAACCCACCAGATTTATGCTATTAGATATATTTATGACTTTCTGAGCCTTTGAATTGAGCATTTAAAATTAAATACAGTGTCTGATACATATACATGATCTTGATTTCTCTTAATTACATTTAAATATGAATGACAGAATGAAATTGTTCTGAAGCCACATTGAGTGGAAAATGCAGTAGCTGCCCAGTGTTTGTACACAGCATTGCTTTCAGAGTATCTGTCTGTGGGAATCCTGCTTGTAAGGGTAAGGACTCATAAGCTCCAAGTCTTTGCCTAGATATTTGGGCAATTCTGGGAGTGATTCTGTGCCTCCTCCCACTCATCTCAGGGACCTGAAATGATGAAAGGTCAAACTATTCTTTAATTTTCCTCCCACTTTGTTACTACAAGAACTATGAAACCTGACAAGAGGAGAGACTTTGAGTGAAGTGGAACTGTGGAAACTCATCTGCATGAATGTTCAGACTTCTGCACGTTTTACTTGCCATTGATGAGATGAAACCTTTCTCAGTGAAGCTCTTTCTGTCTCCTAGGTGCATTATACTTTTGTTTCTTGGTAGAATTATGCAGGGTCTTTTTTTCTAAATGTCTGGGCAATAAAAATATCTGAATTAAGTTTTATACTGTCAAATGCACACAAAACCTTTCACAGTGGCATTTTTCTTGCTTTTAATAGGCTAGGGTTTATTAATGAATCTTTTACAATATGTCAGGACAGATCTGAAGAAACAGTAATTCTGTATGTTCACAGAAGATCAAAAATAAGCCCTCATGTATTTATGAAGACTGCTCTGGGCATGATTCCACAGTCTTTTCTCACACATCTGTTAGTGGTGTTGCTTATAGAATATTGTGCTATTCAGCATGAGAAAATAAAGCTGAATGAGTTATACTTGACAAAACTCTGTATATGCATTGACAAATTAAAGCTGAGTGGAGAATTTCACATGGTAATGTATATATAGACAGAATCCTTTGTAAACTGATAAACTGATTTTTTTTTCTTGGACATAAAATGGCCTATACTGAAAACAGCAAGGGTATCAGGAGACCTGCATGGATACACAATGAGTTTCCAACTAAGCTCAAGCAAAATATAGAAATATTCTAGTGGTGGAAACAGGGACAGGTGACTAGGAAGGAATACTGAAATCCCTGTCCTAGCAGCCTCGGGTGGGATGGGGAAATCCAAAGTACATGTGCAGTTGAATCCCTTGTGGGATGGGAAGAACAAGAAGAGCTTTATTTTAAAAGAAACAAATCAGATAGAATCAGCTGCTTTTGTGTTTCCTCTTGAAGTTGTATTTAGATTGTTATACTCTAGATATCCCGTAAAGGAGACTGAGAAATGAATTTGAAACTTGGGAACTGGTGCATGGAAAATCATGTGCAAATAATCTACAAAAGCAGGCTTGCTGTCTAAACAAAGTATACTTTTTCACTAAAATGTGTGATTTCATTGATTTTTCTACTACGTGCCCAGCTACAACACACAAGAGGAAGAATTGCTTTCATTTTCAATTGTAGAGGAAGAAAAATGTCCAGTCATTCTTATTTCCTTAAAATTACATATAAAACATAAGAAGATATTATTCATTGTACAATTGCACTTTAATTAGTTGACCTTAAAATGAGGAAATAGAGAATGATAAATCTATGCAGGAAAATGTTGAAAAAATATTTGTATTTCCCTCACCAAACTTACCAAAACTTCTGTGATGAAATAACATGTAGCATGATGAAATGCTGCTTTCTAGTAGTTGCATTCTCACTGGGACTTGCAAGTTGCAGAGAATAGCTGGACAGGCTGGAACACAGGTTGAAATATGTGAATGAATCCAATCAGACTGAAGTTCTATAAATGTGTTTTAGAGTTGGTGCAACATACTAAGCTCACTGATAACACTGTGGAAGGCCTGTCTCTGCTTATCACCTCCATGAACTGAGAAAGAAAATATATCTTGTAGCCTGAGAAACCATTCCAGGAAAAACGCATCTTGCAGGTGGAGTTAGTTTCCAAAGGGGAAAGTTGAATTTTTACTGCAAGTAAGTAAAAATCTGTTACTTGTTTTTATCTGTGAAGAATAAATAATATCTGCCAGACTTTTTCAGAACAGCAGGTATATAGGCAATGCAGAACATAACAGAAAGGATCATGCAGTCCTTGCTGGGAGAACCAGCCATGCATAAATTTCCTGCTGATTCTAAACAATCAGTTGAAGAAAAAGTGCCAGGAAACTGGAGATTACCTCTTCAAAAAGAAAAAAAAAACAAAACAAAAACCCCACCAAAAAAAACCCCAAAAAACTGTAACACAGATTGAATCTGGTTTTGTGCAGAAAATCAGAGCCAAATAGATGAAAGAGCTTTAGTCAGTGTAGCACAGAAAATGGAGTCCTGAAAGATAAAATCTGAGGAGAAAAGAGGATTAAAACTAGTAATTTCTTAAAGAAGAACATCTGGTCTTGCTAAATGCACTGCACGAAAAGCAGCTCTTTTAAAATGGCCACAAAATGGTCACAAATCTGGAGTATCCCTGGAAGCCAGCCAACAAGAAAAAAACTTCAGCAAAAAACCCATGTGACCACCATAGCAGAGAAGACCCTCTGAGCTCTGGAGCAAGGTGGAGGCAGTGCAAATCCCTGATTAACAGATTGACGGAGAAAAACCAATGATGTTTACCAGGCTGTTATGCGTAATTTTGAGCCAACATTTTTACAGAACAGGTGATTGAGAGTATCCAGATGCACATCTCTGTGAAGATCTGCAAATGGCTTTGTGGAACCTGGGTGTAGTCATTCAAGTTTCTTGGCTGAAACATAGTCTGCTAAGACTTGAATAAGGCCCAGGGAATATCTGAAGTCATTCAAACTCCTAAATCTTCAGTCAGGGCAGCATGTTGGCACTGTGCGTCTGGGATCACACAACCCAACAGAGCCGCTCTACTGCCTGTATGTATCTGACCTCTTAAATTATACTGATGCAGACAGTGAAATTTAGTGGCTAAATAAAAATATTTCTGTCTCAAAAGTAGGAAAGCGAAAAATGAAACAAAGACCATCTAAATCAAGTGGTTCTCAAATTGCTCCTCCTGTAGTAAAACCCTAATAGGAAAACCCTAATTTTCTTATGTGTAATGGACTTAGTACATCTGATTAGCCAATCTGCTCCTTTTATACAGGGCAGGGTGTAGCATGCAAATATCAAACTACATTTTTTGAAGCGTTAAATCTATCTGAATTGAAACTTATTTTTGAGCCACCACAGCCCAAATCAAACTGTAACTAGAATAAAATTAGGATAATTTAATTGGAAGACTGCATTTACCGGTCAATCCCATTCCCAAAAATTCCCTGGATTCTGAGATTAAACAGGTTGGAGGTCTTCTAGGGAGATAATAAAAACTGTCTTGGATGTGATTCTGCATACCCTGCTTTAGGAGAATCTGCTTTAGCAGTGGAGGTGGACTAGATGATCTCCAAAGTCCCTTTAACCATTCTTAAGAGATGACCACTGAAAACATATAATGGATTGGAATAATAGAAGAGATTTACTATTCTCTCTCATTCAGAGGAAATTTTTCATATTCCTAATAAATATTTTGGATTTTCTGTGTGAAGTAGAAAATCTCAAAGAGGCATTTGAGAGCTGGAAGGTGAAATAGAATTAACAGTCTAACAGCTAGCATACTGCTTTTGAGTGTAAGATTTACTCATGTCTTTATTTGTCATCTGATTCACAGCATGCATTTGGATCTCTCTGTTCTGCAGTTTGCCTTTCCTGAACAGTAGGAATCAGAAAACTCTTTGGTTTTTCTTATTTTGCAGATATTTAATTCAAGCTCTGAGAAACTTTTTTAGTAAATTTGTAATGAAACTTGGAAATGCTTTTGGCAGTGGGTCAACATTTTCCACAGGCATCATTGTTGCTATTGTTGGAAAAGTCCAGTGCAGATTTGATGCCTTTGTGTAATGCAGGTTTATGTTTTTGAAAGAAAGGAATCCCGCAGGACTTCTCAGATATATCTGTGGCATGCTTCTGGGGCAAAAGGGCAATGTGCTGTTAGAGCTGTCTGGTGTTGCTTTTGCTGACATTCATCTGGTGCAGCTGAATTTTTGAAACTCTTCAGGTCTGTCATTTAGAATCATTGATAGATGAATGAGTGGGTGGGTTTGGGTAGTGCTGCTCTGCTACCCTTACCGCCCAATGTGGACCTTGCTGGAAGTGCTGTAGTGGCTGTGCATATGCACGGTGTACTGGAGGTGCATTAATCTGGCTAGCACGTGGATTGATGGCAGCATTAGCTGTAGGAGCATGGACTTCTCTGCAGACTGTACACCAGACTTCCTAGTATCATGGGACTGGAGTAGCAGATGTTTGTGTTAATTGAAGCATGTTGAGATATCCTTTACTTGTCTGTGGTGTAGAGATCACTTTAAAATGCCTGTTGAACAGACAGTGTAATTGCTGTGTGAAAGTTTATAAATACTAATGTTACTGGTTCTGATGTTAATGCACTGTTATAACAGCCAAGGGAATATTGGTTGAGCCCCTTTTCTTACTGGAGTTTTTTTTCCCTCCTATTTTGTTTTCAGAAGAGGAACACAAAAGCAAATTCTACAATTCTTCAGAGCAGTCAGAGTATATTTGGTATAAGTCACATTAAAAATGGGTTATCTAAATCTACATTTTCTTGTCTTGAGAGTAAATAGACTGTAACAAGTACCTACAGGAATTTTTAGAGAAGTGGAATGACTTTTTTTTTATTTGTCACCTGCTTGATTAGTAGGGACATCTGTACAGTGCTTGAGACTGTGAAGAGCGTTTAATTCTTATGGACAGTGGAAAGCAAGGAGAGATTCTCTCTGTCACAGGGAGAATGTTTGACTTCTTATGTAAACTCTGCTGTTGCTGCTGTCATGAATGTTAGGATAACTGGATTGCTAAAGTAGTCTCCTTCTTGAGGAAATGACTTGGAGAGCAGAAATGTCTTCCTTTTGTCATTTGAGTATGCATTATGCAGTGCAACCTCTCCGCAAAGCTCTTCTAAAGGAAAGTAAACAAAAATGCCACCCTTACAGACTCTATCTAGGAGATATTCTTCCCTTCTTGTGCCTTAGTGTTATACCAACAATCTATCAAATTGAACTATATGCTTGGGAATACTCAGAGAATCCTGAAAATAGCTTATAAAAATGAGCTGACTGACTGGAAATCTGATTAATAACCCTGTTGGTAGACAAAGCATATCTGAGGTTGCTCTTTCATTGAGGAACAGATGGAGGTCTTGTTACACACAAGTAATTGATTTGTAAACTGATTAATGCTGGGAGTAGGCTTCTGCTTTTAATAGGCATAGCTATTTATGTCTTGATATGCATTAGTATCTACCTAATGACAAGAATTTTTTCAGCACTTTTTCTTCTTTCAAGAGCCTCTTAGCATTATTTTGCAAGGCCTGAGGATCAATGCTTCTATGAACGGGAGTTTTCAGCAGTCCCCATGGATAGCCATTACCTTTCAGAAAGGATGTAACAATGCATGTTCATCCTCCTCACATAAGGCAGTGGCAAGCCTAAATGTTTACTGTCTCTACAAATTTTGTCTGTTGTAAGTTCTTACTTTTTCCAGGTGTAAAGTATGAATCGTCTAATGCTGTTTCTGGAATGCTTGTCACTCTTGCTGGTACAGGCCTTTTTAGATATCACAGACAATTTTAGCATAGTCTTATACAAAGAATGTTAACAACATTGCTTTCTCAACTTCACAAACTCAGTAATGATAAAGATAGTAGTGATGATGATAATAATTACTATTACTTAGAAAAAACTGAAAACATGTAACAACCTCTTGAGTTTCTCTGCAGAATGATTCTTGGTTTCTATATGTTCTTGTGTTATAAAACTGAACTATTCATCTGGGTCTAGTTTTGCCATTTTAAATTCTGAGACCATAGTCAGGGCTTTGATCAAGCACAGAGGAAACAAACAGAGGTCTCAGAAACTTAACTCTTGAATAGATGAAGGAAAATGTAATACTGAGAAGATGATAATGTTACTTGCTGTGCTGGTTCTAGATGAGACCCTCCTAAGATTTATTTTTTGGCAAACTGAGAGCCATGTTGTTGTGAACAAATGTCACAATATCAAGCAGAGCACAGAAGCAAGTGTATTTTAAACTGAAAAGGGACAAGCTTTAAAAAATATTAAGGAAGAGGAGAACAGACAGTTTGCATTAAAAGTAGGTGGCCAAAAACTACTGTGAAAGTACTATGTCAAATGTGAACTGGGCTGTAGGTTTTTACCAAATTAGGTTTGTTAAAAACAAGTTGTGAAAATAAAATGTTGCTTTGTGTACAGAGCTTTCCAACATGCATATTTAAAAACCCTTATTGGTATTATTTAATGAGAAACTGCGTAGTGTCCTAAGGATTTGTATTTGTGTGGAAGGAAGTGCAAGCATAATGAGCATGGTAAAGAAAGTTAATCAGAGTAATGATTATACCAACAAGGTGATAATGTCAGAAGTCCATACAGCACATACCGGAAACTGCATTAAATCTGTGATCCTTTTCTACTTTTTGCTTGTTGGGGAAACAGAGAATTAGAGGGGGAAGATACAAAACTGCTATACAATACGTATGTCTTGATTT
The DNA here is from genome assembly GCF_009819885.2 of Catharus ustulatus. NCBI lineage: Eukaryota > Metazoa > Chordata > Aves > Passeriformes > Turdidae > Catharus > Catharus ustulatus. Next base: position 87,007,072 of record NC_046221.1, read on the forward strand.
AGACTCAAATTTATTAATTCCAAATGCAAACTTGACATTTGAAACCTGTTTTTTTTTTTTAAGTGTTATCAGATACTGAAAGTAATCTTCCAGAGTTTCTCAACACAGATTTATATGTAAACTTAATAGTGAAGCAACGTAGGTAATATTTATCTATTTCTAGCATTCTTCTTTGTATGGCTCAAGGCTTTTTATTTTTGTTCAAATAATAAACATTTCTAATATTTAAAATTAGAAAGGAAATTTTTCTTAAAGAAACCCTCTTTCACTGATTTAATGATATCTATTGTGTATCTGAACTGAATGTTTCTCTTCTTACACTGCAGTAAGATCTTTCCAGTGTTTGAAAATGTGGCGAAGTTGAACCCATTAGTGAGGAGATTTTGCAGAGCACCAAGTCCAAACCCTAACAAGAATTGTAAAATCAGTGTGAGTGTCCTGCAGCGTATACTAATAGGAGCAAGCTTTCCATAAAAATCTGTAGATTTATTTGTTACTGTTTTTGCTATAGGTTTGTACTTCTCACTTGTTCAACTTCCCTTGCATGCAAGAAGGCTGTAGAGGGGCACCCATTATTTTTTCAAGGTTGCTAGTGAAATCTTCCTGCTCAGGTGCTAGACCATTTATTTAATGGAATGATGGCATACAGGTACATCAAGCTGAATTATCAGCTGCATCTCTTATAACAAGGTCTTTATGATACAGAGTTCAGACAGCCTAGATTCAAGTTTAAATTCTGAAGGTTTGAATCAAAAACTGTGATGTCCCATACACCTTTTTAATTTCAACAGATGGGGAATTTATGGCTCCCTAGATATTATAGTCCAGTGACAATTTCTCTATTCTCCTATCTGAAAACTATAATACCCCAACAGTGTGCATGGCAAAGATTAGAGAAATGATGATGATAGTGCTCAAATGTTAGACTTTTTGTTCAACAGCTGGGTAGCCTTTCAGGAGCTGCCATATGCCACTGCCTTCTCTCCTTTCTGCTGTTCACTCAAAAAACTTGCAAGGTATGAAAGGTTAACTTGAGGATAAAACAGTGTACTGATCTTTTTCACAAGCTTCAGTCTTTCATGATATACTGAAGGTTTGAGCATGTAATCCTGACTTGGGCAAAATTCACGTTTGTGTCAGAAGAGGCTTTATAGCTGCAGGATCAAGAAGTCTGGATATTCTGCTTCCAGAGTGGCATATAAAGAAGAGCCTTATGTTGGATTCCTTTGACTTATCATTTGACATTTTCAGATTTCATAGACAAAATCCTAAATCTGTTGTTAGTGAGCAAGTAGTGCTCCAAATGCAGAGTTCTGTTCTGTTTTGTTGAGTCTGCATTGCATCCATCCAAACATTATTTTCCTAATTGCGAGTACCTGAGCCTCATATTTTCCTCAAGTTTAGGAATTTCCTTAAAAAAAATGACCAATTTTTCAAAAGAATTAGGAAATAAAACTCCTCATTGGGAGGGAAGTGATGGTAGTGTTATTCTGACTTCCTCTCACACTCATCACTCTTACCTTTCTGGTCTATAAGGAAAAAGTGAGTGTTTTTAGGCTATTTTAAATGATATAAGCCATTTACTGTAGCACCATGCAAATGTGATAGCACAGAAGAGGAGCCAGGAATTTGTGGGTAAAGCAAGAACATTTTGGGCTTAACGGGAGCACTGAAGGGCAGAACTGGGAACAGAGAGGGGAACTCACCTTTCAACTTACATCTCCTTGCTAGACATGAGCTCAGCCTCTTACATCAGAACAAATAAAACTACCTGTTTTGACTAATCTTCTTAAAAGGTAAAAAAAAAAAGTAAAGGTAAAAAAGGTAGGAAAAAAACCCCAAGCAACAACTCTGTTTCTATTTATTGAAAAGAGAAAGGGGAAAGAGCTGTGATTTAATTATAAGTAGCAGGTAAAATGCACATGCACAAGAAAACCAATCAAACAAAAAACCTCAAAAGAATCTGAAGCCTCTTAAGAGCACTTACTCTTCTAAAATTAAATTTAAGAAGAGAATCAGAATTTCTGAGCTGCAACTATGAGGGATGGAAAGTAGTAGTATGGCAGAACTCCTGTCTTTCAGCTGCTCTTTTATAGTGCTGTTGCTAGAGATCACAGCACAGCCTGAAAGGCCAAAGACTATGACAGTTTAGAGCTTGGGGGAGAATACATAGCATTGCTTTTTTCTTTGCTTATAAGATTCCAAACCCATACTATCACTTTTCCTCTTAAATCTTATCTCCTTGAAGGCATTCTTGCCTCTGCCATTTTGTTTAATCTATGTCACTGAATGCAGCTGGACTGAAAAATGGTATTAAAATAGCTAGTTCTTTTCAGTTACTTCAATTGACAATCTATTCTCCCTGTTTATAAATCTGTTCTCTGTACATCTTTGTTCAAATTGAAGTTGGTAAACTAACCTTGGAAGTTTCAGCATTTAAACTTGGAGGCTTACATTCTCAAGAATGTAGAAAAGGGATAGAGAAATAGAAAAAAAATAATCAGAAAGTAAAACCAACTCCAAATAAAGCTTCTGGGCACAAAAGAGGAAAAGATTCTCTTAATAGAGAGATTGACAGTGCTTGGTAGTTTTGCAGTGGAGTGCTGATATTGACACAGGGCTGTTATTCAATTTTCCCATATCAGACTGTTAAATTAAGAAATGTTCTATGGATGACACTTTTCATCATGTGAGTTGTATTCTATGGAGTTGCATGAACTTGGAGATTCTCAAAATACCATGCTAAAGAACTATTATGCTATTGATAATGAGAGGTTTTATAAATACACAAATGTGGGAAGATCAAATCATGGGTCTGAATGTGCTAAGGAAAAATAAATGAGGAAAGTCACTTCATTTACACTTATTTAAATTTATTTTGCACTGTATCACACTTATTTTCAAAATAAACCTGTAATTTCTACCCAGTCTCCTGCTTGTTTTGGGTTGATTCCAATCTGCTCCCCATGCTGCAATGTTTAAGCAGTGCCTTTCTGGCTGTTCAAATTGTATTTTCATACATTAGCTGTCAGATAAGATGCCGTTTTATGTCTGAAGTTACACCATGCCTCAATATTTTATGTTGAGCGCCTAGCACAGAGGCTGGATAGACACATAGGAAAAGTTTTATACTTAAAAAAACCAGTTGCAGCTGGTTCTTGGCAAGCTCCTCTGTCATTTTTATAGGCAGAGCTGTGTGTCTTTGTCCTGTGCCTGGAAGTTTGAGGGGAGCTCTAACTGCCACTAACCTCATTTAAGCCCAACTACTTTTGTTTCAAGGATCTACCTGTCAGAGTTCTGTCTGATAATAAACTAGTTCAGAGTGATCTTGTGGGAAACACTGGCTTGATCATAGCAGCATGTTTCTCCCTTTAAATCTGCACCCTGGCTTGCAGTATTATCTCAAATGGAAAGCAAATAGTAACTTGGCTGATGCCAAAAACCAGCATTAAAAAAATTAAATAAAGAAATAAAAAATTCAAGACCAAAATACCATGTTGCGTAGTTTTTGACTAAATTTTAGTAACTTGGTTATATTTCAGAATTTTCACTGCTTCCTGAGCATCTCAGCTGGAAGCATGAAACTATTCCAGTATAAAACAGTACTCTTGTGAGACAGATCATTTCAGTAATGCATCACTGTATCAGATGTGCAGAGGTACTAATGAGCAGAATAAGAAAGACAGGATTTTTTTGTTTGCATATATGCTTATTCATATGGGAAAAACTCATCAAGTGTACATAGTTTTTCCAGCTGAGATACTTAGCCATGCAGTGGGGTTTTTTGATACTTACTTCAGCAAGTAGTTATTTGTACAATTTTAGGTAAATTTTGTTTTCTTATTTATACTAACATTATTAACAATGCCAAACATTGTGATTTGGAGTAATGTTAAAGGAAGAAAATGGGAAAGACCTGCCTATGTTATAAAACCAATAAGCTTATTGGAACCAGTCTAATGAGCACAGGACAAAACAGTGATTTATATCACTTTCAGTCTCCTTTAGGGTCTCTCTATGACAGTTACAGCATTTCTTCCTGGAATCCCAGTGACAAAAGACTGGTGTTTGCTCTTTGGACCAATGAGAAATCCTACCTCTGTTTGGTATTATGTAATCTTTATTGGGAATGGAACACTAACAAGATGGCTGAATCTATTGAGAAGCAACATCTCCAAAATGAAATGCTTGTTCAACCCTATTCCCAAACATACAGAGTAAAGGCTTAAAACAGTAAAAAGGAACTTAATCATTAGTCAATTCTAATTGTAACCTCAGTTTTTTTCTATAATTATTTGTTTGTTTCTTTTTCTCCAGCTAATTTCCAGTTGTGGATTATCTGGATTCCTGTGGGATCTCCTAATCTATATGTTTCCTTTCTTGCCTAATCATGCTTGTTGACTCTGAGCCGTCTGTAGTTTCCCATTTCTCTGTCTGGTTTTAGACTATCAGATCTTCAATATTTTCAGAAGAGTTTCCATTCTGGGGCTTAACCATGAAAATGATAAATCATTTCCTGCTTTACTGGAGATTGATAAGGGACACTTTCCAGTAATCACCCCCCCTTTTTTTTAATCTGGAATAGGTCTTCGGCTTTTGTTGTTTGGTTATTCTCTGGTTTTTCATTCTTTAGTCATGGGCAAACACTTGAACATACATTCTAAATTGATGAAGAAAACTTTCTGAAAACTGTGGAGTGCTTTTTAAACTCCAACATGGTGGTCTTTCAGGGACTTTCAGGGTAGGGAGGAAGCTGTTAGAAGCCTGTGAGCAATCATTAAAAGACAATTATAGAAAGGTTCAAAACTAGCTGAAGACTACAACCTGATATTTTTTTAGCCTAGATGAGAATTTTGATAATGAAAAAAGATGAATTCTGTGAGCTAAGTGAGCTGTAATGATCAAAGCAAATGAATCTGGGATTATTTCTTAAAATCTCAACCATCTTTAAAAATTTCTTTAATAAAGCATTTTGATTTTTTCTTCTAGAATGACTTGTGGTTGTCAAAATGTACCTCAGGAACAAATGCTTTCCTTTTTTTTATTTGAAGGGTGCTTCAAAATATATGATGTTAATTTCATTATTCATTGTGAGAAATGAAAATGTCTGATTTTGGCATCAATTTCACACAAATGATGTCCCTGCTACGGGTAGAATGATGCTTCTGTTTGGCAGGTCCATAGCTAGGTCGTTGAGGCAGTGAATTTGTTTATTTCATGGGATGAGGACAAGGCACAGCAAAGGCTTAAACAGAAACAACAGTGGCTTGTGGTTCCTGGACTGGTGCTATGGAAGTGGAGGCAGGTGGATGGCACTTCAATGCAATCATTGAGCATCAATTGAACACTAGAAAGTGAATACTGAAACCCAAAATCTTCATTACTAATTTGAAATAGCTTTTTTTTTTCCTTCCCACCTGATGTTATGGTTTAGGAATGGTACTTCCCAGTTCAGTGTCCTCACTGAGACTCCCCAAACCATGTGCTGCTCTTGGTTCCCTGTTTTCTCCTCCCTCTTCCCACTGTGGCAGCATGAAGCTGATAATTGGAGGTGAAAAAGGCAAAGATTATGGGTTGAAATACTATTTTACTGGAAATGGCGATGAGATAAGAAACCAAATAGCAACAGCAACAACAATAATGACAGAGGGCATAAGAAAAGAACTGACTCACACTAATAAACCCACCAAAAATAGACAATACCAGATGTCTCCCTCCACCACATTTTCTTGACGATGATGACTCCCTTTACCCTGGAAGAGAGTCCCTGTCCCCTGCTCTAATTATGACTAATATGGTATAAAATAACCCCCATGTCCTAGTCATGCCCCTTCCCAGCTATAGCAAAAAATTAGCCTTGTCCTGAGTTAATTCCTGAAGGTAGTGTACCTGGATTTTTACTACGAATCAACTAAAAATTACAAGTATAAATGCATATGCATGGAAGACCATGAGAGGAGCAAGTTGCTCCTAATGAGCTCAGAAGATGTAGAAATGAATTCTGCAAAAGATGAAAGATGGGGCTGGTGACCCAGGAGAAGTGTAGAGTAGTTGTCTGATCTTGCAAGGATAGACTTAGGAGAGCCAAGGCTGTCATTGAGTTAAATCCAGTAAGGAATGTTAAGAGAAACAAAAGATTCTACAAGCACCTCAGCAGCAAAACTGAGACTGGGGCAAACATGGTCCCACTGCTGAATGGGCATGGGGAACTTGGGAAAAATGACATGGAAAAGGCCAAGGCACTCAGTGCTGCCTTTACCTCAGGTTTTGCTAGCAAGATGAGACTTCATGAATCTCTAGCCCCCAAGAACCACGGGAAAGTCCAATCTTTTCTTTCACTCCTATTTTTTCTTATTTGTCCTTATGGGGCAGCATCTAGTGTATCTCACCCTTGGCCTTTCTTCCTCCCTGAGTTGCAAACAACAGTCTGTTCCAACCAGATCTAAATGCCAGCAGTGGATGTGTATAACATTTCCCTGACTTCTAAGTGGCAAACTAAAAAAGGCTAGTGTTGATAGCAAGAATGTGTTTGTTGCACTGGCACCATCATGGACACAGAATGTAGCCAGGCAACAGGAAAACAGGGCTTTCATTTACCAGACAGGACACAGAACAATCTCTAGATGTTCTTCCCTCTTCTTTGAAACAGGGAAAGCAATTTCCAAAAGAATATTGTGCAGAACATGCAAAATCTGGCACAGGGGAAATTTCTGTCACAAGAAATATTCAGAAGTAGGGGTAACATAGGTATAAACACATACTCAGGTTCAGGTAACACGATTATGAATGCTCACTTGCAACCAGCCTACAACAAAACAGATCATAAGTCATGGGAAAAGTGCTTTGGGTGGAAAATAAATAACATATGAGCGAAGAAAAGGCAGTCTGAACCACTTGAACCTGGATGTTGTCATAAAAACAGAATGCATTTTGGTTGCAGTCTAGGCTTAAGATACGATTTTTATTCTTGATTTTATTATTTTACTTCAAAAAAAATCCAAACTTGGTCAATATTTTATAAACATTTTGTATAATTTCCCTTGCCATGAAGAATAACTTCAGTGATATTAATTATAAATTATGCTTGATTTTCTTTCATTTTTGCTGAAATTCTTTTTAAAGAGCATCAAAATATATAATTTTGATGAACGTTTATTGCTAATGTGAATTAAATCAAGATACATAGTGGGTGATGTCTCTCTAGTTGGAGTTACAGTTAGAAGGTTGTATGACCACTGGACCAGACCTGCTGTACTGTCTTTGCTCCAGCCTGCAGTGGGTGCCTGCAAAAACCTAAACTTGTAATGAGAGTTCCTTTGAAAATTTTCTCAACCATTGGAATCCAGGAATTTCCTGAGATGAAGGTAGGGTCCTGGATGAGTTTTTATCCAACCTTAAGCTGTCACAGGGGATTTGTAAAGTGGGGCAACCACAGGAAGAAAATCACACCATTCAGTGACAGAAATTTTCATAATAATTAAACAATTTTCTCTGTTTTATTAGGTTTTCTAGCACAAAATAGAATAATGTACTACCAGCAGGGCAGATTTAATCAAGACCTCACTTCCCTGAGGGATATTTTCATATCAATTTCACCCTGTGACATTTAACTCATTTTTTGTATCTTTGTTGTCCTATGGAAGAGAGTTCTACACCTCATCGTGGGAATGAAGAACTTCAGGGTTTAAATCCTTAAATATTCTTTATAATTCAAATAACAGTGAATACACTTTAACTTCACTTTTTAAAATCAGTGAACAATATTCTCTGTGCACCTTTCTCATGATTGTATATCTATTATCTCCGTCCTCAGATGCCTTTTTTCTGAGCCTAAGGAATCAGTCTATTTAATCCTACTCTGTAAATAAAACATAAAAATCTGGAGGTCTTTTGTCTCTTTTCTATGCATCTTTCCTAGATTTACTTTCAAATTTGAAATTGTGGGTTGGGACAGGATTACAAAAAAGTGTTCAAAACAAGGGGGTAAATGGATTTGCTCCATGGTACAAGGATGTTCTCTAGTGTTTTGTACTTCTTTTAATTTATTATTATTTTTTTTTTAATTATTGTAACTCAAGATCTTGGTTTTGAATAATAATGTTCAGTTCAGAGCTCATCAATGAATACATGAAAATAAATATTTTATCTATTTAAGGTATTCTTTCCTGATGCTTTATTAAAAATGCAAATTAAATTCAATATAGATAACTAGCCATTCAGATGTATAAGGGTTTCCTAGAACTCTATGAAGTCAGTTCTTTGCTAATCTCAGTAACTGGGTGTCTTTAGCAAGCATTGTCACATAGTTATATACATTTCCCTTTTCTGCATCTCCTAAGGATCAGTTCAGCATTTATGAGTTCTGCCATAGATTGCTGTGTATTTCAACTACTTATATCCTCCCCCCTGAAAATCTATATACCACATGGATATAATCCATTATCTATAATCCATATACCTACCCACTTACTTTTTAACATCTTAATTCATTGAAGAACCTTCCCTCAAGCCCTCACTTTTGTTATCATCTATTAATCCAGTCAGTATCTCTGTGGCTGGGCTCTGAGGATACTACAGGAAACACTGGCAAAGATATTGCTAAAGGTAAGGTAAAACAGTGGGCAATGTTTTCATCAGAGAAGGCAATCAGGTTGGAAAGGGGTGATTTTTCCTTGTCAGATCCATGCTGGTTGTTTCCTTGCAAATTTGCTAGAGAATGATTTTGCAGTGTTTTCAGTCCTCTCCTTCAGTACACTTAGATGCTGATCTGGTCCCATGGACTTGTATAGTTAGTTTAATTATATTCAGTTTGGATGTCTCCTAACTCTGATCTTCCTCTGCATTTAGTAATGCTTTGCTTCCACAGGCTTTGCCAGTGGAAGCTCGGAGATATTGCTCTGGGCAGTTTACACCCAGCAGTCAGGGTGGATGAATTCATACACTAGGCCTTGCATCACTGTTCACTCTTTATTATTTATGATTCAGTTTTTGATAATTTGCTTGATACAGACATCAGCACTGATGGTTTCTTGTATCTTCCTGGAGCTCACTTTAGAAATATGTATTAAATTTGCTGTTTTCCAGACCTCAAGTACCAAAGCAGTTTTAAGCTGAAGGTCATACAATGCTTAATAGTTCAGCACTTTCCTCTCTGAATTACTTTAAATATTCTTGAACAACTAACCGTGCTGAAAATGTGTTGCTTTTCATTTTATCTGTATTCTGTAACCTCTTGTAACAACTGTGGTTTGAGATGAGAGTTTTTCATCAGCAGCCCTGCATACTCTGGCATGAGAACTTCCTAGAGCTCTGCCATGATAAACTTGGGCAGGGGGACAAATATGGGGGTTTTTGTGTGCCTTAATCACTTCTTTGATCTTTTACTGCTGCTTTGAACTGTCAAGAGTTCTGCGTTTAATGTGTTTGAAGGACTTATTTGTAATATTTATGACTTTTGTAAATTATTCTTCTGTGCTTTATTTTCTTCATTTTGTCACTGCTTCAGTTTTTTGAAAGATGCTTACTTCCTTTTGTTAGTTACTTCTGTCCTGTTATTAATCTGTTCCAAGTTGCCCTTTGCCTCAGTTAGGTTTTTTTTATTTTTTTTTTCTTTTCCTTTTTGCAAGGTAGTGTTTATGTGCCTCCAGCTAGGTATCCTTAAATGCTGCCTGCAAAACATCTAACTCTCAGCTGCCTGACCTAGCACTTTCTTATCACTTTCTTCATCCTGAAGTTCCCCTTCATGAAGAAAACATGCTGTAGTATCCAAGTATATATTGGTTGCTGTTACAGTACTATTCCTGTGTACTGCTCAGAACAAAGTCAAGAGCTGCTTTATCACTGTTTAGCCTTAAGTTGCTTTATAAAAACACTGATTTTTGTCTAAAAATTTACTCTTACTGCCAGGCTATAGTGTTATCCCTGTCCAGATTTTATGAGGGTGGCTGAAGTCTGCTATTCCTACTCCTTACAATATGTGTTTGAGGAAGCTACCTTTTGCTCTGGAGAGGATACCCATCTATGCACCCAAGTCTCTTCCTAGCAGGCCACTGGAGAGAGGTTTTCCATTTTATCTTTCTGCTTCTATCCTTATTTTCTTTCCATAATTAAGTTTCAAGATGATGTATAGCGTGGGCTATGGATCCCTCTAATGTGTTTCAGCTTCTTTTGTAAAACACATGATGATCAAATCTCTACCTAACTTCATTTTGTTGGCATCTTTGCTCCCATACATTTTTATAAGGAGAGAGAACCCAGCATGAGATAATTTTCTTCTCCTGCTCACTCACCTGCTATGATATCACTGGATTACCTTTCTTGGGCATAGTACTGTTCTGGAGTGTTCCTGGAGGTCATCTCAACAGATTCCTTTATACCTTTATTTAGTTCTTCAACAGTTCAGTGCTCTCCCTTTGCCTTTGTCAGTGTTTAGAAAGAACCCAACTGCAGCATGTAATTTTGTCAGAAAAGACCAAAGGATGCTTCTTCTGTCTGCTCACTAGGGCACATATTCATGTGTGGTAATGAGATACCCTGCCCATATATAGCATATTTATTCTGTGTGACTGCTGCTAATATTAGCTAGTGCCCTCTCTTCATCCAGTCTTCTTCCACTTGTAGTGTTTGAGGACCATGCATGAAACCTGCAATGTGAGAAAATAAATTAAAATTGTGTTAGCTTCTTTCGCTAAGATACAAATAAATTCCCTCTGTACTCCCTGTGCAGCAAAATATGTTTGCCTCTTGTGTGCAGAAAGAAACCAACCTGTTGACATTTTTGGTTTGCTCTGTGTTGTTTTGATTTATACAAGTTCATATTGCAGTTTGAAATTGAATCAGATTAGCATTTGTGGAGAACTGACCTCCTAAAATAGACAAAACTTTGATAAAGGATGTTATTGTGGTGGCAACAGTGGGAGGGATTTCCAAGCATGCATTTTTATGTTCAGGCTGTTACCAAATCAGAATTGTTATCTGTTCTCTGCCTTGCATTACATCTGCATTAAACAGCCCCCTCCCCCACCCTCCCCCCAGGATTCTTAAGATACCAGTCTCTCTTCATTAAACCAAGAACAAGAACCAAATTATTGAGATTCCTGCTTGGCTTATCACATTTGGAAAACTGGCATCCCTTTGACAATAAGACATGACAAGCTACATCTATACTAGAAAAATAATATGTGTTAGAAAATAACTTTCAGCTAACACAACATCAAACATGATTTTTCATTTAATTTAAATTGAGATTAAAAAAATTTATTGCAAATGCATGACTCCATTTATTGAGACAAGTTTGTGGCCTTTTATGCTACAATTACTGTATACTAGAACTTGCTACTGTGAATATTAGGAAGCCTTTGTGGATTATGGACGGGCTAGGAAAATGTGCTAATGTAGTTAACAAATTTGGAGAGTTAGTTCCACTACAGAGGAGTTCATGGGTATGTATAGAAGGGAGGAATTTAGTGTATGAGTAAAACATTAATTCCAAAGTGCCATTAATCCAGTGCAGCACTTTGTTTCTAGTAGATTTGTGACACTGGAGTAAGAAAAGATGAAAACTAGCAAAGAAAGTTATATGTCTTCCTCTGTCTCTTCCTTTTTTTTTCCGTACTGGTATGATAGCTTTTATTTTTCATTACTTTTAGTTTAGATGCTTTCATATTCTGTTAATGGAGCTGTGTTTAGTTCCAACTGTAAGGGGGGCAGTTGCTACTCTAAAAGGAGGCAAACAGCCATCTCATTTTGTGGTACGCCTTTTTCTTGTATCATGTTTTAATGTGCTTCAATATTGATATTACTGGTTTTACTGTTACTGTTGTTGCTAGTTCTAGCAGTTTATCTTTTAGAGAATGCATAATATTCTTGCCAAGGGCATTTTTTTTTTTTACTGTGCAGGAGAATTAATTTTGAACAATTGAGGTTTTTTTGCCTGAGGACATTAGCCATCCCTACAAAATTATTGAGATGTCATTTAATTGTCTCAGAAAAATGACCAAAAAAATACAAGATCCAGCTCATACATACATTCAAAATTTTAGTTCTATTGTGCTACTCTAATAACTTTGTAAAATCAAAAGTTTTTTCCAGTCATGCACAGAATACTTCTCAAAAAGCTGCCTATGTTATCTTATTTTCACCCCAGTCACTTTGTGATTGTGTGTGTGAAACAAAAGTACCAGGTTTTTTATACAAATAAAACAATTGATTTTTTTTTTCTGTACTCTCATTTTTACAAAAAAAAACTTACAGTAATTTCACGAATACAAGCCGCAGCCATTTGACAAAAATTTTGGTGGAAACCCGGAAGTGCGGCTAATAGTTGGGGGCGGCTGATATGTGAATAATTTTCTGACATTTACAACCCCAGACGTGCCAGCCAGGGCGCCGAGCCAAGCACCTGCCAGTAAAAGCCGGCATTTCGCAATTGTTACAGTGTTACTGTGTTGCCCTGGCTCCCTGCAGGCAGCACGGGGGGCGGGGAGAGAGGCGGGAGAGCTCTCTCCTTCCCTCCTCTGCCGCAGCCCGGGGGAGAGACGGGGGGGGGGGGCCCGCCATTGCCGCGGTTCGGTGACAACGGGGGGGGGGGGGGGGGGGGGGGGGCGCGTGCTGCCATTGCCGCGGCCTGGGGAGGAGAGAGGGGGGCCGCGCTGTCATTGCTGCGGCCCGGGGAGGACGGGGGGGGGGCGCGCCGCCATTGCCGCGGCTCAGGGAGCCGACGGGAGCCCCGCGCAGCCATTGCCGCGGCTCGGGGAGGAGGCGAGGTGCTTTGTCCGCGCCCGCTGGCGGCGCCATGGGCGCGGGAAAGCTCCGTCCCCGCCCGCCGCCGCTGCCGTAGGAGCGGGGGAAGCTCCGTCCCTGCCTGCCACCGCGGGGCAGCGCCGACCCTGGGTGACCGAGCCCAGTGGCAGTGGCGGGTGGACCCGAGCGGCAGCGCCGGGCTGGGCCACCTGGCCCCGTCAGCAGTCCCTAGCGGGCTGAGCCTGCACAGCCTTAGCTCAGCCAGTAAACCCCGCCCTCCCGCGGTTCTGTTACTAATTGCACGCGGGTCCTCGCTGCGAACGACAGAGTGGCTTATATTCGGGTGCGGCTTATTTATGGACAAAAACCGAAATATTTGCCAACACCCAGAGATGCGGCTTATACTCAACGCAGCTTGTATTCGTGAATTTACTGTACTTTGCTCATATTTCCCTCTCTAGCAGAGGAAGATTTCAGTCTGAATGGTGGAGGTTTCAGAAAGTTGGGAAGTTCCAAGAAGAGTAAGAAGCAGATTATTTTACTAAAGGTGTATTAATTAGCTATAAAAATGTGTGTTAATGGATATTCTTCATTTTCACTCTGATCCAATTTGTTGTGTAAGAATAGGAGCAGGCATATATTTTTGGAAGCATGATTAAAACCAATGAAAGTGACAAAGTGTCCATCAGAATCAATACTTTTAAGAGTTAATTGTTTCCCTCAAACTGATTTCTGACAAATGGAGAGCATAGTGGATGAAGATATTCACATTGGATTTTACATGATTTGGAGCACACAAACTTTCACCAAAAAAAGTACAAACTGGAAGCAAAAATGGGCAAACATATATATAATAATCTAATTTTAAAATAACATAATTTTTATATATACATGTATGTAATGTATTGCTGTAATGTACACAACCATGTAATAATCTCAACATGGAATAATATGACATTCAGATTTTTAGGGTGGTTTTTTTCCGCTGTTTCTCAGTGAAGTGGCTTGTCCTTGCTTGCACGCAACTCACACTGAAATTTATTTGCTGCAGTTCACTGTAGTATAGATTTTGTGGGATTAATGGGAAGTTGTTTTTAACAGAACTGCAACTTTTGAAATAATTTTGGTTTAAAAGAAAAAAGGTCTCTACCTATGAATTTTGTATGGAGTAGAGAAAATTGTGGGGAAGGGAGAGTGACAGGTTATGGCTCCCTATTCTCTAAATCCCTGTCCTGCTGGTGAGGAGGAGGTAGAGTCCAGAGTGAAGGGATGAATTTGATCCTGTGAAAAGCTGGTTGTGGTGGGAAACTGTTTTAGCTATGTCTGTTTCTGACCATCAGACTCTATTCTTAATTGTCAATAAAATGAATTCATGAGAAAGAAGCTGGGTGGGCATCTGGCAGCCACCCAAGCTGCCTACATTCTGGCATACTTTCTAAATGTACACACATTTCAATTTCTGTCCTACTTTCCCTCTGCTTTTTCCAGAAACTGACAGATTAGTATTGAAAATATCTGAATTCAAAGCACCACCTTTAATAGAGAATTCTGATAGTCTGGATGAATGTAGCCCAAAATTGTGCTATTTCTAGGAACATGGTTAGGAAAGAATAAATTTTTTTGTCCAGTCTTAATCTTGGTGCTGATGTGAAATTTCTATTGCACTTGAGGAGAGGGTTATGTAGGTTCCTCAGTCACAGTTAAAGGCCAGGCCAAAAGGATGTGTCTGCTCAGGCTTTACTTGCCATACAGAGCAAGCAAATTTTTTGTTCTTTTGTTTTTGAGCTGGGTTCTTTTTTATTTGTGGGTTGGGGGTGGGGTGGTTTGTTTGATTTTTAAAATTATTTTTACTTTAATTTTCATTTTTTTTTATTTTGCTTGTTGTTTGTTGTTTGGTCAGTTGGTTTTGCTTGGGGTTTTTTAAGGAAATGAAGATTGTCTTCTATTTTTTCCCCTCAAGAATACTGAGATATATTCATTTTTATATACCTTGCACTTAAAATAGAAAATTAATTTTGATTATTTGAATTTTATTTTTTTTACTTTGCAGTTTTGTAGAGGTGCTCTCAGAGCAGCCTGATCTGAGTTTCAAACCCATTTCACAATTCACAGTAAAAACTAAAATGAATAGACTTTGATCTAATTCTTAAGTTCTTCAGTGTTTCAGACATATGCTAAGGGGGCTTCATATTCTAAACTGCTGCATGGCTGTCCCTTTTCTGTAGTGGATATTAAGGATATTTACAAGTTTTTTGCCTTTCTTCTGTTCTATTTAGACAAACTCGCTTTGATTTTGGAGGGCTTTGCTCCAGTAAAAGCTCTGGGATTTGTAGCACTGACTGAAAAATATTTTCAGGAGAAAAAGCATTGGAGAATTTTTAAGAAATAATTCCTAGTAATAGATTTTACATAGTTTCTGTTTATAAACTAGCTTCCAGTATAAACCACTGCTAAAGAGCTAAGAGCTATAACATACTCATCAGGGGACAAATTGTTAATAAGGTGTAATTTGAAAGGGGAAAGATGATGATATCTGCAAAAGGAAATAAGAGCCCCAAGGCTGCATAGAAGTGCCTTATTACCAGTTGCACTGGGCATTCTGTTGAATGAGTTTTATTTATCATGTTCTTATAGTTACTTCCACCAAGCTTTCGGCAACACTGGAAGAAAAATACCAAATACAATATTGTTCTTCTAATGGAGCAATCAAAGAGTTTCTAAATCAAGACATATGGAAAACAGGCTGCAGGAGTACAAGAATATTACACAGCTGTTTCAGAAATAAATTTTTCAGTTGGCCTCCCTTTGTGAGATATTTACTAAAATTCCTTTGTGTCATTGAAATTTAGGAGATACTTTTCTTGAAAGGATCTGAATCTAAAAGTTGAGTAGTTTCCTACAAGTCTACAAGGTCAGCTGGGAGGGAAATTGGAGGGAAAATTTGCAGGTGAATTATTAAGATGTGATGATTCAGTGACTACTCTTATAAGATTACTTGTCAATGTTGGATGAGATAAACACCTTTATATGTAACAGGGGTGTGTTTTCCCTCTAAGCAAACTGTTCCATTGTCCCTGAAAAAGTGGCCAATTTGAATCTGAATGTTTGTCTTTTAGAAATTGGATAGAAATCACCCACCCATTTCATGTTGCTGCTACGAGGTTGCTAGTTGTCAGTGACCTCTGCTAATTAATAACTTGAATGATGTTCAACATATAACCTAGAAGTGCAAAGTTCCGTGTACCATTGACATTGCTCCAGCTCATTCAGTTGTGTCAAAACAAGAGAGAAGGGCACTTATATTCAGGCTTTTTCGTAGCCTCACTGTTCTCTCAAATCTTCATGATGGAGGTGTGATTTAGAGTTGGATTATGGAACCCCTGGTTCTCACTGCATCTTCCACTGTGGTTGGAGTACATGATGTTCCCTTGAAGACATTTTCATTATCTGAGCAGATAACCTCCTTAGTCCTGAGGCTTCTGTTTGTCTTTCTCACCCTTGATTTCTGTATAATTCAGCAGTGCAGCTACACTCCAATGATTTTCCTATTAGCTATAGGTTCAAGATTTCTGATTTTAATAAGCATCTTTTGCATTTTGTGTCTAATGAGAATTTTTTTTGGCCTGCTGGGGTTTTTTTGTCCAACTCCACAGCTCATGATATTATCTATATGTTGATGACTCTCACTTATCTGCCTCTCTACTTTTAATTCTTCTCCATATTCTTGTTATTTTGTTTTTCATGTTATTTTAGCATTTTTCAGATTAAAGCCAATGATTTTAAACTAAGCATAACAAAAATTAAAATTTCCTTATTCTGTCTTTCCCTTTGTGAACTGTCAATTGTGCTGTCGTCAACTGTGTTGCCAATTCTCCGGAAATTTTTTCTTTTCTTCTTTTCTTACTGTGTTCAATTTTGCCCAGTCCACTTTCTAGATGTCTTATAAATTTACGTGTTATCCTTGAATGGAAAGGAGAATACTTATTCTTGATTTTCACAATCAGCTTTCTGGGCAATTAACTTAAGCAGAAGGGTGTAGAATATGTGTCTCCTTGCTGTGGAAACATGTATTTTTTTCATTAGCTTTTCATTGGACAACCTGCATGAATTGGTGGCTCTTGCATTTCATCTGTTGTTAGCATTCTACTTCCTCTGTGCTTTTATTTATCTAAAATATTTTTATCTTTTTTGTTTGCATATTTTACAGAAAAAAAAAACCATTTTAAAGTACCTTCAACAGATTTTTTTTCGCTTGTGAGATACCATTTATAGGTTAACTTTAAAAATATTTTTATTATTGTAAATAGCAGTTGTAAAGCATAGCATTTTCTCTAGAACTGTAGATGGGTGTTACTGTTAACAGAATCAATTATGTCAGAATCAGCTGCAATCCCTAAAGCCTAATGGCAAAGTCATTTAAATAAACAAATAAAAAAGACAAGTGCACATTGTGGTGAAGTTTTTCTTCTCTTCCTAATGTGACATTATGTACAAAATTATATGCAAACATACATTTTTTGTAGTGTCAGTTTTTCAGTATGACTTAGAAGGTGCTATAAATTTCATCCTCCAGTGTATTTTTCAGGTTCACCTGTGGTTTTTCAGCTCATACCTGGAAGCTGTAATACAGCTGTCTTTGACATCCCAGGGAAAGGTACAATATGTTGGCTGTGTCTCTCAGAAATTATTTCAGAATGGTTTTTGATTTGCAGGAGGGAAGTTCTCAGAAGTGCCCTGGCTTCCTTGGCTGCCTGTGGCTGAAAGTTGAGGGAGGATGATTGCTGGGCACCCCACATCAGCATGGTGTCTTGAGCAGCAAGTGAGCATCAGGCCCAAATTCCAATGCTCTCTCTTCCTTTAAATTTCCATGCAAATTCTTAGCAATGAACATGTGGGCAAGAAAAAAAAAAAAAACAAACAAAAACCTTCTGCCTGTGCTCAAAGTCCCAACCAATATTTTATGGCACTCCAGAGGACTATTCTCACCAATTACTTTTTTTAACCTTAGGGGCTTGAGAAGTATGAAATTATATTGAAATTCCTTTCAGTTCATTGGAATAAAGAGAATCTTGACATATTAAGATCTAAAAGTTAAAAACGCTATTTGGAAAAAAAAAAATAAAAAATGTTGCTTTCAAAAGGTCTTGATGCCTACTAAAATGATCTTATTTGAAAAAAACCCAGGAAACACTTCAAAACTCAAAGACAGATGTTAAATCTTAAAGGATTCATATGTAATTTATTCAAAACATTAAATTTACTGTATGTAGTATAATTTCAGAATGTACATTAAAGATGTGTTGTGAAATCTCATTCCTACCTGCTGAATGGCTGCCAAGTTTGGTAGTGCAAGAACATTTTGTTGTTTTACCCCTTCAGCACAATTCTGCATTCAATTTTTAAATGTCCATAAAAACTGTAAAACCCTCAAAATGCCAGATTGGAGCAATAAAAACTTTGAAAGTCACAGTGCAACAGTTTTGGGTTTTTTTAATAACTCTCTGGGAACAGGATTGAAAATCTTAGTTCCAAACATACTCAAGTTTAGAGCTGCTAGCTTCTACGTTTGGAACTTCATTTTCCTCTCTAAAACTGTGTCTGTTAAGTGTAAAGCAAATGGATATTTTGTGGCATTTAGAAATCCTTGCAGAAGACAGAGGGAAATGCACGGGTGGATGGGTAGCTGGCATTTTTGAAAGTTCAGTCTTGGGCAGAGTCCTGTGTCATTTAAATCAGTGGAGTGACCCAACACTGAGGGTTTTTTAAAAGTCTTAGTAACTCTTCTTCTTAGGATTCTTCTCTAATATGGCTAATTTATTTTCTTTTATCATATTAGCTCTAACAATTTTCAACAACTGTTTATTTGCATAATCAGTAAATAAGATGAATAAAACTTTGGCTGCTTCTTGACTTGGCAGGGTATGTACTTCTCACGTTTTTATATACTTCAGGCTAGTATATTTGGAATAAAATTAAGTTGACATCAGCTCCTTGAAGCCATATAAAGCTTCAGATATTACTTGGTTTAAGTACAGAATTATATATCTATCAGGGGATCTCAGTTCTGACTGAATTCCAAAGCCTGGAAAATTCAAGCATGATTTTATGTTTATTTCCATACATTTCGCAGTGCTTACTTTATAATAAACTGTAATTTTTAAACTGTGGATGAACAGTAAAAGCTGATTCTGAACAAATGAAAACACACATGATGTTATTTCCAGGAAAATTGGCTGTTACATGTGGCAAAAAAAACTTGGAGGCAAAATAATGCAGTGACTGTAGCCAATTAGTAAAGTTGTCCATATGGTGCTGGACTTCTTCTATGAGCTGCTGGCCTATCACTTCTTCTGAAAGCCTAACCAGAATGCCTTAAATCCTCAGAAACCAACTTTTCCTCTTTTCTTGTGAGCCAGAAGGGGGAGCTATATTAAAAGGAAGCCCCTTTTTAATAATTTACTCTAATTTTTCATTTAGAGAATGATAGTTTCCAAAGATATTTGTCAGGAGCCTATTGGCAAGATCGGCAGCTCCAGCAGGAATGGCTGCAAGGATGGGGGTCATGACTCTGTGGAAAACAAGGAAAATGGCTCCTGGGAAGCAGAGACAGGAATAAATCTTCCCTAAGTGGCTTTACATATTTGCTGGAAGCAAGGATGTCATTATACCAAAGCATGCCTTAAAACTGGTAACCATCAAAACCACCACTAGCTCTGCGGCTGCTAATTTGCTGCTAATGTCTTGCTGATGTGCTGCTCCGTGGCTGCATTCTTTCTTTGGGTTTACAATCCCGACACTTCCTTTATGGCCTCTTTAAATTCAGCTTTTGGAATCCAACGTGCAGAGCTAATTAGGCAGGCTGTAAGACACCCTTGCCAAACAAGTCAAAACATTCTGAAGCCATTCCATGGCTGGACTTGATGTGAACAGTAAGGCGATATTGCTCACGTTTGTTGACATATATTATTATGGTTATTGCCATTTTACCCCACGTCCCCAGAGTATTGTTTAAATACATGATACAAGAGATGAAAGCAAGCAGATAGTGAAAAAAGGGGGAGAAAAGGAAATACCATGTAGTTGTTAGTTTTTGGCATTGTGTAATTAAACCATCTTCTTTAATGTTATTTTTGCCAGTATCTAATTAGCAGAGCCATCTGCCTAAGATGCTGGACCATCTGTCTGGAATACTGTTCTGTTCATTTCTTGGTTCTTGACTAATTAACTTCTTTCTCTATGAAATGTAATAGTACATTCTGTTTCTACATTTCTAAGTCCATATATAGATATATATATATATATTAATGCATACCTGTCTGCCTGTATATGTTTTGAATATCTGTGCAGCTACGGGAACATAGTTCTCCCAGGAGGTCTGATTGTACTGTTATGTGTGCAGCTTTCACTGCAGGTGAAAGCCACGCTTTTTTTGTTGCCCTTTCAGTAAAACTAATGCATCTCTCACTTAAATAATTCTAATTGGCCAGTCCTTTATTGACTGTGTTGAAATTTAAAATTTCCTGTCTACATTTACTAATTAATGTTAGAATTATAGATAAGGGGCCGTATTAAAGTTAAGAACATAGGGCTCTGGGGTTTTTTTTCCTATTATATTTTGTAATTTTTCTGGAAAATTATGTGATAATTTAGGTTGGAGAGGATCTCCAGATGTCTTGCCTGGGGACTTCCTTTGTAGCTGCATGTTGGGCATGTAAGAGAATCCCTTGACAGTTACTTCTGTGAAATTTATTTACTGTTTCTACACTTTCCATGTTTCTCTTTTAGTGTTCTTCAAAGGGGTTTAGATAAATAAGTTTAAATTAGAGATAGTATTTCAGCCTTTGTTGGAGTTAATTTCTTTGCAGTTACTTAGTTTAACTTGCTGAAGATACAGTAGTTTAACTTCTAACTGAGGCTCTCACTCTTCATACAGAGAAGTTACTAAAATATATCTGTTGTTCCAAAGAATATTATTTATTTCAAGAACGTAATTTTTAACTTAACATATATGGGTGTTGAATGTTATAATTTTGAAGATAATAGTTTCATTACATATTCTTGAGTTGGCACTTTTTTTATTTTCTGGCTGAAATTTCTCTCCTCCTACTACCCCTTTAAAATGCCAGGAGAGATTTCATCTGAAGTTTTGATGTTCTTTACAAACATCAATGTTTAAAACACGCAGTTATTTACAATTGAGATTTTTCAAAAAGCTGCCTGCCACCAGTTTGAAACTTGAGTTCAAGCTTAGAGTTAAGTGTGCACCAAACCCTTGGTTTTGTTCAGTCTGATTTTATGTCAAATCTGTATGGCCCTTTGTGGTTCAGGCATTTTTTTTTTAACCAAAGAAAACAATATGTGTTCCAAAGTGAACTGTGAGAACCTCATCAGAGTACACAGGGTTAAGTTCAAGTTGTCTTTCATGTGCAGTCTTTAGAGTTGCTCACATTGACTTTTTGTTAAAAATCTCACTACATTACATAAATAAGGGGTTTTTTATGTATAAAAGAATGTATTTCTGAAGGAGAATGGGAAATTAAAACCACACTAAGTCAAGACATTAAATTTATAGGGGTACTTGAAAGACTATATCAATCATAGGATTTATAATATCCTTGTCATGGTAAATTTTGTTCGCTAGCAAGAAACAAACTGATGTGCCACCTTAAACTTATGCACCTGTGTTCTTTGTAGAGATGTGTAGTAGCAGCTGTTTATGACCTGTCCTTATTTTCTCTGACACTGACTTTCAAACCCCTGTTTACTCTTTCCCCAGAGTGAACAAACTTGAGTGTCTGTAAATTGGTTCAATGAACTTTGTTGCCAGCTTAAGTAGAATTATAATATTAATTAATACCAGTACACTGAATGCTGCAGGTTGTATTTTGAATGTCAAAGCTGAAGGTTCTTGTTAAAAAAGATAGAAAAAAATATATCCTAACAGGATAAACCTCACCTATATAGATCTTCATAGTGCATCAAATATCCAACATGGTTTGCATGTCATATCTGCACTCCTCCTCTGAACTTCATGGAAATGTCATCAATCAGTATTAAGCAGGAGAATGTGTCAATTTAAGGGAAGCACTGGAGAGCAGTGATATCTGAAAACATGGTTTTGCACTTGCTTTCTAGGATAATGCAGTCCATATGTGTCCATCTAGTATTTCAGAATGACAATTTTCAAGTCATAATCTTCTAATGCCAAAACCCACATTGTTATTATTCTGTTGGGACATTTTGTTTTGTCTTTGTGTGCTGAAGATTCAGGACATATTTTTCTCATTTTTTTCCCACATTGAAATGACGTTTATCTTAAAGAGTTTTCTACCTGTTTTCCTCCTGTATAGAAGCAGTAGACTGTGTTGAATATCTGAATTTCTATTTTGTGGGAAACTCCCCTGAATTTCCTGAAGATTAGAAGGAAAAAAGAAAGCAAGCTTTGTATAGAAATGTTTGCCTGCATTACTGAACTATGTGGGAGCCTTAGGAACCAAAGTACAACAGATTGAACTACTCAGCTCTCTTCAGATGCCTTTGTGCTCTGTTTGCAGCCTCCTCTATTGTTATCTCCTCTAGCAGGGGAACCAAGGGCACTTGGTTTCAAAGGTGGGACTTAGCTTTGTTACCAGTGTGACTGCATTTATTTCTTGTCCACTTAGTATTAAACCTTTTTAGCAGATGAATAGGGCTTTCCCAGAGAGTTGGCCATTTGGTTAACTTGCAAGTAAATATATTTATATCTAGTTGTAGCAGTTTCTTCTGTTTGGGCTCTTGTAGGTGCTGTTAACTATTATATCCAGAAATATCATGTAATGTTTTAATATTTCACATCCTTCTCCTTCAAATTAATTTTACTGTGGACTTAGAACCAAAACTGGGTATTTTGTCACTGAAAATTGATTTATTGATAAACATTTTGTATTTAATGAAATCTTTTTCCTTCTGTTTGTGTTTGACATGTTTTTCTCAGTTCAGTTTTGGCAAGAACTTGACTTCAAACCTTCCTTTTAAGTACAGTAAATTCACGAATACAAGCCGCACTGACTATAAGCCGCATCTCTGGGTGTTGGCAAATATTTTGGTTTTTGTCCATAGATAAGCCGCACACGAATATAAGCCGCTCTGTCGTTCGCAGCGAGGACCTGCGTGCAATTAGTAACAGAACCACGGGAGGGCGGGGTTTACTGGCTGATCTAAGGCTGTGCAGGCTCGGCCCGCTAGGGGCCGCTGACGGGGCCAGGTGGTCCAGCACGGTGCTGCAGCTCGGGGCCGGCCGCCGCTGCCACTGGGCTCGGTCACCCCGGGTCGGCACTGCCCCGCGGTGGCAGGCAGGGACGGAGCTTCCCCTGCTCCTACGGCAGCGGCGGCGGGCGGGGAGGGAGCTTTCCCGCGCCCGTGGCGCCGGCGGCGGGCGCGGACAAAGCACCCCGTCGGCTCCCCGAGCCGCGGCAATGGCTGCGCGGGGCTCCCGTCGGCTCCCCGGGCCGCAGCAATGGCTTGCGCGGGGCTCCTGTCGGCTCCCCGAGCTGCAGCAATGGCGGCGGGCGCTTCCCTCCCCCTCCCTGGGCCGCAGCAATGGTGGCGCCGGCTTCCCCCCCCCTCCCCGGGCTGCAGCAATGGCGGCGCGGGCTTCCCCCCACCTCCCCGGGCCGCAGCAATGGCGGCGCCGGCTTCCCCCCCCTCCCCGGGCCGCAGCAATGGCGGCGCCGGCTTCCCCCCCCCTCCCCGGGCTGCAGCAATGGCGGCGCCGGCTTCCCCCCCCCTCCCCGGGCCGCAGCAATGGTGGTGCGGGCTCCCCCCCCCCCTCCCCGGGCCGCGGTAGGGGCGGCCCGGGTCCCCCCTCTCCTCCCCGGGCCGCGGCAATGGCGGCGCCGGGCCCCCCCCGTCTCTCCCCTGGGCTGTGGCAGAGGAGGAAAGAGAGCTCTCCCGCCTCTCTCCCCGCCCCCCGTGCTTCCTACAGGGAGCCAGGCTCCACCCGCGGTGCAACAAAGTAGCGATTTGTAACAATCGCAAAATGCCGACTTTGCAGCTGCTCGGCTCAGCACTCTGGCAGGCACTTCTGAGGTTGTATTAGCCGCTCCTGATTATTAGCCGCATTTCTGGTTTAGGAGCAAAATCTTAGTCAAATTGGTGCAGCTTGTATTCGTGAAATTACTGTACCCATATTTCACTCTCTTTCTACTCTGACCTCCTCCTGGTAACTAACCCTTGCATTTCTCTGGGCATTCGAAATTTTTTGTGTTGTTCAGAGATAACATATTCAGCACTTGTATCTAGTGCCGTGTAACATGGAGGTTCAGTGTGTCCTAATGGATTGATTAGGAATTCAGCTGGTCATCCTACAATCTCTGTTATGGATGTGAATTTCTTTTTGCATTACTGAGTCAAAAGAGTCAGGTCATTGCTGCTTTTTTATCTAACTCAGCATGAGATTTCTTTTACACTACTAAATACAGTTTGTTATAAATTCTAGGGTGATTCACAAGTGTATTCTTCCAGAAGTTTTCAATATATTTCCCTATACATAGTTGTTTAGTATTGGAAAAGCAAATGCTGTAACAAGGAAGGATTAGGGTGGAGAAAGAGAAGTAATTACATTATTTTTCATAAGTCATGGTTTTTTTTCTTGAAGTGAAAAATGTTCATTCTTGGGCTTGTTGAAACACAAATGCTCTGAAAGGCATTTCCCCCTTTAATTTAACTAGGCTTTCACCCTATTATTAATTAGACAGCCTGCTTGCTATTATTACAGTCTCCATTAAAAGACAGGTACAAAATATTTCCTATATTGAATCTGGATAAATGGTCTTTCATTATTTCCTTGTAAATAAAAATGAAAGGCTGTGGTTTCAGTAATTAGGCAGCAGTGGTTACTTCAGAAGTCTCAATTCTTCTTGATAAAATGTGAAGTGCTTTGTGGCATTTTTATCTATTTTTATCTATATGGATGTGCACTGTTGAGGTGAAAAAATGCAGCCTGATTTAAAATGCTCTTTGACTACACAGCATATACAGCCATTCAAATATGTACATGTATTGGCACATTAACACTAAGCATGCAGCCTGCTCCACTGAACAGCAAAGTTTGTAAGTCATAGCTGCTGAATGTTAAATATGGAAATAACTGGAATTAACTCATGCAGTGAAACTGTAGTAATGCAGACTAGGCATTACAGTCCTGACATAAATCTGTTGAAGCAGTGAGACAGCTCAAAAAATGAGGATAAATTGCTTCTGCTTTGCAGTGCACTGTTTCACTGTTGTCTTGTATGTCTCTGCCCATTGCTTCTTTCTCTGAATGGATGTTTTAGTACTTCTGATTAGTGCTGCACTCATACCTTTAGAGACTAAAATCTCCATTTGATGCTTGAGATAAATGCTTCAAAAAGTTCAACAGGGCACACTTTCCCACAGAGAAAGTTTTCTCAGAAGAGCTGACCTCAGATGCTGTGGTGATGCAGCTCGACTCAGCTGGAAAAAGAGGTTCAGCCTTTCTGTGTGTTCCTCTCTCTGCTTACCCTCAAAAAAGAAAAAAATAAAGGAGGCTAAAGAGTATCAAACGTAACTGTGATTGTTTCTGCTGTAGTGATTGGTACAGTGAATCATGACGTTGGCCATCTCTCTTTTGGATTAATGAAAAACCTTCAACGGTAAAGCTACATTTCTAAGGAGAAAACTCTTAAGAGGCATTTATAGACAGGATCATTGACAGCTAATCATCAGTATAGCCGAAACACAACACAAACATGGGCTTAGATAGCTCAGAGGCTGTCGAAGATTTTTGTGTTACCTGCATTTCTAACAAATTCCTTTTGGTTGCAGGCAGTGGAGTGGCAATGTGATGAAGCTACTAAACGAGCCTGTTACAGTAAAGGCAAATCAAAGGTAAGCATGACACATCTGTTCTGCATTAATAAAAATGTTATGCTAATAGCAGATGTAAGTCAGCGTATAAGTCCCTACCTTATGCATTTTTACTGTCTTCCTTTCTGAAGAGAGATGTAGGAGAGGAGTCTGCCACTGATGTGTAAGCAAAGAAATAAAGAATAGGGGGCATGGGGTGAGAGATACAGTCGCGGGATTCCTGTCTGAAATGCCCACCAACATTAGTTTCCAACAATTTACTGTTTTGACACCAAGGTTAAATGTATGTCATATGTAGTGAACTGTATTCTCACTTCATTTTCTGTGCTGTAAATCTTGAACCACTGTGTAGTTACTTTGTAAAATTCTCAGTTTATATCCTGTGTTTAAGATGCAGTATTATTAACTTTTTTATTTCCTATCTAGTGGTGCTATGAAGAAAACAATATTAAATTCACTGAGTTCTTAGACATTGAACTTGATGTATTTTTGTATTTAAAACCAATTCTTTATCTGGCCAACTGCAATTTCTATTATTCAGTATAGGCATATGTAATGCTAAGATGGAACCTTCGGCTGTCCCAACCTGAAGCTAGTTATCAAATTAATTATAAAAGCAATTAGGATTGCATGCAATTTATGTTTTCAATTTTTATACTGTTTAATGATAAAGTTAATTGAGCTATAACATAAAGGGAGAACACATCAAGAGTGGTAAGTTCCAAAGAGCACACTTTTATTCAGCAGAATGTGTTGCTTACATTATTGTTATGCAAAACGCAAAATATAAAGCTTAAAAAACATATTCCAAAAGCTCTGTCATCTAGTAGAGAAGTAATCTCTTCTGCATAATTATCTAATCACTGGCTTTCATATTTGTCCCAATAAACAATATACTCTTTTTTCACTAAGTGCTGGATAATAAAATTGAAGTGTTTGACTGTACATTTGAGATTAAAGAGGAAGAATGGCCTCACTTCTGAAGCAGGACCATGTTACACTGTGAGGTATAGAAAAGAAAGAAAGGACTTTTGGAACCTCATATTTTAAGCTAATGTTTAATTTTCTAAGTTGTTATTTTTCCCTAGAAAACTTATGCTTCGATATGTAATGTATCCCTCAAGCCTTTTTCCTTAGCTTTCAGATGACAGTACTTGGAAGCAAGGAAATATGCTCAAGCATCAATAGAGTAGTCACAATGCATTGATCAAGGGGGCATGTACAGTAGAAATATTCTGGTAGGAATGCTGTGTGTAATTACACATGTATGGCTTTGTTTCACAGTGATTTTCCAAGTTTAAGGCTGTGAGAATAACATTCAACTTGTCTGAAAGTCACAGTGCAGTGACTGTGATCTAACATGATGTATGGAAGTTATTGCAAATTCGAGGCTATAGCAGTGTACAATGCTGTTACCACATTTGATTCAACAGCATAAAGCATCTGTTTCTGCTAAATAATTTTGCTAGGAGAAAGGCACAACACTGGTGATATACATTTAAGAAAGGGCCTTAGTGTAGTTTTATATTCATGCAGAGTTTCATTTATGCTCATCACACCCTTTTGAGGAAGATGATGATTGGAAGTTAAGCTGTTGCTGTAAAACTATATATATGCAATTCAAATAATGACCTCTGAGATTATGTCTTGGTATTGTTATTATTTGTCTATAGATTTCATTTGTACCCATAGCCATGTTCCTCATTCACCATCTAGAGGAGGAGTATAATCTTTATACTTTATTACATTCAAAAGAAGTCCTGGGAGTAAATACTTCTCTTCTTATTGTTACCATTTGGGTTGGATTTTTTGGGGGCTATTTTTTTGGTGTGCAAATTTGTTACCTGAAAACTTCATATGGGAGTAGCTGGAGAATGCAGAGATACTGTTTGAGAAAGCCTACCCAGCTGGAATGACAACTTTCTTTTTGAACTTTTCATGCCTCTTTTGTTTTCAGGGATGTGGTCAAGGTTAAATTCAAGGATAAATTTATGACCAGAGAAAGGATAGTCAAATGATGTTTGTCTTTTATTGCCTTATTTCCAAGACTAAAGCAAGATCCTTTACTCTCTGTAGATGGAGATGCATACAGAACCTTCCCTTGGAAAAACTGGGAATCATCAGATCAGGAGGAATTCATTCCAGTCCTACATTGTCCCTCTAGAAGAAATCTCTTTGCAAACACAATTCCAGTTACTGTTATCAGAAAAACTTGTTTGCTTTCCCATGGTATAAATAAATGCAGCCCAAATTGCAGAGTTTCTGGGGGTTGCATTTCTGCAATATTTCTCAGGTGAATTCAGATTTCAGGGCAGGCACATGAAACTGTAGGAAGACACAGGAAAGGCTGGAGTCAAAATATGTTAAGGCCAGCCCAGAGATGTCTCCAGCAAAGGAGGGTTGCAGGGATGGCTGTGGGTAGGTTGTTCATTCAAATCCTGGTTTCTCTAGAATCTCTGCTGACCACGGAGCAGCATGAGGGCAATAAGTTCAGGTGGCAAAACCTCAACTCATTGCTTGAAAGTCACTTTAACTGATGGAGCGCATGCCCTGAAACCCAAAGGTGGTTTTCAACCCTGAAGCAGGTCAAGTAGTTTTGAGATAATGGTCAGTGAAACACAATTCGTTTTTTGTTCTTTCGGGAGAAGCTGCATGGAATTTTTGCCTGTGGCTGTTATCAGTTGTTCTGAGGTTTATACTTTAGGAGCCAATGAAAGAAAAGAGCTGAAGGGGAAAATATATAGGGACATCTGTCACATTTGACAGTGTAATGCACACTTGACTTTTGAAGGCTGATGTTTGTTACTCAGAATCCAGACATGTATCTACCAATTTAAGCTTTTGCCTAAAATAGCTAATGGATCCAAGATTGAGCCATGCAAAATTATGTCTTGTGGCCAGCATGCATTAGCATGAAGAAGTCTAAAATACCAGATATGATTAAGAGAATAAATTTGCCTATTCATACTGACACTTGTGGTAGAGAATGTTAGAAAGAAAAAATATTAATACACTTGGTGAGAATGAAATAAACCAATGAGAGGTTAAAAATAATAATGCTAATTGAAATTAAGTCCCATCTCTAGCTTATTTAAGATTCTAATGGCTGGGTCTGTTAGTATCTGAACCTTCAATAAAAGTATTTAAAAATTAAACACAGCTATGTTTAAAATGTTAACCTATACATGAAATATTGCTGCAAGTGGGTAATTACTTTGCACTCAGATTTACTTGGTCTTTCAAGGTAGTCTGAAATAACAACCTAACCTGCTTGGCTGGTGAATTGTTTCTAATAGTCACATTTTTTTCAGATACGCTGATACGAAAGTAGAAATTACATCATAAATCTATTTCTTTATTTCAGATACATTTTTATAGCCAAATAGGAAAGTATATGACATAAAGATGAACTGGAGAATAAGACTACATAAAAGATGGCTACCAAACACAATACCACCCCTGACCTAAAAAATACTTTACTTTGAAGTTCTTTGTCACTTCTACAACATACATCTCATCTTTGCATGTGTCAGAAGTGAATCAGTACAGCCAAACTTGACTTCAGAGCTAGAAAAGTATCTCTGAACAATTGAAGTGACTAAATAGTGAAGTCCTTTTTCAGTATATTTTTGAGAAGTGATAGTTTTATTCACAACCAATTTTTAAAATTTTTATTTTGTATTAATGTGGATATTTTTTCAAATTAAAAAAGTAACCAGTTTTAAAATTTTATTCTTTCATTTTCCATTTTTTGCACTGCGTTCCCGACAAAAATTCCATGTGAGATGTCTTATTTGCCCTGTTGCAGTATGGATTGTTGTCAAGTTGGCACAGGACTTGGGAACATTAAAGAAAGAATCTTGTGATTCCCAAGAATGTCAGAGTTTAAGAAATTAGCATTATTTTTGAACAAAATGAGTGGGTGATCAGCGTGCAAGTAATTTGGAAATAAGACTATTTCAGAGAACTCTGGAATATGAAGAGGAGAGGTTGGATTGGTTGTAATGTCAGACCCCACTTATTTTTCCTACACATACATTCCATGCCTTGTTGCAAAGGGCAGGATTGAAACAGACCAATGAATAAATTACTATCTTACATTCTGTGAACTTCCTTGAGCACCTTTCCAATGAAAAACCAAAACCAATCCCCAAAAGGTTGTCTTTGAGTTTAGGGTTAGTTTTTTTTGGGTTTTTTTCGGTGATGGAGTTAAAGCAGTCTGATACAAGGAAACTGCCAAAACTACCAACACTGCCAAGTTGTGAAATAAATACTGTTTAATGGCTTGTTGCATTGCCCAACTTGGTTATATCATTATGTATTAGCTTCTTTGTGGTTTAAAGAATATTAGGATGACAGTTTTATAAAGTTCAATATAAAAACTTCATATTTTTTACCCAACAGGAATCAAATCTTACTTCTAGGATATTTGTCTCTTGCTCTAAAATGCTCAAAAGGAAACATTTAAAAGCTACTTTTTCATAAGAAACTAATGCAAATGTGAGTTTGAGAGATATTTTTTCTAAGAGGTAGTTTCTTTCCTGAGATTTTAGAGGATTTTTTGAGTTTATTTTTAACTAGACTTTTATGAGGAAAAGTATAGAAGATAAATTCTTTAAGTTTTCTCAGAGACCTTTAAGTTATTTTCCCAATCTTCTTTTGCAGTATATTTTGTGCCTGTTCAATTTATTCAGGATTATATTTGTTGTCTTCCAGGATGAGAGTCTATTTTCAAGATAAACAAGCAATCCATTTAATATAATTGTAGGTCAGATAATGGGACTTCTGTGCTATTACTATTGAATGGATTTACTTACATGATTTCACTTAATATTGGCTGGAATTGCTCAACTGTATTTTCATAAGGCCTTTTTCAGACTTTTTATGAGACTATCTTGTGGTGAATGCTAGAGAGCCTTCAAATATAAGTTTCCAGGAAACTTTATTTTCTCCGAACATATTGTTGATCATTTTATTGGATATGGACATTGACTTTTTTTCAAGAAAAGTTTTTGAATTTTTCCTCACACAGTTGTGGGAGATTTTTAGTGTTGCAGGACAAAGCTTTCTGTTTGAATTTACAGTAGAAATTGCTGTTGATTTGTAGCTCATGAAATGATAGATATGAACATCATAAAGCCTTTATCCATCCTAATGGGGTAAGAAACTTGTCAAATTATTCCTCAGGGTGAGCATCTTTGTATTGTGGTAATGTGGTATTTGAGAAACTTTGAATTAATAGGAAAGGAGATGCTTTGAATAAAACAGGGTAAATTATGAAATTAGTAGTAGCAAATCCTCATTTGAACATCTCAATAGTTTTATTTTCACTAGTCTCATTATATTTTTGTTACTAACAACTTGTTCTTCCTCGTTTTCCTCACAACTTCCTTCCTTGGCCAAATCTGTCTTTGAAGTCATATTCTGATCTCCTGTGACAGTACTGTATTATTTAAGTCAGCATCTATCAGATCGTCTATCTGAACTATCAGTTCAAAATTTAGCAAAGCCTTTGACATATATCCTCAGAGAAAATCTTTAGTACTAGAGAGGTTTATTGTTATCCTATTAAGAACTTTTCAGAAAGTCTGATGGATGCATTGTGTGTGAATGAGAAATCTGTGCATATTATGACTGCTAGCTCAGGTATGCTTAAGCATTGTTTACCTTGAATGTTTCTGTATGGATAAATAACTCTGGAAAGCAAAGTGTTATTAGTATCTTCTGTACTTTTCAGTTTCGCTGAATATATTCTTTCTTTTCTCTGTGGCAGGAGGAATGCCAGAACTATATTCGAGTTCTTCTTGTTGGAGGCAACCATCTCTTTACCTGTGGAACCAACGCATTCACCCCAATCTGCACCAATCGCACGGTAAGAGCTAAAAGGTTTTGCCCCTCAAGCTAAAGTCCCCGTTCTGAGCCAGCAGATTAAAAGGCGGAGCATGTTGTGGCTGAGAACTGGCTATTTGGGTATTGATGGGTGACCTGATGTGTGAAAGGCTGGTTTAGCTGGTGGCAGGCCAAACAGGAGAGCTATCCAATCTCTTTTTGCAGTCTTTTCCTCAGCTATGGGAGACACATAGCTATGAGCAGCTCAGTTTCTCCTACATGCCAATTTTTATAAATCTTGGGTGTTTATTGTCTGTCAGATTTGATTGGCATCAATAGGTTTAGTTATAAAATGTGCATACTTGTATGTGTAGTTCTGGAGAAATGAGAGTACTTGTATTGGTGATTTCTGGCTGGTGAGAATGAGAAATCTTGACTGAGATCTGTCATTCTCAAAAAAATAGGCTCTGAAAAAGCCTAATTGCAGCATCAGTAATAGTCATAATAAGTATCAAATGTCACTGTTTAGACTAGGCTGCCTATTTGATTCAGGAGGGGAGAAGAATACAAAAATAGCTGTATTACTAAAAAACTCATTGGCAGATTTATTATATCTAAACTCATTGCACCTTTATTTTCAAATAGTATATTAACATCATGCAGTGGTTTATGGCTGAAAGTATTTGTGCTCCTAAATCAGTAATGATTCTGCTGACTTGGAAAGATCTTTTTCTTACTGTTATTTTTCATGTGAGGTTTTTTCCTAAAAGACACCAACTGAAAAAATAATAGGTTTTTTGTTGTTGTCTGCTATGGTGGCTTTATTGATTCTGGCAATGAGGTTTAGTTTTATTTTCCCTAATAACAATCTTTGCAGAGATAACTAATTTTTGTGCCCCTTCTAATAGAAAACATCTAGGCCTGGTGGATAATGACTGACATGCATGCTTTAAATATCAAAAGGACAAAAATGAGATCTGACAGCATTACAGTAAGACTTTCTGTATGAGACAACTTCAGATTGATGTAGAGGTTGGCTCATCACTATTGTACAATACTAAAGCAAATAACAGGTGTTTGTCATAGGATTTTGCTCAGATTGATGCAGCTTGGCTGAAATGATAATTTTTAGGTAATTTTAGTACCTTTTTCTAATTATTTTACAGTTAAGCAACTTGACAGAGATACACGACCAAATCAGTGGCATGGCTCGTTGTCCCTACAGTCCCCAGCACAACTCTACTGCTCTTCTCACTTCCAGTGGAGAATTATATGCTGCTACAGCCATGGATTTTCCAGGAAGGGATCCTGCTATTTATCGAAGTCTGGGGGCCCTTCCTCCTCTCCGAACTGCCCAGTACAACTCCAAGTGGCTGAATGGTGAGTGCTGATGGACTGTGGGATTCATCTTTTTAACTCATCATATTCATGGTATTGAAATTCCATTCTGAATATTTTTGGAATCTGAATGTTCTTGGAGTATTTTTTATTTAACTTTTAAATTATTTTACTTTTTAATATATTATTTTATTAGCGTAAGTATTATGTAAATATTAGTGTATATATTATTTTATATTATATATTAGTGCATATATTATTTTAGTAGTGTAAGCATTATGGAATTTAGTTAATATAGCTGAAGTTCGTAGATGTGCCCTTTAATATATATCATTTTTGCAGGCACAGGGATGAGATGCATATACAGTACATGGCAAAGCTGAGTCAGCTTTGAGCAGCAGTTTGCACTGAGCATTTTTTTTCTGAGTTCCTCAAAAACCTAAGGCAGGAAATAAACAGTTTAGAATGGACTGAATTTTCCTGACTTTCCCTGCAGGTCCCAGCCTTGACAAGTGGAAAAAGTTCAGCTTTCAAGCTGCTTAGGTGGCAGACTGACATTTTTGACACTTATTATAGCCAAAGGATAGGGAATTGTTTACAAAACATATCATATAATTGTGTTTAGCAGTCAATTTTGTGTCATGGATGTTAATCACGTGATGAGGATTTGCAGCTGGGAGGAGCTGTAAACAGATAGGTATTCCTGAGATGAGACAGACTGAGTTACCATTTTGCTTATTATCAAAAAAAGGAAGCAGATTCTTCTAAAATTAAAAATATTATTAAACCTAAAGTGTGAAGTTATGTATATTATAGTTTGCCCATGCCTGTTCCAGAGGAAAAAAAAAATCATAATACATATTACGTGATACAACACTCACTATTCCTACAGTACATTTCATGTTATGATGGGATTATTCTCATGTTGAAAATTAAATACAAATATAAATCCTGCTAGCTTCAGAACATTTGGTCAGCTGCAAGTAACACATTTTATTTCTCATTTATATTTATTCGCAGTTATATTCTCATATAATGTGAAAGCTGAATTGTACTGTTACGATTGATATATTTTATTTGAACAATGAACCCAACAGAGGTAGCTCACAGTAATTTGTGACCTTTTCTAAAGGTTGGATGATTTTAGAATGTTAATTAACAACAGCAAAAAAAATCTTTAATTGTGTGGAACATAACAGAATTATAGCAGTGCAAAAGAAGGGAGGGGAAAAATGAACTAATTGTGTATACATCCCTGTTCAGGCACCCTTTGTCCACTCAGCTTGGTATTGGAACTAATTGCTGTGCCACACCTGTGTGCTTTTGTCAAAGGGGAAAAATTCTTCACATAGAATTTGCAGCTTAACTGGATATTTTTATGCCAAAGGCACACTAAAATTCCCTCTAGGCTTCTCTAATTAATCATATTCACTGTATTCACATTTTGTGCATTAAAAGCTTCAGATGTACTTATACATTCTCCGTTAGAGTTCATTCTTCTGACTCAAAGCTGCTTATAATTAAGTTACCAGGACCCTGTAGCTTTTATCTTTGGGGAAGAAGAAAAAGATGAGTTTTGTAATTGGAGCTAGGTAAAGTAAGTCCAATAAAAGACTCAAAGCAGCGGAGTTGACTATATTAAAGGAAAGGGGAATATTTTCTAAGGTAGCTAGGAATGGGGGATTCATCTGCTTTTATGTCAATTTGCGTGCTTTTATGATTCAGTGCCAAGAAACTACATTAGTTTTTCAGTGCTTGGATTGAAGGGAAGATTTTGCTGCTTTCACTGAGAAAGTAACACAGATCTATAATCCTGCAAGAAAAGTAAGGTATCAACTGTATTGAAAGCTCCCTGGTCAATATCTGTTATGCAGCAGTAGCTCACAGTTACTGTAATTCAGCCTCATTTGAGGTGTTCACATGCCTGTGTCTGTCAGTGTTTCCAACGCAAAGTTTTCCTCAGAAGCCCCCTGGTTTTTCTCACTTGGATTTTCTGTTCTGTGAATCTTGTGGGACCAAATCAAATAATGTCTGGGGATGATGGTTGTACTCTGCTTGTGATCGTTCTGTGCTTTATTGCTATGCAATAAAGACATTGTTGGTTTTAGTGGCTAGCACAGTAATTACAGGGATCTTCAATCCTGCATCAGTCAGGCAGAAAGGTCATGCCTGTATGCCTAGGCAGTCTGCTCTTGGTGTTCACTGCACCTTTTAGTGCAGGATCTTGATTTAAAAAGCTCTAAATCTACATCACTGGAGAAAACTTGTTCCTAATCTTATTTGTCAGAAGGTCTGTAGTCACAGGAACAATGTTATACAGTGTGGGAGGGGAAAATGGAGCTGATGTGTCAGGTAGTTGGGGTGAGATCTCATGTTACCATGATGTGATTTCAGCTTCAGGAATCACAGATTTACAAATAAAATACATTTAAGTTGTTGACCTGAATTCCTCAGGGACACATATTTATTATTGAATCCTGCCTTCTACTGGGGGCTTGATAGGCCTGGAAGAATCCACATCAGCTGAATACATAAATTAGCAGCTATTTACTGAGCAATATTCTGAGCAGTTGCTTAACATTGGAAGATTATGGAGAAATCAGGGAACTTTCATTTCTGAATTCTCATTTTCTTGATGCACTCAACATCTTATCTGGGGTGACAAAGAGTTGGTTATTTCAGTTAAAAGTATTAATTATTCAGCATATGTGTTAAATTAAGCTACAGAAGTATGCTGAGAGAATGTAACTGAAGGGAAAAAGGAAAATTAATGTGAAGCACAAAGATTTTGAACTGGCAAAAGTCCAAAAAGCTATATGGACAGCACAGCAACCCTGCCAACACAGAAACCCTATTTCTGACTGGAGCTAGTAATTGAGGAGTCATCTTTAAGTCTCTCTGGACATGCTGTTTCTTCACCTACTAGACAACATGCTTCAGGACTTGACTCCTTGGATTTTGTTTGGTTTAAAAGTTTTTATTGGCAGAAAGCACAGTTTACCAAATGTTAAAGACATCTGCACATTTCCTTAAAGTTTTTCCTATTTTGGAAAATTTTAGACTGTTCACAGTCATGCCATCCTCATTGAGGGAGGAAAAAAGCATCTGTTGGTACTTATTGAACCTAGGCTCTTTTAAGATTTACAGTAGTAATCTATTTAGCTCTTGAATATCTCTGAATAAGATCACCAGTTACATTTTTTTTTTACTTCAGAACTTCCCTCTGCTTCTAGAAAAAGAAATTGATGTTGTTTATCAATGCTATTTCCTGGTGCTCCTGTAGACAACATCAAATGCAGCTCGCCCAAAGGCAATGAGCAGGTTTGTGACCACAGTTGTAACCATGCAGAAATTCTGCTCATCTCCATGATCAGATGCCACTGAAAGCACCAGGCCACTGTAGTGGTATGACCTGAGCACTCACCTTAGCTCAGCAGGGCATGGGCTGCTCACAAAGAATTTATCAAGAGACAATGCAGGGAGAGACAGACCCTGTGTTATCCTCTTGCCAGCCCTGTCAGTACTTTGTAGCTGTGTCAGTGTTCTCAAAGGGAACACCCAGAGGAGTTAACAAGGGCTGCAAACCAGCTCTCTCCCCATCCAACAGCCCAGTTGGCTGCAGGACAGTAAGCCTGCAAATGTGAAATGGAGAGCCCAACTCTCCTTCCCATGATGTCATATTTTGGCATTCTCTTTTCCTGTACAAAGGAAAATGTAATGCCTGAAGTTACTTACATGAATATGTGCATATGCACAAACAGGTGAAGAAAGTGGAAAGACTGCTTACCAGGAATTTACTCTGTAAGGTGTCCTGTTCTGCTGTGTAGCCTCTCTTTCTCTCTGAGTCAAGTTCAAGTGTTTCTCTGCTTGAGAAACAGTTTGAGGTGATAGAGAACACACTGAGGATTATGTCTAGAGCAGACATCTCTCCCACTGATTTCTTTTGACCAAAGCAGTCAGCGAGACCCTGAGCTTCAACCAGCTGCTCAGGTGAGTAAAGGGCAGCATGTTGCTGGGATGTTTTAAAATTTCCCTGGTAGTGTTTCATGAGAAGAATAGTCTGCATTAGCAGTCTGCTATGGACATTATTAATTGATAAAAAAATAAATTATTCTTTCATTAAGCTGGCATGCTGTCAATTTCAGTGTCTTTAAGCTCTCAGTATTACAATGTTTAAATCTTATCTGGAGTTGACATGGTATGCTTCTAATTAGACTTCTCTGTAGAGTCAATCTGCAAAGTGCAACGGGGGCAGAATTTGTCATAGTTTTTTCTAGAGAACAGAAGTAAATTTAATAGTTGTATTTGCAATCCACAGCTGCAGCATGTCCAGATTGGCAAGGAAAAGCCTTCACTGTTTAAACTTAGAAACCTTTTCTGCAGTCCAACATTTACAATTAGTATAGGTATTTTTCCTTTCAATACAGCTCTTTAAATCGCTAAATGTTATCTGATACCTCAGTGTGAAAGTTTGCCTTAGTCTATAATGTCTGTTTGCTTTCCAGAGCCAATAAAACAGCAAAACATTAAAAAAAAGGAAATCCCTGTCTCTTCCATCACACAAAGAAACACTACAGCATTTAGTTTCATAATTTGTCAAATGGCTTTCCTTACAATTGCATGGGTCTCCAACTACCTTGAAATGATTATAGCTGTTTTCTTTACCCTAGACATGCAATGATAGATGCTATTGGAACATATTAAATAAAAATAAACTGTTCTAAATGTCACAACATTTCATCAGTGGGCAGACCATAGATGATTAAAGTGTAATCCTATATCAGATGTAGAAATAAAGTAAAATAAAATAAAATAAAATAAAATAAAATAAAATAAAATTGGAAGCCTTTCCTTCTAAGAAGATGAGTGTTTAGATTATTCTGCTTTACTGGTAGACATAATATTACCATTTTTCCTCTTGCTGTCCTAAGGATTTGGTTATTAGATACTCTTACTAAAGTGATTCTTCTGAGATCACTTTCTTAAAAACACTAGTAAAAAGATTATTAACCCAGAGCAGCTATTTTTAGTCTTAACAAGTAATAGTAAGAGTAAAATTCTTACAAAGGTGGTTTGGTTAGAGGGGTTTAATACAACTCTGAATCAATGCCTATTATTGTTTGTTAGCAGACTTCTATTATAACTTTTGCTGCTAGTAGGATGTGCAGACAGAATTTATGATCTAAGAATAAAATTAGTTATTTCAATTTTGCTTTTAAGGATTAATGGAAATGGCTATAATAATTCAGTGTTATCCTTTCATTTTTCTGACTTTTAATGAAAAGCCTTGTAATTACCTAGTGCAAACTTTTCTTTATTATGTAATACTTCATGTAACTCAAAACCAGTGTGTGCTTGAATGTGCAATTTACTCTTTCAGGTAAGAGACCTGACTGAAAAATGTGCAAAGCATATTCTACCAATTTTGCTTATTTTGCAAGAAGATAAATAATTACATTTTTTTATTGTTCCACCATAAGGTTGGTTCTTTTCTTTTGGATGTATCATCATTTTTGCCAGTATCCTAAAATTGGAGAGAAAATACCTGCTAGTTTTGAAACCTGTCGTTAGGCTTCTTCACTGGAGCAGCTACCAGAGGAAAAATTTGAGCATTTAAGCTGTGTTTTTCCTTTCAAATTTGTCCATCTTCTCCCTGATGGCAGTGACAGAATAGGAGAGCAGTAAGTTGGTGTGAGGTGGAGGTGCCTCCTCTGACTTCCTTTTTCCACTGCCAGACTAAGTTATTACAAAACACCTTCATAGCATTTCCTTACCTACTTGAAAAGTAGACAAGAAGCACTGCCCATGGATTAAGATATTTTTACTTCTTATATCCGCTAGGTAAAAAGCAAGATCCACCTACCATTTATTAAAAACACAATGGGGCTCTTGGAGACAGAGCCTGCTCTTTTACATCTTATCTAGCTTGCTTATGTCAGGTGACAGTCAGAGAGGCTGAATGAGGAAGGAGAACACTTCTGCAAGCCCATCATCTGTTCCCAACTGTGGAGAGGCACAACAGGAGTGGGAGCCTCGTTAATGCACAAACCTGTGATACACAGTGACCCAGAGAGAATGAAAGAACTTAGGACTGAAATGCATCTCAGTCAGGGGAAGGTGGAAAATTTCAAGTTTTAGGGAACATGACCACACGAAAACCAGCATTTATCAAAGAAAGGAGGGGACTGAAAGGTTACCTAAATATGAGGAATAATGTCTTTACTGTGCACTGGAACACATTACCCACAGAGGTTGTGGACTCTAATTCGCTGGGGGCATTCAAGAACAGTCTGGACACGATCCTGTCCAATGTACTTTTGGATGACTCGACTTGAGCAGGGAGGTTAGATGCTCCTTCTCACCTGACTCATTCTGTGATCCTATGTAATCCTGTGACAGAAATATTGGAGGCAGCGCTGGAATGTCAACATCAAACATACCAAGCCTTAATGTGAAGGGAGAAGAGGATGATTATGCAATTGGTTTCCTTTTTGCTATGGGAAAAAAAAAAAAAAAAAAAAAAAAAAAAGAAAAAGAGAAGCAGGTTGCAATGGGTTGATATTATCTGTATTCCAGGCACTTACCAACCGTGCCTCTCTGTCACTCCCCTCTGCAGCTGAATGGGGAGAGAAAATATAATGAAGGGTTCATGAGTCAAGATATGACCAGGGAGAGACCACTCACCAAATATCACCATGGGCTAAATGGGCTCAAGTTAGAGATATAAATTGAATTTATTGTTAACAAAATCAGAGCAGGATAATGAGAAGTAAAATAAAACCTTAAAACCCTCCAATTTCCCCTCTATGCCTCCCTTCTTCCCAGTTCTATCTCTTACCCCAGTAGTGCAGGGAGGCAGGGAATGGGGATTTATGGTCAATTCATCACCATGGCTTCTCCCTTTGCCCGGGGAGTGGAGTTGTTTCCCTGCTGCACTGTGGGGAGGTAGTTCTCCATGAACTCCTCCAGTGTGAGTCCACCCCACAAACAGCAGTGCTCCCCAAAACTGCTGTAGTGTGGGTCACTCTCCCACCAGGTGCTGTCCTTCAAAGACAGGCTGCTCAAGCATGGGCTCCTCTTTCCATTTGTCTTCCATGGGGTCCCAGCCTGTGTCAGGCATCCACCTGCTCTGGCATGGGGCTCCTCCACAGGCTGCAGGTGGATTTCTGCAACCCTGTGGAACTCCATGAGCTGCAGAGGCACAGCTGCTTCACTGTGGTCTTCACCTCAGGCTGCAGGAAAATCTCACCTCTGGCTCCTGAAGCACCTTCTGCCCCTCCTTCTCCACTGACCTTGGTGTTTGCAGGGCTGCTTCTCTCACATTCTTTGACTCCTCTCTTCTGTGGCCACAACTAAAACTGTGCAATACCTCTTCTTCCTTCTTTAATCTTTTATCACAGAGGCATTACCACTATTTCTAATTGGCCCTGCCTTGGCCAGTGGTCTGTCCATCTGTTGGAGCTGCCAGGGATTGGCACAGCAGAACCTGGGGAAAGCTTCTGGCAGCTTCTCATAGAAGGCAGCCCTGTAGTCCCCCCACTACCAAGCCTAGGCCATGCAAACCAAATGCACAAGTCTGCAGGGAAAGTCATTTAATTGTTTCCCTGCATGCCAAACTAGAACAGAGAAAAAAGAAAAAAGACTGAAAATGTTTGGAGAGACATGGGTAAGCCATCATAATTGGGTTTTCTTTCCATACCACAACAACTGGTTGGCAAAATCTCATTAAAGAACACTAGATTCCTATGTATGGGAATTCTGGATCCAATTTTAAGTAACCATCCAAACTTCTGGATCTTCTGATAGATCCCCATACCTCACTCAAAATTCTAGAAATTTAGAGTGAATTAATGAAATCCTTATGTATTTTTCACCCTTGCCCCACTGCTTCTCCATAATCGGCTTTGCAAGGTGTCTATCCAGTGAATACAGGTGACAAAATCCACTGAACTCCAGATGCAACTTTCAAGGGCTTCAATAAGTATTAGGTAAGAGTAGAGAATGGCTTCTGTGACTAAGTTTGTCACTGGCAAATTTGCATCAGCAGAACAATATAATAAATTGCAAAGTATTATGCCATGTAAGAACATTTTACCTTGAAAATGAAGGAGATTTATTTGAAATAAACAACAGGAAATAAAAGAAGGAATTTTGTAATACCATATTTGAAAACAATTTTTCAGAAAAGAAATAATTGCATTTCAGAATTTATTAGAGTACATCAGTAAAAAAGTAATGAGTGCATCCACTTCCATGATTATGCTGAATTGTATTATAAAATCTATCAGCAATATAAGAGGAGATTGGAAAAAAAAATGTCTGGGATACACAGTTTTAGTGTATTTTGCTATCCTTGCTCTTCTATATCTATAAAATTTTCAATTTAGCGAAAGGAAAAGAATGTAAAAGAAATCGTGGAGAGCTATGGCATTGCAAAGGAAATAGTGAAAATAGATTGGTAGCCAGCTACTCTGTGGCAGGTTGGCATTTTTAGCACGCATCATAGGTAATTGTGAAACACAGAGGAAAAATAGCTATTAATAAACCATGTCCAGCAGTTTCATACAGGACTTAACATTTTACAGTTCAGCTCCTGAGGATGGTTTTAGCTGTGATGACCACTAGTTATGTATTACTTTTGAGACATATAATGCTGTAGGAAAATTTTACTCTGTGATTAAAATTTGTCCCTAAACCTTCATGAGCAATGATGCCTTGCCCAATGCAAGGTCTTTAATTTTTTTCCAGCAGCTGCAAAGAGCCACAACTAAATCAATATACTTAATGAGTATACAGAGATGGCAAAATGAAATTGCAACTGAACTTCATTGATTATGTTAATGAGATGAAAGGAAATAATATAGCCTGGCACATCTGAAGCTTAAATTCTTTACTTTAACTGTCCCTTTTGAAGAACATTTCTAGATGAAATGTGAAGTTTATCCAAAAACCCTCATATACATCTTTCTAAAACTTAGTGCTTCTAAGCATTTGGCTGGATACAATTACTTGGAAGAAATGGCTCTTCAGAGATCAACAACCTGGTGTGATTCATTGATCTAGTGAGGTCAGTGAACAAGTGAACAAGTTCCAGAGAGACTTTCCACATTAGAGCAGTATCTAGATTCCTAAGATCTTGAATATATTATGTATTCA
This sequence comes from Catharus ustulatus, assembly GCF_009819885.2. Taxonomy (NCBI): domain Eukaryota; kingdom Metazoa; phylum Chordata; class Aves; order Passeriformes; family Turdidae; genus Catharus; species Catharus ustulatus. Next base: position 87,049,003 of record NC_046221.1, read on the forward strand.
TATCTTTGTGTGTATGTCTTATTTTGTGTGAATATATACATATATAATCTGATCTGTGTCTAAACCAGTTAATTTTTTAAAAAATTAACTTTCTTTTATCGTTTCTGGTGTTAGTTTCCTTTTAATTGGGTCTTCGAATGCCTTGCACTTTAAATGTGAGTGGTCACATTTCACAGGGGCAGTCAGTGGAAATCTCAGCTCTTACTTGCTTAAAATAGGCTTTGGACCTTTAAATCCTTAAGGTTAATTGCTGTTACCTCCTTAAAGAAAGTTAGATCTTTTCCTGTCATTTGGTTCACTCTGGAAGCAGTAGCATCCACTAACAATGTAAATTAAACCATGTTAGATTGCTGCAGAAGAAGGGAAGTTACATGGATTAAAGAGCACAAGTGAACTTTTGTGTTCGTAAGTTCAGACAGTAAGAAGAGGCCAAGATTACCTCAGGTGCTCTCAGGGAGCTCTTTTAGGCTCCTGTTTCCCATTTCTACCCACAGAAAAAATCCTGTACAGTTCCTCTCATCCTTTTACCCACTCAGACTATATCCACACCACTGAGTAAAAAGGGCCCGGGAAATAAGCTTATGCATGGCACCTTTGGCAGGTGGAAAGGAAGAATAAACTAAAGGGAATCATTATGTCTTCCTGTTAAGTGCTTTCACATTAAGAATAGAGACCATGCTCCCCAGAAAATGTAGGTTTGTCTTCAGCCTTCAGAAGAAAGAATCATATTATTTCCAGTTGAAGCACTAACTTGGCTTTATATAGTTGTCTTTTTTTTTTTTTTTCTTTTTTTTTTTTACATTAACTTAGAAGAGTCTGTGGGGAACATCCTTGTTGGGCAGTCACATTGCTTTAGGAAGGAAATGGTAGAGATTCCCAGGATTTGTGCTGAGTAAGCAAACTTCAGAAATAGAGCAGTGTGTTTGCCCAGGGGCTGTACTAACTAGCCACCCAGTGCTTTGAGTGCTGGGCTTGTGCTCTGTGTAGCACTGCTCCATGATGTACACTGGGGATACTTTTTGGGCCGCATTGACAAAGTCATTTTCTTGCTTTCCTGATTCCACTAGTTCCATTTAATTTGGGAAAGTCTAGTCAGCCTGACACATTCATAAATTGAGTATATAAAAAACCCTATAAAGGTCGTTTACAACACTTGTGACATTATTACAGGTTGACATTCTCATACTAACTGTGTCGTGTCACATACCAGAATCCTTGCACTTGTTGTGATCTGATAAATCAGAAACAAGATGTATTTTCCCTTCCAAGAACTATTTGCAAAGTCAACGTGAGGCAAGAGATTCACCTCATTTGCTGCATTAAAAACTTACATGGTAAGGCCTTCCTGTCAACAAATAGCAGTTCACAATATTTGGACACTGATTTTTCCTAGCTGAGAAGCAACATTTTCCTTTGAAGTTTTGAAGTGACCTTGTTCATTTTTCCCAAAGAGGGAATGAAATAAACAAAATCTGACATGATAATCCTTCCATATCCACTGAATTCCCTAAGGTAACTATGAGATTATTACATTTAATGCAAACAAAAGCAGTTTTCACGAGTTTCAGCAGCAGGTCACAATTTCATCAGTTCATAATCAATAAAGTGTAGGTGTTTGCAGGTATATATATTGTTTCTTAGTTTTGAAACCATGAAATACGAGTACTAGGTATTTTTATACATGTATTATGATTATCAGTGCGACTTTAAAATGTTCTCTGTTGAAGGGTTGATATGGATTTTCAAGAATCCTGAATACATTCTGAATGCATTTCATATTATTTTTACTCCTACAGTTTGTGAAGTTTATTTTATTTTTGTAATTCATCATTCTTTATGCTGAGTGCTTCCAATAGTGGGTTTTTTTTAACTCTGCAGTGAGATTCTGTGGTGCCAGTGTAGAGATCTCTTTATATCAGTAGACCTCCAGTGAGAAGTATCTTCAGGCCTGATTGCAAGGCAGGGACTCCTTTTTTAATGTTTGTACAAAATGTGTTTTTTGTGAGTGGATCAAATTGATTTTGAGTATTTGCACAGTAGGTTTTTGACACTTTTGAAGCCTTTGAAGCAAGATCTCTATTGTTATGAAGGTTTTACACAGATGTGGAATGAAGATTTAAGGTTCTATTAGGGTTAACATTACTAATACTTTAGTTCTTTGTATATTGTAAGTTTAATTTTATTTCTTATGATACCATAAATCCTGTCCAACTATTTTGTCTTTTTTATTCATTTTTTTAAAAGACACAAATGTATGTAACTTATGAAGGCTCAGGGCACCATCAAGTTCTTAAAATCGTTGGGTTGTGACCTGCCAGCAAAACACCTGTGCAGCTCCAAATGTGGAGAAAAGGTGGTGTGTTCCAGACTGCACTCAAGGAAGCACTTCATAAAATAGAGAGGGAAAATTGCAGGGAGGAGTGAGAGCACTTTTGGGTCTGCTCAGCTTCATACATCCGAGGCAGCTCATAGTCACTGCTGCCAAAAGCCTGCCCTGGGAACTCTCAGCACAGCAGATAGAGATGGAAGCAGCACAAGGCCACGTTAACTGGGATCTGGTCTGTCTTTGAAAAGAGTTTTTGACAGTTTGGACTGCTGTGAGGCAGTGCCAGCTTCCTTGCCTTTCTAGTGCCTCTCCGAAGTTCTGATAGGTTTGAGATACTCCTGTAAAATGCTCACATCAAATTACAGCAGCCTATTTAATATATAGCAACCTATACAATAGTACTGTCAAAAAATGTTCACCTATTAATTTTAAGTGTTTCCTCACAACAGATGTTTCTAAAACAATTTTGTTTATTTGCTTTCCTATTTCAGAGTAAAATTTGGAAATGAGAAACAAAAGATTGCTTGTTTCTCAGAGGTGTCAGTGTTCTAAAATGGTTCCTTGTACAAGTGGAGATCTTCTTCACAAATCTGTATATCAAATTTAGCTTTCCTTTAAGAACTTATTGAGTTGTCAGCCTCTTCTAAGGTCATGGACTTTCTTCAGTTCTAGTAATCCTTACAGGAAATGGACCACATGTTTATTTTCTTTTGTATCCACTGTTCTTTTTTTTCCCCCCTTTTCTTTCAAGAAATATCGCCATCTGTTGCTTTCCAGATTATTTTTTACATATTCTCTAATTTTTTCTTCATCACCATCAGGTTTTTTGATTGTTTTTTTGATCAGCTTTCAATCATTTTTTTTAAAGAAACAAAAAAGAAATCTGTAATACTCTCAAAAGCATTAAGAATGATAGGATTAAAATGCAGTTATCTTACATCAAATATTCTGTAGTTCTCTTTTCTTAGTTACAGCCTCTGAGCACATTTTTACTCACCATCAGTTACCACCCATTATCCTGCTAATCTGGAGTAATGGCATGGTGGCAAAGCAGAAACAGAGTTAAAGCAACGACATTGTAGGAATTCACTGGGCCCTTATGTGAAGAATGGCAACTTTGAGACACTTTTGATGGTGTAATTGAGTGAGATGGGCCAAGGTTGCCCAGCACAGTCATGTTCTGTGAACATGTAGAGCAAAACTTGTCAGGCCACGCGTTGTGATTTGACCCCAGATGCAGCTCAGCTGGCTTTTTGTGCTGCTGGGGTGGTGTGAGAAAGAAAAGACCTTGGCTCTATATAAGTGCTGCTCAACAAGAACAAAAGCATCCCTGAATTAACAACCCTGTTTCCAGTATAAATCCAAAGCACTATGCTAGCTACTATGAAAAAAATGAAGCCTACCCAACCAACCCCAGCACATCATGATCATGTATCTCATAATCTCAGTTCGACATGAGCTGTCTGTTCAGATGTCATGATGCCATATCCCTCAAGGATATTAAAAAGTGTGTTTATCTAAATATAATGCTTGAAGATAAATCCAACTTCCACATTAGTATGAGTGCATATATCACAAGAAGGCAATAAATTATCTTTTCTTCTGTTATTTTCAGAACCAAATTTTGTGTCATCTTATGACATTGGGAACTTTACCTACTTCTTCTTCCGGGAAAACGCAGTAGAACATGACTGTGGGAAAACAGTTTTCTCTCGTGCTGCTCGGGTGTGTAAAAATGATATTGGTGGCAAGTTTGTGCTGGAGGATACCTGGACTACTTTCATGAAAGCTCGTCTGAACTGCTCTCGCCCTGGAGAAATTCCATTTTACTATAATGAACTTCAGAGTACTTTCTTCCTGCCAGAACTGGACTTGATCTATGGGATTTTTACCACTAATGTGTAAGTAAACTGAATGATATATTTTATTTTCTTGCTGTTTGTGGCAGCAAAACCTAGAACTTCTGAGCTACTCTCCTCTCTATATGCCAAGTAAACATCATAAATTAAAACTACAGTTTTGCCCAATCCACTGTTTTCTGTGAACAAGTATCAGTTCCAAATGTTTCCCACATGAATTGTTGAAGACATAAGTGAAGGAATGAATTCTTAATATTTCCTTACTGCAGGGAGCCAGTTGTGTTTAAAACTATTCTGTCATAATCTTCATTTATTGCTAGAAAGTAATTAATTTTTATTTTTACTATTGTAATATGTAAATGCATTACGTGTTTATGAAATAAATAATTTATAATTGTAATGTGACATGATCATGAATTTGACATGATGGAATTTGACCATGTCGTAAAGAACTCTCTTACCCAAAATAGACAAGAGGTTCTCTTATCTATTTTAATTTCGTCCTAAAATATGCTTGTGTGAGTTTGAAGGTCAAACCAAGAATGTAGCCTAATTTTAAGTGAACCTGTTATATCAAAAAAGTAAATTTAAAAGAAAAAAAAAAGTTCAATTTGGTCTTAAAAATCAAATATGTTAAATATTAAAAAGTTGAATGGACATAGAAAAAAGAGATATTTATCTCAGAAATGTCCTTTGTTAATTTAAATATGATGACTGGTGTTCAAATCCTGCTCAGAGAGAGCAGCATCTGTTTATGGCTGTGCAGCCCCGTGTTCAGACCACTGGAATAATTCCTGATTTTGAGTTCCAATTCTCTAACCTTCTTGTACTGTCTTGCTGTGTAAATCAGTTTTGTCTAGAATTTTAAAAGGACCTTGGGCACCTAGCAAGAGGTAATGCACCCTTGAACACATGGATACCTACCTTTTATAAATATTTATTAACTAGGTGGAAACATTCACAAGTTAATGCAAACAAATTATAATCCCTATGCATTCTAGACAGTGAGCATGAATTTGAGCTCATTTAGGCATCTTCCACACTCAGGCTCACCCCTGGGCTGGCAGCTCAGGCTGTGAACAAGACTAGTGACGAGATGCTTTACCAGGCTGTGGCAGTTCCTAACTCATGGCATTGGATGATGAACTCAGCCTGCTTCTGCAATGGAGTAATTTAGGGAATCTAAACACTGGTTATGGGAAGAGAATAGCAGAGACTTTGAGTTTACTGAGGATAAGAAAATTGTTGTTTCAATGAGTACTTTTGATTTTGTTGTTCTATTTTCTTAATTAGTTAATCTACTAAAAGACAGGTGTTTGTCAGGTGGCATCCACGTGCACTGTTCAGCCAGATCTTTCTTGAGAAGTCAAAGTAGCCTAGACACGTTGCTGCCAAAAACAGCCTGAGCAGAGGCATTCTGGGATAGAAAATCCACGGGGCTTTGGCCATGGAAGGGTGATGATGTTTCTGATGCTTCCTGACTCTCCAGAAAATGGACTTGCTATTGTTAAGACTACCTTGCCACATGAAAGTAAACAGTATTTTGCTGCTACTTTCCTCTTCCCCCATGGCCCAATGTTCTGACTGTCCAAGAGAGATGGACTGTTCAAAAAGGAACTAATTAATTTTAACTGTTGGAGGGTAGTATTTTTCGGTTGCTCTATTTAAATGCCTACCATCAAATGTTGTAACTAAATGTTTTGGATATTTTTGAAATGTTTTAGAGTTAGGATTGCTTCCCCCTGCTGACTGCCTGTTCATAGATAGTTTATGGAACTCATATGATCCACCTTTCTGGCCTGCAAGTGACAGTGGAGAAACACAAGGGTTTGCAATGACAGGGAATAACGTATTCCTTTCTGTTCATGTAACAGCATCAGATACAACTTAATGACATTCATAATTCTTCAGTCTCAATATCTTCAGAATTACAATGGCTTTATTGGACCTTAATACTTTTTTTAGGATACTTTAATATTTATTATTAATTATTTAATTTAATATTTAACATTTGCTAACGGCCAAACCTGCACCTTTTATAGGTGGTTGAGTATCAAGTCCACTATAGCCACTGCTTCATGAAAATGCAGATTTTTTTTTCTTTTTTTTTCTTTCAGACTATCCAAAAAATCTTTAAACACGAGTCTCATGTTCTTGTAGGACTTAATGAAATTCAAGAAAACACTATTACAGTTAATAATATTAGTGAAATTCATTTAGTGATATAAGCAAGGATTTATCAGCTCCAATGATGATTGATTCTGCAGAAGTTGTAAGCTTGGAACTTCAAGTTTTGGGATTGCTTTGAAATACGAGAGACAAGCATAAGAATAAAAATTGCTCTTTTGTTCTGGTATTTAATCCATGTATCCTAACTTTTTTTTTAGCTGTTGATTTTTTTCTCCATCATTATGGAGTTTCTATAGGATGTTTTCTTATGCCTTGTGTTAAATTCCATGTTAAGTTTAAAAAATAAGGGAAAAAAAAAAAAAGAAAAGAGAGAATAATGCTGTGTGGCATTCATGTGCTGGCAACAATTGCCAGCAGTTTTAGCTACAACAGGAAATCTGTGCAATTGACGCCTTAATTATCTATTCCATTATCGCAAAATTAGGAAAAGAGCAATGCGGCTTTCCATATTAGGAGCTTTCATAGTTATTAGATTGCATTCTTTACACTATGCAGAATTACTTTATTGCCTTGTATATCACATTTTCAAGGCAAACCTAGGAAATTGTGTGTTTTGTCCATCTGCCATTTATTGATGTTTATTTTTTGAACATGATATCTTGTAAGCAGTCCAAGTTGTTTTCTCTTGATAGGTTTCTGCAACTTGCATTTTTATTGCTGTTCAGCATTTCTTGGAAGACTGGATTTTTGTGGAAGTGTCTTGCCCAGGGATTCTGTAGGATCTAGAGACATTCCACACCTTGAAAATCCTTACTTATGTCATGCAGTCATTTGTTGTATGGAAGAAATATTGTTGAACCCTGAGAATAATACCTTGCTGAACTTTGTACCTAGAAAAGAGGTGTCCCTAGTGCATGTGATTATGTGTGGAAGTGTAGCAGTATGGTATTAGAAGTATAGTATGGAATTAGAGCAGCAGCAGAAAGTAGGAAGTTCTGAGTTTTTCCCCACACCAGCTTGGTAAGGCTGACAATATTGACAAATATTTTAAATGCAATGACTATGCTAAATCAGCTCATCATATATCATTATCTTGAGATATCATCTCTTGGATGATCATATCTGCTTCATTAATTACTTGAAGGATTAAAGAGTTACTGCCTTTTAATTTATTTTTCAGCAATTTGACTTCTTAATGTTATTACGTAGGTTAATGTATTTGTTTCTTTTGCAGGAACAGCATAGCAGCCTCAGCAGTTTGTGTTTTTAATCTGAGTGCCATAACTCAGGCTTTTAATGGACCCTTCAAATACCAAGAGAACTCTCGCTCTGCTTGGCTTCCATACCCCAATCCTAACCCTAATTTTCAGGTATGGATACAATGGACAAGAACAATATTTTATGTGTGATTTCCTCAAAGTACTGTATGGTTCATAAATTATAAATCCAGTTTTTCACTATGCTGTAACCTAAGACCTTAAAAAAAACCCTAAATTAAAAACAAAGTGTTTAGGAAAAGCCCCTTATCTCGACATATTTAATTTTAGTTTTATCCTTCCACAAAATAATTTGGATTGGAAAACATATATACTTTGAAGGGTAGGAGAAAAAAGACTCCACTCTGTGGAGTCTGAAACACTGTGGTTATCTGTCAAGGTGACATTAACTCCTGTCTGAAGTATGATCAAACTGCTATTCTCTTTTACATTGTATTTGTGCTATTGGGACTTAAAAAATGGAACAGTGTCTGGCAGAAAAAAGAAAGTGAGAGGGAGGTGGTAAAGGAGGAGTAGTCAGGATTTTATATATTTTCGTGTGGAAGGTGGTCCACACTCCTTGAAGAGTCAGATTAAAAGAATTTGTGATACCTTCTGCCCCTCATTTGAACTTGTTGGCCTCAGAAGGTGTCATAATTTGCAACTGGCTGACAGTGTAAAGCCAGTTAGTCCAAGGTGGATCATTTATAGGAGCTCTACAAAAAGAAAGAAGTATTTCACTAAGTACATATGCATTGTTTGCATCTTTTACATAGTCACCACTCCTACTAGGACAATTTTAATGAGTGTGCTTCTTGCAAGGGAGAGGGAAGGAAAAGCAACATTTATGTAGTGATTAACAACAGTAGCTCTTCATCATGGTATCTAAGTGCAGTCACCTCTATCCACCTTTCACCCTCCCTTAATCTCAATGCAATTTCACAAGTTCACTTCTGCTCCTGGAACAGCCTTCCCTAGCTTGTAAGAGTCATAGGATCTTTGCTAGCAAGAATCACCCTTTGGGGATTGTAGGTACTTTTAATTACTTCCTGATCTATGCAAATGAAGGAAATAAGGCACAGGTTACGGGCTAGAGCCATGTTACCTTTCCTAAGTAGTATGTCATCAGCTACGTGACAAGACTCTAAGTACACCAGAAGCCTGCAGAAGCAGGCTGTATTTGTATACAGTTTTCACCTGTTGTGAAATACTTGTATTGTCAAAACAGTGATAGGAAGAGGGTCTAAGAGAGGCTAAATTTTTGAAGGAGAAAGCCTGAAAGAATGCTTGTATGTAAAAATCTTGCCACCATTCTGACTAGGTAAGCACATCCAATAAAGTTTATTAAACTCTCCCTACAAACCTTGCATTAATGTGGTGTTAATTATTGTGAGAGCAGCCCATACTGAATGGTACTTACAAAGAAAGATGACAGCCTGATGGCTGTGTGAAAACAGTTTAAGTCTCTGCTCTACTGTTAGTGCATGTCTCCAAGTCCCAGTCAAGACAGGTGTTGAAATTTATTTCTTAGATGGCATGGCTGATTTTAATACAGCTGGTACTTCATCCAATTTACAAGAACAGTGACAACAGTTGTATCATATCTCACTGAGCCACAAACAGCTTTGAAGGCAGAGCTAGTGTTAAAAGCTGCAATGTGGCCTTTTACAACACAATATTGAAGGCAATTGATGTCAACTGATCTCTAGGTATCTCTAATGTCCAACTTCTCTTCTTTTGCTGATGCTGCTTTTCATTCCCTTGAATAACTTTCTGCTACATTTCTGGTTCCATAACTGCAGCAGTGATGCATACTAGAAGCTAGTCTAATGATTAGATCTTTAACCATTTTTTGTGACTTGACTTTGTGAGTCACACCTCATATGGATGAGATATATTCATTGACTGAGTCATTGGTTCTCTTCCAAGAAAGGACTTTTCTTTTTTAGAGTCCTTATGATAAAAGATCAGAAGTTCTTTTTGTCTAGTCCCAGAAGTAGATTTATCCTCTGAGTATTAATCTAGTCAGTAGCAACAGAGAGAAGTATGTGATTTCAAGGAAGACCGTTATGTAGATATAGTTACATCAGACATTATATTTCCAAGGCTGGATTTTATTAATGGAATATTTTCCATTTTAGAATGCTATTGGAGTCCCAGTTTTGAGAAACCTTGTTTTCTTCACAGATCTCTGTTTTTCTCTTTAGATAGGGCAATATCTATCACAAGACCAAGGACCATTTGCATTCAGTGTACTATGAGTATTCAGCTGGAATGTTTTCCTGCTTATTATATCCAGAGAAGTTCTTTAGTGCGGCTTATTTTTTTTCACTGATCTGACATACAAAGCAAGGAACTGTTTCCTTCCAGCTGCTAATTTACCAGTCTTCATCATCTGATCTCCAATTATGAAATAATTTGTTTGACTTTTTGTTGTATTTGTGGATTTGGAACAATCACTCAATTTTGGATTGAAAACATGGTAATAATAAAAAAATAACTGATACAGTTTTGCACACTATTATTTTGCTCATGCTGTAATTCATGGCATAATTTATTACATAGTAGAGCAGAATGAAAATGGTGGGTTAGTTATGCCTTTCACGTCACCCAAATATTTGATAAATGTTATGGAGTAGTGCTTTATTTCTCTGACGCAATTACGCCTGAGTAAACATGGGAATGTTTATATATTCCCATGCATTAAGAGACTCTTTTGTGTCCTCAGTTGAACATGAATATGTTAAAACTAACTCCCACTTATTTTGCCTTGTTTACTTGTGTTTGAAACTTGTCCATGCAGCTAGTGAACGTTTTCCTGTAAGAAAGGGGCACAGTTTACAGATTTAAAATATGGTTAGTTTTAGAGCAAAAAAAGTCTTTGCTGTGGATAATATTTACTAGAGCTCTGCACTGTCCATTTTTTCTTCTTAAGATGGAGTCCTAAGAAGCTTCTAGAGCTGCATGTTGTACTTTCACCTGGAATTCCTGTGAGACCCTGGCTGTGGTAGGGCATGGGGTTTCCTTTGAAAATTTATCTCTTTAGCACTTGGGTCTGTGAAAATTAGGAAGAAAACCAGTCAGAAAATAATTTGGTTTTTTGAACAGTAGTTTTTCTCCTTCCTGCCCTGTGAACAAAAGATATACCAAAATATTTCCATAATCCACTTGTGCTGGTCAGTCTGGTGCTCTTCCATATTGTTTAGAATTAGGGAGCCTCCATAGTACTGCCTCAGGAAAACTGAGCTTCCTGAGTCTTTGGACAGTCTGGTTAGCCCCAAAATCACACCTGAAAGCTGAATTCCACATTGTCATTACAAGATATGCTCTTGCTTTTATTTTCTTGTGCTGTAGATCAGAGAGTAAATCTATTGTTATTGTTGGCACATATAGTCATGCTACTTTTCTGTCTTTACAGTGTGGCACCATGGACCAGGGTTTGTATGTAAATCTGACTGAGAGAAATCTTCAAGATGCACAAAAATTCTTCTTAATGCATGAGGTTGTTCAACCAGTTATACCAATTCCTTACTTCATGGAAGACAACAGCCGATTTTCCCATGTGGTTGTAGATGTTGTGCAGGGCAAGGACATGCTTTTCCATATCATCTATCTTGCCACAGGTATGAATCTTCATTGCTGTGATAACTGCAAAAGTTTATGAAGTCTTTGAGTTTTAATGTTGATTCCATTAATTACTTATGAAATACATATACAGCACCTTGAATATCAGCTTCTCCTCTTTGACACAATCACCTGTCTTCTACATTTTCTTAATAGATTAATTTAGCCATTACAATGTCTTTTACGTTATTTTGTGAACTCCAATTCTGGTGTCTGTTTCCTGTTCTCCTTTGAAGCTGTGAAGCTTGTGTGTAAACAAATGTTGGAAATTTTACAAACAGGCCTTTCCAATTTTCAGTGTCTTTTATTCTTTCTACTTAGTTAAGGGTACAAATTTAAGGGCCCAAGGTTGTTTAGTGCCCTCTAATAAAGAAGTATCTTCGTAAATAGCAAATATAGCTACTGCTATTTCTGTTTCTGAATTTTCTATCACATGTATTTTATTAACTTTCCTTTTCATCTCATTTTTAAGACATTCATTATATACCCTGTCTTATTATTTGCCCATTTATATTTAAGCATAGAAGTGAAACAAAAACAACCCTTCATCTTACATTGCTTTGGTTACAGCTATTGCCTTTTTGGTTCAAAATTTCAAGCTTCTTAAAAATAGTGAGGGTATTGGAAAACTGTTTTCGCAGAACAAGGATGTCCCCAACTGAGACTGAAGTACTAGACTGGACTACTATGTCTAAAGCATCATAGTATAAAATTTTGGATATTTTTTTAATACTTGGGCCTATGAACATTAGTAGGGAAAGCAAAGGTTTGTTAATATTCAGTTTGTTTCATTGTGCTGCTTGAAAGCTGGGCAGTAACAGGAAAGATTTTGATAAGTTAAAACTATGCTTGGATTTGACCAGTTCTAGTCAAAACTGCCTGCTGATTGGTAAATCAGTGCATTTTAAGTGAAATGATGTCAATACTAGGTGGTGTTTGTATTGTAGAGGCCTCCTGAAATGTGTATTTCAGGCCAAACCTGAATTAAAGAAACATTCACTGATTTGATTTTATATGAGGAAACTATCACTGCATTGTGGGATATTTACATTATTTACAGTTTTGGAAGCACCAAGCATAATGACTTTTGTCATAATTCTGGTTGTCTTCAGGTTTTAGTTTCCCTTGGTGTGTTACCATTTACATTCGAGTCAGCAAGTGAAGATCTAAAATGTTATGCTCCATGGTTCATTAATAAATTGTGTTTCAGAGTGAATCTCGGTTCTTTTTGTGTTGCTAAAAAAAGATATTGCTCCTGTACTCATTGTGATGTATGCTTGCCTGTCACTTTCATTCTTCTCTGTGTGTCTGTTTTTGATCATTCATGGAAGCAGGGTACTTATCTTAGTTGTATCTTTAGTCTAAATTCAGCACATGCTTTCCTGTAACTGGACAGTGTATGTTTTATAAGTGTGAGGAAGCATATGATAAAAACCCCATTCTATTCTTTAAGTTTTCTTGGTCTTGTCAATTCTATTTCACATGTATTTCACTGAATTGCAGTAGATTTTGTTAACATTTCTTCTACACCAATTGAGTGTAAGTATTAAGAATTACTTCCTAAGGAATTTTATTACTCACTTATGATAGAATTTGAAGTTGCCACACACGTTTATGTACAAATACCACAGGTACAGTGCATAGCGTAGTTTAAAAATCCCAAGATGTACCAAATTACACAGTGTAATTTAATTGCATATTAAGATTATAGGAGAAAGGTGGTACTTTGCCTTCTTTAGGGTGCAGATCATAATTTAATTTCATTATATTATAAATTGTGCAGTATCTTATTTCTCCTGAGCCCTGCTTTTGCTTATGCAGAAACTGTGGAGTAGCTAGCATTGAATTTTCATCATAAACGGAATATGGTAAAAGATTACTGAGAAAATTGCCACTACTCTAAACAACAGAAACTAAAAGGCAGTGGCCTTAACTTTGAAAATAAATTATAATTTTGAAAACAACCCAAGTTTAAGGCTTTTGAATTTCCCTGGTGTCCAGCTTTACTCCCACATAAAATGTCCTCTACCCCAAGCTCCTAACACCATAGAGCATGTTTATGTTTGGGAGAGATAAAAGACTGGACTGACAGTTACTACCTGAGAAATGTTGTCCTTATATCTTACCTGATTTAATTTATTTGCATTATTGAAAGTGGTGGTAAATTAAATTTAGAATTAAATTTTTACCACAATACTTCATCTTCAAAAAAGAGACAAAAGAATAAAAGCACAAAGTATAAAAGGCCCTGAGGATGCTGGTCAACAGCAACAAAACATGAGCCAGCTCTGCCCAGGCTGCCAAGAAGACCAAGGGCATCCTGGCCTGTATCAGCAATGGTGTGGCCAGCAGGACAAGGGTGTGATCTTCATCCTCTACTCAACCATTGGTATGGCTGCACCTTGAAACCTGTGTTCAGGCCCTCCACTACAAGAAGGACATTGAAGTGCTGGAGGGTGTCCAACAAAGGGCAACGGAACTGGGAATGGGTCTGGAGCACAAGTGTTGTGAGGAGTGGCTCAGGGAGCTGGGGGTTTTAGCCTAAAGAAAAGGAGGCTCAGGAGCAACATTATCACTCTCTATAATGGCCTGAAAAGAGGATGTAGCCAGGTCGGAGTTAGTCTCTTCTCACAAATAACAAGCAGTAGGACCAGAGGAAATGGCCTCCAGTCTTGCCAGAAGAGATTTAGATTGGATACTAGGAAAAAATTCTTCATTGAAACAATATTCAGGCATTAGAACAGGCTGTTCAGGGAAATAGTCAATCCCTGGAGGTATTTGAAAGACATGAAAATGTGGGGCTTAGGGACTTGGTTTAGTGGTGGATTCGTCAGTGCTGGGTTAACAATCAGACCTGGTGATCGTAAAGGTCTTTTCCAAGCTAACAGTTCTATGATTCCATAGAATGGGAAGCAACTGGGGAGCAACAGTCTAGTGGGCATTCTATCCCTGGGAAAGCCAAGGAGTACACCATTGGAGCACATTTCTCAGGGCACATGATGGAGAAGAAGGTGATTTGGAATGTTCAGCATGGATTACTCAAGGGTTAAGGTCATCTGAAAATCTGATTACAGTAATTTCACAATTATAAGCTGCACCATTTTGACTAAAATTTTGGTCCGAACCCTAAGTGTGCCTTATAATCAGGTGCGGCTTATATATGGACAAAGAATGAAAAGTTGCCATTTTAGTTTGGAGGACAAGTGTCTGCTGAGAAAGGCAGGAGCTTCTCTTTGAAATGGAGAATGTAAACCCCCTCCCTCCAAATTATTATCATTTTGAAATCAAGCGCCTCTCCGGCAAAGATATGGGAATTAGGAATAACAGTTCTTTTCTAGGGAAATTAAAATAGAAATACAGTACTACAAAGAAACAAACTCCAAGCCCTGATAAAGTCAGAGTACAGCCTGACACCCCGTCAGGCAGGGTGTTGGTAGCAGTCCCATTAAATGGTGGCTGCATCCTCCTACAGTGACAGATGTGGTTCAGTTGAAGCAGTGGTTCTGTAGAAGGTGCAGTTTCCCTCCGGAGGTCCAGTGGTGATGTGGAGAAATCCAGTTTTCCTCTGGAGTCCAGTGGAGAAAGGGGCTCCCTTAGTGTCCTAAAACCTCTGTTTTATCTTGGTAAGAAATGTTGGGCTCTTCCCCCTGGCTGGAGCAACTTCCAATGGGATGCAGTAATTTTATCAGTCACACAGTGGGACTCAATGGGCCATTAGCAGAAAATGACTCGCTGGAGGAAGGATGGGTTGTGAAAAGATAAAGAACAATGCCCCACCTGGTTTCAATGGATGGCTCATTAGCAGAATATCTCCTGCAGAGATAAGGATCACTGCCCCCACCCTCAACAAATGGTGATAGAACAGATACCTTTTATCACACTCTATTTTAATGTGCGGCTTATAATCAGGTGCGGCTTATAATCGTGAAATTACTGTACTTTCTGTGGTAAAACATCTGGATTTGTGAAGGAGGAGAAAGTAGCATCTCAACTTTAGCAAAACTTTCAACACTGTCTCCCACAATGTTCATATATTCAAATTAGGATAAAGGATCTAAATGGTGGGCAGCTGCATCTATAACACCTGCTAGGATGTCAAGCTCGGGAGGGGTTTCAATGTGATGTATAGAAGTGATAGGGAGCCAAGTACTGCCCTATTGAACATTTTAAATCAATGACCTGGAGGAGGACAAGGAGCGTGCTCTATCATGTGTGCAGGTGACACCTCACTAGGGTACCAGTAGTTACACTGGAGGATGTGCCATCCTAAGGATTTAGGCATGCTGAAGGGATGCCATCACTGCAAAGACAACCAGTAGCATCTTGGAACATCAAGGACACAGCCACGAGATCAAGGGAGGAGGTTGTTCCCCAGTTTTGGCCTCCCCCAGTACAAGAAGGGTATGGATAAAATGGAGCAAATTCAGTGGAGTGACACCTTCTGTTGGAGGCTGGAGCCCCATGCCTTAGGAAGGGAAACTCGCCTTGTTCATCTGTGGGGAGAAAAGGCTTTGTGGGGAGTTTAGGGGAGTTTACATGGAGAACAGTGACATGCTCTTCACACTGGTGCATGGTGGGAAAACAGACAACACACTGAGAATTTCAGACTGGATAAAAAGAAAAACTTTCTCACTTCGAGGACAGTCAAGCAACAGGTTGTGCAGTCTTCATTTTTGGGGGTTTTTGAGACCAGACAGCAACACAGTCTGTTATAGCTTGCTGTCTATTGAGCAGAAGGTTGGACTTGAGACCTTCTGATCTCCTTTTCAACCTAAATTATCCTGTGCTTATAGTATGCCAGTACTGTGTCAAATTAGTTGGGCTAAATTGCATTTTTATTCAACACTTTGATAATAGATGTCATTGTACTTTCTGGTGCCTAAAGGAAAGTGCATTCAACTCTGATGTAAGTTCTGTCAGTAAGCAATTTGCACTTAACAGTGTAAAACAGGGTGGACCCAAACCATGCTGTGAGAGATATACACCATAACTTTTGTAGGTATAATTCATTCTAATGTTCTGCAAAAAACTGACTTTTAAAATGCGTAACGCTTCAGTGGAAAAGTAGGCATACAGACTGGATTCAATAAAAATTAATGTTCTGCTGTCTTTGTTATTCAAAGCAAAAATCCCAATTTTTTAAACAGATGGCCAATAGTTAAGAGAAAGTTCTTTCTCTCACCTACCCACCCCATTGTTAGAATATAAATATTACAGGGGAGAATAACCCTGAGAGTATAAAAGTAGAACCTAATTTCATTAAATCTTAAATAGATGTAGTGTTACTTTAGGAGAGACTGGGAGTAGGCAAACAAATGCATTAATCTGCTGAGTCAACAGTCTTCATTTCCTAAACCTTTGCCAAGTCATCATCTAGGAGATTTTGGTGTGCTAGGGCTTAACAGCTACTGCTTATATAAAAAATATACTTTGGTACTTTGGAGAAACATCTTAATCTTTCACTGTACTGACTTATAACACAGAATGAAGGGATATATCAATTCCTGCACATTTTGTGCTGCTGGCTTTAGGAAAGAAGAAATCCCTGGAACGATTTTCCATGATTTAAATGGGAAGATCAAGGAAAGCATACACAGATGTTTTGGACTAAAAAGTCATCTATAACAATACATGAAATGTAGAGCAAGCTATAGAAACACTAAATATTCTTAAAACTCTTTAAGTTTGAAATGCTTCTTTCTTTATGGAAAAAAAAAATCCAATCAAGATGTCATAGTTTATTTCCCTCACTTTTGTCCTTTCTCCCTTCTCTTCATATTTCTTTCCTCCACTTTATTTATTTCCTACACTATAAGTGCCTAGGTGTCCCATGGTGTTTTTCCAAAATAGGATACTGCAGCAAAAGCGGGTAGCCTTTATTCAGAGGACTGTTTCAAAATGTATTTATTTACTCCAATGTATAAGACAATTCTTAGATATAGTGTCTAGTTTGAGGGCATTGTTAACATACAATAAACTTGGGAGTTCAGAAAAGGTAATACTTGCACTTTCTGGTGAAAAACTTTAAAGGTCATCCTTAAAATCTGCTCTGCTTGGTGGAAAAACTCCTTTGTTTTTTTCTGTTCTTTAATCCACTGGACAGAGAATTTCCCCTCTGTAGCCTGAGCAGAAATGGTATATGCCCAGTGGTAGGTCTTAGTTACTGGGATTTATAGTACAGCATTGATGAAATTGGGGTATAGCTGACCTAGAAAGAAAGTATGAAACCTGGAGAAAGATTTATTGTTGGCTACATTGCATGTCTATAAAGAGTGGATTGTTCACTGAAGTGAATCACAATTTTTATGCCATAAATCCAGGTTTTATCTGAGTCTTAAAGGTCATTGGAGGATGTTACAACAGGTTTCCAAGAAGTTCTAAAAATTGCAGGTAGCAATGCAGAGAATAATGATAAAAATAATTCTGATGAAATACATACAGCGATAATAATGAGCAAGTAGAGAGGTTTCATGGAGAAATTTCAAAATATATTTTTGGAAAATGCAGATGGAATTTTTATACTTTTGCCTTTAGAAGGGATAAAACAGGTAGCAAATCTCCACAAACATGACATTTTATCTCATGATGTCCTGAAGTTGTAGATTATGCAGAAACTAGTCCAGACCTAATAAAGGTATTTGGGAGTTTGCTTGAAACTCAGTTTGGGAATGCCGTCATAACACTTTGTATTGCTTCTGTTTGTCTTGCTGGATGGGAGTAAACTGATGCAAAGTATTCCCTGATTTGATTCCTCTGTGATTTTTATTACAGTTCTATCTTGTACATTTTGATTTGTAATCAGTACACTACATTTTTTCTAGGAAACAACCCAAGGTCTTAGCAAGAAAAAAACTTGTGTGTATTGTTGCTTTAAAATCTCAGATGAAATATTGTCATTTTTCTGGCAGACTACAGCTTCTGGTCAAAGTGTGTAGATTTCACAGTTTAATATGCATGGTGTCAGAATATATGTACTCTTATCTGTGCAGTTGCCAACCTGAAAGTTATAAGCAAAAATATGTGCTTACATATGTTTCATACATGGTGAAGAGAGCAACAAAGCTTAGGTTGGCTGCATTTTTTCCAATTTGGTGCTATTCCCAACTGCATTAATCTTAAAGTGCACTGAGGTTCTTTGAAGTAATCCGTAGATAATTTCTGTAGAAAGGAGATGCAGACTTTTCATCTCAGTTAAAAACCACTTTCTTCATCTAGAAATTACAATATAAATGCAATAATGATAAGGACCAAAGTAGTTGTAATTCAAGTCAAAAGTCAACTGTGAAATAATAGGTAGTCTATTTGTATGTATGTATTAATTCTTTCTAGCTCAAAAACAGAAGTAAAAACAGAGTACAGATGGATAATGGGGCACCATGATTTCACCTTTTAAAATGATTTCTTTTTTGTTATTACAGAAAACACATTTGTTTTGTTTTTTATGCCTTTGCTTGGTGAAGGCATAGTATGCATTTACAGAGTTGCAAAGCGTTCTTGCAGTGGCTTAAAAAATATTTCCTATAACTTGTTACCTACTAGCCTTATGCAATGCCATTTTAAGAAACTTGACGCAAGGATACTCATCAGTTACTTTGGGAAAGCTGGTACATGTTGGAAGGCACTGGTCTTGACAGCAACATGATGATTTTGAACATTTTTTTTCAAAACGTCAAGTTGTAAATCATAAAATTAATAAACTCACTCTCTTCTGCTTTTGCAGTGACACCTATCTGTGATAAAGGAAAATCCTAGCTGCATTCATACTTTGTTTATATTGTTAATCTTTTCAGGAAATATTTTGCTGCAAAGTTCAAAAAAAGATGTTATGGATTGCATGGAGTTTTCTTGAAGAGTGTAATGTTTACCCTGGGATTTATGCTAGCTTTCCTAAGAAGGCTTGCTATATATTTCTGGTCCACATTTCTGCTATATTCCATGTAAAATATCTCTATAGGTAAAGAAGGATAATGCAAACCTTTGTTATTTATCTATATAATTTAAACAATGATGTTGATTTTTCCCTGCCCTGTGTACTGTGTCATCTGTACTGGGTAAAGTGGTTTTAAAATGGTAGTAAATGAGAGCAACTACAACTAAAATCAAGGTTATAAATGATACTATGGGGCTCCAGAGGATCAAATCCTGCATTTAAAATGTCCAGCAGTACTGATTTCCCTTGGCTTTATCACTGTATATGGAGATAAATCATTCTGCCAGATCCAGTTGGTAAGCTTTCTTAATAAATAGATGGCTCTAACTAGAGCTGGTTAAATTATTCATTGACAGCAATTTATATGTGAGAATTGTAGCCCTTTATTTGGTTCGCAAATTACCCAGCACTTATTTGTAGTCATTTTTTGTTATTATAATCAACCCATAAATAGGTCATGGTTTTGATTAGTTTGCTGCTGCTATTTGCTCACAGAGTTTGTTCATATTTTAGTTATCATGTTCATGAATTGCCTGCTGCAAGTAAATAGTGTTCTGTTTTCTCGAGGGACAAATTTAAGTAGGAGAAACCTTTTTTCTTTTCACAAATTATCATTATGTCTTTATAATTGCCCAGCTCTGTCAGATAAAGACTATAAATAAATGTCCGAAGAACATACGATGTGTGCACTTCTGTGCTGCCACTGGAAATCAGAATTGCTGCAAGAAGAAGCTACTGGCTAAAGAACAGCTGGCTCTGCTTGCATGGGAGTGAGATTAATGTGTGGGCCAGGGAGGGAAACAGGCTGTAAAGAGTTGGAGAAAAAGTTTCAACCTTCCATTAAAAAAAAAAGAACAGATTCTCTTTATCATAGTGATGCTGAGCTTTCAAATCCTGTTTGACTACTTTATAAACTTAGAATGGCCAAGTAGCCTTTCCTTCTTCCTATTTTTTTGTTGGAACTGGAGGAGAAACTCAAAATTTCCTGGAAGAGAAAGTAGACATGATAATCCCTATGTTCATTTATTATTGTGTAATTCTCATGCTCAAAATATGAAGGTGTGAGCAAGAGAGGTATCTTACATGGTTCTCAGTGTTGTCCTGCTGTTTTCAAAGCTAAGGTCTATTATGAACTACGCCTACCTTCAAAACTCTCCTTTTGCCCCAAACCAATGCAGTGCCAGTCAACAGGCTTGGTCTTAATTTTGGAAACAGTGTTGGAATTAATCTTTTTTGGGGAGAAATTTGATCGTTGTAGCAACTGCGTGAGTACACACTATTCAGGACTCTTCCTGAGAGATGTGGGAAGAAGCTTTCCCTTTGAAGGGAGTTGACTTTGTCACATGTTGCTGAAACTTCTCTAGAACATTCTGCAGGGCATTTTACTTTTAAAAAACCCCTTTCTTTTAAGGTGGATATGCATAGGAGTGACTCAATAACCCCATGCCAACCAGAGAAGAAAGTGGAATAGTTAAATCACGGGGAGAAAGAAAAGTTTGAACCTTGCATGAAACTGAACTTTGACCCTAACAATCCCAAAGTTGGATCACAAGTTTTTTTCTATAATACTTAGAAGATTTAATGTGAGCTGTCAGGATAGCATTCATTAAATGGGATATTCTACTGAACTCCTGGTTTTGTTGATGTTTATGAGCTTCTTCATTCTGCATCATTTTTCCTGGTAAACCTCAATAAATCCAGAGGTTTGTAACTAAGTATTACAAACAGTGGTGCTAATTATTATAGGGATCCGTTTCCCCTTACTCTTATTTAGCTCTGGTCATAGGATATGGCAAATCTTAACAAGCCAAAGAATTTCTCAATAAAGATATGCCTTATTTACTTTGTTATTTGTCTTGTAAGTCATCAAAATGTGAAGGTGCTTTATTATATTATTTTGTGGTATTTGTGTGAGGAGTTCTGTAACCTGCAGGTTATATCACAAAAGATGGATTAGATTCCATACATTTTACTGCAATCAAGTCACTGGGTAAGGGTCCTAATATTTGAAGCAAAGTTACTTGTTTAGAGATTAATTCTTCTAATTTTTAGGGTGTATTTATTTTTCTTTCTTATCCCATAAACCCTGGAAATTTGGTTCTATGGCTACACACATTTAGGAGGAATAGCAATGACTGCAACCAGAATAGTGGTTACATCACTTGTCTAGGAAATACACAAAGATTTTCAACTAACAATCTCTGTGAGACTTTCTGGTTATTGCCAGGTATCCTGGCTCCTAGACCATTATACAAAGAATATAGTGTAATATGTTTGTTTGTATTGTATATTGTTGCTACATACTATGGCTACTTTAATGTAGTAAGGAGGGTAATGAGATTAACAACTTCTGGTGGGAGGTTCTGAGATTCTTTTCTCTAATTCCAACTTTATTTCTGTTTCTTATCCATTTAACTTCTTGTTTACTATGATTAGGGAAAAAAAAAAAACAATCAGCATCATTCTTTCCTTCTGTATTTCTCAGCAAAAGCTGTGTTTTACATTGAAATTGCAAATTCCATAGGGATATATGTACTGAATTTGACTCATCTAGGAGCCTGTGCATCTGAGGCACAAGGGCATGTGCTATGCAAGCTACAAATGAATTTGATTAGAGGATAGTTCCTGAAATTTTCTCTTCACTCAAGTTGGTAATGCCTCTGGATCCATACAGTAGACAACTGTCTTTCTGACAATGAAAATAACCACATATGACTTGGTTAAGAAATCAGGCAAGGTATGTTGTGGGTTATTATCTGACAGTTTTCTCCAGTTGTGCATCTAAATGCTTCTTTGATCTGGGCACTGAAAACTTTATTCAGTGGAAAGCACTATCATATTCATAGCATGTCTTGGGTCCTACAAGGTATTTATTGTTTTGGTGGTACAAAGTAAGGCAATAAAGAATAACAGGAGTTGTAAGCACTCCCTGTCTGGTCAGATCCAATCAGAGTTTATATATCTCAACTTTGGAAGACTGGCAGGGAGCCAGGGCCTCTATTGCGTAGTAATTTTTTTTCCTTCGTGGACAGTGTGGCATTCTTCATTACTGCTCTGTCAGATATCAAACCTTAAATCCCACAAACCACTTCATCTGTTCATTACCTACTCTACTAATTTAGTTAGAGGTTGCACAACTCTTCAGAGGTGCTCATCTCCATTATCTAGAAGCCCAGTCCTAGATATTGATTAAACATTTTAGAAGATCTCTTCAAAATTGGAATGCTTTCTCTTCATGAGGAGTTTATGGAAAAATAATATAGACTTCATTGCTTGTTTCATAGTCAATTACAGCAACCAGTCCCCAGTAACAGCCTTACAGTTTTATTTCTTTCTCTTTTTAGAATCAAAGATATTGAAATTACACATCTCTTGAAAAATGTTTCCCATTTAGAACCATATGAATTATTATGTTTTGTTTGCCTCAGGGCTTCAGGTTTTGTGTGTGAATGTGTCATTTTTAGTGCAGTAAAAGCTGAATATTGCAAAAAAACCCAAAAACCACCAACCAAGAACCTCATTATCTAGTGAGTACCAACCTTAAGTCCAGCCCTGAGCAGTCTTGCCGTAATTGTTTCTTGTGTGTTGGTTTAAATGGAGAATTCATATCCAACAGACCAAACTATTTGAGACTTCTGAAAACATCTGATGAGAATCTTGGTACTGATAGTCTGAAAGAACATGCTCAGAGTTCAGTGTGCATATTAGCAGCATCTGTTAGATACAAATGTAGTAACAAATGTGTGATCAAACTGATAAATATGTACAATTTGTTTTGTCTGTAGGTTGATGCCCCAAAATGGTATTGGTATTCTATGTAATGTTGAATCTGACATTGTTGAAATCCATTCCTTTTCTAAGCTGGATGAATGTGTCTTTTTATATGCCAAATTATTTGATATGTTAAGTGTGATGCAGGGCAAAAAAAATGTTTTACTGACCTTCTTTAAGGATGCTGATATCATTTTTCATGATCCTTGTATTTATTTTTATTACTGAGTACTTTTGTAGACAGAACATGGGTAATTTAAATAAGAATTCAAAATGAGAATATTGTTTGGTAAAATCAGGAAATGTTTGCTCAATGTTGTTGCAAATCATGCCTTGATCTACATAGCCTACTTGACATTTTCTGACCCCTCCCCAAGGAAGAAAAAAGAGTGTGAACTACTAGAGCCAAGCTTGAAATTCTTGTCCATAATCTCTTTGGCACATCCTGAGAAATAGCTTTCATTTTCCAACTCATTCAAGCCTCATCTAAAGATTTTATGCTGTAGTTTTAACCATATCCTCTCTGCTTAAATAGCATTTTTTAAATTTTTTAAATGGCAGTAACTTAAGTATTTTTAATCACATTTTAATGTAACTTCCTGAAGGAGTTAGAAATGGTGAAACCCTGTATAAGGACTTGATCAAGTAGCTATGCATTGAGAAAACTGGATATATTTCTCAGGGATTATTCTCTGCAATAAACACATCAACACAAGAGAGAAAGGTCAGTCTTCTGATGACATCATCTGGATGGCAGCAACATTTTGGGGGTACGTGCAGCTGAGGTTTAATTCCTTGTAATGTTCAGAGTTCAAAGTCATTTTTTGCACCTCATTGAATGACTGATCCAGGAGAGAAGGGGCTGCTGTGGATGGGGAGGAGCCCTCCCAAATCCAATCACTGGCACTGTTTTAATGTGTGTGCAGAGCACACAGTTCATGTGGCCATGGAGCTATCAAACCAAGTAGATGGAGAATTCAACTAGGGAGATAAAAATAAAAGGCAGATTATGCCTTTTTCCCTGCTCCAAGGACTATTAAAATATTTTTCCAGTATCTTTTTAATTGAGCAGGAACTTCCCAAAAAATCCCTAAGGACATGAAAGACACCTATTCCTTGCAGGGCATTAAAAAAAATATATTTGTGATTTTTCTTGGCTGCAACTGAGACTTTCCTGTCTTTGGTCCAACTTTCTCCTAAATGGGGAGAATAAAGTACTGCCTGTCACTGGTCTCGAATCAAGTCAGTGGCCAAGCAAACAGCATAACAAAAGAAGTTTCTGTAGGGAAATGTACCTGTTAAAGTATTTATGATTAGATATTGTTGTAGTTAAATGAAACAGTTTTACAAAAAGTGAAGTTTCAAGTTTTAATTTTATTCACTTTAGGTGGTATTACTTTCTGGAACACTGCTATTTCATAGTTTCACATGTGAAATCTAGAGAAAAGAAGTTGTCAATTGAATCCAGATTTTACAAGTCTCCAAATTGTTCAATATTTTTTTTTCTTTATTACATATTATTCTTTACCTATTCTCAATATAACTGTTATAATTGAAAAATAATTAGATGAGATTGCAAATAAAAGACAGATAAAAGATACCTCTTCATAAAGTTTGAAAATACGTAATGATTTATCTCAGCGAGTAAAAGGAATGTATCACAGAATGAGGTATTAATGAATGTTTTCTTATCAGCTATAGTCTCTTAAGAAACTGTATCTCTATAGCATTCACTTATAGATATTATACAGACACGTTACTTCTAAGTGGAATGCACGAACAATCTCCAACTTAGACAAAATGTTATTACTTTGTATCTCAGCTCTAAGGCACATCTTTGGCAGGCTGAAAAATCTCTGTATGATTGGAAATAGAAGTAGTAGATAAAGGTGGACTAGTAAGCATGATTCATTAAAAATATATATATTTTGAGATTGTTGAAATTACTTCTTTTTGGTCAGGCAAGAAAAAACGCCTGGTTTAGATCTAGAAGAGGTAAAACTTTGCCACTAGAGTATATGAGAATCAGTATAATAAACTGAGTTTAATTTTCTTTGTGAAAGAAACAGACATAATTGATGTGGTGGCTGAGACGTAATACAGCATGTACTTGTTATTTAGTGTAGGTTTTTGCTTGATCTTTTCCAGAAGATTGAGGAGTTAGAAGCTCCAGTTTGAGGAGTTAGAACCTTCAACTGTATAGAAATAGTCTTCCAAAAAGAGGCACACTTCTTGGTTTAGCTGACAGTTGCTTTGCATTTTAGTCTCAAGTAGATCTGAATTTCCGTTTAGAGCTTGAATTCTTTGTGAAAGATTTTTGGATGAGTCTGACTGGTACTGGATTTAAATTCCAATTTGAGGTGTGAAATGGCTTCCGAGGAATGGTACACAAATTGCCTTTTTTCCTAAACTTTTTTGGTTCATTGGAAATCCTGCTAGTGGAAATGTTATTTGTACCAATTTATAATCTGTTTTACTTAATGGAACAGTGGATATTTTCTGTGCTAAAGACAGGTATTTAACTCTTTGCATGGGAGCTACTGGGAGAAAGCTTTGCTAATTCAACTGAAAACTGACTATATCCTTGATGTTTTTGAGACACTATAACACATGTGAGTTGAATCTACAGGGCACAGAATTATTTTTAAAATGTTGTACGTTTACAAATTTTTCCTCTGGAAAACAGTAAAGAGAGGATTGTTTTGGTGATTCTCTTTATTTCCATTGATAGATGCATCCTAAAATTGTTCTACTTTTAAATGGAAACAATTTTAGAATTTTTTTAAAATTCTTTTTCAGAGAGGGAATTTGTTCTGCAATCATTATTGTGGGTAATGTATTATTAATTTGTTCTTTCTGTCCTCCCAGACACATGGCTTTGGAGAAAGGTCCTCATTTTTAAATGACTAGTACCTAGGTCATCACTTTTTTATTCAAAAAGTTCTTTAAATCAATACTTCAAATTTCTGTGTAGAAAGGATAGGCCATAAATATTCCCTTCATAAAATAAATATATATTAAAATTTGGCATGCAACCATGAGAAAGTCCTCTAGTTGAAGAGGTACTACTGAATTTCTCTCAGAATACCGACTGGGGCATTAAGATGCTTGCTAATAATTTTAGAAGGTATGCAAATAGTTTTTGGTTAAAATTGCTCCTTTCAGATTCTTAGTAGTGGATAAAGTAGTTGAATTCTCTCCGCTGCATGGAAGTCTGGGGATGTGTAATAGACCATCAGACCTTATTTGTTGAAAAGCATTATCAAAAGTGTATCTCATTTCAGTGTTGATTTAAAATAATTTCCAATACTATAGGGAAGAACATCAATATTTACTTGAAATATAATAGGAAAGAGGGAATATGAAGGAGTCACTGCCAAAAATAAAGAACATAAATCTAAAATATTACATGTGCTTGCTTTTTATAGACTATCTTTCAAAACTGCAGTCGTTGCACCCAAGAATTGAAAAACAAAACTGCACTAGATTGCATAAATACTCGGGGTCTTACCCAGATAAGAATAATTTAATATAGTTTTTCTGTGTTTTCCTTCTACTGCTTGCAAAACTCTCTTCCAAGAAAGAGCCAAACCTTTCCCATTTCCTAAATTAAGCAGGTATTCGGATATTGGAACTTATAATACACTAAGCATCATGTGGTATAGCTGTTTGTATATTATTTAAAATTAATTTTTAATAAATATATTAAATTATGCATGTACATTTTTAATACTTCATCTTTTTTCTTTTCTAATTGCTAAGACATTGGACAACTGAATGTCCTATTTTAAGATTGCTATATATTGCATATAGTTGGACACAAAGTGCGAGTTTTTATTTCATTAGCAGTTGCTTTTTCTTAAAGTCTTAACTTGCCTGCTAATTTTTGCTAACTTCTCTGTCTAATAATATACCAGCAGAGCAGCAGTGACCATGGACTTTCCTAAAGGCTTTTAAGCTGTAAAATTCAATGATATTATAGGGCCAAAGATCTTTAGATTTTTGTTGTTCTCTAGGAATAGCAGTACTATGTAAACAACCTCTGAAATGCAAAGGCCTTTGATATTGACCATGGGGAAAGAATAATTTGGTTTAAATTCTGGTATGATAAAAAACCTACACATCCTATTTTTCTTATTGTAGCACACCTAGTACGTTTTTATGCCTGTTCTTTACTTCACATGGGGACAAAATCTCCAAGACCAAACATATTAATGATCTTGTACTAAAGTCTCACATGAACAGACTGCAAGATTTTTCAAGTCCCAGAATGTAGCTTTTTTTTTTTTAATTGCTACAGTTAATTTAATTTACTGAAGTTTAATTACATGTCAATGAGCAATGATTTATGAGTTTTCCAGGTCACTTGCATATTTTTTTTTTCAAGTATCCTACAATGGAGTAAGGAAAACTAAGAGACTTGAATAATAGAAAGCTTAAGCCTTTCTGTTTTCCACAAGTGATGGTACAGAGGCACATTTTGTTTAGCCATTTCAGTGTTTAAAAATAAATCTACATATCAACAGGGCAGAATAATTTGCAACATTTCTTGGGGAAATGCAACAAAATTATTTTTTTCTATTTCCAGCTACAGTATTTCATTTTGTTATCCAGTTGCATAATTGCCTTTTTGATTTAATAGTGACCTGTAATAGTAAAAAAATCACAATAGTTTATTGTTTAAATCCTACATAAGCTTATCACATTTCATTCTCTGTTTAGCCCACAAAGCAGACCATTCAGATTTTTAACCTCCACTTTTGTCTGAGACTTGTAGAAAAATCACATATGTATATTTTCTCACACCATGAAAATATAAGAGAAAAAGAACAAATTAACTATCACACTAGTCAGATTGTTCAAACAGTGGTTTAATTTCAAATGGAGAGACAAACATGTAAAACAACTCTGAAAATAAAAAGATTAATATATGTTAATTTAAAATCAAAGATAATATATTTCACAAATATAAGAATGGTAAAAGGAAGGGTAAGACCAACCTTTGTTCCTTATTGGATGAGGAAGGGAACTTAGTAACTGCAGATGAAGAGAAAGCAGAAGTGCTCAACACCTTTGGCTCAGTCTTTAGTGGGAAGATGGCTTGTCCTCAGGACAGCTGTCCTCCTGGGATGGTAGATGGTGTCAGGGAGCAGAATGGTCCCCTGCTATCCAGGAGGAGGCAGTCAGAACTGCTGAGCTGCTTGGATGTTCATAAATCTATCGGATCAGATGGGATCCACCCCAGGGTGATGAGGGAGCTCATCCCAGGAAGATGAGCTGGCAAAGCCACTCTCCATCATTTACCAGCAGTCCTGGCTCACTGTGGAGGTTCCAGATGACTGAAAGCTGGCCAGTGTGGTGCTCATTCATGAAAAGGGTAGGAAGGAGGATCCTGGTAATTTTAGGCCAGTTAGCTTGATCTCAGTACCAGGTAAGGTAATGGAGCAGTTTATACTGAGTGTCATCACACAGCACTCACAGGATGGCCAGGGTATCAGACCCAGCCAGCACGGGTTTAGGAGGGGAAGATCGTGTTTGACCAGCCTGGTGTCTTTTTATGACAAAGTGACCTGCCTGATGGATGTGGGAAAGGCTGTGGATGTTGTGTACCTGGACTTCAACAAGGCCTTTGGCACTGTCTCCCACAGCACACTCCTGGAAAAGCTGGCAGCCCATGGCTTGGACAGGAGCACTCTTTGCTGGGTTAAGAACTGGCTGGATGGCCGGACCCAGAGAGCGGTGGTGAATGGAGCTGCATCCAACTGGGGATCAGTCACCAGTGGTGTCCCTCAGGGGTCTGTGCTGGGGCCAGTCCTGTTCAATACTTTATTGATGACATGGATGAGGGTATTGAGTCTTTCACTAGTAAATTTGAAGACAACGCTAAGTTGGGAGCATGTGTCGATCCACTGGAAGATAAGAGGGCTCTGCAGGGAGACCTGGAATGGTTGGATGGATGGGCAGAGTCCAGTGGGATGAAGTTGAATAAGTCCAAGTATTGAGTCCTGCGTGTTGGTCACAATAACACCTTCAGTGTTATAGGCT
Source organism: Catharus ustulatus (assembly GCF_009819885.2). Lineage (NCBI taxonomy): Eukaryota > Metazoa > Chordata > Aves > Passeriformes > Turdidae > Catharus > Catharus ustulatus. Next base: position 87,077,944 of record NC_046221.1, read on the forward strand.
GGGGACAGTATGGATGGACAGTGCCTAGGCAGAAAGGAACCTGGGGGTGCTGGTACAGCTGACTGAACATGAGCCAGCAGTGTGCCCTGGTGGACAAGAAGGCCAATGTCCCTTGGCCTGTATCAGGAATAGTGTGGACAGCAGGAGCAAGGAGGTCATTCTTCCCTTGTACTCAGCACTGGTGAGGGCACACCTTGAGTGCTGTGTCCAGTTCTGGCCCCTCAGTTTAGGAAGGACATTGAGATGCTTGAGCGCATCCAGAGGAGGCAACAAGGCTGGTGAGGGGCTTGGAACACAAACCCTGTAAGGAATGGTTGAGGTAGCTGGGGTTGTTTAGTCTGGACAAAAAGAGACTCAGGGGTAACCTTATCATTCTCCACAGCTCCCTGAGAGGTGTTTGTAGTCAGGCAGAGGTTGGTCTCTTTCTCCAGGCAGCAACTGGCAAAAGCAGAGGACACAGTCTTAAGCTACACCAAGGAAAATACAGGTTGGATATTAGGGAAAAAGTTTTTTACTGAAAGAATAATAAAGTACTGGAATGGTCTGCCTGAGGAGGTGGTGGAGTCACCACTCCTGGATATGTTTAAAAAAAGACTGGATGTTGCATTTAGTGCCATAGTCTAGTTGAGATGTTAGGGCTCGGGTTGAACTTGATGATCTTGAAGATCTCTTCCAACATAGTGATTCTGTGATTCTGTTTGGTTAAAAAAATTTTAAAATCTACATCTTGAAGAAGCATCACAATTATATATTCATTTTCAGGTTCACTCTTTTCCCTAAAGAATTAATGAATATACATTTAGAAATATGAAAATATTAAAATTAAAGTTGTAAATTAGGGTGGGAATTTTAAAATTAAACTATATTATTTTCATTTTCTGAATCATTGTAGAAGTACTATGTTTACCCATAATATATTTTTCACTTTTAAAGAAGAAGAATTGAAGCTCAATCTTTCACTTATCCTTTAGACTGGAGCATGATTAAAAAATGTATTCTTGTATTTCAAGTAGAAATATGTATCCCAGAAACCTGAAAGTAAAAGATAAATTACAGTAATTTCACGACTACAAGGCGCACGAAATTATAAGGCACACTTCTGGGTGTTGGCAAATTTCCAAACTTTGTCCATGTATAAGGAGCACCGGACTTTAAGGCACACCTTTTTTTGTAGCGAGGATCCTCGCGCAACAAAGTAACAAATTAGTAATGGAATCGCGTGATCGCAGGGTTTACTGGCAGGTGCTCAATTTGCAAACATTTTTCACAGATTGGTGTAGCCTTTAAACACAACCCCAGGCGCGCTCACTGGGCACAGACCCCAACACTCCTGCCCGCCCCTGGCTCTGGTTGGCGCGGCTGGTGAAGCGCAACTTGCGCCATGGCTCGCGGCTTGAGACAGCTCAGGGCTCCTGTGGCACAGTTGCAGCTTGCGGCTCAGGGCAGACATGGCTTGCAGCTCAGGGCTCCTGCGGCACTGACACGGCTCGTGGCTAGGGGGTCCCGTGGTGCAGCCACGGCTCGCGGTTTGCACTTCTAGGTTGGCAAATTTCCCAACTTTGTCCATATATAAGGTGCAATGGATTATAAGGTGCACTTCTGGGTTTCTGTCAAAATTTTAGTCAAAAGGGTGCGCCTTATAGTCATGAAATTACTGTAAATTACAGAACATATAGAGATATATATATACACATATATACATATATATAGAGATATAATCTTATCTTCTAAATATGCCCTTGCTTTAAAGCAAATTTTACCCCACTCCCATGTGGGGGAGCACAAAATACCCAAAGATTTAATTATCCATATTTTACTGATGAGTTTACTAATTTTGAAGTTATTTTTAGAAAAGGTGGAGAAGACTAGGATTTAAATTGCATCACATTCTGTATACCATATGAATCTTTCTTTGATGTTACACAGATTGCTAAATCGTAAGTCCTGGGCTTCCCCTTTTTAGGCTGAACCAGCTGCTGCATGAGCTGTTCCTGCATCTTTTTTTCTGTGTTGAGTGCACTAAAACCCTTATGCAACCTAATACTTTCTGTTCATTGGGATAATTTTCTGCTGTTAGCCAAATGCACATTCTACTTTGCAGTAGGGCTTTTTCCAGTTCCTGTGGTGGAAGAAAGCAAATATTGATGATGCATTTTTTCTTGGTGGCTGAGTGGTTATCAATCACCTTGCATGTTCTTTGATTTTTTACTATTACACATTCGGTTAATCAATTTTATATTTGGTATTTCAGTTTATTATTCTGAAAGACCTCTGCCTTGGAGATGACCCTAATGCCCTATTTTATTTTGTTACTATGGTGTTTAATACAAATGTTCTATGATTATTATAATCACTGTTTATGTGTACGTATGGATATTATTTACAAGATATTTAACATTAGCATATTTTTTCCTTTAATTTTGACATTCTTAATACTGTCTTAATGCATTTATTTTCTAATGGGAAAAATAATTTGTGTACAACAAGTAACATGAAAAACCAGTGTATAGTGGAGAAAATTAAAGTACAGTAATTTCACAAATACAAGCCGCAGTAATTAGACAAAAATTTTGGTGGAAACCCGGAAGTGTGGCTAATAGTTGGGTGCGGCTAATCTATGAACAAAAATGTGATATCTGCCCTTACCTAGTATCATACCAGTCCAGTCCCGAGCCGAAACAGTTTGAAATCCATGGTTTCCCGTTGTTCCGACGATGAACCAATCAGAGAACAGTTTATTGCCTGCCTGTGGATGGCGGCGTTACTGAGGGGCGGGGGTTGTTATCAGGGTGAGTTACCTCGGCGAGTTACCTCGGCAGTTCGATAAAAGTGTGTGATATTTCTCTGTACTTTTTAAAGTGTTTTCAGTCTTGTGCGGCTATGGGGCTGGCTGGGCTCGCAGGGAGAGGGCTGGGGGAGCCGCTCAGCCCGCAGGGAGAGGGCTACAGTGGCCACTTGGCTCGCAGGGAGAGGGCTACAACGGCCGCTCGCCCCGCGGGGTCGCGAGGGCTACAGCGACCACTCCGCCACGGGGCTGCGAGGGCTACAACAGCCGCTCGCCCCGCGGGACTGCGAGGGCTACAGCAGCCGCTCGCCCCGCGGGGCCGCGAGGGCTACAACGGCCGCTTGCCCCGCGGGCCGCGAGGGCTAAAAGGACTGCTCGCCCCGCGGGGCTGCGAGGGCCAGAGCGGCCGCTCCTGTGCCAGCACAGAGATGTGTCTCCGCTCGGAGCTCAGCTGCCTGCCCACGTGGCTGAGTAGCTGTTTAAAGGCAACGCGGATCCATTGGGAATGCTCGCAAAATGACCACACTATTGTTCCTGTCTTTTTCGGCTTGTAAATAAAGGATGTGTCTTTTTTCACTTGGAAACAATGTTTCCGAGGTCGGCAGTAAGCCAGTAAGCCCCGGCGATCCTGCAAATGTGTTACTAAATGACGACTTTGTGAAAGTTCGCGGCGAACTAAAGTGCGGCTAATATTCCGGGTGCGGCTTATTTATTGACAAAGACATCAATGTTGCCAACACACCGGATATGCGGCTTATACTCCGTACGGCTTGTATTCGTGAATTTACTGTACTTATTAAATATAATATTCCAAAGTCTATTTAAAATTAGACTTCTTGAAAATACACATAATTTGTATTTGTTTCAGCTACATTTTAAGAGGTATTCTCTTGAGTCTCCATCTATTAAATTCTCTGATCATTTTGCTGCCAGATTATTAAGCTTATCAATGAGACTGTTTTCACATGTTGTGACATACAGAGTCGAGTATTTCTTGCATAGGTGGTATCTTATTCAAGTTTAGTTACAAGCATCTCCTGAAGTTCTGAATGTTGCTTTAGCGTCTGTGTGTTGTGTTGACATGTGATGTATTATTATTCTGAAGAATATTTTGTGTGAATTTTGAAAAACAGGCCCATAGTTACAGTAATTTCACGATTATAAGCTGCACCATTTTGACTAAAATTTTGGTTTGAACCCAAAGTGCGGCTTATAATCAGGTGCGGCTTATATATGGACAAAGAACAAAAAGTTGATGTTTTAGTTTGGAGGACAGGTGTCTGCTGAGAAAGGCAGGAACTTCTCTTTGAAATGAAGAATATAAACCCCCTCTCTCCAAATTATTATAATTTTGAAATCAAGGGGCTTTCAGGCAAAAATATGGAAATTAGGAATCACAGTTCTTTTCTAGGGAAATTAAAATAGAAATACAGTACTACAAAGAAACAAATGCCAAACCCTGACAAAGTCAGAGTACAGCCTGACACCCCGTCAGGCAGGGTGTTGGTAGCAGTCCCATTAAATGGTGGCTGCATCCTCCTGCAGTGACAGATGTGGTTCAGTTGAAGCAGTGCTCCTGTAGAAGGTGCAGTTTCCCTCCGGAGGTCCAGGGGTGATGTGGAGAAATCCGGTTTTCCTCTGGAATCCAGTGGAGAAAGGGGCAACCTTAGTGTCCCAAAACCTCTGTTTTTATCTTGGTAAGAAATGTTGGGCTCTTCCCCCTGGCTGGAGCAACTTTCAGTGGGATGCAGTAATTTTATCAGTCCCACAGTGGGACTCAATGGGCCATTAGCAGAAAATGACTGGCTGGAGGAAGGATGGGTTGTGAAAAGATAAAGAACAAAGCCCCAGCTGGTTTCAATGGATGGTCTATTAGCATATTATCTGCCATTGAGATAAGGATCACTGTCCCCACCCTCAACAGATGGTGATAGAACAGATACCTTTTATCACCCTCTGTATTGTAATGTGCGGCTTATAATCAGGTGCGGCTTATGTATGGACAAAAAAACAAAAAGTTGCTGAAACCCAGAAGTGCGACTTATACTCAGTGTGGCTTATAATCGTGAAATTACTGTACATTGACAGTTTATAATTTACAGTAGATGCTGATGTTTCTTTAGGTTTTTCTTGGTATATGTGAGATTTTCGGATCTGTAAAGACAGCTTGTTGTGCTCAGAAAGTGCGGGAATGTTTGTTAAGTCTTAAATATAGGCGTAAAGCTGTCCTGAAGAAATATGCGATTATAAGTTTCTATTGCTTAAAACTCATAGTTTAGAAGACAGTAATGATTTTTATCTGCATTAATGAAAGATGATACTGTAGGCTTCTTTTCTGAAAAGCATTGGTTTCTGTCTCCTGGTTCTGGTTCAGTTGCTTTCTGGAGACCAACCCACTCTCCAAGGTACTATGGCAAGAGTTAAGATTGAAAGTGTTCCCCTCTCAAAAAGGAATGGGTCGCGATTTTTTCCTTCTTTTTAAGATGTGAAATGCAATTACTTCTATACTGCCTCATGATGATTTGTTAAAGATGTGTTTGCTTGAAGAAAGAGGCAGTATTTTGTAAATATAACAGCTCATGCAAATATTTATTCTTCTCTATAGCAAGAATTTGCTAAAGCTTCCTTGTGTTATTTCTTTTAGGAAACTCAGGAAATGATGGGTTTATTAGTTTGTTGCATCTGCTGTTTGTTTTGTATATTGATTTTCTGTTTTGCTTTGCAGGTGTCACCAAAGATGTTGTAATGGTTCCAACTTCACTCTTGGAGGGTTTTCAATTGCTGGCTATGATTTATACCACTTACATCTTAAACTTTATTTTTCACTTTTAGAAATCATCCTTTTGTTTTGTCCAATTATAATTTTGTTCTTTGCAGACTTTGTTGCCTCCAAGTATGTTCTCTAAAACTCCATCTCAGGTTCTCCAAGCAGTTCTTCATCATCTCCTACACATTACATAGCAATATTTCAACAAGATTTTTTCTCTTCATTCACAGTGATTAGATTTTTAATGTTCAGTTGGTGGTTTTGCAAGTCTCTTTAAAACTATTGCAGTACAAACTAACAAATCACATTATTTACTCATTCTGTCCAATGTCATTATCTTTTACTACTCCTGTATATAGTTAGCCATCCTTAAAAACAGGCTACCAGGTGTCTGGATCTATGCCAGTATGTCTTGCTTACAGTCAGGATGCAAAGATGCCTTTCATTTGAATTCTTAAATGGCTGTTAGGCTCAGGCTTGACATTTGTGATGAAAGTGCAGCTTTCTCTGTGTCCGTGGCAATAAAGTTAGATCCATTAAGATGCTCTCTGGTTACTATCCTTACTTGTTTCTTGGCAGAAGTGGACACTTGGTTTGATTATATAATTAAATATTCACTTGAAAAATTATGGCCAAAAAAAAAAAACCTGACACAGAGTCTGAAAAACTCCATGCTCTAGAGCCATGCTCCAGACTAATTTCTTTCCCTACTTTTTTTTTTACACCCTATTTTGCTTTGCAGCTGTGGTGTGAAAATGGACAGACAGACAGCGCTTTGGAGGATGGGACTTCTACAAGTTCTTTAGAAAATTTGCAGTCATTGGTGGAGACTGTGCATAATGTTAAACACACTGTAGTAGCATTGGAAACACTGGAGCAAAACACCTGGCTTTTGAAAGCCCTGGATTCACTGGCTATGACTTTCCTCTTTAAGGAAACCTGATATAGCCACGTTGCATACTAGTATAATTTAAGAGATGTTGCTATCTGCACACCCTAGGCACGTACCATAGACTGGTGAGCATAACACCAATTCTATCTGTGTGGGTCTCAAAGTTGTGAAGTGTAACCAGATCCTCACCCTAGTTTGGCCTCCCAGGTTGCCCTTGCTAAATCAAAGTCATACACAGTAGGAATTTAAAGCAGAGAAGTAAAGTTTTAGAAGTCAGAAGCAAGGGACTTTATTGAGGCAGAAGTAGATCTCAGGTAATATTCTGTTCCTTTTTGTTGAGTTTGAATATGACCCACATTGCTCCTGAGAAGAGCAGTGTTTCTTCCTGATAATCTGTGGGATTTTGGCACTGTTTCTTCACTTGAAGCTCAGTTAGCTGTAACTTCCAATATTTCTGAATGTTTCCTCTTAGACAACAAATAAAAAAGGAATGATTTGGGAGATACTGAAAGAGAGCAAGAGGAAGTATGAGGAATGGAGAGTGTATGCCTAGATAAGAAAGAAGAACAATAGCAATGACAGATGTCTTGGGAAAGGCATTAGTGCTGCAGTTCTTGAAGTGAGAATATTTTATTTCTTTCTGAGGTGGTATTCTGCTGCAACCATGACCTCCAGGTCATAGACTTGAATATAAAGAACTGTCAGTTTTCCATCTATAATAAAAGAGACAAGAAACACAAGTATTTGTGTGTGATCATATTCTCCTGTCCAAAGCTGTATTTCTAAATTGAATGTGTATGTAGGCATAGGGGAGGGAGGCCTGCAGTCGTGTGGTTTTTTCTTCTCTTGGGGAAGGTGACAGCAAATTATTCAGTCTGTAGATGCCAGACCAAGCACAGTGGTAGGAAGAAATATTAGTCTGTAGAAGAAGCACATGAATGTGTGTGGACCTGATTTTTGTCTCATGCAGAAAAACTATGACAAGCCAAATACAATGTCATGAATCATACTGAATTCTGTTTGCCAGTTAAGCACGTGGTATAGAGTTGCACTGACTGATGTGTAAAACAATACCAATTAATTTACATCTGTAAAATGATCTCACTGCTCCTTCTTCTTCTTAGTACATTTTCCCGACTTCTATGCTCAAAAGAAAATAATTCATCTTTCACTCAGTAATTAACACAGTGTTGTGGTTTAGCTCCAGCCAGCCTCCAAGTACCATGCAGCCCCTCACTCATCTACCCCACTCACCAGTGATCACCAGTGTGATCAGTGAGAGAATCAGAAGAAATCATGGGGATTGAGTTAAAGACAGTTTAATAGAAAAAGCAAAAGCCACATACACAAGCAAAGCAAAACAAGGAATTGATTTACTCCTTCCTATGGGCAGGTGTTCAGCTGTCTGCAGGAGAACAGGACTCCATCAGGTTTAACAGTGACTTGGGAAGACAAATGCTCTAACTCCAAATGTCCTCCCCTTCTTCCCCCACTTTATATCTAAATATGATGTCGCATGGAATATCACTTTGGTCAGTTGGGGTCACCTGTCCCAGCTGTGTCTCCTCCCAACTCCCAAGCACCTCCAACTTCCTCTCCTGCATGGCAGTGTGAGAAGCAGAAAAGGCCGGAGTGAGGCTCAGCAATAACAAAAAACATCTCTATATTATCAGCCCTGTGCTCAGCACAAACCTGAAACACAGCTCCATACCAGCCACTGTGAAGACAATTAATTCTACCTCAGCCAAACTAAGCACATACAGGTACTAAAATTTTGGGACACATCTCAGACATGACCATGAAATTTACTGTAATTATAGTCAGTCTTTTGCATCCAGTAGTCATCAGTGGAAACACTGCTTGTTACCTTGTTCAGCTGAGCTAGTTATTGCTTAATTGTGGGGCAAAACTGACTGTTGGCAACAATTTAATTAGGTTTTGAATATAAGTCTGTTTTAGGTTGTTTAGGGGAAAAAAGTGATCATCAGATTAGATATTTTAGTATCAAAGAGGTTAATAAAAATTACAGTAAATTCACGAATACAAGCCGCACTGAGTATAAGCCGCATCCCTGGGTGTTGGCAAATATTTCGTTTTTTGTCCATAAATAAGCCGCACCCGAATATAAGCCGCTGTGTCGTTCGCAGCGAGGACCCGTGTGCAACAAAGTTGCCAAATACAGAACCGCGGCATGGCGGGGGGTTTACTGGCTCAACTAAGGCTGTGCAGGCTCAGCCCACTAGGGGCTGCTGACGGGGCCAGGTAGCCCAGCCCGGTGCTGCCGCTCGGCGGGGCCACTGGGGGCCAGCCGCCGCCGCTGCCACTGGGCTCGGTCACCACGGCCTGGCGCTGCCCTGTGGTGGCAGGCAGGGACGGAGCCCCCCGCCGCCTCCCCGAGCCGTGGCAGGGGCGGCCCAGGTACCCCCTCTCCTCCCCGAGCCGCGGCAATGGCAGCGTGGGGCCCCCCAGTCTCTCCCCCGGGCTGTGGTAGAGGAGGGAAGGAGGGAGCTCTCCCACCTCTCTCCCCGCCCCCCGTGCTGCCTGCAGGCAGCCAGGCTCCACCCGCGGTGCAACAGAGTAGCAATTTGTAACAATCGCAAAATGCCGGCTTTGCAGCAGCTGAGCTTGGCACTCTGGCTGGCACTTCTGAGGTTGTAAATGTCAGAAAATAATTCACTTATTAGCCTCTCCTGAGTATTAACCACATTACCGGTTTAGGAGCAAAATCTTAGTCAAATCGGTGCGGCTTGTATTTGTGAAATTACTGTATAATTGTAATTTACTTTTTTCCTAAACTTTTTTCCTAAAATGGTCAAGCATGTTTATATCAAGAAAGGAGAAAAATATAATCAGGTACATGAAGTGTATCAATACTTGAGAGGCTAAGCAGAAGATTTTAACATGCATACATGATTTGTTATGATAAAAATTTTTTATGGACTAAGAGAAATCCATTTTATATGCTAAGCTAATAATTTATGGTTTATCTAATTAGTTTTGACTGATTAATAGAATTACATATTATATAATGTTATATTGTACACATAAACTTCCTATTAACTTCCCCAGCTATTTGGTGTATGCCCTCCCTTCCAGTGCTATGCCAGATTTTAGGATTGAATACTCAGTCTTTCTCAGGAAAATGAGGAGATTTTAGCGGTAACTGTCATCTTGGCTCTCCCTCTTCTCTTTAGTTTTGGAGTCTATTTGAGGCTGCTTTTTTGTATTTTCTTGAAGTCGCTTACTTGCTATTCCTCACTTCCCAAGCGTGGGAATGACACATTACCCTCCCTCAGCCCCGTTACCCTGGAGGGGACAGTGACCATATAGGGGTGCCAGCCCCTGGCCTGGGGTGCTCCCAGGGTGGAGTTGGTGTAGGGAGACACAGATTTGTGTCCACCAGGCATTTCCTGCCATGGATGTAAAACCAGTACTTGCCAAGCCAGGGCCAGATACGTCCTGCAAGCCTGCACTGCCAGCTCTGAGCCAAACCTCTGGCCTTGTGCTAGTGATGGCACACCCACTGCCTTCCAGACTGCAGAAAAGGCTTCCCAAAAATCCCTCTTGCCATTATTACCAACTCAAAATGGAAGTCTTTCAAGACTTCAGGGCTTATCTCTGTGTGTGTTTGCAGTGTTGGATCTTTAATACTTACTGTTGCTGGAACATAAAAGATTGCGTAATGCTGCCGCTCCCTAAAATATTTATCAGCGTGAGAATGTGATCCTTTGTGTTCAGAACAAATGTACTTTGATATTTTTAAATTATTAAAAAACTTTACAGGAGTGAATCATAAATCTTATCATGTATTCTGACACTGGTTTTCAATGTGTAACTGTCTTTCCTGAGAAATCATATTAAGAATAGAAGTGAAGAGTGAATGTTAGTTTTTCAGAGGTCAAAATCAAGATAAGTAAGAAGGGTTTCAGCCTCATTCATTCATATTCACCTAGACTCAAGACCTGCATATACTCATATACATGTGCTTTATTAAATGAACTTGATACATATCTAAACCCCATAATTTTTAACACAAAGAATATTAAAATAAACTGGGGAAATTATAGAATTTAATGCTTTTAAAATTGATTTAAATATAGTAAAATATAGCACAATCCTGTAGACTGAAATCAGTATCCCTTGTCATGAATGTGCTTTTAGAAAGCCAGACTTTGAGACTTTGTTTTCTTACTGCTGTGAAGGCCTTTCCAAGCTAATAATTTTTAAACGTTTTTCCTTTTTTTTTTTTTTTTTAATGTATTGCATCACATGAAAACAGTCTTTAAAGTTTTCTAAGTTCTTTTCACTGTACTATAATCAATTTAGGAAACTTCAGTCAAAATAATCCTGCATTCCAAGGCTTCACTGAAAACATCCAGCACAAAGATTTTTTTCACTGAATGACAGCATGCAGGTAGAATTGCTAGTGCAATTTTTAGTAACTCATTTTCCTCTTTTCCTTTTCAGACTATGGCACCATTAAGAAAGTACTTGCCCCAATGAACCAGACTTCAAGCAGCTGCCTGCTTGAGGAAATTGAGCTCCTGCCGAAAAGTCAGCGAGAGCCCATCAGGAGCCTTCAGATCCTGCACAGCCAGAGTGTCCTTTTTGTGGGCCTTCAGGAACATGTGATTAAGGTCCCCCTGAAGAGATGTCTCTTTTACAAAACGTACAGGTATGAAGAATCAGCTAGCTTTATTTGACTGGAAAAAAATACATGCAGGGGGTTGCAGAAAAATGGTAAGGATAAATGACTGCAAGTAGGAATCCAAATTAATTGTATCTCTCAACAATGACTTTCTGTGTATACTGTTTATCAGAAGTGTCTCCAGCTACTTGTACTAACTTGTTAGGACTACATGAAGCTCTTGAGGAATTATATTCATATTGAAGTGTCATTATGCAGATTCTGAATTGTGAAGTGAAACAGTAAGAAATGTTTTATATAGAAACAGTTATTTGGTAAAGTTCAATATAGTTGCGGGTTTAATATATTTTAAGCTTCTGTCTTGAACAAGTTTAGGTTTTGTTTGGGATTTTTTTTTTGTTTGTTTTTTAAGCTGTTTTATAAATGAATAAACAATGTCTGTGAATTCCGGAACAAATTGAGTTGGATGAACTGAGAATCAAGAGCACTTGGAAAAGTGGCTGTTTAAAGGTGGTGTTGGATAAGCAAAGTGTAATAAATCTAAATAGGTAAAAGGGCTATGCAGCAAACAGTTGTTCAATCAAAGAAAGAAGGTAACTTAAAGTAATGACTTGGTTGTAGACTGTACTATGATATTTAAAGGATTTAAAGTTCAGCACACAACTTTTTCAATAGGATATCTGAAAATACATCTGGCTTGCAAAAAAAGGTATTAAAAATTGTTAATTTCATCTAGTTAATTGTATCTTCCCTTTGATATGTGGGGTTCTGGTAATTCAGTACAATTGTGTTACATCAGAGAGATACTGAATCAGTCATGAGGTTTTGAGAACTGTGACAGAGGCATGTGGTTGGTTTTTAAGCTTTTTTTAGCCTCACCTTGTTTAACAAACATTCCTCTGAAAAGCTGGGCTGTTAAAGGAGGAAGAAAGGCTGCCAGTTGCCTCTCTTGGCTGCTACATTCAGGCTCAGAGACATTATTAAATTATATATGGGCAAGTCTTTGCTTCAAGCATTTTGTTGGTTCTATTAGACCAAGTTTCACTTTCCTTGGAAATTTCATCTTTCCTTGGTTCAAAGAGTTGAGAAAGGATGTGTGGTGGTGAGTATTTACACCAAGCCTGTAGTCTGCTTCTGACATTTCAAGGCTGGTGCATCACTTTGTTTTTAGTGAGGTGTGAATGCGCAAGGTCCCTGGTACCTCTGCTTCTCTCAGGACAATTCCCAAGGCATGGCAATGTTATTCCAGCTACAGGGCCCAAAAATACTTCTGCCCTTGCAGGTTAAGACTGCTGTTTCAAATCACAGACCCCATGCATGGCTGCAGGCTATTCATTCTTCTCTCCCTGTTTGAGCAGTGGGCTTAATTGTCTAATTTTTGAAATTTCTTTTAGAACAAAAGAAAACAAAACAAAAATAATGGTTTCTTTCCCATTTTACTGAGAACAGTAGTTAAATGCCTTAAATACTGCTCAAATGATAATTTATTCCTTTGCCCAGAGGTATATGAAGTCTCATCTTCCCATGGAATGACTTATTTAAAGGAGATTAAATGATTCCTTGTGGGGTTTTTCAATCATGTCTTTCATAGTTGTATGACTTCTCTTGCAGTAACTAAATATTCATTGCACCAAAAGGCTTTCCATCCTTGCTTTCTTCTTGGTTAAAGAGTTCACCAGCAATTCTAGCTCTGTTTTTTTGAATAAGGAGGGGATTTGCAGATGTGATCCAGACAAAAAAAAGAATTTCATCTATCATTAGGGACACAGGTTATTTGGAGAATGCAGATGTAATCTTTCTCTCACCTATAATTTACTTTTGGTTTGACTAGTTTTTTTCCTGGCTTATGCTGGATTTTTTTTTTTTTTTTTTTTTTTGCATGTGGAGAGAATACAAGTACATTACTTGGGGCTATACATTTCTTCAGGCATTGAAACATCTTAAACTTGCTCATTGCATTTCTGGGTGTTTTAATACTCACATTCTTCTGTTATGTTGCTAATTATTATTTCTATATTGTAGCAATGGGTAAACAGAGTAATGGGTGAACCTTACCTAAGGTAATGCATTGGAGCATAGTGGGATTTTTGTTGTTTTTTGTTTGGGTTTTTTTTTTAATTATTTTATTCTATTTATTCACATTTATCATACTAAGGACTGTATAACTGCCGAAGCTACATTCTGAAATTCCATCAATGATAACTAGACTCTCTTCCCCAGATTAAGGATGTGTATTCTTCAGTATCCACATAATTATTGAGGAATAGGGCATGCTTGTGCATGAATAACAGCCTTAAAAAAATCAAAAGGTTGAAGACGTGCTACCTCACCTGCTTATTTTGTGTAAATGGCAGAGTGGTCAGTGCCTAATCTTATCTAATCTCTTTGTTTAGGTTTCTTGCTGAGCTTTCAGACAATGCAACTTCAGTCCCTCTGTTGAGCAGACTCTTTCATGAACTAATATCTCAATGTCAAGATAATTTTCTTGAGGCTGTCCATTTAATTTTTTTTCATTATTGTTTGTTTCACCTTCCCAGAGTAGCCTCTAAAGCATGCACCTGTTACTTTTATTTGTAATTTATTATGTCTCCTTAATAATCACTCTAATATGCTCTGTACATCGTAAGTCTGTTTCGCCAGCAATTTTCAGTGTGGAGGAACCCTGTGACCTCCTGCTGCTCTGACAGATATCCCATCTTCTTCAGCACATGACTCCACTCATGTCTCTACTCCCAGAAACACTGTTAATAAAGGCTCTTGAAAATACATTTGGAGGCTATTTTTTTTTGGGGGGGGGGGGGGGGTGGGGTGGGGAGTGTTTTAAGTGCTGGTTGCTGCACTTTTTTACTGTGACAGCAGACCTTACCATGGGCAAAACCTGTTGTCACACCCATAGTTTGGGTTCCTCAGCACTTTCCATTATGCCCTGATGTTTCCATCATTCATGAGCTGCCCATGCCAGTTATATGGATTTGCATACAGGCCATGAGGGTATCTCACGCTTCTGCCAATGCCTGAATAGTTTGGAACATCCTGTCATAATTGTGCTGGTTTTGAGAGCCAGCTAGAGAAAAGTAATTTGGGATGTGTCAGTACTTTGGGGAATCAGTTCTACAAAAAGCCCTGCCATCTTCAAGGTGCAGAAAGCAAAAGAGCAGTTAATTCAACAAATTCAGTTCTCCTTGGGGAAAATCCTTAAGGTTTGACCAGGATATTATCACCTGGGTATTGCAATTTGCATATTTATCAAACTTTTACAGAAGTCCATCAATTATGTTCACTGGAGCTATTTTCACAGATGAAGTCTCCATCTCTCTGTACTTCTTCAGAGCTGAGTTGGCCAAGCATGAAGCACAACTGACTTTTGAATATTTGCTAATTACTATAATGTGAGATAAATAGAATAATTATAATGAGAAGATAACTATTAAACTCTCTAAAATTTCACTTTCTGTGTTTTACTTTGAAGGTTCTATGCATCTGTAATCAGGAGTAAGATCTGTAATATGGGGGTAGAGATTGTCCCCTGAAACAGCTTTTTTTTGTTGGCAGCTGTAGCCTTCAAAAGCAACCCTGGATGGCAGTGATTTTTCTGAGGCAAATTTATCAAAGTTATATTTCATACTGGTATTTTCAGTGCATTAGTTCTGAAAGGACGATGAAAGGCTGTACCAGCCCAATGTTCTTTAAAATCTTACCAAGCAGGGGTCAAGGATTGGTATTTTCTAATGGGTATTTTATGGAAGATGGGTTTCACACGCTTGAAAAGCTTGAAAACTAATCTTATTATGATGTTATATCTAAGTAAATATATCATGTCATCTGCTAAAAGCTGTACAAATAGTCACTTCTCTGACATAAAAACACCACACCAACTTCTGGAAATTTTTGAGTTGTGTTTTTTTACAAGATATATCTAAGATAATACTGGGTCACAAAGTTGTCTTGCTAAGTAATGTTATCATAGCTATTCTACTGTAACTAACCTTTCACTCTTTGAACTTCTTTATTTTTATTTTGGTGTCTTTGCGAGCCATCAGTTAAGCAATCTGCACATACACAAGAAACCACTATCAGCACAGTGCTAAAAAGGGTACTGAATAACTGACAGAAGAAAACTATAAATAAAACTAAAACTAGATATACTTTATTTCCTTCCTAGAACTCTAGCAAGATTATTTGATCAAGTATTTCAGCTGCTTTTGCATTCCTTTATTTTGCCCTAGCTGCAGATTTTGGATCTTCAGAAGTACCCTCACACTCAGTAGGAACCTGTTTTCCTGGTAATAAACGCTCTGTGACATTAAATAGTAAAACAATTATTCCTATATATTGATACTATACAAGTTAAAAACAAATATGTGGTCTAAACCATTACTAGGTGCTCATGTGTCCAGAAGAGCTTCCAATAAATGGAATTGAAATTGCCATTTGGAAAAAATCATTCCAATATACTTATTTTTGGATATTCAGGTGGATTTCCTGATTTCAAAATATGCAGGCTTTATTCCAGTTTAAATATGAGAAATCTGCTGCTGCATTATAATGTCAGAACCACATGAGGACTGATCTGAATTAGTGATTCCAGAGTAATATTCCAGAATCTGAGTCCTCATGAATTTCCCAGACTGAGATAAACCATTCTCCTGTCTGCTAGTCTAGATTATAAGCACATATTAAAAATGGCAAATTTTTGGGAGTATTAGATAATTTTAAAAATTACCTTCAGTTGGTGTCAACTTATGAACACTATTGAAGTCAGCAGAACTATCAAATAAGCGCAGTTGTAAGTTTGCTGGACTCAAAATAAGTAGAATATTAGTCCCATATTGCAGAGGGAATAGCTTGACCCTTTCTGCCTCTGTGAAGATGAAAGCTTTTGCAGAAAGTGTCTGTCTATCTGTCCTGCAAAATGCATCAGAGAAAAAACTGTTCATTTACATTTTGCTGCCCCTGAAATATTTAGTGACAGCTCTTCAAAGTGTGACCTATGTATGTATGTATGTATGTATGTATGTATTTGTGTTGTAAGCAGATATTTTTGTCAAACAAGAATTTTACAGCCTGCTCCAAATTTATTTCTTGAAGTAGCCTTATTATGGGAAGAAAAATGTTTGCTTTTTGTTTGCAAGGATGTAAGTAAACCAGGTAGACTTGGCTACATATTTGCAATTCAGATTTTATTTGTAGGATATTATTTTAAACAAAAAAGTGATATAAGAAAGAAAAATTTAAAACAGGCACGTGGTATTCATATAGCATGATGTAATTAATTTTGTTGCTTTAAAAAGTATTAAAAGATTCAGGAATTCTAAGTTCAGTGTTTACTCTTAGTAACTGTAGGTGCTTAAAGGCAAGTTCAGGCAGTGGGGGTTGGACAAGTGGACAGTGAGGTGGATTGGGAAATGGCTGAACACCAGCTCTCAGAGGGTTGTGATCAGTGTCACAGTCTAGTTTGGGGCTACCGGTGTCACCCAAGGTTCAGTACTGGGCCCAGTATTGTTTAACTTCATCAGTGACTTGGCTGAGGGGGCAGATGTCTCTCCAGCAAGTTTGCTGATGACACAAAGCTGGAGGAGTGGCCAATGCTCCAGAAGTCTCTGCAGCCCCTCAGAGGGACCTTGACAGGCTGGCGAGGTGGGTGGAGAGGAACCTTCTGAAATTCAACAAAGGCAAGTGCAGGGTCCTGCACCTGGGGAAGAATAACCCCAAGCACCAGCACAGGTTGGGGGCTGAGCTGCTGGAAAGCAGCTTTGTGGAGAAGGACCTGGAAGTCCTGATGGCCAGGTTATCCATGAGCTGGCTTTGTGCCCTGGGTGCCAGGCAGGTCAATGTTATCCTGGTGCATTGGGAAGAGCACTGCCAGCAGGTTGAGGGAGGTGATCTATCCCTGTACTCTGGTGAGGCCATATCTGGAGTGCTGTGTGCAGTTCTGGACTCCTCAGGACAAGAGGGACATGGAACTCCTAGAGCGGGTCCAGCAGAGGGCAACAAAGATGAGTAGGGTCTGACTCATCTCTTCTGTGAGGTGGGACTGAGGGAGTTGGACCTGTTCAGCCTTAAGAGGAGAACACTGAGAGGAGATTTATCAGTATATATAAATATCTGAAGGGAGGGTGTTGAGAGGATGAAGTACATGCTCTGAAAGTTGTCTTTCAAATGGCATCAAATGTCTTTCACATTTGATCCATATATAGTCACTTGGAAGCATCAACATTGTGCAATAGAAACAACTTTTATACAAACATTTCTGACTCTATATCTAATGGAAGGACCCTTTGGGTTTAAGGCTGGTATTCTCAGTAATGTTGCAAGATTGAATTGTACCTAAATATATTTTGACTATGTTACAAAAATTAAAATAAGAGGAAGAAATTGTAGACATTGAGAGTATCTGAGATGATAAAAGGATTTGATTTTTCTTACTAGTACAGGTAAGGGTTAATCAGTATCCTGAATATTTGACATGCATCTTAGCTTGAGCTACTAGGGATTTTATAAGTTGTGTCCCTACCATTTATGTTCTTCTGCATCATTCATCTGTATCTTTAGATGCCTGCTCTTCATTGCACACACATATGCATCTATATAGCTGCAAAACCAGTAGTAATGAAAACACTGATAGGTACCTGTTTCTGGTAGTACATTCATGTATTAATTCAGGAATAGATAGAACTGTGCATCTGGAACATAAAACAAGCTTATAGCTTCAGTTTTCTGTTTGAATTTGCAGTAATGAATCTGTCATCTGCAGAATAAGGTGATGACCCTGGTTGAGTTCCAGATATACAAAGTGTCAGGTCACATTTGGTGGTTATTGGGACTATGTTGGCATGGATATTTCAGTAGAAAATATTGAAAGAGTCAGAAGACTCAGTTCTTTGAAATGCTGTGTATAGATAAAGACAGAAAAACATTTCTTGAACAGTCTTAAAAGATGCACTTCTTGCATTTATATATATTGTATGAATGTTACAGCTCAAGAGGATACCTGATTAGCACTTTCATATTTATATAGGAATATATTCTCCCCCTCAAAGGAAATTTAAAAATCTCTTCAAAATTAAAGGTATTATGATACAGTTTTTAAACTCAAAGGGTTATTTTTTTGTTCAAATCACACATAAATTGTTTTTAGTCCAAAACTCTATGGGATTTTTAACATATTTTGCTCTGAATTGTGTTCAATTCTGCCTTATTTTCTGGCTCAATAAATAATCTCAAATGTAACTGAAGTAGGACAATATTGCTGGCCTACTTGGTGATAATTATAAAATAACTGAAGAAATAATCTGTTTTTACTGACTTGCTTTAGAGTGAAGTGGCTTCTGGTTTGTAGTCAGTCAAAACCCATTGCTAAAGTGTAGCACCAATGTCAGCGGGCAAACTGAGCCATCACTGCCAAATGAATGCCTTACAGGAGACACACTCTGCTACCTATCATTTACATTTAGTAAAAAAATGTGAAGTGACAACAGAGAGCAAAATTGGAATCAGTCAGGAGAAGCCAAAAGCTGTTGAATGTTTTTGCAGAGGGTGCTGACTTGATAGGATAAGTGGCAGCAAGAGTCTTCAAATGAACTGGTTTAATTTTATTCCTGAATTTCCTTCCTGCACAAAATTGCCAGTTTTAGCAGTGCTAGGACAAATCATGTGAAGTCTTAGAGATGTGAGCTGGTGTCCACTGGGATTAACAGACAAAACATTAATTCTCTGCTGAAATTGAGATGTAAGGTATACTTCTAGAGACAAGATGACAAAATATATTATCCAGCTCTGCTGTTTGCCATGTGACAGTCTGAAAGGGCCCTGTCAAATGAAAGACCTAATACCTACTTTGAAATTTATCTAATTTTTCAACAGTAGCATCTAAAATGGCTTTAATTTAGCCAGAGATTTGGGAGGGAAAGGAGATAAAAAATGTAGTGGTATCTGATTTTTGACTTTCCTTACTTAAATAAAATTGACATAAATTTGACAGACATGTATATTTTTTTTTGTTATTTCGTGTGCACTTTGAAGCTGTTCCTCTTACTGCTGTCTTTTGGGGGAAATTCATTAAAAAAGAGTTAAAACAGCATGAAATTTTCCTAAGGACACATACTTGTGAGTTAGGAATAGTACCTTTATATTCCATATTTCAGATAGAAGTTCTGATATTTTTATACTTACACACTTTATCTGATTTTTTATCTGTTTTCTTCTTTTGTTATCTGCTTCTTTGTTTTACCTAGGCATAGTAGATAAAAATAATTAGCTGCTATTGCTCACGCATTAAATCCAAGGAATCATCCCTCAAAGGAAAGAAGATAGTTTTAAAGGTAACATAATAAGGCATTAAGGAAAAAAACCCTCATGTTACCTCTCTTCTTTTAATATTTAAAGAAACTATGTCCACTTTTCAGAGATATGGGTAATCTGAAAAAAATAAATAAGAAAACCTCTGAGAAGTGAGGCAGGGTGGAGAACAGCTAAGAATTGTTGTGCCAATACCTGAGAAAAGGGCAGCTATTTAAGTCAGGTACTGCCACATTTCCTGAATATGTCTGACACAGAGAGCTGAGGGAGGTTGACGATACTAAACTACAGTTTTGTAGGTTTTTTTTTTTTCCATCTGGATATAAGATTTAAAAAATTAAACGTTTTACAATATGAGACTTGGATATAATAATGACTGGGACAATGAATTAGCACTTTAATGAATTAGCACTTTAATGAATAAACTCGTTTCTCATGTGAGGAATATTTCTCTGAAAAAATTTCTTGTTGCTTTGTTTGGAATAGTTCATATGTTTAAAGGATAAATTTCTGTATTGTGGTGTAAAGAAAAACGTTAATGAAGAATGGTAATTCCTCTAATTAGTGGAGGAAGTTATCCTCTTGTCATCTGCATGAGGTTAGCTGAGTTATTAACTTCTTAAAATGATAATTTTTATATGTGCAGTGGATCTTCTTAACTAAGTTCTGACAAGATTCACCTCATTTTACCTTGCTGCAGAGCACTCCAAACCTGGTCAGCTACTGAAAAAATTCACAGAGTGATCAAATATTCTTTGTCGTAACAGTACAAGAACTTTCTTTTCTTCCACGAAATTAGGATTAGTTCTGATACCAGAAAATTGTAAGGACAGTCAAAATATGTTTCTAGCACCTTACTTAAAACCTCTGAGTGACTTGTAATGAAAGGTGCAAGTCGTTTTGATTTGCTTGAATCAAAGGTAAAGTGAAAACAAAAGAGGAAATTAGGTCTAAAACCAGATTGGAAGAAGGATCAGCTTACTCCCATTAAAGAGGAAATAAGGTTCTGAGTGAAAGGATATTTCAAACGGCTTTGAAACATTTTTGTTTTTAATAAAACGTTTCTAAAGCATAATAATAGAGTTTTTAAGTATGAACACTTTCTAACTTTGAAGTTAGAAAATTGAGCACTTTGGCTTTGAGGCACAAGCTCTCATTTCAATGTTATCATTGCTAACATTGCCAGTTGTGCATGATGTCAGCCTTTAATTTGGCTTTGTGTTCTTTTCTCGAACACATCCTTTATCAGAGATGCTCAGAGAACACTGGTCATCACGTTTTACAAACTCTGGAAGACAAAGACACTTAAAACTTTCCATAATTTGTATTAATGTTCCTTCTCACTTTCTAGATAGTTAAATGGAAACATGTGTAGCCTGAGTTACAAAAATGCTAAGTGCTCACAGCTGCAGGAGCCAACAGTGGGAACTCTTCTGAACAGCGAATTCCCCAAACCAAAAGCTTTATCTTTTGAGCTGGAATCCTAATTAGGGATAACCATGGAGTTTTGTCTGTTATGCCTCTTACATTGTGCCCTTTCTGCAGATGAGAACTATGCTCCCACATGGTACTGGCAATCCCCATTGCCAAGTGGAATGTGGAAATGGATTATTTGAAATTTATAATTATGGTATTTTGGAATAACACTCTGGGGAATTATTAAGTCTGCGTTTAGTCAGGTGTTAACATGGAAGTACATGAGGAATACCAGAGATAAATAGAAATATCAATAAAACAAATTAATTGGGACAGAATCAAAGAACACTTGAAGTTAGCAGGGTTCTCTGATGGCCATCTGGTCCAATGCTTGCTGGGCCTCCCAGAACCATTTGTCCAGGGCCATATTTGGGTGGCTTTTGAGGAGATTCCAGAAGCTCCCTGGGCTACATGTGCCAGTGCTCAGTCACCTTTTCTGCAGTGGCGTCTCCTAATGTTGAAGCTTCCTGTGTTTCAGTTTGTGCCCATTGTCTCTGGTCCTGTCACTGAGTATCACTGAAGACCCAGGATCCTCTTCTTTGCATGCTCCCTTCAGGCTTTTGTACATATTGATGAGATCCTCTCTGAGCCTTCTCTTCTCTAGGCTAAACATCTCTCCCAGCTCTCTCTGCCCGTCCTCACTGGAGAGATGCTCCAGTCACTTAATCATCTCTGTAGCCCTTCAGTCAACAGATGTGATGGGAACAGATAATTAAATAAAGAAGGATAATCTCCATGGATTTGGCTTGAACAAAAATGATCGCTCTTAACATTTTTCACCATCTAGACAATATATTTGAATGCATTATTTTCTTGTGTAATTTGTAGATATTCTTACAAATGTTAAACCAATTATATTGTGCTTCACTGTAATGGTAGTTCTACCTCCTTTCTTATGGATCTTTAGCTGTGAAGCTGCAGACCTATTGCCCAGACTGTTAATGCTAGACCTTATCAAGAGAAACCTGCTATTTATTAGAGAAATTAACTTCTAGTTTTGTACAGTGGATCTTTCAGAGTGTTTGAAATTGAACTACCATCCTTCTCTATAATCCTTTTCTTTCCCTCCTCATGTGCCACTAAGAGAGAGTGTTGAGGGCAGTGTGTGATATGTAAGAGGTGTGATGGCAGCCACCAGTGTCCCCTTGAACTAACTTCCAGAGCTTTTATACAAGTGCAGGAAATAGATGAGAAGGTTTTCTGATTAATTTTCAAAGAGCAGACATTGTCCTCTGATTTCTGAGAAAGATCATACCTAAAATTCCAAAACTGACAGAAAAGACTAAGGACTGTAACTCCTGAAATTTTTACTTGGAGCAGACAAATACCCTCTTTATGAATTTCTGTAATTATCTAGTATTTAGGTACAACAATCAGTCTGGACAATATATCACGTATGCAGACAGAAATTCATCTGTACACTTAAAAGAAATGCTTTGTGTAGGCATTCAAATTAATTTTTCCTCTGGTTTTGGTAATTTTGTCTATGCCATACCACAACAGGGATCAATTTCACTATCTGCTTATGAAATACCCAGAGATCCTACATTGTTATTTAGAAATCTTTGGTCAGTACAAATCAAATTAAGATAAATGTCCTGGTTATGTGACTTGTTTTCATCCACAGTGCATGCATTGGATCCCAAGACCCTTATTGTGGCTGGGACATGGTGATGAAGAAATGCACAACGCTGGAAGAAAGTCTGAGCATGAGTCAATGGGAGCAAAGCATTACCGTGTGTCCAGTAAGTCCAAAACACCTTTGATTCCATTTGAATTTTATGAAAATGAGCTGGCATAGATTTTTCAACCTTAGAAAACTGCATTTAATGCCATTTTCCCTAGGTTTTCCCATCAGATTTTAGCAGAATACCTAGAGTGGGTTTTTTTTCTATTTCTTGTCTAACTGCGTATATGATAAAATTATTCAGAGTAATTTCAGAGGTTGATTGTTTTATCTGTAATGTCTGTTTTCCTATCTTGAAAACAAATGTTTTCTAAGATTAGTGATATGGACATATTTTTCTCTGCAGAATTTTTCTCCATTATGTGCTTTGAAAAAGTTTCATCACTAATGGTATAATCTTTTCTTTTAGTATTATTGTTGCTAATATAAAAAGCCAAATAACATCTTCTAAACCTAAGAATCAGAAAGCTGAATTCTATGAGTTAAGTCTCACCCACATTTATGAGAGAGGTGATAATTACAATAATGCAGAGTTTATATTTACAGTGCCTTAATGCTTCTCTTTAAAAATTATTTAATTATTTTGAACAAGTTCAATATCATATAAAAAAGCACCAGCAAAATTGATTTGTAGTTCTCATTTTTAATTTTATTTTGGTGTTGTTTTAGTATTCATTCTTTTCCCTTAATCCAAAGCATACGAAAAGAAGGTCAAAAAGTATCTTTCTTGTGCTATACAGCTTTTTTTTTCTTTTCTTTTTTTTTTTTACATTCTTGCTGCTTTGTCCTTCTGCCCATGAAGAGGGAGCCATTCAATTCTGCTTTCATTCCTAGTAAGGACTTCTTGATCTTGTCCCCACTCCTCAGTGGGGCACATGCATCTATAAACTTATGCTCACATGGCATTCTTGTTCTACTCTCCATGTGTTTACAAGCTCCCTTTAACATCTTGATGACGCTTCTCTCTCCTAAGGTGGGCTTTGTTTAGTGACCTAGAGATGCGCAAAATCAGTATAAAGTTCTTCCAGCTTTGACTTGTGCTTTCTACATGTATTGCAACAGCCTCATAGATACAAACACTACACTGATTCTGAGGGCCTTGAGAATGTGTTCTGACTGTGCTTGACATTAAATAGCAATTTTTAAAACCTTTTTTCAAATTTTTAAAATGTTTAAAAAAGGTTTATGTCTTGTCCTGTCCTTTCCATCCACCTTTACCTTATGGAGGAAAAATAAAATAGGCCTGTGTTGAATTCATTTGCATTAGCATTTGACCTGAAATCAGGAGCAACTGTGGGGAAAATACTGTGATTAGTGAAATACCTTATTTTGTTGATATTTGCATGGTAGTCAGTCTGCTGTGCTCAGTTTTTGAATTGTGGCACTAGGTCTTATTTTCTTTTGTAGATACAGAACATGAGGCCAAGATGGGGTGGAGGGAGGAATAATTTAGAAGGCATAATTCCATTCTATTCCATTCAACTGGAAAAACAATTATTTAGTATCTATTATATTACTTGTGCATAGGGTAAGGCAGTCTAGTCAAAGCAGGGGAGCACCTAAGACCTAAGTTTTGCTTAGAAATTTATCCATAGCTGTGAGACGTATCCTGCTGATCTGAGATTCAAAGACCTAGGGAACCTACAAAGAAATTTTGTCCTTGAGCAGATTGAGCTTGCATAATATATTGAAGATTTTAGAATTACCTATCTAAATTGAAAAGTGTGGGTTCACGCCTTTACAGTTTTAAAACCTTATACACCAAGTAACACATTATTGAGCAGATTGGAAAACGTCATAGAAACTTTCCTCTAAAGTAACACAGTATTCTAGCAAACTGCAATCAATTACCATTTTGCTTAGTGAGGCTTTAAAATATTTGTTTTTATAGCATTTTTTGGTGCTGTGCTCATAGGACATATAAGCCAAGATGTAATTAATTTAATTTTGTAGGCAACTGAGCTATGTGCATCCTTAACATATGCTAGATATATTCAAGACACTGTTGCAGGCAGAACATAACACAATATTCAAAACTTAGTCTCCCTCCTTTGGTCCCAATTGCTTCCAATATCTTAATTTTTAGTAAAATTACTCAGATCTTTTTAACATGTAGAATTTTTTTTAGATTATAAATGGCTAGTTTCTTCTAAAATTGGATCAGAGACACTTCTGCTTATACAATATTTTAGTCCAGGATAAAAAGTGTGACCAGTTTCCTTTGAGAAATTATTTCCTACAGAATTATTCATATGGCTGAGTACTTATAGGTACGTCATGGTAGAGGAGAGAGGTGAATAGGAGAGATAGATGAGTGTCTGTGCTACCATCTCTGGATTTTGAAGATTGGTTTTGGAAAATGTGGTTATTTTGGTTACCTGATTTAATTCTCGGTTTGATTTTTAGGTTATTGTTTTAGTTGACATGAGTACAGCAATTGTGTATAAATATGGACACTAATTAATGCTATGGCACATGTATCCACTTTGACCACTTTTTCCAGTTGGTCATATATCCTTATTATTGATCCAATAATTTTTATGGCAATGAAGGTTCATTGTTTTTTTGAAATATTTTCCAGTGGGACAACTTGCAATCCATCACTTAAAAATATGCTGACATTATCTAGGAGCATTTACAAGGAAAGTAAAAATAATTTTAAAAAATGTTTTTCAGGATTTTGGTTTTGGTTGTGCTTTTGGTTTTGTTTGTTTGTTTGTTTGTTTGTTTAATAGAAGTATGCAACATGAAATGGTTGTATTTTTACAGTTATTCTCAGAGAAAGTGTAGTATGGGATCTGAATTCATTAGGAGCTTCAGGAAGTTCTACAGGCTCACTAAATTCTACAAAAAGTAATCTCAAACCAAAGATCTCTCTACAGAGTTAAAAACTGAGACCTTTACTCAGAGTGCAGAGGCACAAAGCAGGAAGATGAGGTGAGTACAGAGAGACTTGAGACAAAGATGAATATTTGGAGGACATTAAGAAGGAAGAAAGGTCTAAAGGTATCTGCAGAAGGGAAAGGGTGACAAAACCAGGGTGGTAGAGAGGGAAAGCAGAGTATAGCCATGCCAAGATGGTCTGTCTGACTGTGATTTTTCCCTTGAGGTGTCAGATTGTGAAAGGTTAATGGGCATGGATTCTGGTGAGGGCTGCAAAGGCCCCTCACTGGTACATTTTACTTTCCTGTAGTTGTATGATGAAATTGTTGGATGTCACTTCTGAAAGGGAGATAGTCACAGAGAGACAGAGCAGGTGAGTCATGGGGAACAGCAGAGACCTCAGGGGGATGATCTTTGCAGATAAAGGAAAAATAATGAAGAAAGAGAATATGTCACCAATTTATCTTTCTTAGTTCAAGCTTTCATCTATGTTTTATGTATGCTTAATATGTATTATGGTAACCATCAACAACTGTTGGCTTGTTAACCATAGAAAAGCTTTAGTGCATAATTATAGATGCAACAATAAAGATATTTTGATGCAGCACAGAAACAGAAAGCAGTAAAGGCATTTTTACATCTCTGACATAATTAGATTGGGGACATAGAATTGTTAGTCTATGGACTATGAATATTTGTTAGACCAGCAGTGTAAGAGAGAATGAGTCTGCTTGTCAATTAAAAGCAAGGATTTCTTGTCTTACAAAGCCGATCAATGTAAACTCTACATGAGTAAAGGTTGGTGAGTTATTTTCAATAAACAGCTGTCAACAGATTTTGAAATGATGAATTATGGTTATGTCAGTTGTAGTTGACAGAATATACAGAATATAGCTGTTCTTGCACAAGTGATACTTGTGAAAAATAAACAGTGGGAATTGTAATTAGTAGTGAAATTATGGTATCTCTGCCACAGTGGAAAGAATCAGCCAACATCCAGAGTGTCAGTGGCAACATGCCTTATGTTGTAATCGAATCTCTTGTATCTTCAAAGTATTTGTGAAATGTACATTTATCTCATCACCACTAAAATAACTAAAAATAGTAAAGGAAGTTACTATTTCAGATCGGCTATGGAAACCTACAATTGTAATTCCTGTTTCAGTATATAAGCAAATACTGAAGTGGAT
The DNA here is from genome assembly GCF_009819885.2 of Catharus ustulatus. Lineage (NCBI taxonomy): Eukaryota > Metazoa > Chordata > Aves > Passeriformes > Turdidae > Catharus > Catharus ustulatus. Next base: position 87,104,570 of record NC_046221.1, read on the forward strand.
TAAAAGTGACTACAAGTTGTTAATGCATGACTACAAGTGACACATTTATTCTTACTAAGAGTAAATTTAAATGTTACTTAGCCTGCACTTGTTGGTGCTGTTGTATTGGTTGAAAGTTAACATGTGGCAAAAAAGGACAAATTCCTTAAAATCTAAGTGAAAAAGTGTCCATCATTTCTGTTTAGGATCATAGATTTGTCAATAGTATCACCTTGCTAAAAGAATATTATGAAAATTTGTCTTGGTGGGAGATGAATTCCCCATGTCCCGCCCCATTTTCTTTAGAAAAACTCATTTTCTAGCTCATTTTTTTTCATCTGGGCAATGAAGATTTCATATTAAATGTGTTACAGCTGCTTGATGGAAACATTACAGTCAAGATGAGAATGGTCTGAACCTTCCAGCCAAAGGTGTTGAGAATTGAATTCTGTGAGTGCAAACATTCATCATGTGGGGTTAGGTGCTTCTTTTTGGAGATTATTCTAGGATTCATACATATAATTTCATATAACATTTAGAGACTTTCATATTTGAAAACACATTTTGTCCTTATGAAATGGTAATAACACACCTCAAAATTTGATTTTTTTTGATTTTTTTTTCTTTTTCAAAAATGACACTCATCATGGAGATTTGAGTTCAATCCATCCAGTTTTGTTACCCTGGACTATTTCTGCATCTGTGTTTGGAATCACAAAATTGTTTAATTGGAAGGAAACTGAAAGATCCTTTAGTTTGAATTCTCCTCTGCCAAGGGCAAGGACATGTTCCTCTAGACCAGGTTGCTCAAAGCCCCATCCAGCCTGTCCTTGAACACTTCCACAGATTGAGCATCCACAGTTTCTCATGGGAAACCTGTTCCAGTGTCTTATCCTCGTGGAGAATTTCTTCTTCATTTCTTCCTTATCCTCTAGGCTCTTCCTTTTGATCTTGGGTTTTACAGTCAGTCTTCAGGTTCCATTTTCACTGGAAAATTTTAGGAAGCAGGGAATACAGAAGACAATTGAGAGGTAGACAAGCACGGTTGTGAAAGGTAACAGTTAGCTGTGATTTCTGTTATTGCTATGGTGGTGGCATCCAGTGGCTTGGATTGGTCAGAAGTTATAGAAATAAGGCAGTTACAGGAATTATAAGGGAGATTGGTGTCCGGAAGATGTATCTCTCCAGTGGAGGCTGCTATTATTGGTAGCTGAAGGCTAAACCTTCATGCACAGCAGAATAAAGAGGTTGTGTGAAGGAACTGTCAAATCTCAGGTAAGCTTTTCTGTTGTGTTTGTTTCTAGATGAGGAATCTGACAGTGGATGGACATTTTGGAACGTGGTCACAGTGGAAACCTTGCACCCACACTGACGGTGCCAGTGTTGGTTCCTGCCTCTGCAGGACGCGTGTGTGTGACAGTCCTGCTCCTCAGTGTGGAGGATGGCTGTGTGAAGGACCAACCATGGAGATTGCCAACTGTTCCAGGTATGCAAGACAATTTCAGCTTCTATCATTTGTGGTTTAGAGGTTTTTAACTTAATCGGCATAAAGCCTACCCTTTGAAATCTCCTCTGAAATGTACTGATCCCACTCTGTGCATGAAAGGGCAAATAGGACATTAGAAAGTTTTTCTCAGACTTCATAGGAGAGAGAATGAGTCAGAGAGCAAAGACTCATTTTAAATGCTGCATACCAAGTAATGTTATCCTCAGGTAATTTTAACAAAAACTCTGAAAGAAAAAAAATGTCAGTGTAAGATAATATCCAAAGTATGATACTTTTTCTCAGTTCTGCAATTCATACAACTGTATTTTCTGGAAGTTAGAATGGCTTACTTTTTTGGACGTCTCATATTACCATTGCAGTCCTTCATTCTGCCCTGGAAAAATGTTTTCATTCTATCTTTCGGTTGTATCATGATAGCAACTTCTATTTCACTCTGTTTAGAACACTTTTTGTCTTCTCCAGGAACTTTACCACTCTCAGAGAAAATCAGTGAGAACAGATCATTTCAAAGAGACTCAGAACATTATGTATTTGGAACTGCATCAGAAGTTCATGTTTAAAACATTATACACCTGTATCATACATGCTTTAATTGCAATATGAAACATATACTGGTGAATTCTGCTTATTTGCAGTGATTCTTTCTGGTTTTTGTCTGGTTTTTTTAACACCACAATCACATCATGATAGTGAATAAAACTGATTACATTTCTGTACAAGGTAATTGCAAATTCTGTAAGTGAAAGTAGTTTTAGGAAAACTTTAAAAATCTAACAATATGTTATATAACATCAAGTCAGGAGAGTGATAGAAAACATAAACATGCTGTGAGATACTGAACAATCAAACAACAGCTGTCAGGTTTAGAAGGGAATTTGGAGTGTGATTTGGGACTGGATTTGCATTCTACCTTTGGCATTACTATACTACTGTTTTAATATCTTACTTCTCTTAACACTGCTATATTAGTAAGGCACTGTTTTAACTTTTGCTTTTATGATGAAACATCAAAAGCTCAATGAAGTTGAGTTTTATTTTTCTTTATTTCTGTTTGTGTTCTACCAGTAAAAAAATTGCAAGTTAGCCATATAAAGCTTTGGATAACAACAGAAGGGCATAATTTATTTATTTTTTTTTTAACCTAGGACAGGATATGAAATTCCTTTTCAGATGTTTGGTCTATAAATTTTTTTCTAGGTTGTATTGGAGGGGTCAGGAGTCCTTTCTAAAAGTTCACAAATGCAAGGTACAGCATGTGAGCTCTTAGCTGTTTTGTTACATGATAGGCAATGTATTGACATCTTATCAGAATAGCCTGTTGAAATTGAGACCTAATGCATTTTAATGCTTCCTTTAGTGTCACAGAGTCTTTTAGGCTGGAAAAGATGCTTAAGGTTGAGTCCAACTACAAATAAGCACTGCCTAGTCCACCACTAAACCATGTCCCCAAGTACAACATTAGCAAGCCTTTTAATACTCCAAGGATGGTGACTCCACCACTTCCCTGGACAGCCTGCTCCAACGCTTGACAACCCTTTTGGAGAAGGAATTTTTCCTAATATCCAGTCTAGATCTCTCTTAACACAACATGATGCCATTTCCTCTCATTCTGTCCCTTGTTAAAATCAAGACATCAACGTCTGGGAGAAGAAACCAAACCCCATCTCATTACAGTCACCTTTCAGGTAGTTGTAGTAGCAGTGTGGTGTTCTCTGAGCTTCCTTTCCCTCCAGGCTTTTCCTTCACTTTCCTTTCACACAAGGTAGCAAAATTTGACATTTTAATCTCCCTGAAATGATATGTAATTTAAAGTCATCTTCAGAACATTGATATAGGAGTTTGCATGTGTATTTTACCCAGAACAAAGTGAGCCAAAACAACTAAATATCTTCATGTTTGTAATTCTTGTGTAAGGAGGCAATTTAGCAGTTGCTGATTACAAAGCATGGAATCTGGAATATCAGAGCACCTTTATTTTAGTTCAGTATTCTTGAAGAAACACGATGCAGAATTAATGACTTCTACAGAAATATTAATGGGTCAGATTCCGCTGTCAGTCGCACCTAATCAGCCATTCGCTATGTATAACAGATGACAGAGCCTGAGCTTTTTATTCTACCAGAAATGGAGGCTGGACACCATGGACTTCTTGGTCACCTTGTAGCACCACTTGTGGAATAGGCTTTCAAGTTCGTCAGCGTTCCTGCAGCAATCCAACCCCTCGACATGGAGGACGTGTCTGTGTGGGACAGAATCGTGAGGAGAGGTGAGTTACCTTTTTTCTATTGTCTGTTTTAATTTCTTCTGCCCAGTTGTATTCCACAGGACATTTTCTCCTTTATTTGACTAGGTTTTCCCTTCCCTTTCCTTTCAGTCTGTCTTTACCTTCACTGCTGTACAGTGCAGCATTCCCATTAACAAGACTGTCGGTCTGCAGCAGATCTTTCATCTTTCACTTAGCTTTATCCTCCTGAGGCACCTGAGAGCTCCTGGTAGTGCCAGAGATTTGTGCTGAAGCAATGTGCTGCTGTCCCTTGAGACCCTGAAAACTGATTCTCCTTGAAAACTGATTGCACTGTGTTTGAATTTTAACACATCCAGCCTCAAGACCTGGAATTCTGAACAAAATATAATAAGGTCACAGCACTATGTTACTGATGCTGTGAGTTTATTTTTTCTGTTGTAAATGAATTAAGCATTTCTATAACATGAAAGGAAGTTTCAAGGGCTTTGTTTTCTATTCAATAAATATAATACACCTTGAACTCAAATATCTTTAGTAAGGTTTCAAGCTTGGTGGGGTTTTTTTAATTGTTCATATATATTTTTTAAACCCTGAGCAGACCAAGTTAGCTCAGATTTTGATTTCACCATGTACTGTTTTGGCACCAGACTAAGTATTTTGTCACTAGCTCAGAAAATCAAGTTCAGACCTTTCATTCTATTTTACATGTACCCTAATTACATCTCTAATTTATGTGGACCCTACATGCATCTCTATTTTTTGTGTTTGCAGTTTTAACAGGAATTAAGTATTTCTTTAAATCAAGCTAGAATATATTCGGATAAACTGCAACTGTTGCATGCATCATCTTGTTTCCAGAGGCGTACCAGAAAGCTAGATAGCAGAAGACTTGCACTGATGTGAAAACTTGGAGTCCTGTAGCCATCCATTCCAAGAGATGTATGCAGATATGTTTCCTCCCAATATGCACTTCCAGCCTACCTCAGTGTTTCTGTATGGATGATGTAGTATCCTATATTGCTGTTGGATGTAAACTAAAGTCAATAACCTTTATAAAAAGTTTCAGTGAGGCATTTAATTAAACACCAACTCCAGCATTTCTTCAGATTAAGAGGTTCATTGAAGCAAGGTTGCATCACATATTTATGTATTAACGGATCACCAGGGACCTGGTCTTTCTAACTCTTAAATATAAAGGATCAGTATCACAGAACATGTGAACATTTCTTGCTGTTTCAAGGCCATGAATATTTACTATTTCGTTCCAGAGGAGAGGATTTTGCTCTTTTGTAAATTGCTTTCTGAAAATAGGTTGCCCAACCAGAAAGCCATCACCATCAAACATAGAATGTATCTGCTGTTATTTAGCTCTGTCCCAGCATGAATAACAGTTATTGATTTTCCTGAACTGAGAGGTCAGTCCACGGCAGGACACAATGAAACTAAACATAGAAAAAAAAAAATTGTTGATTTTGGAGAGACTTTGGGATGAGGGACTATAGATAGTAATAGTAATTGTTCATTTTAGTTTAACATGGAATAAGAGTTTGATTAAAAGTTTCACAGAAATAAAGAAAACCATGAGAAATACTTTCTTAATTATATGAGCATTAAGACAATGGGTGCAATATAAAAACAGTTACAAACTGGAAAGTGACTTATTATGATGAGTTGAAATAATAGCAGTACAGAAGGATTGAATTTTGGTATGCAACAGTTCTGAAGGAATAAGCTTATGTTACTTTGCTTTTATAGTCTGCATCTTATTTGTCCTTTCTATCTCCCTCCAGTTCAGCAGAAATCTGGGATGAATGTGCCTGTGAGTTTACTGCAGGATGTCTTTTTTTCTCAGAGTTCTTCTGTCACTGTTTCCTGTCCCTTTGAAAGACCCTTCACCCCCAATAGCCCTGCACCTTTCTCACTCACAGCTTGCTCACAGCTGACCTTCCTGCCTATAGCTTGGTTTTGTTTGTTATCCTTATTATGTTCTGATACTTTTAATTATTTTTGAGTGCCTTCAATTTTTTTCAGAGGGTGTGGCAAGTTAGGAAATTTTGTCAAAGAATTTGTAAAGCAGCAAGAGGAATGAAGCATCAGTTATTTGCCAGGATTTTTGTCAGTGTTAAGCCAAGTACTTGGATAAATCTTTTCAGAGCTGTAAAAAGCAGAAAATCCTGGGATATTTGCCAGCCAGGGCCCATCCCATCACCCACAGCAGGGGAACAGGGCAAGCCTGGAGATTGTGACCAGATCCAACCAAGATTCTAGATCCTAGTGACATCATGACAATGAGAGAAGTCCACGTAGGAAGCTAAACCACAGACCAGAGTTAGGATCGGCTTAAATAGAGGCCCATTGGTGTGGGTGGAGGACCCAGGGGAAGCTGGTTGGGGTCATCAGAATTTTGGGAGCGTCCTCATGGCTCTGCCAGCTCGTTTTGAGCTGTGAGGGCAATGGAGTACCAGCATTTACAGTAGTATAATTTTACTGTTTCACTGTCATTGAGTTACATCAGCACCAAATGGAAACAGTTCCTTGGAGCCCATAACATTTAGGCAGTCTGAACAAATATTACATTTGCAGTGACTCCTGAGAAACATTGACTGATTTTGTACCTAAACTGCCAAGAAGCAACTTCTCAGATTTTCTTATTTAAATCAACCAAAATGTTTATAAACAGCCTAACAGTTCACCAGCTCATATGTAAAATGAACATATATTTAGTATTACTAAAAATTTGAATTAGTTGGTTTACACATTGAGGGTGTTAGTCTTTGTAAATGTGCATACTCTAATCACCTTCACATGTTCAGCGGTATAAATATAGGATTCAGTTTCCACAGCCATCTAAGTGCCAAACTTTGAAAAAGCTTTTCAACAAACAGTGATTTCAGTAGAAATCCAGTACATAACTCCATAGAAAGCAAACACAAAAGAGGCAGCATATATCTGAGGTAAATTTACCTCCAGATGTGGATACATATTCAGCTTGAGAGTATTTGTTCATGTGTTAAGAGCTAAATGTTTGTCTAGGATATATTTGTTTTACCTCATGAAAACCATGATCCTATCATGGCTAATCTATCAGGCAGCTCTATGCTTACTGGCTATTCCCTTGAAATCAATGGCAATATTTGCCAATTTAAAGCATTGAAGATAGGTTAAACTGTTTCATGCTCTGCTGCTAAAGGGGTGTGTCAGAAGGGGGGGAAAGCAGTTCAGAGATAACAGCAAATACTCATATTACAAAGTAAATACCCCTTGTAGAAGTAGGTCAAAAGTGCAGCTAATGTGCATTTAGACAGAATATGGAGAGGGAGTAAAAATAACATTTCAACAAAATTTGCTAATCAGATAATGATTTTATAGTTAACACTCCAGATGGAAGACATCTTGATGAATTCCTTAGGGGGTTAATTTTTCTGATTTTTCTTGAATAAGAAGTATTCACTGAAGCTGCTGGAAATTTTCTAGATCTTAGTTTACAGAGTCTGTAGTATCCTGTCTTGACAGTATCATAGTGTGAGAATGTTTATCCTTTCTGTGGAAGATGCTGTAGATATGGCCTCATTAAGTCCACTGGTCCCCTTCCTATCTGTGCAGAAATGAGAGACATTAAAATGACAATCTCTTGTTTTCAGTGGATGTACTTATCTTTTATTACACAGGAAAGAGCAGAAAAAAACCATGACAATTATAAAAGTAAATTTGCTGCAGACAAGGAGTGAATGTTTGAAAGCCCTGGATATTTTGGGGTGTATAAAACAATTAGAAGCAGGACATATTGTTGCATTATTTTGTACACGGTTCTCAGCAAATATTCAGCTTTTGGGCTTGTTTCCATGAGAAAGAGGAACTACTGAGAGTCAAGTGCCTGCTCTGTGTTTCACTGCATGTTTCTGAGCACTGTGAACAAGCCCAGTCCTCTTCAGCAGAGCAGCTTAAAAACACAAGGTTTGAGGCTTGCTTGCAGTCCCATGGACGTCTTGTCTTCTGGGAAGTGTCTGTTCCCACCCTCCTTGCTTTGTCTTCTCCCTCTTCCACAGATGCCCCTGGGACCGCATGCCACCTTCCACACTCTCTTGGATGGGTTTTTCCGTCAGAGCAACAATCTCAATCCAGTAGGGCATGTGCATGTCATGTGCCTGCCTTCAGCTAAAGGGATCTGACATTCCCATCAGCCTCGGTATAGCCAGTGCATCCCAGTGAAGCACCAACTGGTGATCACAGCTACCCACCACAGAACAATACACTGCAAAGGAAGGGGCATTCAGGGATGAAGCTTAGTTTGTTTTTCTTAAACACATGGTACTATAACATAGTTCAAGTTCAAAATTACAAAGTATTTGTTTAAATAGCATCTCTCTGTGGAATAAAAAGGGCATATTTGTAACTGTCATGTAGTTAACCTGTAGTACTCAGTGCTGGATAGCAGCTCAGAAATAAATGGAATAAATTTATGTCTTACTAAAGGTTGAGATCTTTATAGAAACAAGAATAGGAATGCCAGTTGCACTGAAATCGTAGTTGTAAAATGTGCTGTAGGCACTAATAGCTGTGGACACAACCGGACAGAGGATGTTCACCCTTCCCCCAGTATGACAATTCCTTTATTAGGGCATTTGAACTTGGGTTCACTTCAAGGGATATGTGAAGGGTCACTGTACGAAACCCACATTTCTCTAGGCTGTTCTCCATTCTGACCTCACTGCAGTTAGGTTAGGGGAGAGGGCAGTGGTTTCACAGATTCAAGTTTCTTGCATTGCATGTTTTGTTGAATTACTGTAAAACGTTAGCCCTGTGGGTCCTGAGAACAAAATTAAGAGGGGAAGAAAGAGCAAAAGGGAAAAAGGATTGCTGAGTGACTTGAAATGCAGCCAAGAACAGATATAATGAAACTTGGCTCAAAGCCCCGTGCTGTAGCACAGTTCTCAAAGATCAATTGCAGGGATGTCTCTAGCTGTGAAAACATACCTGATGTTTTCAGAGGCTGATTGGCTGAAATTGAAATAAGATTCTACTTGTATGCTGTGTTGGTTTTTGGTTTGTTCTCCTTTTTTTTTTTTTTTTTTGTTTTCCTGGGGTAAAAAAAAGGAAAAATTGCCTGTGTTGACTTAAAAAAAAACAAAACACAAAACTGTTTCCTGAATTGAAGTAGTTTGCATAGAGATTTTAGGGCGTTTTTTCAGCTGCATCTTTAATTAGTGCTGGATAACTGAATTGCCAGCCCTTTGAAGTGCTTACTGTGAAGGGTCACCGTTATTGGGTTTCTTTTCTGTCTCCTGCTTAAGTGAGAGGGTGGTAGGTCAGGCACATAGACACTAGAAGAGCCACTCCATTGTGGCATTACTGTCCTTGAAGTGAGATCTGCCCTGACTAACTTCACAAGTGTTAATGTTTGTGTGAGTCAGGTGTCTGAACTTCCACTGTAGTCTGTAGATAGTCAATATAGGCTGTGGAGAACAGGAATTTTTGTCCTTCTGCTGTATATTCCTTCAAATCAATCATTGTAGCCTCCCTAGTTTGTACTGACAAGATTTCCATTGCCTTTAATGGCTGCTTAGATGTCTGTCTCCCACGTAGCATTTATAGTCAAAGAAAATCAATCTGCATGTTGAGGGGTGTATTTTTTTGACCTTTGCTTTAGGCTGACATAAATCATATTTTTAACTGGGCTGTTTCTTTCCATGAGCTGTTGCTCAAGTTAGATGACTGCTTCATTTTTACACTGAAAACAAAGAAAAAAAAACCAAAAAAAACACCCCCAAAAAAACCAACCAAAAAAAAAAAACCCCAACTCCCCCGCCCAAAAAAAAGTTGTGTTTTTTCTTGTTGAAAATGACAAGTGTTCATACAGTCATTTCTCTTTTTGTAGTAAATGAGTAACTTGAGTATTAGAGTCAGTTTTTACTGTAGAAGAGTGCTAAGAGATGAAAACTTATTGGAAGGGCAAGAAGACATTGGATTTTAGATGAATGGTGTAAAAACTGAGGAAATACTGTATCAGATTGATTTGTTCATTCAGGACAGTCAGTATTGTAACAAGAGCTACTCAGATGCATCCATAAAATCTCAGAGAATTCCTTCAGGGTTGTCTGTTTCCTGACTATGGTGTGTGTTTGCTTTATTGAAGAACTTAGTCTCTTAGAGAGCCCTTGTAGTAGTTGCTGATGGCCCAAATCCTTTGAACTGTGTAGAGGTTCCTTAAAAAGCAGCATGTGCTATGGTTGGAATTATTAGATGGCACACTCAAAAAATCAGGAAGCTAAGGCTTCTACATAAATTGAAAAAACTCAGCTGAAGCTGGGACCTTCCCAAGTGTCTGAATGTATTGTTACAATAATGACAACTTAATAGTGCTTCCCTCAAGAACCTACTAGGCCTCTGAATCAGCTTGCATCCTACAGGAAAATCCTTCCAAGATTATAATAGCTAAAAACACCCTTTAAGAGATAAAGTAATAACATTGCAAACAAGTGCAGTTCTTTATGCCTAGAATCATATTTTAGCTTTTATATTGCCCATAGAAGCAGAGACACTATGAAAAACATAGTGTAGCTATCTGAAGATGAGAGAGATAGATCCTAATCAATTCTTAGCTGGAGACAGATAAAAGACTGCCTGCATTAATGTTTGCCTTCTGTTTGGTTGACTGCCACAGAGAGATAGCCACGACTGCCTTTAATAAAGTAGTTTGCAATCTTCCTTACGTGACTGCAGTACAATCGCATGGCTGCATTGCACGGAATGTTTAAAGTCACTGAATAAAGCAAACAAATGCTCCACCCACACAATTGCAACCTAAAAAAACCCACTCAAATGTTTAGACATTCTGTGAAGCATGACAACTGTTAGTGCCATGCTTAATGAGTAGGGAGAGGCCCTTTGTATAAAATATTTCCCTGTACAAATCTGTTTCTGAATTATGCAAATGAGGGAGGTTTTGTGGGAGGTCTTGTCTTGATAACAAATAGATTTTTTGCCTCCTTATTTCTCTTCTTGCAGGTACTGCAACGAGCATTTGTTGTGCCCCCCTCACATGTTTTGGACAGGCTGGGGGCCATGGGAGCGCTGCACGGCTCAGTGTGGAGGAGGGATCCAGGCACGGCGCAGGACCTGTGAAAATGGTCCTGACTGTCCTGGCTGCAGTGTGGTAAGCAGCTTTCAGCTTTCTTTTCATCAAATATCTACGGCTGTATGCCACAGATCTCTCTGTGTCATAGAATCATAAAAACATTTAAGTTTGAAAGGATCTATAGGATTATGAAGTCAAACCATTAACCCAGATCTGCCAACTCCTCCATTGAACTTCACCTATGTGTGTTTTTAATACCTGCAGCGATGGTGACCCTGCCACTTCTCTGGGCAGCCTGTTCCAGTGCTTGACAACCCTTTCAGTGAAGAAGTTTTTCCTAATATCCAATCTAAACCTCCTCTGGCAAAACTTGAAGCCATTTCCTCCTGTCCTAACAAAAATCCTCTACGCCCATAAAGCATCTGTGTATGTCTATAAGCTCTACCCCCAACATGAGTAGTCACCATGTTTTTGTCTCGGTGTTGCTTGTGTGTGCTGGAATCCACAAAATTTATCAATCTGAAATATATATAATTCGGCTTTTTCACAGTATCATCTAGAATTTAAGCTTCTTGAGGCAAGGTTGGTGCAGATATGTCATTGCAGGTTTATAGTGGTTTATCATTTTATCATCAGACTGCAAAGGAATCCTAGCTATGAGCCCTGGACTCCAGTGTACCATGTTCTGTATAGCAGAGAAAGTGCTAAATTTCACATCTAAATACAGTGAATGCATGGAAGCACCAGGAAAGTGTTGAGGTGAGATTGGATAGCAGCAGTGATCTTAGCACAGCAGCAGCCTAGCAGCTGTCAGCTTTTGAATCTACAGTGGGATGATTTGAATGAGTAGAAGTGCTTTATTGATACCCAGTTTATTAAGAGAAACACATGTAGGGGATTTTTCTTATCTGAACAAATACGGCGGGGTAGGTAGAGGTAATTATTTTTTCTTTTCACAGTTTAACCTATTTTTACATGTCTTAATTTCAGAGAGGTCTAATTATGAGGTTTGTCATAATCTGTGGTCTGTTTGTTAGATTGGCAGTAATTCAATACCAAAGAAAGGATAATTTTTACCTTTTTCTAATTTGAAACTTTTGTGCATTTTCCCAGGATTTATTCTCATTTTAAAATTTATTCTGATGATAGAATTGCATTTTCAGTAGATGAAAAACATCCAAGAGGCTTCTACTTTTATTTCAGTTGAACTTTAAGAATGAATCCAATAGAATTTAGAATTGGAATTCTATCAAGTTTTCCAAAATATTTGTCTCTTCTGATGGTACACCAAAAAAGAAGGCATGTGGTCTAGATCTATTGTTAAACCTTCCTGACTCACACTGAAAAGAGCATAATATGAAGGTTTTCTTCCTCATTTGTTCCTATTTATCCTATAATAATGTTTGTGAAATATAAAGGCATTTTATTTTGCAGAAAATCTTCCCATGGTCTTAAATCAAAAATATGTGCCTCTAATTTTCTTGGAAAACTGTATGAGGAAAGTAGGAAAACTTTTAGTGTAAAAATTTCTTATTATAACTAATTTGAGATTAATGGTACTGGGGTTTGTAATTTATTAACAATCTTAGCACATACTCTGCTGCACTACAGAATAGTTACCAGTTTAGCTATGGAAATATTTTGGAGATTTTTTATTAATTAGAAAATTATTGTGTTGATGGTTTCAGGCTTTGGAATACATTGTTGTCTTGCTAAAACTTAGGCACCAATGAAAACCCATCCAGTGTAGAAATCCTCTATAAACCCTGGTGTTCTTGCAAGACAAAGGACTGTGGTGTAAAGACTGTGTTCTGTTTAAGTTTCACTGAATTTGAACCTTTGAGTTGCCTGTCTTGACTCAGAGGCTATGCAGCCATATCAGGGCCTAGTCACTAAATGTAGCTGGAGAAAAAGTACTTGAATTCTTCTCAGAGTTTGTTTCATTAATCTAAGAAAGTACAACCAGAAATATTTTTGTGCCTTCTTGTAATTGTTGAATGGATTAAATATTTATGTTAGTAAAGTTTTGTGAATGAGGAGCACAAATCTGAAACTTGTTGGATGTTCTTCTGCTTCAACCAAAATTTTGTTTTTATTGTACTAGGCATGTATTTTTCCAAACAGTTAGAATTGGGAATTTTTACCATAGTGAATAAAGGAGAAGTTAATGTGTCTTCTAACTACTATATTCCATTCTTTACTGGTTGTAGTGGTACTCAGCTTAGGCTACACAAGATGCTTAGCAAATTTAGTTTATTTCAAAAATATTTTGTCCTGAATATCTCTGAGTACTTGAGAAGCTTAAAAATCTCGGAAAGTGTTACAGTGAAAGTGGCAGTAATCTATGCTATCTACTGTTTGTTTTGTATGGAGCAAAAGACGTTATGAGCCAAATATTTACCAGGCGAATTAAAGGCATAGAGTTGGGAGTAGACTCAGGGACCTAAAGTGCCCGGTTCTCTCTACCATTAAATGATAGCTTTAAACTATAAAGAAAATCTGGTTTCTGGGTTACCTTCTTCAGTGAGGATGAACTCTGCAAAACTTTCACATTTGAGCAGCATGAGTTGAAGTGAGCAGTTCAGTGTCTGTGGCCTGTGAAAAGAAGAAAAGAGGGTAGAGGCTTGGAGAACTTACTATTTAAGAAAATATTAACTATGTTAGGCTTCATTTTGTCTTGAAATGAAAAGAAATTTTTGATGCATCAGAAGTGTAGGATGGATGAAATGCTGTCTTGAGACCCCTTTCAACTGTGCCAATTCTTTGTTTTTAGAGCTTGTTTTTTAGGGAATCTTGGGAAAAAACAACAACAATAAAGCCTGTTTTTATAAGACTTAAGAAAGGGAGTCTTACAGTGTGCTTGCCAGCAGTGTCAGGGGACCAGATTTAATTTCATAGGAGAACCTGCCTCTTCTGTTTTCCAATCTGCAGCCTGGCTGTGAGACTGCAGTATAGCCAATGCTAATCTATTTTCCTATCCTTATTTTGCAGCTTTTACCATATAAATGGCTATTGTCTGTGTCCACCTAATGATTTATACCACATAATTTTTAATGAACAGTGTTTTTCCCTTTTAGTTTGATTGTATTGCTCCTAGGCTGCAATATCACAGCAGGCATCAACTGCCTGTGCTTGTCTTTTTGCACGTTTCTCATCAGTTGTTTCCTTGACTTTATCTGTCTTATAGCAGATACCAACCAAGCCACTGGAATATTTTTTCTCAGGACTCAGTAGAGTTCTCTACTGTTATTTCCAATTTATTTTATAAAATAATAATGATAAATCTGTTGAAGCATATAAATATTCCACAGAGATAAAACAGTGATGGTATCTTAAAGATGCATCTGTTGCTTAAGTGCACTCAATACATGAAAATGGATGGCCAGAGACTTAGGACTGAAGGCATTTTCACTGAATATATAAAACCATAAATCAATATGATACAGGAGAATTAGACCATAGAGACTCATAAAGGTCAAAAAGATTAAGTTCTAAACGAAAATCTGGAGTCATAAGGACTTGTCAAAGTCTAAGTTAATCAAAACTACTAGAGAGTTCTTAAAATTGTCTAATAAGAGATAGAACAATCACAACCAAATTTAAGAGCAGCTAAAATCTGGTAATGGAAAGTTGAGCAGATGACAAAACAGGTAATAATCTCGTGCATGCAGGTGATACAGGCACTAGAGGAGGAACTGTGGAATTTTCTGGACTGTGCTAATGTGACTCAGAGGAAAAACATGTTCAGAGTTTACAGCATACTCAGATAAGCTATATGTTTCCTTCAGAAAATGCTTCTTTTCCCTTGAGAAGCATAATCTCACTTGAATTTGCCTCAGACCAGTAATAAAAGAACAACTTTTTAAAAGAATTATTTATAGAATGAGGAATTTAGTTTGAGGCTCAAGTTGGGTGACGTGCTTTATGTGTGCATTTGTCTATGTTCCCATTTCAGTCATACTAACATATACATTAATCTTAGGTTTTGTACTGGGAGATGGGTAAAGAATACACATACCAAAACAAAGCAAGCTGTATTTTGCTGTGGAGAAAAAAAAAAAAAAAAAAAAAAAAAAAAAAGAAGAGGAATTTTTTTTCTTAGAAAATAATAGGTATTTTTGGGGTTGTTTTTGTTTTTTAATTATTAAATTATTAGCACTATTGTTTCAATGTTCTGGAATTGTTCTGAAACACAAAACTCTTTTGAGAAAACATATTTGTATTCTATATTTTTTTTTAATGAAACAGAATGAAAAAAATAATAAAAGAAAAAAACAGATTTTTTTTCTTTCCTCAATTTTTTAAAGAGAATTTTAAGATGGAAGGTTTTCAGAAGTACTCTGTCCATCAGAAAGAACAGTCTGCCTTTATTTACTTGCCATCTCACAAAATAAGTTTGGAATTTCTGGTCCTGAAAAGTGACCAGGAAAAAAAAAAAGTTATTATGCTTTTTCTATAGTTCTTTTTTAAGTTTCCATTTGATTTTTAAAAAAGAATCTATTGCAAGACTAGAAAACAATCTCACAAGCATGATGTATATGAAATAGTTTTATTTATTTGATGATTTCCTACAATCTCATTTCCTTTTTCAATCCTTTTTTCTTCTGTAATGCAAACTCCATTGGGTATTAACTTTTTTTTTTTTTACTATTTTAAAGTTTAACGAAGTAGAACCTCTCTTCTTTTGATGTTGCACATGCTACTGCAATTGTAAGCAATAATCAGTTACTTAAAGTGGGTAAAACCGAAACAACCCAAAATCATAAGAAATAGTTTCAGAAAATACTAAAACATATTGATCAATGGTACATGTCTGCTTACCTTGGGCAGTAAAGTGAGTTACCAGCTTGGCATTCATGGTCAAGGTAAATGTGAACTGATTTAACTAATATGCATGTATATCCAAATGTGAGCTATTTAGGGTGGTATTTGGGCACACATCCAGCAATCATTTTGCTGTTTCATTTATTTAATTTTGAAAAAGAGGCTAAACTGAAAATTGTTTGTTTTCTTGCTCAGAATAGTGTGGAGCATCCCTTTTTCGAGAAATGTAATTTTTAAAGTAATTTCAAGCTGTAAAATACATTTTTACCTGCTAGGAAACTGTCTCTACTGCAAACTATTCACTTCAACCTGTGACAACTGACACTGACTGCAGTCCTGTTCTGAGACTCCTGTAGCAAATTCTTTCAGGGACTTCCAGGTCATGTAAAATAACTTCTTTCATGGACCAATACCATCTGATTTGTAATCTCTTTCAAATCTAGGTATAAGGGTTTGCCAAAGTGAACACATTCAAGAACTTTGTATTGAGCATATGTGCATCTGTCATACAGATCATGGATGTTTGATTCAGAAGTCCAAATCTTATTGAAAAAACCATAGGAAACAAATTTTAGTATAACTGTGCATAGACTTTCTCAGGGCTTTGGGTGAAGACAACAGCCAGTGTGTGCCTCAAGTGCCTTTATCCAGCTGGGGAGTTGTACTGGTCGGAGATAGGAGACCAGATTTGCTTCAGCCAGAATTTGCCCCACTGTTTTCTAAAACACCAGGCACACTGGAGTGTGTACTGTCTCAGGTACCACCATTTGTTGCAGTTTTCAGCAGTTCTTGTGCTGTAGATGTAGTTTTCACTATTGTTATTTAGATGTAGTACTGTACCCCCAGCTCTGTGAGGCCCTGTGGTTGAGTTATGGTCATTGCTGTCTCTGAT
Organism: Catharus ustulatus; assembly: GCF_009819885.2. Classification (NCBI taxonomy): domain Eukaryota; kingdom Metazoa; phylum Chordata; class Aves; order Passeriformes; family Turdidae; genus Catharus; species Catharus ustulatus. Next base: position 87,121,092 of record NC_046221.1, read on the forward strand.
AACCTAGAAAAAGTACCTGAAAGCCCCTTCAGTCTGTGCCCAGCAGGCACAGTGCTGGGCTCAAGGACTCACCGTTAAGAGATATGAACTACAGTAATTTCACGATTACAAGCTGCACTGACTATAAGTCCCATCGCCAGGTGTTGGCAAACATTTCGTTCTTTGTCCATACACAAGCCGCACCCAATTATAAGCCGCTCTGTTGTTCGCAGCGAGGACCCGCGTGCAACGAAGTTGCCAAATAGTAACAGAATCACGGGATCGGTGGTGGGGGGTTTACTGGCTCGGCTCAGGCCATAAGGGCTCGGCCCGCTTGGGGCCGCCCAGCTCGGCGCTGGCGCTCGGCAGGGCCGCTCGGGGCTGGCCGCTGCCTCTGGGCTCACTCACCCTGGCCCGACGCTGCCCTGCGGTGGCAGGGGGGACACGGAGCCCTCTGGCACCCATGGCGGCGGCGGCAGGAGGGGAAGGAATGCCCCTACTCCCACGGCGGCGGCAGGAGGGAGCCCCCTGCCTCCCTCCCGAGCCGCGGGGATGGCAGCATGGAGCCCCTGCCTCCCTCCCGAGCCACAGGGATGGCAGCCTCCCCCAGGCTGCGGGAGAAGAGGAAAGGAGGGAGCTCCCCCGCCTCCCTCCCCGTCCTGCGCTGCCAGCAGGCATCCCGGCTCCACCCGCTGCGCAACAGAGTAACCAATTTGTAACAATCGCATAAACCCGGGTTTTACTGTCAGCACCTCGGTTTGCACTTTTGGCCTTGGAAATGTCAGAAAATTATTCACATATTAGCCGCCCCTGAGTGTAAGCCGCATTTCCAGTGTGGGAGCAAAATTTTAGTCAAAATGGTGCGGCTTGTAATTGTGAAATTACTGTACTTTCTTTTGACTGGATAAGTTTTGAATGGGAATGAAAAAGGAGAAGAATAGGAAGAAAGACAGTTGGGTGCTGAAGTTTTGTGCTGCACTAATTTTAACTAGAATTTATGAGCAAACTGAAACTGGAGGATATTTCCTAGACTTGAGCTTCATGGAGCTTGAGTTTTTCTCATTGCTATGGACCTAGAACATTCAGATTTCTCTGGAAAGTAATCCGTAACTCTCACCAAAGACTAAAAACCAGAACAAAAATGTAGATGGCATAGTTTTAACTTAGTTTAATCAAGTGATAGGGCTTACAGGATCATGTTGTGGTCTGTCAGGTATTCTTACTCTTCATAAATAAGACACCCAGTCCCCCATTAAAAATATGTTTGATTGGAGAGTGATCTCAACATGGAATTGGGACAAGTTGTATGAAAAACAGTGGCCCAGTAAAGGGAAAAAAAACCTAAACTAGTTTCTACAGTGAGAGACAGATTTACAGCTGAGTTCATTGTTTGGTCCAAGTGGTGTCAGTTGCTGGTCAATGAGTGTACGTATAAGCACACGTTGTTGTTTGGGACTAGACACTGCATCTCTTAATTTTTAGGAGTTGGACTGCTAAATCCTACAGGCAGGAGTATGGGAAGGGGGTATGTGAGAGGATTAAATGGATCAACTTAAAAGAATTGAAATATGAACTTATAGGAGATCAGACTTCATTATTTCCAGTGCTTGTGGATCTATTTTTCTGTGTGAGTTGTTTAGCTTTTTCGGTACAAAAGTAGTATTTCCATGAAATTAAAATTCACATAAATAGGGAGAGCTAAAAAAAAAAAAAAGACTGTCCTAGAGCTCTTGGAACAACTAAAACTGTATTTAATATGTGGTATTTTTTCATATGTTTTGTTTTTAAAAAGGTAAAAAAAAAGATAGTAAACCTCTAAACCAAATTTAAGGAAAATAAACAGTCGATGGAGGTAAAGACAGGCTGTTTCATCTGATCTCTGATTTTCAAACTGCTGAACAACTACAGGGTAAAACATAATTCTGATGTAAATGGAAAGTGCAGTGCAGTCCCTTAGGATATTACTAATACAGACCACTTCATATTTGTCTGACATTGTTTTTCAAGAAGATAAAAAGGGTTTCTGACAACCAAAATGAAGCAACTTCAAAGTAAATTATATTAAATTCATGATAGAGGGGTTATATGGAGTTATTATTAGTTATATTATATATTTTATATATCTTTGTTCCATTGATGTTAGCTTTATTCATCTTTACCCACTGGACATACTAGTGGTTTGTTCTAGAAGGAGAAACATCAGATTATTGGAAGGTTACTGTAGATCTCCTAAAGGAATGCATTTAGACAGGATTTTATTTACAAGTGCTTTTAGACATTTTGGACGAAAAAATTTGGATTATATTTTCTGGTGACCTGAAGTTTTGAGGCATCATCAATATAAAAGTTGATTGGCATGTCATATAGGAGGCTGATGTCTTTGAAGGCTGAAGTAATAGAAATGAAGAGTTTTGTATCATAATTGCAGTCATGAACTTAACAGAAGCTTCTGCTTTCACCTTGAAGCCCAGTTAAGAACAAGACAGGAGAATTGTTTATGATTCTAGCTATAAGCCAGAATATTTGTGTAGTGGTGAAAAAAGAATTAGATTCAGTTATAGCATTTAGGAAGTTTCAGAAAGATATTCCCAAGGGAGAAAAAAAGCTAGTCTAGGGATTCATATATAAACAAATCCCAGAAGAGGTGATTGTAGTAATCTGGACTGAAGCCTGATAAAACTATGGTTTTTGTTTCATGTATTTCAATAATGTGATTTCTCCAACATTGCTGTTATCTTCAAAGCTGAGCTTATGTTGAAGCTGAATTTTTCTGACAGCTTTGTGTCAATGACTGAAGTCCTGAAAGCTCATTATGATTTCATCTACAGATTTCAAGTTTATTCTATTACAAAGATATATCTTTTTTCAGTATGGAGAAACCTTAATTTTACTGTAGTCGGTTCAGTAGCAATCTTCATTGTACAGTTGCAATCAAAATGGGAAAAAAGGGTGCATGAAGTATAGCATAACATTGAAAATTACCTCAGAAACCTGATAGAGCATAAAATTAGATAAAATTGTTCTGTAGCCATGCTTACTGTTCTTAAAGGATATGGCCCATGGTGGAAGTAGGCTGAGCTCAAGAAAGTGTTCCAAAGACAGAGAAAAGATTTGGATTCTTGTAAATCAGACAACACAGGGATCTAGTGTATGAAGGACTAATATATAAATTAATGACAGGTATAGAGAGGGAACATGGGGTTTCTGTTTGCTCTATACTGTAGTGTATTGAGTTTTAAGGAAATATGAAGCCAGTGAAGGGATTTCATTTCTATCCAAGGCATTTTTAAATGATGTAACTTGCTGCAAGAAATTTTTGAGGCTTAAATCTTAAGAACCAGTAAAACTCCGCACAGCTAAAACTGTGTAGGATATCAAGATAAGGTAGAATTAGAATAGACAGAAAAAAATTAGATTTTTGTTAGTATAGTAAATCAAATTTTAAAGTTTTAAATATTTTTCTCTGAATATTAAAAATTAGGTTTAGATCTGTACTTTTTGCATTCTGCTTATTTCTGTGCTGCCATTTGACAATAACCAGGGAAGGCATGTCTGATCTAGAATGGCACTTCCAATGTTCCTCTTTGTTAGGGAGTGTTGAATCAGTTTGCAACAAATTGTCTCTCTGATTTATTTTGTTCCTTTCTGGTTTGGTCAGCTGTACTTAAAAAGGCACAGTGCAAGCACAGTAATTGTGTTTACACATTTTATACCAAAAATCTGCTCACATGTACACCTTAACACAAAACAGAGTTTTCTTTCAGTATTCTTCAGTTTGACCTCAGTAAATTGCAGGATGGATGAAGCCTGAATAAATAATATGCACTGTTGCCATTTATAGCTTCACTAATGCAGCAGCTCCTGAAGAGTGTGAGACTGATTTGTTAGCTGAGCTGACTGACAGCAGTCCTTAGCCATCTGAGTGCAATTAAATGGAACTCCATCCAAATTAATTCTATTTATGTGCCAGCTTTTATTTTTACTTAGTCTCAGGGCATCATAGTAATTTTTAATTTATTTGGCCGTGGTAGGATTTTAATTTTCATTGAAAATAGTGTCAGGCAGCCTTGTTCTTGCACAAGTTATATGAGGTTGAGAAATAATTGAAAGACTTCTGAATATTTATTGATGGAGTTATCAAAACTTCCTTTTTTTTCCCCTCTTCTTGGTTCATTCCATTCTCCCTCTCACATTAATTTGTTGACTTAGTATACTTCAGCACTAATACTGCAGCCACGACATAAAAGGCATTTAGTTATTCAAAGCCTCTGTCATTCATCTTGAACAAATATATTCACAAGCCTTAGAAAAGGCAAACATACATTTTCATTCTGTTTATTTATAACTTATTTTGTATCTTCAGGATGTTGTGACTCAGCCTGTTGCAGCATTCTGAAATAATAATATTTAGATCTGAATACTCCAGTAGATGGGATTGTATTCTTCTTGTCTGAGAACATAAACTCATGCAAACACTGAGCTCGTTTACCAGAATACACTGTGATTTGTCCTTGCAGGTTGAAGGGCAGGATAAAATGTCACAGTCACCCTATCAAGACCTGTTTTATAACTTGAAAGCAGCATCATGCTGCGTATTTCTTTCAGCTAGAGAAATGCAGCCAAAAATGAAAATATTAATCCTTCCAGAACAGAGATTTTCTACTTCAACAATACTTACTTAATCTGAAACATTATAAAGCTGAAGTCATAAAAACAGGCCTTTCAGTTTATGTTATGAAAGTCTCCAACCTTGTTACTTATAACAATTTCTAGCATGACAGATCAGTGAAACAAGTTACTACCTTGTAAAGATATAGGTATTCATTTATCTATCATAGACTGGGACTAGTCCGGAAATAGGTCAGCCCCAAAATGCAGTTTTTGCTTTGCCTTGTCAGAGAGGCTCTAGATGAAGAAATACAGCTGTAGACTATACCTGTATTTTTTCAGCTATCTGATTCAGAGAAAGGACAGATTCTCTTCAATCTCTTTGTAATTTAAATCAATCTCCAGAAGGAAAAATGGAAAAGGCCCCCACCCACAACAGCAGAGCTGACCTGTGGTGCTGCATATACTTTGCCAGTTACAAAGGCTGGATTGCCAGGCACCATGTCAGATACCAGACTGTTACTCAGCCAACATCTGTGCAGTGCTCAGCACTCTTCTGTGTTACTGCTCTGTTCCTCAAAAACACCCCCATCTTTAGTTCATGAAGATTATTTGTGAAGCTAGTGGCAGATTCCAGGATTCTTTATGAAAGGCCATTTACATATTGGTGTTTGTGAGGACACTGTATGTGGCTTTCTCAATTTACTGTTCTGGTAATACCATACCACTGTGGATATGCCACTTACTAGCAAAAATTTCATTTTTCACAGCTGAGTTTATTCTCTCCCCATCCCCTCAGTGTAAACTATGAAAAACATGAGAGTTAGTCAATAGACCGACATCTCTTGGCATTGCCTGACTTAGCTAAGTATTTTCATAGCTTTGGATAAAATTAGCAAGCAGAAATCCAGAGACTATATCTGGCTGTTACTCTACCTAGAAAACCTATAATTCTGCTTTAAGCTGAAATGAAATATGCTTACTATATTTAAAGCATGAAAAGAGATTCATTCAGAAGTTTTTGAAATTTTCAGGCAGTTTTTCACAAAACTAGAAGTATACGGTATGTTTTCATATAGGAAAACATAAACCTCTTTGCAAAGGCACCAAGCTCCCTATTAAAAATAGTTAATTTGTGTATCTTATCCCTTACTGAATAGCTGATCCAGAATCCCAATGCACATATTGAAGCATTTGTGTGAGATAGCTTGGCAGAATGAATATTTTGTTAAAGAGTTTTAAAGTACTTAGCAAAAGAGGAAATAGCAGTGAATATTATCTTCTTCTGAAATGTAGGGCTAAAAGGAATATTAGACATATAGCAAAATCTATCATCAGCAATTTTGTATGAAGTATAAAAATGATCCATTACACAGAATGCAAGAAAAAAAGCAACTGTTAGATTACAGGAATTAATCCATCAGAAATCCTGCTGGGAGTCATATGAATGTAATTTTGAAAAAAAAGTTAAAAATGCAGAGTTCTTTGGTATCTCTAACTAGAGAAATGTTTTCACTTCTTTCCTTTATGTTCAGAATGACTGGTGTTTTATTTTCTGGTTAGTTTTCTAAGTAAAATTGAAGAAGTATAATATTATGAGATGCCTTATCTGTAAAGCGAAATATGACTTTCCATTATAGTCCCAGGAAAACTAACTAATGTTGTTGTAAACTTCACAGGAAGAAAACTATATATGAGCAGAATTTCCTGTGTTGTGAGACACAGGTAGTATGAAATGTGGATAACAAAGGAAAATCTAAATAACAAGAGTGCAGGATTTTACAGAAGTATTTGTCTTTTCTAAAGCTACAGAAGAGCTTTGCCTAATATAGTCAGGCAAATAGAGATGAAAATGAACTATTAATCTTTTGCCTTTTGTGGCAACCTTTGATTATTTGGGTGAAATTTATTGATGAGTTTAGTTCTTAGAACTGCATTCTTCCTGCAATCCCAGCCTGATAAAGAACATGTACTTTTTAAAGTTTATACTCACCCTTTCCTTTTTTCCCTTTACAGTACACTCTCCAGAGTGGTTTGGTTTTTATTTTTTGCATGTAGATGCCATCCTAGGTACAGTACTTTCCCTGCTGCTGAATCAGTTTAACCGCACAGGTTTACAGCACAGACCATGTTGAAGACCATTCATTGTGAAAAACTGCCCATTTATTTCTCTCTTCCATTTACTATCTTTTAAGCAGTTAATTATCTGTGAAAGCATAATAGATTTTTGTTTAGCTTGTGGCTGCAGGTCTCCTAAGAGGGAATAATTCCTTTGAGATACAGTGTGAAATGTCTTTCCGAATTCAAAGTAAACTTCATCAGCCGATCACCGGTATCCCTAAATTTGTTGACTCCTTCAGAGGTTCTGACAACTTCATAGCTTCCTTTTAAAGAAAAGCAGAGCATATAATTTTGTTTTCCAGCACACAGTATTTGTTCACGTTCCACTAATTTCATGCTTTATTGTGATTTCCCTGATTTGCCCAATTCAGATGTCATGCTAATGTTTTTAATTCCCCTGAACTTCCTGAAGTATCTTTTAAAAGTGATGTCACACTTAGCATCTTCCAGGCTTCATATAGGAAGGTAAATTTAAGCAAGAACCTGTGTGTCACTAGTATTAGTTTTCTTATTTCTGCTTCTGTAGTTACTTTCTTTGGTGATATTTTTTTCTCTTTTTATCTATTTGCGCCACCATGTCTTACAACTAACACAGCCTGCTGTGGTCTTGCCATTTCTAAATACCCATTGTATGTCTTCACAGTATTCTTGGCCTATTGATTTTGTAGCAATCATTCTGTCCCTAATATCCTTGAAGTAGGACTGCATCTTAGCCTTTAGATCTTTAGACCTCAAAAAGTGCCACCTTGAATTTTTTTCTGGCCTCTCTCATTATGTTTTTGCATTTATTATGCTAGATTCATTATTATTTCCCTTCATTCTTTCTTTGTACCCAACTTCAGCTTTTTGTAGGGTTCATCTCCCCACTATTTAGTTCAGATGATTTCCTTTTGCCCTTCCTCAGATTTTTTGATTGAAAGCAAGCACTTGCTCTCTGGCTCTAAAACATTGCCCCTGGTGAGCTTCCCTCCTGCAGTGCTCGGCTGGGTCACATCCCTCTGCAGTCCCTCATTAATGGCTGTACTGAGCCCAGTTATCTCCTTTGTTCATTTGTACTGCAGAGGAGGGGTCAGGGACTAGCCTCCTAATACTTTTCTTTTGAGTAGAGTCACCTCTCAAGGCAGCAGAATTCAGCAAAGAAAATTCTTCTTAAGCTTTTTTTGGGGAAAAAAGCAAAACTGTTGGCCAAAATATATGTGTTTTTGTCATTTTATTCGTATTTCTTAACCTTGGGCAGTTAGACCAGTAGCCTAGTTTCCTTAGTCAAGTGTAAAAGCTGAGTTCCTGCAAGGGACTTTTTGCAGATACTGAACAGTGATATTACATTTAAAACCCCCAAAATACGTCTTGTCTGCCACTTGCACCATGATAGGCTCACAATTCCACCCTAAGGGCAGTCAGAGGAGAATTCAGAATCCATGATCTTTGAAATTTATTGAAAGAATACAGCATTTTGTTTCAGTAGCTGTTCACAATCATATTATATTTTGTGAGCAGTCACAAAGAAAGACACACAAAGTGGTTTTAGTGCTTGATTGTCAGTGCTAAAACAGGGCCTTGCCCAAAAGGCAGTGAAGTTGATTCAGTCTTCCTCTGATTTCAGGGATAACTAAGTCAGCTTCAGACTTTTTGTAATTCTAACTGCTTTATAAAACAGATAAGTACTCACTCATAAATGGATTCCAAACAGTTAAACAATTGTTTAACATTGCCATCAGAAATATTTATTATGAATTGGATGCAAAAGGCTTTTGTTTGTTGGTTGGATGATTGTAATTTTAGGAATCTTTTTTCTCCCTACACAGTTCAATGACTATATACATATACTTATTTTTTAAATCTAGCTTATTTTTTAAAATTGTCACTTATCAAATCCAGTAAAAAAAGAAGTCCTTTGAAGCTTCAAATTGACATGTTCTCTTGGGGAAATGACTTCAAAAGCTGTGGGAGTATGAGCAGTCCCTGATGAATTAACTTTCCAACTCTGTAAATGCACAGAACCAAGTACTTACTCATTGGAATAAGGAACGTGATTAAGAAAGCAAAAAAACTCTAAACCCTGCAGCTGGAGAACAGATGCCAACAAAAATAACTTTGATGCTTCACAGATGATTTTGAACACAAAGCTGTTCCAACTGATTCCTTCCTTGCATTTTCCTTGGAAAAACATTAAGTGCTCTGTGGTTTTTTTGTTGGTGTTCTTAAGTGGTGAAGAGATTATACAAGTTCATAAAGAACGGGTTTTTTCCTAAATGGATGCGTGCTTGTTAAATTCTATTAATTAAAGTTTTCAAACCATATGTCCATAGATTTTTAAGTGCACAGTGCACACAGTACAATTTTCAGTGCTTTTCTGGATGTGGGTTTTATAAATGAGGTAAATGAGGACATGGGACACTTATTCTGTGATAGGAAACTTGAAGGTTTAAGCTAGAAAGTTTGTAACAGCTCAGAAGACCTTTTTTAACTTCAGAAAAGCAGATAAGCCCTTAAAGGCCACCTCTGATACTTGGCAATTAAAATCTTGCAATGGAGTCTAACTTCCCGTTAGTGTTGGAATTACAGAAGGCATCCATATATATATAGGTATATCTGTGGCATATTCTGGGTTGTAAATGGGTAGTTTTGTTAAGTGTGTAGGCACTGATGTACACACTAGTGGAGCACATTGTAAAGTTTTAGTAAGAATCAATAGCACAGCCGTATTGGGAGTGCAAAACATACCAGACACCTGTGTGCTAGGGAGCAGCTACATCCAGGTTTGTCTGAGTGACTGCCTAAGGTAAAGGATATGGAAGATAAAGGGACCTAATTTAAAAATGTCTAAAATTTTTTTTGTGCTCTGACTTGACTGAATCACTGGGATCATGCTCGTCTAGATTTCCTGAAAGCTATTTTGTTGTGAAATTGTCATTTAGGTAAAGAATGACTTTACCTGTTTCAGTTAGTGGTTTAATTCAAGTGTTGTTCTCATTTCTCATATTTTGAATAATACCAATCATTGCGTGAGCCTGGCTTTGTTTCATTCATCAAAAGCAGTAAAGCATGAATGGCTTCTCTGAATTACTAACAATAAAATTTGTATCTCAGTCACTCTAAGTCCTGCATAGTCCCAACCATAATTAAAAACATTGCAGAATAGGACTTCTGAATCATATTGGCAGTATTCCAAGTTACACAATCAGATTAGGCAAAAAAAAAAGGCATTAGAAAACATAAAGGTTTATCTTAAAGAGCTTGCTTAATAACAATGCTGTTATTTTCAGATCTGGAACCAAAGAGCAGTAACTATAATGCCTGTTGTATGGAAAAGCATCTTCCTGACTTTCTGAATTATTATGTCTCCATTTTCTTACACTTACATTGTGTCTAGGACATATAGTACCCATGTAAGGATTTAAAGTACTGCAATCAATGCAAAAATATTGCAAATTTTGAGGAAAGAATTCTCAACATTTTTTTTTAATTCAGCTCATCTTTTAAATGGTTTTAAAATTACAAATAAATCATGAAAATACATATTGGTGGGCAAGAAATAAGTGAAATAAATGATATTGTATGATGAATGCAGTTCTACCTATTTTAACACATCCTACAGATTCACAGTTCACCTCTTGCTTATGTCACAGTAAAGTCCTGAACTAAGGAAATCAGAGCTATATTGTGCCAGGACCTTTATTACTGTTTTCCTCTTCCCTCTACCTAAAATTCTTAAATCCTTGGGCAGTTTTGTTGGTTGGTAAAAATTATTGCATACTAGATCTTCACAACATAGCAAATGAAGTAAATAATTTCAGTCTTTCCAGAAAAGTAAAAAAAATGGAAAGGAAGGGGGAAACCAATTTATACTCACCACTAAGCTTTTGATGGGATTTGAAATGTTGGGGAAGAACTTCCCTTCCCACCTCTGCTAATCTAAGGGCTAATGACTGGCTACCTGCAGATGAGAGGGTAGCTCTATCTGATTAAGGCCTCATGCTCAGAACTTAATTTTTGATTTAAAATATTCTCTGTGAATTGATGCTGAAGAGGATTCCTTTCTGTCACTTTTTTCCCCACTCCAACATTGAAGTAGCATGCTATGAATGAGAAGTCTGAGTTTGATTCTTTTCTGAAAAGGGTATAAAAGTGGAAGTTTGAAGCTGTGTAGGAAAAAATTACATCAACAAATAAAAAAATTTGAATGTCAGTCTGCCTCAAACATTTCCTAGACTGTTACAAAAGTATCCACATACGCAGAAACAAATTTTAAATATTTTCAGTAGTTCTCATTATTTTCCTGGGGCTCCATTCTGAAGAGATTTCCATTTTACAGTCCTATTTGCACCCTCTATATCAGATGAGTACGATTACTGTATAATCACAATCAGACCATGAAGCTCATGGGTCTTTGCTGATATCACATGATAACAAAGACAGCTTAGATATAGAGCATATGGATTTTTGTTTCACATTTTCTCGTCTCTTAGTTCTGAATTCAAAGGTACTGGTGGTAAATAAGTTTCATATATGTTGGTTGATATTGGTAAAGACTTCATCACAATTATGTCTAAGAAATATTAATTATTTATTTGTTTAGATTTAAGGAAATTATGAAGTTGCAACTCAATCATTCCAATATAGGATCTAGTAACAATAACACAGTTAAAGTTGCACATGAATATTTGAAAATATTCTTAACTGTCAAGTATTTTATGAGAAATTTGTTGCAGTTAAGTTAGAGAACAGATTGCTTGGACTCCAACCTGTTTACCAACACCTGTAATCCTGTTACAGGCAAAAAAAGAATACACCATTTATGTGAAGCCAGGAATTTAATCTTAGTCTAGTTACAGTCTTAATTTTTCTTACATTTATGACAGCCTTATCAAATAGTTTAAATTACATGCTGGTAGCGTAAATAGACAAACTTTTTAGTCTCTGCCTTTCTCTGATATTAGGCTGGCCCTCCCACTGCCCCTTGATGTGGGGGTTGATGGTTTCAGTCTGGGGGTGGGTTTACAGCGACTGGTCAGTATCCTGAGCCCCTGGTCAGAAGTATGACATTGATATTTATGACTTCTTTTTTCTCAATTTAGGATGTGGTTGGGAACTTTTTAAATGTTTTTTAAGAGGTTTCACAGCTTGCTTATTATTTGTTGGTTTGCAAGTCCATATTGCAGCTGAATTTACTTCATAATGTGTGCTTTACATATGTTGAGTGCTTGCTCTTTGTTCTCTCTGCTACCCCAAGGCTTGACAAGAATGGCTTGACTTACCTTGCTCCTGAGGTTGCATTCATTTGATCACCAGTAATTGGCCATCAGAGATGTTTATAGCCCTTGGGCTTCAGGTATTGCTCTCTGCCAGTTCTTTCAAAGCTTCCTCTGTGCTGTGTTTTATTAAGGGGGTCTAATAGGTCATTCTGCTCTCAGTAACTACATGTTACAATTACCTATTAGTTACAAAACATATATTGGTGTAGACATTACATCACACAATTAGACTGATGAAAAGTTTAAACAAGCAGGTGATAGAGATCTGGTAATTAGATAATTGCTATTGCTTTCAAAAAAAATCTTCAGGCAAACCCACACAAGCTCAGGCACAGCCTAGCAGGCCCTTTAGCCTGTCTTCTTAGCTTAATGTAAAACCTGTGGCCTGGTACAAACAGCAGTTGCTCCCTATTTACTGCTCTATAAAGATAGGAATCATGCTAGTGGCTTAGTTGTGTTTAGGTGTCAGGTGGACCATTCATGCTGGAATGCAAGATGGGCTCCTCAGATAATTTAATTGCACTTGCCATATCCACGAAAAAAAACCAACCACATTGCATTTTAAAACCCCAATCTCTTAATATGGACATCAATGTTTCAGAAATCTAATTTCAGCTAAGGATTGGGATAGCTGTCTCTGGATTTTATGCAGTAGACTTCACATCCACTGGAATAAATCACCTATGTCATGATCTGATAATTCTTAATGCTAGGCTACTAGTCCTATCCTATGGGCAAATAAAGATACATCTTGGTTTTTTGGTCCTGCTAGGGAACACTGGACATTCTTATTTGACTGCTGATCAGTAGGAGACTCTCTTGATCAAATGCAACTGTTGTACATTCATATCTCACTAGCTGTGATGCCAGGCAGGCCCACATTTGTTTTCACTTTGCCAAAAAGTAGATAATATACTGTGCTATAAAACAACACAATCTTAGCAGTCCATGTTGCTGTTCTGATCAAAAACTCCTCGGAGCCAGATGCTTGTTTATTACTCAATTAAACTAGATTCAAAATACTCAGCTCTCCTTCTCATCACTTTTCTTAAGCATCTGTGCCTAAAACTATATATATTTTTTAAAATTACTAATTTTCAGTGTATGAAAGGGGCTCATGGGACCTCATTAAAGGAGTCACAAGGAAATCTGAAGTTGGCGTAGTGTGAATCCATGTGACCCTCTATCAAGAAATTGCTTTGTTTGTTAGAAATTCAAGCAATCTCTGCACCCACTTGTCCTTCCTGCTAGAAGAAAGGATCTCTTCAGATAAAACACAACTTCAGGGTGTAATAATCACATTTAGTACTATTATAACAGAAGATGCTGTTCCTGTATCTCACTCCTGTTTCCTCCTGTGCTAAGAATTGTTCTCTGAGGCTAAATTGATGGAAGGAGTGATGGGCATGTAAAGTATTTGAGGATGTTGTTCTCAGTTGACTTGAAATACTGAATGATTTAAATTTCCTTGAGGTTTAACATCACTGAATCTTACAAATAGTAGTTTGCATTTTCTCTAATGTTTTGTGTCTTTGAGATATGTGAGCAGACATATGATCACAGATCCTGTGTTCAAGTGTTAGCTAAATGCTCTTTGGAACATCCACGTACAAAATGAAATGTCTTTATGCCTCTGAGCGGGATAAGGCTCTGAAAAATTGGACTGATTCTTTCTGGAATCCTTGCTTAAAAACAAAAAATTACCCTGTTACATCTGCCACAGATTCTTTCAAAGGAAATGGATAGTGAACTTTCCATTTTGTAAAATCAGATACTTTCTTTGTTATCCTGCAGAGTGATCACATTAATTTTTTTCCTTTGTCATAAGAATAAAAAAAAAAACCAAAACAAAACAAACACTTCCATAATTTTAGAAGTGGCTATATCAGTTAGAGTTCAGGGAACAAACAACTTTAATGTCGTGACTTCTCACAGACTTGTCTAAACATGGAGAGACAGAGAGGCAATCTTAGGTGGCAAAATAGCTGCAAAAATATTCTTTTGCTTGTATGAAACGTAAAAGAAAGAAAAAGGCAAAGTAAATAAAGCTCTGTTCAAAAAAAAAGCATCTGTTGAAACAATTTGCCCAAGCAATACTTGATGTTAAGAGTGAGAAAGCTGGGTAATGATGAATGATACATCTTAAACAATTCCTTAGTAAATTTACATGTGTCATTCCTGCTTCCTGAAATCCTTTTAGGCATCTCTCTCATGCCTTTCTCTGGTGCAAAAGTACAGTAATTTCATGATTACAAGCCGCACGGAGTGTAAGTCGCATTTCTGGTGTGTTGGCAAACTTCATGTCTTTGTCAATAAACAAGCCGCACCCAATTATTAGCCAGATTTTCGTTCACGGCAAACTTTCACAAAGTCGTCATTTAGTAACACAATCGCGGATTGCCGGGGCTTACTGGCAGGTGCCGACCTTGGAAACATTATTTCCAAGTGAAAAAAGACACAGACAATAGCTGCGGCAGCGTACCCTGCAAGTTTTATTTACAAGCCAAAAAAGACATGAACAATAGTGTGGTCATTTTGTGAGCATTCCCAACGGATCCACGCTGCCTTTAAACAGCCGCTCCGCCGCATGGGTGAGCAGCCGAACTCCGAGTGGAGCTGCATCTCCGTGCCAGCATGGCCAGCCGCTCCTCCGCACGGGCACAGCCTGGCCCTTCCCCTCTCCTGATCCGCGCCGGCACAGCCACCCCCCCCATCCGTGCGAGCACGGCCAGCTGCACAGCCGCACAAGGACAGCCAGCCGCGCAGCTGCACAAGACTGAAAACACTTTAAAAAGTACAGAGAAATATCACACACTTTTATCAAACTACCGAGGTAACTCACCCCCATAATAACCCCCGCCTCTCAGTAAAGCCGTCATCCACAGGCAGGCAATAAGTTGTTCTCTGATTGGTTCATCGTCGGAACACCAGGAAACCATGGATTTCAAACCATTTTTCTCAGGACAGGACCGGCATGGTACCAGGTAATGGCAGATATCATATTTTTGGTAATATATTAGCCACCCTGGAGTACTAGCCACACTTGCAGGTTTCCACCAAAACTTTGGTCAAAATGGTGCGGCTTGTAATCATGAAATTACTGTACCTGGGTTAGATACCTTAAGTTTCATATAGTATTTGGATCCATTAAGACAGAGAGTTCATATAACATTCAGTGTCTGCCAAGGGATTACTTTTAAAAACCAAACCTTAACTGAACAGCATGTTCTGTACCTCATCATCACTGATACCAAAATATTTACTGAAACACCTACGCTTTGATGAGAAGCCACTGTGTTAAGATGTGCTAGAACCTGTGATCAAAACTGAAGTCCCACATGAACACGTTTATTAATTACAGAACTAAAAGTTAAAAGTTAAAAGCACATTTCTTGTACTTTTAGAACTGAAACAGTGTAAGTAGGTGAATTAGCATTTAGGAAGCTACATTCGAACCTTCCCTTTGAGGATTTGTGAGAATTTTATCTGCATGAACATTATTCAAAATTCCATTCAGTCATCTTCTTTCTTCCCTCTCCCTTGGGATCCCAGGGACTGCTTGCACCCTCACACTTTCATCCCCAAATTCCTGCATTTTCTTATCAATTGAATTTATTTAGCTGTAACTGCTTTTATTTTATATAGTCACATTAAGAACTTCTTGTGAGTATTCTGGAGTATTAGATAAGGCTGTCAAGAGAGAAGGATGCTTTACCAACTTATCCAATTGGGGAAAAAAAACCCACAATAGAAAAATCTTTAGCTATCATTTTCTCTTTGTGTATGAACAACTTCAGGCTACCTTTGCACCTCTGCTATGTCATGCATTGAGGCTTGCTGGATGCCAAGGCTGCTCTATTGCCCTCCTCCTCATCCTGGCAGGCAAGAGAAAATATAGTAAGTAGCTCTTGGGTTGAGATAAGAACAGGGAGAGATCTCTTATTAGGTTGCCCACCATGAGCAAAACAGACTTCACTGGGGAAAAGAGTTTTTTTTAATTTTATTTTATTACCAGTCAAATCAGAATAAGATAATGAGATTTAAAACCAAATCATGAAAGAACCTTTCCCCCACTTCTCCCTTCTTTCCAGGCTAAACTTCATGTGCATGGGGGCTGAGGTCAGTTCATCACACATCATCTCTGCTGCACCTTCCTCCTCAGGGGTAGAACTCCTCAGTCCTCCCCTGCTCCTGCATGGGGTCCCTCCCACAGGAGACAGTTCTTCATTAATTTATTCAACTTGGGTCCTTGCCACAAGCTGCAGTTCTTCAAGGGCTGCTCCAGCATTGGTCCCTACCACAGAGTGCAGTCCTTCAGGGATAGACTGCTCCAGCAGCGCACTTCTCATCAAACTTACCTTGAAAGTTTTTTTTTTATAGGCCAGAATGTTTATAAATGGCCAGACATTTCAAATTTAAAATCACAGTGTGAATACAAAATATTTACACTGAGCAAATCGCCTTTTTTTAGGAAAATAGTAGCACTAACTCTTTTATTTTCCAGCTGTTAATGTCATTGTCCTGAAAATGACAAAAAGTTGATGGTATGCTTACAGATCTGCCAAAAGGAAGCCTGTGTTACAAAGCCTTCAGTGTAAATTCAGGGCACCCATCCTGACTTTGAGCTAAAATTACGTCACATAAGTTTCCCTTGTATATTCCAGCCATAGTTATGTAGTTACAGGCAGAATCCTCTTCACATTGCTAGGAATATTAGAAATCAAACATCATGTATTACCCATCCCTCTTTTCCAATAAGTTAACATGGGTTGTTTACATTTTGCTTTCATAAGCCAGCACAACATTCCTAACTACCCAATGGCAGTCTGCAGCCTCAGCATCCTGGAGGCATGTGCCACAGTTAAATTTTCCAATCTCTGTCATTTAACTCAACTCTCATAACTTTAAACTATTTATGTCCCTTTTCTAGTGTGTTGAGGAGAAAAATGTTAGTAGATGTCATACTCACTGACAAAACTGGGGTTTTCTTCCTGCCCAATTTGATCACTGCAGTTTGAATCAATCCCTACTCATCTCCTTTTTTTTTCTTCCTCTCATAAATGAGTTTCTGTGAATGTTATGTCAAGAAATGGGGCAGAGCTGATATGCAGAAATTTGATTTGCAACAAGACTGAGATGAGCATGGCTGTGTATAAAGAGAAGCTAAGGATCCTGTGTGTGCATTAAATAGTAAAGTCCTCGTGTATTGCGTTAAGAAAATATATTGTGATGCATCCAACTTGTTGAGACTCATAAAACGCTCCTTTTGAACAGTGCTTTGATTTAATTTTATAAGGAAACCAGACTCTTTTCCTGTCAGTTTATCTTCATTACCACAGTATTTTATTTCCTATGATTTTTTACAGTTTATAATCTCCTCCTTTTGTTTTCTTCATTAACCTTCCAGCTTCTATGTCTTTAGCAGTGCCACCTTGCTCCTATACAGTGCTTAGCCTTTCTGCTGAGACATCAAACAAGGTATAAAATTAAAGAACTTTAATCCTAAGGAATTTCCCCAGACCAACAGAACATAGTGCTCAGAAATCCTGAGCTGAAACACACAGGCTATTGTCAATTAAAACCTGATCTGTTTTACGCCAGGGTCATGCCACCTACAGAACAGCTCCTATTTAAGGAGGTGCAAAGCAAGCCCATGGTTATTTTTGCTGTATCTTCCTCATACTGGAAACAGAGCATAATATGAAGTCAGCATACAAGTAATGTTTTTTTTTCCCCCAGAAACATCTGTTTTACCAGGAATTGGCTGAAGATCAAAGTGTTTTATTTGCAGACACAGAGTTTCAAAAATAAAATGTAGACAAACACTTTCTAAATAAACTTTATATAGACCAAGAGCATTAAAATGGCTAGAAATAAAGAGTGCTGTATGAGAGACACTGATTTATAAGGAGGATTCGAGATCGACACAAATTAAATTGAAAATGTGAAACAGGAGGTTCAGTTCTGATGTGATTTTGAAAAATGGCAGGCACCGTTGGTACATACAAAAGCAGGATGCAGATTTGCCTAAAGGGAGACGTGTTGCTTTTGGGAAGCTCTAGGGGGTGTGAACTTCTGGGTGAAAGTTGTAGTGAAGATATGTCACAGGCCATGTGAGAGACCCACCTGCTTTTAGAAAAGTTTGGAAGTTAGGTGAGATAACCCACAGCATTTAAAATGGCAACAGAGCCATACATTTGGGAAATTGAATCCTGTGTTTAGTGTACATGATTTGAGAAATTAATACCCACTCATGAGAAAATTACAATTGTATATTTATAACTGTCTGTGCAGTTTCACTTACTGAGCGTGTTAAGCACAAAAATGTGAAAATTTCTAGGTAATTTGAATTTACATTTATTATAACAACATTTATTATCTCAACTAGAGGCATGGTTTTCAAATATCTGTTTCTATGTTTCTGCTTTTCAAACAACAGCTTGTAAAATTTTATGCTATTATTTTGATTGTCCTTTTACTTTTTGTGGTATTTTTTTCCCACATAGCCAGGGGCTCTAACACTTGAGTTAAACTGATGCTTGCTGCAGCAATTTAACTAGCTCAGGTGTCCGTCCCCCTTTACTAAAGCTCATGTTTTCCCACAGCAGAGTTGGCAGAAACAAATATGTTGGCTTTTTGGTTGCAGTGCTTCCTTGTCCAAGTGAGTACAAACTGTGACTGAAGATGATTTTGTGTTTATCTACTCAACTGTAGCAGCAGTGGTTGAGGTGTGGGCACACAGACACATTTGTCAGCTCAGCTGTAACTTCTGCCCTGGAGAAAGGCAGATCTTTGTGGTATGATAACATATTAAATTGTGTTTAGGTGTGTTTTTGGGTTCAGCTTGCTTCCACGGGCCTTGATCAAGACCTGAAAAAAATGTTTATAGCACAATGGATTTTTTTTAACCTACCTTCTATACCTAGATATAGAAGTGCCATAGGTGGTATCCAGTCTTTCAACATTGCTTTAAAGGAATTGGGGGAGTAGGAGTTGTGTTTGTCTCTCTCCTTTCACTTATATGCAGAGGAGTAGCTTTTGAGCTATGAAGATACAAGTTTTCATACGCACATTAACTTTGCATCTTTGAATTTCCTCTGAGTAGATGATTGGAACTTTCTGGTATTTGACGTTTTTGTCTGGTGCTGGATAGATCTGGGAAGAGTGTTTTGCAATCTTCACTGGGATTCCAAATCCGTACTCAGATCCCTTACTCAGTGACTTCATTTTCAGAAGTGCAGATCACAGCCTTTCTGCTACCTCATCACAAAGTGCAGTGATCAAAATCTCTGAACCTGTCTCGTTTGTGTGACTAAATCAATTTCCAATGGGTTTAAATACTTCCACGGTTTAACACATTTCAGCAAGTTCTGTTTTTTACTGCAGCTCCTAGGTTTGGACTGGCAACTCTGAATTAAAGTTCATTGATCCTCATCTATTCAGTTTCTACCATTTCCATCACTTACACATTTGTTATTTAGTAGCTGCTCTAACATTTTAAGTGTTATCTCAGGAGTGTGACATTATTGGATTTTTCCTCCAGTGACTGTTCTATCATTTCAGTCATCCTTTAAGTGAAAAATAGAGTAAGAATATTATGATAATTAGCTTTACAGAGCAAAACCAGGCTTCAGCTCTTCCGTAAGTAAATTTTCTCAAATTTTGCTTCCATTTTTTTGTAAAACACAATTTATCAATCTTTATAATTAATCTTTATAATGAATTTGGGAAAGCTCCCAGAAAAACAAGTAAATGAGCTGCACTTGAAAAGCTTGTTGTCCAAATGATTGCATAAGCAGCTAATACTTTCACACTATCAGGTCAGTTTTGATGTACCAGTGATTAGTAGCTGCATTTTTTCCCCTCAGATTTTGATTCTAAAATGCGATAGTTCAGCTGAACCTAAATGATTGTCTTATTGTAGAAAATAAGATCAATGATAACTGTAAGCTGGTAAAAGCATTACTTGTAATATAAGGCTGCACTGATTATATAATGAATGATTGAGGATAAATTAATAAGTATCTGAAAGAGTGATCTCTGAATGGATATAAAAAAATAATGTCTGGTTTAATTTTCTGCATTACTTGGCAGCAGGCTTCTCATACAGTTGATTTTTCAGGTTTAAATATTATGGAAATGAATGTGTCCTCAGTATGTACACTTCAAGAACTACTTTACAGCTGTGCCTAATTTGAAACTGCCTTGTTAAAGAAAGAAGCCATTTTGCCACACTGACAAATACTGTAGCCAGCATTGGGTGAATCTAAACATCAGGTATCTAAAAATCAAACTTTTTCCAGGTCACAAAGTAGCCACATAACTCTGGTGTTGCCTTTGGAAACTGAAATTCCAGATTTCCTTCCACTTTGGGTGTTTAGAAATTTGTTGATAGGGATGTCCTTTTACAACAAGAACATAGCTCTCTTTGTCTTTCTAGAAACCTACATGAAGGAAAACATAAGATGAAGTAATTTATGAGTGATAACAGATTTGCAGTGATTATGAAGCAACGCTCTCTAAAACTGATGAGCTGATAGCCTTTTTATGCCTTTTTGACTATTGGATTATCTCCTAAAATTCTTACTCCCAGTTAATAAATACTTGGATAACCGTGATTCCCAGCAGTTTAAAAAATATATACAAAAGTTAATAACATCTGTTTCAGCTATTTAGAGGATTTTTGTCAGGAATTATAGGACCAATATTAAAAATGTTAAACCTCTCAGTAAGAGTATTTGAAACAAATTGCAAACAATTGAGTTATTTCAGCAAAATAAATCACCACATTTTCCATCTGACTTAATCCTCCTTCCTTTGCATTTGCATTTGTAATGAATGAAGCCACATGCATAGATTATGAGTGTGACCCAGCTGAGTGACGACTCCTTGGGCTGCAGCAACTCACTTTTTTCCCACTCGTTGATCATACCTCCCAAAATAGAATTTTGAACAACCTCCTTTTCCCCACGTCTGAAGTAGTGAGTGATCAAGGAAGCTACATCTCTTTTCTTGGTATTTTCAAATGGTACATTCCTAATTTTAAAGAGAAATTTGAATTCCCTCTCTTTGTAATTAAATTGATAAAGATGTATTTCAAGGTTGCTATTTACATGCTGATTTTAAAAGCTGAAAAGATTAATTTTGTTTCATTTGCAAGTAACACATCATTTACCTTTAATGATATTTATATTTCACCATCTACTTGTCATGACGTTGCTCAGATTGTGGTCCTGGCTTTTCTACTGCAGTTGAGGGCTTCGCTACATGGCAATATAGAAATCACTTTAGAGTCCGTTGGGTAAATCCATGCAGTCGTTTATAGGTGGGCAATCCCTTCAGCCTTATAGCCTTGATTATTTATGGGCCTGTGTGTTGTTTTCATCAGGTCAGTAATGTCTTATATTTCCTTTCTTTGCAGCAGTCTAAATGAAAACACTCCAGCAAAAATAATTGAATCCTTAGTCCTCTGACAGACTCTTCTGGTTTTCTTCTGGTTTTCTCAAATTTTACTGGGTTCAAGTGGTGACATCCCCAGCTTCTTGTCCCCCACTTTTGGTAGTTCCCACCTCACAGTGGAGCTGCTAGAACAAGAGGCATATTTATTATGTGCCAGATTGTAATACTGCATACAAAACCACAGACAAGGTGGATTTTACAATAAAATTCCTGACTATGAACTGGAGAAAATGATCCCTGGACATAAATCTCCTAAGCAGCACCTTACCTGCAAAACAGTAATTTTCTGTAATAACAATTTCCTTCAGAAAAGTTTTATGAGTTTGACATAAAATGCAACTTTCAAGCATGGAGTTACACAAATGGCTGGAAGAAAAAGGAAAGTGGTGGCATTGTTCACTCCAAAACCTGATGAGTTTATGAAGAGGTGATGAAAGTAGGAACTTTCCTTATCAAAGTAAAATTAGTGACATTGAATATAGGAAGGATTTCAGTCCAGAACTCTCCTAATCCACTGACCTGCCTGCAGGGCCTTGAACTCCTCGGGGAAAAAGGGATCTAAATCCAGCCTCTAATTCCTTTTAAATTGCCCTTTACAGCAATGGGGATTTTTCCAATTATTTTCTTTAAAAAGGAAACAAAAAGTTGTGTGCAGTTGGTATTTGCAACCAAAACCCACGCCTTTTTGGTTCAGAAGAAACTTATTTTTCTCCCTGTATTCATCAAAATATTTTTACAAACCCATTCTGGACACACCTCCTACCCTTACTTTACATTGCTGCAGGATTGCGTCTGCAGTGAGCAATAGTCTCTGCAGTCCTAGTTCCATTGGAATCAGTAGCACTCCTCTATGGATGTCAACTGAAGCTAAAACATTGCCTATAACTAGGATGCCTAAGTGTGGTTAAAATACAATGGGGATCTCAGAAATTATTTTAGGGTTTGTTTTCAAAGTATAGCTGTGAGATTTACAGGATAGAAGATGTTTTGTTTAATGGATTGAAATTAATGGTGTTTGAGTGTTCTTTCATGCCATGCTTTTGGAATAGTTTTGTAGCAGCAAAATTGCACTCAGAACTAAGGTATATCTAATGGTATTTGGTTGAAGAACATAACTTTTTAAACTGTGGAATAAATAGAAATATGATTAGAAACTTGTATTTCATTTGTTTTAGTTTGAAAATGCCTCTTTAAATAGACAAGCTTTACATTTCTGTAATAAAAATAAATGAATCAGTTATTTTTTAAAGTTCAGTTAGTGATTTTTCTGTGTGTTCTTCAACCATGGGAAGACAAATTTTATCCTTTTTTTGTTTGTTTTTGGAGAGAGAGAGAGTGTATTAGTCCTTCAGGAAACTTAAATTTTGACATGTAAACAAAGCCTCCTCTACAGGAACTGTTTTTCTCTGGAGTTTTATAACCCTGTTACATTCAGTTTGGCCTTTGTTTTGCTTGCATGCAAGAGCTATCCTTTCTTTAAACTAAGTATTACTGAGGCAAACTCAGAGACTGAGAGATGGTTGAGAGACTGAGGTTCTCATATCTTCCAGCCCTGTCTTGTCTCAGGTGACAGACATTCTACACCATTCAATTTATGAATCAGCAACACTCTCTTTTACTGACTGGTGTCCTAATACCTGATGAATTATTTTGTGCTAGTCAAATTGAAATTTAGCGTGATGGAACAAAAAGCAAAAATTTCTAAGTGTTTTTTTAAATCAATGAATTGTTTGGTGCTTCAAAAAATATTTGAGAACTAATAAAATATGCTGAAAGAAAATCATAAAAGATAACTCTTGAACTGAAAATATTTAAATGAACTGTCAATGTTGATTTAGCTGCTTTGTCTGTCACGCTAACAGGTGAGAAAGAAAAAGACAGATGAGAACTAAAGAAGTGCATTCCACATAGACATATTATATGCATCAAAGAAATAAGAGCTTGTTAGGAGAAATCTCTCCATAATATAAACATATAAATGGGAATAGAACTCTCTATCTGAATTCTGGTTTTAATGAAAAAAAAATGACAGTAATTTCACGATTATAAGCCGCACCATTTTGACTAAAGTTTTGGTCCGAACCCGGAGTGCGGCTTGTAATCTGGAGCGGCTAATATGTGATAAAAAATTCTGAAATTTGTCAACCGGAAATGCGAGCCGGCAGCAGCCCCGAGCTGAGCGGGGCAGCCCCGGGCCAGGCAGAGCGAACGCAGCGGTAGTGGGACCAGCAGCGCCGGGGGCCGGGTCAGGTGAAGCGAACACAGAGCAGCAGCGGGACTGGCAGTGCTAGGCCAGGGCCAGCCCACCCGACGCCAGCAGTGCAGGTGGGGGCGAGTGAGCCCGGCAGTGGCGGCCGGCCCCGAGCGGCCCCGCCGAGCAGCAGCACTGAGCTGGCTCACTCGGCCCCGTTCGCAGCCCCAAGCGGGCCGAGCCCGCCCCGCCCTGTGCTGTGCCGAGCCAGTAAACCCTGCGATCCCACGATTCTGCTACTAATTGGCAGCTTTGTGAAAGTTGCATGGGGATCCTCTCTGCGAGCGAAAGTGCGGCTAATAATCCGGTGCGGCTTATTTATGGACAAAAATCAAAATGTTGCCGACACCCAGACATGTGACTTATAATCAGTGCATCTTGTAATCATGAAATTACTGTACTTCAAAGGTAGATAATATTTTGGTCTAGTTTTTTAAGAAGATATCAGAGTATCATGCCTTTTGGTTAATTATACTCAAACTTAAACTAGGAGTAAAAGACTGAGAGATTCTCAAGATTTTTAGGAATTTGCCTGAAGTAGCTATGCAGAGGCAAAAAAAGAAAATTGTTTCCACATCCTCCAGGAGAAACCAGTGAATTTTGTTGTTTTGTTCAGTGTTACTTAACAATAGTCCTCTCTAGTTTGAAATGACATTTTACTTGTCCCTTTCCTAAAATAATATAACTAAATAATTCTAAATAAATCTTGTTAGAAAGTGTGACATTAATATTCTTTTTCCATTATGCAAAAATACTAGGGAAAACTATTTAAGGTCAGAAGCAAGAAGCTTTATAGCATAATCATTATCTATGATTCCAAATACATTATTATTCCAAATTATAATTTTATGATGCCTTTTTTCATATTACCAGCAGTATTCTTCATAATTTTTATTTAAATTTTTCATTTTCACAGACATGTATTTTGTGAGGTATGTATTTATTTGCATATTTTGTGTAAATTTCCAATTATCTCCAAAAATCTGCAATGTTAAATTGCCCCCCAAAATTTAGTCTTTACAAGTTTTGCTGTATCTTTGCCAGGTATAGCAAGATGTAAGTTAGGTGTAAATTCAACTATCTCCACTGGCTAAATCCAGTCTAAACTAAAAGCCGCAATATGGTGAAATAGACCAAAAGTTTTAGAACAATTTGCAAAGAGAACTTTTGAGAACTTTAAGAAATTAAGCTTGAGCTATTGCAATTATATTTTTGGAGTCTATAAATGGACTCCAGTAATTATTGCTCTGAGTCCACAACCATACCCTAAGGACTAATGTGCACAGCCCATCACTTGAGCCCCTGAAGTATTTCTCTGAGTATCTATAGGGAATCCCCCAGGAGAGCTTGACCCCATGTCTCCCTTCAGTCCATGTGGAATGTCAGAGGTGGAGTTTAGCAGCTGCTGTCTCTGCTCCTCTCAGCAACACTCTAGAAGCAGAGTGCTCCACTGCTTTTCTAGCTGTGTCTTACCACTGAAATGAGACCTTAGTATTTCCTCTGAGACTTTAATTCATCTGAGGCTTACATGTGGTTACTTGATTAATGTGCCCATGATTCTAGTGGGTAGAATTGCTTTGGAGAGGGCCATATTCTTGAAATCTCTCTTAAGTAAATCGTTCAAGCATTGAACAAGGTGGTAAGAGGAGAATAAACCAAGCAGTGGTATCAGTTTCCATATTCCCTCTCTCTTCCCTGTCAATTTTTTCCTGTTAGACTATGTCTTCCTGCTAGCAGCACTTAATATATCCATGTGTAATCTGAACTATGCCTTTTCTCTCCCCCTTTTCTTACTTCCACATCTGATGCAATTCAGAACAAGTTCGTTATTCTACTTTTACCAGAGTTTTCAACATCAGATCACACTGATGCTCTCAACAAACACCGTGGGGGTTTGATTCCTCTGTGGCAGACGTGGTAGTCAGCAGAGCAGTGCAACACTCACTGTTTGTGAGAGCAGCCAGTGAGCTCTGCCACGTCATTATTAGTGCCAGAATTCCAAGGAGTCATCCATTCTGGCAGTACTCCTCTGAATTTTCTGTTGGAGAAATTATTTACTGCTGTAAATATTCTCCAGTTAAACTATATGTACTTTTGTTTCCCCAACTTTCTGAGCCTTTCATGGTTATTATTCAGTGGTTGAAGAGACAAGCATGACAACAGTCAAACTTTCATACAAGCTATGCAGCAAGCAAGAAGAAAGGAAAAAACTAACAAATGGTCTGCATAGACACTCTTCAGGAGCATCCTTCTTTCTATGCTGGTAACAGCACAGGAAAATGCTCTCTGTCAGGGTGTATGGAGGTTTACACATCCTGAAGCATACTGAACACTGGCAGTCTGTCTTTCTAGAATTGAGGGAGCTGACATGTTCATCTCAGAAGTGTGTTAGCAAAGCAACATTCAATACATTGCCACTAAATTAACTCCTTCCTCTACTAGCTATATTTATTTGACAAAAGGTTCATTACATACCTCACATGTTTGCTTTACATGAACCTCACCTTTCTATGCCATGTCTAATAAAGAAAGCCCTCATATTTTGAGCATCTTTTGGTTTTGATTGAAAAATATCAGTACAAAAATCAATAGCAAATGAAGAACTGAAACTTTTAAACTATTGTGACTAAGTTGAAATAAACATTGTAGTAACTACTATACTGGTTGAATTTTTCCTGCTTAGTTACTAATAGTTAGTTTCCTGCTAGTTACTAATAAAAAAGAGTTTGGGTTTCAATATGTTTAAAAGTAATACAGCACATCTCTTCCAAGACCTTTACCTTTGTAACAGAAAATAATTTGATTCAGAAAACTGAAATATGTTTCAAATGTTAAATGGATTAAAAGCTAGTTCATTGACAAATTGAAAAATGTGGTGTCAATGGGCAGATATAAATTACTGGAATGTGTCTAGTAGAGTCTGCCTGAAATCTGTTCTTGGGTCAATAGCACTTAACATTTTTATCAACAGTCTAGACAGTGATATAAGACATTTTCAGTAAAGCTTGAGCAGGACAGAGATTGGTGAGGTAGTAAATATATATATGTTAGATAATTGCAGAATCTAATAAAACATATTTTAATATTGCCAAATACTATCAACCTCTTGTGTGGGATAAAAAAAATAGGTAGCTGTTAAGCTATGATTTAGAAAAGGACAGGCTATCAAAGATAATTGGGTCTACTTAGATTCTTTGTACAATATTGTGGAAGGAAAAAGCACTAATACAATAATGTGCATATTAAAGTCAGACTGTCAGGCAAATGGGGTGATGATTGCCTTTGCATGTTGTATTGATAAGACTACATCTAGAATGCCAAGTCCAGTTTTGGTGTCCTGTCTTGAAGAAAATGAGGAGATAGAACAAATGGAAGACATTGGGGTGCACAGGAGCTGGAGATCAGGTTTTAAATCCTGTGTAGGTTTAATAAGTTGAGCTTAGTTTATCATTATGTATGGTTATTTGGGCATGAAAATCTTTTGTAGGTTTGAGACAAGAAATACTCTCAGCATCACTGATAAAGGCACAGCAAAATTCAGAGACTGGAAAATTAAATTAAAGGGAAAATGCAGCCTCATATTAACTTGCAATTTGTTAGCTTTGCAGATTACTAAATAGCAAAACAGCTGATCCAGAGAGGAGATAGACTCATCAGTGCTAGACATTCTAAAAAAAAAAGATAAAAGTAAGAAGAGGGAAAGGAAGATTTAATGATTTATTTTTTCACAGTTCATGTACTGCAAGGAGAACAGTCATATATGTTCTGTCCTAAGTCTAAAACATACCTGATTTAAAGACTTGACTCTTGAGGAAGCATGGAGAAATTACTTCCCCTGTTGTACCCAGGACTAGATAGTTTGTTTGTTCTTTGCTGTCTTCTGAGCCAAAAACCAGACCAGATCCCAGGAAGATTCTTTTAGATTTGAAATAGCAACACAGACTCTAAATTAAAATAAGGGTTGAAAGTGATTGGTCTAAACCTAATTGGGTATGCACATAAGTGAGGCTGTCTGTGAAGTGGACTGAGAAAAGTATGAGATAAAACGACATTATAACCATGGGAAAGACAGGAGCAGGTAATCAATTGCTTTTTGAAACATGGTGGTATCAACTGGGATAGAGATTATGGAAGAAGGAGGTTATACTATGTGATAAAACCATTATTTCTATTGTTTCCTTATTTTTTTAGTATTTAATGGAATTACAAATTTGAGTAGGCTTCTTTTCAGAAGCAACTCAGTTTCTCTAACAAGCAAGAGGTAGAAAGAAAATTTAAAAGTTTTCCCAATGACGACTGCTATTTATTTTGATCTTTAATAATTTCTCAGTGTGGATTTATTTTGATATTCAATGGTTATTTAATTTCATCCATATATGTTTCAAAGAATTTGCATCAGATGAAGTATATTTTGTTCTGGAAAATGAACAGGCAGGATCTGCAGACCTTGATGATACTCATCAGAAGACATAGCTTGTGGGGCTTGAGAATACTGACAAGTGTGCATTTGTGAGAACGCTGGCAATTCTGCATTGGTTCCTTAAATGTCATCTGTTCCTTTCAGTGTATATCACTTCACAGGGAATTTGCTTCTGAAGATAGGTTTAGCAATTCTGGAGCTATAAGAAGCATGCATCTCAGGGAACCAGAATCTGTAATATAAGACATATTTTATCTGTTGTCCCTTTTGAAGTATGTGAGCAATACAAAATGGACAGTGGTTTACTTATTCATGTACCGTGAGATGTTACCGAGGAATCATTTGCTGGTTCGTGTCATGAACTTGCAGTTTATCAGAATTCTTCTTAATTAAAAGCTTTAACATATTTAGCTAGACCTTACTTGGGGCTATTAATTTATAAAGGATATGCTTGATTATGGTACTTAGAGTGTTTGATTTACTGTTTTTATGGATGTGATAGATCAAATTTGTACTGGTATATTATTGCTTTTAGCAGTGTGGTACTGTGCTTGCACAGAAGCTGAAAAAACACTGAGACTGGTGAGACTAGTATTAAAGTTCTTTGATGATTAATGCTGTTGGAAATAGAAATATCAGAATTGGAAATATTAGAATATATATTTTAAACTGGTTGTCTTTTTGTCTGTTTTAGTGTCTCTGGGGTGTTTTTAAGGTCATATTTGATGATGATGCTTATGATGACCATTTTCTTTCAGGAATATCAGCCCTGTAACACCAATGCCTGCCCGGAGTTAAAGAAGACGACTCCTTGGACACCCTGGACACCAGTGAACATCTCGGACAACGGCGGTCACTACGAGCAGCGTTTCCGATACACCTGCAAGGCGCGGCTGCCCGACCCCAACCTGCTGGAGGTGGGACGGCAGCGCATCGAGATGCGCTACTGCTCCAGCGACGGCACCAGCGGCTGCTCCACCGATGGTGAGCACAGCCAGGCGGGCTCACCGTGCCCCCTGCTAGGGACCTCTCTGCAGGGCCATCTTCTGCACGGAGTGGAAGTTAATGCTTGCTGGTGTTTTGTGTAACAGAACTGATCACGAACAGGAGGGCATACTGATCCCGGTAGGGAGCCTAGCCTGTATTTCTTCTGGATCATCATTCACACCAAGCAAGGGTCTTTCACCACCTGTGATGAGATTTGCCAGGTTATTTTAATTCTCTTCACAATCATCTTGTTCTTGTAAGATTCTATTATACCTTAAACTCCCCCTGAGCTTTTACTAGGGGTGAATTTCTGCAACATTAACATATTTCTGGAATATTTTGCTAGAATATGGAATACTCTAAGAAGAAATTTTTCTCAGTAGTTTGAAAATAGCAACTGCAAGATTCATGTCAATCTTTAAATAAATAAGGAGTTTATGAACTGGATCATTTCTATTATAAAAGTTTATGTTGTGCTTTTGCTAGCAATTTAAAGTTTGGTTTATTTCTGAGATTGAAAACCATACTCCTTCAAAATCCTTTCAAATTTAGATTATTTTAAAATGGAATTAGTTTATTTCAGAATTTTCTTCTTTTCCTGTCAGTAATACAGGGTTTGGTATATGTATACAAAAATTAAAACTAGAGGAAATTGTGATGGTCATTCTAATCTTATTAATACATTTCATTGATTATCTAGTTTTAATTGTATATCAGTTTATCTTTTAAAGTATTATATTTTAGTAATATAATCTAAAATTATTATTATTATTATTATTATTATTATTATTATTATTATTTTTTTTTTTTTTTTTTTTTAATATTTATAGTCCATTTTCCACTTACATAGTCTTTTGTATCTTAACAAGACCCAGGTTAGCTGAACAGAAAAAGTGTAACTGAAGGCATTTGGCTTATCTAAGTCCACACAGAGAGACCAGTTTCTGAGTCCCTGGACTTTCTAATTCCCAGTATTTTTCAGACAGACCAACTATTGTGAAAGTCAGTTTTAAGCTCCTGCCTGTACTAGGTTTACATGTCAAGGTTTTGGTAGTGGAGGAGTCTGCAGAGTTGGCTTCTGTGATAATATGACAGAAACTTCCATCCTGCCCTCCCTCCCCCTGACCTTCATCCTGTACAAAACCTTTATTGTTTCACTTGGCATCTGGGTCTCTTTGGAGGCGGCAGGATGTTAGCAATTTTTTGAAGAAATATATAGTAGTGAACTGTGCAAAATCATAAAACAAAATCCGTGGTACTCCAGATATGACTCCATTTTGTGCTCGATGTCATTCCTATTTCAGAAAATCTACAGTGTCAATTGTTGGGGTTTCATTTAGGTCTGGATAGCAAGGCAGATTTTGGCATGGAGCGACTATTGACACAAATGTTTCTTTTGTTTTTGTCCATACTAAATTTCAGACTTGTATTTAGCAAAGATTTTCCTCTGCTAAGATTGGTATATGACCTGTCTCTTGTCCTTAATGAGACTTCAAGGTGGTGCTGCTGCTTTTTGCTGTCTTCCAGCACTTAGACGTAGATGACACATTTTTAAAATTTAATGAGATTAAATCAGAAAGAGAATATTTTTCTCACCAGGTAGTGCAGACTTGGGAAAGTTATCACAAGTAGAAGTAAAACTACAGGAGAATCTAGGTATAATCTGGTCTGACAGATGAAATGGCAATAAGAAAGGAGTATCCAAAGCCAATGCATGACATAAGAGAGGAGGTCAGCAGGGCAAACCAGAGAAGAGCCAGTTTGTTATAGATCACATTGCTGCAAGAAATTTAAACTTGGCATGGAGACACCTCTCTCATCTCTGAAGTCATGATCACAAGACCTGTCCTGGAGCTGGATGCATAAGCTGACTCCTGCAGAATTTTTTTAATAAAGCATTTTTTTCAGTATGCAAGTGGTGGGGGTGGGGGTGGTGGCTCAGGTGCATTTTTTGCCTGATTAGCTTGAAGTTTTTTTCCTTCTGAACCCAATATTCCTGAATTTCCTGGCATTGTACTTTTTTTTGTTGCATCTTGCTGAAGCTGCTGCTTTGATTCATTTGGAAATAATTCATCACTGGAGCAATGTATGTGCATGACCTCAACCCTGTTGCCTAGCAATAGAAATGTTCATCTGGGTGAAGGATTTTTGCTGACTAATCCCAAAACTACTGAATATTTAAGTACTTTTTATTGAGTACTTGACAGGGCAGAAACTATTATACATCTGTGTGTGCTTCCTAGTGAGTACCCTTATGGCTTTGTCATTAATTTGTACTCATTCTTTGATTCTTTTTGGTCAGTGAGTCTTTATTCTGTAATGAAAGGTGAAATTCGATCGGTGTTCCAAGTGGCTGCATTAACTAATACACTTCCAGTGAAAATAGCACATCGTATGTTGAGACTGTTTGCTTAGTCATTTTCTGATTATGGATGTCAGAACAGTATGGAGTGGAGCATTTGTTGAGGGAGGGGTCAGGGGACACCATTTTGATTTACTGATGAGATGAAACTTGCTGACGGCATCTAAACTGCAGGATTCAGGAGCACTTCCCTGCTCCCAGCTTTAGATGTGGACCAACACACCACCACTCTACTGCTCCTTGATTTCACTGGAAGGAAATACATTGATAAGAGTCATGTAGAGTAGCTGTAGGTTTTGGAAAAGAGGGAAGTCATGAGAATGGGAAACCATGAATTGTGGCAGACACCTTCACCATTTCTGGCTAGATAGCAAGAAAACATCATAACTTACTTCCATCTGACCACAGCCTGGATGATGTGAAACATTATTTTCATTATCTCCATGTTGAATTGTAGCAATTTTCTGGCTTTTACAGAAAGATTAATTTTGTTACAGAATGCTTGGCATACCTCATTACCAAAGATGTGTTCTGCAGAGATCAGTTCTCTGTTCCTTGCAGATAGGAGCCATTTGTTAGAAATTTTCTCATTGCCTATAATCTCCCACTGTGCAACTATAGTCACGCCGTGTTAAACAGAATCATGTTTCACTGTCAGATGCTAGCAAAGCAAACTTTCTTTGCAGTCTGAGCTTAGAAATAGAACTTCTTGCCAGAAACCCACTAGACTCCGAGTGTGGTAAGATTTCTATCTCAATCAAGCAAGCAGTAGCATCTGCAGACTGTATTCATGCTTTTTTGATTTGAAGTTTGATTAAGAGGAAAGAAAAATAAATCTTGTTCCCTGCCTCTGGGTTTTCATATAGTGCTCAGATAGGAAAGAGACAGCTATTTCAAATCAACTGATTGAGATTGTGTACGTTGCTGTATGTCTTAATGCACTGTCTGTACAATCCAGCATTCAGAGTATAGAAATTACATTACCCTGGTAATTTAATGTGTGCTTATGAAACATACTAAGTATCTAAATTAAGCATGCTGGCTCTCTTTAAGATTATCTGATATATAAACAGTAATAATTTTATTGAAAACATACTTTTTTAACCCAGAGCTAAATATTTCACAAGGGATGTGTGCCTAATTTTTCTAGATTGAATTTATCTTACTGAAGTCTGGACTCCGTAGTAGTCTACAAAGAGAGCTTCAGCATCCTGAGGAATGAGGGATCCATTGAAGATAAGCATCTGATATGATGGGTGCAGTTCACCCTCTGGAGATAGATACTGCCTTCTTTCCATGATATATGATGCAGTCTGCTAGGGTGGGCTTAGACAAGACACTTCACTTTGACATGCCCAGAGTTAGACCAACTTAGCTTCCAAAATACCTTCTGAAGGCAATTAACAAAGGCAATACTTCTAATTTCAGTCACTTCAGTCTTAAAGTCTTTTGTTTGCCTTTTATTTTCCCCCAGGCACCTGGAAATCTATACCTATATTCCCAGTTGTTGCTGCTTCCTCTATCTCAAACCTCCTGACAATAGTTATTTGTGAAGGCAGGATGTGAATTACTCCTCTAGTGGCTATGATCTCTTGTGAAAAGTTTGATTTAATCTTTCCTTATGTTACCCACAGGAAATCTGTAGTGCATTCAGAATTTTTTACAGAATAGAACATGTGCTGATAATCAGGAATGTCCTCCTGTCAGGAGGAGTAGGTTTTGAGATGTTATCTCTTCTGCTGTCTTACTGAAGCTAAGCTGTGGTATTCTGCATAAGAACAAAATGAATTCTGGAAGTTAGAAGTGAATTTGATAACAAATTCAAGTTTGATTGACAAAGTACAACTCAGTGGTAGTTTGGGGTTAAATACTTAAACACAGAAAAGCTGTGTACAAGAAATAAAGTTATCATGCCAACGTGACTTCCTCCCTCCACACCTAACCTACTCCTTGGGTATTTAAATATGCTGTCTTTGCATTGCATTAATATTTGCCATTACATTTTACTATTTCAATTTTACTATGTTTTGAAGGTTTATAAAGTTTTTATAAGTTATAGGTATTTAGGCCTTAAGTTATGTAAGTTTTATTCTTCAATAATATTGTCAAATAACTTGCAGACCATCTTCAGAAAGTGACAACACTGAAACAATCTTTGGTTATCCTTGTACCTTTGCACTCCAAGCAGTGTTTCATGCTGTCATTTAGAAATTATTCAGGATACCTGAATTTTGGCTTCAGATCATCTTTTCCTAAAGTCATGAACCTAGACTGCTTGGATAATTGAATTTTCTTTGTTAGGTCGGAACTGGAGGACATAAGTCATAAATCAGTCAAGTAATATAATTTATCAGGTGTCACAGCTACTTCTCTCTTACTTAGGGCTGTATTACTTAGCTACAGGCTAGACTAGGGAATTATTATTAAAGTATGTGCTTTAATAGAGCCTCACTTTTAAGGCAAATTAATTGAACCTGGCTGAGAGTGTTGCAGTTTTCAAGCAGAATTAGTCCAACCAAAGTCTCATTACAGGCTTTTGCAAAGGCAGATTTTTTCTCCTGTGCTAGTCAGAGCAGGTGACTTTCATGTTAATAGGTCTTCAAACAGTATTAATTTCTTGTGGATTTATGAAACTGTTTCAATGCAACTAAAATGTTTTTAAAATTTACTTATAAATCATCAAATCATCTTGATTTCTATCAGAATTATGTAAATTAATTGGGCAATTGTTTTCAGTTGTATTTGCATTATGGACTAAGTAAATCATCAGCAGGGGAGTGCTAATTTCTCTGTAATTTTACCAATGTTTAACAAATGTTTAACAAAACAGAAGTGCATAAATGAGAGAAGTCTTTTGTTTAGATGTCAGTTCATATCCTCTGTCTTCCATGATCTTAGAAGTTGATGGTTATTTTATTTTCTTTTATTTATTTATTTATTTGTTTGTTTTAATATATGTGATTTTAAATCACAGAATTTCTGTGATTAGTTCTACTGAAGTTTTTGCAATACTTGCTGTTACTTTTGGAACTTTTCACCTTAGAGAAGCACAGCTGCCTTTTAAAAATTGTACTGGGATTAAGTAGTTAAATCCCCTTTTCTAGCCACAGAGTGCAGCAGTCTGTTCCTTGAGTATGACTTCCGAACAACTGAAAATGAGGCTCTCGGTAAGCTGCAAGCAGAATTCATGCTTCTAGTTGTTCACAGGGCTCTAAGTCAGTCATAGGCTTTCTGAGAATTTAGTTTAAAACATTTGCATGATGAACCTTTCATAAAGGTTGGATCAGAATTTGACTTACAGATGTTCTGTCTGTCTTGGGAAAATTATTCATTAGTTTATTGGTGATGCTATGACTGATCATTCTCTTTGCAGAGTTTACAATTATTTATATAGTTGAGCTTTAAATAAGGGAGACTAAGATTTTGTTTTGGCAACTAGACTTTTGCTGCTACCATGCCGAGGGCATTGGCCATTGCATCCTGGTTTGGCTATATATATTTATCTTGGGAATAGTAATCTGAGAAAAGCAGCTTAATGTTGGATTTTGTTGGGTGGCACAATCTGGTTTCTGTCCCTGGAGTCAGATATAGAGAAATCTGAAAGTGGCCCAAAGTGCAAACAGAAGTGGCAAGCAGGAAAAACACAATTTAATGAGACAAGTTGGAGTTTTCAGTTTTGTGCTACTTGTTGTGTAAGAATGCTTTTCTGTTTATGAATTCTCCTGTCAAATTTGATGTAAACTGTGATAAGGCTAGGACTTGGTTCTGTATATACACTTACTTTCTGACAAATTTTTGCTTGAACAAATTCTACAGTGTAATATTTCAATTACAGTAATTTCATGATTATAAGCTGCACCATTTTGACTAAACCCTCTCTGCAGCACTGCTTTCCAGGTGGCTGGCTTTAAAGTATGTTTGCATGGGGTCTCTCCTGTGCAGATTCAAGACTTTTCATTTTCCCCAGTTGAACTCTATGAGGTTTTTCTCTGCCTTGTAAAGTGTTATGCAACCCTTTCGTTTATCAGCCAGTCTTCACAGTCAAGGAAAATTTGTCCAAGTCATTAATGATGGCGTTATGCAGGATTGAACCTCATGACTTTTTTGCAGTTGACCCCTTAATAGCTGATCACTGTCCCCTGGGCCTAGTTGCTGAGCCAGTTTTCAACACATTGCACTGTCCACTTATCTAGCTCATACTTTGTTGACTTGTTTAGCAGGAAATTATGGGAGTCAATGTTAAATCCCATACTAAAGTTAAGTAATATCCAGTGTTCTCCCCTCATCTGTGCACCCTGTCTCCTCATTGTAAAAGGTGATAATTTTGTCGAAAAAATATACGGAACAGTATTTCCAGTCTGCAAACTGATCTTGTCACTTTTCATGCTGTTAATGGCATAATGTCAATTTTTTATTGTATAGTTTCTGTCTGAACAGAAAATTCTAAAAGCCCCTTCATGAACACTGCATTAACTACTGTAAAACTGTGAAAAGACTGGTCCTTATAATAAATTTTTTAATGCTTTGGAAAGAAGAAAACTCAGGGGAACACTTGATGCAGACCAAACTCCACACTGAAAAATTCTTTGGAATATTTTTCTGTTTCAGAGCTAAACTACATTTGAGCTTTCCCTTAGAAGATTCCATTCCCCAGTCCCCAATTTAAATCACAGGAAATCTAATACTATAATGTCAGATAAGGTCACACATTCTCCTCAGGACTTAAAAAGCTACATGTATCCTGCTAAAATACCTTCAAAATATCCTAGTATTCCTATAAAGTGTGTGATGGGTTGACCAGCACAAAGTGATACACCCTGCAGTGATTTATGAACAGAATGACTGTCAGTCTGGTCTGATTAATACTTTTTTCATTGTTTGCATTGCTCTTAATTTAATAACTTAAAACCCCCCTTGATTTAGAATTCTGGCATAAAACATACTATTATTTTGTTCTCACAACTCACTGTGTACATAAGCTGAGAATTTCCATGACCAGAGTGATACAAAATTGCATAAAAAGGGTCTTACAGAGCAGGAAAGTGGACCTGTATTCATAATTCACATTCTGTTTTTCTCTATTTGCTCCCTTTTTGCATTTGAATGTATGTCATGTTTTTTGAAATGCTGCTTTTAATATCTGCGTAATAGAATCTGGCTCAGCAGGAAAGAAATAGTTACCCTCTATAATTCCTGAAAGGTTTTATCCATTTTTAGTCATTTTTATACTGCAGTTCTGCTGTTTTCTTATTAATTTCAGCAGTTTCCTATTACCAGTATTTCTGTGTCATCATCATTCCAATATTGCACGTTATCAAATGTTGAATAAAAATATGCAAACCCTCATCTTCTTTGGGATGAATGTGAATGTATTTCTTGGGGAAGAAGTTAAGCAGTGTTACTAATGCTATAACCATGGGTAGAAATAGGGTGAACACTGCAAGTAAGAGGCTCTTCCATCATAGTTATGCAGAATGCTGATCCTGTTCAGTGCAGGACTGCTGTTGGGCAGAGTCTTCACACTATTATTTGTCTGTTTTCATGGCATTGTTCAGTAAACCTTCTGATTCTTTATGTCCATTTCCTACTTCCACCGTGCTTATGCCTGTGGGTAGGCCACAAAAAATTTCTTAAGAATAGACATTTGTGCTGCAGTTGAACCTGCAAACAATCCCCTGCATTTCTCCACTGTAGATGATTCAGTTCATCTGTACTTATGTTGGCAATACTCTCTAGCATAGAGAGCCAGCCATATCCTCTGCTGGCTGAAGTACCACTCGCAGGACCTTCTCTCATCACTTAAATAAGTACTTGTAATAAAAGCAGCAGGTATTGGTCCATCAATCATAGAGTTTCTACTGGGAAAGGCTTTGAACTGCCTTGGCAAGAGTAGGAAATCCCAGTAGCATTGGTGGAGATGCTTAGTAATGATGCCTAGAGTAAGGCTACAGCTCAAGAGTGATTTTAGTGTTGTGCTTAGTACAGTTGAGGGAGTCTTTTCATATGCAGGAGCAAACCCAAAAGTGACAGAGATACTGAAATGAACTGCAGATTATTAGAACTTCACCCAGGACTATATCCAGGTCTATTGGTTGCATGCTGTGAACAAGATCTCTGTTTCCCCTCTCACCGATAAATAAGATTTCATCCACTGATGTTAAATCAAATGCCTTTTCTCTTTACTAAACTTACTTTGAAAATATGTTTTCCACTTGCCAGATGATAATTTTAAAAAGGAATTTTCTATGGGGTGTGGGTGTGTGGGTGTGTGTGTGGGTGTGTGCGTGTGCCCAAAAGGCTGATTTCTGTAGCTTATATGTGGCGTAGAACATTTCAACTCAGTGGAAAATAAACTGTTTTTTAAATTGGCAAAACATTGCTTTTCACAAAAGGACAGTTTTGCTAGACTTGTGAAATTACTAGTGGACACTATAAAGTCTGAATATAGGATATGTACAGTGCATGGGATACCCATAAGCCTCTGTGCGTAGCCAGCAGCAGTGAAGGCTGAGTGGATTAAGTGAGCAGTGCTCTGCAGGAGGACCAGGGGAGCTGACTCGATGAGTGGTCACAGGAAGCTGAATCCTGTCTCTTTTGTCACCTTCTTCCTGCAAAACAGTAATCTATGTAGTAAATTTGGAGATATTCTGATGGTAATTCCTGTGCAAGAGAGATAATTTTTATCATTCTTAGGTGGAGTAAATTGCCTAGTTCAGTCAATGCTGCCATTAAGTTTTAACTGAAATGTTGGATACAACTCTTCACTGTAGTTCTGTGTAAGTGATTATGAAATTTTTATTATGGAACAGATTTTTGAGATTAAATTCAGGTTGGGATTGTGAGACTAAAGGACAAAACCCACCTGTTCATATTACTTGCTACTAGAAGCCTAGGAGTAAATTTGAAGAGGAGAAGGTTGTTTGGGGGCAAGATACTGTTTTAATTCAGTATTAATTTTTTTCAATCCTTATTTTGTTAGGATTGTCAGGGGACTTCTTGCGTGCTGGAAGATACTCTGCTCATACCATCAATGGTGCCTGGTCACCCTGGTCTCCGTGGTCTCAGTGCAGTCGTGACTGCAGCAGAGGAATCCGGAACCGCAAACGGGTCTGCAGCAATCCTGAGCCCAAGTATGGGGGACTTCCTTGCCTTGGTCCATCTCTAGAGTACCAGGAATGCAACATTTTGCCTTGCCCAGGTAAGTTTCAAATGAAATGAAAGAAGTGAAAACAAAATAGCTCATCTTCAAGATTTTATCTTGCAATATTTGGTTTGGGGTTCTTCTATTTTAGTTGGTGAGTTTTGGGTTTGTTTTGGTTCTTGAATCAATTGCAGCTCAAATTTACTTTTATAATGTGAGTGGAATTTGGGTAATATTCTCATTTGGTACCAATAAATTTATTGTCAAGAGTATTAATAGCTTTATATTTTTTCACTTGTGAGACTGACTGTAAAAATAGAATTTTTAAATGTAAACCTATTAAAAAAAAAAAAAAGACAGAAGCATTTTGGCAAAACATGAGAAATCTGGCCTAGCCGTTATTTAAATTCAAAATATTATTTTCATCACAGTAGTTGCTGACATTAAATCTGTATTAGCTTTTAAGTGTAAAATTACCAGCAAATAAGGCTCACAACTGATCACCAAATTACAGTAATTTCACAATTATAAGCCGCACCATTTTGACTAAAATTTTGGTCCAAACCCAAAGCGCGGCTTACAATCAGGTGCGGCTTATATATGGACAAAGAACGAAAAGTTGCTGTTTTAGTTTGGAGGACAGGTGTCTACTGAGAAAGGCAGGAGCTTCTCTTTGACATGGAGAATGTAAACCCCCTCCCTCCAAATTATTATAATTTTGAAATCAAGGGGCTTTCAGGCAAAGATATGGGAATTAGGAATAACAGTTCTTTTCTAGGGAAATTAAAATAGAAATACAGTACTACAAAGAAACAAACTCCAAACCCTGACAAAGTCAGACTACAACCTGATACCCCGTCAGGCAGGGTGTTGGTAGCAGTCCCATTAAATGGTGTTTGCAGTCCCCTTGCAGTGACAGATGTGATTCAGTTGAAGCAGTGCTCCTGTAGAAGGTGCAGTTTCCCTCCGGAGGTCCAGGGGTGATGTGGAGAAATCCAGTTTTCCTCTGGAGTCCAGTGGAGAAAGGGACTCCCTTAGTGTCCCAAAACCTCTGTTTTTATCGTGGTAAGAAATGTTGGGCTCTTCCCCCTGGCTGGAGCAACTTCCAATGGGATGAAGTGATTTTATCAGTCACAGAGTGGGACTCAATGGCCATTAGCAGAAAATGACTCCCTGGAGGAAGGATGGGTTGTGAAAAGATAAAGAACAATGCCCCACCCAGCATCAATGGATGGCCCATTAGCAGAATATCTGCCGTGGAGATAAGGATCACTGCCCC
Source organism: Catharus ustulatus (assembly GCF_009819885.2). Taxonomy (NCBI): domain Eukaryota; kingdom Metazoa; phylum Chordata; class Aves; order Passeriformes; family Turdidae; genus Catharus; species Catharus ustulatus. The sequence continues at coordinate 87,160,954 of NC_046221.1, forward strand.
CACCCTCAACAAATGGTGATAGAATAGATACCTTTTATCACACTCTGTATTGTAACCTGCAGCTTATAATCAGGTGCGGCTTATATATGGACAAAGAATGAAAAGTTGCTGGCACCGGGAAGTGCGGCTTATACTCAGTGCGGCTTATAATCGTAAAATTACTGTAAATGGTTATTCAAGTAGTCCATAAAGATTGTTCTTGGAATATTGAGTTTCTCCTTAATTTAAAGTTGTTTTATGATTCTATGAAAGAGATTAACAGTAGAATATATTTTTACAAGAAACTACTTTAGATTAAAAATCATTGTATTTCCGACCTAGGGGAAAAAAATCTTGGTTTCAGTCCATCTTACCCTTTGTAAAACAGACATTCAAACTGAAAGGCTTTTGAGCTTTGCAGAGGCTTTGAGGGAAAAGAGGGGGGAAGGATATAGGAGAACACATGAAGAAAAGAGGGTGCTATTGGGTTAGGAAGAGAGAATTCAAGGTAAGAAACAATAGAGAGGAAGATGGAAAGAAGACTGAAAGATTCAGTTATTTCCAGCAGCAACAAGTAAATTTGGAAATAAGCTTTTCATACATCTTTAATTGTATTAATTACGTATAGCAGTGCTTCATATTTTCTAGTTGAACACTTGAAGCTTTTGTCATTTATTCAAGTGTGGACCTGAAGAATTACTATGGCTGTATACATACTACGTATGTCTACACTATTTTAAAGCATACATGTGTATTAACATATACATATATGGTTTCAAACCAAAACTGTATTCCTTTAATCATGCATACACTGGTTCTTATAACATGAGTATTTCATCCAATCTTTTTGCAGTGCTTTCCCTAAGTTTTAAAGTCCAACAACAGTCACTGTCCATTCCTTGCGTCAGAATTTAAGCAGATCTGTGCAGAAAACAACACTTCCCTCTTGAGAGGACATTTTCTTGAAAAGCATGCTTCCTTCTTGAACTGAACCTAAGCAATATGTTTTGGCACACAGCCTGCAAACCCAACAGCTCTGTGAACATTCTAGCTGTTCACTGAAAGCAAATTTCTCTGCAGTTTTATTGCTAACAGGAATGATATGATTGTTTGAAAAACTTGAATTCCCTGAGGCGCTCAAGCCCCAAGCTTGCCCGCTGGTGGCGCAGATCCATGGGGAATTTCTGTTGAGGATCCCTGTTTTGATCTGGGGACATGCACATTGAGCCATTGAAGTTCTAAAAGAGGCATTTGGGCAGAACCAGCCAGTGCTTTCTGGTGAATTTTTTTTTGCTGTATCCAAGGAGGAATGTAGCTTCAGTTGCTTATTTTGTAGCTTCTCTGTCTGGGAGCGTGAACATCTGAGGAAGTCAAGGGAAGAGACGATGCTTCTTTCTGAGCATAGGGGCATGACCAGTGAAGGGTGTCCATGTTTTCTACACTAAGCAATATTGGAGAGATGTGGAACAGAGAGCCAATACTCTTCAGAGAATTAAGAAATTTTGGTCCAAGTCTTCTCCATGTGGGCTCAGCCCTAGTGTGTAATTCATTAGTCCCTGGAATGATAGCACATTACTTTTTCCAGGATTATAAAATGATAAACAATTCTGTTTCATGTAACTGCACTGTTCAAGTCGTTTGGCAGTAATTAATTAAATCAAAGATTTAGACCATTGTATGCAGACCTCCCCAGGGATCTATGCAGTAGGTGAAGCAACCTCGAACACAGCAACTCCTCATTTACTCCTGCTTCCCTTGCAAAGGGAATCTCTCCATAGGACACTGCTGATGGCTTCCTTGGAAGTACATGAGTGGTGTGGTGTGAGGTACCAGCTCTGCTCACAAGCTCTGAGATGTCTGATTGTATCACCATCTGTAGTAACTGAAATACATTCATTAAATGGACACAGATTGTCTATAAAATAAAAGTCTAAAGTTTTCAGAAGTAGTATTTTTATTAAGCTCTGCAGCTATTCACTGTTACATTTTTTGAAAGAAATTATTTTAACCAGTAAAACACCTTTAAGTTTGTTGTAGAGGCCCTGGTTGTTTATGAGATAGACAGTAACCCAGACTAAAAAACACGAATTTTAAGGCAGAAGTGAAAACTGTGCTTTGAATTAGAAAATATTTTAAAAGATCCGTTAATATAAAGTATGGTGAGCCTTTCTGAAGCAAGAAGCAGTACCCTAATCTATCTAATGATTTTATTTAGAGAAAGTTTTATTTTTCTTTTCAGTGCAAAGCAAATTTGAATAAAGATATAGAGAATGAATGAAGTATTTAGATGTATCATAGCCTGCAACAAGGAATCATAAAGTTCCTCAGCTACAGAATTACTGTTTGCCAGTAATTAAAAAAAAACCATAGGAGACTAAATCAGATCTCAGATAAATCTGAAGGGAAAACTTTGCAAGCACTAGATGTAATTGATTTTTTTTTTTTTTTTGAGACATGGGAGAGTAAAATATTATTGCAGCATAAGGCTTTCTCCATACATTAGATCTGATTATAAACTTGTAGGAAGGAAATAAATTCTTACTGGAGAAGTGCACCAATAAATTTGAATTCTCTTAATTTTTAATGAAAGAGACAGAAGGACTAAGGAATGTAAGGGGATTTTGTTCTGACCTTGACATGGAAGTATTTTCTATAGTACTAGAATTAAAATTACAACAAAGAATTTGATGCTGCCTAAGATTTTCCTGAGCCCCTCCATGGTAAGGACAGCTTCATGTCAGCTCCCTTCTGGCCCAGAACCCTTTAGTAACAGTTCAGCCTAGTCATTACACTTCCAGAAATATTCTGGTTAGCAGGCAGAGGTGCAATGGAAGCCATAAAGAACCCTTCCCCTTCCTGCCACAGCAAGCTCAGTTCAGCTTTGCTTCCTCTTCTGCTTATTGCAGGCAGGATCAACCCCTCATGATGTAAGCTGTTGAGAAAGGGGAGTGATAGAGAAATATACTGAGCAGTGTTTAAGTAATGCAGAAAGTCAGTAGGACTTCATGCTTCTCAATTAATTAATCTGGGCTTGGTATCATCCTGGAAGATACTAAGTGCTCTGAAGGACTAACACAATAAAAAGGCCCATGGAGCAACGTGTACAAGGCTGTCTTATATGGTTAAGTGTCTTGCAACACTTGCAGCATCTTAAATATACTCATTAATATATTCATAAACAGAAATTGATGGTTAAATGCAGGATCCTAAAACTTCAAAAAATTACTGAAGTCATCTAGACTCTGCCTTCAGCAAGTTCTATTAAACTTTTTTTAAGCCTGCTGGGGAAAAACTGAGGTTTTTTTCTGCAGTAGTAAATGGTCCACTGATGGGCAGATTGGTAGCAGTCACTGGGCCTTTTGCTCATAGTATTTGAAGGCTGAATGTATCATAGTAAATTGAACAGTGCCAGAAAAATGCCAGAAATTGTATCCAGGTCCTGAAGATGATTTGTCCATATTGTTCAAGTTTTAGAATGATCTCTCACACGGTTTTGCCTTCAACTAACTATCACTCTCCCAAATAAGCTGCAGAAATAGTTTTTTTAGCCAGTGCTCACAGGGTAAAGGCATGTTCTCAGTACTGTTTCCATCTGGCTAAGCTACTTTGAGGGGCAGGAGAATGGACCTACTGTCTTGCACTAGCAAATTATGCTTTGAACCTGTGCCTCAGCTCTTTTTTATATCTCAGATATGTGAATAGCATTAAGCTGGCAAGAACTGAACTGAACTGCACTGCCTCAATAACTATGGAAAGGATCTGCGAATGCTCACTGACATTTCAGTTTTCTTTGAATTACTAATCTGCAGTCAATAATGAAAGGAATCTAAAATTAGGGTTTTGTTATCCTTGGGGGTTTGCAAGATATTTACATTATGAAGAGAAATAGATGATGAAGAGAAGTGTTGTTTGAATGATAAATTCTGCAAATCTACAAAATTATAGGAACATGCTGACAATAAGATGTTTGCCTGACAATAATACAACCAAACCTAAAGAACATTGTCCTAGTTCACAGTATTGCACATATCTTCAGTTATCTCTGTAGAAAAAGACAACTTTTCTTCATTTGTGTTTTGCTTTGTTTCTTGTTGCCTTCTCTTATATTCCTGTGCATAGGGACACTTAGCTGATGTGCCTTAATTAGACATTTAAAGCAGAGCTGTGTGAGCACCACTGAGTAGCATGAGCTACTGGAGTTCCTGCTCTCTCTTGTCCTCAGGCCATGGTAGAGGATCAGAGGGAAAGGACAGTTACCATCTCTTAGATTTGAAATTCTGATGTTTCATGACAATATTTTGAGATTTTTATTATAGTAGTTCAAGTTTACTTTAGTTGTAACATTTTTAGCTTAGAAGATCTGAATAAATTCATATATCACTAAACTTGCTAATAACGAGTTTCAGATATACAAAAATCCCTGAAAGACTAATTAAGTTATTTATGCATACCCTAAGGCAAATTGCTTTTTATCGGTTTATTTTTTACATTGTTTTCATTTCCCCCTATTATTTTTTCTTTGAACTCAAATTTGGCCACAAGAAAACAAGAATGTTTTTAAAAGAATAAATTTTATCCTGCAGTAACTTCATAAATCAGGAGTAAAAATATTACTCCAGTAAAGGGAGGCTGAAGCCCATCTCATAATGATCTCTCTGATCATTATCCCACTGATCTCTCTAGGCTGCTTCTATAGCCAGCAAGAAGAGGGATGAACTGCTCTTTGAAGCAACTGTTGGTTTTCTGACTTAAAAGTCTCAGTTACAGACTTAAACCCAAATGGACCTTTAGATTTTGTTACTGTTCTTTTCTTAGAACCATTTGTCTGCCTTGTGTTTCTGCATTGTACTATTTTGACTGTTTGTTTCATCCAGCATTGATTTTATGAATAAAAGGTATCATAGAAATAAGACTTTGCCTTTGCAAACTATGATATAAAAATTGCTCCTTTCCCACAATGAAACATGGAGTAGTATCCCACAGGACTGGGAAAAAGCGGTAGACTAAATGATGTGGAATGGGATGATCCCCAGGTGTCTGGAAGGGAGCAGCAGATGCCCAACATGCAGACAGCTTATAAAGGAGCCTGCAATTCTGTCTGTGTTCTCATGGAAGCAGGTGAGGTCAGTGTGTCTGCCCACTCTTCCTTGTAAAACCCAAAGTGCATAACAGGGTATCCAGTGTACTTAATTGTCCCTGGGAAATTTTCCAGTTATGTGGATGTTTTGTCGTGCCTTCAGGAGATCCCATTTCTGTGTGCTGTTCCTTCCTGGTACATCCTCTTTCCCTATGGCATGTGGTTTTTTCATTACCGTGAAGAAATACTTAACCTCAGCAATGGCCAGTAGACAAGTTGTTTGCTTTACTGCAAAGGAAAGAGCACTGTTTGATAGCACCCTCCTAGTTAAAAAGAACCTTCTTCCTAAAGGGACCAATCTCAGCAATTGTCAAAAAATGTAAAGACTCTCTAAATCTTTCATTGTGAAACTACTTTAATGACTTTCTTTTGTCCAACATCTCTACAAAATTGTTATGTAAAGAAACTGTAGTGACTGGAACTTTCCTTGCTGCTGTGTATTTTTCCTCCTATAAGAGGTAGAAATAACATTAAGGGCTCCATGACAAAAGGAAAAAAAGGCAAAAAAAACCCAAAAAACCCAGATGGTGCTTTGTTGCTAAGCAACTTAAAGAAAGATGAAAGAAACCGCAGAGCTCTATTTAGGTCTTGTAAAAACTCAAGCAGTAAATACCCACTCCTTTGATCTTATTTAACCATGATGATGCCGCCTTATCCTCTGTTGCTGAAAAGAAAAAGTAAATTCTGGGGACACATAAAAGAGGTAGTTACAATAGTCCTTGAAAGGTTAGAGGCAGCCTGTCAGTAAATAGTTGCTAAAAAAATCCAGTTATAATTGCACTGTCCAGCTCAACTAGGATAAAATCTAACATTGTCTATTATATTTGTCCTTCCCCACCTTCCCCAGACCCACTTCTTCCTTTACATCTGAAGACACATAGTGCACCCATGATCACTGGAGTTGTGGAACGTGGTGACGTTCCTGGGTGCCACATCGGTCTCTGTGCTCCGACCACCTGTAGATCAATGGCAATTTCAAATGCAGGTGCATTTGTAATTCTCACTCTGGCCCATTGAAAAATAAGTAGGAAAGTGTTGGGGGTCACTATCTCCATTACAGTGAAAAATGCACTGCCAATGTTTGCAGATAATTTATGTTCTGTGTAGTTAATCTCAGGCAGAACCAATTCTGTTTCATGAAGGTCTACATGCTGCAGCAGACATGCCTCTGATCATTCATTTGAGCTAGTCAAAGATCACTTTAAAGAAAAAAATAAAAGAAGAAGAAAGGGAGTATCTAGAAAGGCAAAGCTTTAAGAGTGCATGAAATAAATAGCTTGGGTAACAGGTTCTGCTTTTATTTGACATAATTTTTAAAAAATGAAAAAACAGTCAACTTCTGAATAAAAGATACTGTGGTTTGAAATTGTTATAAAATTGCACAGTGTATTTCATTTGCACTGAAGAAAAATAACCTATGGCTTTCTTTGATATGAGTTTGCATAATACTGCATTAATAGAGTTATCTCAGGCAAAAAGACATATTTGTTTTCTTGTGAAAAGTATGAATAAGAAAAATATGAGTAAGAGAACGAGTCAGATACTCTACTGAGATACAGCACTTTTTAATGATAGGTGGTATAAAACTCTCTACTTCATGATGATATGTTGTATGATGTAGCAATCACTGAATTCCTTAATAATGGAAATAATTTATTTTAATTGCATACTTGGAATATAGTACCAGATTATAGAAATCCTACCTGTCAAATCAGGCTTCAGATAAATTAGTTGCAAGAGTTTTCACAACTACAGTTCTTAGAAAGGAAGTGCAAAGTCCATGCTTTCTTGATGTTTAGGATGATGTTGCAAGCATACAATGCAGGGAATAAAATGCCATATATTCAACAACTTCAGTTACAGGATTACTAAATAGTTTTTGATATGCAATAGTGAATTATCTGTTTGATTAGTAGTTGAGAACCTGAAGCTATACTGTATCTGAAAAGACATTAAAAATGCATGTATAGCTTTTAGTATCAAAATTCTCCTAGCTCATTTTCTCAATGTTGAAGACTTTGCATAGAACTCATTCTACTCAACTCACCAAGTGCCTTTTTTGATATGCAATCTTGCAAAGGCAAAAAGAGTATTTTTTTAATATTCAACATCTCCGTCTGAGAATCTAAATGCAAATACCACATAGATTTTTTTCACTGTAAACTAATTTTCTAAAGATTTGTAACCTTTTTTTTTTATGGTAAGAGATAATGATGGAATAGCCTTTCAGTAAATCAGTAGATACTATCCCTTGAAAGGCTGTTTCATTAATTGAACAGAAAACATCAAAAATATATGGTAAATAATTTACTTCCATAAGAATTCAAGTAATAATGCTCTCAATAGCAGTTTGAAAATAAATTCTTTTTTTAGCATATGAAAATTTTGAATGTTTAGGTTTCTGTCTCTTAAAAAAAAAGATCAATAAATAAATGAAAAAGAGAAATTCTTTGCAAAAGGAATTCTTCACTGGGGGAAGTACATATGACTTTGTCATGTGGCTACAGGTATGCAGTCTTTGGCAAATGGGCTGCAATGTGGCTGTAAATTACAGAAATTCATCCTGGAGTGGTAGCTTTAAGAACAGGGGCTCAAAGGAGCCAGAATGGTGGAGGTAATGAGGTGAACTTTCATTTAAATCTTGACTAATGTCATGAACCATGTGACAGATGGGTCTCCCATGAAATCTTGCCTACATTTCAAAAGAATGTTGTGAAAACTCTGACTGGAGAATAGTTTGGCAGACTTGAGTTAGTAACTACAAAAGGGGGTAGGGAGTTGAAGGTAAATAATAATAATATTTATTCTTCAAAAACTTGTTTTAGAAACCTAAAATGGCAACTCCTTTCTGTCAGTGTCTGTTGCTTTTTTAAACTTCTGCCATTGTTCTACTTCTGACATCTCTATGGTAGAGCTGTGTCAAGACCATAACATTATATTGGCCCATCAAATCCTACAACTGTGTTAGATCATTTGAAATGGGTTGTAGGGTTAAGGCAATCCACCTGGGTTGTGAAACAAATTCTGGATTCCTCCATCCTTCTGTTGCTATTGTTTGGCTGAGTTTTATTTATATCAATAAAAAACTACTCTGAGCTTACAATATTTCTGCTAAACAAGCTTTTTTTTCTCCAAACTGAGAAAAGAAAAAAATATTTTTGCCCTGAAAAATATTATGATGTGCACTAAAATTGTCCTATATGTATGAGTAATTTTGTTAGGCTTTTCTAGCATACCAGGACATATGAGAAAGATAAGCTGGATTATATTGTGTCACACATCAGCTTGGAAAAATACAGTATTCTCTGTCTTTTCAGTGGATGGAGGCTGGTCTTGTTGGTCATCTTGGTCAAAGTGCTCAGCGACGTGTGGAGGAGGGCATTACATGAGAACGCGCTCCTGCACCAACCCGGCGCCAGCGTACGGAGGGGATATCTGCCTTGGCCTGCACACTGAGGAGGCACTCTGCAACACACAGCCCTGTCCAGGTACAGCCACCCAGCCCATCCATCTTCCTTCTCTGCGTGCCACAGAATGAGCAGTGCCCAGTAAGGCAACATAATGTCCTTCATCTATTATTCAGAAGCAAATAATTTCTCTCCCTTATTAAGTGCACAATCAGCTCTTGCATGCTACAATGCTACAGTAAATCAAGTACTAGCAGAGTGTGTTCTACAGGACCACTACCTCCTTCCTCCCTCTTTAAAAATTAAAATCTAAGTTACTATATCTGAATCTGGATTAAGTAAAATTGTGTCATATTTGAAGTGAACCATGCAAATGGTTTATAAGACTTTTAATAAAAATGTCACAAAGAAGTGCTTTTGTTACAACACCAAACATTCAGATCTAGCAAATGGTTATTATTCAACACATGTTATCACCAGGTTCTTCAAGTAGATAATATTTGCCCTGTTTTCATATAAAACACAAAGAAGACTTTCATGGTCTTTGTAAATTTCCTTCTTCAACTTTGGATTTTAAAGAACAAAAATCTGATCTTTTTAAATGACTGTGGAGTGCTCAGTAGATGAAATGTGTCAGCAGTCCTGCTACTTGTATATTACGGATCATGCCTATTTCTGTAACTTTGACTCTGCCTTTTGACTCATATTAATGAAAACTATTTTTTTCAATGAAATTTAGATTAAAACCACATAAACTTCCATTTACTCCTGCTTATTGGATTACAGACAACAGCAAAAGCAAAAAAGCTCTGATGCTACAGTGCATTACTTGCTTCACTTAGAGCTGCTAGACTTCGTAGCAAAAGTTTTCTGTTCATATGATGAGGCTGTGCATGCAAGGGCAAAAGCCCCATGAGTTTGAATGGATCATAATACTTGCTATGATTCTTTCCTTTTCTAGGTACTACATATCTTCCAGCAGAATAAAAATACCTACTTTGTCAAAATTATAGCAAATTGGGTTTTTAAAAAAAACAATTGGATTAAAATTTTTAAAAAAAGAAACAAAACAACTAAACTAAACTAAAAACCAAACGTATAAATCAGTTGATTATTTGATTTTTGAGACAAATAGTGTACATTTGTATGTAGAAGTTGCATAGCTGCCTTGAAATCCTTTGAGGCATCTTTGAAAGGTCAGAGCTGGAGTGTTCATTGTACTAGTATTGTAGCTATTTCTCTTGTTGTGCATTTATTTTCTACCACCACTTTCCTATAAATGACAGTTTGCAAACATTCATAAATAATGTCTTCATCTTATTTTGACCTGCCTGTGACCCAAATTTTGAAGCAGATGGCGAATGGAGGAGAAAGTTGGTTTCATCCATCTTGGTTCAAAAAAGTGGAAACTTTTATAAAACAATAACATTTCAGAGGCTTAAAATGTATTTTTCACATTCTGTAATATTTTATTGATATTTCAATCTCACTGAAAATTTGCCATAGGTTTTTGAAACAGCACATTATCCACTAGCTGTGAGAATGGCCCTTGCCTCATGTTTACAATATGGATTTCAAAACCGCTTTTTGCTGCCCTTATTTCACATGGGTATGGGTTAAAAATAACTGCAGTGCTTCATAGATCAAGTTTGGACAGGTGCCTGAATGCCTGCAGAGCCATTTTCTTGTGGTAAGGACCAGGTGAAGAGTGCTTCATCCTTGCGCAGAGCTGAAAGCACCACTGCTGACATTCACTGCTTGAGTGGCATGCTCAATATAAGAGAATAGTAATGACACTTGGAATCTAAAAACAGCCAACCAGCACTGAAATTAATATGCAAAAAAAATGGAAATTATTTATAACATTTCTTAAGTTGTGAAAAGAGCAAAGATTTTTTGGCATTTGAAATACTCCTTTTTTTTCTCCACAAACAAAACTAGTAGAAAACAAAACTTTATGGAATCCTGATACAGAGGCTTTGTTGAGTCTATAGAGACTTAATGGCAAATCCAACTGAAGGTATTCAAGTATTGCACTTTAAAGAGCGTAACAGGCTTGTGTCTGCAAAACACATCAATTTTTCTCATCTTTCATTGTAAAAGCTCTGTCATTGAGTTGGTAGTTTTTATTTTAATTTACCCAAATGCAATCACTGCAATATGAAAAGAAGCACTGCAGGACTGATCAGTAGTGGCTGGTTATCAGTAAGTATAAACAGTTGCAGTGGCGTCTGTAATATGTTGCATAAAACAGTATTTTATACCTTAAGTATTTACTGCTTCTGTAAGGTGAAAATACATTCTGTCCTTGGATTGGTAATTTACACATACAAATAATGGACAAAGCAGCTGAGCATTTAAAGATAGTGGTGTAACACTGCATGAAAGAAATTTAAATGTGGCATTGATTAATCTGATCTTTCTGCAGTGCTGCCTTCACCGAGGTATCTCTTAGGAACTGTTTTATCTTAACCTGGTTTCAAAGGCCAGCCAAGACTCTGTACAAAGAAGATATGACATGTCATGATTAAGCCTTGCTTTAGAGGTGAAAAGCTATTCCAGGTTAAACACCTCTCCAACCCACCTCTCTTTTACATTGTCATGACTTGTGCACAGAACTGAGGAGCAAGTTGAGAGGAGCCTGCCTTAGGTGCAAGAGAGCCTCAGATACTTGGAAGATACAGAAATCAAAGGAAAGAGGCAAGATAGCTGTCAGTAGAAAAGCACGCAAAAGCTATGAGATAACCTTTGCAGTGACGGCACATCTGACAATTTGAAGTCATACATCCATTAGTCTTGGGTGCCTTACTTCTCTGCAGTTTCTGAGCTCCCAATAACCTCGTGCTTGCACTGATGTCCCCCTTCTCCTCTGTATGCCAGATGAAGCTGATCAGCTTGGCACCAGACCCACAGACTACCTGTCCTGTAGTGTCTGGGTGCACTGCAGGACTCACACAGTTTCTTTGTGGGTCCCTTAAGGAGCAGGATGAAACAGCAACCTTGCCCAGTCACCCATATATGACTTAGCATGATCCCTGTGTGCTCTGAATTTCCTATTTCATCATGGAATGTAGCTTCTTCAACAAAGGATCTGGCAGGTCAAAAGCTCGTGGGACAAGATGGGGCTGTAGAGTGCACCAGCCGACAAGATGCATTTAGGATGCCCGCAAGTATTTTGGCACCTGCTGCATATATCCCAGTTATACCAGGACTGGACAAGAATCTTGGCTCTGGCTTAAGCATGCTATCTGCCACCAGTGAGAACTGGGCCAAGATTTGTAATGGGCAACATTCCTTTAAGCTTGGATGAGCAGGGCTTTATTGTTACTAAATACTTAAGGTAAAGATCCATATACTCATTTTACTTAGATCCAGCAGCTGACACTGGAGGTGATAACAGCAGCTCCTGGATGTGCCACACTAAGTAAGCAGGAAGCCTCTCCATTTGCTTGACTCCCCACCTCAGCTCTCCTACCCCCTGAATTAGGACTGAACTACATTTTGGCATCTGCCTCTGTGCTCCTAGTACCCACTCTGCAAATGAGCCCCTCCCAGGACCTTTCTAGGAAACAGAAAAGCCAAAGGACAGACCTGAGTATTTCTGCTACTCACAATAACAAGATCTTACAAGTTAATTGTATCAAGGTATTGTTCCTGTTGTTCAAAGAAGGCCTCATCCAGACAGTTACTAATTGTTCATTAAATGTCAATATCCTAGTTCTTACCTGACCTGATAGGTAAATCTTTTTAATAAACCTCTATTGCTTGGCATTTTTCAAGACTGCAGTCTCAAATATTCCTGCTGCAGTCTGTTAAATTTTAGAGGGCTGAGAGTTTTAACTTCTTTCCTGTGTGAACAAGGGGAAAGTAATGAGTAAATGTGAACCTTGTATTCTGAAATTATACAAGGTATTGGAAGGGGCCCCAAACAATGTAAAACGCCCTTGACTTTCCACCCGATTAAGAGTGTAGAAAAAGTTCACTAATTCACAAATTGTAATGTTCTTCAATCTAACTTGAATCAAAATTAGAAAATACACAGTTTTTCATTTGAGGCAAAATGAGATTTGTAAATTTGCTTCCTATTGGCATAAAATCACTTAAAATTTTAAAGTAGAAACGAGTTTGGTTTGGAATAGTAGAACACTATTTATTCTATGTCAAAAACCTCAGAACCCATCTTTGTGGGAAAGGCGACAGAAGAAAGGGAGTTTACCTGAGCTCTGTCTTTCCTATATTTGACAAACTCAGAAGACTCTTATGAAGGCAAGGCTTGGCCTTGAGTTGTAAGAATGCTGAGTGCAGTAAACTAAAACCACCTCATGGGAATGAAATCAATTCACTTCATTGAAGGAAAGTATCTGAGATCACACAGGCATGAAATAAAAATATCTTAATCAAAGCTACATAAGAGGAAAAAATACAGTAAAGAAATAGAAGGTGACAAACTGAATGGGGAAGAGGAGAATCTACAGCCAAGAAATGAACCTGAAACAGCAAAAGCTAAAAAAGAAAACCTTAAAAAATCTTCAAGATGCTTCTATTTTTGCAGTTAAATACACATCCTGTTTCAGTTTGGAATATATACTCTCATAATTCTCATTGCTACTTGTCAGGCACATTAAAAAAATGCAGTGCCCTTCTCCACCCTAATGACCTAGACTGGAATTCATTCCACAGCTATCACTCTTTCAGTCACCCCCACGGAATCCTTAGGCTTCTCACTTTCACACACAAAGGCCATGGCAGAAGCCAAAACCATGTGATGGCAAATTTACCATCACATCCACATTTCAGAAACTTCTGACAAAGCCAAACTGCCTTTGTTTTATCAGAATGAAGGAGTTGCCTTCTGCTAGATGGTGGTGGCTGGGGAGTCCTTTCTGTCCTGACTCAGGAACACAAGATATTTCTCTCTCACTCAGTGCACTTGAACTCCTTAACCACAGTGTCTGCATGTGTGTCCCTCTCTGCCTGCTGCAGACAGCTGGTCCGAGTGGTCCGACTGGTCTGACTGCGACTCGTCCGGCTCCCAGACCCGCACTCGACAGTGCATCATTTTGTTTCCTGTGGGCAGCCAGTGCACGGGCAACACCTCAGAGAGCAGAGCCTGTGCTGTGGACTCCAACTTCATACCAGGTGAGATCAGCCACCTCCTTGAAGGATTAGTGAAATCTCTCAAGGTTTCAGTAGCAAGGCATAGCACTATTCCAGACTGCACTGTGCAGATCCATGAGCTGAAGCAGAACTTAGTCAGCACAAGAACTTAGTTAGCAGTCTCTACTGTGGAGAGACAATGTTGTTACACTTGGTGTCTACATAAAAATCTGTCCCATGGCACCCATTGCTCTGGAGCTGTCCCTACTGTCACTGCCTGGGACTTAGTCACTGTCATAGCATTCTGCAGGTCTCTCCCATTCTACCTGGGAGCAGGGGATCAGTAGACACAGCAAGCAGAAGTAGTTTGCTTTTTATTTTAAGTGTTTTTGAACCTAGGATTATTAAAGAAATGTTACTGTAGGTTTTGTGATTTGCATGTACAAAATAGATGCTGTGGTTGTTATCTGGAAATCATTTCAGAGAGTCCCTTATATTAACAACTGCTCAGAAAGGCAAATACTTTTAACTTTGCCTCCAGTCCTTATCTCCCATGACTGCTAAGTACCTGATGGATAATCACATTATTCTATAGTATTTGTTGAAACTCATGACTGTACTTTTGTTTTTAAATCACAGGAGTTATTTAAATCCGCACAACAGTATGGGTGGTCACAATGCATTGCTGTTAACAGTTGACTTTTTCCATATCTACATTAAAAAAAACTAGGGGTCTTTTCATAGACAGAAAATTTACATTTTAATGTATCATTTTAAATGTAGCTGTGTTTATTCAGTGCAACAACCTTTTCTTTGTTTGACTATGCAGTAAACTATAGTACAATGTAACAAAGATATCAGCAAAGTTAAAGTCTCTTTTTATGGATGGTGCATAATGCTTTAACTCCCAAATAGTATTTTCCTCTAAAACCAATGTGAAAAATGTCAGTATGAAAGCAAAAACTCCCACATTGTATTCTCCCTTTTCAAAGGCTTTTGAAGTTCTTTATTAATATTCACATTCTGTGAATCTGCATCTTAATCCAATATAAACTCTACATCTGGTTTTAGAAGGTAGGCATTTCCAGAATCTGAAACAAGGCAGCACGTCTCTTGCCCCTCTGTTTTGTTTGCTGCTCCTCCACACATTACCAGTAACACAGCAGATAAGGTCATGCCCGTTACTCCCACCTAGGGAATCTAGCTTTGGTTCATTCGGCTCGCTTGTTCCCATCCAGGTCTTCTAACTGAGAGGTTTCTTTCCTAGCTCTTGGCTGAAATGATTAATCCCTGCAGAAGTGGCAACTGGGTACACAGTACTAGCACATTTCTGTATCTTTTCCCTCACTTCATTTGTTGCTTGGAAAGATGTTATCAAAGAACTTAAAATTCTGTTTTTTGAAATCCAGGTATAGTGTGTCAGCTACCCCACTTGTATGCAGGTGATCCTTGACCCTTTCAGAGAGGTTTAAGAGACTGATTTGTTAGGCAGAACTTTCTTTTGTAGAAACCATGGTCGGGAAGTACTCAGTGGAAAAGCTCAACTGCCAACAGATTTTAGTCTGTATTTTCAAAGTAAAAATTATAAGGATACAGGCTGGAATTACATTTTATTAGTTTACATGCAAGACCTATGAAACTGGAAGTCATCTTTTTTTAAGATGTGTAAATTCCCACTTTTCACATTAGTGCTAGAAGAGACTTGTAGAAGTAATGAGCACATTTGAACACAAGGTAATTAAACTGTAATTAATTTTACTTTAGTAAATCAACTCTTTCTCCACAAAGAATGCTTCCATGTGCATTTCATCCTTTTATTCCAGAGATTTTTTGAGGTAAAAATTAAAAATAATTTTGCTACTTTTGCTTGGGAAACTAAGGAACTGAATATATCATGGGTTCTTCCTATTAATTTTATCACATAGTAAAAAATATTTTTTGACCTTAGATTTGAAGTGGGTATAATAGAATGAATTTTTAAATCATTGCTGTGTTAATCTAACAAGAAGTTCTCTGTAATATTTTTTTTTCCTTGCCTAAATGGTTTATTTATTTTTCTAGAAATATCTGTGGCACGATCCAGCAGCATAGAAGAGAAGCGATGTGGCGGTAAGCTTTTCAGCTCAAGATGTCTATTAAATGCTGAAATACTGATTCTCCATTTTTTGCTTTTGTTTCACCTTTTGCACTCCCTTAGTATTATTTTACCTTCTAAATGCTGCATTCTCATTATTTACATTTGTACAGAAAAAAGTAATTACTTGTACAGAAAAATGTAGTTACTACAAGATTTCTCATTAAATACCCATCTGTCATTGGTGACCTTTGAGAGTAGAACATGCATTATTGGATGTTTTTATTTTCTTCTTTTTCATTGTAGTAGTCACCCTTGTACTCAAAAATATCTATAATAATCTAGTTATCAGAAGGTCAAAATTTGTAAACTTGTTGCTCTGCCTTTTTAAGAATAATAAGTCCATAAACCTCTTTTAGACTCTAAATAAACAGCAGAAAACCAACCTGCTAACAAATTTAATAGGCCAGACACTATCTGGGACTCATTTTCAGCTTCATTGCCAGAGACAAAACTAAAAACTAAATAAAAGGGTCCATTCTGGAGAGTTGTGATGCTAGAAAAATACATCTTGAAAGGAAAAACTTTTAAAGCCACTAGACAATCAGAAGAAGAAGAAGGAAAATGAACTTCTTTTTTTTTTCTTTGCTGAGCTATCACGCTTAGTCTGTGTCGTCATGGTAATAGCTCTATCCAGTTCTAGTATTCTTCCGTGCACAGATAAGCTGGATTTTTAACCTAATAAAGGACAATGAAAACACAGAGGTTATGCAAGGGTACTTGTGCATATGGTAACTTGTTATGGTAGCCAAGATAATGTAATTTGATTTTTTTGCTAATTAGCAGGGGTACTCTGAAAACATTTTGCCAAGTTCTACAGCATTGGGAAACCCTCATAAAGGCATAGAAGGATGTTTTAGTGACAGATTGATATATTGACACAGACAGCTGAGGCACCTAAATATTAGTTTGTGTTTCTAAGTACTCAATAGGCATGTACAGGTCCTACCTTACGTTTTATAAAAAATGAGACCCATGTACTGCCCATTTTTCTATATTACAGTGAAAAAGATCTAAGAGATGCTTTTAAGACTAGCACCAGTATGTCAGTTTAAAATCCTTCATTTGTACATTTAGACAGCAACAAACAAATTTTCTGTCATGCTAAGATGAAATTTCCAACATGTTCCCTAAAGTAAATAGTTCAAAATGACAGTGGAAAGCAGTGCAATTTGTTTATTTTTAACAATCCTACTGGTGCCCTGTCTGATCTGTTCAGCAACATCAGGGGATGATTGTGCTTTAGGTTCCCTCCTATAGTTTCATGCAGCAATTGGCTTCCTCTCAGTTTTAATCCTTGTGTAGGCAGAGAGGGTTTCCCATGCTCTGATGCCGTTGTACCTTTTAAGAGCAGAGCAGATAGGAGGGTGCTGGGCTCTGAGTTTTTGACTTTGAACTCTCTGACTTCCATGCTTAAAGGTTTATTGAGATTCAGGCAGTCCATCTCCCACCACTTCCCATTTCACCCTAGAATGCTACCTTTTCTTCCTCACTCCCTCTTAAATAAAGAAAAAATTCCAAGAGCTGGAGAAGGGAACAAACTGGCCAAGACACAAAAAGAATGGTAGCCAGCAAGAATCAAAGTAGGGATGGAAAAACGTTTGCTGCAGCTTCTGGGACATGCATCCAATAAAAAGGATATGGAATATGTTTATGGAAAGCAGGAATGGGGTTCAAAGATATCGGGATTTTGTCAGTTCTGCCAGGAGTCACTACACGTAGAGAAAGAACTGTAATAGGAGCAGAGGAGGTGATACTGTAGTTCATTGAAAGAAAAAGGTATTTATCTTCACTATATACATAGTTTTATATAACAAGGCAGTGTTATACAGTCTGAAAAAAATCCCTGATAACCTATTCAAACATACGGATTGCAATTAATTTTCCTTTTATTTGTGTTCTGAACTTGTTTAAGCATCTTTCAACGGTCTTTGCTTACAGAGATGTATGGATATCTAAGATTTTATAATGGTCTCTTCAGGGAGGTAAAATGAATTTACCACTGTAGGGATAAACCATTTCAATTGAGATGTTTCAGGGAAACACATGAAAATCCCTTTATCCTTATTTGAATCAAACATTTGTCCACATTTTTCCCCGAGCTGAAGCTTTTACTGCTGCCTTAAAATTAAGATTTCCTTCTTCTGTCTGCTCTGCAGAGTTCAACATGTTCCACATGATCGCAGTGGGATTAAGTAGCTCAATCCTTGGTTGCCTTCTCACCCTGCTTGTTTACACGTACTGCCAGCGATACCAGCAGCAGTCCCACGATGCCACTGTCATCCACCCGGTGTCACCGGCCCCACTCAACACCAGCATCACCAACCACATCAACAAACTGGACAAATATGACTCTGTAGAAGCCATTAAGGTAAGCACAGGGCTGGGAGCTACTCTGTACACCTAGACAACATTTCTCCCCTAGCAAAAGAATTCTCCTTGCTACTTTTCCACGGTGGCATTTGAGCTCAACTTATGCTGACTGTTAATGACAAGAACAGATTTCACTTGAGGTTTTGTAATTGCAGATCCTTTCACTTGTCAATCCCTGTGAGGAAGGAAGTTGGACTTTGCATGTGTGTATAATTTATACAGTAGGTTTTTCTGGAAAGAAAGCAAATCACTCAAGTTGTTTTGTGGGATTTTTTTCCTAATTGTGTTCCCCAGTGGCTTTTTCAAGAAGTAAATAGGGCCATTCACCATGGCATCTACTGAAGAAAATCCTTTGGCTCTGATGATCCAGTGTCAAGGACACTGTTCATCTTCCTGCACTATGTCTCTATATGGAACTGTATCTGGTGAATATATTCTGGGTCAGACTCTAGCTAGTGTTTATAGCCAAACTACTCTGTTACAAAGAAGTACAGATGTACTGAAAGTCTATAATGCTATCCATACTATTTCATCATTATTCCACAATTGCTATTTTTCTTTTTGTGACCTTTTAAAATAACTCCGCCTTTCAGATCCACTGAATTAAGGAAGGATGTGCATTCTGAAAATACCTAGTTCAGTATCTTCAGAATACAAAGTTTATTCATGCAGCTGCAAAGCTTTTTTGCAAATGAGGATTTTCCTTAAATCCTACCTGGATAATACAGTTCTTAATTTCTGCATTTTTCTTTCTAATTAAAGACATTTTAATGAAAATCATTAAAAACAGCAAGAAAAGTCTGGATCTTCTAGTCAGCAGTGGAATATTAACCTAATTTAAAGCTTTTTCAAATTCCACATAATCTCTCTAGATAGCTACAAAAAATAATAAAATAATAATTTGAAAATTCATATTCTAAATACCCATATTGTTTTTTTAAAAATAGGATTTATGCTCTTAAGGCCTTCAGACATTTCTTCCACATGAAAATCAGAGAATTAAGACAGTAAAATAAAAAGAGAAAATAATACTTATTCAGTAAAAAGATAGTAAGTGACTCATTCTAATAGGAAGGACTGTGTATATATGATTAAAAATATTCATAGAATCATAAAATTAGTTTTTTAATATTTGGGGGAAATGCTTGGCTTTATTAAGTAGAATTGCTTTCTGTAGGACTGTTATTATATAAGAAGATACTTCTTGAAAATGCAAGTTTCTGTAAATGTACAGGTATTTCTCAATGCATTTTTGACTGGCTTACTATACACAGCTGTTTGCCACAATAACTGCCTTGGGTGAAAGAGCACTTGGTAGTTACCTTTCCTATGTCCTTTTCATTTTCTGATTTCCTTTTTTTTTTCTTTTTCTTCCCAGGCATTTAACAAAAACAACCTGATTCTAGAGGAGAGAAACAAATACTTCAATCCACATCTTACTGCAAAGACTTATTCTAATACCTATTTTACAGATTTCAATAATTATGATGAGTACTAATGGGCTTGTGTATTTTTGGCCTTCTGTAACTCCCTAGTCCCCAAGGCCTGTGCTACTCAAGTGCTCATGTGATTGAGGCTTCAGAGATGAAGTTCAGAGACATTTCAAGCACGATCCAAGCCATCAATGTCCCATTGCTGCCAAAAGCCCAAACCGCCTGTTTGTGACATGATGTTTTCTTTGCAGAATGCAAGGTTGGCCTTCAGTGTCAGGGGCGGCTGTAGCCCCTCAGTGTTGCTGGACCACTCATGAGGATTGCATTGCCTCACTCAGTTTCATAAACTTTCACTTATATTTCTTTAACAAGTGACTAAGTAATTCCGGAGTTTTAAAAAGAAATAATAATGTTACCCCTTAAACCTGTGCCAGGAGTACAAATCTCATTTTCTTTTCAGGCATTGTATTTTATTTCCTTGGGGTTTAAAAAGGGAGCTTTGCTGTTAGCCCTCTGTGCAGTCTGCTGAAGCTCACACTGCCAAAAAGCGCTCACAAGGTGCTGGGGATGACAAGAAGAAATGTGGTGGTTTAGTGATCCTCTGCAGCAGCTCTGGGCTCTGTAGGTTGATCTTCCTGGGCTGTAAATCACTCTGGCTGCAGTTCAGCTGCTCAGAGTGCAGAGAAGTTCTAAGCCTGTACCGAGGGATACAATCTTGTAATTAACCTGGACACCTCCAGGGTCAGTGGTTTCCACTTGCAAGCCAAGCCCAGTCACATAAAACCTTCCCCTTGCTCAGTTTAATTTTTGGAAGGTGTGGAAGAGCTTGTCCCAGGGGAAGCCGAGGGAGGAGGGCAGATGGAAGAGGCAGGCTGGAAGGGTTTTCTCTGTGTCTCTAATAAACCAGCCTTGCTGCAGCACACAGAGTTGTTGTGGCATTCCACAGGCTTCCTCTCCCTTGAGCCTGCCCATGGGACACACTTGTGGCATGTGGCACTGGCCACCAGGCTGGGCACAGAGCAGTACAACTGCACCCTGTACTGTGTGCCATCTCTGGCTCTTGGGCTATGTAGGCATAATCATAGGTCTGCTTCTTTCTTTCCAGCTTTTACTTTATATGCACGTGTCCGACAAACAAAGCTGGCTCAGAGAATATGGATACATTTGCAAAGGGCTGTCTCACCTCTCTGTCGTGTCTGACCTGCACCAGTCAGCCCCTGTAGTTAATGGTGTTTCAAGTGATGATCTTGTTGGACTTCATTGATGTAAATATTTAAAGTACTATTTCAGTTTTAAGTTATCAGTTTTAATTCCTTTTGTAGTGGTAGATAAGGAAACACAAAAGTTTTGTACCATTTTTCTTTGTCCTGTCTTCACACTCATTTATTCCATTTTTATTTTTGTATGTGAAGTTCCGTATGTATAACTAAAAAATAAAATTTCAGGGATTTGAGTCAGATTTCACAGAGTATATAGTAGCAAGGAAGCATTTGCTATTCTCAGAAGCTTTTGAGAAGAAATTGAAAGTGTATATTGAGGATTAAAGAACTGGGTTTTCATTTTCTTGCTAAAAGCAAAGACTGTCACACTAGAATGCTACGCAGGTCTGCAAGGAGAAGCAGAATGGAAATGTTTCCATTCTGCTTAGAGGCCTTGCTAATTAGGTTATGATGATAGACAAATAGAGAAAAACATGTACAAATTATAATGATTCACAACTATGTATGAAAGAAAATCAAAAGTACCAATAAACACTTCCATAGCAATGGTAAATACTGTATCTACGCATGGCAGTGAGCTATATTTTTGATTGGGGATAGATCTGAATGTAGCACTATGCTTCCAATCTGTTCTACAGAAAAATGGAAAAATTCAAAGTGGTTTGTAAAATGCTATGCAGGAAAATGAACACACATTTACCATCTATGAAAGTAATTAAGATCAGCCGCCAGTTTTTTCCAGCTGAATAGTTCTCTCTGTTACTCAGTCAAATGAAAGCATCTCACCTTCACACCAGCTCATCTCCAGAAAGTATAATAATACTGAGTCTCTATAATTTGTGATTTTTCACTGTACATTAGATTTGGTTTTCCGGGAATAAATTAGCTGATTGCCCTGGGTAAGAGAAAATTTTCTTTGCAAGAAATATAGGGGAGAAAAACTCTCCAAATCATAACAAGTATGGTATTTGAATTACTGTGTTCATGCCAAAATAAAAAAAAATTATATTTAAATAAGATGAAATGAAAGCTATATTGTTGCTACTACCAAGAAAAAGCAGCACATGTACATACACATTTATGAGCAGCACTCTTTCTTTCTGCCCCTGTACTAAGAGCACGCTACTCCAACTTCTGGATTTTATATTTTAGACTATTAGTTTTGAGACCAATTTCTTTAAAATATTTGAACTATGTATTTTTATTTTACCTTTTTGAATTAAAATTGCTGAAATTATCTTTTTTTTCCTAATTCTTCAGTAGTTTGAGGCATACCTATCTTTATAGTGATCTATTTTTCATTCTTTTCATGGATAAATACATATGTTAGATACGTGTTATATATGTGGTAATAATACCCTAGGTTAAATCTGCATGATCATAGGTAGAAGTCCATTTAGCAGATGCTCAGCCTGCTTACACTTCCCTCTCCTAAAGGGGTATTTCAGGTGTTCCAGATCTTTGAGCAGCTCCCATGCCAACATGTCCAAAAGTGTTTTTTTAAATTTTTTTTTGTCATTTAACTTCCTAAATTTAATTGTTCTATATCACAGGTAGAAATATAATCAAAACTCTATCTGAAGCAGCAGGGTAAACATGGAAATTTCACAGCACTTAAATGAGAAAAGCTTATTGGCAACATCTCCTTGTCAAGCTAGGTTGTGAGACAACAGGTTTTAAAGCCTTTAGATATTTGTGACTTAGGCAGTTTTAAAGGACCCCAGATGCACTGCCTGTATCAGTATTTTCACCTTCTGAATTCTGTGTAGCTGCCTAGGTAGTTTAGTACAGCTTTTCCTAGTACATGGAGCAAAGCAAAGTACAGTCTCCATTAATTTTCAACTTACTTAGCATTTTTTCTAAAATAGGCTACAAAGCTGAAAAAGAAGATTTCATAGAATAGTTTAGGTTGGAAGATGTCTAAGATCGAATCCAATATTTAACCTAACACTGCCAAGTCCCCTATTAAATGATATTCATTTTTTTCTTGAAAGCACTTATTTTTCTTTCTATCAAAAATATAGCAGGTGGGCATTTCCTGCAAACCTTGTTTAAGCCAATAGAGCTGTTAAATTTTCTCAAGGATAAAATTTGGTTATGTAAGCATTGTTTTATTCTTCAAAAGGGAAAATCAAGTCCCTTGCTCATCAAATGCCACGATTAAAAGTCCTTCAACATTTCACTTGGATAAAGTCATCTATTTTGGATAAATAATTATATTACCTCTGATGCCATTAGTTAATATTACTAAACATGTTTACACTGGTTGCCTAAATTTAAAAATCCTTCTCTATTTTGTATGCAAGCAGTTTGGCAGATAAATGCAAATTCTGTAGGTAAAGCTGTTTCCATGTAGCCCTGCTGCATGGAGGGAGAAGGAAGCAAGAGTGCCAGTCACATCCTGCATGGTATATGCACTCATTGGCCAACTCAAAGTACACTATGCCTGAGTACACATTTTGTGCTTATTTTTTATGAATCATAGCATATGCTCCTTGGTTGCTTAGAAAATGGACTCCTGTGCTTGCAAGTATACCTTGGACGTTAATTTGAGTCTGATGATCTTTATGGCCTTTTTAAGTTACTCTGTTTAGAAGATTTACAGCCGTTTGCAGTCACCTGATGTTGAAGCAGTGTGGTTTGGCTACAACTAATCGAGAGAGTTTTTACTAGAATTAGGTATTTCATAAGAGTGGGAGAAAGAATGGGGCTTAAATGACTTTGATTTCCAGGCTATTAAGTAGTACTGATTAAAGTCTCACATGGATGTAGGATTCTGTGCATTTAGTTAGCTCTACCAGAGATCCACACCAGACTCTGGGAAAATACCATGCCAGCATACAAATAACATAAGTACTTCAGCTACTGAAGCACTTATGTTAGTGAAGAAATTTCTCAGAGCATCAGATCATATGGCTGTTCAAACCAGAATGTAAGAGGTCCCAGATGTAAGTAAAATGTTAATAGGATTAAATGTTTCAGTATTTTTTCCTCATAATTATAGAATGAATATATTCATTTCTTTAAATGCGGGACCAGTTTTAATAAAATCAGCGCAACATGAGCACATTCCTAATGTTGATTGTATGCATAATGGCTTTGCTGTATGAGATCAATTCTGTAAACAGTTTGGTCCAAGCTTATCTTGCTCTGCTTGAGGCCACTGGCCAATTTTAATTGTAGCTGCCACCAGCATAATCTATGTCTCGTCTAGGAAAACATACTTAAGTGGGCAGTCACATCCCAATGAGGGCTTGTGTCTCTCCACCAAAACTGCAGTGAGCCTAGAGAGATATACTTCTAATTTTCAGTGTCATTTCCATGACTAGGTTGGCATAAGCTAGGCTCTTGAGCATAATTTTACTCATTACGTAAGTAACCACACCAAGATCAATGGTCCAGATGTAACAAGTTACTCATTTTAATGTGTTTACAGAATTGAGCCCAAAATGTATTGCTTCTGCACAAATCCATGCACAGTACAAATGACTTCAATAGTAAAAAACCAGATTCATTTAAAATTGTTCACAAGCAAATCTGCATCTTGATATCAGGGAATAATATCTGTTCGTTGTGTGGGGTATTTGAATTCATTCTTTTCTTTGCTAAATAAATGAATGATAAAACAAAATACTGTTTGACTTCATTTAAAAGCCATTCTTCCAAATAAAGAAGGATTGTGGGATCTGTGGACATTTTCCCTTTTTTCTGTCTACTCTTTTCCACAATGATGAACTCAATGTGTGGCTGAAATAGCCTTTAGCTAGACTGTTCTGTATCACTAAATGAATGCTTTGCATTGTGTTGCCATGCGACAACATTCTCTAACTGGGATGGTACGAAGGGAAATATGCAAACCTTGGAGGTTTGGCAAAATTTCAGCTCCAGCAGAGGCAAGGGTAGGCAGAAGTGAAAACAAAAATGTAGAAGAATGTGACTGGAGGCTTGGCAAACTTGTCAATAAACTCAAAGGAAAGCAGAAGCTTTTTGGGAACTGCCAAGGATGAGGCTGTCCAATCTGTGAGCTCCTGGATAATCAAGCCTACTAGCAGTTCAAGAAAAAGCAGCCTGATTGCAACAGGTATTTGTGCAAAGTTGTGGTTGTTACTCAGAATGGGATGAGAAATTAACTGGTGACACTGACAGCATCAGGTCAACCAGAGGGAGTGGGAATGCTCACAAGCAGGAAGCGTCACCGTACAGGTGGCATTTGGACAACACCAAATACTGTTCTTGTTGGCAAGAGGAGCAGGGCTGTACAGCTGGTGCTGCACTTGTGGCTTTCAGATTTGCTCCAGGCTAACCTCACAAGCTGAATACCCACAGCCAGTTAGAGTGTGTACCCCTCTAGTTTCCCCCATTTACTACAGGAAAAAAAAAAGGTCCATAGAGATGACATGGTCTTAGACTACTTCAGGGTGCAAGTTAAAGCACATTGAGAAGTGTCCTGGGAACTGATAAACCTTTTGTTAACTGTTGGCTTTTTGGATCCAGGATGAATACTTTGTCACATACTTTTTCCCTTGCCTTTTCCACATGTGGAAAATAGATCACAGCTTCTACCTTGCTGAGTACTTATCAATTTGAAGGAGAGATTTTATGCCAGTAGTGAGGTCTGCTAAAATTTTTTACTGTAAAACTGACATCAAGGGCTGTATGAAAACTGCTATAGTGATACCAAGTCTGTCTGTCTGTAATTGGTTTTAAACTGAAGGTACAATTCCTTAACTGAAATGATAATCTGAGCAGAGATGGTAATTTTCAGAAAAAAAATTCAGTGTAACTTTCAGCATTCTTGTAATCCAATCCTAGAGGCTGAGAATACAGAAGGAAGGTGTTATTTGCACTTGGGTTTTGTTATTTTTTTCCAAAAATACTCATCTGCAAACCTCATCCAACAGTAGATCTGAATTTGAAAAAATCATGGAAGGTAATTAACAATAATAAAATAGTTTTGTTCACTACAATATAAGAAAGATATTAAACTACTAAAGTTTTTATTAGCACAGAAGTAGACTTTGACTGAAAGTGAAAGAAATATAAAATTTCAAATAGATAGGAAATTTAAAGTCCAAACTTTAAAAAAAAAATCATGGATGGCAGGAAAGCTGTAGAAGAAACTGCTTTTGTATCCTTGGGCTGAAAAGTGCTTTATTTTGTCATGGCCCTATGAAATAACCTGTACTGTGGAAAAACTGTTTATAATAGTGATGTGTCCAAGATAAAATAATTGATATAGAGCTTGGAGATTTTTAGCGATAGTAAACATTTTGGTTTGGTATCATGACAATGCCATTGTTTATTGCAATAATGGGAGTAAATGATCCCTGTACAAATCTTTATGGGGAATCATTTTTCCTTTCCATTAACTTCTTCATAAACAGCTTAGTTAGCAAAACTTTTCATGAGAGCTGCCAAAGATACTCACATTTAAGAAGAAACAGTGTTGTGCTGGCTCGAGCATAGAAACACAGGTGCAGGGATCTAAGCCAGTTAAAATTGCAGCCTCTTGCCACTGGTGTTGAGCTCAGTTTGGATTTACACCTATTCAAACAGCAAATTATCAAATTTTTCCCAGCTTGTCAGATTTATCAGCCTGTCCATTGACTTATTTAGCTCTCTACAGGTAATGTAACATAATCCTTTACTGATCATCTGGAACACAAAGAAGACGCTCAAAAGATGAGTGGTGACTGTTTTTCCATCTTAATCCCATCACGTATTATCCTCTTCAGTGATGTTTTTGGATATTTTTAATCATTTAATTTGATGAATTATCAAATTAGATTCTAAGGTGGGGAGGATGGGGAGTATATCACTTTTCTGGTCTTCATTACTCAGATTTATATTATTTGACTGTCCTTTATTTTCTTGATTTAGTATCTTTTTTCAAACTTTGGTAGTAAGGATTATTCTGCCTCATTCATGCATTTAATGTCACCATGACCTGAACTTCATCATTTTGTGTTCATCTAACTCTTTTCTCCAAATCAGAAGACTTAAAATGTGTACTCAAATCTCAGTCACACATTTGTGGTCTTCTAAGCCATGCCTTTTGTTTTCCTGGTTTTTGTACTGGTGGAAGCAGCACTAACCTGGAAGGAAACACCGGGTTCTGCAGTGATAAATTTGGAGTCTGTTCAGAGGAAAGGTCAACGTCTTTACCATTTTATATTCCCTTTGAAGCTTCTTTCCTGATATTATTCAAGTGCCATAGTGTACAAGTATATTTCTCTCCCAGTGCTCTTCAAGTCAATGTTTACAGTAAACGCCATGTTTATGGGATTTCTTGATCTCATGAAATGTTGAAATGTCTGGTACCAAAATGGACATCAAACTTGCCATCAACCCATACCACAGAGATAGATAGAAATATTTTCAGATCTCATGATTTGGCCCCAAATACAGATTTCCTAGAAATATTCATAACTTCTCAAGAACATACTTAGTAATTTTTTTGAATCCTTGTAAATTACTTGTCCATGCCCATAATAAACCCACCGTTGCCTATGATTTCCCATGAAAATTCAGTTAGGATTTCTCCTAAAGTACAGATTGAGTGGAAGATACTTTATAGTAGTAAAAATGTTGTTCTTAACATACACCACTCTGCGAAGATCACAGGTTGAAGAGGGAATTCTACTCTTCCCATTATTGGTACTTATGTAAAAAGTGAAATTAAAGGAAAGTTAGCAGCTTGGCTTTCTGGAAGTGGTTTTGTAATATGAACTCCTTACTTAGATTACAGCAATTAACCATAATTAAGAGCCATCATACAAAATAACACCAGAAGTGCCTTCAAGCTTCTTTCCTGGGAGTAAATGGGTGCATCTATATCTGTACTTCTGGTTTTCCTTATCTGTATATAATCCTTTTAAAGGATAGCCTTTTCTTGTTATGGAATAAAATATTTCTTCATTTTTTATTTTTATTTTTTCACACAGGAGCTGAAACTGTCCAAGTTGTAATGGGATTGCTTTGTGCATAGCAATCCTCCTCTCCACCAAAACTGAAAGGCCCACCCACCTGTTACCTGTGTGCTACAACACTAAGTTTGTGAGGTCCTCCAACCCCTATTCCAGTAAAAGTTTCCAGACACTTTTGCAGTTGTCTCCATCCTAATCTGTTTCTAGTCAAAAGTTGGTTTCCAATGATAAATTTTAAATTGAATACCTGTGTACTCTCTGGTATCGGTGACTGATTGCTTCAGACTACACCTGATAAGGCATTTCATTTCCTTAATAAAAATGTGATTACGGAAGGCTAATTTGTGTACCTATGAACAACAATGTTGTTGGAATGTTGGTAGTTTTTCAGATTAATGTAAACATTTTTCTGAGAAAAAACACAATAGGTAAGTGAGCACGATCCTCCATGTTAACAATCAAGTATGACAGGAGAATCTGTGAATCAGATCTCGAAATCTTACCCAGCCTTTATGAATAAAATTCATAAGAGAGTTTGATAAAACAAAACCAGAAAGCAGCAAACCCCTAAATCTTCAGTAAACAAATAGAAATTTTAGGAAAATTCATCCACCATATCTCTTCAGCACATGCACTTAATGTAGAGTTCAAAATCTATTAAAATTTGCACTCCATTTTTAAATGCTCACTAGCATAAAGTAAATAACTGTGCACTCAAAAAGTGTCTTAATATTCAGAGGAGCTGCGCTCCTGCCCGTTTGTAAGAACTCTATGATGACATCAGCTAGTTATCAACCTGGAAAATTTACAGATAATCACATTTAAATATTAGGTGGTTGTTTTGGCTAACACCAGGAGTCTTCCTGAAAGCTTTCTTTTCTGGAAAAGCAGAAAGACTTGTGCTGCTGAGCAGGTCAGGACTTGATTTGTTTCATCTGCACATTTTTTAACACCAGTAACAGGTGGGATTCAAGGCTGTTCTTTTTTACATAACTCGTGTGTGTGTGCATCTGCGGATGAAAAGTCCCTGTTGAAAAGGCAAACTGCTGTACAACTGTCTTATGGCTTTCTGCCTGCTATTTGTAGCCTGGTTTTGAACAAAAAATGTATATTCTTGTGTTTCTGGGCTCATATGCTCTCTCTCCTGTGCACATGTGCAGAAGCACATACATATCAATCACACCAAATGGAGACTGGGACAAGGACTGCTGAAGTCACTGTCAGATCACAGTTTTAGCTTTTTGAGTGTCTAATGATAGTTTTTTCTTCCTGCTGCCTGTGATCATGTTTTTTACTGATGCTTGAGGGCTCACACACCGAGACCTGGTACATAAACACAAAACAGCAAATCAGGTTTCTGTGTGGGAGTTCTTAATGGGAGTTACCTCAATATTTGAGCAATAGTTACTGACAGCATTTGGCTTAAATAATGTATTTTTATATCTGAAGAAAATTGTCTAGAGTCAAAACAAATTCAGTTTAATATCCTCTTGATTTCCTCATTAAATAAAGCAATACTAGGTTGCAGAAGCCAAGTAGTGATCATTTGCAGGGGTACCACTGCCTTGCTAGCAAGGTGGTCTGCCATTCCTGCTCCAAAATACTGTTCTATGAAGTTTCAATGAGGGTCAAAAGGGATGCTAATAAAAACTGGAGCACAATGCACAGAAAGTATACCCACTCACAGGTGGATTCTTTTGCTAAGAACCTCAAGTCTCTGTTAGGCATGGAATGTACATTAAACTAGTGTTTCATGAGGAAGAAAAACATACTGACCAGCAATAACAAAGCACCTCTAGGCCAGGAGTCTTACAAGTTTATGTCTAATGAAACGGGCCCAATGTAGTGAACTCAGAGCTATCATTAAACGGTGGGCAATTACCAGCAGTGAAGCATCATGGTATCCTTCTAATAGCAGAGTCAGAAATGTGTATCAGAAATGGCAACTGCACCTGGAGGTTCTGTTTATTAGAGCCCTGTGTCAAGATAATAAGCTTCAGTCTGCTTTTTCCACATGATAATAAACTCCTGGTTTCTTCTCTGCAACAAATAACATTTCTAAAAGAATGTTAGCCACTTTAACCAGTTAGTAATTTAAATTAACTTCAGCAATAGCCCCCATAACCAGACTATAATGACCTTTTCCTCACCAAAGCCTGGATTACAAAAAAATAAAGACAAATATTATTTCAGAATCTGGCTTCTATCTACAAGTCTTAAAGTTAAAATATTCTTGTTCAGTATTTTTGTCATGCTATCTGTTTCAGCCAAATCAACAAATAAAATAGATGATTGCCAAGAATTTTTATCTTTGTGAAAGCATGTGAAATAGCATTTATCTTCCCTAACTCTGAGCAAGTGTTAAATTTTCAAAGCCTGTTTAAAGAGAATAAATGTAGTTGCAAAATAATTTCAGTCCAAGAAGACTGAAGCAGAGTTTAAAATACTGGTGATAAATATGATTCTAGAGTGAGATTCAAGTCCTAGGGTGAGAATTAAAAACAAACTAAAAAAATGGGGAGGGCTACGAAGGTCAAAAGGAAACATGCCATGTAATAGGCAGTAATACTTGTGGCTTTTTCTTACCAGTGCCAATAGATGAGATGGGTAACTGATCTTTTGCTCTTTTATAGTTGGAAGGGTTGAAGTTAGTTATAAGTCTGAATCTCACCCAGATCCTAAACCTAGCCTACAAATTGTTGTGATGGGTAATTTTTGTTGCAGAGAAGCTGTGGGCAGCTGGCAAATGAAGAAACTCTTCCTCCACAAGAATAGATTAAAGGTGGCACCTTGATTTTGCAACAAACACTGCAGTACTTTGTAGGGCATATTTACAGATGAACGCATGTACAGTCAATGCCTACAGCGCTTCAACTCCTTTAAGCAGCCAGAAGCCTGCCTGTTCTGGCTGGTTAACTGAGGCTTCCAGCTGCTGAGGGCTGCTGAATAAGGTCTGACAGATGGGATGAGCTGGTCCTAGAACTTTCTTTCTGTAATTTGTCTTTGCTGGGCGGTGCTGGTTGCCCACACCAAGGTGCCAGTGAATGTATTCACCCTCTGGTCAGCCCAACCACACCTGATGCTCCCTGTTGGCATGCAGCACCTGGGAACATCATGACATCCCACCTACCAGTTGTCTGAGCATCAGTATCCAGGATGAACTTCAAGTGGTACAATCCCTTTTTAGTGGTGGGGGCATAGTGGCATGGCAAGATTAAGGAGCAGTTTTTCAAGGCACAGGGCAAAATGGCTCACACTGAAAGGAGTGTGAGAATTAAATTTGTAAATTCTCTGAGATGCAAAACTTGTCTTGTGGCAAAGACAGGCATCAAACAATAGCCTCTTAGAGATTTATTCAGAGAAGATAATCCTTTCTTACAGAGACAGTTTTGAGTTAAAAATGTCACCAGGCTACTCGTCTCACCTGTAGCATCCCTAGAAAGGAATGGGGTCTCATTTTTGCCTGCATGGTCTGTTTTCAGAGAAAGATCTGACACAGCTCCAAGCAAACTGAAATCTGGATGAAAGCATGTCACATTTTAAAGCGTTCTCTAATTTTTTGTCATGCTGTAGCTCATCAACAGTTTTGGCAAAACCCACAGATTTTTCAAGCCTTTTTTCCATAACGTAGTGCAGAAACATTCGTTGTCATTATCCACCTCAGCAGTAGGACATATGAGAATACTTGAGCAAATATAATAGTCCATCATCTCCCTTATGGTTTTATAAATTTACCTGTGGAACAGGGATGCAGTGCTAAATTGCACATAATTAGGAAAATTCTAAAGTAAGCTGGACTATGCTGTGATCCTTGAGAAAGGAATAACTATTAACCTGTAGGAATTTGGACACACTGTTTAGTGTGCTTTTATTCCCCTCTCACATTCCATGTGCTATTGCTTAGCAATTTAAATGCAAAGATAAAACAATACCACTGGAATGAAACACATTAACATTACCTAATTGGTAAGTCACTAGAAAAGAATTTTTCTCTGGATGGAGAGTTTTTTTAATAGGCTTCCATAGAAACCTCTATTCACCCCCATGAAATTTTGTGCTTTTTGTGTTAGTCAGGATGGGAAAAAAACCCAACAATATTGAGGTTGTGGACACAGAAACACAGAATTTATAACTAAAGACAAGGAAAGCTATAAAACCAGAACATCATGCAAACAAACAGACCATGCAAACTGTTTGCAGAGTCTTTTGTAACATTTCTTAGACCCATGCTTTCCTACCTGAAGGTAGAGCTTGGTGACTGCAGCTGATTGCACCTAACTGAGAAACCAGATATCCTTGGAAAGCTAAGAGCAATTGCCATTCTCTTTCTCAAATCTGGTGACCACCTGTTGTCTGTGGAGTGTCCCCCACAGAGGGGATAATCAATACCAAATAAGAGAATGAGGAATAAGGAGGAAGTTAATATTTTTATAGGGTATTCGTGGCTTTAATGGGGCAGACACATGTAAAACTGGATAGACACATTTTTCTGTTGTTTTATCTAAGCTGTCCCTTGCAATTGCCCTGTTCCAAGTTGAATGGATGGAACATTTATTCCATAAAGAGTATTGTAACCTTGGAGTTCGTTATAAACTCTACTTGTGTTCCTCTTGAGTCTTCTTTCTTTTTCTTTTTTTTTTTCCATTGTAATAGCAATTACATAACTCACAGATTAATTTGGTTTGTTAGGCAGATAACACTGGATGTTTAAAGATTAAGCTGAGGCATCATTCAGATTTCCAATGGGAAGCCCATTCTGAGATCTCACCAAGGGGTGATGCTGCCACATAAAATGGAGTAGCTAAAAGAATGTAATTTTAACTTCAATTTTAGCTTGATTTAATGGATTTTTTCTAATGTTGTGTCCTTAATTTGCCTCTCTGTAATGTGAGATCCTTGAATAAGGAATTCAGAGGCAAGATTTTTTTTTTTTTCCCAGAAGAATTCTTTATTACAGAGGCAATCAGCATTAAAACCAAAACTGTAAAACACACCAATTTTTTTAGGATATCTGTGGTGGCAAGGTGTCAGTTTGGAATGCATGTGATCTCTAGTGCACGACCCACCAAAAAGATCTACATACAAACATTAATAACAATGTTAGAGGCAGGGCAAAGGACAGACAAAGTTCTGAATTGAGTTTTGTCAACTATATAGAAAAACTGGAAGTTAATATGCTTTTAGTGTAAATGGGGACAAAGGATCACAAATGAAGTTCAGCAGAACAGTGATCTCTGCCCCAGTCAATACAGTTCCCATCAGTGAGTCCTCCTGAGATGTGCAGCCCTTCAGAACGAGTCATTCTACTGCTCCTGTGAAAGCCTGAGGTGCCCATACACCTGTAAATGTAAAGAACAGGCATGGAAATAGTATTAGTGCCCATTATTTTCTTTCCTCTGCCAGGAGCCATCCAACAGACCTGCCTAAGCCCTTGAAGGATGGTGGTGGGTGGATTTTCCAAAGGTGGGTGTGAACTGCTGCTGTAAAATCCCATCTGACAGATTGCAGTCAGTCCACACAGCTGTCAAAGGCAATGGACAGCAGGAGTTACCAGCAGCACTATTTTCTACTGTCAGAAACAGACTGACAAATGAAAGCAACACCTGGATCAACTGAAGATGTCAAGCACAGCCGTTGGAGGAAACCTGATACTGGAAACTTAAGAGAACCAAGGTTTTGTCCTCAGATGCCCTGTCCTTTCTCCCTATACTGAGGAAGTGTCTCTGGTTCTGACAAGCAGGTGGAGTTTCAGACACAGGGCAAGACTGGCTGTGCTGTAAAGCTGGTGGAGGTTGTGTGAGGTAGCTCCTAACAGGGGGCCGATGCTTGGGGGTGGAGAAATAGTTTACCAGCCTATTTCACATACTCTTGTTTACAGAGCTGCCAGATTTCATGCTGAGAATGTGACAGCTTCCCTCCACCTCCCCATAGCCCAGCCTGACCCTCCATTCAGCTGGCTGTTAGCACAGTACCACTGTGCTGTATTTGCTTTAGTCAGCTGCCAAGGACCCCTGTATTGTTGGCCCTGGCTGAGAGCTCCCTCCCTCCTTCATCCCTCAGCCCCCCTCTCACAGCTCCACAACAGAATAAATAACAGCAGTCCTGAGACAGGAAGATGGGGACTGTAAGAAGATGATGAGGGAGAAGGGATCAAGCACAGGAGGGTGGAGAGGAGTGCAGGAGCAGTCAGTGCTCTCAGGGTTGATGCACAGGGGGTGATGACAAATTGCAGCTCCTGGACTGAGAGATGTCTGATCACACATAGTCCTTCAGGCTGGTGAAAGAAGGGTGCCTCTAACACCTAGACTTCATATGGACTAATCTGTACTTTGGATGTGGCTGGTGTGGCTGAGGAATCTCTGTCTGTTCTCAGCTGGGACAGGCTTGGTGTGTGTGTTGTGCTCAGACCTTCTGACAAAAGCAAGAGAGCACTGTAAGGAACAGCCACACTTTAAAGGCTAAAGGTCCAGGTCAGAGTCATGGCTGCATGTGCAGGTTCTCCTCTGAGAGCAGGGAATGGCAGAGATTACCAAACCTCAAACTGCAGAAGTTATGCTGATTATCAGCTGTCCACAACTCAGAAAGAAATTATTCTCTTCTTAAAACTAGAAAAGAGTGAAGACAGCATAGGCTGGCTTTCTTCTTCACCCTTTTTCTCAAGAATGTAATGTGTAATCAGGTTGTGGATAAAAGGCAGGCCAGACTGATTAAGTATATTGCAATGAAGTTGTACCTGCTTGACATTTTCCACATTACTTTTGTATGTGACAGCTTGTGATGGCAAGAACTGGATGAAACGTGTATTCTATTTCCAGCAGCTCCCATATTAATACTTAGATGGACATGCATGTGTCAGGTTAATATGACAATTAATTTTTACTAAAAAAGGTACAAAAGCAGTTCTGGCATAAAAGCTGTAAGGCTTCTCAGTAATGGACTGAGAAGCCTGGACTGCTGAATAGTGGGGTAAGGTGAATACTGGGGTGACATATCCTTCAGAAGAAATTTTTGTCTCAGCCTGCAGCAGTAGCATGAAGTGCCATTTGAAGAAAATGATTGTTTCTACACACCTTTGGTCTCTATCATTCTTGCTTTATTCTGGAAAGAAGCTAATCACAAACCCCCAAAATCAAAATAGAGTCTTCTGCTGTTCTTTCACAAAATTCAGTAGACTTTCATCTGGGAAAAGCTTGAA
The DNA here is from genome assembly GCF_009819885.2 of Catharus ustulatus. Lineage (NCBI taxonomy): Eukaryota > Metazoa > Chordata > Aves > Passeriformes > Turdidae > Catharus > Catharus ustulatus. The sequence goes on from NC_046221.1 coordinate 87,195,855, forward strand.
TAATTGACCTTTGAAATCTCCCTCCTTACCACCCCAAACACAAAGAACCCCTGGAATAATTGTTCTATTTGTATCATAGTGTGAAAGTTAGAAAGTATTTCTTCTCCATTCCAGTCTATCTGATGGAATCTTCTGATTCCCAGCAATGCTGCCCAAAGAAGACAGCAACATGGAAGCAGCCAGGACAAATCCTTTTGCTTGCAAGCCTCTGTATGGACCAGCTGGGTTGTGAGGGAGGTGCTGGAGTTGCAAGAGAATGTTGCTGTCCTGATAGATTAGAAGATGAGACATCAGTGCTGGTTCACAGCTGAAAGAAGCAAGGCCAAGGACAACCAGGGATAGGATCATGAGGCTCAGATGCACAGAAATCCAATGAAGGCCCCCATAGTCATGCTGGAGATGAGAGAGAACATGCTTCATTATAGACAACAAAGCAGGCAAGAGGACAGGGAGGCCAGCCTGCTATCCACATTTTGAGGGTAGATTGAAAAGAGTGAAATATGGGACATTTAGGAGGGAGCCCAGTGACTTGTCAGATATCCTCATTATAGCAGTGTCCAAATCCACAGCAGGGATTTTTGGGCACAGCTGAACTGTAGCCTCACAGGTGAGAAGCCAGAGGAACATGCATCCAAGCAGGTCCATAGAGAAGTTTGTTCCAGACATGCATCAATAAAGAAAGCAATGAAACAGTGCACTGCAGATCCTGGAGCTGTGGCACTGCAATATGTTTTCCCTGGGAGCTGTTGTAGCACAGTAGAGGCAGAACAGTTGCACATTTCTGAAGGAACAGAAAGAAATCAAAATCTTTTTTAAGAAAATATCACTTTTAAGAAATTATTTGACAAAGAAAAATCATGGAAATTGTGAAGTAGAAAAACAATTCTGTATTGACTTAGGCTGATTTTATTTCACTTTCTGTTTTCTCAAACTATTTCAGCTCTGATTACATTTCTGCATTCTTTCCTCATGTAATTGCTCTTCAGCTAGGCAGTGGCATTTGAGACAGCGTAGAAATAGTTCTGTTTCAGCATGACTGGTTGATCTTTTGGGGGCTTGCCCTGTGTTTCCATTTCAAGGGACATGCAGTTTTCAGATTTATGCATTTTACAAGAGGCCACTGTGGTGGGCTGGCAGCTGTCACTTAGACTAGACTGAGTCTTTGAAATCAGTAACAGGCATCGCTCTGGATCTAAATGTGTGGCAGCAGGAGCTGTGATTGCCAGTTTCTGTGGCTGACTCTCAGATGTGGTTGTGAAACCCTGAATACTAATTTATTTCATTATATAGATTCTATCTTCCTTTCCTGAAGGGATATAGAATGAAATTCAAGTATTAGGTGTTATCTGATTTCCTAGGCAAATCTTAATCTCAATTTGCAATGAGTGCTGCTGATGTGCTGTATTAATTGGGAAGAAGACAACCCAGCTCAAAACCAGCATTGTTTCCTGTAAATATTTCAGAAAAGAAGAAAATATAGCTGTAGGGTCTTGACCTTTCTCGTTATGTGTTTGCTACTGAGTGCATGTTACAAACCACCTTTGTGGCAATCCACAGATGAGATGAGGTGGCACATCCACCTCTGCAGAAAAGTAATATTCTTTGAACTTAGATTCCTATCCCAGTGCTAATATATTACCTCTGTGGAAGAGCAACTGTGGAGACTCAGCACTGAAGGAGTGGAGGAGAGTCATGGCAGGATTCACAGTCAGCATTCCTGGAATAATTTTCTGTCATAGCCAATGGCTGACTGTAAAAATGAGTAAACAGTAATGCATTTCTAGTAAGTGTTGGGGACTGACCCTAAGACTATCTGTCACAGCTACTTCTGTTTAGGATAGAACTTAGTGAAAGTTGTTATTCATCATAAAGCAAGGTTTTAAAAAAAAGCAACTTTATGTTTTTGAGAGGTGTTAATGAAATATATGTTCTTTCCTTTCTTCACTCTGATGTCTGTTTATCTTAAAAAAGAAATTTAAAAATAGAGAGAATTAAAAATATGCAAAATAGTAGCACACAGATGACTTATACGGTTTAAGATGATAGCAAGGCACTTTCTGTTCCCACCCCCATTTGGTCCAGGGAAAGCTTCACGGGACTTCTTCTACAAAGTGGGAGTAAATGCACAGGCTGGGTTCTCAGAGGGAATGGTGCAGTGATGCAGTAATGCAGATTTAGTTCTCTGCTATACATGCTTGCATCCTAAATTCTGAGAGGCAGCTAAGCACTGCCGGCTGCTTTTGGATCTCCCACTGTTGTCAAAATCATTCCTTTCAGTAACACTGAGAAATGCTACTTAAATTAATTTAATTCAGCTACACATTTATTATAGATACACATGAGAACAGGAAAGTTTACTGATGACAGGAAACAGGGGAGTGGCTGATACCTCTGAAGGCTGTGCTGCCATCCATCAGAACCCTGGTAGGCTGGAGAGTTGGGCAGAAAGGAACCCAATGAATTTCAACAAGGAGAAATGCAGGGTCCTGCACCTGGGGAAGAATAACCCCAAGCACCAGCACAAGCTGGAGTCTGACCTACTGGAGAGCAGCTCTGTGAAGGACCTGGGGGTCCTGGTGGATGACAAGTTGACCATGAGCTGGCAGTGCCCTTGTGCCCAATGCTGTCCTGGGGTGCACTGAGAAGAGTATGGCCAGCAAGAGGAGGGAGGTGATCCTGTTCCTCTGCTCAGCCCTAGTGAGTCTACATCTGGAATACTGTGTCCAGTTCTGAGCTCCTCAGCACAAGAAAGCAAAGAGTTACTGGAGAGGGTCCAGCAGAGGCCACAAAGATGAGTTGGGGTCTGGAGCATCTGTCCTGAGGACTGAGGGAGCTGGGCCAGTTTAGTCTGGAGAAGAGAAGACTCAGAGGTGATCCCATCAATTCATAAAATGCATCAAAGGCAGGTGTCCAGAGGATGGTGCCATACCCTTCAGTGGTGTCCAGAGACAGGACAAGAAGCAATGGCCATAAGCTAAAACACAAGAACTTCCACCTCAACATGAGGAACAACTTCCTTGCATTGAGGGTGGCAGAGCACTAGAAAAGGCTATCCAAGGACATCATGGAATCTCCTTCTCTGGAAACATTCAAAACCCATCTGGACCACTTTCTATATATTCTGCTCTGGGTGACCCTGCCTTGGCAGGGGAGTTGAGACTAGACGAGATCCCTTCTAACCCTAACAATTCTGTGATTATGTGTTTTTCTAATGCCATAACACATAGAGTATACTTTGAAATACCATATTGCACATAGAATTTTATATTTTCTCATATATAATTGCACATTATGTATTTATCTGTGATGGAACATAATACAACTTCTTAACCTACAAATATAAAAGTTACAGTAATTTCACGACTATAAGGAGCACCGGATTATAAGGCGCACTTCAGGTGTCGGCAAATTTCTGAACTTTTGCCCATATATAAGGTGCACCAGACTATAAGCCGCACTTTTTTTTTGCAACGAGGATCTGTTGCTAGCTCCCCCCGTGTGGCTGCTGGCCACGGGCCTGCCTGCACCCGGGAGCCGCGGCTCCGCGGCCCCACCTCCACCGAGCAGCCACGGCACCGCGGCCCCGCCTGCACCCACCGGCCGAGGCCCTGCTGGCTCCCCCTGCGGCTCATGGCTCACACTTCCAGGTTTGCAAATTTCCAAACTTTGTTCATATATAAGGCGCACCGGACCATAAGGCGCACTTCTGGGTTTGGGCCAAAATTTTAGTCCAAATTTATAGTCGTGAAATTACTGTACATAGAAAACAATAATTTATTTTATAAATCACAGTTGTGTTTTAGTGTTCCTGTATCAACATGCCCTTTTCCGACACATTTGCCACATTATTTCAGTCATGGGGTCAACAGATACTGAAATGGCATTATCTACTCAGACCCACTTTATGGAAAGGTATAAGGAGTGCTGTATGGAAAGAGCTGGGAAAACACACAGTGGGCTAGGTGCCTGTCTTGGGTCAGTTAAAGGTATGGTTGCTCTGATTGCAACGACTGAAAGAAGGGGTATAGTATAGGTTTATAAATGTAACAGCAACCAGACAATCAAACTTCAGCCACTTTCTTCATGCTAGATATCTTAGTTAATACATCACCCACATTTAGCATCACTCCTTCCAAATGCTTTCAAAATATTTGGGTGAGATCAAATAATTCATAACACTGCTGCCTGCCTTATATCTAGCCTAAGCCCACAAGAAACCACTGCACTGCTGGCTTTCTGCAGCAAGTGGTCTCTGCAGCCACTTTGTGTTGGTAGCCCACTGACAGCCCCTGCTGCCCTCTGCCCATCCCACTCCTGCTGTGCTGTCTCAGGTACCAAGCTTCAGCCAGTCAGGAACATCAGGTAATGCCGCTTATCCTCCTTGATGCACTGCATGCACCAGCATGAGCTTGCCTCACTCCTGCTGGCCCAACCCTGCTTCTCCAACATCATCCTGCAAAAGGGTTCCTCATCCTTGTCAAAGCAACTAAGACCCTTCTTCAGCAAAGTTGAGCAGGCAGATGTCTTGTCAAAGTGTCACACCAAACTCTTAGCTGGGAACAAAAGGGAAGGGCACTGTGGGAGCCTATGGAAGGAGAGGAGTAGGTAGACATGCTGCCTGGTGGGACCAGACAATTTGCTGCCCGGCACAGCTCCAGGAAGCAGCCTTTGGGAGCCCACTGTCAGCTTGCTGATAGCCATGAACAATCACAGAGTTCCCTGCCAGCCCTTCCTGACTGCAATCAACTGTCTGCCTCTCTCAGGGGTGGAAAAAATACATGAAAGCTTATGCAAAACTTTTTTAGGAGATCTTTTCCTTGAAATTAAACTGCTAGATTATCTTGACTTCAAATATTGATGATTTGAAATGAAAAGGACTAGTTGGGACATCGTTGCTGCCTTTCAGCAGACAGTCATCCTTGTTCCCACCAGGTAGCACAGCTTTTGTCCCTCTCATTAAGGAAAGCTAAAAATCACTGCCTATTTGATCATATCCTTGTCATAAAAACAAATAAAATCAATTAAAGCTCATGCTACTGCATGCTGCTCTTTCATTTTTAATGATAGATTCATTTGGTACCTGCTCCTTTTAGCTCACCAGGAGAACTACATGCTCTCTTTTATTGCTGTCTCAGTGTGTTTCATTCTGTGCGCTATCCCTGTTTGATCATGGAAGACGGAAAAATCCTCCAACAATTTTTTTGTGGAATGTGGTCTGAGCTAAGTTGCTAAGCCCTTCCCTGGTGCGATGCTCCACGTTACTGTTCACTGTAGACCTAAAGAGAAAAAGACGACACAAGTGTATTTTGGATGAAGACTATAGGCAACTTGTGTTAATAAACAACATTTCTTCAGGGGTGAAGAACTGAGGTTTTGAGGCTGACATCAACATCCACTGCACAATGAATGTGCCTGGAATTCCCGAAGCAGGGTAAAAATAACTTCAACTGTAATTGATTTCCCCCAAACAATGTTTTGTGTAAGTCTCCATCCAGTTTTTACTTCTTGTTTTTTCTAGAATGTTGAGTGCAGAAATTGGAAAATACTTGCCAAAAACCCCCTGAGTATATATTTGTCTGTCATAAAATGTGACATGGTTGGATATGAGTTCAAGGAGAATTTCAAATAAGTTTCTAACATCAAGGTCTGCCCAAGCTTGCTATATAAATAAAGGCTGGTTGGGACTTCTTAAGAGAAAACATGAACCTGGGTCATGTTTAAGCACAGATTATGCAATGACAACAGCCCTCCCTGGAAATATACAGCCAACTAGGGATAAAGTGGGCTCAGACAAAACTTACTAGCTTGAAATCAGATTAATTTTAGGGTTTATTCAGTAGAGAAATGAGAGAATAGTTATCATGGCTGCTGAAAAATAAAAAAAAAAGAAAAAACTAAAAGGAGTTTTCAGTGAAATTTCAGCTACTTCTTTGCCAGCACTCAGCTCTCTGTAGTATCTTTTCCCCCCAAACAAAACCAAACAAAAACCCAAAATTAAAACACCCCTCCAAAAAAAACCAAACCAAACCAAACCAAAACAAAACAAAAAAACCTCCAGATATCAAAGCCTCAATATGTCAACAAGTTTTTATATTGGAAAAAATTGTCTGGCAAAGTTGACTAAGTGTTTATTGAAGTTTTGCATCTGATGCTTTGTGCCCACATTCTCCTCTGTTGATGTAGTTGCACACCTTTATACCAATCCTGTATCCAGGAATACAGCACTGTCTTCCCTCTTCCCAATGTATCATGGTGTTACTGCTAATGGAGACAGACTTGAGGCAGTTAAACTCCAATTCCCAAGAAATATTTCACAACAGTTCTGAGAAGACTTTTTTTTTTTTTTAAGTACAGTAATTTCACGGCCATAAGGCGCACCGGACTATAAGGCGCACCCCCCGGGAGTCGGCAAAATTCGCAACTTTGTAGATCATATAAGGCGCACCAGACTATAGGGTGCACTTTTTTTTTGCCGCGAAGACCCATACCACGCGCAACAAAGTAACGAATTAGTAACAGAAACCCGCGATCGTGGAGTTTACTGGCAGGTGCAAAATTTGGAAACATTTTTCACAGATCGGCATAGGCTTTCAAAGGCAACCCCAGGCATCCTCCCCGTGCAGTGGGCCCTGGCGCTCCTGCCCGCCCCTGGTGCCGGCAGGCACGGCTCGGTGCAACCGCGGGGCTGCCTCCCCCTTGCGGCTCCGTGCTGCCGCGGTGCTGTTCCCCCTCGTGGTTCTGCAGAGCTGCCCTGCCACCTGTCCCTTGCTCGGCTCAGCGGTGCCACCACTTCTCGCCCCTTTTCTGCTTTCCTGCGGCTGGCGGCACTTCGGTCCCCCTGTGGCCAGTGGCACCCAGCGGCGCTTCGCTCCCCCCGTGGCCTGCGGTGCCCGGCGGCTCTTTGTTCCCCCCATGGCCAGAAGCTCCTTGTTCCCCCCGCGCCGGGGCCAGCGCTGGCTCCCTCACTCCCCGCGCAGCTTCTGCCAGCCGTGGCCGCCCGCTCCCACCCCCGCTTGTGACTCAGTGCTCCTGCAGCACTGCCCCCACTTTGCGGCTCGCACTTCCGGGGTGGCAAATGTTGCAACTTTGTGTGTCATATAAGGCACACCGGACTATAACGCACATTTCCGGGTTCGGGGGGAAAATTTCGTCAAAAGGGTGCGCCTTAGTCGTGAAATCACAGCATTCAAGTATTTACATTTTGTGACTAAAGAAATATTTAATCTCTTGCTGAAAAGTGGGCTGCTAGACAGCAAACCCCAACTTTCCGCTAAAAGTAGTTCTGGAGGAAAACTTCAAATATGCTGCCAGCCAGAACTAGACAAAATGGGGGGAAAAGGACAGCTAAGAGCTGTAATCTGATACACAGCATGTCATAGAGTGTAATAATATGAAGTTTGCCATTTAAATCCATTCAGGACTTGTTGCAGGCTGAAATCCACTCACTGTAGGCTGCTAGCATAAACTGCAGTTGTTTTTGCCAAATACCATGTCATAGTTTTTTGTGTTTTGGCCTAATTTTAAGTGTATCTGTACCTAGAAATGTTGGCATTTGTTTCTATGCTCTCTGTTGTTGAAGATGAGCAATATTTAATTTTAAGCTCCAAGGACAGTTCCGTGTCAACAGATAAATTCCCAAACCCCCATATCTATTTGAAGCAGAATTCTTAGTGTGGCAGTGCTTAGGGAAATTGGCAGGAAATGTGACATGCTCTGTACTTTTGAAAACAAGTTTTATTTAGATAATTTAAAATGGTTTGAGCTGCCAATACAAAATTCCTATCTTTTTAAACATGATGTTTGGTTTGTAAAAGACTGTTTTGTACTTGGTTTATTCTTTCTCTATAATATATTCATCCAAATAATTTAATTTTCTTCTTCAAGATTATTTTTATTGATGCAAACACTGTTTTGAAAAACATTTGCAACTATTAATACAGGCTAAATAATAATGGCGACATCATCAGCAACAAAACCCTCTTGTATCTGTAATTTTACCTGTAAATCAGAGAGGTTTGATCAAATTTCCTTGTGGATGCCAAACTAAATTTATGGATTGAAAACTTGTGTATTAGTTAGTGGTTTTAATTAATTATAAATGTTTGTAAATTTTAAAAATTGAATTGCATAGCTGGTTTTCTCAGAGTAGGACATGAGCTTGACTAGACAGGTTCATTTCTCTCCTGGCAGAACCAGAGTATACATTGTTTTTACTTAGTTTTGATACTGTCTATCAAAATAGAACTACATGAAAATGTTCAGAATATTAATTTTACATTGAAATAAATTACAAAAGACTATGAAAACATTAACTTCTTGAGTTCCCTTTCAAAAAATAATTACATATTCCCCTGCTTCACCCCTTTCTGAGCATCCGTAACAATTTTTCCAGGAGTGTGTTGAGAGCAGTAATAGCTTTTACAAGATTCAGAAATGTTGCTAATAAAAGCCAGATCATGTCCTACCCATAAAATTTAAATTTCACATTTTGATGCAACATGAGTTTGTATCTCTTCTGGTGCAACCTGTAATCTTTTTTACTTAATGGATTATGTGTTATTAAAGGGAGAAAGGAAGAAAGTAAGGTAGATGAATGCTCAGAACTTGCTATCAGAAAGGTGTTTTTCTTGGTGCAGCACCTTGCAGACCAGCTGTTTGCTTTCCTTCCCCACTGTGAGGAAGATAAAATCACTTGCTGGCCTGGATCTCACGTGGATACTGGAGTTCAGGACAGCAAGCTGGGCTTAAGTGGCAGCAGCCAGTGTTGGGAGAGCTGGTCCCCAGACACAGCCAAATGCTCTACATTCCTTCCCACTGCTGCCAGCAAGGGCGTCACATTGCTGTCCTGGCTGTTTTGGCTGCCCACTGTCAGGTGGTTCCACTGCTGCAGCTCTGCAGCAAGCACAGAGATGATGTTAAAGACAGACATCACGCTCTTATGTGCAGAGCACTTGCAAGCAGATCCCTTTGCTTCACACTTTCCAGCAGAGTCCCACACAAACTGTCCTTTCCTACTCCCTTTTTGTTCAAGAGCCCACATGGGAAGCTGCTGCCAGACATCAGTGTGACTGCTCTTCCTGCCACACATGCACAGCTGGCAGGGCCAGGCCCTGGCGTGCTGCTGCAAACTACAGGCAATTCCCTCCTTAGGACAGGCTTCCTGTTTTGAAAGGAATATTTCTCTACCATAATAAAATCATGTAAGGCTTATACCCAGCCATTCAGCCATTAGTACCTTCTTGTTCTTTTTTGTTTGCCATCGTATGTCATAAAAGCAATTCGCTTCCTTTTTTTCCGGTTTCCTCTTCTGAAAAATCTTTGGGTAGACAGAAGCAAAAAAATCTTTCGGGTCTCCATTAACCTGTTTACAATTAATGTCTTATGCTTAAATAATAGATCAATTCCACCATCTTTTACAGAAGTCAAAAGGCACAGCATTTTTTACTTTCAATCACAGACTAATTACTGGGCAAAGACACAAATGGGGAATGACTAGGCTTTGCTTCTGTGGATAATGAGGGCAGGGCAGTTCTCTGAGGGGAGATGCAGATTATGAAGAAAAGTAGTTCTTCTAAAAGCAAAAATGTTTCCACATAGAAAATATTTGAAAGCCACATCAATTTTGCCCACTTACTCTTTCATTTTTTTTTGCCCAGTAGTTTACAACTATCTGAGATTACTCCTCATGCACTGGGCAACAAAGTTGATCTGGTTATGGCAGGAAATAAAGTGAGAACAAAAGGGAAGCATCAGCTTTTGATCTCTCTTGCACTCAAAAAAATTTAATCTTTCTCCAAGCAACATGACAAGTTTCTACAGCTTCTGTGAACCCTTGCACACCTGATGGGAACCTGCCGATACTTTGCTCTTGAAAAAGTGCAGCACTTACAAAGCAATGTGGCAGAAGGTATACTGTAAATTTCTGCCTTTTTAAGGCAACTGGACATGTCATTCAGTCTGACTGTGAAAATTTATTCCTTTCTCTACTCCCCTGGATAAAAATAAATTGTTGACAGAGAGAGGGGTGGGATGTGGAAGGGGAAATTGGAGTAGAAGAAAGGAAAGGCAAAGCTTGAGTACAAAGGCTTTAATTAAGAAACACATCCAGGCTTTTTTGACTGTGTAAGCTTCTGGAAAACATATAGGAAAACAACAATGTATTTTAAGACTGAAGGAGGTCTAAAGAGGAGTTTTACCTAATTGAAAGAGTTTTCAGCTTCTCTGAGAGGATGAATTATGAAGAAATCAATGAACAGTACAGAAAGTGAAGCAGCTTTGGCCAGTGTGACATTGACAGCATACCTTAATAAAAGTAGAAATTAATTCCCTTTTTATTTGTCAAAATTAGGCACTGCATCTCCATAAAACTACTCTAATATTTCAGCGGTCTGAGACTTCACTTGCTGAATGTGCCTCTGTGTATGAAGAACTACAGCTGAGCAATTCTAGGAAGTTTTTCTTTGCCAGGCAAATTTGTAGGCAGGTGGTAGTGATTGGCCTGGAAATTATATTCTCCTTATTTCTCAGTGTTTCAATATGAACAAAAATAGTTATCTTTTCTTCATGCTGGTCTCCAACTATCCTTTTCACAGCCACACAAGTAATAATATCCTTTTGATACAATAGTATTGTAAAAATATTGGATAAAGTAGCTAAAAACAGAATCAGCATGTGTTACAAAAAGCTTTGAGGAAAAAAAGTAATAGTTTAAAAAGCCCAAATTCTTGTATTTCTGGAAAGACAAGCACAGTTTAAGACAAAAGAAAAGCAAATGACATCTTACTTTACAGTTTTCTTGAGATTTAATATTGACATATTCCCATGGTGTAAATGGTTTAAGAAGATAATCCTGAACATGTTACTTTTTCCTCTATCTCTGTCTCTGTCTCCTCCCTTTCTTTGTCCCTCTCCTATCTCCCATCTCCAATAATATACCTTTTTCCTGCCTAGATCAAATCCTAAATTCCCTGTTTGTGTATCTAACTTTTTTCTCTTTTCATAAATTCTCCTCCCACTTACTGAAATTTTGTCTACTCTTTTCAACCAATTTCCTCCTCCTAAGGTGGATTTCAACTAAAATACAAGTCTAACATGACAAGAAAAAAAATGCACTGTACCCTAAAAGATTCTGTAAGCATCTAAAGTTATGTTTGAAAGAGTTTGGCTGCAGTTGTTCATGTACCATACACCTTTGAACTCGTTTAGCTGCTCAGGATAATCTCTAGCCTTGTCACTTTAATCCTTGTTATTCTTTCTCCCCCTCAGAACCTTTCAGTGCCTTTTGCATGTTATTACACACTGTTTTCTCCCTTTGGAATGCTTTTAATTAAATGGGCCATCATAAGATTTCCTCCTTGAAGCTGATGCCAGGAGGCATGAGTGGGCAGTACTAGGGAGGATGAAACACGTGGCATGTACCAGTAAGAGATGGTATAATCAGATTATTGCTTCATTTTGTCGTCAGATTTCTGCCCAATGTAGAGTGTTACACTAAATACAGAGAGATTTGTGTGAGACAGCCATGCATGTGGTGGGAGAAGATGATGATTTTTACAGGCATCTTTGAATCCTTTAAAATGTGTTTAAGATATATGCAATTGAAATTGCATCAATGTGTGTCATGTTCATGGCATTTGTATTCCCAGAAAAACTACCCAAGAGTTTATTTAGGAATTACTTTAGGGAAAATGAAGAATTTTGCTCCTGATTAGATAATTAGTGCGACCCAGTTACAAAAATTACATTGTATTCAGAGAAAAAAATGCATATATACATATAAATATAAAATTTTAAAAATTATATTCCTTTGGGAATTCTCATTTCAGATACCTCTGAAGAAATTAATTCTACATGTGAATGAATACTTTTCTTTAAAGAAATCCTGATGATTCTGTCTGTGTATCATGCTCTTTTTAAAGTTTTATCCTTCTGTTTAAAATGAAGTTGGCCAAACAATTGCATAAACTGGAGCAATGCTCAGTGCTTTTTTTTTTCCAGTATGGGAGCTAATGTCACTAGCAACTATGTATTTTTATTTGCAACTGCGTAAACATAATTCTTTTGTGTGTTTGGACAACCTGGAGAAATAACATGTATTCTTACAGGTTTTCTGCTGTTCAGCAGTTTGTTAACAAATTCCATCATCAGTGCGCAAGGAATAAATGGAAATGGAAGAGATTGCTCTCAAGTTTATGCCCTAGAGTAGTGTTCTTGCACCCTTCAATCAATAATGGCAGAATATATCCTTAAAATTGTCTGCCATATTTTACTCTACCTTTTTTTTTTTCAGTCTGTTTCCTTGATAGATTTGTCATTTTTCACCCTCATTTGGTTAACTGGATGTCCAAGAGCCAAGGCTGTGCTTATATTTTGTATTACACTATCTACTTCATTTGTCGTTTTCCTTTCACATTTCATGTACACAGCTGTGTTGTGACTTCACAGTGAAGAAAACAATTTTGGTAGGCTTTGCATAGATTTTTTTACTATAAATACCTTTGCTATTTTTGTCTTCATTATGTGAGATTGCTCAGAAAAAAAGGTAATGCAAATATTCATTTATGCATTTATTTATTTATATTTTAATGGAAATATTATCTTTCATCCCTTCTCAAAATAGCATTTATTTTGAACATATAAACAACTTTTGGAGAAGATGTGAAAATTGCAAGTTTAATTGTTTAATTGCAAGTAACTTAAAACACCTTTAAAAATTTATTAACTGTGTCAGTATTTTTTTTGTCCTGCGTCAATGTGATAGAATAGCAAAGACATTTAAAATAATCATTAGCATTAATACATACTGCAAGTTTAAGGATAAGATAAATTTATATAGGAATACCTGGGGTGCTACAGTGTTAAACAGGCAATAGATGTTCAAGTTTTCTTATTTGTGGGCTCCATAAAAATATTTTCACAACATGCTATTTCCACAAATGCTTCCTGGTGAAGCATTTAGGTTTATTTGTGACTTGACATATTTCAGGCTACTAGCAACAGATTGGTGGGGCTTGTGCTGAGAAGTATGTTTAGTTATTGTTCACAGAGTATACTTATAAGAAAGGCCACAAACTCCAGTGGTTCACAGATCACAATTTTGAGAACCAGATACTTGGCTATAGGCTTGGCCAGAGCAAAACTCAGGTGTATTTTAAACAGGCTATTTGTGCCATCATCATTTAGGCACTCAGTTCCCCCTAATTTGTGATGAAGCTCTCTCAGCAGCAATACCACAGTCAGATGATGAGGGTTGGCACATGCACCAGAAGTTCTGGAAAATCACTTCCTCCAGCAATCCCAAATATTTAAAGACTACATTTGAATATTTCCCACTCCTTCCACAGGTCTCCAAGCCAGGAACTTGAACCAAAGAGCAGGACTTGGCTGCCTGCTTTGTGCTGCTCTGACAAGGTTTGCAGATGACTTCTGCGCCTGTCCCCATGCTGGTAAGGAGAAGCCAGGGTGCAAGGCCATCCCGTGTGGAACAGGTGTGCAGGCAGGAAGGGAGGGAGAGAAGAGGAAGCAGCTGCTGCAGGGTGCTGAAGGCCTCTTCCAGGACTCAGCTTTCTGCTCCCTCCCAGTTCTGCCAAAGTCATCACATTCTTGCAGGCTCTGCAGTGCACTGCTACTGCGGAAAATCCAGCCTTGGGTCTTTGAACCGACAGCATAATTTAAACTAGATGTGGTGATCTTATCATCCTTCTTTCATTGTCAGACTCAGGAATACACTTGATTAGTGTTTGGATTTATTTTTTCAGTATTAAGGAATAACATATGTTAATTTTTTTTCCTCTGATAAAGAAATGCAAATAAAAAACAGACAGATAAAATGAAGTAAGTATTTTTGTAGGCATGAAGAAGTATCTGAGTGTTAAAAATTTCTTAAAAATCAGCACTTTAAATCCAGAGAAGTCTGAATTTAGGTTTTGCTACAAGCAAATCTTCTTATGTTAAGATGAATAGTATACACACAACCTTTCTTCTGGCTTATACTGCCATCACAAGTGGGGACTGCTGGGGGAGGAAGAATACAAATGCCAATCTTGATACTCTAAAAGTCTAATTTAATATCATGAGCAATGCCTTAATCGCAGTTATACATGGATCATAACCCATAAAATTATTATGGGGTGAGTGCATCACTGCTCCAAACTGCTGTCAAAGAGTGATTACAGAATTCTGTCAAACTAGAGGGCATACCAAGGAGGGGCCCCCAAGTCTCTCTTCTTGATTTAGTAATAGGCAATATCACCATTAAAAGTTAGGATGATGGACAATAATCTTCTTCAAAAATCTGCACCAAAGAGGGCACCAAAGGGGAAAACAACTGCAAATGCTTTTTCAAAAGTGTCCAATTCAAAGTGATCTTGATAACTTGGAGAAATGGCCCCAAACCACCGAGGTGATATTCTGTAAAGCTGAGTACAAAGTACTGCATTTAAAAGGAATGTCAGAAGTTAAAAATAGAGGCAAAACTGGTCAGGTTGCAGGAAGTGTGGAAGGGATAAGGGTTGTTTATCGTGGACTAGATGCTAAACACAAATTGAATAACACAATGTGTATGCAGAAATTGGAAACTCATTTTATATTCTCAGCATTAGCGATTTCTCAGATGGAATACTGACATCCAACTGCTCAGAGGAAAGCCAGACAAATTCACAGAGAATAATGTTTCTAAGAAAAGACAAAGAAAAAAAACCTTTTAAAAAGTTGATCAATTATCTGATTTATATTTGTTTTAAATCATCAAGAATAAAGCATGACCTATATGGAAACTTGAAGTAAACAGTTTTATTAAGTGTTAGAAAAAGGAAAAAAATTGTGACTGGGAGCATGTATCGCAATATTTAGTAAATAAAAGACTCTTATGAAGAAGGTAGCTCAGATGTATCTTGTGTCCATACAGAGTAAAACAAGAACTGGTAGGGCTTAACCTTGGAAAAGCTGAAGACCAGCTTGCAGAAAAATAATTTAGGCTATCTCACTGGTTAGCAAAAAACATTGAGAGATCTGTGTCTGAGGGGTCATAAAAGGAAACTGGAGATGCATAGGAAGGACCTGCAAAATATCCTTGAACCTGTCTCAGAGCAGAAGAATACTCTGGATGATACCTTAATGTCCCAGAGTTCTGGGGATGTCCTGTGCAGGGTTCCCCCCACTAATGACCCCATAAAGATTTTAACTTAAAAGTCTCTGAGCCTGAGTGTACCTCAGAGAAATCACAGGTTCTGCATATCTATTTCACATTTGTAGCTTGAATACCATTCCATCAAATTGTTGATGCTCCCTTCTAGTTCCTATAAATGTTTCTTCTCAGTATGTGAGAATTAGTCACAGAGATTAATTTTTCTTCTTGACAGTTTGCCTGAGGTTTTGGTAGAGGAGATGTATGTAGGCAGGAACCACCTGGCCAAATCAAAGGGTAAATGCAGGTCCCAGCTCCTTTCCCTAATGTGTCCTTGCACTCACCTGTAGCAATGCTTTGGCAGAGATCTGCATTCAAAGAATGTGATCTTTGGGGAAATTCGTGCTTGCACATGGATACAACATTTTTCATGATTAGTGGACTGATTACACCTAAATACTGTTACACAAAGCTATGGGGCCCAACTATTTTTTCAAGGAAATGGGTCACTAAATGTTTGTGTGTAAAATATCAAAATAAAAACTTTATTCTTTCAGAGAACAGTATCATTGCAGCTGATCACAAACCACTGGTGGTTCATGTCTATGGTAATCAATGCTACAGGTAATTTCCTGCTACTCTCAAAGTTTGAATTACTTAAGCACAACAAAATTTAAAAAGTACTTTCGGAGCAATTTGATGATGAAAAAAATCCATTATTGAAAAAGTTTGCCCATGTGCAACTGTGTATCACCAGCTGTTTGCTTTGATTTGTATTCAAAGGACCTGCAGCCCTGCTGTTTAAATTACTCATGGTATTGGCTAAATGGATGGAGTGGGACATGTTATTTGCATATTGATTTGTTTTGTGTGGAAATAATTTAGATGAGTTTTTACCTTATTAGATTGTGCATTGTCATAGTGTGTATCTCAGAGTGGGGAGAAGTTTTGAAAAATGGAAATGCTAACACATATAAATATTATTTAATTGAAAGAGCATTTAATATTTAATTAATAAAATCTCATTAATTTAGGGACTGGAAATTAGAAAACCACTATATTTAGGAACTTGTAGGTATCAGGTGTGAGCCTGTATCCTCAGTGTGCAGTCATACAGGAGCTACCCTCAACGGTTTTGCAGGCTGTGTGCTTAGTTCTCATCCAGCATGCTCTGTATTCCTGCTCATGAAAATTTTAAACTTTTGGTTAAAGAAGTAACCGCCACACAGGGTCTTACATAAATGACTCCAGAAGTCTGTGAAAGGCAGCATATTGGTAGTTATACCTGGGGATCCAATTTGACTAATGAGTTATTCTCCTGATTTCTTCTATGTGAATAAAAGAATTAGCAGCAGTTTAATCTTGAAAGGAATTCATTATCTTATGTGTATAAATATATATCACACTTTTGGCATTCCAGAGCTAGATGATTAGTGACTGTTTAGCTTTAAATGTCTTTCCACATAAAGCCAATGGGTGCTTGCTTCAATGAGCATTGACTCAAGGCTTCTGGAGATTTAAGGACCATACCCACAGCTGTTTGTGTCCTTAGTCACAGTTGTCAAGGGGACCATCTAATGGTGTCATGTCCAAGGCACAGCCATTCTGGCTAATTAGCTATTAGTCTGGCGGAAATCCCTCCTCAATGAACTTTCAGTACAGCTTGTCTTACTTTCAAGAAGCAAGTCTGACACAATTTCACCAGCAGTGACCATTTCCTTGTTTGCAGGGCATTGTAAGAGCCTTGTTTCTTGTTTTATAATGCTTCTGTCAGACATCAAAGGGTAGCTGACCAATTGCATTTAACTGTTTTACGGACGTACATCTCAGAAAAAAATTAGAGGATGGAAACTCAAGTCACACATTGTAGAAAAAAGAAGTGTTTATTTATACTAAATAGATCATTTCTCTAGACTTCCTAATTATTTTGTTGTTCATGTGAAGCCTCAGCCTTTATTAGTAGAACCTCTGCATTTCTGTTGTTCTGTTTTTTAACATGTTAACTAATCGTGTAACTGCTGCAGAGTTCAGAAATACATATTTTCTGTAATTTGAAGAGTGATTCTGAACATCAACAAACTGCAAAGCTCAGAAATCTGCCAGATGGTCCAAGCAGAAGAAACACATTACTCCTGCCCTTTTCACAATTACGATTGAAACAGTGGGATTTGGAATGGATCTGAAATGACTTCTTGGGTTCCAAATCTTACAACGAAAAAGAATAGATTCATTATTAATAAATCAGTATTGCTGTTGTACTCCATAGCAACATACACGTTTACCACTGATGTTTTTTTGAGAGAGAACAATAAAGCTTGAAATTATATATTACAAACTGGTCTTCTCAAAATCCCAGGACCCATGCCTTTAACCTGTTAGAAATCCATTTCAGACCCTCACATTCTTCCCTTCCAGAAATTTATCGAAGTGTGCTTATGCCTCTTGAGGAGCACTCTGGTACTCACTCCTGATGACAGGAGAAGGGTATGTAGTGGGTTGACACTGGTCAGCACCCACCAAAGTGTCTCTGTCAGTCCTCTCCACAACTGGACAGGGAGAGAAAATATGGAGGTTCCTGGGTTGAGATAAGGACCGGTCACTCACCAAATACCATCACAGGAAAAACAGACTCAAATTTGAGATATTAACTGATTTCATTACCAACAAAATCAGAGCAGGATAATGAGAAGAAAATAAATCTTATCTCACTCCTCCATCCTACCTGGGCTTTACCTTCTTCCCTGCAGTGGAGCAGGGAGATATGGAATGGGATTTATAGTCAGTTCCTCAAATTCTGTTCTACCACTTCTCAGGGAGTGGAGTCCTTTCCCTGCTCCAGCATAGGGTCCCTCCCATGGGAGACAGTCTGCCATGAACTTCTCCAATGGCCGTCCATTCCGTGGGCAAAAGTTCTCCACTAATTGCTGTCATGTGGATCACTTTTCCATGGGGTCAGTACTTCAAGGATAGGCTGCTGCAGCATGGGTCCCCCACGGGGTCACAAATCCTAGCAGGAAATCTGCTCCAGTGTGGGCTCCTCTCTCCATGGATCTGCAGGTCCCTGCCAGGACTCTGCTCCAGTGCAGGCCTCCCATGGGGTCACAGCCTCCTCTTAGGCATCCACCTGTTCCAGCATGGGGATCCTCCGTGGGCTGTGGGTGTTTGTATCCCTGTGATCCTCCATGGGCTGTAGGGCCACAGCTGCTTCACCATGGTCTGCACCATGGGCTGCAGGGGAACCTCATCTCCAATGCCTGCAGCAGCTCCTTCCCCTCCTTCTGTGCTGACCTTGGTGTCTGCAGTTGTTCTTCTCAGATACTCTCACTCTTCTCTTCTCTGGCCACAATTACATCTGCACTTTTTCCTTCTTAAATCTGTTATCACAGAGGTGCTGCCACATTGCTGCTGGGCTCAGCCATGGCCAGTGACACATTCATCTTGGAGCCACATGACATTGGGTCAGTTAGACGTAGAGGAAGATTCCAGCAACTTCTCACAGAAATTACCCCTGTATCCCCCTCCTACCAAACTGTGGCCATGCAAATGCAATATAGGGATAAGCAGCTGGTTTCTCTTCCCAAAGGTTTCAGTGTTGGCGTTCTTTTTATGTGAAGGCACATGCAGAGGCTGATTTGGAAAATGTTCATGAATGGCATAAAGAATTTTGGTGTCTGCTCTACCAGTCTTTGAAATCAATGGGAGCTTTGTCCAGTGATTCCAAACAGTTTTAAATTACAGCTCTAAGTTAGTCTAGTAATGGAAGTTATCTGCATTTTTTAATGTACAGGGATTTCTGCCAGTTCATCAGATGAGTTCTGGAGATATGGTCCAGTTATTAATGATTCTCACCTGCTTTTGAAACGCTGTTTGGGAATTTATATAATATCACCTTAGAATAAAGAAAAGAAATTTACAGTGGCCTGAAGTACAGAAATGGCTAATATAAAGAAGTAGTTTTTTCTCTCTTTACCTTGAAAAGGCATTTCAGAATGTATTTTTAGTTTCAAATTAAAATATCCTGTACTAGAAAGCAACCTGAGATAGTGGCCTGAAGCCATCAGAAAAATACTGAAATTTAATTGCATCTTCAACTCTGCCATAATGTCATTTCAAGGACATACCTGCATGATCAAAAACTAGTGAAATGAAAAATTGCCAAAAGCTCTTAATAAATCAATGAATGAAGAGTCCAACTTTTCAAGTCTAAATAACTGTACAATGATAGTGATCAATAATACAGATAATTCAGTGTGCAGGATAGTCTGACTTTTGAAACTTGTGTTTGAATGTGCAAAACAAATTAGGACTAATGACTACTGCGAAGTTTTGTACATAATCTAGGACACCCAGCATGATTTATGACATTTTATCTGCACTTGGTCTCAATGTATGCTCAATCATGTAGAAAATAAATGAACCAGGCTCACCCCAAATTGCACCTATCATGGCCAGACCAGTATGCTGCAGCCTGCTCTGGAGGCAAGCTATTATTTATTTCTCCCAACCAGCTTCCTCTTTTAATATAAAACCCAAAACAAACCATGGCGGCTCTTCTGTGTTGATATCAGCTGAGGGGTGTATGTACCATGCCCCTGTTTCTCATGTCATTCTTGTTTTCTGACTCTTGTGGGGCAGTTTCATTGACCATGTGCCTGATTCATAACAGTATTTAGTATTCAAAACAATATTTCATTCTGTAGAAATATTTGGCAACATAATCTGTATCATCTAATATATAGGAGCTTAAGACATTATTGATACTTGATAAATAGGCCTCAGACTTTTGCTGGCAAAAAGCCACTAAGGCAGTTGATGAGCTGTATATTCCAGGTCTAAGAACTCAGAATGTCAGTAAATAGAGATAGTGCATTTAACTTATCAGTGATTTGAGCACTATACAATTTTGCTTTCATATGTATTCTAAGCATTAAGTAGTGCCAATTTGAAATAAAATGGCATAGTAGATTACACAGAATTACTTAAGCACTCACCAGCAAATGAGGATGATGTACTAGATGGCACATGGTGGGAAGGTCATAATGTAAGCAAAAGAATGAGCTGCAGCACACGCATGGCTCAGATCATGGAGGAGGTAAGACCTGTGACACTCCCCTTGGGAGCCACCAGGCCACTCAATGTGCATTGCAGGCACTCCCCTTGCTCTGTGCAAAGGACCTCAGACAGTAGAATTTGTCCTGGTGCCCAGTTAAAGTGTTAGTCCATTCTATTTTTGAAATGAGTGCCCTATTTATCAGGTTGCTTGGAAGGTGGTGATTTTAGTTCTCTTTCAACCCAACTTCTGAAGGAGTTGAGTGAGCCAGACTGGCTTTTTGAAACAAAATCTATTCACATGAAGATTCAGATCTGAGCAGAGAAAACATACATTTCAAAAATTCTCGACTGATGTTTCTGGTAGAGTGGTCTCATGGTTAAATCCTTTAGTACTGCTGTTCAACTAGGGGCAGGTACGGACTCCTCACCCTTCCTTTTTGTTGTAAGTGGTGTTGTCCTCCCTTATTGGTAAAAACAACATCATTGATTGAGGCTGAAGGGCTTCCTGCTTCTCTTCCTTTTCCCCCTCCTATCTCCAATGAAATCTTGTAGGATTTGGGGTTCTTTTTTTCAGTGTTGAATCTGTAGGATCTGTTTCTTTGACACATTTAAGAGAAAGAAAAGTGCAGTTAGCACATTCTACTTTGTGCTCCTGTGCAGTAATGCTAATTAACTACTGCTTCAGTGCTACCCTCCAGTACCCAGTCACAAAAAGGTAGTAGACGCAAAGAGATAATATTACCTTTCTTGCTGGAAATTGCTGCCAACTTTTTTTTTTTTTTTTTTTTTTTTAACATTATCATCCTTGTTGCTTTCTAGCCAAGTAATAGCATTCTACGGTACACATGGATGTACGTGCACATTTTGAGTTTTTATTAGTATCATAAGAGCAGGTCTCCAAGTTGATACACTATGATGAGAGTCACAGATCAAGTTTCCACCAGTTTTCCATCAGGAGTTGTACATGAGGAGTTGCAAGTACCAGCAGGAAGTATGAGACTATTAATCACAAGGAGCAGGCAAACTGGTGGCTACACAGTGTCTTCATTCTCACACCTGTACTCAGCAGTCAATCAAAATCATTTGACTGAATTATACAGTGATATCAATACACCTGTCTTCTCTGTTTCAATATTATTTCAGTAGGTTACATTGCAGTGTGCAGATTTCTGTTGGAAGTTACAAACATAAAGCACTCTTGAAATTAAAGGAAAAGCAGGAGCCAGAAGTACTTTAGGTTTCCCCTTCCTTCAAGAATGAATTTCATGCTCCTGACAGAAGACCACCATACTAATTGTCTCAAGGCTTTCTTTTGTCTTTTATTCTGCATTTTCCCACACCAGATAATTCTGTCTGGTAGGATAATAGAATTAAACTTCAGAAAAACTGAACTCTTTCAAATGCAGTCAGAAATATATTCAGGATCTTGGCTGGAGACAAGGATAAAAAATCTATTAGTTTCTTACTCTGGGCTTAGATACTGCTGACATAGTAGAATCAAGCTCTTCCATGGCAGAAAATGAAGTTTCTTTGTGTGATAGAGGCAATGTCAAATTGGATTAAATAATCTGAAAAATCTCAAAAAAATGGCTATGTTCTTATAGCATTACTGTGAAGAGCAGAGCTTGTGAAGGCACAATTTCACAGACAACTTCAGGTATGAAGACACAGGAGCTACTGGCTAGCAGAGAATACTCAAACTTGATCTGAGAGAACAACATAACCTATTAAAATGAAAAATATTTTCCCATGCCTTGTGATTTTTTCCAAATGGTTTGTTTTATTTATATTCATCTTCTCAAATTATTTGTTAGGCAGCTTTCATATATGTATTAAATTAGCTATGTTTGCATACCTTCCGTCACAGAAAGTTTTGTATAGGAAAGTCTTTTTTTTTGAAATTTTTGAGTTTCCTACTTGGAATTTGTGACTGAGCACCTTCACTTAAATACAGCTTATCTAATATCAGCCACATTTCAAGACACAGGGTTCTTTAGAGTGTCGCTCAGGCCACTTGAGGCTTACAGCTTTCACTGCCCATGCAGCACTCCCAGGGAGATGTTGAAGCATATGAGTTAGACTGGTATTATAAACCTGAAACCTGGTGATACTTTGGTTCTCTGGATGGTGTTATCATTATCAAACGCTTTTACTGAAGCAGCTTCCTATGTTTGTCTGAAGAAACACTGTGTGTTTCTTGTATTTCTAGGCACTTAAAAGTCCCTGCTAAGCAAAGCTTCATATTAAGCAAAATTTTGTCTTAGTACCTGACCTTGCTGTAAATTTGAAAAAGAGCATGGCAGTGCATGGCAGTGTAAGTACAGAAAGGACCTGACTAAAAAAAGACAAAATGCTGATCATTGAAGAATTTAATTATTCTGACATTTCTTCTGAAAGCACTAATGGGAATAGTAATGCAGAGTATATATTTTTCCATAGCCAATAAAACAAAGTAATTAGATAAAATAGAATCATCAGCAGTGGGCATTAGGGGACCTTATTATTACAATGAATGAAGAGTGAAATGCTCACATCTCTGTAGCAGAAGAGGCAGATACTATGTCTATTATTCCTCTTGCACATCATCCCAGAATAATGTACCCCTAGATGTTTTGTTCTGCCTGATTTTCATTAAAGTGGTTTCTGAAAATTATGGCATAATTTCAAAATGACCTTCGTAAATCCCTTGGGAACAATTATTTTAGCACTGCACAAAAATTACATCCTATAATTTCCTATGCTTCATGTTTTAATAAAAGAATGCATCCTCATCAATTTAAGTAATATAACCTGTATAAAATCAAAGAGATCAGTGACTCAAGTGATTTTTTAAATCTATATATTTGTAATAGAAATTTTAATTTTCAAAGAACCAGAATCATCATATGTTAATGTCACAAACCTTCTCTGAATAATTTTTAGTCATTTAGTTCACATGGATCGTAGAGTATCTGCTAGGATAATTTTTTCCATCAAGGTAGCCTTGTAAAATTATTTCTGTGATGAAAAGATCAGTATTTTATTTCATCTTATCCATCAAAAAAGCCTTCACTTTAACATCCACAAATGACTTTAAATTTAGACCTGATAAAGAGTGGACCCAATTATTGATGTGCACCCAAGTATTTTCTGCATGTAAATAGGTTTTGCACAGGCACTCTAAAGAGCTATTTCATTCAGCATTTGCTATTCTTGTCATTATTTATTCTAAATGTGCTTTATGTTGTTTTTCTTAGACCATTAGACACTGTCTTTCTAATTGCTGTGCCAGCTGTCCTTCCCTTAGTTTTTTTTCATAAATCAGCCCCTAAAATCTTGCTAATCCCTTTTCATGCTCCCAGCACTGAGAGTACATTTCTAGAAAGGTACACTCTGAGCTGTGCACATCATCCCAGTGCAGGAACATGTCAGGTCTTCATTCTGCAACTCTGCTTAGACAAGCTGGAAACAGCCTGTACATGTTTGGCAGAGCTTGTGAGGCATCATCATAACCTGGGTGGCATAACTTTGTGACAATACACATGAAAATTATATCTAAAGTACAACAATTTACTAAGACAATGATGTCTATATTTTAGAACTACATTATATTTACTTCCACACTTCAAACTATTGCATGCTCATAGGAAGCCTGCAAAGTGTCTTGTCAATTGGAATGCTGAAGACAGCAAGTGAGGAAAAAGGAGGTGTGCCTCTGCAAGTATTTAGTAGAGCCATGGCTTTAGACGCCTCTCTGACTGTCAACAAGACACAGAACAGTTTGTTGGCAGCAGCTGATACTTTTTGCAAGGGTTATGTTAAGCTTTCAGTTCTGTCCATCTCTCCAGAATGATCAATATGCTGTACAAAGAACTGTCTTGCAGGCAGCAGAGAGGTAGCAGGGAGGAGTATATGACAATGTAGATGGAGAAATTGTTGGCCTAAGCCCCATCTCTATTAAGCAAAAAAGATACAAGATCTTTTGTGGGAGAGGGAGAAGGTGGCAATGGGATGTAAGTCATCAACATTTTTGAAAGGGATAAAATAGGATGTGGTGGGTTTCAGTGTTGGTCAAAACTTTTTGTTTTGGTCTCACTAAATGTCATATGTGCAAAATCAGTGCATAGGAGAAAAATGGGCAGAGTTTACACCATGGTTAGGAAAGAGAAAATTAAAAAGGAGTAATGTTTACAGGCTGCAAAAAAAGAGGAACATCTGAGCAGTGAGTGAGTGAGAGGTGGGAATAGTGCAGCCTCTGCTTGGAGCAGCACAGACAGAAGGTGCAAGTGATAACAAAACCTTCCAGTTACATCCTCAGAAGATGGAGCTGGAGAACAGGTACAGCATTCAAAGAGGAAAGCGAGTTTGGGAGGGAGTTTGTGGGATGAGCAACAGAGTCCTTGAAGTCAGTAGTGTTCTTAACCACTGGAAGCTCAGGGTGCCATCTTTTTATTCTGTCTCACTACCTTCATTATGTGTCTCATGGCAGGGCATCCTGGTTCTGGTCTAGGAAAGAGTCCAAAAGGTAGTTTAGCTCAAAACATAAATGTTCAGTATTATCTAGGTCTTTACTGAATTATCTGTCATCTGCACAACCATTCCTTTGATGAATTGGATTCCTTAATCACAGAGCTGAATTGATGAAATTTTTGGTGTAGAAGCAGTTTGAGTTGTGTTTCATTTATTTCTCATACAGCCTCATTATAGGCTGATAATTGACCCAATACTTTCCATCAAATTTTAATTTAATCACACTGGAAATCAGTTACCCTAATTCTCAAAGGTATTTTTACTTTGTAGGAAAATGAAAATATTTGCGAGATTGCTCAAAGAACAATCCTGTAATTTATCTTTTGTGAAAAGTGCGGGTTTCTCCACTTTGTCCTTCTCCACCTGAGTGTTTGGAGAAAATAATGAGTGCAAATATTTCACTATTTTGCTTTGAAGTACAAAAGAAAAAAAATTGTTTAGAGCTTTCTAAACTATGGAAATCCTGTGGAACCAGGGAAGTGCAGGGGAGGAGATTAAAAAATGCAAATTCCTGGTTCAGTTGTCAGCTCTGTTGTTTTGAGCATGGCCTCAGTTAAATTAACTGCAGTCATAGATCATCCAAATGCTAAACAACCTTAGGATGCAGAAGTTCCAGGGGGTTGGAGGTAGTGATGCTCGTCTCCTTCCACTGTGATCTTGCTGGGATTTGGAACACAGCCTCAAGCATCATCACATCATAACAGAGGTTGTTTTGAAAGGAAACTGAATGGAGACTTGGCCCATTGTCACCCATCCTGTGTGATGCAGCCTTCTTGCTAACATGAGACAAAGTCTTCCCTCCCTCTCCTTCCCTCCTCTGATCCATGAACTCACTCTGAGCTTATATCAGAGGATCTTCTGGGGTGATAGAGGAGTATGGTGCAAGAAACATGGAAAACAGATTCTGATCTCCCTATTTCTCAAGTGCAGAGGAAATTTTAGTTTGTATGTTCCTTCTGCTAGTTATGCTAGTTCTGCAGTAAATAAAAATGCATCCAGGTTCATTACTTAAAGCCAAAGTCTTCCCATCTCAACACATAGAGTTCCACTAAAACAACTTGACCACTACTGTGGAAATGAAATGTTGTACTTGAGGGAAATAGTTCACGTTCACCTGACTGTAAATCTGTTTCAAAGGTTAAACTCTTCACTCTTCCTTGTCAGTTTTCAGTTGAAACATTTTGTTTGGTTAGAAGAAATATTTGTTTTAGTTGAGTTTTATTTCAATAAAGCATCCAACTGAACTTCAAAATGAAAACTTACGGTCAGACTGAGAAAAAATACCAGATTTTTTTAGTTAATGGGAGTTCAGTTCAGCACCTGTCTTTCTCTCTGCAGAATGACACACTTCTCTCCAGATTTCTCTCTTCTTTGACTGAGTAGATGAGTTTAATCTGATTTCTCATTGTACTACCTCACAGGTTTTCTATTTGGATCTTTTTATATCTTTGCATATTTTGTGTATCTCTAGTTCTTATTGTACTATTCCTCTGCTTTCAGAGGTATTTGCAGTTTCTGTCCATTTGTTTAGAGTGAATTTCATTAAGGTTTTTATTTGATCTATTCCCTAAATTGCTAAGGCTAACATGCCATATTCCCAGTGCATATTTTGCCCTACATTACTTTCCTGCCTGACAAGTCTCTTTGCATCACAGGTTTTCTAACAAAGACTGGATATTAATTAATTCAGAGATATGTTTTAAATTATAACAAACCCAAAGAGTTTTCATATACCCTTCCAACTTTGCCATCAACTCTTAAAACAAAACAAAACAAAACACTCCAAGTTTAGCTGAAGACATTTTTTCTTCTTAAAGCTTTCTGTTTCCACCAATGATTCATTCTTAGACTTATCTTTTGGTCAGTCAGTGGAGACCTTGAAAGTGAAGACTATAATACTGTTATTTAATCCCTAATTTCTTTTTTAATTGAACCAATATTCTCTCTCTCTCTCTGTGTATGCATGTTTGTTTGCCTGAATCCATGGTATTCTCCTGTACTGTCTGCCCTGGTGGTCCTGCAGATGGGGATGGCCAATAGCAGATGCCTTTGTTAGAACACAAGGGCAAGGCCAACAAGTAAAATTACTTTCCCATCATACCTTCTCAGCCTCCAGCAAGCTACTTCTCAGGGGCTTCCTGGAAAAGTCATGTCTTTGAATTGAAAAGTCTCAGTAGGACTCCTTTCAGTGCTCGGTCCAATTGCTTTTTCATCTCATGCATTCACAAAATCCTGTAGCAATAAGGTAAAAAACATTAGATATGTATTACATGATGGATATTGGAGCCCAATTATCTTGGATAGAAGTATACCCAACTACTCAATTAAACTGACAAGTCTTTTCCTCTCATTTCTTGTCTGTTTTCCCTGTTTCTTGGCCTTTTGTCCCCCTTGAAATAACTTTGTTTTATAACTACTTCAAAGAGGTAAAAGCCCTGAGGAGAATCCAGCTGAAGAAAGCAATTTAGTCAGCTTATGAAGCTGAGGATTTTAAAAAAGCTAACCAGACAATTACTTGAAGAGAATCTATACTTTTACTCTATAATGTAGACAGACAAATATACTATCGAAGAATAGATTAAACTATGAACTGCGATTAAGCTGCAATGAAATATTTACATTCGTTTTCACCAGAATATATTTGATTTACTTCTCCTAAATGGACATTTAATGGACACAGTACTCAACCAATGACAAGTCATAAATTACCCATGCCAGGAGGAGCACCACCCTGGGCCAGGTTTGGAGACAGCCTGCCAGCCACAGAGCTACCTCCTGTCTCCTCCTGAGTTTGGTGGAAGCAGCGGCTACTTTGAAAGTTAAAAATATGCTCTCCCAGTGAATCAAAGTAAGTCGTGAACACCAGCTGCTGCTTCCTCACTTCCCACCTGTACATAAATGTCCCAATCAAACTGGAATCTGGCCAGTTCATATAGGAACTTTTCCTTTGGGTGCCTAATCCCTGTGTGCTTGCGCTACTACTGCTTCTACCAGCTTTTGGCATCACAGTCACTGCTCCCAGTTTAAACCTCAGAGCACTGGACATTCTCTCCTCATGTAACATTACCTAGGAGCTGTTCATATACTGAGTTTGATCTTGTCTGCAAAGAATGATTAATCAGTTCACAGAAAACTATACCTGTTTGGAGAAGGAAATCTTTGCCCTGTATTCATGAAAATTATGAAATATTTTTCCATTGACAGTCTTGATGTATTTGTGGGTGGGTGGCAAAAAGAAGGGAGAAATAGGAGCAGTATAAAATATTTTTTAATTAGTTAGGAAATTTAAAATATGAAATTATCTATAATATTTGAGTTTCTGCTAAAAATATGTCTTGCTGTAATTTCTAGTTTCACTGGTTACAGGGATTCCAATCTACTCCATTTACTGCTTTTTATAAAAAGATTACAGCAGCCTTGGGGTAATTTGAAAGTGATGAAAGAGACACTATAGAATCTTCCTTTCAAATACTAAATATACATGGTCCAATCAGATTAGCTTTAAATCAAACCTCCAATGTTGCACCTTTCCCAGCTTTTATTATCCACCTGAGCATTCAGATTTTCTTAAAGAGAGAATAAGTTTCCTCTTGTCCTTTTCTGGTAATGAATGATGCCATACAGTTAGTAACATAAGTCCTTTATATGCTCTTTAAATCATCGCACAGCCTAAGAATCAGATCCTACACAAGGGTTTTTTTGCTTGTGTAACAAAACCAAATTTTTGATTGCTCTATGCATTCATTATGGTTTCCAGACATACAGATTTGTAAGAGTCTAACCAGAGACAGAGTGTAAAGGATAACCTGTAACAGATTAACCAGAGGATGGAACTGAACCTGCACAATGAAAGCAATGATACTTTCCCAAAGACAAATTACTATTGTATTAAGGGACTGTTCTCATTATTCTGGAGGGTGTGTGTGTAAGGGAGACAAAGACTAGTAAAACCACTGATTTTATCACTGTTATGATGTTTCCAAGGATTTAGAAATAGTAAACATTTATTTTACATTTTTTCCAGCAAAAGATGAGGGCAAAAGTTTCATAAATCAATGACTAGCCTTCCAAGGACAGTATATGAAGAACATGATCGTAAGTTAACTGTAAAATGCATGAATGATAGAGATTAGAAACCACTTTAATTGATGGGCCACTTTATCTAGAAAGTATATGGAGCAGCAAGAAGTACTCTGAAGTGAATAGGAAAAATAAGCAAATTTATTGCTTATGCAAACATTTATTCAGTTCATGGGAACCATCAAGGATAAGAAGATGGCTGAAGTATTACATACCACCATTATTTCAGAAGGCCTTGGGATATACCATAAAACTGTAAACAAGATATATGACAAGCTACACTTATTTTTGGAAAAGCCTACTTTTGAAGCAAGTGAACTCTGGGTAGGGAGCTGCAGTAATAAATTAACATTCACTTAGTGTCCAGTCTGTAAATTAAATGGAAATGGAAGCACATTCTCTATGACACAGTAGTTACATTAAAGAAAAGGAATCCTCTAAGCAGGCTTGTGTATTCAACAAGACATTAAGACCAAGAATTAGTCATCTTACAGTATAAGTCAATTAAAGGGCCTGCTGTGCTCTCTTGGGTCCTGCTGATTTTTTCTGATGGGAATATTACCTCTTCTCCTTCTTGCTGCATACATATAGAGGTATCAGCTCAGGAAAGGCTTACAGGAATGAAAGGAAAGAAGGGCGTACAAAATGAAAATTTTCTTTCTGCCATGAGGAATAGTGTAAGATAAGAGAAGTCATGGTTCAATAATTTAATTCTTGAATTTCCAGGTTCTATCTCCAGTATGTCTATCAGCATCACACTGTTTGCACCACACATTTGCTAATGGCTTATGAACACAACTGTCTTACTGCAGTTAAATTAGCTGTAATATATCAAGGTAGAAATATGTCTTTAGGAAGCTCTGAGAAGTGGGAGAAGAGAGCACGATAAAAAGGTAGTGTAAACTTTGCTAGGAGCACTGGATAGCGCTGAAATTACCTTCCAATTTAGTTTTTCATACATTTTTTAATATATAAGCTGAAATGTTCATACAGGATCTGCTTCAGAGAAGACAACCTTGGAACATTTGGAATTGAGGCCAGAGGAAAAATATCACTGGGTAATGATCAATCAATATGGGTTTACTTGTAATATCCCAGTAACTAATTTTTGGAGCAAGGGCTAGAAATACTGTTTGGAGGAGCATCAGCTTTTTAATGAGGGGTGTACTATTTTTTTGCCCACCAAATCTGACAACATGGAGGGAACTGTGCACACTCAGGGGAGGACAAAATGCTGAGCTAGTGTTAAGAAAAAGACAAAAAGCCTGGGACAGAGATCCTGATGAAATGGGAATGGCTATGCCATCAAACCAGAATGAGTAGGAGTGCAGATTGACACTGAACTGGAATGAGGGCCCAAGGACTTGGGTCTGGAGCATTCCTCATTTTATATTTTTATAGTTGGCGGAGTCTACTTCAGTTGGCACTCATCCACATCAAACTGTGTCTTGCTTTCAAGGCTCAGACTATGGGTCTTAAAAACCCAGCTTTCTAATGAGTTTTCCATCTGCTTTTCAGCAGTTTTATCTAAACCATGTTTCCTTGGCTCATTGAGGACATCATCCCTGTACATGACCAACATGAGAAGAATCTGAATTCTGTGATTACTTTTTCAATTTTGCGTGGATTCCAGTGTCTTTTTGCACACTAAAATTCTGCTTTTGGGATGAATTAAGAGTGTTTGATGAAATGAGCCTATTTTTTTGAAGGATTCTTGCTTCACTTGTAGCAAATGCTAAATGCTGTGTAGAGAATGGAAAAGAAATTGTGGGGAATGAATGAATAATGGTCTCCTGGCTAGGGATGTTGAATTCCATCCAAGAGATTGGATTATAAATGTACATCTGCCAAAAATTTCTCAGTGTGATCCTGGGCAGGTCATCCACCCAAACTTCTCACAGGTGTTCTGTGGTTGTGTTTTTTACCCACTGTTAGGTATCAGTATTGCTGGGCTCATGCTGTTTTGTTGCAAAAGTGCCAAGTAGTGACATGTCAGACTGCAGGAAGTTTTATTATTTAAAAGACTCGAAAATTTTGAAAAACAGATTTGTTCCAAATAATTGTATTTTCCTTAGATTAGGTAATTTCTGGTGGATCAATTTTTATTGAAGAAGTGATTTCACACTGTTTAAACAGAGCAGTTGAGGTTGTACTATCATACAAAAAGTCTAGCAGCTTTTTTTATGTTTGAAGCAACATAAAAAAACAAATCATACCTCAATTTAGGCATTGGATATTCTCAAAATGCAATGTTCCTGTCAAGAAGAAATTTCGGTGTGTATTGAAAAGACCATGCTTGCAAAATCCTGCTTTCAAGATAAACATTTATTCTAGAGGACAGGATTTCATTTGTTTCCATCACTGGTTCTCTTCATAATGATAAGCCAATGGTGTGGGCTGTCAAAGACACATTGCTTTATAGTGTTGATGTTCTGAAAATTTAGGGCCCTGAAGTCTCAAACTGGACACTTTAAATTAATGGGGTTTTTTAGCTTAATGCATCTGTGCCTTGCTCTCCAGACAAAAAGTGAGGATAATAAGCTCTCAGGCTTTTTCTGTGAATACTCAGAGATAACAGTAACCACTGTAATGGAAGAGCCTAAGAAGAAGATATTATTTCTAACTCTTAGCAGGTTTTGGATGTTGTGCAATAAATAAGACCTGGGGCCATACTCTGTAAAACTAAAAGGGCCAAGTTGATCCTCAGTAATTAGGTATCAGCTATTTTGTGCCCTGATGCAGCTGAAATGGCACAGATAAAGCAGTGTGTGGTCATGCACTAAAACATTATCATAAACATTAACCCCAAGAAATGGAGTTGAGATTTTACAAGGAACCAAATTCTGGTCTCTGCTCTGTGAGAGTTCACAAATTAGGAGAAATTGCACATTATAAAGTTTAATATTGCTGCCTGAATAATAATTGCAAAAATTATTTCAATTAAGTTCAGGTTGCCACAGACTCTCCTACACTTTTCATAAATTTGAAGGAACACGTATCAATAAATTAAATTGAGAGAAACCAGTATATATTTATTTATAGTATACTTGCTTTTTGAACTAAAATTTTCAGGCTAATTAATGAAACCTGTAAAAAATATGTACTCTCTTAATTTTTCCCGTGCCACCAGATTTCAGGAGAAGTCTTTCCTGTCTGCAAATCCTATTTATTAATTCTAGATCCTGCTATAGGCAATGGAATGCAGTTACAGAATTTGTTACATGGTATAATAGCCAAAAAAATTTTCAGCATATTGAAAAGAAAGCAGTGAATTCTATCTATAACAAATCTTCAATGAAAATGAAAGTTTTACCAGGCTTTTAAGTTTTAAATTGAGAATAACTGCTGAAGAACTGCTGAGAACAGACAAAGTCTTTAATTAAGTTAAATAAAATATACTCCTCTGAAAAGTCTCTCTGCCTCTTTAATGAATAAAAAGCAGCAACTTTCAGGGAATTCCAAAGGGGCCAGTACTCAGATTTTCAATGCCATCCAAACCCAAGGTCTTTTTTTTCCATTCACCCATATCTCTTTCTGAAACAACAGAACAATTCAGTTTGAGCCTTACCTAAGAGTTAAGAATATGCTCAAAAGATAATGATTATTTTTACAACACAATGAACATTTAAGGAAGATTTTAAAAGAAACTATATCCATCTTTAAAAGAATTTTTTGAACTATCAAAACTTTATTGATATAATTTTTGTTGCTTGTACTAGTGTTATCAGTACTGTGTTAACATTCTCTAATTTGTTAAATGAAAACCTGCTTGAATAAAAAATTTTTGTATTCACTTCAGGGTTAGCTGACTATAAGGCATTATTTATGCAGCAGACCTTCAGAAATACAATAGACAATACTCTTCTGAATTTTTAAGGACTGTATATATGTCTGTCTATGGGGGACTGTCTATGTTAAAGAATTGTTTTAAGAACTTTTTTTTTAAAAAAGCACACTATATTTGGAATTACTTATTTATAAAAGCATGCATGTTTGGACTAACTTGAAACAGAACCTGAATTTCTGTCAAAAGTTAATTAACTCAAATAAATATCTAAGAAAAAGCAATGAGTACAGGAAAGACCTGAAATTGGAAGTATCCTGACATGGAGCTCATGTATTCCCCTGCAAGAACACAAACCAAAGAAGCTGCCAACACTGCACAAACAAAGGACAGCAGCTGCTCACATGCAAATTTGGGGGAGTTCTGTACAGATACTCTATCTTATCTGAAACTGTGGAACCAGGAAGAAAAATTAAACAAAAGAAAAGCTGAGGACAATTCTTATGCTTCACCTTCAATTCTTTTGCTATCTCAGCAGTCTCTCCTAACTTTTTCAAGAAAACCAAAGAAAGAGCTGACTGACGGCATCATGAAACGTGACCTGTAAATTCTGTAATATGAATATCACGTTATCACTATCATTGAAGTAAAAAGAGCCAGAAAAAAATAATGAAGACCTACTGATTACATTCATCTCCTTAATCTAATGATCTAAGAAATAATAGAAACATGCAATTTTGTTTTAATCAACAGCAGAATTTCCTGCTGAACAGCAAAATAACCCAGACTACAACTTTTAGTAGGTGTTACAGTAAGTTCATTTTCATCATATAAGATTTTCTGACTTAAGGCAGTTACGCAGACAACTGATTAAATAAACTTACATATTCCTTTTGACTTTACCTGTCCTATTTAGGATCATTTTGTGTGAGTTTTATATATAATGTCTGAGAGGTACTGACTGACATGAAATGGGCTTCTCTTGGCTGACTGCAAACTGTTCTGGTACACCACAAAGCAGAAGCCAGGTCACAATTTGAGTGAAATGTGCTTCATTGATTTAGATGGAAAAGACTTCCCCCTCTCAGAGATCACATCAGCCTCCAAATTGTGTCTTTTATTATATCAGGGAACTCAGTAGCAAATGCTTTGTCTCTTTTCTAATGATAAAAAACTGTTGGCGCACTTAACACTTTTTTCTGCTTTTTCGCTTACAATTTCCCTCCAAACACGGAAAAGAAGTTAATTAACTAGTGAGTCACACTTCTGTGTGGCTTTTGCAAAAAGTAATGTTTAAGATCCTGTCTGAAACTTTCTGTCTCTCCACATGGTTAGGTGACTTCTTGGTATGGCACTAGGTTAAAACTACACTTTGTAGTCTGCCAAGACTGTTTTAATGGGATGTTGTCCATTTGTACCATACATGGGGCTAACAGAATGACTCAGAGCAGCCTGGCTTATTTTTTACTTTATATGATTAACATTTTAAGCAGATTTAGTGCTGCTAGGTTCTGTGGGAAAAATCCGATTGCACTCTGACAAGTGTTTCATAGCTGTTTGTGCTGACATCCAGCACTAATTGGTTTTTGGCACTTTGGAGGACATTTGAATTCAACCATCCCCTCTGTAGATTCTTCTGGGAGAGTACTCTGGAGCGCCATGCAGTCTATACACAGATAGCCCCTAATTAGCCTCTCTGGAGATGTTTTTCCTTTCCCACAGGTACCAGCTAAGCATGATGTTGTCTGTGTAAGCAGGAAGCAACAGGCTGATTTAGTGTTTTCTCTCAATTCTCTGAGTACCTCAGAACTTACTTTTGCTTCACAGCTGGACTTATCCTAATGAATACATTAAAAACAAAAAAACAATTTTTAAAAATTTGTTAGAGAAAAGTCTGGCTAAAATATTTTTGGTGTTTTAAAGACAGGACTTTTCAGGCTGACTTCAGATCACCTAAACATGACAAGTGAGTAATATTCTATGTCTTTACTCAATGCCACAGAAAGAGACTGAAAATATGGGTTAAAGGACAAGACAATGGTGTGGCTGTGTGCATTTTGGAGGTATTACTTATGATGAGCACAAGAGGAGTTTTAAATTTAACTTTCCCATATGAGAGTACTACTTTTGAGATTCATCTGCCTAGGTCTAGAGCCACAAAGAGCTTACAGGTACCACAGGGGGCTGCTCAGGGCACCTACAGGAGGTTCCTTCACTCATCTGACTTTTAGCCTGTCATATTACACACTGTATGCAGGCACCCTGGACCAACTGTTCTCCAAAGAGAACTGGTGTAAAGACTGATTTCTCGACTCCTCCCACCCGGTGTCAATGCCAAGACAAAGAGACTGCTAATTCAAGGTAATGAACAGTCAAACACATGACTTTGCAGCTCCCAGAGATGAGAGGTTATTCTTAGAACAGGAAGAGGATAAGAGCTCAGGGATTAAATCTGTGCCTTCTGGCTGATGTGCCATATCAAGGGAGATAGCAGAAGCAGGAAATTAAGCTAAGAGTAAATGAGGGGGCTTATGTTCTCATGTCACCAGCCTGCTGAAAAATAAAGTTGAGCCTTTGGTTAAGCCAATGGTGGTTGCTCAAGGTGGTGTGGGTCAGCTGAGCACCACGTATTTGGCTGGAGGACAAACTGGGGCACAGATGGGTGGAAAATCATTGCGTGCAGAATATTCACTTGTAACTAAGCCAACTTGGACTGCTTTGTACTGGGGAAGAGACAGAGTGTTTATAGGATAGCCAAGAATGGAGGCCAGAAACTTCAGCATTGTCCTGCTGACTGTCCAGATTTTCAGTGACGTAATGGCACAAATCTTCTCTTAGGAATTAGCTCTTTTTCTGCCTGATCTTCTATTTCCATCCTATGTGTAGCATGAAGCATATGCTGTGGGAATAGAAACAAGAAGCAAGACTGTTTTCTTCATTTTAGATACTATTTCCGGTTCTCTTCAGGGGAATGCAGCTGCAGATGTAGGCATACTCAGTAAGGGGGGTGAAGAAATGGAAGTTTCCCATGTTTCAAGTGATGGAGAGCTCCTCTTTTACCCAAACTCTGTAGATGATGAAGTAATAGCAGTGTGAGGAACCAATAAAGAGTTTTTGCTTTGCGTTGTTTGGCTGGAAGATTGTGTGAGCAATATCAGACTGCCGCTAATACTCAGAAGAACTTAGAAAGGCCAGAGACTTGAGACATACAAACCATCAGTGAAACAAAACAATGAAGTAGGTGGAAAAGTAAAGTAGATGATAATTATTTAAGTTGTTTTAGAAAAAGAAAAAAAAATCGGATAAAAGGGCCTTTGTTAATAATTTCTTTCCTCTTTTTCCTCCTTTTAACTTCAGAAAAGCTGCCTGGAGAACCTTCAGCAGACTAGATAAACATGGTAGGAAAACCATGTGAACAAAATATCTTCATTCCCTATGTGTGAATCTACTTAAACTCAGCAGAGAAAACATAAATCCTAATGAAAACAAAGTAAAAATATGGAAAATTCTAATTCAGACTTTAATTGTGCTGTATTTGCATTTGTGCATCTGATAGCTGTAATGCAGCTACCACAGAAAATAATTTACTTCCATTTGCTGAGTTGAACTTCTTTTTCATTCTCAGTTTTACCTCAAAGAATGTGGATGTAATTTTCTTATTCTGAACGCAGATATTGCCACTGAAGTACCTCCAAATTCTCTCAATTCACTGGGCACTGGAACACCTGTTTACAAAGCAGTCTGTATCATCCAAAATCTTATGAGAAAAGCAGGAAAATTAGGTTTCTATTCACAGTGAGGAAAAAAGTCATGGTTGCAAAATGTGGAAGAAAATTCTCTTTAATATAAGCCATTTCTTCTCTGAACAATGTGACTTTGTTCAGAGTAAAGTGTTCCAAAGGAAAACCAAGAAACCTAGTATAGTTACTTGACAATTGTACATTTTACTCTTCTTTTCTTTTAAAGGTTTGTGGAGGACAAAGTCTCCTCTTTCCAAGTGGTCAGGATGACTCAGGAGGAAGGGTGTCCATGCAGGATCTGACACATCTGGGTCGTGTTCCTTACTGTGTTGCAGATTTGTTGCAGGAGTTTACATACAGCATCCAGACCCTACTTGAAACTAATGTCAAAATGCAACCCTGAGGCACCACTAACATTCATAAAGTCCTTGCAGAGTTTTAAGCACTGGTAACTTTTGCCTGTGCATAGGCGATATTCTCAAGTGGTGATTGGCATGTTGAAAGGATATGTTACTTAGGGAAAGGAGCAGCTGCAGAACAAAACTTTCTGGGACAGCTATATGTTTTTTTTAAAATGTAATAAAACAATGTTTAGAGTATCATTCTGGACTTAGATCATCACTGTGCCTTATTAAAAGTAAGAAAAAATTTGACCTATATCTCCCATAATTTCAGAGACAAACACCAGGCTCTTGAATGTCTTGCAGTGTGTTGTTTCTCACAGTCCATTTTTAGAGCTGTCCTGTTTGGGTTTTTTTTCTCTAAATAATTAAAATATTAATTATGTCTATGAATGAAGAAAGAAATCAAGAAGCTGACTCTCTAAGCCACTTGACAGGCAAGAGAATTAAAATGAAAGTCTCATTTTATTCTGTGTACTTTCCAGCTGGCTGTTCCATACACCTTCACAGAATTGCAGGATTATTGAGGTTGGGAAGCACCTCAGGAGGCGAGTAAGACAGAGGTTCTTTGAAGCTATAGATTGCAGTCTATACCTAGACTGCAGGAAACACAGACCTCCCAGCTCCCATACCATTTTGTCCAATCTACCTGCATTCTGGCTCAACGTTAGGGTGAGATTTAGGTGTGTACTTTTTTCATCCTGACTTCCCCTCCCTGTTGTCAGCCCTCAGAATAAACAGGCTGAAAGGACCCTGGGTCCTCATTCGTGAAGTGAGGAAAGTCCAAGTACAACATTACCAAACAGCAACACTTAATGTGTTTTCCAAGGATTTAGCCTTCTGAAAGTGTCAGAGGAGCAATCATTTCTGCTCAATTCATTTCTTTCACTACATAACAAACTCAATTTAATCTTTGAGCCTCCCACATTTTATAATGTGGGGGTTTTCTGTAAGTCTGGCTCTTCTGTATTCTGCTTTCCACCTAATTTCCACACTTTGGTGCCACTGTGGGTGCAATCACCAGGAAATGAGGGAGAGCTGTAAGGGGGGCATTTGTCTTCATCCTGCTGTTGAGGAGGATGTCCTGGGAGTCTACCATCTCCAGCACAGGCACAGCCCTTCCCAGAGCAACAAGAGTTGCCATGACCCTGCCTCTCCCAGCATCACTGGAACACAAACAGGACCAAGCTTCCTTCTTCCAAGGATAACCTCTTTTCTTCCAAATACAGGCTGATGATAGCTTCATGTATGATACATTGAAAATTTACCCATCACTGGCCAGAATGAAGTCCCAGAAGGGAATTCATTTTGTGGGAAAAGACTGAGAGAGCTGTGCTCTTTCTCGGGGGAGAGGAAAACATTTTGTGCTGAGCTGAAAGCTTGCATTTGTTATTTTCAGGCAAACTAATAAATGTTTTGTGTTGGCAAAGATAAAAGTAAGGACATGAGAAGAGAAATACATTAACAAAAAAACATGTCATGTTGAGGGAACAAATAGGTAGACTATAGATAGTCTCTAGGGGAGTAAAAACACAAACACTTTCCAATATTTTAAATGCCATTCTAGGTCCAAGACTATTCAGAGTTTTCCATATTACAATCTACATTGACCTCAGGGGATAGTTATGGGGAGACTTTCCAAAGTTGAAAAGATTACTAATGCTTGGGAAGATAGAAATAAATAATTAGGATGATACTCAACAAAAATAAACATTACTTCTCCAAACAGGATATATGGAAATAACAAATGAAATAATTTCATCAATTAGATACTTCCTGTTGCACCACTGGCTAGAATTGCTTATGGACATAACAATTTCTTTGAGTAAGAAGTTGTGATTGCAAATGTAAAACATATGATGACCTAGTGCTTGTAATCTTATTCCAAGTAAAATTCACGCACTAATTTTTGATTAATCATGCAAATTAGGCTTGTGAAAGAACTGGCTCTGCAGTCCAGACTATGAATATTCTTTTTTAGTACCAGGTGATAGAAAAGGAGTTAAAATTATAACAGGAAGGAAAAGTTCTTGTAAAATCCAAGATACATAGGAGTGAAATGTGGCAGGCCAAGGAAGCATATATGATGGGAAGAGTAGGGGTTTCTTCACAGTTTTTCATGAGGTGCAACACTTTATTTATCTGGGTTGTAAAGAGCAGAACAGAACATTCAAAATTGAGAGAATTGCTTATGTTTTTAATTTGATCAGTAAAATATTGTAATCACATCTTGCATCTCACCTGCCCCCCCAAGCATTCATTTAATTAAATCTTGTCAAAAGTTGAGTGGAGTTTCACCCCATTCACTCTAAAAAAAGACCTTACCCCAGGTTGAAGATACCATAAACAAGAGAGCAAACTGTTGTATAGGTAATTAATATTTGTCAAAGGCAAAGACTTTAAAATATTTATTACTTGGATGTCCCTTGTTTTCTTCCTCCAGCAGTTCAGAGCCCACATATTTAAGCACCAGCAGAATGATGGATACATGTGCCACTCTCAGCATTTACACCCAGGCAGTGATTGATTAAGCATGAGAAAGGAAAGGAGCAGATATGTCTCACACCCAGACAAAGCCATTTAATTTAATAAGGAAATTCAGTGGGTCAAAGTGGGTCTTTGATTAAATTCACAAAACCTAAAGGTTGTCAGTCTATGTTTGAGATAAAGAGCAAAGTCCATACTTTTCCTAAAAAGTTCAGAATTAGAAGAAAGGCATCTTTATGCTGAGGTTGAAGGGGAGAATTGGTAAATGAATTGCTTCTTGAAGACAATCAGATAAAAAAAGAGTAGAAAAAAAAGAAAACTTATGTACCTTTTTACTTTATATGATGAAATTATAAGAATTATTTTTTGCATGCTCTAAAGATATTCTTCAGAAAGTTCTTTCCCCCCTCCCCCATCTCCTGTTCCCTCTGAATTCATCATGAGCAATTGGAAAACTAGTAAATTTATGACATCAGATGAAATGCAGGTGTTTCCTTGAGGGAGAAACAATTATTAAACTACCACCTAGTTTTTAATATAGTAGGGACTAGAAAAAATAACACCATAAAAAATTTTGTTTTCTATTTTTTAACACT
Source organism: Catharus ustulatus (assembly GCF_009819885.2). NCBI lineage: Eukaryota > Metazoa > Chordata > Aves > Passeriformes > Turdidae > Catharus > Catharus ustulatus. The sequence continues at coordinate 87,235,628 of NC_046221.1, forward strand.
TTTATGAGTTAAAATTAATTCCAATACCTGGAATAGCAGCTGTGAGGAAAAAAAAATAGTGCCTGTTAGAGATTCAAACTCTCAGCTCTATTTAGGAACAGCCTGAGATATCTCCCCAGACAGTTCTTAGTTAACCACAGAAACTTTTCTAACTGAGCCAGGAATTACTAAACTTGACACTAAAGTTATATAGAGTGTATAATAAAATAGTATAATCCTTTTACCACCCAGAAATTGCATTTAAAATAATTAATAATTTACTTTGGAAGGTTCCTCTGGAGGCCATCTGATCCAAACTACACTCAAAGCAGGACTAGCTTTGAAGGTTGCTCCAAATTTAAATTCAGATTAGGTGGCTTGGAATCTTGGCTTGTAAAGTTGTTGATTCCAACTCTGGTTTACTCATCCTAAAAAGCACAACACACATCATTAATGCCCTGAAGAAGTGCTAATACAGATTTAAAATCTCTTAAGCATTACTTCTAACTCTATCCTTCAGATACAACAAAATCATAGAAGATCACAAGGGCAAAAATCTGTTGCTGAAATAACCACCAAAAGTCTGCTTAGGATAATTCACAATCCTGAAGGATTTAAGTGGGAATTGTGTCCATCCTGGTGAAGGACACATTCCAACAATGCTGTGTAGCCTAGCTGCTCTAAGGGGGACTGTGAACTGCATATCCCCATCCTCTCCTCTAAAATTCTGTGTATTAATGTCAAACCTAAACTAGGTGAACCCCTTGTCTCCTCCTGTAGCCCAGCTGCAACCACCCTTCAGCCTGCTCCAGACGATGCAGGGAGAGGCGTTTGTACTGTGTGATTGTCCCCCAGAGCTGCTGGCATGCCTTTCTGGAGTAGGATGGCCAGTCTTTAATCTAGAAGTAGCTTCTTTTGTCTTTACTCTAGAAGTAGCTTTTTTTATAGCATTTATCAAAAATTCAATTTGGGCAAATTAGCATTGACTACCTTCTTGATCTTCTATGCCTATCCCTGGAAAGATCTTGTGTCTCAGCCATATTGCCAACAGTTAGCTCTCTTTAGATATATCAAATTGCATTGCTCTAAAATCCCTCTGTAATAATTATATCCTGTGTTGTTTGAATGGCTTCTGTCTCCTTATCAATTGAAATTACTCCTCTCACTTGAAATATCTGGGCCAATATTTAGCTTCCTTTATAAATTTCAAGCAACAGTAAAAGAAGATCGTTATCTTTAGAAGGGTCCAAAAACCTGTGTGCATATATTTCTGTATGCTGCAATCCAAACAAATTGTCTATTCTCATTGGGTATTCACGAAACAGGAGCTTAGCAGCAGTGTTGTCTCAACTAATCTAAGGAGATCCAGAAAACCTCTGCTATAGCTAAGACAGCCCACTGGTTTGTTCTTTACTGACTGTCCTTTTCTAAGTACTGCTTGTGTTTTTAATTCCAAATGCTATTGATTTTTATCTGATATCTAAGAGGGTACAAAGGCATTACCTCTCCGATTGTATTTTCTCTTAGCTGGTTATGTTGTGTGAGTTGTATTGATTTGAAGCAAAAGAAGATAATAACAGCACTTTTTTTTTAGATCAAGAGTAGTATGTATCTTGAAATTCTATTCCCTTTCATGGAAAGAAAATCTGTGATCTGAAATTATTTTTTTTTCCCGCAGCAGTCTTGGTGAAAACAGTCAAACTGTGTTCTGTGAGATGGTAAATATCAATATTCCATGCTGCAATCATCTCCAGTGATTTACACTGACGGAACAGGACAAGTGCTGGTGGTTACACAGACAGTACACTCTTGATGGACAAAGCCTCCTATGCTCTTAATGAATACAAACTTCCATACTACTTCAGAGAATTAGTAGTGTGCTGGAAATTGATGAAATACTAATTAGAAATAAACCATGCTGAGACTTTTGTTAAAGCTATTTATGCACTTTGTTCAAGCCCTATCACACCTGAACAAAAGTGTGAGCTGCTGATCTCAGATGGTGCAAAGTACTCCGTAGTGGCAGTGGTACCTTCTTGTAGGGAATTCTGGAGGAAAAGTGTGAATGAGTGAAACAGCTGTAGTTTGTAATGATGTGCTGATGCAAATAAGGTAAGGTTCAAAGAAACACTAAGAAACAGTCTAGGCCATATGTACTATTACTGGTGCCTGTTTTGCAAGAAATATCCTACCTCACTTTGTAAGCAAGGTTGCTTTCCGACATGGGATTTAACTGGAACCATCTCAAAGGCACCATCAGCTCTGAGCTGGAAGTTCTACCTACTGCTGGAATAAGACCTCAGCCAGTGCTTGTACAACTTACAGCTTTGGGTCCAGACACAAAGTGTTGGGTGCTTCCAACCCACTGTCACCTCCTGCCTGAGCCCAGCAGTCCCTCCAGCCCAGGCTGGAGTCAAGGCTGGGTGGCCCAAGCAGCCTGGGAAGGACACTCCTGAAGATGGAGCAGAGGAGCAGTGCCATGTAAGCCCCAGCTCTCTGCACAACAACCACAACATTTTTTTTAGAAGAGGAGAAACTGAGGCAATTCAGGAAGAATTGTAATACTTCTGATGATTTTCATATTCTCTGTAGGATTAAATGTTCTCTGTTCATGAAATGAGAAGACATAAATGTTCACACAGCTCTGGAGGAACTGGGAACATTTCCGCTGTTCAGACAGAATCTCTAAACATATTAGGTGCTGAATATTCAATTTCTTTAGCAGTACTTTTGAGTGTGTTAATTAACTCTCACACAAATACTTATAAAATAATAAATTAACGAAATTAAATTATTTGCAAATATCTTTTTCATCGTTTCCTTGCCTATATCTTACCCATATTGATATCCATAATTTTCATCTACAATACCACTTGCTTTGGCTGTTTCTGTGTCAAATAATTTGTCTTTCTCTTTCTATCACATAAACTACATGAGCATTTTTGAAATTGCTGTCCCATTTATTCCTTGATGGGCTATAATAGTCCTAATCAATATTGTGTTGGAGTCCATTTTGCCCACAGTGCTGTCATTTTTGCAGCAAATGGGAGTCATTTGCTGTCTTGCTTTCTCATACAAAAATAAAAAAGAGATTTATACTTTTTTATTCTTGCAGTTAACTCTGCTTTGTGCAGAAAAAAAATAAGAAAAAACCATGGGTTTTTTTTTTCTTGTTGTTGTTGTTTTGTTTTTTTCCTACTAGATATCAGCCATGTTTTTAAAATCAGCCATTTAAAAATGTTAGATGGAAAGGGAAAAGCCAAAGAACCTCCTACCTGCTGGACACCTTCAAAGAAATTTGTCGCTGACTATCTTCTATAAGTTAAGGGTTAGTGCTCATAGCTGTGAGAGAGTATTTTCTGCTGTGTTCATTTTAAACCCTTGGTCTGGGCTTGACATTAATTTTCCTGGATTTCAGCTTTAATATAAATCGATTTGTTATAGACACACCAACTGGAAGGCAGGAAAGCATTTCCTATACTTTAAAAAAGGGTTTCCATTTCCTGTCTTATTTTATACTAAATGCTATTAAAAGAAACTTTAAAAATTAAAACTATAAATGCCAAAATAAACTTGTTTCCCAGAACCATTTCATATTCTCCTGAACATCCATGGCATACCTCTGGATTTAATGTCAGATGGAGAACAGGACATTCAGAAACCTGAGTTTTTGCGGAATTTTTCTGAACAACTCTATTTAAAGATAAAAACAGAAAGGAGAAAATCTTAAACTAGAGCCTCCAGCTTTAGCTTCTTTTCTCTGTTTCTCTTTCTGCTCCACTCTGAAATATTCCTTCTGGTTGAGTGTTCTCAAGGATGTAGAGTCTCAACTTCTGCAGAATCACAGAGACCTGTCCATTGTGAGTTTGTTAATTTTGCAATTACAATGAAATACTGTCTGGTAAAGAGCAGGTCTATCTTTTCCTCTCCTCTACTTCTATCAGAATTTTCTGTGTGGGTCTATGGTGCCTATGAATCTTTTCAATGATTTTTCTGCACTTTGTATGATGTAGGGACTTTTCCACTACCTGCTCCCTTCTTCTTCAGCAGAATGCCTTCTTAAAATGTCTCACAGCTCAGTTGGTCACCTTTACAAACTTGTGTGTACAGATAAGCAGATTAACTATGGCCCATTTTCCCCAGTGCACCAAAAACATAAAAGGTTTTTTCACCACAACCTTGTATTCTGACTCCTTACAGACCCAAACAATATCATAATATTAACTTGCTAACATCAACGAGCTACTCTCAGAGTTTTCAGTCACTACAATGCCCTCAGTATTTCATTATCTCTGCTTTTCATTAAATTCTTCTGGTGTGGACAGATCTGTATTCCATCTCGAAAATTATCTCCTTTCCACTTTTTCTTTCTCAGCCTTTCCTCACTTCAGTATGTGATATAATTTTTATCAAAATTAATCTCCACAGAAAACAAAGACATTTAAAATACCATTTAAAATGTTGCAAAATCTGTAGCCAAACCACATGATAAACTAAGACTTAATGGAATTGAATACCAAAAATTAGTTGTTAATTTTCTACCTCTCCCTCCTTCCTGAGTTTTCAGAAAGATTTTTAGTGATCACACAACAGTGTCATGAAAGACACATTCCACATTCTTTGTTTACATGTCGTTTAACCTCATATACCTCTCTGATTTTTCTCATCTCCCCTCTGCAAAACAAATTATGTTAAAAGCAAAGTTTTGTCTTTACCTGTGATTAACAAATTTCTAGTGACTTCAATATGAAGGACTGCAGGCATTCTCTCACTTGATTAGTTTTCATTGATTGCTTTGAAGCTTGTGCTTGCCAGTAGGAACTTCTGTTCCTACTTCAGTGTACAGTCATCCAAAGGAAAGGAAAGCAAAAAAATACTCTTTATGTCTACAGGAAGGATTCTTCCATCAGGTGATAAGGACGGTTTTTTGGCTAAGGTTGTTAGTGAAATCTGCACTCTTTCCCTTTTTTTTTTTTTTTTTTTTTTTTTTTTACAACAATATTGTACCCCATTAAAAAGATACAAACACTGCTAGGTGAACCTGTCAGACATAAAGATGAAATTGTTAGGGGAAAAATTCTTGGAGAAGGAGACCTACTGATGGAGGCAGCAGAATCACAGCACGCCATGGGTGCTTGCAGTTTGTACCAAGACAGAAGATATTAAAAGCATCACAGAGCTTGCATAGGCTTCTTCCTTAGTAGTATTTTCTTTTTAACTTAATTCCATGCTTTGGGTAATGGATTTGATTCTACAGTTCTTCCTTCTCTATACCCTCAAACCCACATTTCAGTGTGTCTGTGCTCTGAAACCTAGTAATCAGGTAGAACACCCTAAAAATGGTGTTTCTTCATTTTTAAAAAAGCTTCTAATTTGCCATAACCATATGCTACACATTCATGAGCTGCATAAAAATGCATTCTGATCTGGAATCTTCACTATCAGCAGAAAATTGCCTTAAAAATACTTCACTTGTACAGAAACTGGTGACTCTTGAGGACAGATAAGACCTGGTTCTGTGGACACTGCCCTTTTACTTATAGGAATTTTGGCCTAAAAGCATTCCAGTATCTTGGAAGTCCTGTATGTGTTGTGACATTTGCATCTTTCATCTGTTTTATATTTTCAAAGGTTCTTGCTTCACACTGGTAGAAGGAGCCATTTTTACAAAGCTTTTGAAACCAGACTTGGCATGAAAGTCAAGGAGAGCTAGGTAAGCCAATTCTTGGCACATGTTTAATAATTTTAAGATCAGAAGGAGCCTGGCCTTTGCAAATCTCATTTCTGAACGATTCATTATTTTTCTTCCTGCTTCTGCAAATAGCAATGTCAATCAGTTAAATTCACACCTAAATGTGCAGCTAAGCCGTGAAAAATATATCTGTCAAAAGAGAGACTGAGTATTATGATTCTGTCTATTTGTCTTTGAATACTAGTGTTGATGCAGGAGTCTTTCTCCAAATATTGTCCAGAATGAAGCTTTTATCTTTTCTTGTCTTTTTGGACAGGCAATGCTATTTTTTCCATGGAGCAGAAACAGGGTAAACCGAGACTGTACTGAAAGTTCCTTGGGAATGTATTCAGGTTTTTTGAGGGGCATTTCATGGGCCAGAAAGGCTATTGTTTCTGACTTAAAGATGAAAGGGAGGTTTAGTGAAGGAAAGAATGGGGAAAGGTGCACATTAAGACCATTACAGTAGAAGTCATAGTAACATCAAATAAGGGAGTTGGTAATTTTCAAAGACGTTTTGAGAGAGATTCCAAGAAGAGCTTCAACTAATTTATTTTGAGCCACAGCCATAGCAAGATCCCTAGATACTTTTGTACCCAGTCATTTCCTGAAAGAAAGATTTTTATAGTACAAATTTTCAAGAAAGGTTTTCAATCATTTACCCGTAACTGTTGTACTTGTAGGCTATCTTGTGCCCAAACGTTGTCTACACAATCTTTAGATGAACAAGAAAACACCACTCAGAGATAAATGGCAGAAAATTGTTTTTCCATTAACTGATAATGTTGAACTGACAATTTTGATGGCTAAAGGATAAAACTAGGAATGAAAACAAGTGCTTCATGCTATAGCAAAGAGCAAGTGAAAAGAAAGTGTCACTCTTCATTTGTTGAAAATCACCCATTTCTAACCAGACTGGATTTGCAAACACCAAGGATGTCAGTAGCTGAAGATTGAACACTTCTATGCTTTACCATCAGGCCATTTTTGTATTGATGGAGTCAGATACAAGAAAAAGAATGACAGTGAGGACTAATATAAGATGAAAAACCTTTTTGAAGCTGCTCAGAGGGTTTAAGTCTTCAAAATAATCCTGCTAGAAGTGAGTTAGTGTGCAGAAAGCTGGCCAACAGTTGAATTATCTCTAAAATTCTGTCAGAGTGCAGCACAGAAAGCATGTGACTTTGTTATAACTTCCCATAATACCTGCTGCGAAGATTATCTGCCCCTTTCTATGCCAGAGAGCCTCTTCATTATTTAAAATATTACCAACATTTTAACCTTTGGTAATAAAGTATTCCTCATGTGGTGCCTGGCATTATTTTTTCTAAGTTTGATTGAAAATATCGCAGTTGTATTAAATGACTAATGGCATAATATTTTGTCATTACCATGCATCACAAGATTTTATTTTATGGCATTCTATTTCATCAATTAAAGAAAACGTTTGAAATTAATCACAGGCAGAGGCTAAAATTTGCATATTTGTATCCAAACTGAGAGAGAGCAATTTCAAATGGTAAATATTAAGACTATGAAGTGAAGAAACATTGATACGCTTTCATAATTTAATTTTGTCATACATATCAGTGCTGTTTGGGAGGACACTGTGCAAGCAAAAACAATGAGCAGAAAGTCACTGTTTGAATGTTATGGTTATACATTAATACAATGAAAAATCATTGTCTACTTCACTTTAAACTACATTTCTCTGACAATTATTAATTTTTTCCTGTTTTGTCAAGTTTTGGCAAGACTAGCTCTCTTTGTTACTGTATTAACATAATTTTTGACTTATGTTTCCTCCCGTTAATAGCTAAATACTGACAAAGCTCAATCAGAAAGTGTCAAACATAATGCAGCATTATTACCTATGAACAAATTGACTATCGCCACTTTCTATAAGACTCTTCTTTGAAATTTATCAAGGCTATTCTTGTCCATCAGACAGAAAAAAACCATTTCTAGTCTCATTTATACTCTATATGCACTGTGGAGTTTGGCATCAAAAAGGAAATCTTCTCAAAGCTTATTTAAATCAAAGGTAGCTTTCTAACCCAACCATTGCTGTAGTTAAATTCCACTCATTCCTCCCTTTGTCTTGACAGCCTAGGAATGTTGAGAAATTACATTACTTTCCTTCAAACTATTAAAATGCAATTTGCCAGGTATCACATTTTACAATACCCAATGCAATCTGTATTATATCATCGTCAGAAAAGAAGGCATTTAAAGCACAGACCTTCAAGCAACCAAGTCCAAAGGGCCAAAGAGGAAAGAGAATTAAGTATAAAAGGAACATAATTTGATATTTGAAATACTGACTGTGCATATAAAGGTGTATAAGTCTTGTCATATTCGCTGTGTTCCACTTGACTGCCAGCTGCCTGAGTTTTATGATATTTTAAAAAAAGGAGAAAACCAATATTTTCAGATGATTAATATTTCTGAGGTATTTCAAACGAGTCAGACAGAAAATGAAACATAAGGTGAAAAATATACTGGAAATGACATGATTATTTTTCATGGGGAAGAATTATAAACTTTGGGGAAGGGAGAAAGTTTGTTCATGAAAGTCCTGTTTCTGAGAGGGTCTACAGGACCAATTAATATCTGTTGATCACATAGTAACAAAAGCATTGATGTTGGAAGGGAATCCTGGAGGTCAGCTGGACCAACCCCCAGTTCAAGGACAGACCAAGACCATGGTTGAGTCAGATGACTTTTGAGTATCTCCAAAGAGGGAGGTACTATGTCCTCCTTTTCCTCTGGTCCTGTCACTGGGCACCACTGAAAAGAACCTGCTTTCTTCTTGTCAATCTTCCTTCATGTGTTTATATACATGCATTTATGTATATTTATAAGAGCCCACCTTTGATGACAGATAATACTCACTGTATCACTCTATAAAGCAGACAGCAAAGAAAGTAACTGCCTTTAACAATAATCATGTAACATGGTAAATAAAAGGGTTTTCAGGCAAGGATCCCTGAAAAATACAGAAGCGAAGGATTTGGAGTTGCTACTGAAGAAAGTTCAGTGCAAATACAAAAGCAAAATGTAGAAAGTTGGGGGCAAATGATAGATATTTTGAAAGAATGGTAATTATCAGTGATTCACAGTACATACAGTAATTTCACGAATACAAGCCGCACCAATTTGACCAAAATTTTGGTGGAAACCCGCAAGTGCAGCCAATATTCCGGGGCGGCTAATACATTAACAAAATTCTAAAAGCTGCCAACACGGAAGTGAGAGCCCGCGGCAGCCCCAAGCCAAGCTGGAGCCCGGCCGGCCCCGGCAGAGGTGGGAAAGCCTGGCAGAGGCGGGGCCAGCAGTGTGGGGGGCGGGCGGCTGAGCCTGAGCCAGCAGGGCGGGGCAGGGGGGCGGCAGAGCCCGGGCCAGCAGGGCGGGGGAGCCCGGGAGAACTGGGGCTAGCAGTGCAGGGGAGCATGGCAGAAGCAGGAAGGCCAGCGGGTGGGGCTGCCTGGCAGTGGGGGAAGCCCAGCAGAATCAGGACCAGCAGCGTGGGGGAGCCCGGCGGTGCGGGGGCCTGCAGTGCCGGCCAGGGCGAGGAAACGCGGCGGTGGTGCAGACGGGAGGGGGCGGCCAGCGAGCCTGGCAGCGGCGGCGGCAGCCCTGCCGGCGGGGCGAGCGAACGCGGCGCGGGGCGAGCGAGGCGCGGCGCGAGCGAAAGCGGCGCGAGCGAACGCGGCGCGGGGCGAGCGAGGCGTGGCGCGGGGCGAGCGAGGCACGGCGCGAGCAAACGCGGCGCAAGCGAACGCGGCGCGGGGCGAGCAAGGCGCAGCGCAGGGCGAGCGAGGCGCGGCGCGAGCGAACGCGGCGCGGGGCGAACGCGGCGCGGGGCGTGCGAATGCGGTGCGGGGCGAGCGGCGAGCCCGGCGGCGGCGGCGGTGGCAGCCCGCCGGCCGGGCGAGCGAACGTGGCGTGGGGCGGCCGGCGAGCCCGGCGGCGGCAGTGGCAGCCCTGCCAGCCGGGCGAGCGAACGCGGCAGCGGGGCGGTGCTGACGGGAGAGGGGGGCCAGCGAGCCCGGCGGCGGCGGCAGCACCACCCGGCCGGCCCCGCCGAGCCGTGGCGCTGAGCTGGGCCACCCGACCCCGTCGGCAACCATGAGCGGGCCGAGCCTGTCTGGCCCCGCCCCGAGCCAGTAAAGCCCGCTATGCCACGATCCTGTTACTAATTGGCCAATTTGTGAAAGCTGCGCACGGATTCTCGCGACGAACGAAAGTGCGGCTAATATTCGGGGTGCGGCTTATCTATTGACAAAGACAGCAACATTGTCGAGGCACCGGGGGTGCAGCTTATAATCCGTGCGGCTTGTATTCGTGAAACTACTGTAATTAGCAGCAGACTACAACCAGAAAATGGCAGGAACAGAGAATAATTGTTAAAAACAAATTAGGAGCTAATTGCTGGTGTCTAATATTGTCAATCAATTGCTTAAACAAAGAAAAGTATTAGAAATTTAACAGCAGTTGCTGAATTGCAATGATATATAGAGAAGATTTTGGGTAATAAAGCAAATCAGATGGAAAATGAGAGTAGTAATGGCAAACTGATAAATCCAGGTTATAGTAAACTTGATCAGGTAAAGTGGCATAGCAGGGAGAGAGATGACCATGCAAGTTCAGCAAACAGGATGAATACAGGTAGTTATGTAAATAAATGTGGATCAAAAGTAATTGAAGCTGTGGTTTCAGAAATATATTTTTTTCTGTGCTGCCTAGCAGTTTTCTAGTGGAGATGTTGATCTAAAATAAATTTAAGTGTATACATATTTAATATTAATTTGTTGTAGGACTACAGATCTACAGATTAGATTGAAAATTACTATTCTGAGGAAGGACTGGAAAGCAAAAATTGCAGTTCTAAAATCCTTAGTTTTAGTTGTTAATGAAAATATGTGCAATGCTTGAGAACAACCATTACAGTGACAACAGTGCTGACAGAAAGTAAAAGCAGTTGCTGGTGCTGAAGAAATAAATGTTCAATAAATTAAAGCCAGAGACAAAAGAATGCAAAGGAAGATGGAGATCAAACTAAGCCTAATGTTATAAAGCCTATTCTTATAGAAACAGTTTTTACAATTCTCTACCTTTGTTCAAATAATCCTTTGGACATGAGCCAAGGGAAGATGCTAGCCATTTCAATGATGTGTCTAATTCCAAGCCATTTTCTGTCCACAGGCAACAGTGGAAAAAAATTTGTCAACTGTGAGAATTCTTTGATTTCCACTGTGGACTGGGTTTAAGTGTAAGGATAGAGATTAAAAAAAAACAGTTTGAAGAATTGGAATAATTCTAGGTAGTGGATTCTCAAACTCTTACTTTAAGTTTCTGTATTTCCTTCTTTAAACTTCCTGTGTCACGACATTTCATAAAATACTCAAGGATTTCTTTTTAATATTTAGCTTAAGGATCAGTCCCTGAAACTGATGAAGAAACAGAATGATAATATAAAACCATAGAGAAAATGTTACTTGGATGGGTGATATTTTCCACCTAATAAAATTAAACTTAGGTGTCTGGTGTTGGGTTACTTGGGGAAAGAAATTATTGACTTTAACTAACCCTTGTTAATACCACTGAAATAGTCTCTAAACAAGATTTTGTCTCAATTTCTCCCTGGTATTGTTGCATTCAGATTTAGGGTGTAATATGTTTCAGCTCTCCTATTCACTTTAATGTTTTATAAACATAACTGTGGGTTTGTCCAACTGGTTGAATAAAATAGCTGTAAAGAGTATCAAAGTTTTTATTACAGCAAATTCAATATCCACCTTCCAAAGTGAAGCAGATAACCAAAGCACCACATACCAGCTTGTTTAGACTTTCTTTTTGAATCTGGAAATCTTTTTCTGAGTAGTGTAATACTTGACTCTTAAAATAACTAAGGTTATGCTGTACTCTTTTTTTAAGATTTAAGTGTAGGACTGAGTGCTACAGAAATGAACAGTTCGAATTCTTGCAGTTCATGTTGATTCCATCTATTGTAAAGAAACACAAATAGTCATCTGTCTATATATAAAAATGGTATAAACTGAAAAAAGTGTACCCATAATTCTGAAGTGAGCTGTGGTCACCAGCTTTATCACTGACAAGAACAACATACCTCACCCATGCAGGAAACACACTTCACACATGGGCAGACTGAGCACTGAATAATGTAAAACAGACTTTTACAGACTTTACAAACTTATATCAGGGAAAATAATTCTTTTAATTTGTTATTTCTGCTACAGAAGTTCTGAATAGTCTGTATATGTAGAATTAAGTAACATGAGAAGAAAAATATTCCACTGTACTCATTCTTCTCTATGGTAGAGATATTGAAAAAATAAACATATGGCACATGTTAAGTACATTCCTTCAGACTTTATTTAGGAAGTGCTTTAATGAGATGGATATGACATAAAAATTCATGGAATAGAAGATGTGTGATAGAAGGATTAGTGTGTTGAAACCACAATTTATGCTTAAAATGTTTTTAAAATTCCTTGTAAGCTACAAGACACACTGTTCAAAAAATAATAATTTTAAACACGTGAGGAGTTGAAGAGACAAAAATATAAAACAAATCTTGAGAGAAAGTAGATTTTACCAATTATTCCTAGCATATTCTCAGTCTCTGTGATGATCACTTAGCCTACCTTCCCACAAAGTTCTTTGCTTCCTGTCAAAACAATCAAAAATAGGGATGATGGAATGAAAATAATGTAATTTAGAACACTGGTTTGAAAGCATATGGTAGAAAGTGTACATTTCTGTTAAGTTAGAAGGATCTTACTTGAGGATACTTTCTTGAGTGGGCCTAATAAAGGTGGCTTGCCCAGAGGATAATCTTGATATTTGGGATTCAGGGTTTGCTAAATATTGCTTGGGAAAACCCCTTGGAGTTTTAGAAACTTGTGCCCAGTAGAACAATTAGTATAGGCTAGACTAATTCCAGGGTTGATAGAAGCTGCAACTGTTTGTAATAGGGTATTGCTGTAGAGTTAATGCCCTGTATGATGGGTATGTGTTACAGACATTAAAACTTTGCTCCTTCAGAATCCTGCAGCAGCTTAATACAAATATCTAAAGGTAAACCAGATTCCAGAATATCAAAAGGTAAAACAGAAGAAAAAAAGGGTTTTAAGTAACAAGTTTCCAAAAGATAAACCAACCAAATTTAACCAATATTTGATTGCCCTTCTTTGGTCATTGTGATTTGAAACATCCCCTTACAATACTTTCAAGTGTGCATCATTTAAGAAACACAATGCTAGCAAGCAGATTTAAATAGTAATTTTGTGCAACTATCATCATGCTGCCATGAATCTTTTAAAATTATCTGGTCCAATTTTGTGTGTGGAAAGTTTTCTGGAAAAAATAGGATTTTTGCTTTATATTTCTAATCTGCAAGTGGTTCATCTTCTTCTCAGGCAAGAAAAAAACAACCAAACAACAACCCAACTCCCTGTCAAAAAAATAAACAAAACAAACAATCAAAAAAAAAATCAAGAAAAAAATCTTCAGAAGGGCATGGACATTGTGAACTGGATAAAATTTAGTTCTCATATTTTTGTGTCTGCATCTGGGTGAGTGCACCAACAGAACCAGTGTGCTCAGCTAAAAAGCTAGAGTAGTCATTGGATATTGCTAAAGGTTAGGGTCTTTGGTCTCTTCCACTCTTAGGAGGAAGTCTCTCTTTCTCATCTGTAAAAAGAAAGGCAGGTCAGGGAGAAGCGCCCTTATGCAGTCATCCAGTGGAGTAGATGAGAGTAAAATACTTTTAAGGTTTTTTTTACTGGGCAGTGACCTAAGGTTGAATCGCAGACTCTGTTGTGAGAAAACCTGAATCCCAAGGATATGGACAAAGCTAGGATAGAATTTCTTTCTGTTTGGTTGAGTTGAGTCACTATAGTTTTAAGGAGACAAAGATAGCACAAAAGTCAGCAGACAAATATTTGAACTAGACATAATTTACCTGAGGATATTCTAACCAGGGATGGTAAAATCCCACCCCTCTGGTAGGAATTGTGAACACATTGGGCCATGTTGTTGCTATGGTGGCAACTCTGAGTAGAGTTAATAATGTTCAGGGCTCATTTTCTCAGAAGAGAAACATGGATGTTGATGCCAAAAACTGAGATGCTCAAGAGATTTAGGTGCCTCAAGAGCTAGATGAGTCTGGCTACAAACGGCTCTAAAGACTTATACCCTGAGTATTTAAATTGCCATTAGAATGTTACCTTAGGCATCCGAATGCCAGTCTGGACATGACCTATGATCATGGTACTCCGAGGCCAATGAGAGACTCTCAAATAAAGCAGTGCAAACAGCATTGCATGGAAGGCATCCTGACATGAGTCCCAGCCTGCCACAGAAGCAAGATACTGCTGTTCAGCTGATTTACAGTATCTCACAACTCTGAAAGACAGATATTGGATGCAAGAACCACACACACATTTGCCTTTCTACTGTCTATGACACAATGGGCATAGAAGGAAAGAGTATTTGTGATTTATTTGAGAAACCAGTTGTCATGATTCTAGAGTTCTCTGATTAACACATAGTTGTGGTCTTACAGTGAAGATTTCAAACAAAATTGGGGTTTCTACCACAGTAAAAAATGAAGGATTTGTATATAAGAAGACAAGAAAAAAATATTAACTAGAGCATCACTAGTATATTTCCAACAGGAATAGAAGAGAGATTTTGAAGGAAAAATTAGTGAAGCCATGAAAAAAAAGCAAAAATGGATATAGATTTTTGCCAAAGCTACAATTCACCACATAGCCTAACTACTTCTTCTCTTAGTATAACTGATTTTCTGGACTAAGAAAAAAAATTTAAATCAAATGATAATACTGGAACCAAGTAAGTAGATAAAAGGGCATTATTAAATTATACCCAGAAACTGGATGACACTTTCTTTTGCTAAGTTTCCTAAAAAAGTTCAGGACTGAAATTTTTGTTTAGGACTTTAAACTTCTCCCTCTTTTTCCTGTAGTGGTCCTCAAATATTTCTTACATGGCCATTTCAATTAGCAAACCTAATTGAAAAATGTGAACATCAAGTAGAATTTCAGAAGCTGCTTTATCACTTGAAAAAAATTGGGCAACTTAAATCAGGAAACTTAATACTATAGCCTAAATTTTCCATAAACTTTGAACACCCTAAATAATTTAGAAACATGACAACCAAGTGGTAGCATTAGATTATTAAGTGAAAATGCCATTTTGCAGATAGATCCCTCAGTTTATCAAAAGATATTGAATAAATGGTTTTTTCTACAAGCAATGGTAAATTTCCATATGTGCTTGTAGTCTCATTAAGCTTCATGGATGGAATTTTACAGTTAATGTGGATTCTACAGCCCATTTGCTACCTCAGTGTTTTTTGGAGCAATCAGGAGAGAGAGAACAGGGAAAACTGTTTTTAGGTTTCTCTTGGAAATCCTTGTTTAGTTAGTTTCGAAATTCACTCCTAAAATTATAGAGATCCATCAGTCACAGTTATTTCTAGGGTGCTAGACACTTTCACCCTTCCTCAGTCTTAGACATCTCAAAGACAAACATACAAAGTGATCACCAAGGTGGTTAGACAAAGAAATAAGCAGACAATATGTATTGGGAGCAAATCACCACTCTAGGTGCATAAAACTCCACTAAACAGAAGGCTGCTATCTCAATTAAGCTGTTAAGTCACTTTTTATTAATTGCTTTTTTCCTTCATCAAATACTAATGTGTGAAAGAAAAATGTTACTGAGTTATCTTGGAAGTAATTAAAAAATATCAATAGCTGTGCATTGTATTACTGATAAAAATCAGGCTCATCATTGCAGTGATGCTGTAAAGAAGGAATATTAAAATAGCCATTTTGCAAGATTACAGAACTGCGGCATTATTTATGAGGAAGAGGCAACATGCTTTTACAGAGCAAACAAACCACAGGCAGTCACACAATGAACCTCTTCCTCACTTTGAATTGTAGATTATGTCACATTCAAGCACTTATTAAGTATCTGAGCTCCAGTCTGCATGCCCACTAAACAAACATACAGGCTGAGATGAATTGCTTGAGGCAGAAGAAATATCCCCACTGAAATCAACAGATGCAACACTTGTTGTGTGACCAACATTAATATACAAACACGCTCTCCTGCTCCCTGTCACTGAGTCTGTCAGGCATCCCCCAGAGGCACCAGGAATGCTTGCTGCTGTCACAGTGCATAAAGCAAATCTGAGCATCCCTGCTTCCCACCTTGTACTGTTTTTTCTAGGACACTCCACTATTAGTACTTCATTGGAGGTCGGCAGGTCTGGCTCTCTGACAGGATTGAGGTGCTCCAGATTTGGCGCACAATACTGGGATTCTCAAGGGTCTTGCTGTGAGACTGCTTTAGCACTACAATAGGACTTCCAGGCTACCTCAGCTGTTACTGTGCTTTAGATTTCCAAGAGATGCTTCTGATGGATGTGCTCCCTGACACAGTCCATCAACTCTTGCTGCAGCACCACAACCAGTAACAGGCCCTATAGATTTACAGAAGACACAGCTGAGACTAGTGTTGTGAGTCCCTCACTACGCATCTACCAACATTATTGTTATATGGACAAAAATAAACAGCTCAGTTTGTCTGTTATTATACTGTTAATGAATTTAATATTAATTACACTTGTCAGGTTAAAGGATAATTCCCAACCCACACCTTGGGGCAATGAAACTAAAAACAGCATTCAAACATTCTGCAAATTTTAGCTTACTGTTGCAAAATAAATCACCGTGACAAAAAAAATACAAACTGAGTCTTACCTTGGAGAGAGAAGCAAAAAGTCTCAAGCGAGAAAAGTTTTGTTTTTTGTTTGGTTGTTTTATTTCTCTTGCTCTTCGGTACAGAGGCTCTATTTATTTGAACTACACCTAACCACACATGTAAATGATATTCTGGTAATTTTATCCTGGCCTTCATTCTTCTCGGGGCATCTTTCCTGTCTTCCATTTAGTTACAGTAAATGACAAGTGTCCTGTGGATTTTAGAAGGACTGAATCCATGTAGCAAGGAAGCAAACTGTCATAGTACAGCAAAATGTCGAGTCTAATAAAAACTTATATCAAAACATGAAAGTTCTCACAAAGAATTTTAGATCATAAGGCTTAACTCATTAATTGTTTATTCAATCTAGGAGGCCATTCTGCAATTTTAAGATTGACAGATAAATAAACAAAATAACATCTGATAAATTTTCAGTGCAGAAAAAAATGAAACTTTTTGATCTTGTTTTCTTTTTCAGTGATATTTTTCATCATTTGGTGCTGCCGGAACTGTTGTTGAATGTAATGACCCTAGCTCGTATTGTGAAATAAATGCAGTGTATCTTAAAAAGAACTTTCGTCCTATATAGCCATCTTAATTACTAGATTGAGCTTCAAATGCTGGATGTTAATTAGGTTTTCCCAAATAGGTTTTAATCATCAGTTTAAATCATCAGGTGTTTAAATTATCAGCTGAGCAGATTCATTTCTTTTCTTTTCTTTCCACTGGCTTCCAAGTAACTTCTTTCCTCCACAAACCTCCCCATAAGAATCACAAGGATTGTAGCCCTGAAAAAAAAATACTGTTAGCTTTTGAAATAAAAAAGTTTCTGGTGAGAATAAAACTGCAAGTTAACAAAGAGAAAAATTAACATCATTGATAGAAAAGATATTATTAAGATTTATAATAACATAATAGATATTATAATTAACATAATAGATGGAAGAAAAGCATATCTGTAAAGCAAAATCCTCCTTCTTAAACCCATTAGATTTTTCTGAAGGGATTAATAACAAATGGATAAAATCCAGTTGCTTTAAAGTAAACTGAGCAGTGCAATGCTGTGTAGGCCCTTGCAGTCAAGTCAGGAAATATACAGTGTGAGAGACCAGCCTGTTCTTGCAAGGAAGGAAAGAATCACAACTTTGGGATCTGTTGTCTTCCTCATACTTATAAACAACATGGAAAAAAATACTAGATAAGAGGTGGCTAAATACATTATTGGTAGTAAATTATTTGGACCAGCAAAAACGAGGGCAAATTTTAAAGAGACCTTCAGAGAATAAATGACTTGATAGTGATTTGTGTGTGAATTTCACTGTAAGCTTGAAATGATACACAGAAAATAGTGTAATCTCATATCTAAAATTATGATAATCTTTGAATTGCTGTTATCAGTCAAGACAACAAGAATTGTACAATCAAAATGTTTATTGAGCAGCACTATGGTCTTTTCTGAATTTCTTCCCACATATTTTTGAATGGTGCCTGCAGGTGACATAGTTCACCTACAGCTTGAAAAATGTGAAATTCTGATTCTTTCATCTCCATAAGGAAATTAATAACAAAGTTCAGAGAAGAATGATAAACAACACAGATACAGAATGAAGAGCAGGCCAGCAAAGTAAAACTGATCAATTTGGAAAGGAAGTAACTGAAGACAAATATGATACATGTTGACAAAACCGGCAGTGTCACACAGCAGTTGGGTTCCAAATCAAGAACGGCAGGCATAGTAAGAACAGTATGAGAAACTTTCAAAACAAGCACAAAGAGAAAGTTCTTCCCACAAGTGAAGATAGATCTGTGGAAGTTGTTGACACAGGATGTTGTAGGTCCTATAGTTTTACTTGGATTCTGAGAGAAGTTTGACAAATCCATAGACGAAAAATCTGTCTGGTGATGTTAAACAGAAAAAAAGTTTATTTTGGCGCTGGAAATCCCTCAGAAAGATATTAGGGCTATATATATCATATGTAAATACCCTAGAAATGTCCTGTGTCAGCTGTTGAAGACAAGAAATAGACCTTGGTGTGCCATTTTTGGTAAACACAATCGATGGGTCAGTTACATCAAGTGTTTCCATCAGTGCCAGATCTGTATTTGAATGTCCAGTCAAGCTGGAAGAGACCTCCATACCCTCAGCTGTTGCGATTGAGGGAGTAGTGATAATTTTTTCAGATTGATAATAACTTCTGCATATATCAGATAAATTTAACAGATCTCTATGTACTTCACTTAGTAATCTACTATAATCCTGGATTTCATTCTAGAACTCGTTTATCCCTAGGAACTGGCTGGTTCATGAATCACCAAGAAGCACATTGTCAATGTGCATTTATTCCCTGCATTTTCAAGCCTTCTAACAGGCCGCAAATTTTGGATTTGCATATGTGTGTGACTTGAATCACTATGATAAAAATTAATGCAATTAATTATTTCAATTAATGTAATGAATGTAAAGAGGAGTGAATCTTCAAAGATCAAATACTCTATCTGGGAAACATTTCTTCTCAATAGTATAAAAGCTCTCAATTTTTACGAACAATTTTGAGTTAAAAGTTTTTTCTTTCCCAAATGTCTAGCTTGTTTGGAATAATGAAACAGTTTGAACCTAATAAATCTTATCCAAAAATGCAATGATATGATGATAGCTGTTTTATGTGTGTGCTTCAAGCCAGACATTCTATCATTGAATTTCAAATATTTTCCTTTAATGACTTTTACTTTATTCCAGAAAATGCATAATGCTATTAATTCAGTTTCCTCCCACAAAAAAGTACTGTGTAAAAAGGCTTCTTTTTAAAAAGAAAAAATCTGATTTGAATACTGATGATTATTAAATCTAGAATAAAGACATTTTGTTCCCAAAGACCCTATGGGAGAAAAAAAAAAGCATATTCTAAAAAACAATATTACAAGAAATATCCTTAAAATGAGTTCTGGTATTTTTTACTAGGCATTAGTATTGAACAGTAGAAAAATATTTTTCATTTGGGTATACCAGGCTTGATGAATAGATGAGGTAGTAAACTGTTTGAATGGAAAGAACTTCTTTTTTACACAGACTTGCTCTTCTTCTACCTGAGAACAGCACATCAGAAAGTAGCGTTAAGTTTTACAATTTAGACTTAAATATTGAGTGTTTTCAGATCAGGATATAATTACTTAGAATCTATGGAAGGATTTGGTACTTACTGGGCAAGAAGTCAGAAAAAGAAATTTGGTTCAAGACTGTAAGAAATAAAAGATTAGATATTTTCTTGGGTCACTCTTTTTTAGACCCAGAAAAGAGGGACGTTTTGGGGTATTTAAGCAAATACATCAAGTAGAGAAAAATTTACATACTAGACCTCCCTCCTTCTAAATTAAAGAGTCATTTACAAAATCTTTTAAAACATAAATAAATCTTAAAAAAGCCAAAAAAAAAATGCAGACACAAACAGTTCTGACAAAAGATGAAAAATAATTTTCCAACAGTTCATGGTTTACATGACAAAAGAAAGAGTGACTAAGAAAAAGTAAGATTAAAATATATAGAAAAACTCCTGTGAAATATCTATCTTCCTTCTTATTATGGCTGGAAAATCCAGCTAGTAATGCAGAGATTAAAAATTACTACTCTACCTAAAAAATAGAGTCAGTGGAAATAGCAGAAGGAATCTGGGACATTTCATTAATTATTTGTTCAGCTGTTATCTTCAGCCTAAAGACACTGTCAAAGATTGTGAGACAAAATATGACTTGTTTCTGTTCTGCTTCTAATCAAATAGATATTTGTTTCCTTTTTCTCTTTTCTTGTTTTACACTGATGCTTCTCATTAGGTGTTAGCCTTGATCTATGTATGTCATCTGGTGTACATGCTCTGCGATGTAGATGAGGAACTCCACTGCAATTTACTATGGTTAGTCATAATGTAGAACACATCAACTGGAAATAGTTTCCATTTGGCTAGGCACATTCTTCAGCAGTTAAAGCATTTGGGAATTGTTACCAGAAATACTGATACTATTCCTCCAGAAAACTAACTTCCGTTATCTATGTAATATTTTGGCTTGCATTTTAAGTTCTTCTGTATGTTGAAGTTTATGTTGAATTGACATACTATCATGGCATATATGACATATTCTACTTTTTTACTTTTTTTTTTTTTTGTAAGAGTTAGGCTGTTTCTTCATCTAATTCTGGGTTAGACATTTGTTGCTTTGCAGGACATGGAAATACTATGTAAGAACCTGCACAGATCTGAACACTCAGGAGATAAGCCACACTAAAACATGGAATTCTGCCTCTGTATTTCAGTAGCACTTAAAGAATTAACTACAAACATTGCAATGTAATTTACAAATTTTTTAAATTTTGAAGCCTCCTCTTTATCACGTTTGTGGGTTTTTTTCAGTATTGTATATTATTTCTTTCTTTTACTTTTTTTTTTATTTTGGGGAGAGGGGGAAAGGTCTTTTCAGAAGTTTTTTGGGATTTTTTTAAATAATGTAGTCCCACAAAGCAAAGGAATGCAGTTTGCCAGCTGGGATGCAGTGATTTCATCTTTGAAACCTGTTGTGAAAATACTAACATCTACTAATCAGTAAGTTGTTGCTTAAAACCAGTGTTAAAATACCAATTTTTAGTTTGTTAGACTATTCTATAAACAGTGAAAGTGGAGGAAGGAAACACATTAATCAAAAGAACATTTCCAAAGCATGTGAGGGAAATATTGCTCCAAAAATATACTACCTTTAGTGTATTTCTCTTCTGATTTGCAAAGCAACAGTGAACCTGATATATTATCAGACATTGGGTCTTGGAGGATGGAAGCAAGAAACTTGCAGCTCCTTACTTTAGGAAAAGCATTGAGGTCACTTCAAGACGAGAAGAAATGAGAATGACTGCATGGCCCTGATCATGACCATCAGACACCTGCAAATCAGACAACTCAGGAGCTTTAATTGTGGAGTTACCAAAGATAATCGAGTTTCAATGATCAGTAGCTACTCAGAGAGAGCAGAGTCATGAATGTAATACCATAATCCTGATGGCTGCACCTCTCCAGAGGGTATAGTGACAATTCATTTCAAGCTGTTCAAACAAAAATGGTGATAGAAGAGAGAGAGTTAACAGTGTGGGTTTGGTTTGTTTTTTTCACTTTGTTATCAGTTTACAAGGCAAAGTATAAATCAAATTGAAATCTTCAATATATTTAAAAAGACAAGGTGGATGTTGATCCTCTAGTTCTGAAACTTCTCCATGTTATATGTCTGTACATGCCTACAACTGTAGGAAGAGGAAGGTGGAATCTCAAAATATAGCTAATCTTCCTTTAGGTTTCAAAATTTCTGAAGTTCATATGTGCCTGGATCATGTTCTTGATTTGATTTATGACTGTGTAGGTGGGAAGGTACAGCTGCTCTGAAATTCCAATGATGATTCTGGCTTAAATTTAGGCTTTCTGAAATAAATGGATTTTGATTCAGGCCAATTTCTAACTCGTAATTTTCAACAGCTGTGGAAATGGAACAACTTTAAGACAATAAGACACAGATGACAAGGAGGATTCAGGGCTGCCTTGTAGCTATGACCAAACTGCAATGGGAATACCAGCAAATACCAGTCAAAGCTCACTGTACAGTGGAAAAGAAGATTGGCCTCACTTTGACGAAGGGATAGGAGTACCATGAAACCAAGTGTACAGATAGATAACTGAGCTATAAAAACACAGAGATTCCATAACTTATTTAATTTTTTTTTAATTCTTCACAGGTTGAGTAATTTCTCTGCAAGACAGTATATGCCTTGGGAATGTAAGTACCGGTTACAGAGTAGAGGTCTGTTCAGGCTGAGAAAAGAGAAAAATTTGTTTCCTAGCCTATACATTCCCTTCTTTTTCTACATGGGCTGCTGCTATTCATCAAAATTCAGTCCTTATATTCATATGTAAACATTAAGGAATTTCTTAATTCTTTATTCAAGGACTGCAGTGTTTAAATTCTACAAGTGTCAGGAAAGGTGTTCTTTTCCTCTGGTCTTAAAATACCAGTTTAACAGTGGGATTTTTTCTATTGTTTCTTCTGAACACTTCCATCCAACTATGTGACAAGAATGCGTCATCTCAGCCACAGGATGCACAGTGTGATTTTCCAAAATATGAGTATTGGTCTAATACCGATACTCAACTGTGACAGACAAAAGACTCTCTAACAATTTAAAATTAGAAAGAGTGTGTTTATTTAGCACTGGGTAGCCCCCTAATATGCCCTGCAAAATTACAGGTGGTCACAGAGTCTGTTTATTGACAAAAGGTTCAAACAAATACATATTCATAATACCAGCCCCTCCCATCCCCTCTTCCTATGGTAATTAGCTTGAATGGCTATTAAGCATGAGTGGTTGGCTTCTTGAATTAAGTCTGTAGTCGTTTTTGTGGGGAGGGGTCTTAAAAGGAGGAAGTAAGGCAAGTCTTCCTCACCCTGATCTTTTTTATTAATGACAGTGCAAATGGCTTTTGGGGCAACTCCAGTTTTGCAAAGAATGTGTTTCTGGTTGCAATTGCTCGTGTTCTTTGGACCTAACTACTAGTTTCATCCTTTCCCATTGCAAGCACAGCTAAGCAAACATAAATTGACAGGCAATCAATTATTTAAGTTTCAGGTAACTATCTCAAGCCCAGTTTCTTCTAACTTTTAATTGAAATCTTAATTTCTTTAAATTAGTGTTTCAGTGTTGATTGTGGAGCAGCCATGTCTCTTGATGAGTCAGTTATCAACAGGCCTGTTTTTTTCAAATATCTGGCATATAGAGTTAGGATGGCAGAAACCATGGCAAAGGTCATGCAAGTCTTGGCTCTGCAACAGAATCTCTCATCACAAGATGAACAGCAAAGCCAGGTGCTCCAGTGTCCCAGTTCTCAGCTCTTTCAACCAGCTTGACATCACCAGGGAGCTGATGTGGCATGACTGCGCACAACTGAACAGACACTTTCGTTTCAGCATTTGTCCCCTTAGTGCATGCACCTGAAGGTTAAAGCAGAATATTGCATGTGGTGAGCTGTTAATCTGAGGGTAAGGTCAGAGATTTCCCTTTGAGCTGAGCAAGGCATTTCTGAGTCATCTAGTATATTTGAAATATGGTCACGTTCCTGATCACTTGGATATACTGGTGGTACTTGGAATTCTTTGCCAGACACAGACCATGCCATAGCTCTAGGAGAGGCAGTAAAGTCAGCCTTGGAGAATATTCTGTCTACTATGTGAGCCATCACTTACAGGTCTGTAGTTCAAGGGGATTTAGCCAGTGATAACTAGTCATCTCACCGTTACTTGAAGTGCATCAACAGGCAGTTTCTGCAGTTTCAATAGCAACTGCCGTGTGGTGTGAATGGCTGGGTTTTTCAAAACATTTTTATTGTGAAATACAGGTCCCTCAGGTCTTAAAAAATTTAATTTACAAGGAATAAAGCCATAGAAACATAGAATATGCAGAGTTGAAAGGGACCCACGAGGATCATCCAACTCCTGGCCCTACACAGGACAGCCCAAGTATCACACCAAGTACCTGACAGCATTTTCCAAACACTTTCTGAACTCTGTAAGGCTTAGCTGTGACCGTTTCCTTGGGGAACCTGTTTCAGTGCCCAAACACCTGCTTGGTGAAGATACTTTATTTAATATCCGACCTGAACCCCCCATGACACAACTTCATGCTTTTACTTTCAAGTCCTGTCACTGCAGACAAGAGGGAAGAGATCGATGTCTGCCCCCCTCTTCCCCTCACAGGAAGCTATAACTGCAGTGAGGTCTCCCCTCAGTTTCCTCAGGCTGAACAGACCAAGTGACCTCAGCTGCTACCCACACGGCTTTCCCTCCAGACCCTTCACCATCTTTGCTGCCCTCCTTTGGACACTTTCTAATAGCTTAATGTCTTTTTTATATTGCAGCACCCAAACCTGCCCCCAGCACTGGAGGTGAGGCTGCCCCAGCTCAGATCAGAGCAGGACAATCCCCTCCCCTGCCCACCTGCGATGCTGTGCCTGATGCCCCCCAGGACAGGGTTGGCCATCCTGGCTACCAGGGCACTGCTGGCTCGTGTTCAGCTTGCCATGAACCAGGACCCCCAGGTCCCTTTCCATGTCAGATGGAGACAACCAATTCTCATAATTTCTTAAAAAAAAAAAAAAAAAAAATTAAACTGAAGAAAAAGCCATAATTCTTGCATCAGGTAAATCCATCAAAATCTTGGGAAACCCATTTTGGGCAGAATGCAGGAGTTTACCAGTCTGAATTCTTGAAATGAGATATTTTTCTCTACAACAGAGTAGAGTTACTCTGCGGTAATTGAGTATCATTATATAAAACATGCTGAGATCCTCCAAGTTGTAATATCTGCTTAATGAACCAATTTACATAACTTGCTAGTTTAATCAAGACATTCTGAGCATCAAATATATTTTCATTATCTTTCTTCCAGTTGAGCTGTCTCTCTAACTTCTCTTTTCCCAGTGAAAGTCCATTATCCACTAAGAAGATTAGCTAAATCCATTTTTTTGTCTGGTTTGGAAAAAAAAGCTTATAAGGATACAACTAATCAAAGTGTACTGGCACAATGAAAGTGCATCCTATTGTCTTTTTATCTTGGGAAGTTTTATGGTAAGCTTTTTCTTTTGCCAGGCATCTTCTTTACTGAGCTCTTTTGTTCTAAATTTGACTTAAGCACCAATGATTCAAGCAAAGCATGATGGTAATTCTCCATTTCTTCCTTGTCCAGCTCTCTTCTCCATTACGGAAACTGTGGAGTCCTATTCTGGGCAGGCTGTAGAGGAATATCACACTTATTTCAGTTTGGTGTGCTGGATGGAGAAGTGCAGTCAGAACCTGTGTGCAGAACACTTTCTCCCAGTGTTCTGCACTCCTGTTATCATGCAGAAAACTAGAGAAACTGCAGGGTTCTGTTACTTAATATTAGACTGTAAAGTAGAAAAATATAGTTATTAATTCCCTTTAATATATAAACTACTGTTTACACAATAGACTATGTATTTTGCTTTTCCATGCTTCCTAAACTAAAATTAAGATTTAATTCTATCAAATATGTCCAAAGTGAAAGTGTCAATAAAACCACCTCCACTACACTGTAACATACCTTGATATATTTCATGATGAAGACTAGAAAGGTCATGGCCTAGCACTGCCTAGTGCATGACATACAGTTCACATAAATAAATAAATGAATTTGGATTATTGTTTTCAGTGCTTATTCTGGACTTAAGTGCTACAGGATCTGGCTTTTTTATTTTCCTTTGTCTCTGTCATGTCAAAATTTGCCATTAGGGGACTGGAAACATCAAGAAAATCCATGTAGTCGAGTGCAAGTCTCTTCCTTCAGTCACTGAGTCAGTATTCCCATGGAGCTCAGGTCAGCGTTATTCAGCACACATAACATTTACATTTCAGAGGATGACTCACAGTTTAGCTAGCAGAAAGATAATCTGTTAGGTGAGTCCTTTTTGCTGCAATGATAAGAAATCTCAAGGTTCACCAGAAAGACTTATGAACCAGATTACACTAGGAGGATTCATAGGCTCCAGCAAATTCACAGCCCCAAGGCAATAACTTTTTCTTTCATCTGCTGGCTGAAGAAATAAGGAACTGATGAATAATTGCCCTTGCTGATCAGTCTCAGTGACAAACTTCAAGAAAGAAATGGATTCCAATTCCTAGTCATGTTCTTCAATGCGCTCCTAGAATGTTTGAAATCCAGAAAGGGGTATAAACACACTGTATGTAGTAGAGATAACCAAAAACTCCACTAGAATCTATATAAAAGCAATAATCAGACTTTAAATACCAAGCCTGATGATTTTTTTTTTCAGTTAGCACTCAAATTTTTAAAAACATCAACTGTATGTACAATTTTTGCATGGCTGTATTGCATTTGTGATTCATTGGTGACTGCAGGGAAACTTAATGAGCTGTAAAGTGCATTTTTTGTGTTTTCTATCTTTTGTTCTTATTGAACACTTTAGGAATGCATTATGGCTTTTTCCATATGTTTTAATGGTCTTCCACCTATTCAATTCTCTGTATGAGCAGTACCTTGATATTTGTATGCAACTCCACCCCATGGCATAACAAGGTATCTTCCAACACCTTTGGAAATAAAATTGTAGCTCTACAAATTCCTTAAACAGTATCTAATTTACTTGGTAATATGAGTCTTTTAAAATAAATATTCGCTACCCATTTTAGTCTATCACTTTGATTTAAATCTCATCTATTTCTTATTCCGAAGATTTATGTAATCTGGATTTTGCTGGAACAGACTATGAAAAGACAGTGCTAATGGTTGTTTCAGAAGTGCTGGAAGTTCACAGGTATTCAAAAGCATATTTTCTACTCGTATATTCTTCTAACAGCAATTGCAGAGGATAGCTAGGATTCACATCTTTAAAATACATCAGCTGAATCTATGGCAGATGTTATTTGCAGGCATGCAATTAAACTGAGCAAGGATCAGTTTCTGATGTCAACTGGCAAGACAGCAACAAACCTGGCCAAGCTGATTGAGAGGTGACCAGCAAAAAGGTGTAGTTTGAAATGGAAATTATATAACTGGAAACTAAAAAGACTGAATGATAATCTTGTTTTCCATTAAGAATGTATGTGAATAGAGCAGGTGGAATTCAAATTCTGGAAGTGAGAGCAATTTTTGGTATGCAGATCTATGTATCTTCCAAGGATTTCAGCCTTTATGAAATGTCACAGGATTGGAAAGAAGCTATTACTGTGTGTTGCACTCACTGTGCTCCCCGGATCATTTACATTCTTGGAAAGAAAAACAATTTAGTTGTTCAGACAGAAACATGACAGAGTAAAGAATAAGACAATATTTTTGAGCAACAGAATAAGCGAGATGGAAAAATGGGTATAATATGAGCATGAATCCCAACTCTATTCTGTCTTAGTAGAGACTCTCTTAGGGGATATTGGATTACATTCATTCTATCAGTGTCAACTTTACAGTTAAGACAGCTTCACCACTGGCATCAAATCATACTATTCAAATGTACTGTAGGGGTTTGTGGTCAGTAGTGGAGAGATTTTCCTTAAAGTTCCTTCTGCAGTCAGGTTTGTTATCAATGAACTGATTTAGAAAAGTTTATTGTAGCATTCCTGCAGTCACATAGGTAATACTTCCCCTCCTCTATCCCAAAGGTGTGATCCCCTTCTCACAGGTAGCAGGGTCAGGGAAAAAACAAATTCCATGCATCTGACAGAGAACCATGGTTCAGAAGTTCTATTCGACTTCTTCTAGAACAAAATCTTGCAGCAGCAGCAACAGCAGCAGCAACAGCAGCAGCAGCAACACCTGTCACCAGAACATTTGCAAATCTCCAAGCTTGTATGTTGCCTGTTCTGGTTTCGCTGGTAAATTAAAATAGGGGTTATTTTTACACACTAAAACCTTTGAAGTGCTATGAAAAGAGGCCCATATCCACTCATGTCTTCTAGTCTTCAACCCATCATGCACACACAACTGGGCATATCTCTTCATCTCTGGAAATGTTATTCTAACTGACAAATTCCTTCCTTCTGACTGGTAGTTAATCATAGAATCACAGATTGATTTGGGTTGGTAGGGAGCTTAAATTAGATCATTTAGTTCCAAACCCCTGCCATAGGCAGGGACATTTTCCATTAGATCGGGTTGCTCAAAGCCCCATTCAACCTAACCTTATTTTATATCAGCTTAAGGGCTTCATTTATCTTGCAGACATTCATTCAAACTTTCATTGACATTTTCTGGTATTTCCAAATGGACATCTGGTTAGATACCTCTAAATACAAGTCACCTACTAGAAGGGTTGTTACAGGCAGGAGAATTTTCAGAATCCAAAATTTTAGCATGAGTATCTGTATTGCATTCAGAATTAAATGGTACCTGCAGGGAAACTGAATGACCTGCAAACTACATAGACATTTTTTTTTTTCTATTTCTTATCTTTACTGACAACTTTTGGAATGAATTAGGGATTTTTTTCCATATGCTTTTGGAGTTTTCAGCCTATTCAATTCCCTGTGTGAGCAGTACCTTGGTATGCATATTTAACTTCATCCTGTGTCACGCAGCAAGATTTCTTCCAACACTTTTGGAAACAAACCTGTGGCTCTAGAAATATTCTAAGCAATGTCTATCTTATAAATATGAATTTTATAAAGGAAATCTTAATTATTGCTTTCAGCCTAAGACTGTAATCTAAATCTCATCTATTTCTTATTTTGAAGATTTATGTAGTCTAGATTGTGCTGGAACAGTTTAATAGCCATGTCCTAGACTGTGAAGACATAGTGCTAAACTAATGGTATTTCAAAAGGGCTGGAGGTTCACTGTTATCCAAAAGCACATTCACAAAATGACGGAAAGGATTTTAAATTGAGCTAAGCTTTTCCAAATCCTGTATTCTGCTAACAGCAACTGCAACTGATTGTTTTAGAGCAAGGTAGGATTTAAGACAGCATGATGTAAAGATGTTAAAACTGCAACAGCTGTTTGGCAGGTTTGATTGGTGGTGCCTTGAGAATAACCCAACACAAGTTTAAGTATCCCTTTTTTTTGATTTGCGTTTCTTTCGTATTGCCACTGGGCAGTAAGCAATGGAGAGGCATAATGGAGATCAGAAAGAAATGGACTGGCACAATGCCCCCAAAATCGCTCTTTATGATTCATCTGCACCACAATGTCTGAACTCTGTTGTTCTGGTTTTCACAGGAATAGAGTTCATATTTTTTCTGTAGGTGGTGCAGTGCTGAATTGTGGATTCAGTATGAGATTGTGAATAGTACACTAATGTTTCAGTTGGTGCTGAGCAGTGCTTATGCTAAACCAAGGACTTTTCAGTTTCCCAAACTCTGCCAGTGAGAAGGTGCATAAGAAACTGAGATGGAACATAGTCAATACAGCTGATCCAAACTGGATCCAAACTAGAAAAATGGATGTTCCATACAAGAGAATGTCATGCTCGATAGATAAACTGTGTGGATTAGCTGGGAGAGAGAGCCGATTGCAATTCAGGGATAGGATTGTGGCATCACTGAGAGGGTTGTTAACAATTGTATTGTGCATCTGTTTTTTCTAACTTACAAGTTTTTCTTTTAATTTCCAGAATTGAGCAAATGTTTGTGTGGTGTTTAGTTACTCACTGGGGCTAAACCTTGTCATATGTGAATTTCCAAAGGCAACTTGGCCATTTTACTTTATCTAGTTTGGAAAATTTTCACTTACTGTCTCCTGATACAAAAGCTTTCATGCAGAATGCCCTTCTGAAATAATTTATCTGAAATTTTGATCTGATTTCATTGGCAGAAAATTATAGCTACATAAAATAATGCTGAATCAATTGTTATCAGACAAATAGAGGAATTTGTGGATAACCTGCAACTAAAGAAAAACAAATCATGTTGTCAATTTTCATGTCTGAAGGCAACTGTCTAAAGATTGAGCTTACATGAAGATCTGCTCTTTGTCAATTCAAATATGCCTCAGATGTTATTATATCTTGGTATTTTGTTGATTCATCAGTCTGCTTTTGGTCTTAAACTGTGCCTTTCTCATTTTGTACATAGGATGATGACTTGTCCAGTTTTTTAACTAGCCCATGCAATAGTTTTATTTTCTGCAGTAGATTTTGTTGAGAATATTAAGATACTGAATTGTCATGGCAACAAGAAACAAGTAGTAGCTGATGGAATAGAGACATGCTTGTATTAATCTGGGTATATACAATATACAGTAATTTCACAACTATAAGTCGCACCCTTTTGACTACAATTTTCCCCCGAACGCGGAAGTGCGCCTTATAGTCCAGTGCGCCTTATATAATGTACAAAGTTGTGAAATTTTCCAACATGGAAGTGCGAGCCCGCAACAGTCCCGAGCCGAGCAGAGCCCACCTGGCGGCGGCATCGGGGCAGCGCCCAGCCGGGGCGAGCCTGGCGGCATCAGGGCAGCACTGGTGCGGGGGGAAAACTGGCGGCAGCGGAGCAACCTGGGCATGGGGGGTAAAACCCAGCGGCACAGCCCGGGCAGGGGAGGAAAGCTGGTGACATCGAGGCAGGGGTGGCACGGGGCAGGGCAGCGGCGGTGCGGGGCGAGCCCGCCGGCATTGGGGCACCCAGAACGCAGGGACAGTGAGGGGCTCCTGGAGCATCAGGGGGGCGTGGGGAGGGAGGGAGCGGGCTGCCGCAGAAGCCACGAACTGCGGTGGCAGTCCCGAAGTGCTGCCGGCCGCCACAGCGGCCCCAATAGTGCCGCCGGTCACTGTCACAGCCGTGGCCCCGAAAGCACCACTGGCCCCCGTCATGGCCCTGAGCCGCCCTGAACTGCCGCCGCCCTGAGCCCTGCCTCACCAGCCGGCGCCGGGGGCTGGTGGGAGTACCAGGCCCCGCCCAAGGGGAGGACGCTTGGGGCTGCGTTTAAAGGCTACACCAATCTGTGAAAAACGTTTGCAAATTGAGCACCTGCCAGTAAACTCCACGATTGCGGGATTCCATTACTAATTCATTACTTTGTTTGCACTTCGCGGCAAAAAAAAAGTGTGCCTTATAGTCCGCTGCGCCTTATGGTCATGAAATTACTGTATACAAATGCATTAGATTTTGAATATTTTTTATTCCTTTTATGAATAGCACTATGAGGTAGTTTATGTTACATAATAAAATTACATGCATTAAAATTTCCGAGGAACAAGTGTTTTATTTTTATATGTAGAGAATAATGCAATTGTTTGTGAAGAATAGTATAATTGACTGACTAGTACAGCAGACTTTGACATTGAATTAAAGTGTGCAATTTTAGGTGAAGGAGACACAAGATTTCATGATCTGTACTGGGTGATACAATCATCTGCAGGTGTGTGAATGGACATATGCAGGTTACCAGGGCAACCATCAAACCACAGTCAAAATACAAAGACTAGATTTATCTTATTACCTTGCTAACAGCACGGGGTAGCAGAGACACATGGGAACACAGGCTCTGTTTGTCTTAGCTCATCCCAGCAGAGACACAAGGGGACATGGGGTCTGTTCAGCCTAGTTCATCCTAATTCATCAGGTTGTCGCTGCCGCACTGAAACAAAAAGCTTCGGACATGGTTGACAGTCTCTTACCTCTCCACAGGAAATCTTCTTCTCAAAACAGGCAAAGGATGCACAACACTTGCCATAGGAAATGGCATTTTCCCACGCTGGCATTTTTAGCATTCCCAGATACAAGGTCACTTTGAAACTATTCCCTTGTCCTTGCTAAATCTTCTGGTTTTAAGCCTTTCCTCCCAATAGCAAGTTTCTTTTTCTGATCATTGACATGGTTAACAATCCTGCACCTGCTGGTTACAGTCTTCTCTGATTCTTTCAGTCCACTGCATAAAAGTTAGAAAATATCTTCTTATCTTTGTTTTCTGGATACAGAAAAATAGTCTGCTTTCAACAGCTGTTCTAGATGCCACTTTTGAAAGTATTGGTTGATAACAGCCGTGGCAGTGAAAATGGTAAATTTGGGGTGACAAGCCTGTTAATTCAAGCCAGAACACATATGCAAGTTGTGATAAACTTGGTGGTTTCTTTGTGTTTGATGGCATGCCTGTTCAGAATGTTTCTTTGGAACAGGAATCCTTCACCTGGTCCCCAAAACACTCTTGGTTTTGTTCATCCAAAGCCTTCATCTAACACAGGAAATATGCCCTGTATTGATTTGTAAAGCAAACATTCAGATAAACCAAATAGAAAGTTACTTAACAATCTCTTAGAAAAAGGTAGGGGCAAAATATTTTGGCTATTTGCCTAAAGCAGAGTGGAAACAAAAATACACTAAAACTTTAAACACTTTTTACAGAAGCTGTGAAAAATAAAGTTCCACAAAATGTATGTAAGAAAACGCTCATAGCTTTATGCTACTTTTCTGAGTTTACAATCCTGCATGGTTCTAGGAGGTACACTTTTTAGTAAATTCTCTGCCCAAAATCTTTGCTTTGTTGCCCCATCAACTCTGAGAGGAGAAGGCCTTGCTCTGTCCTAACTTCTTGATAAAGCACATTCTTGCACTCATCTCTTGGACTGCCAGTGCTAGAATTTTCATATGTGCACTCATTTTCAACTCTATGTTTTATTTCAAAGAGAGTTTTGCATTGTAGCTATTTGAACGAGATTTCATTCTGTCTGGAATTCACAGTTCCTGCACATGCAAAGATGAATTCCACAGAACTGACACAGAAAATACAGAATCCAGAGTACACCAGACTTGCTGCTATGTTGGGTGTTTAGTTTCCAGCTCCACAGTGCTATGGACACATTCCATTGACAGCATGTGAATAGATTGGTTGCATAGTACATGTACAGCAGAAACGGATCTAAAAAATGCTATTACCCACCGTCTTCAGGAGCAATTATACCTTTTCTGCTTAGAAACCAAAACCAGAAATAAAGCACCATCACTTCAACTACCTGGAAAAATTAATATCGAATAATTCTTATTTGTTTCCAGATAATACCTCCTGCTCCTCATCACCCATCTTGACCTGTTTTTTCATTCATCAGCTATAACTGCTCTTTACCATCATAGGTTGCTTTGTATAGGATTTTCTCTTATATTACAATTTCTACACCAGCTAGAATAATGTAGCTCAATATACCTGAGGTAGTTGTATACAAATACAAGCTACTCTGTAAAATAATGATGATGCTTTGGTCATTTCTCCCTTTCCAAATTTAACTTTCAGAACTGATGATGATTATGATGGTGGTTATTATTATCATAATTGTTATTATTTGCAGATAAAAGGATTATTTATAGGGTGGGCACATTTCAGTACTTTATCATTGAAGTGGGCAGAAGCATTTAACAATGAGCAATTTATGATTTGTCATTTGTTCAGTATTATTAGGAAACAGCGAGAAGTTTTATCAATAAAAAAGGCCATTGAGCTAAATATCTAAAGCCTCGTAAATTATTTCAAAGTGAATCAACTCTGATATTTAGTGGATTCAATTCCCATTTCATTAATTGCTAATTGTCTTGACAATAAAAATATCAGTTCAGATAACAAGAAGTGAATTACAATAACTGCTCAAATGTCTGTTCAGATAAGCATGAAAAAAACATAAGTAACTTACCATGAAAATTAATGTAGAAATCCATTTAAAATCCATTGGTATAGGTATTAAATTAGAATCAGTTTTCTTCGTGTCAAAGAAAATTATACTCCACAGAAAATGCCTACAAGTGAAAAAAAAATATATTTGTACTAATAGCACAATTGATCACTCTAGTAATTTTGAATATTTCGCCTAATTTTCTATTGTCATAGCAATAAATATGTAATTGTGTGGAAGGAAAGAGACAAAACAGAAATTAATTAGATTTGCAGTATACAGGCACTTTCTGCTGTTTTCTAATTTTTGCTGTCGAAATCAGGTAATGAAATTTTACCACACTGTTGATTTTGA
The DNA here is from genome assembly GCF_009819885.2 of Catharus ustulatus. Classification (NCBI taxonomy): domain Eukaryota; kingdom Metazoa; phylum Chordata; class Aves; order Passeriformes; family Turdidae; genus Catharus; species Catharus ustulatus. Next base: position 87,269,657 of record NC_046221.1, read on the forward strand.
TGCTTTTGTGAAACAATGTTTCCACTCCCTATCTAAATGAGAAAGTCTATATTAACGCCACACTTGGAGTGAAGATTTATGCAGTAAGAACTTCAGCATGTTTAATGTTATGTTCACACAATAATAATACTTCTTCTATACACTAACCTAGAGTACTAATAGTTCTTTTGAATTCCAGTAAGGAGATACCTTTTCAAATTGAACTGAAAGGTTCTTGATTCTTCACTGTCCAACAAAGATCCAACTGAGACCTTGGAGAGACAATAAACCATCACTGGAGTCATCATTTCAACTTGCTGCTGGAAGTAAACCCCTTTTTTCTAGTGTGGGAAGATTGTTAGTCTAGTCCAGTTAGTGCAGTGTGAAAGCTTTCATGATAAATTCAGAGTGAAGTTTCTCTCCTCTCCTTGACTTCTTAAAAAACAGACATCCATTTAAAATATCACTGAATGTGTTGTGGCTTATGGCTACTGTAATGAAAAACACCTCCTATGAGAGTAAAAATCTATTACAGAATTGTCTTAGAAGCCATTCTTGAAATAGTCTTAAACTTTCTAGCTTGTCTAGAAATTCAGTATGAAGCTTGTCCCATTCATCTCCATTATAATTTTCCTACTACAAGCAAAATCATGTCTTCAGCATAGTGAACACCAGCCTGTGACTCACTTATTTTAATGTCTTCACCATTACAACTCAGATTTTCAGGTTTTCAGGCTTGCAGACTCATGAATAAACTGTAACTGCAGCCTGTGAAGTTCCAGAAGAAAATTTTTACTTTTGTGCCACTTCAATTCTTAATCAAACATAATCACTAGCTCCAGAAAAACATTTTGGCATCATTTTTCTGCTCAAACATCAGGTTACATTTGCATTTCCTATCTCAGCATCCTTCCTGGCCACTACTCAGAGACACAGATTGAAAAATAAAAAGTATTAGGCATTGTTTGTATTTTGAAAGTATTCATTATTCCTTTTTTCCTCTTAATTTAAGAATGTGTCTTCATTTCACAGTGTTACCCTCTTTCTGACTGTGCTCAATGAGCAGATTTCAATTCCAAGCTTAAATGCAAAAAAAAGAAGGTATTTATTTCTTCCTCTGGAGTCACAGTCCAATATCTTGCTGCAAGGTAGACAATCACCAACTCCATCATGCTAACCATGGCTATGTTTGGGTGTCTTACAAACCTCCAAAGACAGAGATGAGCTCCTTTTCTGAACTATCACCTGCGCCAGAGTTGTATCACACTCCTTGTGAAAAGGTGAGAGGGCATTAGATGCATCACAGCAAATTTCAGGGCCAGAAAACCTGAAGAGATGACTTCAAAGAGCAGCTTTTGCTGGCAGTTATGGCTTGCCCAAAGTGCCTTTCTAAGGCTGCAACTTTAATGTAAAATGGGAGAAAAAGGAGATTTGCCATGCTATGTCTAAGGAAGACATACCATTGTAGATATATAGAAGCAACAACAGTTTTAAAATTTTCATTCTCTTCTCTACCAAATTTTCTTTTCATCATATTACAGTCAGATAGGTCAGGCATCTGCATCCACAGTACTGACATTGCTGTATCACTGATATGGCAAGCAATTATTTCAATGCAAGTCAAGAGTAACATCTTTTTTGTTGACTTTTTTTCCTACCATGATTCATAGACAGTAGATTGTTTACTCGCTAAGGGAAGAGAAGAATTTGTTTCAATGTATTTTTAGCATTATCCTTTTTACCATCCCATGTATGTAAAAGTTAGTGGAAAATACGAAAGTCAGAGAAAGAGTCCGATCCACATCTGAAAGATATGCAGTCTGAGGTGTCCTGTTGAAGGTGTCCTGTTCAGCACAGGATATGGGTATGAGGCAGATGATTTTTTTTCCTGTCAATGGTCCATACAGGGCATGTATGAATAGGGAATTAAAAGAAACCCCAGTTAACTTTGGAAGCACCACTGCCAGGCTATGTCAATGCCATCTTGTGTGATACTTATTCATGTGATGAATCTCTTTAATTCTGTTCTTTTCCACAGAGAAATCAATTTCAGTAGTATTGCCTGGATGAACTCAGACATTGCACAACAAGCTAGTAAGCACATCTGAATTAATAGCTTATTTGCAAGTGTCAAGCTGCAAACAGCATAGGCATCATCCTTAGCACTGATCATGACTAGACATCATATTTCTAAAGCAAGTTTAATGTGTCTCTGGTAGCTGCTAACTGTGAAATAGTATTCTAAGCACATGCTAATAAAAATGCATGAACTCGTATGCTTTAAAATAACATCAATTTCCCTAGGCCTAGGGAAGACTAACACGCATAAAGGCTTCATATTTGGGTCCTATCCAGGATTTTTCCTGCCAAATGAAACACCACTAGCTAGGTTTTGAACTGTATGGACTTAAATTTGCCCTTAAATGAAAAAGTACACTCATGACTGAAATATTTAATAGGTGATTTTTACAATTAACACAACATCCTGGTAACACTCCTCACAGCAAATGAAATGCTCATCTTCTGCTGGCAAACCTCCAGGCCGGCCCATGCAGCCATCTCTGTCCTTTTACAGGCATATACATTCTACACTCTCTTTCAGAAGTACTGTTGTCTCGTGCAGACATATTTAACACTACTTTTGCTGTCATGGGAAATTTTATTTCAATAAAGATTTAGATTATTGGGAGAGATGGTTTGGAGGAGTTTTCAGGATCATTCTGAGTCTGCAAGGATTCCAGAAAGAAGAGGCAATTGTTCCTATCAAGAGATTTTTAGGTAGTCCTTCCCACATTTGTTTTTCACCTATGAGAATATATGTGTCTTGCCAATGAAGACAGGACCATTTTCCTCCTTTCACTGACAATGGAAGTCCAGTTGAAATTTACCCACCGCCATTCTGGTTTCTTTTGATTGCCTTGTTAAGTAAAAGTTCCCCACTTCCATTAATTTCTTCAGCTGCTTGGACAATTTTTCCTGTTAATTTTGCTCTGAGAACAAGTTTGTATTACACTTCAGTGGCTAGAAAGACTAATTTCATGATAAAACATCAATTGGATGTCAGCTTGGCAGCCTTGCTAAGCTCTTTGAACTTAAATGAAAAGAAAATAAGCCTCAGTTTGGTGGTCCCTCAGTACCCCATGAGAAGTAGACATTCAGCCACAGATACCACCAGTACTGGGAACAAAACTTAGGTTTACATTCTGGGAGCACGGAACTTGAAGAATGCTTTTTTTAGAAGACATTTCTCATTATGAATAGAGGGAAAGAATCAGAGCTGACCTGGCAGCATGCTGAGGGCTCAAATTGGCAAGCACTTCTGACAGGCAAGAATTTCACTGAAAAATAATTGTATGGGAAGAGGGTAACCAGTCTCAGTAATTAAGTTTTCTTCTGGGGTTCAGCAAGCATTATTTTTTGGCTGCTAAATAAATTTTATTCAAAGCATTACGATTGTAGATTGCTTTTTTAATACCTCTGTACTAATAAATACTCAGTACTAAAAAAAAATAATGTTCCTTTATAATTCACGACCTTTGCCTCCAAATCATGGCACTTTCTTCTACTTGGATAAAATTCAAAAGCACAAAATACTTTTCTCTGAAACACCCCTGCTCTTGGAACTCTAGCTCTCTAATAAGGTCAGTGCAGCTATGCTCTTCCCAAAGTCTAGTTTGGTTCTTTCCAAACTCCTCTGTAGATACCCAGAGCCATACTCCCTTAAATTAGTAGCAACTTCCAGGAAAACTGGTTAATATGTGCATTTATGTTTTCATGAATTTTCCTTTTTTTTTTTTTTTTGTACAGACACCGTAAAAGAATCAAACTGTTCTCGAAATTTCCTGCAGCGATAGATGGAGTAAAACTTTGATACCAAAAACTCCTGTGACAGCAGCACGCACAGCAGAATACAGTAGTTTCACGAATACAAGCCGCATGGAGTATAAGCCGCACTTCCGTTGCGTCGACAATGTTGCTGTCTTTGTCAATAAATAAGCCACACCCCGAATATTAGCTGCACTTTCATTCGTAGCAAGAATCCGTGCGCAGCTTTCACAAATTGGCCAATTAGTAACAGGATCGCGGCATAGCGTGGTTTACTGGCCTGAGGCAGGACCAGGTAGGCTCGGCCCGCTCATGGTTGCCGACGGGGCTGGGTGGCCCAGTTCAGCGCCACGGCTCGGCGGGGCCGGCCGGGTGGTGCTGCCGCTGCCACCGGGCACGCTGGCCCCCCTCTCCCGTCAGCACCGCCCCGCTGCCGCGTTCGCTCGCCCTGCCGGCGGGGCTGCCGCTGCCGCCGGGCTCACCGCTCGCCCCGCACCGTGTTTGCTCGCCCTGCCGGCGGAGCGGCCGCTGCTGCCAGGCTCGCCGGCCGCCCCCTCCCGTCTGCACTGCCGCCGCGTTTGCTCGCCCCGGCCGGCACTGCAGGCCCCCGCACCGCCGGGCTCCCCCACACTGCTGGCCCCGATTCTGCTGGGTTTCCCCCGCCGCCAGGCAGCCCCACCCGCCGGGCTTCCTGCTTCTGCCATGCTCCCCTGCACTGCTAGGCCCAGTTCTCCTGGGCTCCCCCGCTCTGCTGGCCCGGGCTGTGCCGCCCCCCCTGCCCCGCCCTGCTGGCTCAGGCTCAGCCACTCGCCCCCTGCACTGCTGGCCCCGCCTCTGCCAGGCTTTCCCACCTCAACCGGGGCCGGCCGGGCTCCAGCTTGGCTTGGGGCTGCTGCGGGCTCTCACTTCCGTGTTGGTAGCTTTTAGAATATTGTTCATATATTAGCCACCCCCGAATATTGGCCGCACTTCCGGGTTTCCACCAAAATTTTGGTCAAATTGGTACGGCTTGTATTCATGAAATTACTGTACAGTTATCTGCTGTTACCTAAAACTTTTCTTCATCTCATCTTTTTTATTTCAAATATAAAAAATGAAATTAATTTTTGAACATTAAAATCATTTTTTGGAATGATGAAAAAGAATTTGTATCTTTTCAAGGAAGAAGTGCTTGGCAAAAGGCAGTATAAGAAAACTGACAACAGTCTTCCAGCTGGCATAAAAAGCTGCATGACAATATTCAGTGATCAATTCCATATTATTGTGAAATTCAACCAAAAAGAATGTAAATTACTTCTATTTGGATTTAGAGTTTTGTTTGCTGTTTGGATCAAGGAGACCATATTTGTTGGTAATGAGTAAGCATGCTTATTTGTTCAGTGATTTTTCAAAACTGAAAGAAACCCACAGGACCAGAAAGCCTTAGCAGCTACTTCTTCAGTCTAGTTTTGTTTCAGCAGCAACTGAAGTAAATTTGAATTCTTTGGACATTTGCACCCCATGGGGTGTATAGTTATTTATTTTTTGAGTCTGAAAAGAAGTGGCATCTTTGACAACTTTTTGTTTTCACACTGGTCTGTGAATCACTGGTTGCTGTTTCCAGAATCCATCATATGAACCTTAGGACCACAGTGTGCTCATATGTGAAAATACACCTTTATTTTTATCACCATCTTTATCTTGATATGAATGTAAAAAACCTGAATAGTATTTTTATTCCAAACACCTCCATAATGTTCAATCTTTTGTTTTATTCAGGTATTCAAAAACCTTCCATTCTCATTTACTAAATATTTCCAATGGCTGTATACATTTATTAAGTCTGTTTGGATTTCTTTTACCATCATTTAATTTAAAGAAACTTATTAACTCAACTTTCTTATAAGAATCTGTGGAAATTGCTTTAGGATCCCTTTTAGGATAGAAAATCCTAGAGTAATTATGTCTTGGGGGTGTTCCCATTTTAGTCTTTTTCCATAACTAATATAATTCATATTTGATTAAGCATTATTAGGCATTTTGGCTTTCTTCCCATGAGGGGAGAGTAGATACCTAAGTGTGTGAAATCAAACTCATACCACAGGACCACATGTAAAGTCCTAGAGGAGCAGTGTAGGTCTTACGTGTTTACTGGGGAGGGGACCCCATCTTTGAACTCATGGAGTTTGAAAAGTGTAAATTCTGGTTGCTAATCAAAATCTTAGTGTCCCATGTAGCTCTCTGGCCAGAAAAGGATAAACTAACACTTGTCTGTACATACAGAAGTATAATCCTTCAAAGTAAACAGGATTGTTTGTCATTTGGCTCTTTTCTGATTTGGATAGATTTCCAGCTATGGTGTCCATAATTCAAGCACTGGAAGATGAAACTTAAATCAGAAGTGTCTCATTTCCTTGAAATGCTCATAAAAATCACTTTGTTTTTGATATCTATATATCGGGGAAGACTGCTAAGAAAGGTGAGGATAACTCTTGGCATAACAGCTCACTGCTGAGCTGGGTGAGTAGTCAGTCTGTGAAACACAGTGATACCGGCGCCAGTTCTTTTTAGTTTGCTTTCTATTTTTACACTGAAGAACTAATGTTAGCTAATGTGTTGCCATTTAATCACCTCTGCGAGAGGGATACAAACGCACAATAACTAAGTTTCTCTTAGATAAGTTAATATGGGTTATTTCACCAAGGTAAAAATCCTAACAGGATCTGATGGTTTTCTAGTAGAATATAATACAACAGTCAAGGTTATGACTTGATCCAACCACTGGAAGATGAGGGTAAAAACACCCAGTGCTGAGAAAAAGTTCTGGTTTCTGTGTGTAACTTACAAATTATTTAGCATGGATGCTGAAGTGTTATGTCTGCTGGTGCTCAGATTGCTCCAAATTTGTTTATAGGAAGGTAGAGAGTGAGATTCTCCTTACTAGCACAATTAATGATACAAGTTGTTTCAACTCAAACAATGTAAGTAATTCACATTATATAATTAGATAATTCATGCTGAACACATCTGATGTCCACGAAGACCCATCAATCATAAGAAAAATAAGTTTGTGATATGGATTACTTGCACAATGTGATTAAAAATCTGCCATCCCAATGGATTCTTACAATCAGAGAAGCCTCCGACAGCATTATGGTATAGATATGAGTTGATGTATTATGCTGGATAAAACCAATAGAGGTTCTTTTAACAAAAGCAAAACACTCTTCCTTCTTTCCTGATAAGATTTCTACCATATCAAAGAAAGGGCTTATTCCCACGAATTAACAAAATAAAGGTATATCTCCTTTCATAAAATGTCTATTTGGCTGGATAAGCAATCAAAAAAGGGGTATCCAAGCAGGTGGGCAAAGAGAAGCAATGCAGTTAAGAAATTAATCTCTATCTGCAGTGTCATCTGTATTGTAACTACACTTAAGCAACCTGTTGGGGTTTTTGGTCATGGACATGTATTGACATACCATATCTCTTCTGAGTTTGTTTTCATGTATCAGACATGCTGTATTTGCAATCACAACACAGAAGCTTCTCATACATGCAGGCCATAGTCAGGTGAGGGGATTTTAATAGTGCTGTAACATAATAGTGTTATGCTTATTTATTATTATGCACCTTCTCAATTCCAGACAAAGAATATCTTTTTTAGTAGAATTCACCATCAGTAGGATTAAAAAGTAATGGGGGAACTTTAGAAACAAAGAATAAATTCATCTTGAAAGCAGTATAAAAGAATAATGAAAATTAGTAGCAGGAATCTCAGACCTTGGAGTGGGAGCAACAGCCATCAAAACTTGATTCAACACTCCCAGAATTTGCCCAACCAGAATCATCTTTTTGCTTTGGCCAGCAAGAACAAGCTCCCCGTGAGACACTAGCTCTACAGCTGATGGAGCATCATGGGTGTGATGTCAGGTCTGTAAATATCTGTCTCTGTTTGTGTTTATGATTATAAATTTTGGGGACTGCTTATTAAAAGAATATTTAGACCTTTTTAGGCACTTGATAGATTTTTAAAGTGCCTTGCATTGTGATTTATATGTTGTATTACTGATATTGACCCTGAAAATAAAGATGATTTCAGGTTTTGTTTATGTTATTTATAAATCTATAACTTGTTTCTGTCCTGGTTCAGTTTAAAGTAAATAAACTAACAATTATTTCATCTATGACACAGTATTTCAATTTTCCCTTAACTGGCTCTGAGGAGTTTACTGATAGCGTAGCTCAATCTTATACTGTTATGAAGATTAAGTCTTTTTATATTGTGATACTGGACACCACATTGTTCGTAGAGATATGGTCCAGAACACTGTAATTCCTGTATGAACACCAGGAATATATGAAAAAAGCAAGCTCCTCGTTCCTTGGGCCATTTTCTGTGTTTTGAAATAAGAGTGTGATGAGGATGAAACACAAACTGCTGTCCTTCATCAAAAATCTTGGAAGCCTGTCTAATTGAAAGTTGTAATTGTAAGCTGATATATTTCTCTTTTGCTCCTTTTTTGGTAAATAAATGAGGAGAATACAGCTGTCAGCAATTAGATCAAAAATAGAAACATCTGGAAAAAGAGTGAAAGTCTGCATCATGTTTAAGACTTGGAATGTAGAAATAACCACAAGTAATATAGGTGAAATTATTTATTTACATGAATTTCAGACTACCTAGGGCAATATGTTACACTGGCTTAGAACTGGAGTCTAGGCAAAACTGTTCTTTTTAAGAATCCCATCTTAGTTATAAACAGAGTGAAAAATGATAGAAAACACAATTATCTATGCAGATCTTAATGTAAGTGGTAATACGGGATGAGGAACAGGAACCTCAGAATATAAAACAAGGAAACATCCAATATGAAGGAGGCCACTTCCACTTTAGGCATCTGTCATTCCTAGCATATAATTTTCCTAAAACACAGAGGACTCTTTGATGGAAAGATTAGAAACATCTGAAAGTATTGATGAAGTGGCTGGTTATCATGTCTCAGCTGAATGTCGTTCCATTAATACTGGGTCTATGCAGCATAAAAAAAAAACGTACTAGGGTTCCTGTTGAATAACAATCAGGTGTAAATTCCTTCAGGGACTCCAGATGATGTACGATTCTGAAGGCTGCTTTGTAATTGGAACAGTTCTTGAATTGCTCTTCATTTGCTTAGAGATTCAAATTTCTGTAGGATCCTTTGCATTCCAAGCACAAATCTTATCCTCATATTTAACTTGCTCTATCTTCCAGGTAAATAATCGGATCTTCCGAGTAAAAACTAGGCCAAATTATCAACCATCAGAAACACCTGAGAAGATATAATTAATAGAATTTATACATAGTATTTTATATATTTTCATGAGTTTTTCAGCTTGCCACTGGAAATAGCTCTGTGCTTTCATTTCTGTGGTTTATGTCTCACCCTAGCATGTTGTCAGGTGGTATAAGTCCAAGAAGCAAAAATATAGAATCACTGAAATGTGGAATGATAAAAATGTGGAAAAGTCTACAGTGGAAGGGATCTCTGGAGATCATCTGACTGAACTCTAGATTAGATCACCCAGTGCTCTGTAAAGCACAGTCCTGTATATTTCCAGCAAGGGATATTCCATCACTTCTCTGGGCAAACTATTCCAACATATAATTGTTTCCATGGTGAACAAACTTTTCCTTAGTCTAGGTGTGATTTCCATTGAAGCAACTTCTGTATTTCCTGTTGTAACAGTGGATCCTTGTGAAGAAAGTATCTTTACCTTCTCTATAACTGTCTTGGGATGACCAGAATCCCCAAATCTCCATGTTTTTTCTAGGCCAAAGTTTCTATGGTTGTCATGGTCTCCAAGACTGTGCTCATTTTGGTGGGCTTCATAAGGCCATCTCGAGGTTTGCAAGGACACTCCTGATCAGCAGAAACCAACCTGGACTTCCACTGGTTACCAACATATCTGTAAAATCCTTGTTATTCTTGACACCTCTTGCCAGTTTGAGAGACACCTGAGCCCTGCCTTGCCTTTCTGGGCCACCACACTTGCTGAGACCCAGCTAAACAGCCAACAGAAAGTAAGCACAGGTACATGCTGCTAATGGAGGCAGAATAGGGACAGGGCAGAAAGTACATGTATATTCATCAAGAAAACGATAAAAAGAAATTTGTCTTTCTATCAAAGACAGGCAGCTAGAAATAACTATCCTGCTCTGCTGATGGCAAGCAACACATCACATTGCAGTGCCCATATAAGAAGAGGGAGCAGAATATACTCTTTAGAATAAACTCCCATGTACCAAATTAAACAAATTCCAGACTGGCTTATACTTTACACTTTAAACAGTAAATGTGTTAATATGACACATCCTTTTGCTTTCACTTTTTTGATCAAGACATTTGTGCAGATTGCTATGGCCAGCATAACTTTAATAGATGTTAAAGTATTCAAATATGCAAAGTGCATAATTTGTAACCAGTTATCAAAAGAAACAAACACTATTAACAATAGTAATTATACTATCCTATATGTCTCCTATATGTCATGCGGCATTGCTGGTGGCTCTGAGTTGAATATTTACAGATGAGCAATATAAATTATTGTAGTGAATTATTGAAATTCCCTTTAACATCTGCAACACTGAAAAATATAATGACAAAGTCTGAAAAAGGGTGCTGGGTCTAGTATGACAAATGAGTTGAAGCAGTTGGGAGTCTGTAAACTAATTCTGCACACAGATTAAGCACTGATTTAGGCAATGTATGTACATGCAAATATGCTTGAACAACAGTGTAATAAAGGATAAATGGTGCATTATGTTCAAGTGTGAAAGATTTTGTCTTCTTATTCCAGTATGTTTGTATTACAATGTTGACTAAAAATTAGGCTGTGTACTGTACATGGAAGCTATGTAATCTTTTGCTGTTCAGGCAGCATGTATTGTAGACTGCTGTAACCTGGCCATTACGGTCATTTTTCTGGAAGAGAAAACGATTAGGAAGAGAAAGAATGATTGAATCCACAATCGTTCTTTTAGATTGCAAAGACCTCCTACTTCATCAAAAGTCACCTTCCCAATTTGAGACATTCCATATCAACACAATTGAACTACACTGTTGTCACTATCTAAAAACACAATACAAAAAGTATTTCAAAAGATTTTTAAAAAGTCAAAACATGAGATTCTATAGACATGCAAATCTGAATATGCAGCTAGCTCCTTTCATATACTGGAATGAGACTATCCTTTTTGTATGCTATGTAACATCATCATCTATGGGTGAATCTAAGATGGAATTTCAAATATTATCATCTATTTTAGAGGACAACTAATGTACATCACTTTGCTGTAACAACCTTTGGTATTCATCATCCCTGAAAATAGTGTCTTTGTTACTCGAAGTGAAATAACAGGATGCAAAAACAGTTACATTCTTTTTCTAAAAGGAGACAATGGGTGGTACAATACAAAAAAAATCTCATTTTCCTGAAGAGAAATTAGATGTGGAATACTTTTTGAAATCAGCTGCATTATTTGTTGGTATGATTATCTGTAGTACAATATTAATAAATATTACAAATCCAAAAATTGCATCAAGAAGTAAATGGTTTTAATATAATGATTATAAGTTTTTTTATTTGATCTGTCTCCATGTTAAATTATACTAAACATAAAATACTAGCTGGATACAATCTATAAATGTTCTCAAGCTTTTTCTAATAACCCTGTAAGACTCTAAGAAGATAGCAATATTTCATGACAGAATTTTATACCTGGAGTATAACATTACGTTGTATTTAAGCATGAAATCTTTCCTTTAGGTGTCTAACATTAATTAAACCAGTTTCAAGCTATAATTTACACATTAGAAAGTCTAATTTGGTTTTTCAAAGTCAGGAAGTTTTTTTGCTATTTTGTGAGAAACGAGATTTATTATTCTGAAGATATGGCATTCTCATAAATGCAAAACATATTTTTTTGTATGTTCCTTGTTTAAATGGTGGAGCTGCTGAATAAAACTCTAGTGCGTCTTTTTATTTTCTTTTGCAAATTCTATGCCAAAATATTGATTTACATGCATAATTACCACAGCCCCCATGCTCAAGGAGTTTATGTAAAAAGTCCTTCTTCCTCAAACACTCCCCTATTGTCAAGTGAAGAAATATAAAAGTAATTTCTTGGCTCTTACTGGAATAATCCTGTATCTGAGTGAGGAGTGGAGATTCTGATTTCTGCTGGTGTTTAAACTGAAGAGGAAAAAAATGCAGACTTTTCTGCTCAGTCCTTTTCCTTTTCCCTCCCTCCCAGCCTCTGAGCACGTTTGCCAGAGGCTCCATGCAATTTCAATAGCGGGAAACTATTTTTTCTTTTTATTTCTTCACCCCAATGTTTTGCCACGTGACGCTGTTTCAAATACAAATTCTGTTTCTCTGTTTTTTCCTAATTTAATCAGTTAATAACTGTGTCATTGGCCACATTGCCAGTTATTTGATTATTGCAATAAAGTCTATATCCATTCAATCTGTTGTTATTCAAGACTTTAAATTCAATTAATCAAAACCTTCTAAGTCACTATGCCCACTTTGAAATCTTTCAGGCAATTAAATTAATTCCAACAATTTTATTATATTTTCACAATAATCTTTCACAGAGATCCCTGAAGGGTCCATACAAAGTGCTTTGATTAAATTTATTCTGAAGATAAAGATGGGATACTAAATTCTGATCTTTTGGTGCAATAATTGGAAATTCAAGTAAGGATAAAAACAGTGAGTGAAATCTTATGTTCCTGTTTTTCCATTCAGCAATGGACAAGGGCATTTTAAACTTAAGAAATCACAAGATAACCACTTACAGTATTTCCATGAACAGTAATTTCATGACTATAAGGTGCACCCTTTTGACTAAAATTTTGATCCAAACCCGGAAGTGCGCCTTATAATCCGGTGCACCTTATATATGGACAAATTTCGGAAATTTGCCAACCCGGAAGTATGAGCCGTGAGACGAGCCACAAGGATGGGCCGTGCGGCGGGAGCCAGCAGCCAAGAGCCACAGCGTCTCTGCGGGAGCCAGGAGCCCCCAGCCGCGAGCCGTGCCAGCCGGCACTGGGGGCTGGCAGGAGTGCCGGGTCCCATGGCACAGGGAGGGCGCCTGGGGCTACACTAATCTGTGAAAAATGTTTGCAAATTGAGCACCTGCCAGTAAATCCCGCAATTGCGCGATTCTGTTACTAATTCGTTACTTTGTTGCGTGTGGATCCTCACTGCAAAAAAAAAGTGTGCCTTATAGTCCAGTGTGCTTTATATATGGACAAAGTTCAGAAATTTGCCGACACCCGGAAGTGCGCCATATAATCGGGTGCACTTTATAGTCATGAAATTACTGTACATGGATAATATGTATTATATAAAGCAGCTCTCAGTTCCTTATCATTATTTTTATTACAATTTTTTAATGCAATCAGACCTGAGTCAATAGGTTGAGGCAAGACTAGTCGCAAAACCAGAACTGTAGATTTAGCTTTAATGACCTTGTTCCTTAGGTAGGCAAACTGGGTCTAGAAATATGCATTAGACTTTATATTAATGTTTAAAATGGGTTTTAAAAGCATAAAAAGTTGGACTTTTAATACTGCAGAAAATGTGTGTCTTGTTTTCATAAATAGGATGAGTACGCATGCATTGGTCACAGAACACAAACTGTGTGAGGAAAAATCTTGTACATTGCAAATAAACAACATTAGATTATTTCTATTCATTACTTCTATTTAGTTCTATTAGAAGAATTATTACATATACTATGTGACTTAAGCAAAGACACTTTTTTAAGCTGATGCCCTTGCTAGTTTGGGACATAAGTGTTGTGATAAAATCACGTTAACTTTTTCTAAAAGTTTATCTAAAATATTTGGTAGTCAAGAATTTCACTCTGTTTGAAATTCACTGATACGTGCATGAATCACACAGAACAAATAGTCTTTTTATTAGGAGTAGGAATTCAGTAACCTTTTGTTTTCATAAAAAGCCTGAAGCCAAAACATTACATTTGAAGTACTCACCAAAACTCCATGCAATTCTGAAAAAGACAGGAGGATTATATTTATAATATTTGGTCCCATGTAGGTTGTGAGATGCCTGTGAAGTTACTAGGGTGTCAGAAGCTGAACATACTACAGTAAGAGCTGGAGTAGCATATTTGCTTAAGAACTAGATGTTTGCACTGAATAGCATAGTTTGAACACTAATAAGAGGGAGGAAAAGCTTTATTGTTCAACTTAGCTAAATACTAGTCAGAAATAAGATCTAAATATTTTTTGGGTCATTATCACAGCTCGGGGCTGTGGGAGGATAATGCTGTTCTCAATAGCTCTGTGAGCTATACAGAAGAAAACCCTGCAGGAGACGGAGAATTTGATAGATGTATTCCACTTTCTACCTACGCAACAGAGAAATTTATTCCTGCTATAATGTTGCACATGTCAATAGACATTTCTGAACCTAGGAATATCATGATGCAGAAGTCACAATAATGTAGGCATAGCACTGGCATTAACACATTTACTGCACTATTTTTTATTAATAAAACACCTGTATAAGGTTTTAAAACCACCTACATTGAGCAGTCCAATGCTGCACATCATTAAATGTGAAAACACTTCTTCCTGAAAGTCACTGTTATTTATAAGCCTTTGAATATATCTCCCAGAACTGTGAGATTTGACTGGACTTTTCAATAGTTTATTTAACAGTCTGGGAATTCTAGCATCCTGCTTAATAACACTTCAAAATTTGAAAAAACATCTTTGATGACCTGGTAATTTCTCCTGCAGAATCAATAACATGTGAATAATTTGTAATAACTGTAATCCGTATTATAAAAGTACTAGTTGTTTTCCTGCCCTCCATGGTTTTACTTTGGAGTGAAACCCTCTATGGATTTTAGTCAGTGCTTGTCTCATGATCTTCCTTATTTCGTCTGAAACACTACTTTGAATCAATTCCATAGACTGATATGCTAAAAACAATTTAAATCAAGCATGGGATGAAATTAAGTTTTCTTTTCTGCAGTAAGTACTTATGAGAAGAAGGAAGTTCAGGACTTGTTTACTCAACTTGAAAAAAAAACCCAGAAACTTTTACTATTTATTTTGCCTGTTAAATGCAAATGTGACATACAGATTTTTGAGAACACAGCAGTGCATCGATGACAGATTAACAAAGTATTGCAACTATATTAGTGCAGCAAATTTAATAGAGGCAAACCTTTGTGTCCAAGACAATTTTTTTTTTCCAAAAACATACAGAATTGTGAGAAGGTAGAATTTGCTTAAATGAGAGGCTGGTGACTGGCCTACCCCTGAAAATTTTTGTCTCCATTGATTAAAAAAGAAGTCAACACCTCTAAGACTGAATATAAATGCATAGCCAAAGGAACCCTCTTTGATTTTTTTTCTTTGGTAGAGGTATACTGTGGAATTGCAATACCATGGTGATTGATGAGGACCAGTTACAGAACACATATTAGTTCAACCAAAGAGTCTTGGTTGAATGAATCATTCAAAGACATAAGTAGCAGTTTCCAATGAATACAGCTTATTCCTGAGCAATTGCTTGAAAACAGGGTTCTTTATATTTCTGAAGAGGATGGAGCCTTTAAATTCCAATTAGATCCCCTAAATGGCTTTTAAAATATTGTTTCATGTTAAACACATTGCCTTTTAAGAAGAGCAAGAGATGCATGTATAGCATCCTTATCTGGCCTACAGTTCACGAAAGAAAAACAGCCCCTTAGGATAAATAAAACTAGCATCAGCTGATTTCCTTCACAGCTCAGAACAGAAAACCAGCAAGACTGGAACACACTGAATTGCCATGGGAGAAGTTAGAGCTGCTTTCACATTTGGCTTGCACTGCCCCAAAAGTATTTTTATCATAGATCATTTCTCACTTCAGTCTCTAAGGCCAGCTCCTCTCCACTGGATGTTAATGTGTTCAGCAGTCCTCAAAGCATATTTAACTAGGCCAAACAGTGTTTGCCCTTGAAGAGCTGCTTTTGGAGCATTCCAGAGCTTGACTGTGAAATTGTGGAGCTTCAACCTTCATGATTTTGTTGTCCATCATGTTTCCACGGTTGTACAGAGCATCATGATGGAAACAAGCTCATAATTCACAATACTGACATTGAAACCAGCTTTCCCATCTTCTGGAATCATGATCAGCTTAGCTATATGGCACTGAAACGGGAATGATGAGCAGCTTTCAGCCTTTTGTGTGTCTGCTGGAGAAAAAAGTTTCAGCCACAAGCTTCTGAGGAAACCTGTCAGCCCATCTGCAGGGCACTCACCTCTGTCCAGGGAGTCTTGGGCTGTGTAGTCACTGTGGTGCTGCATGGGAAGAACTGGGTCCACCATGCTTTAGTTTTGTGTCTTGTTTTCCTTTAGATGTCATCACTACAGTGAGAAATTAACTTTCTGCAATAGGTCCTTACAACAAAAAAAGGACCCAAGAAAGTAAATGTTCACAATTTAATAACTAAGAAGTTTCTATAGCTAATCCCATGGAAGTGTTTGAGCTGCAAAGCTTTAGCAGAGTTCAGGAGGAGTGTCAGATTTCTCATGTTATTTCCATGGCAGTATTAAATCTCTTATAACTACGTATAGAAAGCTTTGTTTTCCAAGTATGCTTGCATAAAAGAATGTCTTAATTTTTGGTCACTGTGAGAGAGCAATTGCATCTGGGCATACATATGCATAAAGTCTAGGATTGCCTGTGTACTGGCACTTGGAAATGTAAGAAGAAATGGAAACCCAGGTTTTGCATCGATTCCTCTTGCTGTAGAAAACCATTACTTCAACTCAAACAAAGTGATTTTATAGCTTAAAATTCCAAACTTTCACAGAAATCTACCCTAACATATTCAGGAATGGAAAGGGATTTGATGGTTTATAGGATGCAGTTTGAAGTTGGGAAGGGGTTGGTAGCAGGGGAGGGGGCAGCCTCAAGACTCTCTTTCTAGTAACTAGTGAGTGTTTTCCTTGGTTTTGACCCATGAGTTTCCTCACTCCTATTCTTCCCCTTTTCTCTCCTGTCCCACTGCTTATGTGGGGATGGAGAGGAGAGCAAGCACCTGGGTGGGTCCCACCTGCTAACTACAGCCTGGGTCAACAACCCACAGATAGCAATTTCAAAATTCTTTGTCTTTTTAGTCATAGATGTGGAATTTGTGTAATTGTTAAGTATTTTTTCCTTAATACATACCATGCATAATGCATTTTCAACTTTTAATTTTCAAGGCCCAATCACTAATGCAAAAGAATTTCCTTATCCAATAACTACCACTTTTTTTTTCCTTTTCTTTCTGGAGTACAATAAAAATGCAATTTAAAAAATCCATTCTTTGCTGTTTTACATTGAGATTCCTGACTGTTCTGCTTAAGATAGCAGCCTCCTGCTTTAACCTTTGTGCTGGCACATTAGTCTGTCCAACCACATCTCCAAAAGGCTGGATGATAGCCTTTTTATACGTTAGGCAGTTCCATTTTTTAGCAGATATTTCTCATTTCTCTTTTTCCAAACAGTTTAGCCAACTCATTTCCTACCAGACTATCATTATAGCAGCATAAGGCAGTAATGATTCTTAATTAAAAGACAGGGCTACCTGTGGTCTAATTTGAGCAGAATCCAATTGTGAGAGAAGAATTTTAGTGTAATCACACATTTTTTGTATCTCAAAGCTAGTAAAGTGTGTTAATGCAATTGTCATTGATATGACATTAAGATGTTAGGGTTTCCAGAACTTACACTGCTGCAAAACAGAGATAAAATATGAATTTAGTTTCCTAGCGTGTTGTTGCCAAGTTTTCAGCAATAAGTAGAAGAGTACAAAGCACACATGCAGCAAAAATTCTTGTTAAACTTTTGCATATGATATTTGCAACCAGTCTTGCTCTTCTAAAAATTATATGCAGCAGGTATACTGGTACAGTGTTTTTTACATTATAAACATTAAAATTACACTTCTTTGCTTGTTGAAAAGGAAATATTTTGTTCTACTGAAGAAGTTCCTCATACCTATTTTGACTTATTATATACATATTTAGACAGCTTTATATATTTAATAGAATGGAATAAGATTAGTTTTGAATTTTGATTGGTGTGACTGATTTTAATAAAGAGGCTTAATAAATATCAGAGGCTATAACTTCTAAGAGTACAGTAATTTCACTAATACAAGCCGCACCATTTTGACTAAAATTTTGCTCCCACCCCAGAAATGCGGCTTACACTCAGGAGCGGCTAATATGTGAATAATTTTCTGACATTTACAACCCTGGAAGTGCCAGCCAAGGTGCCGAGCCAAGCACCTGCCAGTAAAATCCAGGATTTCGCGATTGCTACAAATTGGTTACTGTGTTGCGCGGCGGGTGGGGCCGGATCAGTGCCGGCAGCACGGGGGTGGGGGGGAGGGAGGCAGGGGAGCTCCCTCCTTCAGGCAGGGGAGACGCAGGGGGCTCTATGCTGCCAGCCCCGCGGCCCATGGGGTAAGTGGGGGGCTCCTGCCCCTGCCTGCCGTGGCAGGAGCCGGCAAGCTCTGCCTCTGCCTGCTACTGCCGCGGCGGGAGCAAGGGTGTTCCTTCCCCTCCTGCCTTCACCGCCGCAGGAGCGGGGGGCTCTGTCCCTGCCCGCAGTTGTGGGTGTCAGCGGGCTCCGTCCCTGCCTGCCAACCCTGGGGCAGCACCAGGCCGGGGTGATTGAGCCCGAGCGGCCCTGCTGAGCGGCCCCACCGAGCTGGGCCAACTGACCCCGTCGGCAGTCCCGAGCGGGCCGAGCCTGCACAGCCCGAGCCGAGCCAGTAAACTCCGCGATTCCACGATTCTGTTACTATTTGGCAACTTTGTTGCACACGGGTCCTTGCTGCGAATGACAGAGCAGCTTATAATCAGGTGCGGCTTATTTATGGACAAAGAACAAAATGTTGCCAACACCCAGAGATGCGGCTTATAGTCCATGCGGCTTGTAATCGTGAAATTACTGTACTTTTCAAGCTTACTTTTTGCATAACAAAAATGATACTTTGTTTAATTATGACACATGCAGCCATGATTCCATAATCTCATCTGGAACATAAAATTTAGTGTGTCTATTCAAATCCAAATGCTGAAAATAACTATAGTTATCCACCATAACCTTAGAGCAAACCTGAAATAGTAAATCTTAGTTATTTATTCACAAATAATTATACTTTACTACTAGCCTTCTTAAACCAATTGTAGTTCACATTATGGTTCCCATTTTTAATTGATTTTTTAAAATTGTGTTTCTAAATTTTTCATATCAAACATTAAAAGAATGGGGATTTACATTTAATGTATAAAATGTTTAAAAATATATGGAGTATAGCTCAGATCCCTTGCATGAATCTTAGCATCTGCATCTCAGAGAAGAGACTAAAACTCATTTCTCTTTGAAAATTAATCAGAAAATTGTGCTTTAACTCATGTTTTTACATTTAAAAATAAAAACCGTGAAATATTAGTTTTACTGGTAGGAGAGCTGTTGCTTAAATATCCTGTTTAGCTTAGTTATTTCAGCATAAAGTCTTTTAAAGTACAAATTAAACATCTTAAAAAGTGTTCTGACCTCCACAGAGTTTCTCCTTTCCAAATATTTCTCCTTGATACTGCTTCTCTCACAATCTATCATCAGTACTTTACCATACCAAAAAAAAGGAAAACACAAATATTAGTGAGGGCTTCCTAGTTTCCCTTCCCTTCCCTTCCCTTCCCTTCCCTTCCCTTCCCTTCCCTTCCCTTCCCTTCCCTTCCCTTCCCTTCCCTTCCCGTAGGTGCTTTTGCACAGACTTTTGGAGATGCATTACTGCATTGCTGTACTTTGAAAGCACTTGTGGGACCAGATCTTGTCATCTGTCCCAGTCACTTATTTGTGGTGATTTCTAAAAGCATGGTGGCGGCTTAGTGTAAGTAAGCCTTTCCTTTAAAACAGACTTCCTTGAGATTTCCAGGTCCATTTAGAATACTGCCAGTAATTGCCAAGAGCTGGGAAGCTGAGAAGGATCAGAAGGGATATTGTTGAACAGCTTTGAGCAGACAAGGCATTCTGGATGGCTGCTCCCTCTGGGACCACAGCACGACACAAGAAATTATGCAGCTGTAGAGCAGGGGTTCTGCTGCCATTCTGGGACAGAGGGATGCTCCTGTGCAGTCCAAGGCCACCACCTAGCACCTGTGTACCTGCTTCCAGCTACCTCCTTTCCTGACAACCCTCTGGCTGACCAGTTTGAAACGTCTTACCACTGTGATGGGTCTTAGTTCAGAGCTCTTACTGAACTAAGTCTTATCTCAGCAGGGATTGGGGTACCTTGGTGTTGGGAGCAAGGCAGTCTCTTCTGGCTCCCATTTCTCACCAAAACTGAAAAAAGCCTGGCTAATGAGTCCAACTGCTACTGAGCTGAGACTATACTCCCATAAATCTTCTGCCTCTCACACTGAGCACTTGCAGTAACTTTTGCCCAAAAATACATTTCTACATGCTATAATGTCCTTTTGTGTTCTATGGCAACTCTCTTTGTGTCATTTCTTCTGTGTCTGTGACCAGAATCATGGCACAGAAATTCTCTTCGTTCTTACATCAGAGATTAATTTGTTTCCTAAAGCCTGTGCCATGATTGAGACATTACTCATTAAGAGCCAGAGGTTTGCATTTTTGTCTCCCCTCTATAGGCATGGAACCAAATTGTTTTCAGAACATTCAGTTGAAATCTGTGCTCTTAAATTAGGTCGTTGCCCTAATAAATCCTTCCTAACTACATATCCAGAGATCTGATTAAAATCCAATCTATTTGACATTATAATTAAGCCTCACATCTAGTTTACAGTTTTATAATTACAGCTCTGCATCCTGAGAAAGATCAGAGGTCTCTCTTGTTCAGCTGAGGGATCGGAACAGTTCTGCTGAGAGCATCTGACGGGAGGCATAGCTGGTCCTTACACATATGTCAGAGACAGATAAATGCTGCTGAAAGAGTCCCTTACTGATGAGCAGATCTGCCCAGACCTGCAGATGTGTCCTGTGGGAGCCATGGGACATTTGGAATATGAGGGGGAGACTGATTTTTCAATACAACTTAGCAAGTGTATGTCTGTGACCAGAAACACAGGCTGATTCTTTTTTTATGTGTTTAGTGTGATCCAGCTCTCTACAAAAGCCTAGTGTTGCCCTTACTTGTCTAATTTTCTTATGATTCATTTTCCTAGCCAATTTTTGCTTTTTCATGTTTCTGAAAAGCAGGGGAGGGCACAGGAGAAGGGGACAGCTGCCCATAAAACCTCAAGGTTTTTGTGTAATTCTGAACTTCCTTAAAATGTGCTTAGAGGAGATGGAAATTTGTGTTTTTGCTTCTTCTGACAGCAATGAGTAGGAAGTTATTTAGAAAGTAAGCAGAGAAAAGTGAGATACAGAGTCACTTCTACACATCCCAGCAGAAGAGCACCCATCTTCCAGTGAGAAGCACAAAAATCCCTCATATTTTCCTTGTTAGAATGCCACTTTCATTATGCACAGGTTTCTCCTCTTCATTCAGAAGTTTCCTTTAAAGACCATTTACCTACTTGCTTACTTGTTAAATACCTACATGAAAAGCAATGTTATAGTTTTCACCATCATTATATTTTTTGGAGTAAGCATGGTATTCATATTGTGTCCAATTGAAAACAAAACGTCCAGATATTCATTTCAGCTCCTCTGTACTTCACCTGTCCTTTCAAAGCAAACCAGAGATTTCTTAATCACCTTTTTCCCAGGTCCTTCTGTACCAGACCCATAGTCAAAAATTTCCAACTGATGCATCTTTAAAAGAGAGAAAATTTTATCAGATTATTAACTTCAGAAAATTCTGGTCATGGTAGAAAGATAATTTTCACAGCTGTTACGTGGCAGACTGACCCATACCTTGGTTGCATTTTAGGTGTCCCAAGAGCCAGTGGTGTTTTGCATTTATTGTCTGCTCAATTCAATTGCCATTACTCAGGCTACATAGCATCATTTTGTTAGAAGAACCTTTACCTCTGCATTGCACAGCAGGATGAGGAACATGCACTGATCAAATATTTTTCCCGTTCAAACAGATGGTGTGCTACTCTTCATTACCCTGGGAAGCTTCCCAATCCATCCTAATTTCAGTCTTGGCTTTTCACTGTTAAAAAAATAGGAAAGAAAAAATTAAAGCTAAATAGCGTTATAGTTAGTTCTCCAAATCAACCCATTTGTCAGCTTTGGAAATTATACTGCTTTTAGAAAGTGTGGTTCTTCCATACATAGCATTTTTATTCATTTTCTGCTGTACTATATACATCTTCAGAAAATATTAAAATATTTTCTTGGACTTTTGTAATCAGTTGCTTTAGTGCCTCCAGACCTCTTTCTTAGTGAATGTGAAGAATTTTATAAGGTTATTTTGATATACATTATCAAATCTCAAATAAAGCATTTTCTCTGCTTTAACATGATATTGCTGGCTTCGTTTACCAAAATGCTGTGTGTATTTAGGTGTTTCACTGAGGAGAAAGGGAAATATCCTCTTATCAGTGCCTTCTCCAGTTGAAATCTCATTTCCTTTTAAGTGCATGCTCCTATACAGTGCTGCGCTTTTGTAAATGTATTTCTACATATTTGCAGTTCTAGAGATATCTACCCTTTTTATCAGGCAAATATATATTTCAACATGGTATTAAGTGCTTCCTTTTCTGGTGAGAATTGGTTGCACAGACATAAACATACTTCTAAAATTTGGCTTTATTTCCTGCATATGGACAATCACATTCAAATTTTATTTTACAACACAGACTAACCAGTACATAAAAGGAACCTTGTATTACCTCTGTGATCTGCAAAATATTCTGCAGTAAGACAAATAGAGTTTGTCTTGTCTATTTTAATTGGTAATATGCACCTCTTGCTCCATGAGAATCAACCCCATTTGTTTCTTACAGATTGCTCTATTTTTCTTCAGTCATATAACTCAGCTTGTGATTCTTGGGGTGTCCTGCATAGGGCCAGGAGTTGGACTAAATAATCCTGACGGCCCTTTCCAACTCAGCATATTCCATGATTCTATGATTCTCTTTACTTATCCAACTTCTGTTTCCCTCTATGAGGCATGAATGAATAAAATTCCCATGTTCTGTTGCCTTCCTACTACAGACACAGGGGCAAAGTTAATGTAATGTTATCTAAAAGGACCATTTGTCAAAGCCTGCTGTCTGAGGTCAGTTCAGTTTCATTCAAAGTCACCCTTTCCTACTGGGAACCCATGAGCCAGTCACTGCTGTCCCTCTCAAATACAGGTCTGAACAATGAGATGTCAATTAAAGTTAACATAAGGAAGTCTGATCTCCTTGTCATTTGTCCTCCATTTACTTAGATCAGTCTGAGTTTCTCTCTTATCCTACTTCCTCTGTGTTTTAGTGCATGTGAAGGAGCTTTGCCCTGCAATTAAGCTTGAAAGAACTGAGAAAAAGGATATTTAGCTAAGTCAATAATGATTCTTTCTAAACTCTATTCCCTCCATGCAATTAATTTAACCATAGCCTCCTCTGAGAGGCTCAGATTGAGACAATTCTTCTTACCTGCTGTGTTGTGTGACCAGGAAAACATTTACAGTTGTATTGCATTTGTGTAGGCTCCAGGCTTTTTTTCATATGAATACTAACACTACTGGGAAAGAGTTAAAAAATTTCTTGCTAGACAATTGTCTAAATCTCTAATTCAATGAGGCACTAAAATTTTATATATAGAAGTATAGAAATATGAGTGTATGTGAGTGGGTGGGGATGAGTATTTTAATAAATAATTAGACTCACATAACTTGAAGTTCTAATAGAGTGTTCTGCTCTACTGGTTCATGTAGCCCACTTCTCAAACTGTTTGACAACAACAGATATTCATATTCATGTAAAAGTAGAAACTAACCACACTTACTAAAATTATGTCACTCTTTGGCAAGACAGCACTGGCTTTTAAAGTCTGAGTCTCACCTGTGTCTATGTAACAGCATCCTGAGAAAAGAAACTGAACAATATGTTCCAAAACCAACATTATTTGGAAGAAAAAACATGTTGTTTATGATTCAGTAATATTCCCTGCACACTGACTGCTGAATTGGAATCCACAAAAATGAGTTATAATGGCAGCACAATGTGCAGTCCCTTCACTTAACAGTTATAATTTTTCCTAAATACTAAAATGCTGCATTTTTAGAGGGAAGATGTAGCAAAATATGGCAAGAAAATGAATAAGTCTTCAGTGCTAAAGCTTTGTGCACTCCTACCATTATTTTAAAGATATTTATAGTTGAATTTCCCTGGGGAAAGCAGTTATATATAAAGCTAGATATAACTTGTGACAGAGAAATAAAAGAAGGAAGTATGTAGAGTTAGGGGAAAAAACCCTAACAAAAATTATTTTTAAAAAATAGAAAGAAAATCCTAATAAAGAAAGTGCTGGTACTATTTTAAATGCCCTTCATATAAAGTATTTGCTATTTATTCACTTTCAGAAGTCAAAATGGTCATCTAATTAGTTTCTCCACTCTCTGATAAACATTTTTTAATGAAGGACTGACACGTAGGAAGACTAAAAATATTTTATCTAGCTAATGAGAACAAATTAAGCATAACAGTCCAAGTGTAAAATAAATCCAGTCAGTAGGGTCAAGTGCTCCCTTGTGCACCGGATTTTCAAAGGGGTTATACCTAGGTAATATCTATTGTGTTCCGTAACGAACATTTTAATGCAAACCTTCTTTCTTTAATGATATTTCTTTCTATTCATTAACAAAGTCTTGTGAAATAGACAACTGTACAAAGTCAGCAAAGTCCTGAACTAAATGAAGCAGGAAAGAGAAAAGCAGGAGAATGAGTTACATGTGAGCAACATCTAGTGGCTAACATCTCATTATGAAGCCTGGAGCCATTGGGCATTATTTTAAGCCTGTTTTTTGACACCGAATGCTTCTGTGAGGAAGAGAAGCTTATGAGGGGGAGAGGCAGCACTGACTTCTGGTGCAACCTCTGAAACAGAAGTTCCCAAGAGTTCATCTTTACTTTCTTCACCTTGTGGCCTCACGTAATAAACTGCATTTTAAGGACAATATCTGCTCATGACTGTCCTTAGGGTGCACTGGAAAGGGGATGTGACGCAAAGCCATTTTTTGTAGTGTGCATTGTAGCAATGTAACTCCATTTCTTCAGTGGGCTGGAACTAGTCCATAACAGCCCTTTCCAGATGTGCTCTGAAAACAAGTGGGGCAATTCTGAGAGCAATTTTCATTCTGTGTCAGCTGTTGCTAAACCTACATACTAGCCACAGGTTGTACGAATGAGGAAAATGATCCTACTATAATCCTTTACTCCTGCCTCTCATGCCTTCTCTTCATCAAAGACACAAAACTGGTGATATTTTAAAGATATAGAAGTAGATGATATAAAGATAGCTGTTTTAAAGAAATTTCTGATTACTTCTTACTTCCACAGAAGCAGGCAATCCAAGTAATTGAATAACCCATAATCTTGTCACCTCATCCCAATGGAGAAACAGTGGCTGTAGAGAATGAGAGCTCAGTGTTCTTCTGCCTAGCAGGGCGAAAAAGTCAGTATGCAATCATGAATATTTTTGCACCTTATAACAGAAAAACAATATATTGAATATCCACTCATGTCCAACCCTTAAAGGAATCTTTAAAGAATATAGTGAAAAAAGCATAGTATGCTTTGTGAAACTATTCTATGCTATCTCATTTCAAAAATTGTTCAGATGTACTAAATAGCTGATTCTCCACAAGTAGAAAGTAGGAAACATGAAGTAGGAACACTGACATCTCAACTAATAGAAGATTTGATGATTGTACCTTATGAGGTAACACTGGGTGCATAATTTATTCTGAATAGTTATTGTTTTTTCCATCAAGAATGTTAGCTTTTCCTACACTTTGTCATGGTCTCATTCACAGCTCCTTCATGCAATCATTTTCTGTTGCTACTGAGCCAAATCCCACTCCTACAGATCTGCTTGCATTTTTTTAGCTATATGCCAAAAGTGGATAACAACAAGCCTCCTTTAGCAAGATTTAGCTAAAATTGTCATAAAAATCATGCAACTTCCTTGTTTAAAATATTTTGTGTTTAAACTGTATCTCTTGTACCACTTTTTGAGACAGAATACTGCTGTAATAGGAATACATGTTGGAGTTCATTTTACAGTCTTCTTACCTTCTTATTTTATCAGTGGATTACTGTTCACAACCTTGTCACTGGAGTATTGCTTTCTTCTGAAGCTGGAGAAGATCCCTTTTTCCTTCTCTTTTTCAAATCCTCAAAGTCTCATTAGAAGTTGAGAAGCAGCTGTGTGAGGACTGTGATTGGAGGGTCAGCACACAGTCCTCACTGAGAATCCTGGAGGAATGTTAAGTCTCTCCCTGCAGTTTCATAAGGGTGCATGGATGTAGAAGACAACATGACTTCATCAACCTATTCCATATTATGGAGGCCTTCAAATAAAAGACTTATAATAGATGCTGTCAAAGGACACAACTTGTGCACTAAGATTAGTTCCTGTGCAATGAATCTGTAGTCATGCTTTCATTTTGCTGGGTTTTGATGTACAGAAACAGACCTGTGTGTCAGACACTCTTACTGAATGTCCAGGTAGTATTCCAGTGTTTGTCAGAGTATTTTTCATAGTTCAGTGGGACAGCTGAACACCAGTATCTATTCTGTTCCCTTTGGAAATGCTGAAACCACAAGAGAAACAAATAACAATGGGACAACAGAACAAGTTGGGAGGCCCCTTCTGCAAGTCATAACTCGCTAGCACAAAGCTAGACAGGTTCCCACAGGTCTCACTCAACCCTCATTAGTTATAGACATATATTTTGTGGAAATGCATACAGTCATTTTAAATAGTTTCTTCTCATTTAAAATGCAAAGGCCTCTCCCCATGCTGCTAAGCCCATCACAGTTTGGCAGAAACACACTTTGGAGAATACACCCTTTAATTTTACAACACATTGAATACAACACCTTTTATTCCATTTTATCCCACTTTTGGGAAAACAGCTCTGCTTGTCTTCAACTAATAAAAGTAATTGGAAAGCTATTTAGAAACTTTCCTTGTTTCTTGTTGCATGTCCTCCTGGCAAGCTTTAAGATGTGACCAGTTGCAGAAGACATTACCAGGTGACTTCACCATACAGTTGTCATGCCCATGACAAAAGCTTTCCCAAGAAAAAGGAAAATACTTCTATATTTACTCTGCACTGTGAACTGATCTCTTCCAGCATCCCATTATATCATGAATTTAAAAAGAATAACTGAGAACATGGCAGGCCCACTCTGAATGCAAGGCTGCACAAAGTGACCTCCACACCACCCTTCCATTTCTGTAATTCTGTGAAGTAACCCCACACTGACTCTCCAGGCTCATAAATCATCCCATAAAGGAGTCTAGCTAGAGGAAGAATTCAGGACCTGAACAGACCCCCAGAACTGTAGTTTCCTTCATGGCAGACCCTCAGAATACATCATCTAATTGCCTCCTAGCTTTAGCTGTCATTTTTAGTCCTTTATAGAAAAATTCTGAGTGAACTAAGAAATGGGCTACTCATTTTTCTGCAGGCATCTGTCAAATCTATGGAGTTTATGCCATATTGGAAGGCTTTTTTTTAAAGGGTCAACAACCTTATCAGGCAGTGTCAAAGAAATATAATCAAAGACCAATGACACTAAATTGCAATAGATTCTAAATTACATGTTTTGCACCTTCAAAAGGTGATTCAAAATTTTCTAGCTCCTCAGCTGACATGTTTAAAATTGGTGCTTCAAAATTCCTGCCTTTTAACACCTAGTTGCTGACCTTAAACCTATTATTTGTCCAAAAGGAAAAAAGGGGGAAAAGCAGGAGGGAAAAGAAAGATTATCTGAGGAAAGACTGTGGTGAAATAGCAGGATAAAGGGAGAAACAGGAAAAAAAAAAAGAAAGTAGAAATTTTCAAAAACATCATAGGTTGAAAAAAGGGAAAAAGCAATTAAAATTGAAGGATAATGGGGAAGGTGAATGGAAATGAAGGAAAGCTAATGCAAGAAAACACTGCCTTTTTGAAGATCTTTGTTTACTAGAGGAGGTGCATTTTTCTCTATGTATTCATGTTCTGTAGTTAATATCAAGGTGATACTTTGAGACAATGTTCAAGCAATAGAAATATGTCTTAGTTCTAGTTGTCAGTCTTAGTTCCTATTATCTCTGTCCGCTGACTGGTCTTTTTTGAGTATGTATTGTTTGAGATATGACAGAATACCCAGAAATTTTTTTTTAGGGAACTTATTCCTTGGAAAATTTACCATAAAAGAAAACTGGTATACTACAGGATAGAAGGAGGAACTATGATTTTTATATTGAAAAGGTCATGATGTCGTGTACTTCAGGAGAGTCCAAGATTTAAAAATAAAGGCTTGGGAAATCTTCCTAGTGTGTATGAGTACTTGATGAAAGAAACTAAAGAAGATGGAGAACAACTTTTCTCAGTCATTCCAGTGAAAAGGCGAGACAATATGCATAATTTAAAATACAACATATTCCATTTAGACCTAGGGATTACCCAGAGATTGTGGAGTCTCCATGATGGCTGGAGATAATCAAAACATTACTTGCAAGGCCAAGGAATAACAAAGACAAGACTAGACACACCTAGTGTGCCTTTCCAACCTCAATGATTCTGTGATGTTAAGAGACTGGGATATGGCTCTTGAGAGAGTCCTGTTTGGAAGTAGACTGAGTCTAGATTTGGCTGGCAAAGCAGCAGAATAGAAAAGCAAAAAGAAGAAGAGAGTGGGAAAATAGACTACATGATAAAAGATACTTGGATTTGCATAAATCTTCAGAGAAGTTCTAAAGGGAATTCAAATAAAGTGACACTGCTATGAAAACTGAGCATGATTATTCTTGGTGAGGATCTCATAGGCATGTGCAATCTCTGGCTGTTTTTCAGGGAACATCAAAGATAGGGTTGTTACATGAAGGGGACAGAACTGGAAAACAAGAATGACCACATGGACACAAGGAGATAAATTTAGAGAGTGGAGGCAAGGCTATGACATAGGACTAAAGTCTGTGTGTTAGACAGGATTGGACAGAGGTCTCTTACAAATTCTGTTCAAGGTCCATCAGGAAACAAGGCTGGAAACTCTGGAGACCAGAGACAAGTACCCTTACATCATAGCTGGAGGAAGCAAACAAGGCTCAGATGTGAACTGAAATGGACAAACATGCAGAGTAGGTGTGCGTGGACACTCCAGATGAGAGTGCAGGGGGTTAAGGACCATTTGTGCACACAGAGCCCTGACATGTTGCAACTTTCCGGTTTTGATGCTCAGCTTTGAAGACCTTGTTTTCATTAAATATTGTACTGATATCAGAAATCTTTAAAAGAACAACCAAAACACAGTGATTCAATGATGTAGACATTTACCTTGATCACCACTAGAATCCTTATGATTACTACTATTTGTGTCACTGACGACAGATTTCTGACACCAGTAGAGACAAGGGTCTCAGGCTTTATCCTTATGGATCAGTTCATCCACACACTGCTGCTTACAGGTATATGACATGCAGCTACCTAATCAGAATAAAGACCTGTGAAGAATTAAAGCATATTCTCTGGCAAAAGAACATAAATTTTCCCTGCTGTACTCTATGTAATATCCATGGAGTGTTCATGAACTGAAACACTTTTCAAAATTAAGTTTGGTAAGTTTTTCACTAAGTCATCAAAAAGTATATCCATGAGCAAAGAAAAAGTAACTATTCTATTATTTAGTTCCAATATTGGTATAGTTAATAATGCACATGTTCCTTATCATCTTATTGTCAGAACTTACTTGTATGATTCATATCCAGAATAAAAGCAAATCTTCTCTTCAGCCTTAGGCAAAACATTGACACAGAGTGTTTCATTCCCAACCTTTACACTGATAGGGGACTGACCTATAATAAAGGCTATCATGCAAATTATTTTATAAGATTAAGTAATGTCAACAACCTCCCTCATCAAATATTTCAATTTGAAGTATGGTTTGAAATCCTGAAGCTTCAATTATCCCATTTACTGAGCAGAAACACTTTGGGTGTAATAATACAGTTTTGCTTATCCAGCAGTATAAGATTCTCATTATTAACTCTAACACAGGAGTATTTTTCATTTTTTAGGATAATAGTCATCTTACACAAATACATTCACTCCAACTAAATTTTTTTAGAAAAATACTGAAAAAAATTCAAGTCCAGGTTCAATTATCAGCCATGTGTGTAAACAGTAACTGAATTTGAAAGAATAAGTTGGAGAAAAAACACAGGGATTTTTGAGCTTTCTGCCATAAAAAGATAATACAGTTAAAAGGGTCACACTGAAGCAGGCATATAAGTGAGAGATGTCAAAATAGAGACAAAGGTAAATTGACACATTGCTGTGGTCTTTCGGTATGTTCTTATTTTATATTTTCTAGAAAACCATTCCTTTTCTTTTAGAAGAAACCCTCCCCACACATCTATTGAAACAGATGATAGTGACTGCTAGAAGAGTGAAAAACTCAATCAGTTATATGAAGATCTATTAAAGTATCATATGTTTTTGAAAGATTAATTCAGTGTAGGGTGAAATACTTAACAGCTCTATTTTGCCTCAAATGCATCTGAGATAAGAAAAAAATTCTAAGAGTTTTATCCCACATGAAAGGTAGAGATTGATGACTCATTTCCTGACACTATTTCAATTAGCCTTAATATTTATCATGCAAAAAGTGTAGTAACAAACTTTGGGTTTATAATCTATTTAAATTCAATTAAAGTGTCAGCTAATAACCAGAATTAATTATTCTGCAAGCATGCATCCACTCAAAGGTCACATTCCTTCTGCCATTCTCTGGTATTTTGTACACTGAGTTAAATACTTTGTGGCTCCATCTATTATGAATGTAGTACTACTTATAATATTTTCTTTCTTTAGATCTGATTAGCTGAGAAGTTCATTATTCCAGTTCGCTTATTTTATTTAAGTCAACAGATGATTGTTCAGGTCAAGGGACAGGAAGGTAGGAGCAGCTCAAACTATGTCACTCCTCAGTAGATACTTGAGAGCAGTTTAGCCACCAACGTTGAAGATTTTGCCTCCATGCCTGTCAGTCTAAAACAGTATTTAAACCACGAAAAGAAGAAGCCCACAATGAAAAAAAATATGAATGGAACTATGGTTAGTTTATGAGGAAAACTTTAGGCAATGAAATAAGACCAATTCTTTGAAGGAACAAGATTCAAATGTAAGCCATCTCAGAAATATATCTAGAAGTTTTAACATTCCCATTCTCATAACAGACCATTGTGGAAGATTATATAAAGAACATTTCTCAAAGGACTTGCACCTGTAAATAAGAAAAACAAGCCGAAGTTTTGTTTTGAGGAGACTGTTCTATCATGGATTGCACTTCTGACAGTGCAAGAAGAAACACATTTCAGACATCCAAGGAGAGAACTGTTCAGACACCAACCTAGGAACAGCAGAAGTGGAAAAATTCTACCAAGGAACATTGAAAGGCAAAACTTCTGTCATATAGGAGGACAACATGGAGACAAAAGTTAAAGATAAATTGAATCCTTCCATATGAACTCTTGACATTTTCTGGAAAAAGGATCAAGAAATCTTTAAGTTTGAAGAACTATGTTTTCCTAGAAATGAATCATTATTCACGCAATGCATCCATACATAGGATTTAACTAGAAATAAATATTGAATTTTCAAGCATAAATTTTGCACTTGCATGGGTGCTAGAACTATGAAACAAAGTTTAAGCCACCATATTATCTCATTAACTTTTAGTTTTTTATGCTACCTTCTACCTGATGGTCACTCAGAACTCAGCATGTGTGGCATGACTTCCTGTCCTGTATGGGTCAATCTTGTCATAACCACTCACCCAGCCTGAAAGCTCCCCAGAGTGCAGAGTACTTCACAGTGCTTTGTTTATCTCAGTGATTACTTCAATCCTTGCTGCAAACAGTACAGTTGTGCCTAAAGGGAGGTACTAGATTTTCCCAGGCAGGTACTAGGTTTTCCCATAAAGCTACTGACTGCTATAATTAAGTTTTTCTGCACCTCCTTTTATGGGGTCTAGGTCACAGGGTGACTTAGAAATGAAACCTTGAATTTGAGGGTGGGGTAAAACGCAGGAAGTTCACAGTAGCCAGCAAAGCACAAAAGCTGCACCATTTTCTGATGTAGAAATAAAATACACTTTCCACTATTCTTGATGTCAGATCTGACCAGTAAAGGAAAGAATAGGCATGGCAAAGTGTTAAAAGTCACAACTATACGTTTCAGTATCTCTGGTTTGTTGAGGTATTACCCAGTTTTGATACTCAGTCACTTCTCTTGCTGCTTCTCAGCTGGCTGTGGCTTAAAGACACATAAGACACGGTTGGATTACCCTATCACTCAGCTGGACCTTTATAATGTTCTCTGTAAATTAATTTGTTCAATTCAGAAGGCTATATAAAATAAATGTGTACTGTATAAAATCACTATTTCTATTAAAGCAAAAAAGCAACACTGTATATGAAAAATTTTGTTGCAGTTCCAACAGTGTAAATTATCTGAAAGCCATTAGGGCATTTCTATTTGAAGGTTATTGTACATAAAATGCTTTATTAACTTACTAAATGTTATTGAAATGTACAGTTAAAATAATGTGATTAAGAGACAGTGACTCTAAGCTCAAATTGTCCTTTCCATTATAAAGTATAGTTTTCTTTTTTAACAGACTATAGAGGTGCTTAGTTTACTAGCAGGAAGAATTTTCAATATAAAAAGATTTCTTTCTCTCTCAGTTGGAATTATTCAGTCATAGTAACATCTTTAAAGCATTTAAGGAATAAAGGATAAATTTGAAACAAAGATATTAAAATGTGTTTCAGCATTTTTAATCTACTGATGGTAGAAGCTGATTAGTGGAAAATCATAGAATCACAAAATCATTTATGTTGGAAAATATCTCTAAGATCATTCAGCCCAACATTAACCCAACACGGCCAAGCCCACCACTAAACCATGTCCCTCAGTGCCACATCTACACATCCTTCAAATACCTCCACCTGTGACTTCACAACTTCCTTGGGCAGCCTGTTCCAATGCCTGACAACTGCTTTGGTGAAGAAATTTTTCACAATATTCAACCTAAATCTTCCCTGGCACATCCTGATGCCATTTCCTCTTGTGCTACCACATGTTTTTTGGGAGAAGAGACCAGCTGCCACCTCACACAATCTCCTTTCAGGCAGTTGTTGAGAGTGAAGAAGTCCTATGAGTGTGTCACCCCACAGAGGCATCCATAACACATAAGGAAAGCAGCAGACCAACAGGGATGTTGGACCTTGCAAAGCTCCACCTCCATCCTTGTTGTAGAAGATACTGACAAGCATAATGTCTGCTTCTGTACCAGGGCTGAGCAAGCATCCCTCACACTTGTGACTGGCAGTATATGTAAGCTGCATCCAAACACAAAACCAGAATCCTCAGTGTGCACCAAAACTATTAGGAGCAACATCTTGCAAACACACTCTTTTTTTGCCTTACTTTTTTGAGAGAAGGGAATCTGACTGGTGACAAGAAAGGTATGTTACAGTACCCTAGGCAGGTTCCTTCTCAGGATGGTCAAGGTATCATTGCTGCAGAAAATATCTTCGCATAGACTCACCCTTGATTCAGTCTAGAAGAGGATGTAAAGGGTGTTCAGAAGTCACAGTTTCTACATTTGGGCACTCTGGTAGCTTTTAGACTTCAGGAAATTAACAGGCTTCATGAAAACTTGGTCTTGTTTCTTTCTATATAATTAAATCTTCAAAATCTCCTAACTTCATTTTTCGTTTTACATATCTCCTTCTAACCTTCTTTTGCAAAACCTCTACTGCTTACAGAAGATCAGGTTTTTCAAAGGATGTAAATATCATTTCTCTACTGACATATGACCTGAATGTCATTGTTGTATTTATTCTGGTTTGCATTTATATTGGGGTAGTACTAGAAAGAACCAAACACAGACCTGTGTCCTGTGCCACGTAAAACAAAGCAGTGTCTGACTCAATGATCTTACATTTGCAAGTGTGACTGTGGGAGACATATATGTTAATACATAAAGTCGAAGACGAAAAGTGTGGAATTTCTTGTATATACTTGAATAACTCAAGTAATACAATTTCAGTGATCTATGAAGTATCAATTCACAAGGGCTTTGAAATGAATCAAGTTCTTTAAGGTCACCTGCGAAAATCCCCTAAGTTTTACCTTGTTCCCTGCACTAAAACATGAAATTATGGAATTAATTATTTACAGCTTCAGAGGTGTCCATCTGTTCTTCTTTTGCAATACTAACATTGCATGCACACTTCTTTATACCTTGCTCGATGTGATATCTATCTCCCATTCTTGATAAATCACTTCCAGCTTCATAATCTGTCAATAAGTAGCCAATTCCCAAATTTATGTCTACCAGAGCTCTTCAATGTTCCTAATGTATATAAACCACTGGCTAACCATACAAATGTTACAACCAGTAAGTAAAGTTGTAAATTTCGACAGAGCTTTGAAATCATTAGTCTTATTTATAACATTGCAACAGTTGTTAGGCATCTGAAACCAGAGAGTTGTGGTAATTGTATAATAAACTAGTCAAAAACATGTTTTTTAAAATCTAAACTGTATTGAAAACCACTTCAAAATAGGTACATATTTTTATATCTAAACTTGGAATGAAATATAGAAGCTCTTTTTGTTGCTTTTGGTGTTACTAATAGTTAATTAGATATGCACAACATTCAAGGGTAATCTCCTCTTATCTTTTTATCAGCTCTAATTTTCCCACTCTTTCCTGACTGTTAAACAGGCCACATGCAGCATAAGATCAAAGTAAAAACTAATCATTCTTTCAAGAACAGTACATACTCAACAT
The DNA here is from genome assembly GCF_009819885.2 of Catharus ustulatus. Lineage (NCBI taxonomy): Eukaryota > Metazoa > Chordata > Aves > Passeriformes > Turdidae > Catharus > Catharus ustulatus. The sequence goes on from NC_046221.1 coordinate 87,304,495, forward strand.
TCATTTAGTTTATCGACTTAAGCCAAAGGTGTTCACACATGACAGAATGCAAAGCAACCAAAAGACTCTTCACCAAAAATAAGCAACAAGAAATGACAGATTTCAGGTGTTAAGTGGAAAACATCATGCAATTTCTTGATGTTTTTAAGATATCAAATGTGGAAGTCATGTCTCCTGTTCCTTTTACCCTAATCCTAGTCAAACATATGCCTAAATATGCCTGAGTTTGGGCAAATGTTCAAGCCTTTGTACTTCATCTGAACGTGTTTATTCAAGAAGCAATGACCAACTGATAATGCTGTACTGGTCTCATGGGTCAGCAGGCCAGTCTTTGTTGCTGTTGGCTTTCATTGTCAGCCAATGGACAGCAATACCCTCAAGGAAAAAGGAACTTACATTCTCGGTTTTGTTAGGATATCTTCTAGTGCTTGTGTTGCATGTTTTGTTTCACTGCAGCTGTCACTGTAGTGTCTTGCACTGGTCAATGTGTATTTCACAATATGTTTCTTCCCAGTACTGCTGCTTGAACTGGGCAGTTTTCAGCCATATGTTTATTTACTCCAGTGTTGTCTCTATGCCTTGGTATGCAATTTAAATTATATCATCTTTTTTCAGATTCCTGTTCAAGATTAACTGTTTTAACCCACTCTGAAAAAAATCTCTGTGTCTTGGCATTATCCAGAGCCTGCATGGACCAAAACAGACTAGACAGTCAGTGCTCTCACTGATACTAAATGTGGAGTTTTTGTTTGGCTTTTGTTCAGTATTTGCATAGCAAACCAATTTACTTTCTGTTAATTGCTTTACTTACATATGATTCACTTTTCACAGTGTGGTAGGGAAAAGCAGATAGAAAAATTGTGAATCCTTCAACCATTTAGCCCTTCAACCATTTTGCCCAACGCTACAAATTCCAGGCTGAGAACTTTAGAACTTTTGGGATAGGTAGGTTCAGAGTTGCAACCTCTTGGACTGAAGTGGATGAACCAGCCCTTCAGATTCAGGTAAATTATTCTTATAACAGAGCCTTTTCAGGCATTATTTCATTATTGTGATTGACTTTTTGCTTTTAAACATGCAAATACATGTTTTTCTCAATGGATATTTGGAAATGAAAGGCACACTGTCCAGTGTTTTTTCCCCATGATCTTTCTTTCTAGCTAAATCTTGAGTCTTAGGAAGTCATGTTGTATATGCTACCATTGTGTGTTATAATATCAAGAGATTTGATCAAAAATTTTGGCAACATGATAGAAGGACAAGCTTTAATATTTTCCTTTCCATTGTCAAGTATATGCTTACACAAAATTATTCCTTCATATAGCTGAATGAAGGTATTGTTTTATATGTGACAAATCATATTCTTTCACATCTAATCCAAATTGAATTGAAATATTGTTAATAATGCAAGGCTGAATTCGTCTCCATGTGAAACTTCTTTCGTACCTTAAAGGGGATATACTATTAACTCTGGCTTTTACATCTTATGGATACCTCTCAATTTCTCTGTTTTATCAGCTATTTTCAGGAAATTTAGGCTGATGAAGTGACCTCTTCTAATTTTTTGTAAGAGTCCGGTCTGCCAGAGACGAACAGTATATTTGTATTCTTCTTTTATTACCGTAATTAATTGATTTTTTTCCTTTAGTACTACACAAAGAATGGAAGCATATAGAGGTTATTTAAATTTCTGACATTCCTAAAGGTCGGTGTTATAGGTAGCTCCAGAGCCAAGTTCTGTCTTTAGTGAATCGCTGTGTGGAACTGCATGGGGTACCTCAAACAGAGCCAGCAAGCAGCTGGATGGGGATTTTGCAGTTAGCCAAGGCAAATCCACTACAAGAACTGATAAAGATTTATACTTAACAACAGACTTGAAACTGGCACTTGCCACCACAGCTACTCACTAGGAAAAAATGTTTGCACATGGCCAGTCGATTTTTTTAATTGATGCTACATTGCTTCAAGGCACATGTCACAGAGAAACAGACAAACATTTCCACCCTCCATCATCAGTGACCTAAATTACAGGTATCATGTGTATCTTTTTGGACAGCTATACCTTTACACAGATTTTACCAAAAATATTGTGCAAATAGTAAAAATATTGTTCATTCTGCATGGGGAGTTTTTTTGCCATAGTTGAATACAGTTACTCTCCCAGTGAATATCAAAAAATGTCGAAAAAAATCTTCACTGCTTTCAATTTTAATTAATTTACTGATTAAAAGACCTCCCTGTCTGTAGACACCATTCATTTGGAAAGAACAAATGAAAACAGGTTTAATAAGACAGATTTAGATAACATACTCATAGCAATTGTAAAGTCAGCTCAAGCTGCTTTGAAAGAGACAATCACTGTCTCAGTAATGGTACAATGAGAAAAAAAGATTTTAAAAAAACACCAGGAAAAAGAAAATAATATCTCTGATACATTTATAAATATTGTCTAGTTCCATGCTTTTTTAGAATAAACAGCTAAATTTTTTTTCCCCTGTGTATATATAGCTATTTCAAATGAGTTTACAAAATGGACAAAATATGAAAATAGCAAATCAAAATATAAAACAAAGAAAAGTGAAGAGTGAGTAAAAGTTTCTAATTTGAGGATAGGGGTTTGCTGATCAGTCTTCGATAAGTAAATTAATTTAAACATTATCTTGTTCGTTAGTTATTAATTGAATGTAATTTTTTTCAATAATTACTATATCTAGGAAGTCTAGATCCAAAGATACCACCTTTTAGTAACTTAAATGAATCACCCATCAGGTAGTGACTTGAATATGATAGTCATATAGTCTTTGAAAAATGGATTTGCATATTAGCAGAGATTTCACAGAGCTGTTTAAAAAATCAACACAAAGCTTACATATTGGGGTGAACCTGAATGGTGGATAAATACAGAAAAATTATGATCCTCCTTACATACAGTAACAGAAGAAGCTAATTTAACTGAGTAAATAATTTACTCATCTTCACTCTTAAACAGTCTTGGTAAAATGACATTATTTTCAACTCTACAAATTTTAAAATGACTGGTTTATTGAAGTTATGTTCCAATTCCCATTATAACTGTAATAACCTTCTCTTACAGTCAGCAGTTTTATCTGGCCCAATTATTGCTACAGTCTGTAAATACAGCCCTTACACTTTGCCATCAAAAATGACACTGAAACCTGCATGGCTAAAAAATTTATGCACTGCAACTTTACTGAAATGAAACTGTAATGTTTACCATAAATCTTCAGTATTAAGTATAAAAATGCAGACCCATATTATTTACTGATGCTTTTCATATATTTTAGTCTAAAATGTAAAAGGAACAGAAATCTGTGAAGTAGTCATTTTACACCTGAGTTTTTTGCAAAGAGAAAATTGTACTAAATAGATGATCTGTCTGTAATCATAATTGCTATCTAAATAGATTATTCAACTGCTAATTAAAGGTACTGTAACCTGGGAATTGTAAAGCATTAGTGGTTCTGTAAAAACTACTATTCCTATTAGAAATTGTCATTCAAACTCAGGAATGAGAAGACTCAGAGCATGCATTGTGAATGACTTTTATGAGATCAGTCTTAATGGGAAGATGAAAACTTAAAAGAGCATGAGAAAGCTAAAAAACCCTTGAAAGTACAGTACCTAGTGAGACCTAAGCCCAAAATAGCTAAAATACCTGAGTGTGTCAACATAACTAAAATATAATAAATATTTGATAATACTTTTTACTTTAGTATCGTCTCCTAGGATATCACAGTGTGCTTTTGGAGACAGAAATTCAGGCAGTGCATTTTTCTTGTGTAGTATATTAGTTTACAAAAAATGCTTTTTACATCTATTTTTCACCATAGAGCAATACAAGATGGTTGATTTGTGTTTATGGCACTGGATGCAACACTCCAGCCAAAATCTCATAAAAGGAGAGCAGAGGGACAGAATCCCCTCCCTCCCCTGCTGCCCACTCTGCTTTGGATGCAGCCCAGGACATTTTTGTCTTTCTGGGCTGTGAATGCACATTGCTGTCATGTCCAGCCTCTCATCCCCCAGCACCCCCAGGGCCTTCTGGGCAGGGCTGCTCTTGATCTGTTCATCCCCCAGCATGGGTTGGTACAAGGGGTTGCTCAGACCCAGGTGCAGCATCTTGCACTTGGTCTTACTAAACCTCATTATATTCCCATGTGTCCACTTTTTGAGCTTGTCTGAATGCCATCTCTGGATGCCATCTCACCCCACCCCATCCCACCCCATCCCATCCCTCGGGTGTGTCAACTGTAATACTCAGCTTGGTATCATCTGCAAATTTGCTGAGGGGGCAGTCAATCCCTTTTTCCGTGTCATTAATGAAGATAATAAACACAACTGGATCCCCACACAGATCCCTGAAGGACATCACTTATCACTGATGTCCATAGGATTCTGAGCCTATGACCACTACCCTCTGGATATGATCACTCAACCACTTTCTTACTTATCTTATAGTTCACCCATCAAATCCTTCTCTCTCCAATATGGAGAAAAGTATATTGTGGGGGACTGTGTCAAAGGCCCTACAGAAGTCCAGATAAATGATGGCATCTGTAACCTTTCCTTTGTCTGCTGATGTGGCCATTCCATCATAGAAGGCAATCAGGCTGATCAGCCAGGACTTGCCCTTGGTGAAACTGTACTGGTTGTCTCCAACCACCTCAATATACTTCAGTCTAAATTGTAGGAGTTCCGTGATGTTCCCAGGCACAGAAGTAAGGCTGGCAGGTCAGTGGCTCCCAGGGTCATCTTTTCTATTCATAATGAAGATATACAAATTCATATGATGAAATTCTGGGGCCCAAAGGAACAACCTTCTCTCCCCTGCTTGTTGACTGTTTGTCGACAGCTGCTTCAACATGTGAGCTACTGTTATATTATAACAGTATATATACAGCTATAATCCTCTTTTTCAGGAGTACTTACAATATCAGCCCAGAAGCCTTACCTTCCTTTGAAAAGAATTCATTTTTATGCCAGACAGAAATTTCAGGGAGAAAAAAATAGATTAATTTATTGTGTTGATGGTCTAAGATCATTGAATAGGGAGTCTATGCTCCTTTTGTGCTTCTGGACTGTCTTTGTGTTCCTCAGTAATTTACGCAGATACAATTTTGAACTATCTTTTGCTACCTGCCGATTGTGTTTAAATTACTTTATTTCACTCTTGCATTTCAATTTCACGAAAAATCTCATTTTTCATTAAAAATGTATTGAGCTTACTTGGATAGAAAAGCAGAAAAATGGGAAAATTGACAAATAAGATGCTGAAATAGGATGCTAAATAGGATGCTAAAAATTTCGAATTAAGATCTTGATAAATTGTTGCACCTACTATGCATCATGTGCATATTATCTACTAAAGTAGATCATCCTAAGAGGGTGTTTGCATTTGAATTTAGCTGGGTGCTTCATTTATGGGGAGGAGTAAAGAGACTTGTCTAAAACAAGAAATGATGTAAGGCGAGAGTGTTCTTAAAGTTTTGGAAGATTTGATTAGTCTTTTTGTTTCTTCACTGTTCTTGTACATTTGTCCTGATTTATAGAGGGTTTCAAATGGATAATAAAAATAGAATGAAAATCAGGCAAAATGTAGGAGAATCTAAAGAAATGCAAATGAGTGTATTTTTAAGAATTCAAAAGGACTTACAAATATTTGCCTTAACTGTGAAAGTGACCTACTTTTTTTTTTTTACAATTGAGTTTAAACAAGCAGTATTTATAGTTATCAAGGAAAAAATAAGAGTGGATATATTATTATTATTATTGTTATTATTATTGTTGTTGTTATTATTATTGTTATTATTATTGTTGTTGTTGTTGTTGTTATTATTATTATTTACCCCCTTTCCAGACAGCCTTAAGGAAAAGGAGAGGAAAAAAATTGCCTGAACTACAACATGCTGAGCCAAACAGGAGGCACAGGATGTCAGTCATTTGTACATGGATGATGGTGTCCATCAAGTTTGCTAGAAGTCTTTTCAATCAGAGGAAAAATATCAAAGTCTTGTAGTGAATGTAAATTGCATAGATTTCCCATTCTCATGAGCTAACTCTGGCTTGGTTAGTAAATCCACAGCTCATGGAAAGGTTTCTTTATATAATTATCAATCTTTCTATTGGTGGTGCATGAAACCTACCTAGAAACACAAGGTATTAAAATCATCCATCAGCAGCCTTACAGCAATCAAAAAGGTTTCATCACTTTCTTCTGTTGGTTGGCTTTTCTAAAGGCCAAATAGAACTTGGCTGGATATTCATATCTTAGAGAAACTGTGGACCATTAACCATTTCTCCATACATAAGGATTTATATGAGAAAAGCTTGACATTTGCACTGGCAGGAATAGCACTGATTAAAGCATTTTTCTTTCATTCCTGATATTTTCTTGACTGAGAAAGGACAGATTTTTAGAGACAGAGAATTCTCTCTCAAATTCCCTGTGTTATTGAGGTTCTTTGTTTCATAAATTTACTGTTTCTCAATTGTGTAACAGGGAAGGTAAATATTACCTTGTCAGCATCAAACAAGTACAATTTGATGCGTGCTAAAAGAAGTGTGTGAGAGAAAATATATGTAGATAAGCAACCATGCACTCATAAAATAAATGATTTCTTATGAAATAAAATTGAGGAAGTGAGGAAGTTAAATAAAAACTGCAAAGTTTTAAATTTAATCTCACTAAAAAGATTCATTCATTCTCTCCTAATATTTTACTCATTCTGTAGTTCAGAACTGAAAGGTCAACACATTGCTCAACATGTCACAGTCCTTTCTACAGAATAATTTACCACACCAGTAACTAAAAATAAAGATCAAAGTATTTGAAGATAGTCACAATTATCTTGTTCCTGTGATTGCTCATGTTTGACCAAGCTAATTATTCCTTATTTATTTCCAGATTTATAGTAATCGCCAAAGTGTGTTTTTAGAAGGATGGCTGCCAGAAGGGCAGAAGAAACAGTTCAAAGAATGCTAATAGGAGTTCAAAAAAGCAGCTTTAAAAAGGGGTGTGACATGTATCTGACTGCTGCATCTTAAATAAGAGCAGGGGAGTAGGGCAGGTGGTTTGATTTTGTTATTTGACTTGAAACTGATGACAGTGCTTCCATCCACGGAATGATAAACCTTGTATGGCAGAGATCACAGTATTTATGATTCATTGCAAGGAGTCGGTGTTGCCCTAAAGTTCATTTCAATATTTCACTGGCATAATATATCTTTATGTATAACCAGATCTACAAGTTTAAAAAAATAGAAAGGCTCATTTTCAATTGGATGTATTTTTTTATGTTCAGTAGGGACTTAATTTTAAAGAGCAATCAACTGATACCATTTCATATAAATTCTGGAAAAAAATTGAGGATGGCACAGCTAAATCATGCAGAAAGTGACACAGAAATAAAATTGATAAAAGCTTTGGTGGGAAGTCTAGTTAATAGCTTACTTCTTCCCCCTGTAAATTAAACACAATTCCAAATTTCTTATTAGACCAGCTACAGCATATTGCAGTATCTTTAATTTTTAATATCAGATTATCAACATTCAAAGCAAAGTGTTTGTAGTCAAAACTTCATCAAGCAATATTTTTTTTTAAAGTAAGACCATAAATTTAAAAATCTACTAACTTCAAAGATATTACTCTTTCCTTAGACATCCAAGACAATAAAAAGGAATTAAAGCTGAGAAGAACATTCTTTAAAATGTGTTGTTTGTTTTGTCCTTTAAACAGAGATATTGCTGAAAGCTGAAGCAACATAACTCTTCTAAACCTACATTCTCTGTTTCCCAGCAATACTGAGTAAATTACTGGTGTGACATGGTAAAGAAGGAAATTTTTAAAATTTAATATTGTCACTAGTACAAATCTCCAAGCAGTTGAGTTGCTGCTATTACCCAAGCAAAGAAGACTCTTAGAAACAAATCCATAATATAAGTCAAAACATAATATGGGGCCAACTATGACTGTGATTTAAAGTTGCAAAGGTGATCCATCTTAATGCAGTAATTTGCACTAGGAAATTCCTGACCAATCTCAGCCCAAGGTTATGGGAGACAGATCCAGCTCTACCTGCAATCTGATACAGTTTAAATTCGCTCTCTGAATATCCTCAAAGGCTGTTGGCCATTACGGGTGAAAGCACGGAAATTGCTGATTTTTGTTAAAATATTCAAAAAGCACTTGACCAGAGAAAAGATTTGAGAACAGTAGAAAGCATGACTTCAAAGATTAATGATTAAGCAGGTAGGATCAAAAGAATCATTGCTGTCAAGCACTGTTCAAAGGTCTGGTAATGTTCTCCATTCAGTGACTCCGTCTGAGAACTATGTTCAAGTTTTCTGTTGAGGGCTTTATTTTTGTCGCACTTTGACCGCCCCATTTCATCTAGCAGTGAGCCAAAGAGGAAAAGAAGTGAAAGATGTGCTCTGAAGACTCAGCAATTGACTAGCAAAAGTCCTTTGGAAGTGCATTGTAGCCTTTGTGTTCACTACAGAGTGATAGCGTGATTAGTTGGTTGCCTATATGCCCATTATAATGCTTAAAGTGCCAATATTTTGTCTATCAACATATCACATAAGAATTTTGTTTTACTTGCCTCACTATCTTACAATTTTTTTGCAATATTTCTAATTCTGCAAGATACACCTAAAATAAGAATCTACTGTTGCCAGGATCTAATTTGTATTGACTTCACTTTGTAAAAAGGTTATGAAATTTTATGGTACTAAAACATTTCGTTAAGCATCAACACTCAGCCTCCAAGTGCTGTCTTACAGGTAATATGAATTACTTTCTTCTGACATATCAGTGATTTTATTCCATTTTCTTGGATATCATTGACACATTTAAGTGCTATAGCTAATAATGAAATCCTAAGACTGGATATCACTTTGCCATTGGAAGTACTGATCAATCAGTATCTAGGCAGAGATGAAGCCAATTTACTTTAATGTCATCGAAAATTATCTGTCTACACAAGATGTATGAGCTATTTAACAGCTTAAATACCTCCTCTATTGGATTAGTGTATTTTATCTGTTTTGTAAAGAAGATGCAGTGCAGTAGTGTCTGTAAAATCAGGTATGGTATTTTGTGATATTTTAATACCTTTGGGGTACTCATCTAACAGAAATTCCAATTCTGATCTAATTAGTCATGGGAATAAGCTAAATGTGGGAATGATTTTCCATTTTTAATACACTGTGTTCAGTGAAACAGTGACAGTAAGGGTAATGGGGTGAAACTGCTCATATTGCTGCTTTCAGAGGATTCCTTTAATGTGACCCTTTTCAGCTAGACCATTCAAGTCTTGTTGATAGCATTGTGTTACTGTGACTTTGTTTATTGCAGAATTAAGAAAAAAAACAACTGCTGATATTTTTTAAATAATTTCCTCCTTACAAAGAAAAATGCTTGCTATGAATGAACATCACATTGAGACTATTCATCATGTAACAGCTACAAAATACGTGAGTTTTTCTCCAGGTAGGGTTGATCTTGTACTGACATTGGTTCTATAACTTGATGGAAAAACCCTTCAGGAGTCTTGCTCTTGCACACAGTAATGGAAGACTTCTTTTCCACTAAGGTGTCTCTTTCAGCAGATCCTTCCAGGGTTGCACAGACAATTTACTCTCTCTGAGATTTGAAAAAAATGGCAAAAGCTATTCTTTTTAAAGCAGATGCAGAATAAAGCAGTCCCCAAACAAGGACATTTAAGCTAGCTTTCTAATTCTTGGAGTGAAAATTGCATCAGGGAATTGTCTCAATCATATGTACTTGGATTTAGTGCTGGAGTTTGAAAAAACTGTAAACATCTCTTTGCAGTATTCATGTTGATTTACAATAGCACCTGGAACACTAGTAATGATCCAAAAGACTGAAATAAATATTGTGATCGTATTTTGAAAGAGAGAGAGACAGGCAAGAGAAATGGTCTGACAGGAACATAATCAGCACAAGAAATGGAAGTACAAAACCTTGCACATGGGGAGGAACAACCTGATGCTGTATTCTGGGGGTATCCAGCTTGAAAGCAACTTTGCAGAAAAGAACCTGGAGTTCGTGGCAGACACCTAGTTGAATATGTCTGAACAGGAAATTGTTTGAGTCCCCATCCCTGGAGATACTTCAATGTGTAGCTGTGACACTGAGAGACACAGTTTAGTGGTGGTGGACTTGGAAGTTCTGGGTTAATGGTTGGACTCAGTCATCTTAAGGGTCTTTTCCAACAAAAATGAATCTATAAGCCCATGATGTGCACTTGCCACAGAGAATCCTGATGGTATTTGGACTTCCTTAAGCGAAGCACTGCAAGCAGGTAGAAGGAGGTGTTCCCTGTCCTTCATTAAGCGCTGATGAGGTCATGTCTGATGTACTGGATCAAGTTCTGGGCCCCAGTGACTGTGATAGTGAGAATAGAATGAGATATCTCTGACTGCTCAGTCTTGACAGTAGATAGCTTAGAGAAGATCTTATTATCTTGTACAAATGCCTCCTGAGAGGGCAGAGGAAGATGGAGGTAGTCTCTTTTCCATGGTGTCCAGTGGCAGGACCAGAGACAATGGGCACAAACTGAAACACAGGAGGTTCCTTCCCCTGGAGGATCAAAAAATACATTTTTAGTGTGAGAGTGAGCAAGTTCTGGCACAGGTTGTCCAGAGAGGTTGTAGAATGTCCATCCTCAAAAATACTCTAAAGCCATCTGGACACTGGTCCTCATAAATTGGCTCAATCTAGGTGGTGCCACACAAGCAAAGGGATTGGACCAGATGACATCCAGAGAACCCTGTAGACCTCAACAGTTCTGTACTTCTGAAACTAACAAGATTTTTTTTAGTTCTTTCACCTTAATATTCATCTTAGAAAAAAAAGTATATATAGATGAAACACATTGTGATAGCTCATGTGTGTTTTAGCTGTTCATTTCATCTTGCAATGTCCAGTCCTTAAAGATGAACGTGTCCAAATCGTGGGTTCTTGTGGAAGGAGATAGTGGATGGCTTTTTTCTCCTTAAGTCATCTAACCCTTCTGACAAGAAGATTTAAATATGGGACAGAAAAGGAATTATTGAAGCTGATTTTCAGGATAAAGTTGTGTATTACTTCTAGCAATGATCATAAAAGAAGTTACTGATACAGTTTACAGATCGCACAAAAAATGAGGGAATGGTAAATAAAGGAGAGAAAAAATCAGCAAGGCAAAGCGTTCTGAGTTTCAATATAGGCAAATATAAAGTCAAAAATTTTTAAAAGAAAAAAGTTTGCCATGGGTAGCTGGCAGAAAATACTGTCTCTGATGAAGTCTTGTTAAGAGTTGTAAACTTTCATAAACTTTCCTATAAAAAGTCTAAAATGTTGTGCAAAAATGTTCATAGAGACATACAAAGATAAAGACAGGCTAAATGAATCAGACTGAGCCCTACCAATCCAACATTCCTACAAGTTGTCAGGAGTGCAATGTAAAAAACTAGAGTCAAATAGAAACAAACTAAAAATAGTCAAATGACTGAAAATCTTAGTGACTGATTTTCTCATATTACATTATTTTGGTTGTTAAGGGGTTGTGTTTTCTGGAAACAACATAGATTGATATAAGTTCCAGACAGCATTGACTTAGTTGACAGAGTTTTACAAAGACCATGAAAACGATATCCAGCTTATTTTTAAGTACTTTCTCATTATTTATGAAGACTAATTATAACTACTCTAATACCATTAGAAAGGCTGTAAAATCCTTGACTTCCTAATAATGAGAATAATAAGAATAATAAGCAATAATAATAAGTCTTAAAAGAAATCCTTACTTAATACATCATATTTTGATATTATAAAGTTTTATTTATCTACACCTTTATTGAAGAGGATTCTAAAGAAAAAAAAATTACCAGTTACTATGCAGTTAAGCAAATTGAGTTCTGTGCATTTGAAGTGCCAAATGTTACTTAACCATTTAATATAAATGTTATCTATCTATTTAATATTATACATGAGTGGGTTAATCTGATATTGTGATTCTTACAGGCCAATTTATTTAATCAGAAGTACTACAGCATCTCCAAGTGAAGTGATTATCCCAAAGGAGTAAAGCAATACTCTGATTTATAAACATGGAAATCTCAAATGGCAGCAGCTGGAGTCCCTTACATCTGAAATTGTGACTGCAGCCAATGCTGAGCACAGTCATGGCTTCACAGAAAACGACAAATGTGAATACATGGTAGTTGGATAAGTACTGAAGAAATCAGAATGATTAAATCTCTGGGAAATATTTAGGGAAATATATTTTCCGGTTTTGTACAATGAGAAAAAAGAATAATTTTCTTAATCATCGTACTTACATAAATGCAAAGAGAAAGACTCTTTTAATTAGTAAGAGCTCTGCAGGAGCCTGTGGCTAAAAACTGGTGGTGGAAAAGTGCTAACTACAATAAACCTGCTCTATTGTAGCATGTATGATATTTAACCATTAAACCAACTTTGGCTCTTTTTTTTTATTTGCAGAAGTGATGCTACATCTCCTTTTCTGTAGTGTTTAAATTGTGATAGCAATACAAATGTACTCCTGTCTTAGACCTGAAATCAGACTACGTGCGTTGTCACAGCAGTCCATACTAGTTTTCCAGCCTGTGATGTGTGCAGTGGCCAGCATGGAACACATGTGAGATAAGGTTCAGAATCCAAAGCAATTATACTTTTTTGTTTAATTTCCTTCCCCAGCTCTTTGTGGGAAATAAATCATTGTCTAGCTTCATCTTCACATTATAACACGTGTCTTAGGTTGCAAGACAGACTTGGACTAGGGAGAAACCAGGTAAATTACATCACACGATCTTTCTGTGCCCCCATAGAAGACTTTGTGATGTTCCCAGAAAATTTGACTCAATTTTCTCCAAAATATCACCTAAATCACTTATGTGCATCATGGGGTCAGTCTTTTTAAAATTTTTTTTAACCTAATCTTCCATATTATACTTGCTAGAGTCTACCTTCAGGAAGAAGTGTTGAAGATTAGTGCTTTTAGTTAAGAAAAGCTATCTTTTATAGATAAATTTTAACTTCATTTAAAATTCAATGGTTGTACCGTGCCAAAGGCATTTCCTTTGGCACGGTACAACTATTTCACCTCAACTTCATACATTACAAAATTAAAAGATTCATTATTGATAATTTTCATATCAAACATGTAACAGCATATACATATCTGCATTATATTCATTGTGATAGCTTAGATGGTGCTACTCAAATAGACAATGCAATTTTTCATCATTAAAAGGATTTATACAGTACAGTGGGCAGTGTATTTTTTTGTTTAAGTCTCCTTTGCGTAACATGAACACAGCCAGGAACAAGCAGTGTAATATGTCTGCTGTCTGTGCATTTTTGCATTGAATGATACATTTTCTAAAACCATATTGCATACAAACATTTATTTCAGGCCATGATTTGGGATACACCTAATACTGTGCATGTGATCTGAAGAAGTCAACAACAGTCAAGATGGGACTAGAAGGGTGCAAAAATCATATCAGAGATACGTAGACCTGACTCAAAGAATTAAGTAGGAAACATTTTTCTCTAATGTGATGCTTGTATACCATCTTTACTTTGGCATCTAGATCTCAGATTCCACAGAACTAGCTTAAGCCTAAAGTATGAGCAAGCTGGGGCTGCTGATTCAGCAGCTGCAGGTCTTCTCCAGCTGGATGATTATTCTTTAGACAAAACTTAATTTGGCTCCCTGTAAAGGTCCTGCATCCTCTCTAGGACTAAGAGTGTTGATCTTGAAATATATTTATCTTCTTCTATTTCTGAATAAAATGCCCTATTGAAATGCATCAGCAGTTTTCAACTCGATATGTAAGGTGAATAGGTGATAGGAACTCATAAAATGTCAGTGAATGCAGCTGGTAGGTCAATGGGAGTCTCCATTTCTAGCACCTCTGTATCAAAAGTAGATGCAATTTCTACACAAGCATCTATGAAAATCTTTAATTAAGATATGTTTAGGGTACATCCCTACTTTTTAGTGATTCAGCCATCCTTCCTGAATGGCTACACAGTATTTATGCCTCTATTAACTGATGATGCTCAGCTAACTGGTGTAGTGGAAAATAAATCTGGCAAAAAGGAACCTGGATCTGATGTAGAGAATGCACAGGAGTTCATAGCACGTACAGGGGAAGAGACAGAATAGACCAGGACTATCCTCTTTCAAGACAATTTTCTGTTATATTTTTTTAGTCCTTACATCAAGATGCAACGATACTCAGAGGCATGATATTATCCAAAGCTAAAGGGAATTTTCAGTTCTCTTCCCAATTTTGATTTAGCACAAGCTAACTAGATTTGTGTAGGAGGTTTATGGTGTTGCTGTTTGTAATCATATTATTCATGTTCTGCCCACAGAAAGTCAGTAGCAATGTTCCTGTTCCTTGTTTAGGGCTGGGGAGATGCTATAGCTGGCACAGGATTAGTTTTTTTGCTTTTGTTACATTTATTACATTTACTTTGCAAGGTCAGTTTGGGTAGCTGTCGAAGGTTTGAATATCAGGCTTCAGTTTGTAGAAAATATATGAATATATAAACTAGCTATCTATGTCACAGCTGGAGAATATCCTTAACACTGAACTTGCTGCCAGCACTTAGTGAATAACAGTGAATTTGCCTAAACAAATAATTTTGTATTATTATTAATACAGTTTACTTCCTGCAGAGTGTTTACATACTCAGTGTAAGTAGTCACATACTATTTTAATAGCTGTTAAATAAGACATTTTAAAGAATTAAAATAATAGATACCATTCTATTTTACTTATAAATTTCAAACCAAAAATGTCAGGTTTTAACAGGAAATGTGCATCCCTTATCTGCGCAGATAAATCCCCCATATTTAGTCCCATCAGAATTTTCAGTGTACTGTAAAGAACATGTATATTCAGTTGGTTAGGCACACTATAAGTAACTCAGCAAGGAGTAATACTGGAAAGAAAATTTTTAAAAATCCACTGAATTGAATCCAGGTGAATCCAAACGAAACAGAACTAAAAGGGATAGTCTGACCTGGTACAGGCTGCACAAGGAAATAAAAAATGAAGAGAAATAGTATTCAGCTTATTGGTAGCCAGTAACATAGCTCAATATTTATATTTTCTATTGGTGGAACCTTGTTGATTTCCCTACTGAAAATTCAGCAAATAATGATATTTAGGTAGAGAAGCTTTTAGCACACTGCTGACAATTCCATTTGATGATGCTCCTCTTCACAGCTTTTATTTCAAGTGTAAATAGAATTTGTATTTTCCACTGATTCTTGTCCTGTCTAATGTGAATATTTTCTGAACATCAAAGGAAAATAGCAATATTCCCTGAAGCTGTGGTCTCAAAGGACATGAACTCTCTAAAGTGTCGTGCTTAGGATGTCATTGCAGCTTCTGCAAACATTGCACTGAATCCTTCTCCTGCATCTGCAGATTTATGCCTTAATCCATTGCTGACTTAGTAATAATAATGAGACACAGCGATATGGCTGCAAATATAAAGCTAACATAACTTCCAGCTTGTTTTTCAGCTGACTTAGGGCATTTTTTAAAGCAGCTGATTCTCAGAGTGAAAATGGAGTTCAGCAGAGACCTGGACGCAGGAGTTGAGTGCATACTAAACTAAGTTTCCCAACAATACTAACTTAGGAAGAGTCATTGATTCCATCAAGGATAGAGAGGCTGTATAGAGAGATCTTTATAGACTACAGAGCTGTCACCAACCATACGAAATTTAACAAGGACAAGTGCTGGATTCTGCATCTGCAACCTACATGTGTATACGGACTGGGAGCACAGCCCTGAAGAAAGGGATCTGGAGGCTTGGGTTGATTTTTAGCTCAGTATAAACCAACAGTTTGTGTTGGCAGCCGAAAAGGCCAGGCACATCCTGGAGTGCATTAAGCACAGTATAGTTGATAGTTCAGGACATAAGATTGTCCCACTATACTGGGGACTCAAACTGCCTCAGCTGGACTAATGTGCGCAGTTCAGGGCTTCCCAATATAAGGAGGACATTCACTAGAATGTGTCCAAAGGGAGGCAATAAAGATGGCAAAAGGAACAGAGGACATGAATTATGAAGACTGACTAAGGATACTGGGTTTGTTCAGCCTGGAGTCATGGAGGCTGGGGGGTGCCCTCATTGCTGTTCAGAGCTTCCTCACTAAGGAGAGCAGAGAGGAAGGTGCTGAACTCTTCTCTCTGGTATCCACAAGGCAATAGCTTATAGTTGCATTTGACAAAATTCAGAGGAGCCATTAGGAAAAATTTTTCACTTGGAAGGTTGGTTGGGCACTGGAACAAGTTCGCCAGGGAAGAGGTCACAACCCTGAGCCTTCCAGCATTCGAGAGGCACTCCAACAGTGCTTTAAGATACGTCATTTAACTTACAGGTTATCCTGTGGGGAGACAGGATCTGGATTCCTGTTTGCACAGTAAAAGTTGTTCATCTTTTAAATTAAGGTAAGTCATTCTACTTAATTCTTGACTCATTTATTTAGCTCTAGCTTAGCACAAGCAAGTTCTTATCCTATGCATAGATTATTTACATGACTGAAAAATGGATTAACATTTTTTTTATGTTCTGGTTTTGTGCTCACACAACATCCTTGCACTTGAAAAGCTTTGACTACTTTTCTTGTTGTATACAAAGGTATCATTTGAGCTAGTTATGAGGCTTTTGCAGCAGCAGGACTGCTTGGTTACAATAAAACAAGTCCCAAACCCATAAATTTTGATGGATCTCTGCTGCGTGGCTTTAAGCAGAGTCCAGTGTTACTCAGAACAGCAAACAGTAGTATTAAGAATACACGTGCTGTGCTAAAACAGTTGTTTATACAAGCCATGCTACTTTGTATTTCCTTTTTCTTGCAGAGCACAGCACACTGTAATGACACACAGTGTGATTAATTTTCCACTTCTTTTTCTGCACCAAACCTTAGGCAGCAGCCTGAGATAGTGTGTCCTCTCTCAAAATAATCAGTAGTTGTTCCCCAATTAGCCAATGTCAGCTGTGCACTGAAGAAAGTCTTTGCTAGACTTCCTGTAAGTAAAAGGGAATTAATTTCTCAGGATTTAAAAATTTTCTACATCTTGATAGGTCTAGTTGCTTTGTTAAGGCAATCATGTGTTAGTCATATAAGCATAGTCAGTGCCTTTTAGCTGTACCTAAAACACCAGTTGTGTTATGTGAAGTCCAGTGCCCACACTACAGCCAGGTCCTAAATGATCTGCTCAGGGCCACATTGCAAATTTGCATTAGTGTTCAGAACAGAACAAAGTAAGTCTCCAGGGTGCTAAATGTGGCACACTTCCAACCCCTCAGTTTATTACCCTTTTTTACCAATTAAATTACTAAAAGAGTAAGTACAAATTCCAAATTTTGCAGCTTTTGTGATTTTATATATCAAAAAATAACTTTCCTTCTCCAGTCTTCTGATAAATCATCATATTTCAGAGAATCTGGTCTATGCCCTAAAAACAGTTCTACTACTGAAAACAAAATCAGCAAATCTGTTGCTGTCTTAGGAGCAAGAATATAGGCTTTTCTTCTTTGGTGGATTGGGAATATTAATTGACTCAAGCAGTTCTTTTACAAATAAGGATTACATTACACATGTTTAAAAACATATTTATGAAAGAAGAGCCTAGCAATATTAGACAGTTTAAGGAAGCATTTACAGTTTCTTCATTTAATAATAACAAAAACCTGAACAATGTGACTTCAACTAACATTCATTGTATTTCATATTAATCTCCTGAGTGACAGTACAGTGGTCCCTGACTTGAGGTAATAACTGCTGCATGTTGTAATGGAGAAATTTTGTCCTGTTAACAAAATAAACCTGCGTGAACTTCACCATTTACCTTACTGAAAACAAGACTATACCTATATATCCAGTTTTATATCTTTGGTACATCACTGACTTCTCTGTTTGTTACATTGCCTTTTGTTATTGTTTTTACATTCATTCAAGAGCATATTCAGTTCAGCTTTATAAAGAACATTTGCAAGAATATTTACTAATCATTGAACTCTACACTATGATTACAACCCTGATTTCGTATAATTTCATGTCACTTGAAAAGACTAATGTGACTGAGAAATAGCTCTACTGCTTACAGTCATGCAGATCTGCAAGTTCTCCTTCACTTGTGACCTCTTTCTTCAAATGCATCAATTTCCTAGACTTAAAACTAAAACTCTGGTCATAAAGTGCTCTGAAAGAATTTTCCTCTGGAGCTATTCTGAGATTTTTTCTAATTAACTTAAAAAATGACTGATGCTATAAAGGTCACATATTCCATCTCCTCTTCTGTAACACCACAATGTCAGAGAAAGGTTTGCATTAGTCATATAGGATTTTTTTGTTCTAGTATTTTTTTTATGTTTCTTTTAATTATGATGCAAGAAGATTCCATTGTATGCAAGAAGTGACAGTAGAACAACAACAAACAGCAAAAAAAAAGCAATATAAAAAACATTTTTTTTCATTGCAGACACCTAAGTTACTGATATTAGTTTAGTTCCCAAGCAATTACAGTCTATAACTGCAGGTACAAATTTGGCTCCAGTACTTTTCGAACTGATTCAACATATTAAAACAGATGTCTTCCTACAGATGTTGTGGAGGTTAAGATGAAGAAAAAATTGTCATCCTATGAAAGACTGTCTCAGTCATAACAGACATCAGAGATCAGCTACAGGAGACTTTCAAGGTCAGCAAGTCTTCATTAATGTGGTCATATCTATAATTAGTTGTTTAAGTGTGTTAGTTTGCCTAAAAAAACTCTGCAAAATATAGAAAAGATTTAGTAGAATACTCTTTAGAAAACAAACACCAATTCCTTCCTGAAAAATCAAGAATGGAGAGGTATGTGGTTAATAATTATAACATGTCTTTGTTATAAAATGTAATAGTATTTGCATATTTCAGTATGGTTTGCTTTTCATATAAACAGTTAATTTGTGTTAAGTCGTTCACAGAAATTTGGCTTCATAGGATAGAAAATACATTAAATAACAAAGAAAGCACTTCTTGGATTTATTTTTAGTTTAAAAAAAGGCCTTGAAAAACTCAGGAGTATTTCTACAGTTGTTGCTTATGTATTTATTTCAGGCAATCTATGCCTTATTTCACCTTTGCTTTGCTTTTTCATACAGTAAGATATTTTTATTGTAGCCATGTTTTTTTCTTCGCATCCAGTCATTCTCACCTAGCCTGGCTAGCTATTCTTCTCTGGGTATTCTTTTTTCACAACACAAAATATCATCAGATTATAACTTTATTGCTAGTGACCTTCATTAGTTCTTTTCAGAGATGTTGAAGATGAAATCTCATATTTGTTTGCAAGTGGCACCAGTTGATATATTTTGAACAGGGTTTTAGACCTACTTCAAAGGAAAGATAAGAAAAAAAGTGTAGTGGAAGTATTTCTCAAGGAGATCCACCAGTTCCCATCATGTGTCCTTGGCACACTTACTGAGATCAGGTCACCAGATCAAACTCTCTCAGCCATGAAAGCAAAATGTGGCTTCCTTGATGTATGTCAAAGATCTGATACCAAAGCAAACTCTGCAGGAAAATGGCATACATGTTGGAAGGCTGGTATGAGCTTCTATGGAAATCTGGCTGATGGAAAAGCATAGAAGCATGGAATTGTGTCTATGCATGACACTGCCTTATACCACTAGTGTGAACCTGGGATTAGTTAAGAGTTCAGTAAGACTTAAAGAAAGCCAATATTTGATAGGCTGACACAGCACTCAGAACAATAATAAAACACCTAGGAACAGTGTTCTTTTTCCATCATTTTTAAATAATGTCTGCAAAGATGAAGTGTTAGGATATTTATAGGAACATATTCTATCAAAAACGGCACAAGGAAGGATTCCATCATCCACTGGGGAGACTCATATTGTTACTGCACTCTTGTATCACTGAATCCAATGTGCCACACATTACAAAAAAACACAAAGTAATAAGAAATGGAAAAGAAAATTGAAAAAGCCCCTATTGAAAGAAAGAACAACATACAGTAACTATTCACAGAATTGGTAAATCATATTCATTCACTTATGATTCAAATTCACCTCTGTATGCAGCATGGTTATAAAAATTCCAAGTTTCAGATAAGCACAAGAGGCCCATGCAAGAAAAAAATGCAGAAAATCTAGAGAAAGCAAGTAGGAATTCATAAGGAGGCTGTACTTCTCGGAAGACACAAAAAGAAGACTGGAGTGTATTTACTGGACACTTTCAAAAAACAGATATTCCTGTTGAATTTTTTTTTCAATGTGCTGAGGATGAAGAAATCAGAATTTAAATGAAATAATTTGTTACAGGTAAAAATAAAACAATTCTGAGAAAACAGGTTAACTGTTTGTACCTGCAGTGAATCATACCACGAAGCTCAAAAGGCGGTTTCAGTGATCACTTCCAAACCTGTGCTGGCTGTAGGGAGCAGAATGCTGATCAATCCAGGTTGCCCAGGTCTTGCCTCACTTCACAAGGAATGTCAGAAAACCTATCTCAAGTCTTACCTGGAAAAAAGAAACTGCCTGTTTTCAGATTTAACTATGAAAAGATTCTGGTTACAGTATCACATGTCCAACAAAGTATCTGTCACTGAATTAAAGCACATCCAGAATAACTGCATTAATTTTAGAGCAATAGCAAATTCTGCAGTCAGTGAGGAGAAGACTGAGATTGGGAATTACAGTAATTTCACGAATACAAGCCGCACGGAGTATAAGCCGCACTTCCAGTGCGTCGACAACGTTGATGTCTTTGTCAATAAAAAAGCCACACCCGAATATTAGCCGCACTTTCATTCCTAGCGGGAATCCGTGTGCAACTTTCACAAATTTGCCAATTAGTAACAGGATCGCGGCATAGCGGGGTTTACTGGCTCGGGGCAGGGCCAGGCAGGCTCGGCCCACTCATGGTTGCCGACGGGGTTGGGTGGCCCAGCTCGGCGCTACGGCTCGGCGGGGCCGCTCGGGGCCGGCCGGGTGGTGCTGCCGCTGCCGCCGGGCTTGCTCACCTCCCCACTCCCGTCCGCACCGCCACCACCACGTTTGCTCGCCCTGGCCGGCACTGCAGGCCCCCGCACCGCCGGGTTCCCCCACGCTGCTGGCCCCGGTTCTGCTGGGCTTCTGTGGACTGCTGGCCCCAGTTCTGCTGGGCTCCCCCGCCCTGCTGGCCCGGGCTCTGCCGCCCGCCCCCCACACTGCTGGCCCCGCCTCTGCCAGGCTTTCCCACCTCTGCCGGGGCTGGCCGGGCTCCAGCTTGGCTTGGGGCTGCCGCGGGCTCTCACTTCTGTGTTGGCAGCTTTCAGAATATTGTTAATATATTAGCCGCCCTGGAGTACTAGCCGCACTTCCGGGTTTCCACCAAAATTTTGGTGAAAATGGTGCAGCTTGTATTCGTGAAATTACTATACATTGTATTCCCACTTTCTAAGGAAATTAGTAAGGAGAGAAAGGGATATTTTGCCTCAGACTTTTAAAATTACTTTAGTGAGAATATTTCTGAAATCTCCATGTGCTTCTTAGCAGTGGTAAAGGTTTCTTTGGTTAAACACTAATTTCAGCTTATTATATATCTTTAGTCATTGCATCATTTAATACAGATAATTTAATTTCTTGTGAAATTATTTTGACATTATTTTTCTCAACATGTGTTGACAGAAGGTGCTATGCATCAGCCTGTCAACACAACATGACAGAGTAATTTCTATCTGTCTGTAGTGAACTGAACAGGTCCTGACATTCTGGAAAGCAGTTTTTCAACTTAACACTCTGATTGAATTTAATATTAATAGCATTAGCATTCTGGCTATGCAAGGAAATATAATGACACAGGTTATTAAACTTCATGCTGGAGGGAAGAAGCTAATTGTGTGTAGAAGTCAGGAAAGAAGTTCCCTTTACTACAGTCTATTATCTCACAATAGGTTTCTGTACTACTCAATAGTTCATTTTCCTTTAGAGTATCAACTTCAGCCTCTCTTTCAAGGGGCAATACCAGCTGAGTCTATGTTCTGCCCTCAACAGGAGTTCTTATATTTTTGCATATGAGCATTTGTTTCTTAACAGTTATATTTAATATTAGACAACTTCATGTTTGATACCTACCTGTTATTAATCTTTGCCCCAGTCATTTACATGGGAAACCTGTCTTCTAGGATCTCTTCATTTTGGTTGAGAATGCTGCATTATTTTATGTCCTATACTCCCAAAAATCACATGCTGAGAAATTAAAAAGTGCCCCTAGTAAAGCAGAAGTATTAAATATTATATGAAGTATTCAAAAGCATTTTTCTCTGTATATTCTGGCATTTATAGACCTTAATTTCTGGTGGCATAAAGCATTGCTCCATAGACACTAATCAGAAATTCAAATATGCAAAGCTGTTCAACATAGATTCAAAAAGCATATAACAGACTATTCATTTTCCTTTTACATGTAGAGACTGCTGCTAGGAAAATTCTATATTTTGATAGGGAAATGAAGTGACACAAAGGGCCATGTTTATAAAGAAATGTGTAAAAATACCTACCTATCTCACAAGAGTACTTGAAATCCAAATATTCACAAATTATTTGTGAAATAATTTCAATTCAGTTTAATGTAACAGCAACACTCTTTGATGTTACTTGTCAGTTGGTTTATCTACCAGAGGTTTTTGTGGGTGCCACAGAGATAAAAGGCACAGTGTGGGATCGTATTGATCCCTGCAGGACCTCACTTGTGACAGGCTGCCAGCCTGAGTGAAACCCATTGCTTACCACTCTCTGAGCATGACCTGTTAGCACATTTCCTACCTATCTCACAGGCCACCCATCCAATTTGTATCTCGTCAGTTTGTCCATGACACTGCTGTGGGAAGCAATCTTGAATGCTTTTCTCAAATACAGGTAAACAACTTCCACTGCTCTTTCTGTGTTGATGAAAAATATTTTTTTTTTGGTAGAGGATGATTAAGTTAGTCTAGCATGATTTAGCTTTTCTGATACTCCTCACCTGTGTGTGTGAAAACGTGCCCTTCCTTCATTAGCTGCCAATTGTACGTAGTAGAAAGGCACTCCATATTTGTCTCTAATTTGTTCAGGGTGTAGAAATCTCATTCTGAATGTTGTTATTTTCTTCTTGAGGTGACCTCTTGAGAATAACTTTCTGACTAGGAAACACAGGCAGTGAAAATGAGTGAGCCTGATGCCAAAAGGGAGTCCTTGCTATAATCTCATTTCATAATTACTTTATTTCCAGGGCAATCAGTTTTATTTTAAGGCTTTCTTTCACAGCTATCCACTATGTCAGGTGAAAAGTGGAAAGGGGATTGTACTAATTATAGTTTGATCGCTGAGCCAAAATTGTGTTGCACTTATCTCCTCTGCCTCTGCAAAGAGAATGCTGCCTACACTTTCTCTGCTGACAAATCTTTCAGGTTAGTGTATACAGAAATAAAATAAAATGGATCAATAATTAATAATTCTTACCAACCTCTGGGCCTTCAGTTTTGGGAGGGGAAGTGGTGAATTGTTTGAAAATAATTTTTAATTGCTTATTTTTTTATTGCTTTTAATTGCTCAATCCAGCCAATTAGAGTCAGCATAGGCTGGTTGAATTTATACATAGCTCAGGGATCCATAACAAACTCTTGACAAACTGTATCTGTTTTTTTCTGCTTGGTAGGTGACTAGCAATGACTTTAACTTTCTGAATGTGTTAACAGTGAAAATAGCAGTTGAAGATCTTCAAGAATGGAGATTACACAGGTTCTCTGGTCAATATCTCCCTGTGTCAAATAATTTTTATTGTGACAATTTTTTACCTTATCTGCATCCAAACATATGATCAACTTGCCAAGTTTCAATAATATTTGTAAAATTTGCAATTTGGAAAATCATATCCAAAGCCTAACTGGCATTAAAAAGATGTGTAAGAAATAAGCATTTCCATTTTGAGTTATGAGAGAGGAGTAAAAAAGAAAAGAAAGACAACTACTTGAGAAACTAACTTCCTGATAAAGGTATTTGTATGGGGAAGTAGCTGGTTGCTATTTAATTCCTTCTTCCTTAAAGAGATAGAGAATCCTATTGCCCTTTTTGACATGGCTAGCTAATTCTTGATTCTGACTGTGTTTGCCTTCAAAAAGAAAATCTGATACAAATGGAAACAATAAAGCTTTTGGCATAAAATTAAGTGAACAGACAATATCCAATTCATTTCTTCATCATGCCTGCAATTTGTCTTGTAACAGTGTAGATGATTTGACATTGTGTTGATTTCCATCATAAGTCACCTTCTGCATTAAACCTTCTTTTATCCTGTTTGAGCAATACACTTGGCTTCCCAGGTAATGCGAAGAATGTAATAAATTTGTCATACTTAACTTTCCCCAGACTGCTAACACATAGAAAAATTACCACTGGTTTTGATTATCTGTGGCCAACCTGTTTTCTACCTCAGTGCCCCTTCTAGCATAATGTTAAACCACCTGATCATTGAAGCAAATATTAAGCAACCAGTGAAATGACCTTATCAAGCCAATTTCATCTCAGGAACTTGAATCTAGTAGCCAGCCACAATACTTATTCACTGTTCTAAACATGTGCTTGGAGCCTCAAGGTTTATCGCCATGTCATATGAAGTATTAAGCTGAACATAATCATGGGGAAATTCTGTTCATTTATTGCTGCATCCCAAGGGTGTGAATGCTGGCAGAACATCCCAATTTTACGTAGTACTGAGGTAGTTCATTGAGTTTTTCACATGCTGTTCTCACAGGGACAGTTTACATCTGCTTAACTAGAAATTGACTGAAGCTACCTTCCCCAATAACATTTTATATGTTTTTTTTTCCTTACAGATTTAAAATTTGCAGAAGTGACAGATGCTCTTGACACCATTATATGGAATGTGAAAAATCCCCTAGAAAATATTCAGGAGCTTGAGGGATCTTAGGGAGGGCCCTTAAATGCCTCAAAATGGTTAGAGGAAGGTTCTGATCCTTAATAAAACTTTGACCTTTGTACTGAAATTAGTGCTTCTTTCATATTCTCTCCAACTTTATTTTCCTAAACACCCTGATCTATATAAGAGGATCTAAAAGACTCACCATGACAACTGTGACACGTGTATCGGGAAGGGAAAGAAATGGAAAGCTCTGTGGTTCAAAGTGACCTCACCTGTTATGTTTTCCCATAGTTTGCAGCATCAGGTGCAAGTCTGTGTTCTTCTTCCCCTTTCCTTGTTTCATCCTTGTGCAAAAACCATCTCCTAACTATATTCCCTGCTCTACCAAGCATCCATACAGATCCTCAAAGAATGAGAAATTTCCACAACACTATTTTTCAATAGCACTGGCATTAAACAGTGGCAAAAGGAAAATAACCATTACATTTTACAGTGCCTTCCAGGATGACCTGTTATCTGATTATTCTCCAAAAGGGAAGACAGTGTCCATCATTTACCTCTTTCTGAGCCATCTTTCATGGTTCTTCCAAGCCCCTGATGGTACCCTGGTACAAGATTACTTACAAGCTCTTTGTGCTGAGCACTGCTGATTGGAAGTTGGTTTGTGCATTTCTACTGATAAAATATTGTCACCATTCAAAGTCCATGTTCATGACTTGCTTTTATTATTTTTGTTGCCATTACGATCCTCTTCTCAAGTGTCAGAGCAGTCTTTTCTGTGGACCAACCTCATCCACCTTTATCCACGAGCACCACACGAGTGCATTGTTAATACAGACATCACAAATGGCTAGTTGCAATGCTGTTTATGTACAAAACAGGATATTCCAAAATCACTTTTCTTCCATGCATGAGACAAAAATTAGTTACTCAGGTTTTTTTTCAGTGCAAATCAACCTCTGCTTGGAAACCCTCTAGGAATTGAGCAAAGGAAACATGAAAAACAAATGTGAGGCTGAAGAATCACTGCAATTTTTTCATTATATTGCCCTGGAGTACCTCTAAGCTCTGACATTTCCCCAGCTATTTACTGGAGGGATACAGAAAATGTAACTTTCCCAATTTTTTTAACACAACATTTTGTACAGCCAAACTTTCCAATGACCATTTTCAACAAAATATTCACACAGAATAAATACCCACAAGTTTGATATGCCTTTCTATTTTAAAATTCCTGTCAATAGATAGTACTCTCATGTTCTTTTTATCTTTCTCTTTTTTTGGTAGATTTATTTTCAGTTTTTGGTGAATGTAATAGAATTACCCTGTAACTTGTCAGATATTCATAAAACACCTTCCCACAGTTCAGTTGCGTTTTTCCCAGGCTTATGTGGACAGCTTTGCTTTGGGGAGTTTTCCTTTTAGTGCAATTGGTTATGGACATTCATACGTGTGAGTTTAAAAGATCTGTGACCTGATTTATGCAACACCAAGACATGTTTGTTACAAGAAACTATACATGAAATTTAGAAAATATGAAACCAAAGGTAGGAGCACTGTTTATTTGACGTTGTCTTATATTTTCTTCTACATATGATTGTATTACAAATAATTTATAGAAGAAGATATAAGACAATGTCAATCTCTGTTCACATAGCCTTTTTCCCTTAGGACACTTTCTTACCAAGTACACGAAGTAGAACTGCTGTATTGGTTCTTTGTCTTTTTATTAAAAAGAAGTAAGGAAGTAACTATTAGTAGAATCTTTACCTATTTTGTTGCAGAAACTAAAGGTTTGGAAACAAATGAAATTGCTGGTGCATAAAGGAGGGTTAAAGCCAATCAGTATTGGCTGGAAGAGTGCTGTAATGTTCTTATATTATACCAAGCTTATCTTTCTTTTGACTGTGAATCTAAAATAGCATTAACACCTGGGACCTATGTTGCCCATGCTGGTAGTCAAACACATAACACTAGAGGTCATATTCTTTCTTATCTTTCTACACAGAGTGGAGATTATGGCATTTTCTCATCTACTTGTGGAAATGCATCATTTTTAAAGTATTCAGGTCTCTCAATTCACTTATTTGTTCTCCATTCTAGCTTCAATTGAGCAAACTCAATTCCAAATTGAGTTTTCTCCATAACTGTCATGTCAGCATTTCTTAGCTGGGGAAATATTCTTGAGGTCTCTAGCTTTATTTTGTTGAAGTCTTCCTTGTCCAACTCTGCAAAAAGTTTTTATAAACTGTTTAAATCTATTTTCTACCCAGGATTTCAATCAACAATTAATAATAATAAAACAAAACAAAAAGAAAAAGAAAAAGAAAAAAAAAGAAAATGTCTAGGCTCAGCAAGAAATTCTCTTGAACTGTCAAAAATTCTCCACAGAAATTCCTTTAATAATTGGTCAAGTACTTAATTCTCTTATGGTATTTTGTTTAATCATCTAGTTTCAAGTCAGTCATCTAGGGAAGCATTTCAACATTCCTCAGAGTGGTAAGCAGAATGAAGTCCTTCTACTGAACATTAATTGTAAGACAACATGATGCTCTGGTTCCTTGTTATTTTCAGGATCCAATGCAAACCTTATTTCAGCTAATATTTTCTCTAATTACTTTAGCAGCACATGAGCACTTTAGCAGCACATTAATAAGTGTGTGGAGGAAGAGCAGCAAAACTCTGCTTTTCAGTTGAGATAGTAAATAAAATCTGCTGAAAACCAGTCCTCATCCTAACCATTGATGAATTCTTTTAATACAGGCTTTTTTCTCTGGTCTGGCAGTTCAGAGGGTTGAGCACACTCCTAAAGAACTTTTTTCTTTGTCACCTCATTTCTAGGCCATGCTTTCTCCAGAAGTCTGTGCCTACCAAGACGTAATATCCAAGATAAAGGAAATAAAAGGCCTACTAGCAGAGTCCTACCAGATTTTCTTATTTTAACCACTGTAACTTAAAAATGTAAACTACATTGAAGAATTGTTTGAGGCAAAGGGCCTTTCAGTCCTCCTGCCTCTTTTCTAGGGCAGTTATTGCCTTGACCATTAGTGCCTAAAGCACGCTTCCAGGGGCCCAGACCAAGAATGGAGACTGTAGTTAGGAGGCAAAGCCCAGAGGTCAGTCACAGAACACCAGCAGGAAGGCACTGGGACGGTAGGGACTTCACTCTGCTCCTCCCCCTCCTACTCAAAGGTCTTAGTTGAAGCTGTGTCCAATTTTGACTGGCTTTATGTTCAGCTTGGGTTAATGTAAATTGCAAATTGTCTAGTGAGCCTTCTCTCTTTAGTCTGAAGTTTGAAGGAATTAGGATTTCTTTAAAAAATATAACCTATCAGGAGAGAGAGAGATAAACTGGCATAAAGGTGTGACTGGAAAAATGAACTTAATCTACAAAAAGATTTGTTAGGGAAATGATGGGAAAAGCTCTTCTACTGTACGGTGGTATGGGACTGAAACAGAAAACCTAGGACAAAACAGTCAGTGTTTTTCCTGTTTGAGATAGACCATGTCTGGCAGGAATGGTCTTCTTCTTCCTCGGTGCATGGGGTTAGAGTCTAGATGATCTCTTGGAAAACACCATTTCCATATCTTCATTTCTGTGACTTCTGTTATTGAAACAGCATGAAGTGAACCCTGAAAAAAAAATTAATTAATTTAGTGGAGCTCCAACTGGATGTACACATACACCTCAGCACACACACTGAACATGCAGCCATTTTCAGCTGGCAACTGCAGCAAATACAGGGTAAAAATGAGATGCGGAAAAAACTCTCCTTGATATAGAGCATTTTTAAGTTTCCTTCACCTACAGGATATGCTTATACCAATTATCATTTCCAAAAAGAATTGAAAATGGTTGTAAAAGCACTTATTTATCCCAGAGACGGGGAAAAAGGCCTACATCATAGGCAGTTACAGCATTTTGCAGTAGCATAGATAACCACCAATGAAAGATAACAAAATCCCAATAGGAATGTTTCCTAATAGGAACCTATAACAACGTGGTTTTTTTATTCACTTCAAATTCATTTATGCATTCATAGGTTCATTTATGCTCTTGTAGCTGTTGCTTAACCTTGAGCAATCTTGGTAGCATGCTTTTTTATTTAATGAGTGTGTATGGAAGACTGAAGGCTAATGAGGCATTAATATGATTTATCCACTCTAAAAATGCTTAGTGTGAACTATTCTTCTTGTGGTGTATCAGCCTTATCTGGTTTGGTGGCACTAAAAAGGTCAACAGCTGTTGCATACCTGAGTCACATAAAACATAATTACAACATCAGTGCAATTAACCCATTAGTGTGTAAAACTAATACATAAAGATGTTACTCTGAAAGAGATAAATAGCCCTGAAAATGGTTGCACCATTACTTCAGAAACAGTTAATGGCTTTTTAAAATACAGCTCCTTATAAGGAGGTATGGATATTGTAGGCACTTTAATTTAATACACCAATACAGAGGAATTCATGTTGAAATCCATTTTTCTAGGCAAGCGTCTCACAAAGTGTATGTACTGCATGTTACTGTTAGAGGTGCTTTGTTCATAGTGGTTCATGGGCCATGACTTCATGTGGGGCAGTTCCTCAGATCATGCAAACCTGTAATATTGGTGGCTCTGCCAGCATTATGGCAAGGACCCTATTCCCATGAGTTCGGTTGCCTTGTAATTCCTGGTAATTGCTAGCACACTTACAGTCTGCAGAATTAAGGCATTTGGGGTCAAGAGTGCACTAAGATATAGCATGACATGACATGACATGACATGACATGACATGACATGACATACAAACAAACAATATGTAGTACATGACTCTCCATACTCCTCCATTATCAAGAGATAATTTCAAAGAAGCCAGGTAATGAAAAGAGCAGCTGGTTGCATCAAGCACAGACAGAAAAATGGGGTCCTGGGCTCTGACTGCTGACATCCTAAACCCTCTTCCAGCTCACAGAGAAGCTCCCACGGTGGCAGAGACATCTACTTTCCTTACAGTCAAAGTTGCATGACTTATGTCACCTTACCTGTATGATCTGGACTAGAACACAGGTTTTCACTCTTTTCCCTAACCTCTAGTAAGCAGGCTTACTGCTCACTGTTTTATAAGACCCCAAGCATTCTACCCTGCACTTAGTGAGGTAGATGTTGCCATAAAATTCTCACTCTCTGTGTGAAATTATTAACATCTGTGCATGTTTATCTTTTTGAAGGACTGACACAGAGCACTTTAATCTGGAAACTGCGAATAAGCTGTCAGTTATGTTACTAAATCTATCAAAATTTTTACTATCACATGTCATAATTCTAAGAGTCATGGCAAACTTTCAAAGTAGAAATGACTATAGTGATAACAATCAATGAATGAATAGAACAAGAATATGGGGCATTAAGGACATTATCGAATTAAAATGTGAAGACATCTACACCTGTATGAGTTTCACGTATATCTCATGATGACAGGTTATCTTTTTTCCCCATGCTTGCTACATGTTTGTTTCAGAAATATTCCACACTATATTGAATCTATAATTTACCCTTTGCAATATCAAATAACATCAAATTGACTGATTATTTCAACAATATTGTGTTAGATGCTCCCACAATTTTGTAATACCTTGGAAAAATTTGTTAAGGGACCTTGCCTTATTTTCATTTTAAGAGAAAACAAAAATCTTTCATTTTGTGTGAACTTCTCATTTTTGGACAATTCATTTAATTGACAGTAATTCCCATTACACCCAGAGAAAAAGAGCCCTGGGAGCTGCCCAAGTGTCAGCCTCATCTCTGTGCCTGAGAAGGTCATGGAACAGATCCTCCCAGAAATTTTAATAAGGCACAGGGAGGTGATTTGAGGCAGCCAGCATGGCTTCAACCAAGGGCAAGCCCTGACTGACCAACCTGGTGGCCTTCTATGATGGAGTGACTACATCAGTGACAAGGGAAGAGTGACAGATATCATTTATCTGAACTTCTGTAAAGCCTTTGTCACAGTCCCCACATCATCCTTCTCTCCAAATTGGAGAGTGATAGATTTGATGGATGGACTGTTCAGTGCACAAGGATTTAATTGGATGGTTTGATCCAGAGAATAGAGGTCAACAGCTCGATGTCCAGAGGGTTGTCAGTGACAACTGGTGTCCTTCAGTGGTCCATATGGGGACCAGCCCTGCTTAATCTTCATCAATCACATATTCAGTGAGATGGAGTCCACCCTCAGCTAGACCAAGTGACACCAAGCTGACACACCTGATGGAAGGGATGCCATCCAGAAGGATCTGGACAAACTTAAGGGCTGGGCCCATGCAACCCCCACAACCCCCCCAAGTCCCCTGCCTGGGTCAGGATAATCCCAAGTACAAATAGAGACTGTGTGGAGAATGGATTGAGGGCAGCCCTGAGGAGAAAGACTTGGTTTATGAGAAGCTCAGCATGACCTGACAGAGTGGATTTGCAGCCCAGAAAGACAGTTGTGTCCTGGGCTGCATCCAAAGCAGCATGGCCAGCAGGGACAGGGAAGGATCTGCTCTGCTCTGGTGAGAAACCACCTGGAGTGGTGTGTCCAGCTCTGGAGCTCCCAACATAAGGACGTGGACCTGTCAGACACAGACCTGAGGAGGGCCATGGTGGCGATCAGAGGGCTGGAGATCCTTTCCTATGCGGAAACACTCAGAGAGTAGGAGTTGGTTATCCTGGAGAAGTCTCCAGGGAGACCTCCCTGGGACCCTTCTGTACCTAAAAGGGGTTTATAAGAAAAATGAGGATATATGTTTTAGTAGAACCTGTTGGGGTAGGGTAAAATTTTAAACTAAAAGATGATAGATTTAGACTAGAAATAATAAAGAATTTTTTATCACAAGTGTGGTAAAACACTGGAACAGGTTGCCCAGAGAGGTGGCAGGTACTCTGTCCCTGAGAGTATTCAAGGTCAGGCTGGATGGAGGTCAGAGTAATCTGATTCAGTTGAAGATGTCCCTGCTCATTGCAGGGGGCTGGACTAGGTGACATTTACTGGTCCCTTCCAATCCAAGCTATTCTATTAGTCTAAGAGTAGATCTTGTTGCCATCACATTGATTCAGGCTGATTTTGCAGGATTTATTTCTCTGCACAAGGAGTGGATGCCAAGAGCCTTTTAAAAATGCCTCCAGAGAAAGTATTTTTAATTGAAACATTTGTCTTTTTTCCTGTGATTATGTATTATTGACAATCCTCTCTTTGTTTTAATACTTTGATTTAAGGCACAGTGGAATGAAAATTTTTATGTGAATGTATATTCCCAGAAAACATGCATTAAAGGAATTTTTTCTTTACCACTTTTTTTTTAGTAGTAGTCAATTGGCTCATGATTATTCTCTGAAGCTCAAATATATGTTATATAAATATATTGGTGTTCAGAAATCAGGGAGGAGGTAGACTGATGCACAAGAGTTTTTCTTGGTACACAGAATAAATACAGTAAATTCACGAATACAAACCGCACTGAGTACAAGCCACATCTCTGGGTGTTGGCAAATATTTCGTTTTTTGTCCATAAATAAACTGTACCCGAGTATAAGCCACTCTGTCGTTCGCAGCGAGGACCCGCGTGCAACAAAGTTACCAAATAGTAACAGAACGGCGGCAAGGCGGGGTTTACTGGCTCAGCTAAGGCTGTGCAGGCTCGACCCGCTATGGGCTGCCAATGGGGCCAGGTAACCCAGCCCGGCGTTGCCGCTTGGCGGGGCCACTGGGGGCCAGCCGCTGCTGCCACTGGGCTCGGTCAC
This sequence comes from Catharus ustulatus, assembly GCF_009819885.2. Taxonomy (NCBI): domain Eukaryota; kingdom Metazoa; phylum Chordata; class Aves; order Passeriformes; family Turdidae; genus Catharus; species Catharus ustulatus. The sequence continues at coordinate 87,337,251 of NC_046221.1, forward strand.
CATGACCTGGTGCTGCCCCGTGGTGGCAGGCAGGGACGGAGCCCCCCGCCGCCTCCCCGAGCCGTGGCAATGGCGGCACGGAGCCCCCCCGTCTCTCCCCCGGGCTGCGGCAGAGGAGGGAAGGAGAGAGCTCTCCCTCCTCTCTCCCTGCCCCCCGTGCTGCCTGCAGGCAGCCAGGCTCCACCCGCAGTGCAACAGAGTAACAATTTGTAACAATCGCAAAATGCCGACATTGCAGCTGCTCGGTTCGGCACTCTGGCTGGCACTTCTGAGGTTGTAAATGTAAGAAAATTATTCACATATTAGCTGCTCCTGAGTATTAGCCGCATTTCCGGTTTAGGAGCAAAATCTTAGTCAAATTGGTGCAGCTTGTATTCTTGAAATTACTGTACTTGGAAGATTTCAAGCAGCATATTGTAGAATGCTTCATTGAAGTGTTACAGAAGAAGAACTGTGTCTCTTTAGTCTCAAAGTATTTATTACGTGTTTCTTACTGAAATAAAAATATCCAGACAGAGGCCTCCTGGGTTGCTTCTTTTGATTAAAAACCTCTGTTCATAAAATAAATTGAATTATCTCAAAATAGCCTTCAATTTCCAAACTACCTTTGTTCCTAGTCAACCCCTTTTTCAATATTTTTAATTTGCAGTCATTGGTGACTCTTTCTATTCATTAGAAAAGTGTTTATGCATTATTCAGTGTGCTTTGCTAAAGAAGTTAACTGGTCTTCATACTACTGAATTTCACAGGGATTATTTAAATCTAACCCTCAAAATTACTCATTTTATTATGTTCCCTTTTCCTACCCTCCTGTGTACCTGTCTCCAGACTTTGCTTCATGAAATTGATGAATGGTACCAAGAATTTAAATCTCAAGGTCATTTTCAGCAATGCCATACAAGCACTGGCACTTATTGGATTACATAAAGTCAATGAAGTTAATCAGGGCCTTAAAACCACTTCTAGTAATTAACATATACAACATATCCTCTGTGGAAAAAGTACATGACAGTGAGAAGGATCGTATAAATCAGACCACTGCAATCACACTTTCAAATTAATAAAATTCCCAAAACAGTGCATAAGATCTCCATTAAAAAGCTTGAATAATTTCACAAGCTTCTACAGCCAATGCTATCTAGCACACAGAAAAAGACTACCCTGGAGTATCTTCATGGTGTTTGAAATTTCAATGTACCAAGATTTATTACAATAATTAGTTGAAACTACTCAAAAATTGGATCATCTTAGCCAGATATCAGCTGTTGTTAGTGATCTCTTGAGTAGAATTGAATAAAATATTATTAAAGATTGTACAAAATGCAGGGTTTAAATTTCTAGCGAACACACAGGATACATATAAATATTTTCATACAGAATATTATAGAATTAAATACAGTTTAGACAATAAAACATTGAATTGAACATATGAAAAGGCAATATACTTAGATCCCTTCAAAAGAACACAATGTAGTGATTTTTCCTCTGTAAATTTTAGCCTTTCAATTACTAGTGTAGCTCTTGTCATCTATCTAGAGAATTATAAAGAATATCAATATTCATTTCTATTTTCAATGTAGTCATACATTGAAGTACATAGTCTAATACTATGATAGTACAGAACAATAGCATTGCACAAAAAATTCTCAGAAAGTGCACACTTCAGGAAGTTCCCTGTAATTCAACATTAAATATTTAACTATGCTCAGTTGTTATTTTATCCCTGAGTCTTCTTTGTGATACAAAAGCAGAGGGGAGCCCAAGGAACCAAAGGTATTTTCTACAGGTTTACCATGCATAAAATCAGAATAACATGCAAACCTAAGAAGGATTTTGTAATTACTGTTGCTAATTTTCTGGAAAGCTAATAAATATAAAGAAGTTTAATTCTTTAAAAAGAAATCCCAGTAGAGCACACAAAATTCAAAGTATCACAGCGAAGCAATGTATTTTATTACACTATTTTGCTATAAGGTTTTATTCCATGAGCTGGAAGCATAGATTGCTTTTGCAGCAGCCATTGAAAGCAATTCAATTATATATTTGCAACAGTATTTGCCAGCAAACTCCCTGGTGCTCAGCAGAGTCCTGTTTAGAAGCACAACTGCTTCCTTTCAAAGGGCATCAGAGAGGTATGGAACTTGATTGCTGCCTACTCTCTCTTTTAGCAATATCAAACTGTATAAACTGGGATGCAAGAGTGGCTGAATTGACAAAGACCTTGTGCTCTAGAGCAATTAAGATGTTCTTATTTTAATTTTTGAACAACTCTAGAAGTAGAATATGCTTCTTCTCTAAAGCACAAAGGAGGGTAGAAAGGGTGTTAAACATTGTGCTCAACTGTCTGCAAATACAGAACTTTTCTGTGGAAAACTATTTCTCTGATATTTATACTTGTAGTCTGTGAGAAGTATGAGCAATCCATAGTCAACTTGCATCTTGCCCGTATTTAATGTTTAGTGGCAATTTAAGATATCATATTATCACATCTGTATTGCATCCTCATGAAATACCTTGACCTTCTCACTCCATAATACAAATCTTTCACAAAAGTTTTGAGCCTTATTAAATATTCCCCCATTAAAAAATTGCATCCTTTCACTTACTTTATCATTCCTCTGAGGTTGCTTCTTCAGCATCTTGACTTTTTTTATAATATTTGTCTGTATTCATTTTCAGATTTTGCTGAGGCACAGCCAAGAACTGTGGCAGATACCATTCATAACATCCATGAACAGTAGGAGGCTGATACCCTCTTGCTGTGCACAGCTCACAACAGCTTTGGCCCTTACTTAGGGATGCTAAACAGCAAAATCATCAATCTCTTGCTATTTGGTATCATCTCTTGGGTCTGTATTGCCAATCTTTTCTTCTTCCCTGTCAAAGGACCTCAATCCCGCCAGAGGTCTGAGGAAATTTTTCCAGTGGACTTTGATCCAGTCAAGATTTAGATATTAAATGAGGTTTATAACAGCACAGATGTTATGAACAGGGCAAACCCTGCTTTTTGTTCTATTTTGTGTTGAATCTTTCCACAAGGGCTTCTTGCAGACATCAGTTTCACTGTATACAGATACAGGAATTTCCACTACTGGATAATAAATAAAAAGCCAATTTCTTATGGATCAAAAACCTTGTTTTTCAGCCAGTTCTGCTAACAAAAGCAGCTGAACTGGCAAAGATCTTTGCTAGCAAGGCACATTATTTGAGAGATTTATCAGAAGGGCTCACTCCTCAAAGAAATGTGGAATGCACAGAAACATTCAACTACACATGAATTGGGTGTCATTGCATCAATGATTTTTATGCTCTCTTTGTTCCCCATGAACAGCTGAATAATCGTGAGTTTTGTGTTTAGGGTTGAAAGACACATAAAAAAAACCCCAATGAATTCTGAAGTCTAAACATAGCCTTCTGAATTTTCTTTCTTTACCCCCACCTTTTGTTCTTCCACCAAGGTTGTTTTAGGTAAATCTCATTCGTGCTAATTTGGCACCAATTAAAGTGCAAAACATTACAGAACATAAAGCAATTTCCACAGTAGTTGACTGACTACTTCATTTTGCTGCACAACTTGTAGTAAGCTATGCTTTGTTTTAAGGTAAAGATGTGCAAAGTCATATCTCCTCTCATGGATTGTATTTTAATAAGGAAGGGTCAACATTAAAAGCTTTCTATGTGAAATCACAGATAGGTGAATATAGCTGGACCTCACTCCAAACTTCAACTGTTTCACATAATTTAGAAACTAAGGACTCACACTTCCTCTACTTAAGAAACAGTAATTAATCTGTTTTTCTGCAGGATTTGGAAGTTGTGTAGCAGAAGGGGCAAACGGCAGCATTTTAGGTTCTCATTCCCCAGCAGGATGGGGGTTAGGATGGGAAGAATGAAAGTGACAGAAATCGTGCATTGATAGAAAGGCAGTTTAAAAGGAAAAGCAAAAACCACACATACAAGCGAAGCAGAAGAAGTAATTCATTCACCATTTTCCATGGGCAGGCAGGTGTTCAGCCACCCCAAGAAAAGCAGGGTTTCATCACACGTAACTCTGATTTGAGAAGACAAACACCATCACTCCAAATATCTCCCCCTTCTTGTCTTTTTAGCCCAGCTTTATATACTTAGCATGATGTCATATCATACGGAATGTCCCCTTGTTCAACCAGTGTCAGCTGTCCCACTGTGGCCCTTCCCAACTCCTTGTGTGTCCTCATTCTCCTCACTGGTGGGGTGGGGTGTGGAGCAGAAAATGCCTTGGCTGTGTGTAAGGGCTGCTCAGCAGTTGCTAAAACTCCCCTGAGCTAACAACGCTGTTTTCAGCACAGATCCAAAACATGTCCTCATAGATGTTACTGTGAAGAAAATTAACCCTATCCCAGCTAAATTCAGGACATTATTAAAAAAAAAAAATGGAACTCCTAAAAACTATAAGATATCAGGTTCAAAATTATGGTGCTGTTATGGATAAAAATATATAGAATTTTGTATATGTATATATTATATGTGTACATATTTTGTGTGCTGCTCTGTGATGCTCTTATGAGAATTCTTCCCCATTTCTTGGAAAGACTCTTTGTTCAAAGCAAAATTCAATCTCTGAGCATTCCTAGTGTTTTATATGGCAACAAAACTGTCTGTTTAAATGAAACATGAGGAAACCTTCACAGCAGGAGATTGCTGTGAAACACTGATGTATTCATCTGACATTTTCAGATATGTTGCCTGGGGTTACAACCAACTACTTCCCACACAGTTTTATTGAGTAGTTTGTTCCTGTGTGACAAAAACAGAGATAACATTCAAAATGCACAACATTATATTTCTATTATTTTCTGCTTTTAAGTATGAATGTGAGCACAAGACTCACAATGAAGCTACAAATCAATAGAAAATTCAAGAAAGTCTTTAATATCTGCTGTTTACCCATAAAACTGTCAAAAATGCAGATGAATAAGGGAGGAAGAGTTTGACTGCCCTTAAAACAATGGGGGGAATAAGCATATCATATTTTCTCCTGTGTTAACTACAGCATTTAGCCTTTTATTTTGTATGTAAAGAAGTAAAGCCATTAAATTTATGAGCATTCAAAGTCTACTGATATAATTTTTGTTACTGTTTGCTGGAATATCCTGGAGACTTGGAGCCACAATTCTGATACCTATTTTCAAACATATTTGATGTGAGTCTTCTATTTTTAGTGACTTGCAGTTTGCCCCATCTTTAGTCAGTGTTTTGAATCAATGTCAATGTCAACGAAATTTTCATCTTCATGCATTTATACAAGACTAGGTGTAAACTAATACATAGGTAATAGGACACCAAGGCTTCCTTGGCTCAAGACACAGAGTGTCTCATAAGAACAAGTAACCCTAGTTATTCTCAGTTTTGCTTGTATTTGCCAGCTGCTTCTCATTTGTTTTTCAGTACTTTCATATGAAAAACTAAGTCTTTTTAAATATACCAAGGAAAAAAACAAGAATCTGGACTTTCAGTTATCCTCCACCCATTTTGATAAGCATATCACTCCAAATGTTTTCTTTAGAAGTGGAAATGTATCCAAACAAGCCAATATCCATTTCTCCATCTCTAAAAATATTAAAATAAAACCTAATATTGACTGATGAGAACCAAAATATTTCAAATTTGTAAAAATTATTACAATGTTGGGTAATATTGTAAGAAGCCGAAAACAATTAACACTATTGAGAAATTACTTGAGGAAGTGATGTTTGCCTCAGATAGGTGATAAAAAAAAATTAAAAAAAAAAATCCAGATAGTTTATAAACTAGATTTAGATGAACACAGAAGGAATCCAAAATTCCACTTGAAAAATGTTAAATATATCAAGAAATGTTAATGTGACTTGCTTAAAACTGTGCTATCAGCAGCTGTGCACTCATAAATAAATATCCAATGCATCAGTGGCAGACTGAAGGATAACCAGCGGCTCCTAATAGACGGAAAAGGAAACAGGACTGCCTCTGTATCTCTGAAAACTGAGTGTTTTGATAAAACTGAGATATTGCTTGATAAAATAGAATTGTTGGATACAAAATATTATATACGTGGTTTGAATTCCTGAGTATCTCATTTGTTACCATCTCCAATAAGAACAAATTGTGCATCTCTGCTCAGTTTTTACATTGGTATTTATCTTATGTGATGTTTCCTCTTGTCACTGGTAAGAGATAAAGAGGCATTGCTCTGCTTACCTCTGAAACACATGACTGAGAACCAGAGGTGTGCTGGGGGGGTGGAACAAAATGGCATTATGATCACTGATCTCTTCTCTGGGGATGGTCAGGCATTGGAATAGGTTGCCCTGGGAAGTGGTGGAATCACCTTCCTTGAAAATGTTGAAAAGGCACGTGTAAGTGGCAGCAGGGAACATGGTTTAGTGGTGAACACAGTGCTGATGGTTTGACAGTTGGACTCAGTGATCCTGGAGGACTTTTCCAAACTTAGTGACTCTCCAATTCTATCTCCTGCATGCTCAAGACTAATCTATTCACCAATGAGAAGGCAATGACAGGGCATTTTCTGTGTAGGGATATGAAACTTCTTTTTGGGAATGTTAAGGGAGTCTGTTTCTTAGAAGTAAGTAGGAGTGGGTATTGCAGCTATGCCTGAGATTGCTCATAACTCTTTTCCAACAAAAATTACCTCCTGACCATTGACCTATGGGTCAATGCATATTCATAAATAGCTGTCCTGCGGAACTTTGTAGATTGCACTCCTCAAGGTGACAGACCAGATGTCTGTGGGAGGAGTGAACTCTCAGGTCTCTGCTGATACCACTTTCTTCTCATCCACTTATGAAATGAAGCTGTGACTCAGCTGCCACTGAACTCAGCTGACTAATTTCAAGCAGCAGTCTAGTATGGTGGAGAAGAGGTGAGCTTGGAGCAAAGAAATACAAAGAAATTCTGAGGGGGTTGTAATTCTTTTCTCCATTGTCATTATTTCCTACATGTACTTGTATTCACTTCAGTGAACAGCATTGCCAGCCTAATCTGGAAAAGGGAAGGGAAGGCAGGTGCAAAGTGCCTATGACAAATATGGGTCTACTCATCTGCAGGAATCTTGGAGAGGTGTGGTGCGACCGACACTGTTTAATGAAACATCCTCAGCTGAACCAGACCATGCAATGAATGCTGTTTGAGACACACATGTGGCCCCCTCCCAGATACACACTACTCCTGTTGGACAGAACTAGTGTTTTAATTCATGCATGGAAAGGCAGAGGGAAAGTTTCAGATCTTACACAGAATATTTCTAAGGCTGCAAATCCTCAGAACAGATCCTTGCCCTTGCAAAAAAGGAAGTGTGAAGCAGCAACTGTTTCCCCACTCTGTTTAATACATATGTTCTCTTCTTCTACATCTGATATGATGCATTCATTCTTTATTCCCCTCTTGCACTAATCAATCATCTTGTGTTGGAGGATCTGCCCCTATCATCACTGTTCCAGCCTTCTGTATCACTTAGCTTCTTCTCGAAAACGTATAACCTAAACAATTGCAAATAACTCACACTTTTTATGGCTATGTCTGCAGATTCTCTTGACAAAACAGCCTGCAATGTTTTAATCACCCACAGTGAATTTTCAGAAAACTGGAATTGCACTGCAGCTTTTGCCTGCCCTTTCCTTGGTCAGTGTTTTGTTGCCTGGCTAAAGTAAAACCAGAGTCCACATGTGACTTTGAGAGCACACAGAATATTTTGCCTTTGAAGGAAAACGATATTTGGACTAAGTGCAGCCATGCTGATATTGTGCCATAGCTTGGCTTTGGCTCTGCAGGGTAGTAATGAATAATATATTCTATAGGGAGTAAATTAAAGAACAGACAAATTTCTGGTTATTTTCTCTTGTTAAAAGCCAGGCATTTTTTATGTTAATGTCAAAGTTAGTGTGCCTGAAAGGAGCAAGGCTTTAATCATGATGTGCTGAAGGAGTAGCCTGTTTCTGCTCTGGGTACCAATATTCAATACTGTGTATTTTTGCCTTCTCCTTATCTGCAGTGCTGCTGGTTTGCTGTTTTTCATACTACCAGTTTTCTTTAAATTGTAGAATCTTAACTGGAAAAACCATGTATCTGTCTCTCTAGGTCTCTATAGATAGCTAGATAGCTAGACAGAGAGATAGATAGATAGATAGATAGATAGATAGATAGATAGATAGATAGATACATACATACATACATACATACATACATACATACATAGATCTCAGCCACAGAAAGTTGAAAGCCATCAAGTAATTGTACTAAAACATTAAAAGAAAATATTGCGAGAACACAATTAAGGAAATGTCTCAATAACTCAAAAAGAACCTTATAGAAACCTCTTTAGGAAATAAAACCCAACTTATTTTAAAATGTATCAAATTATTCAAAACCACCAAATAACTATCCCATGTATCTTGCTGTGCCTGAGTGCCTTTTTTTTCTAATTGGAGTAGCTTCCTTTACCTAAATGTTATTTAGAGTAGTGAATAGCATGTGTTTCAGGGGTTTTCTGGGGACTTTCATGGTTTCCTAAAACTTCATTATGAAACATGTTCTTCTAAGAAGAGAAACGACGAGGGCAAGCAAATCTCTGGAAGACGGAGAGTAAGATTGCTTGATCACCCTGGAATAACCAGGGGTTCTTCAGAAGAAAAGGTGGACACTACAAAGTCTGAAGGGGAGGCTTCTTGGTGAGCAGGGACTGAAGAGAAGAGGATGAATAGGAGCAGGCACACCTATGAGATGAGCAACATCTCCATGAGGACTGAAGAGGAGCACACAAGAATACACACAAGACAGTTTTTCCAGCAAGACACTGAGTTAACAGAAACCAAACACAAGAGCAAAGGCACATCCTCCAAAGGCACAGCTGTAGGACGTCACTGATTTATCAAACCTGTTTTCCTGTCCTGACAGTAATTTTGAGTTTTCTCTGTTCTAAAAGTCAAATAATCTGGTTTACATTCTGTTATATGGACTTGGATTTAAAGCTTTCTTGAGTTATAGAGAGAGACCTTGAGCTCACTATTAGCAAAAAGCGTAGTTCAGTCCAGCTCATAACTCTAGCTGATTTATATTCCTGTGGCAGAGATTATCATGGTTAATTAAATAATGTTTTAAATTGTGTGTGTGTATTCACAAGTGTTGTATATGATTTGTTTACATTACATTACAATAAATTTGAAATCTACACACTTAGGACAAAAATTGGTTGAATACCATAAATTACTGTCTCAGTGATTTTACAACTTAAGAATTATCGGTTTCTCACCATTTATCTCTTTTCTATTCTTTATCATAGGAATAACAGTATTGACCTCCTTCTAGAAAGCACTCTTGAAATTCAGTGGATGTAACTTGTAAGGTTAAGGAATTGTTGGTTACTCCTACTGTTAATACACTCCTAGCACTACTGTGATACCAGAGATATTAAGTGAGCAGCAGTTTCAAGTGATAAACACACTGGCTGGTGTTTGATAGAAGAGTTTAACAAAAAGAATGTCCCTTTCTCTCTGAAAATTTCCTCTTCTTTTCCAAACAATGGTAATACACAAGCATTTTATTGGTGGGCATTATAAAGTAATGTCAAGTCCTTTATTTCCTCGTGTACAGAATTAAATTTTCCCCTCATATTTATTATTTTTTATTTATTTCATTTCTATTTCCTCCCCTTCTCTTTACATATTTCTAAGATCTTTAAGCTGATCTGGCATTTAAAGAAGGCAAATTCTCACATGGATTTAAAATATTTGAAATTAAATGGTGGGATTTGAATATTTTCTGCAAATTCATGAGATGTCTAAAACAGAATCAGACTTTCAACATTTGTATAACAATAATAAATAAAAATAATTTTTAGGTGGGAGGTTTGTTTTTTTGCAATGATTAATTAATTTTTTCCTGCTTGTTGACCACTTTCAAATTCATCAGAGGAATGGTTAAATAATTTGGCTCATCTTTTCTTCCCCACAAGCCATTCCTTACCACAGTTTACAGGGTGTTTTAATATTTTCAATTTTAGCAAATAAATGCTTTTATTTCACTTTTCTTCGGAATTAATATATTTTCACAAAGTCACAGAAGGGGTGGGCAAGGTTTGAAGGAACCTCTTTCTTCCTCAATAATTCATTAGGGATGCCTAAGATGTTGTCATGATCTAGGTATCAATCTAATGAGAAGACATCCATTGGATTGTTTGTTCACAGAGACTGTGAATTTTGAGAGTCCAGAGTGTGCTTTTATTTAAGTAACATCATGTAACTTATGAACATCTCCTTTAAAAGAAACAACATTTTAGGTTTTTTCCTTCTAATGATTCTGACCAATCAAGTTTTAGATATACTCAATTTACATTTCCCGCTAAAAATGATTCCTAGGCTATTTACCTTAAATTAAAAGTTCTGATGGTATAATCTCTTTATACAAAATCACAGTACAAAATCTTTGAAGAGAAATTAACAGAAGGAATAAAAGATAGTAACTTTTTCTCTTATATTAGGAGCAGAAAAATTAGTTGCAAGTAACTTGGACCAATTGGAGAACAACACAGGAAAGGAGGCTTTGAAAAGGTCAGGTTTTTGCACAGGCACTAAATCAGTTTTCTGAGTTTACTATGATGGAATCTGGGAAAATTCCCATGCTTGGTCCCTTTTTCCTGAGTGAATAATCAGATCGTTGCTGAAAATGGAAAAGAGTGCCAAAGAGGGTAAGAAACAAATTTATAAAATGCACAAATAAAAAAACTTACTAGAGCCAGATGGCATTTATCCAAGAGTTATAAAAAATGAATGGAGCCAACTGTAGAACTATAAAGGTTGGTATAGTGTCTCTTGCTTGAAATTGTCTTGGTCTGACATCAGCTTCTGAAGAGGCTTCCAGTGCAACCCTGGGAACAATAGATCTGTAAACCTGATCTCTCTAAGCACCAAATAACAGGAAATTTAATAAAGCAGCAAAATAGTGAGCACTGGTAAATACTATCCAGTTAACAAAAGTCAACACAGTTCTTTAAAAAAAGCAAGACAAGGCTAGAACTACTGTTCTTTGAATCATTAAACAAATAGGAGGTAAAATTAGTCAAAATGGATTTCTGAAAGACTTCTGACAAAGCACCTCACCTCCAGGCTTTTAAGGAAATTAAGCAGTCAGGGAATAGAATGGAAGGTCTGTGCTTGGACAAATAACTTCTTAAAATAAGGAAAACAAACAGAAAGAAAAAACAGATCATCCTTGCTATGAAGAAAAACAATCAGAATTTTTGCAGGATTTTTTTACTGTCTGGTTACTGAAGTTCTTCTTGTCTCTCATATGGCATCATATCTGTACTGCCATTTGTTGTTGCTGTATAATTCTTCTTCTTTTAAATCACTCCCTGTTTACAGACTTTGGTTGATTCTTTTTTGTCTAAAAAGTCCCCTGTTGATTGAAAATCAATCTTTATATCTTAGTCATGGAGGAATCTTGAACTTGATTCTTATTCTGAACTTCTTTTTTCTCCGCTACTATTCCTCTTTTTTGTCCATTAGCAGTTTTTAAAGTTCAGGATAATTCCCTATAGAAACATACTGGGTGTTTTCAGTGCTTTGTCACAGTCTTCACAATGACATGCAAGATGACAGTGATGATAAGCACTGGTTAAATTGTTGTCAAAGCAGTAGTGCACCATCTCCATCATCAGTGATTGGCTGTCAACATTGCTGGTTCAACTTCCCTGAACTGAAGAATGGCAGCCTCAACACCACTTCAGCTTCCAGTTTCAAATGTTTATGTCTTGGGATCATTAGTTGTGCTTGTTGACATTTAGTGATCTACCCAGAGGATTTGGTGATTCTCCCTGGTGACACAGCCGAGAACTAAGTGTGCCTCTTTTCTGTGCTCTCTGTTCTCATCTGGATATAAATACCTTTATCTACTGACCTGTGGAGTACTCCCTATGGCTAACTAGTGGTGAAAAAGAAATCCCATTACATTTCATGTTCATCTCACAGGTACTTTGAAATCTATTACTTAAAAACAAAAAAATCCTTAAAAAAACCTAGGTGATTTTTCTTCTTTAGAATTAGATGCCTGGCTGCTCTACATATTGACAGCATAAAGCAATCCTTGGTTATAGAAATAATTTGAAATTGATTTTAGAAGCGTTAAAATCTGGATTTTTCTGATGTCAGGAATTGACTATGATGTCTAGTAATCTATCCAGGGGAGATAATTTCTGGGTAAGGTTGTATAAACATTAGCAATTGCTGCCAAAAATATTTCAATGAGAAAAGGTCCCCTAAATTGAAATATGACAGGTTTTTAAAAATTACATCTTTATCTATAAATATGGTGCTGAAATATTGATATTCAATATGGAAGACACTTTAAATGGCACCTTTGAGGCTTCATGTTTTTTAACAAAGCAACACTGATAGAAAAGTGATGTTAATGATTGATTCTAAAACTAAGGAAAATAACTGATTATTTCTAACACATTATAATAAATACAGTTTCTGACACAGGAAATGGACGGGGGCTTTATGATAGTGTGGTTTAATGGAGTTTTTTTAGTACTTTATTTTTAGATTCATAAGATTCATCAGGCTTTGCCTGAGAAGCTGTTAAAATTAGTGCAGGGGAAGGTATTTGCACAAAAACAAGTAGAATCTGCATTTATTTTATTTCAGCAATGAAAATAACTCATTTTATAAAACAATGATGGAACCGCACAGGATGAAAGGCAAGCACTGCATGTTTCATGAATGTAGGTCCAGGAAGCCTCTCATTAACAGCGTCACCTTAACTTTAATTTATTCATCTATGTCATCTATATTTACACTGCATTAACCTTCAATGACTATGTTATTTAACCCTGTCCAAAATCCCTATTATCAAACCACATAGTCTCCTGCCGGATCTCCTCTGCTATGAGACATTTTTTTCCCTGTTTCTTCTGAAACTCAGCTGTTGTACCACAACACAAGGAAAATATTCTACAGTCCCTCCAACCCAACTTTTCACAAGATTGAGTCCCCATAATTAGTCAAAAGTAAATCCCAGTTTTCCTGTATTCAATATCAAAGCTTTCTTTACTACTTTTGTAAAGCGTGGCTCTTTTCTAACTTATCTCTAACTAAAACCATCTATTTGAGTAGCAAATTAAGATAAAACCAATGCAAACAAACACGAAACAATTGCCTGAGGAATTAAAAACTTTTTAGGTTGTAAGCACTTGAAATCATGTTACTAGACTATATGTGAAGTTTCAAGGACACAATGTGTTTAGTATTATCTGTCTGCAAGTTAATGTGCACCTGGGAACTCTTTTCAACATCTTGACAAAAATCAAAGTCTCCTTCACAGTTTTGCTTCTGTTTTCAGAGTTTTACTCCAACCTTTGTTGCACACACAAAAAAACGTGTGGAATCACTGAATTTCAGAAAATATATATGTACAGATACATAAAATAAAATTTTATATTTTCTTAATGGAAACACAAATTTATCTTTTGCAACTATGCTAGAAACAAATCACTAATACAAACCAGGGGGAAGGGAGCGGCTTACTGAGTCAGGAATAACTCTAGGTTTGTGAAACTTCTTTCCTACGTTCTGTGGGCAGTGAATTTCCCTGAAGAACATACCTAAGACACTGCAGCTTAAGCATTGCCTTAGTAGATCAAGATTCTGTTCTCCATATAAATCACTGCACAGGACTTGCACAGAAATTCCACACAACTTGAAAATCTTTCTGCTTCTTTGGTAGCTTGAGATCTCAACTAGAAAAACATTGTATTAATGCAAAATAAATGAAATGGTCTGGATGAGAAGCTGTATGAGAAGCAGCTGAGGTCACTTGTTCCGCCTGGAGAAGAAGAGAATGGAGAGAGACTCCACTGAAGTCTACAGCTTCTTTGTGGGGGGAGGAGGAGAGGCAGGCACTGACATGTTCCCTGGCAAACAGGGACAGAACACAAGGAAAGGGCCTGAAGTTGTGTCAGGGGAGGTTAAGGTTGGATATTAGAAAAATTTTCTTCACCCAGAGGGTGTTTAAGTACTGGAACAAGCTACCCAGGGGAAGTGGTAACAACACCAAGTTTGACAGATTTCAATAAGTGCTTGGACAGCGCTCTCAGGTACATGGTTTGACTCGGGTTTTCCTGTGCAGAGCAAGCAGTTGGACTGTGGACTTGTGGATCTCTTCTAACACAAGATATTCCATGAGTCCATGAAATTACAGTAATTTCCCGACTATAAGGCGCACGGGATTATAAGGCACACTTCCGGGTGTCAGCAATTTTCTGAACTTTGTCCATATATAAGGCGCACCAGACTAGAAGGCACAACTTTTTTTTTTGCAGTGAGGATCTGGGTGGTACAAAGTAACAAATTAGTAACGGAATTGCGCGATCACGGGGTTTACTGGCAGGTGCTCAATTGGCAAACATTTTTCACAGATTGGTGTAGCCTTTAAACGCAGCCCCAGGTGTCCTCTCCATGCCGCGGGCCCCAACACTGCTGCCTGCCCCCAGTGCTGGCTGGCGCAGCTGACATGGCTCGGCTCGCGGTTCAGCTCCCACAACCGCCACGGCTCACACTTCCGGGTTGGCAAATTTCCAAACTTTGTCCATACATAACGCGCACCGGACTATAAGGCACACTTCCAGGTTTCAATCAAAATTTTAGTCAAAAGTGTGTGCCTTATAGTCATGAAATTACTGTAATTGCTTCTGTTTTTAGTTAAGAGTTGACAGATTAACCTGTAACAGATGCTTTGCCCTTAATTTTCCACAGTTCCCTGATGAGTTGAGCCCCACTGTCCAAAGAGCTGTTCTATACCATATGTTATCATTCTCAGCATATAAAGTGGGAGGAAGAAAGATGAAGGAGGCGGGGGATATTTGGAGTGTTGATGTTTGTCTTCCTAAGTAACCATTGCACATGATAGAACCAAGTTGTCTTGGAGGGTAGTTGAATCCCTGCTGGCCATGGGTAGTGGGGACTGAAGTTCTTGTTCAGTTTTGCTTGAGTGTGCATCTTTTGCTTCTTTTGTTCAACCGTCTTTATCATAAAACACAAGTTTTCTTACTTGTACTTATCTGACTCTCCCCCATCCCAGCAGAGGGTAGTGAGTGAGCAGCTCTACAGAGCTCAGTTGCCAGCTGGGGTTAAACCATGACACCCATTTTTCAAAGCATACATGAATAGTTACAATATCTTTGAATACGTTCAACAAACAACATAAGTCTGCTTGGAGAGTATTTGCAGGTGGTTGACCTTTGAAAAATTTTAGTGCCTGTCTTTGAACACATGGAAGCACATGACAATGTTTCTTTATGCAACAGTTGTACAACATTTTCTCCAGAGGATACCTGAAATTTAAGATTAATTTAAAATATCTAAAACAATATTGATCAGTGACTGTGAAATTGGTTCTTTGAAAGCAGTTAGATTGATTAAAATAAAGTTAAGTACTTTAAGTACTGCTGGTTGTAATTTCATTGTGATGCCTCCAAGGAGTCTCTATATCATGCACATCACTCCAAGAGCTTATAGAACCACATGTGAAAGGCAATATACAAACACAGCAGAAGTGAATACACTCAGAAATTCAGGAAGATATTGCGGTCAGATTTTACAATGTTGTCCAACCTCTATTACTAATGTCAGGTGCTACTGAAAAGTAAAATGTCTCTATTCAGTATAAAAGAAAATTGGAGCAAAGTGGTATTTCAACTCTATCATGACATTCTCTCTGTGAGAGGTCTTGCTTAGTTCTCCAAACTTCAGATATGGCTTTACTGTTACTAAGATGTACAGAGAAATTAAACTAGTGCATGTTTGCTTGTTTATTTGTCTTACTGGAAGGCAAGATGCTTTCCCCACTGCTTTAAGTTTCCACCAAGGTAGTAGTACATCTTTTATTTAATGGAGATGTAATGCACATTTAACAATACCTTTCTGTCACTGTGGTGCTGGGATATGAATAAACTGGGTTATTATTGGCAATTAGTTTAATTTACAGAAGCATAGTTATGGGCAAGTAAATGTAAAATTGAGAACACCCTAGATGACAAGATCATAGCATAATTTAAATTGAAAAGGGCCTCTGGAGTCATCTGGCCTAACTCCCAGATTGCAACAAGCCCAAATTCAAAGTCAGATCAGGTGACTCAGGACCTGTATTTCTCACCTTTAAGGATCAATTTAAACTGCTGTAATGAATGATTACGCCTAGTACTAAGATGTATTGGTACTGAACTGTGGATTGGGGTCAGGTAGCCATGTACAGAATGACACCGTCTGGCCCAGAAGGCACATAACTTACACCAGCACAGGAATCTGAGTAAATAGTCCAGGTGAATTGATGCAGGGAAATCAAGCAGTGCCGAGACTGTTAGCATCAGTAAGTAATTATCTATGTGTCAGCTTTTTATTTCTGAACCCTGCATAAAAAAGTTTAGCACTATCAGTTTTCAGTCTTGGCCAGAAGCAGATTGATAGATGTTTTTTCTTGGAAAGGTATTACAGAGATCAAGGTCTGACAGTTACAGTCTAGAGACTGAAAGAGGTCGACATTGCAAGAAGTGTAGTGAGAAAAGAAAGCAAACCTGATAATGCAATGATGAAATCTGATTGTGGTTCCATGGGGCTCTCCAAATTAGCACTTATTTAACTGTGTCAGATCCTAACTGCAGTGGAAATAACTTGTGGACTAAAGGCACTGTACTGGACCTTCGGATATCCTAGCACAATATGAAAGCTATTAGTTTAATGCACTACAATAAAGGGTTTGAAAATGTGAAATAAATGACTCTTTTTACAACCAACTGAGGCTATGTGTATCTCAGTCTTGTGGGACTGACAACAAATGTGAATGTTGTTCAATGATGTAAATTTAATAACTTCAAAGTTATTAAACTGTGATTTATTTTGCTACAACAATTAATTGGTTGAGCTCAAGAGGTTCAGTGCAATTTATTATTGATTATTTCATACATATAACTTAATTTTTCTCTTGGATCTAGTAGTATAGTTTCACAGTGAGTCTAATTTAAAACTATAAGTCTAAAATACCATTTATGTTTTAAGAAAGCTCTGAGGAGTGGAAAAAATTGCTTGTAATTTTCTTTTCATGAAAACAGGGCACACACTAAAATTAAACTTAACTTTAAATTCAAATCATCCACTGCTGAATTGCTGGTTTTTTATGCATTTGACTCCTCTATTCTACAGAAAATTTATTTCTAAGTTTGCATTCGTTTACCCAAAAAATAGTTATTTTATATAACCTAGCTATAAGCTAATCATGACTGTATTTAAAGGTCACTATAAGAAATTAACTGATAAGAGTCAGCAACTTTATGGATTAGCAATACTGGCTATAGTCCTCACATCTTGATGAATAATTCAACTTCATTGTACAAGTAACATAATGAATTTCAAGAGTATTATTAGTGAATAAACGAAGATGATTAAGAAGGACATGGACCTGTGAGAGGGAGTCCGGAGATGACTAGAGGGCTTGAGCACCTCTCCTGTGAGCACAGGCCGAGACAGCTGGGTAAGACAAAGTTCCAGGCAGAGCACATAGCACCTTTCAGCACCTAAAGGGGACCTACAAGAAAGATGGAGAGGGATTTTTCACAAGGACATGCAGTCACAGGACAAAGGGGAATGGTTTCAAACTGAAACAAGGTGAATTTAGATTAGATACTTGAAAGAAATTCTTTGCTCTGCTCTTCCAAATACATACTCTTTTAAAAATTTGCTGTGTACTTGGCTGAAAGTTACTAAAAGACTGGGACATGACAGGAGAAATTTTTTTATCAAATTAATTGTTTGCCAAGGGAGAAGAGAAAGTCCATTCAGAAAAATTTGTGGATCCATTCAGTTCTGAAATCCAAAGTAAAAATAGTAGCAGCATAAGTAAACTCAGGTCTAAAATATTTTCTTTTTTTTTTCTCTTGTAACAGGAAATTAGTTCAATTAGTTGGAATAGACCATCCGTGTTTAATGTGACAATTTGAACTGGGAATGCTACCTTTTAGCCTTGAGAATTCTAATGACACCATTAAGGTTGTTTATAGAAATCTACAAAATTAAATGATTGCTATTAAGCACCATCCTTTCAGAGATGGAAGCTGGAATGGCTCTTGGGTCTGATAAGAGACAATAGTCCTTCGTTTCTAGATCACTGCTTTGAACTCGAGCCAGAATAGCTACAATGAGAAGTTATTATCAAAGAAAGACAGGCAACATGCACTGTGAAAGGAGATTATGGTGTCAGGCAGTTTCTTGGGGTGCTGGTATCTTCCTGGGAAGTGTGCTTTGCATGCAGTGCTGCTCTACAAGGATATTAAGATCAAGCTTCTGCCAAGCTGAGAGTACAGTCACTGCTCTGCAGAGAAATCATAGTTCCAAGTGTCATCAAATATCCATCTTCCACCAAAATTAAAGTCATTTTATAAAACAGAAAGTAATGGCTTCTAGAATACAAATTGTCTATGCTTAGGAGAAAAAGTAATCTACGTCTACAGGCTAACCAACCTCTGTTATGAGAGAAATCCTGAAGAATATCCTGGGTGTGACTACCACGTATGTTCTTGGTCTGGACCCTAATGCTGCCCCAGAGACTTGATTTCCTGCCTTGTCCTTGTGTCTGCCTCAGCACTTTCCTGCAGAATACTGGGCTGTGGCTCAGTGGTTACTGGTGAGTAACCTGGTTACTGGTTACTGTGTCTGGATCTGACCTGGGTCATGGCTGTGCCTTGCTGGCTTGACTTCCTTGTTTGATTTCTTACTCATTATTGACTTATCTGGGATCTGGACTTGTGACTGGGCTTTGTGACTGTCACCCTGCTCACTTTGCTCAGGTCTGTGGGATTGTCCCGTCTCAGTGAATCCCTTTGACTTTGACTGCTTTGTTTTTGTGTGTGCCCCTGGCTACCAACACAGAGCAACCTTCTCCTGCCCACTGTGCTGGGCACCATCAGCAGGGTTAGTGCAGCAGGAGCTGTGGGGTGCGCTGAGCAGAAGGAGGTGATGAACCTCCCTGTGCCAGTCAGTCAGCTCCCACTGGCTTGGCAAAAGCCAACACCATTCCACTGCATGCCAAAACATCAGCCAAAGGAGAACACAGTGCCCCTGGTGAGATATATTTTTAAGAGATGGAGGTGGGAAAGATAGAATGGGTTCCTGCTAGTGTTAGGAGACAGCCGACATGGGAGGCCAGCCACAGGAAAGGATATGAAGATACAGGAGGAGGGATGTGAAAGATGACAAGTTGAAGGGACAAAGCTGGAGACCCTGCCATAGAATGAAGCTCTCCTTGCTAGAGCAGGTACAACCTGGAGGGACTGGAGCCAATGGAATAACCAAGGTAACCACAGGGAATGAGTAAGAATGAAGAAGCAGCAGAAAACAGGAGTAAGGAGCAAGGTATGATAAGAAAAAAAATAATTTGTTTCTCAATACCTCTGAAGCAGAAATTAAAACTTTATCTTATTTGGAAATAAAATGAATTCATTAAACTTCCCATAGAGGAGGCTTGTTTTACTCATGACACCCTGGCAAGGCAAGTTACATCAAGTTACCCAGACTTGTTCTAAAAATGCTGCTGCAGTAGTGACTCTCCTAAAGTCTCAGCGAGAAAAGTTATGTTTAGAAGACCAGCGTGATTCTACATATAACAGAGACTTCTCTTTAATGACAATTTTAAGATGTGGTTGGATGAAATTTATTGCATGCAGAGAGATGGACAATGAGGTTTCCTGTTCAGTGCTTCTTTCTTGAGCTCACCTCACAGATCTGACCAATCTTTAACCCCATTCTGCAAGACACTTACAAATTTCTACCATGGCATTTGGAAATGGTAACCTGCTACCAAACCTTTAAAGATCAAGCAGTATTTTCTGAAGGATAGCTGACCCATCTCATTTCCTGAACATAATGACACAGTTCACAGAAATTATCACACAAACACAAAAATATCACACAGTTTGGACTTTTAAGTTCAGATGTGCCATTTTAAAAAATAAAATATTTTCATTCAAGTGATTATTTATAGAATTTGGCACAGTTTTTTGGCACAAACATTAAGAAATTAGTTTTTTGTGCAGAGGCCTGTATTTATGGCTCTGAAATTAACTGAGAGAAAGGGCACTGAGCTAGTCTAAACTGTTACATTTTGTAATAGTTGTTCTCAGGGAGACTTTTGAAGTGCAGAATATGTCCTTGGTTATGTTTTTAACAGCTTCTCTGAGTTATAGCCTGTGAGTACAGACTGTATGAAAGGATCATTCTTTGACTGCTGCAGCCTCTGAAAGGACTGAATGGGTTAATAATTTTATTCCTCGTTACAGAATACTTCCATCTTGATGTCATTTAAGTTATTCTCTTTTTTTCATCCTTCCAGAGCAGTGTTAGAAAGTTGCAGTGGTTATAAATCCTTCAATGTGGCTTTTGAAGCTGGAAATGCCAAGGTGCATTCACCGTTTACCTCAACAGGCAGCTATTACAAATGAGGTGAAATATATGTCAGTGTCATGCATCATTATTCTGACTTATCACTGCAGCTGTCTTTCTAAATAACCTTTACAACATCAAAAATAGAATCATTTACTATTTCTAGTATTTAAACACTTACTTTTAAATGACATTCCAATAAATTGCTGGTATCCTCCAACTGCAAACAAAGGAGTACTACCTGGAAACAAACGCAAATGTATGGCTCTGAGTTATCCACGCTGTTAAATTTCTTCTGAGTCCTGCTTTGGAGTGAACTAACCAGCTCCTGGGGGGTTCAAATTTGGTATAGTTGTGGGGAAAGGATTTTCAGAAAACCCTTAACACAGGAGCTAGGGTTGAAACTGCTGAAGTATATCCTACTGCACTTGGCACAGTCCTCTCAGTTGATGTCAGCCAGCTCATTTGCCCTCACAGTATTGCTCCAGGGAGTTCTACCCCACCAAATAACCCCATGAAAATAAAACTGTACTTCGAGACATTAGCTAACATGGAAGTTGCATGAGGAGTTGAAGGGATGATGACAGATGTTTCTATATCTCTATCTGCAATTGCAGACACACAGAACTCTTTTGTACATCAGTGTCTCCAGACACTGACATATATACCTTACAGGACTCACACACAGGACAGACAGTGGGTTTATACAAGAAAATTTTTAAAGAAAATTATTTAGTAGGAATATTGGCTAGACTGAGGTGATCAGAAATAGGGCTCAGACAAGCTAACTGACCAGCAGACTGTTTGAACAGCCTATTTCTCTACCTTTTCCCTATTTTCTCAACTTTATTCCTCTTAGCTCCACCCTGAGTATAATTTCTCAGCCTTTGGCCCTTCTTTTAGGCTTTCCATAATGAGTTTTGTAAAGTCCACAGGGCCCCTCAAGCATCCCATAATACTCAGCCTTGTTTCCACCTGCTTATCTGTTACATGGCTCAGCTTGACCCGCCTCAAGACTGTACCTGAGTAGTTTTTCAGTGGGCTATCAATCATTGTCTGAGCAGTTCTGGTTTTCATTACTGTCTCAATTATCACCTACCTGTCAGATTTGTGTATGTGTGTGTTCAATTTATCACATTTCTTACTATTTATTATTTAATTTATAATGAATAGTCAGGTAATTAATGAAGCAGATGGTCTCACATTCTCCATACTCTTACAACGATCAATCAGCCTGAATGGTCTGCAAATGAAATCCAGGATGCATCATGTGAGATAATAGGGGTGGTTTTCTATATGTGCTCTTTGATTTCCAGAATGCAAACAATACATTTTTGTTAAGTAATGTAAAATGTTGTATTACATGCTTTGTAAGGACTGGGTGGACCCCCTGTATGACCTTCTCTTGTATCAGTAAGTGAGCAGGCTCCTGTAGGCATATAACCATAAATTGAGGACTTTTATGTTTATCTGTCTTCTCTGCTGCATGTTGAACTGTGACAGCTCTTCAGGTCTAGGGACAAGTAAACAAGACTAAGGGAGAAGGATGTGTCCACAAGAAAGCCCAACCCAACAGATGTCCCTCCCTGAGCTCAGGGTAGGAGAGGCCATAGCTCGCATTCTCATCTGCTGAGGCCAGCAGACACTGCTCCACAACCAAGGGGCAGAGAGGAGAGTTTCGGGGATGGGGCATAACCTCTGATCAGAATACACTGAGCAGAGACTTTCCCAAGAAGGAGCCAGTAGCCACCAAGAACTGTCTGACTGGCATGACTGCATCTGGAGCTGAGAGGTCCTTCCAAGGAGCTCTCTGTGATCCTCAGCTCTTCCAGCCCAGCCCATCTGCAGAGCAGTGGATACTGGCTGTCTAGCTCCCTAATCTCTCCACACCATGGGAAAGTTGTCTGCCCCTGCAGCTCAAGGCAGCCCACCAGACTGATGCTACTGACCACAGTTGGCACATTGCATTTTAGCTGCACCTCCTGGATGTGTTGCTCATATGACATGCAAGCAACTTGCCAGATGCTATAGCAGACAGCAAGAGTTCTGCCAGTGGCCTGCATAAGTGCCAAACCAGCCTGGCAAAGGGCAGCAGTGGCCAAAGGATCAGAGTTACTAGCAGCCTGCAGATCAGCAATGATGCAGAGGGAGCCTGTCTTTGCTGTAGGCAGCAGATACAGACTGCACCCCTGTGTGGAGGCTGCAGTTGCATGTCACACAGGGAGCTAATGAGCACTGAGCACATTCCATATTGAACCAGTGAAGCACTTTCATAAGGCACAAAGGACTTTGTCGTGTGGTACAGAGGGAGATATCCCTTCAAGTGCAATGCAGTGTGGATATAGCACTTCTCTCCAGAATGCTTGTAGCAATATAGACATGAATGAATCCACATAAGCAGTCCAGAGGGGCAGTGAAAATTCTCCAAGCTGAATACTGTCAGCAGCATAGGCACAGAAATAATGCACTTAAGATGCATTATTAAAGAACAAAAAATACTCCTATTTTTCTTTTCTCTTTTTTTTTTTTGAGAAACAAGCAGATCATGCACTTTTTTCTTGATCAGATTGAGACATCGCAAAGAAATAAAAATGCCCTGTGTAGGAGGAAAATAAAGCAAACTAGATGAAATAAGACCCTTATTATTTTTGATACTGAATTGCAATTCCTCAGTGCTGTTATAGCAAGATGATTTAGCTTGGTGTAATAATCCCAGTTGTCTTATTTTCCTGTTAACAATGTTTGTTTTTCTCCATGGCTGAAGCAACTCTTCATTCTTTCTGTAAGTGATGTATGGAAACTTCTGTTAGTCAGCAGTGACTGCTAGTGGAGAAAACACTAAGGAAAAATTTTTCTTCATCCTTGCTTTATTATCTAGGATATAAACCAGAATTTCCTGGTGAAAGAGAGTGGATAATAAACAAAAGAGACAGGGAAAGACAGGGAATGGCTGAGAAGGTCATTTCAAATTCTCTGCAGTTTTTTTCAGTAAAACATGAGCATAGAGACGTTGCAATAACGTCTAGGATAAGACAAGTCAACCTTCAGCCATGATTCAAATTAAGTGTAAAATATCAAGGCGCTTGCATTTCCAGTAGCCTTGGATTAGCACTGGGGCTGTGTTGTGCTATGTCTATGATCTAAAACTTATGGCTCTAAAACAAATGTATGCAGACAATAGTCCCTGGATTTTAATTTTTTTTAGATAAATCAGAAGGCCTCTACTGCAACAAGCACTGCCATGGAAACAGATCTGGACTGATTTGGAGTTAGGGCAGGAGGAATTTGGGGGTCTCTGGTCCTTTCCATCTACTGGAGAGCATATTCCAATGTCTGCTTCCTCTCCCTGAATTCTTCCCTCTTACCTTACATGTTTGGACTTAACTGTCTGCCCTTAATTTACAAAGTCAGACTCCATGGAAATCAATGTTTTTGCCACTGATTTCAGTCATTTCCGCATACACCCTCTGTGCTTTTTCTGACACTCCCACATATTCATTATGTTTTAGGAATACACTTCCAAGTCACAGCAGAAGGCACTCCAGTGTGTTCTTTGATGGAATAAGCAAGGCAAAAAATCTGTTGATGCACACAGGTGTAAGTGTCTGTGAAGACGGAAACACTGTGTTTTCTATTTGCCAGTGGCCTTCACAAGAAATTGATTTGTGCCACAGATATCTCTAAACATCTTTGTGTTCTCCAAAGTTAAAATTTGAAAGGTGGCTTCAGTTTAAAGCAGAATCTGATAGTTTGAACTTATCTCCACCTTGCATAAATCTCTTAGCTAAATTTAAAATATAATTTTTTATTGTGACAATGGCTGGTTTTCCCATACCTTTGTTTCTCAGTGATATTGGCTGAGAAAGAAAGGAGAAATCATATACTGATGTCTTTGAACACCATATCTGGAGAGGACTGCTTAAAATGTAGCATTTGGAAAAGGCACTTTGATTTGTGGCACTGTTTCAGACTTTTATGTTCACAAATTGAGTGAAAAAGTATATTCTTCATTTTGCAGCATTCTATTATTTTAATTTTTGACCCACCAATATGAATAATGTTAATTTAGCAAAAATCACAAAATAATTCCACTTTAGGTACTTGATATACATTGGGTTTTCTGTAACTTTCAGAATATCACTCACAGATCTTCCTGTGCTGGTTCACAAAAGGTCAAAACCATTTCAAGATGAGGTAATTAATAAAATGGCACAGTGCTTCTAAGTGAAACTGTTTCAGAGCATTCCTGTATCCTATTGAAAAAGAGAAAGATGTGCCTTACAGTGCAGATCCTGAGATTAGATAGGGTATTCATTCCTAAGGTTGCTTTTATCAGCATGATGGACTCAAGACACAAATCCATCAGTAAGGACTTTGAGCAGATATTTGTACATGTAAGTTGTCCTGTTGTCTTCATTATTTCCCATCTGTAAAAATATGAAGCAATGCTGCTATTCCCTATGACAGTATAAAGATATCACTTATAGTGTATAAGGATGAATTCATTAAGTATTTGAAAATCACAGCAATAAGCGCAAAAAAAAAAAAAAAAAGGAATTATTTCTGTCAGAGAGGGATTTGGATGTGATTCAGTAAATAAAGCAGGCAGCCACATGCTCAATGAGTATAAAATGACATATAAAACAGCTGGTTCCTCCCTTGAGCAGATCCATTCTGTGTTGCAAGGCCATAATCCAAAGTCAGTGATTGTCACAAAAGGGTTTTAGCTAACAGCCGTCAGCTGCGGACTAGCTCTTGGCGAGGACGGCATCTGCTCTAAAATTAGCAGTAAAATGTGTCTATAGACTCAGGACATATACAAACAGGAAGGACCCTGGAATCATGGAATTATTTGGCTTGGAAGGGACCTCTGAAGGCCTGCAGCCCAATATTCTGCTCTGAGCAGAGACAACCTAATCACTAGGACAGGCTACTCAGGATCTTTTCCTCCTGAGCTTTTCAAGTTGGTGTCCTCTTTAAAGCCAGCAGACATCTGCTCCAGGGCCCAGACACTCTTGGTGTGAAATCTACATAGGGAATCATTATTCAGAAACTTTCTAGATTTTTGGTGTTAGATTTTGCAGTTATGCTTTTTGAATAGTTACTTTCTCAAGTTTATACCCAAGGTCATAGTACACATGTGGGAAAGCTTCACATTTCAGAGGGAGCCCCATTTTACGCAAGCTCTGATAGAGTCTAAACTGGTGAACTTGGCAACAAGCATTACATCAGCCATAAAACTAGGACTAAGGTAAGCAAGATACAGTTACATTTTATATTCAGTGGTACTTAGGGTATTTCAAGCCTCTGTCCTCTTCATTAAAAGGTTCTTTGCCGTGGGGATAGGAGTGACATGTATCCTCCAAGGAATCACAGACAAAACCAAGAAGCACTTTAGAAAAGCCCTTTGTTCTCTGATGCAGGCAAGAACGTTTTCCTATGCTAGGACACTTAGAAAGGTGAGATTGCATGTATCTTCAATTTAATAATACATACAGAAAGAAATTTCATGGGGAAGAAAAATAGCTTTTCTGTTGCTAGATCCAGCTAAAATCATTGGGTTCTGCAGCACTTGTAGTGTCACAGCTGTTTGTTCAGAAGAGAGCTGAGGCCTACCTTCAACATACACACAAAATAGCAAAGCATTCTTTCTTCTTGTCAAATCAATTTTAGATTTAATGTTCTTGGCTTATTATGAAAAAAAAAAAATTCTTGTTGCCTGATTGATTTATAAATGTTTACATACTCTGTTTTTCATTGCAATACTTGTCTGTGGTCTTTGACTTGGTAAAAGTTGCTAGCCAATTTCAAAAAACAGATCCACTCTAAGGACTGCAACCAGCACATATTTTCAGACAGTTTACATAAAATCTCATTTTCTGGTGTGTTTGCTTTTTGTGGGCCATTTCATTATCATGCAAATGGAGTTAGGCCATTTTGCAGACAATCTAATTGTTGGCATAATACGTCCTCATTATTTGTATAGTGCAGCAGTTTGCATTAGACATTACCAAGTGTAACAGATACCAATATAGCAGCATGGTTTTTGAGAAGCAGAGACTACATTTCATCAAAGGCTGTGCATACGGGTTCCTAAATCCAGTCTAGAATCACCAACAGCCCTCAGCAAACCTGAACTGCACAGCTCTTCTAAAGGCTAAACATATACTGTTTGTGTCAATAGGAGCAACATCACTTTTCTGACCCATACATTTGAAGTTTTCATCTTCTAATGCTTTCATTTCTGCACAAGCTTTAGCTCTTAAATGTTGAAGATAGTATTACGCTATGCCTGCATAGTCGCAGAAAATGAATAAATGTAAATAAAGCACTACAAAAACAGCAAATGGAAACCAAACTGATCCCTTTTTAGCTAGTAATAGGAATGCAAAACTGAAACTTTCATCCTGTTTCCAAACAGTAAATCTTATCTTTTCAGAAAATGCTGCCAATTTAGCACTGTTGAACTTTGGAATACAGCCATCCACACATAAACACATTTGCACATTATTTTGGTTGGCTCATGCTAAAGCCATATGCTGGGATTCCTTTTAATTAAAAAGACAACTCAGAAAACCTTGCAGTGTTCACACAGAATAAAACATCCTTAAAAGTTCTAAAATGTCAACAAAATACTGAAGTAGAAAGGATAGTTTTACCCCTTCCTCTAATGTAAATAATGTTGGTCAAGGGAAGTTTAACAGCCATTTTTCATGTGATTATGAAGACACTTCAGTCACTTATGTTCTGACATTTAACATTTTGATGCAGGAAGGATCAACCACTTCTAAACCCCACTGACCTAAAACAAGCAATTCATACTCCTTTGCCTGTTACCAGAGCTGAAATCCTCATCTGTGCAGTGCAGAGTATCAAAGCTAGTGCAGAGTTGGTTTTCATTTTTAAACAATATGCAAAATTACTAAATGTAATTGAGTAGATGGAAACTGAAGTATCAGAGATGGGTTCATACTTTTTCAGTCTCAATTTCCAGCTAAAAAATGTACCCTGTAAATACATATGTTGTGCTAACTAAGAGTGGATTAGACTGCAACTTCCATGATACCTCAAATATGAAGGGATTTGTTTCTTGTTGCCTTTCACTTTTGGCACTAAACTTGTGGATTATTGAACAGTACTGAATGTAGATTTGCCTCAGGAAGTGATCACTATTGAACTGTGTATATAACCTCAGGGTATCTGGCTGCCATCACTAGTGCTCTTGTTTCTCAGCCATGAGACAGGACAACATCCCTTTCCTTCTTTGCACAAAACCCCCAACATTTAAACAGACTTCTCCATTCTTCCAATAGCTTCCAGTTTGTCTGTCTCTTTGCTGAAAAAGGCCTGAAATTCTTCTCTCAAATTGAATTAAATCAAACCTTTATTCCTTAAAAAAGACAGATGAAAAGAAAAGAATGAACCAGTTACATGGAGAGGCTCCATTTCAAGTCCTGAGTTAATTCCAGCAACAACTCTGCTACTGGTACTGCTGGAGTAGTTGCAAGGAACCACAGTTCCATTGCCTGTACTGGGGAGGGTGAGTGGAAACTTTTCCCTTGGTCTGAAAGTGAGGAAGAACATCTCTTTGTTCCATACAGAACAGAGATCTCCTGAGCATTAATCAGACAGTGATTATTTTAAATGAAGATTCATGTCTACAGCAACCCACAGCAGCACAGCAGCACTAAAATTCTTTAAAGAGCAACAGATGTGCTGTCCAGAGGATGTGTACACACACTGCTACAACTATGGCAGACTTTTGTACTATCAGAGGGAGTAGTAATTAGGTGTATGTTCTTGCCTCCTTTGCAAAGACTTCTGTATCCGTATTTTCTCCCTGGTGCCAGTGATGGAAATGCTGGTGAATTCTTAATCTTGTCTCAGGATGTGGGTGGGTTTGGACTTGAGTCAGTTTCTATAGAGCAGTGACAGTTGGATCAGTCATAGGCTTCAGGCTGATACCATTTTCCTCACATTAGCAGATTCCTTTGTACTGTCATTGCTGCTGCCTCCCCTTCATAGGACTGAGTTCAGCCTTGGCTCAGCTCTCACAGCATTTCTTCAAATACCTCTCAGAGTTTCCTCATCTTTTCTTCCAAAGGTTCCTGTAGAAACACTGGCTGATTGCAGTATTTTTATATGAGATAAGAAATACATTGCTATAGAACCTTCTATCCCATTTGATTTCTGGCAGTGTGAACACTCTGGTAATTGTGGACAATAATTTACTGGTCCGGACTACAGTAGTTTACAATTATTAATGTGGATGAAAAATTTTATTTTTAAAGATTTTCTGAGTCTTTATGACTTTTCTTGGCTCATTTTTGATATATTTTTAAAAGGATGCTTTGTTGCACTGGGAAAACTTTGTGATGGGAAAGTCCTTCTTAATGTACTTTGTGATTATGCCCTCAGACAAAAGATATATAAACAATATTTCAGATACATTTTTTCACCATGCATATTTTCATCCAAAAGACCCATAAATATTTTTAACAAACTTTTGGATGAAACCATGGTATAAATTATAAGATCCACAGTTCTAAATAATTTTGCTAATCAGTGATGTGATCACATCATGTGAATTGGTCTCTTCTTCCTGATTTGTGAAAAAGTGAACACTTTATGCTTTTGGACCTTCTGTTTGTACTTGGGTGGATTATTCATCGGGAATCCCTTTTGTTTGATAACCATGTTACCACGGGGAAGAATCTGAATATATGCTGTCAATGTAATGAATAGTTTTATGTTGTTTTAACCTTTCTGTGTTTATTCCTCTTTATTTATTCTCATGATCTTTGGTTTTTTGCTGAGCTAGGACTTTTCATTCACAACCTAAAGAAACCCACACTCTTTCCACTTGTTACAGTTCATCTAGAGTCCAGGAATGTATTTGGCAGTCAATAGTCCTCTGGAACTGGTATTTATCAACAATGAACCCTAATTGATTCTACAATTTCTCCTTACCTGACTAGATATGTTTGGGTCTCTAAAAAGCCTCCATCTACCATAGTCTAAATAACATCCTGCCATCTGAAAAAATTTACTTCTTCTCAATTATTGTCATTTTAGCCTTGTTAATATATCTCAGAGTGGCCCAGAAATCAGTTTTGTTTTCCTCTGTCACCATCATTTATTAGAATTACCAGAAAAGCTGTGAATCCCAAATCATAACAAAAGATCATACAAAAGTAATGGATGACAGTCTTTATTGGGAAGATGCAAAAGATCTTAAAACTAAAATGTCCAATTCATTAGGCAAGAACACAATAGCTAAAATTGTTTCTGCTAGGGAAACTGGGAAACAAACAGATTTCTTTCTCTTCGACAGTGACTATTGTTCAGTCTGCCCAGGCAGGTGGCTTTGCATTCTGCTCTGGAAAAGTACAGTGCCAAACTAGGGAGAACTGAAAGACCAAGGCAGAAGCTGCTGATTTTGATGAAATGGAGAAACAATCTGAACAAAATGTCATTTATTTACATCCAGATACATTAAACAGTGTCACATATACATGGTAAGGTCCATTAGGAAAGGATCTGAAAGTTATTGTACTTAAAACATGTAGGAGTACGACCTACAAGAATAGTAAACAGGGCTCTTGCTGTACTTGGTAAGGCTTGAGCCAGAAAAATGTTCATATTGAAGTGCCAGTGAGAAGGCTGGGGGTGCACAAGAAGCTGGGAGGGGTCACAGCTGGAGAGAGCTGATCCCGACTGGACAAAGGAATATTCCACACCATAAAGTATCATGCTGAACAGTCCGATTGGGAGGAGTTGTCTGCGGAGCTGTCCCAAAGCTGGGGCAGGCTGTGCAGTGGTTGGTGTGCAACTACAATGTGCATCACTTGTTTAATATACTGTCTTAATCATTTCTAACATTTTCCTTTCCTTTTCTGTCCTACTAAACAGTCTTTATTTCAACCCACACATTTTACCTGTTTTCCTATTCTCTCCCCCATCTCTGGGGAACAGTGACCAGATGGCTCTGTGGTGTTCAGCTGCCTGCAGGTTAAACCACAGCAGAGATAAGTTCTACATTAGAAAAAGAATTCTTTCTAACATTGAGCACCAGGTGGGATTGCTGAAGAGGCTGAAGCTGCAAGAGCCCTATAAAACAAATGTCCGTTGTGAATATCTTGGGGCATCACATAACTGGGATTCATCCTGCCCAATTCTATCTGTCAAAAAGCATTCACCATTCAGTTTATCCTCTGGGAAGCCTTCACAGTTAGTGGAGGCAGACTTAAGGCCAGAGACAATTTATCTTATGCTAAATGAGGCATCTAGACTTTATGGAATCACGGCATGTTTGCTTGGTTAACCCAAAAGGAGTCTGGAGGAACCACAGAGTTCCACTATAGAAGTAACTGGTTTCTGTAGTATTATTTTAATGGTTGTAAGAAAAAGGAAAAGTATTCACTCTTTTTCACAAAACAGGAAGAAGAGACCAATTCACATGATGAGATCACATCACTGATTAGAAAGCATACACATAAGTGTAAATAATATAATTTTATACCAACATTAAGTCCAAAAATTTGTTGGAACATTTACTGATCATTTGGATGAGAATATGTATGGTGAATAAGGGTTGAAATGTATCTAAAATAAAAAGCATTACATTGTGCTTGCTCAAGATATTTACATCTTCAGAGATCTGTAAGTGGCACAGATTGCTGAATTTTCCCATGAGTGAATGTAAAAATGAATGAGTATGGTTTGAACCAGTTCATTTGAATGATGGTTGATCGACATATAGAAATTACTGAACTCCCAATATTTCAAAATCTTTAGCATACAGCTTTCTCTGAAAGACACAACTGATAACAGCCATGTTTCCTTACATGCTACTTGTTCATGTTTTGGAAAGCTTAACTTGTGCAGACACAGCAAAAAGCTTGAGTGACGGTCTACACACCAAAAGAAATATATTTTAAGACAACAACTTACAAGAATTCCATGAAAATATAATAAGTCATGTGCTTTGCCCTTACAAACCATATCTGCATTCAAAAAATGAAAACTAAGGTTATTATCCTTGAATGGTTTATCTGGCATTGTCTTTAATAATAATAATATAGTTAGCAATAATTTTATAAGTAGTGCAGGAAAAACCCCAAGACCGTAAGAAGGTATGAAGGAGTGTTCATCCTAAGCAAAGAGCAGAAATTCCAGAAACAACTTTCTCACTGTTAGATGACTTTATATAATTGGTGTAAATAGGATGACAATACCTTAACTGATACTCATATTAAGTATCTTCCATTTGTAAGCTGCTCAGGTAGGAGATTAAACCACGATGTGTTAAACGTGATATGAACATTATATATGAAATATTTTTACCTTAGAGAAATACAAACACTTTCGAAAGAAAAGGCCATGTGTTTACCCTCATGCTAATTATTATTAATGGGTTCACTAGCAGTAGATCTGGTCCCTAGATAAAAGAGAAAGTCATAAAATGTAGAGCACAACTACCCTTTTCTTTTCCTTTTTCCTTCCCAAACCAGACTGCTCAAACACGTTTACAGTCCAACAGCTCCAGTGCATGTTAATCACTACTGAGTCCGTACAACTGTTGCCCTTATACCCCATTTCAGGTTAATAACATAGAAAAAATTTTCCTTTTACCAGTAGTAAGTTAACACATGGTTGATGTGGGAGTAGAGGGAATACATACCAACTTCTGACCTGACAGTGCACTGGAACCATAAGCTGTCAACTCTTTTTCACATCAACCAGCTACAACAAGAAAACCTTTGAAACCATTAAAGCTTTGATTACAGCATTAATCTAAATCAGTAGAAATAGAAGATTAATTAAGTGTGCCCAAAATAATTACTTTTAAATTAGCTTGACATTTACACTGGACACACAACTGGAAGGAGATTCTTTCTTCAGTATAGAATTAAAACAGCAAATTAAATTTTACTCAGGCAGAAAAACTTACCAATTCTAATGCAGGAAAACATACGCTTACAAAATTGGCCATGGGTGTAGTAACCGATCTTGGAAAGTTGCAGTGCAACGGGCTGTCATCCCTTGAGGACTTGTCCTAAAGTTACTAGTAAAATCTGATTTGGCTGGTGACTTGGAAAAATGCCATTAGGGTTCATATTTTTTTGATGCGGTTTGTGCAAGATTACAGATATAATAGGAGAACATATATAACCTACACAACAGTATAAAAACTTCCTGGGATATGAAACTCTAATAAACTGTGGGGACATTCTGCTTGGAAAATCACTGTGGAAATCTTTTCTATTGACACATAAAACCAGGTTTAAATCAATATAAATTGATTTTTGTTTCTTTTTGGTTTCTTTGTTTGTTTTTTTTTAATTTGGGAAAAAATCAAATCATAAGCATTATTATCATAAAGTGATCTACACTGATATAGTAGGAGGTGGAAGATAGCATGTTGGCAGAAACATGGCAAGTATTAGTCTTTGCAATGTACAACACGTTTTCCAAAGGATGGAAAAAGGATTTGCAACTGCATCTATCTGCATTTGATGGATACTCTTGTTGTTTTTTTTTAAGCAATACATTCGACAGTAAAATAGCAACTCACTAAAATGTCATGTCTGACTACAGATTACTCCTGTGGTGTTTCACACAGCTTAACACAGAGAAACTACAAAATGCCACAAAGACATGGAATTATGAATTATGAATTTAAAATGCCAGCCACGTCACTGTTTAATGCAGAGTACAACCTAATGTCCTGGAAATATTAGTGCTGAGATTCATCTGCTACAACTTCAGACAGTTTTTCAGAAACTATCTGATTTATGTTGTAAACCCACATTCAGATGAGAAGAATCTAATTCTGAGATTCTCTCTTTCTATACACAACAAAAAAAGGAGTCCAAACAACTAACAGTGTATTAAACACCTATAGTCTAATACTGCATTATTGCAATGCATATTGTAATGCTGAAAAATTCTATGTGCAGTCAGATGAATGTCAGTCTAAGAGAGTTTCTCTGAATTTGATAATTTTAGAATTGCTTGCATTCCAGTAGAATTAGCAGAATATCTCTGGAAACCAGTATGAAAGCAGGTCTCTTCCACCTCAAAGTATTGTATGTATGAATAGAGGACAGAATACCTTTATCTTCAATTCGCAGCACACCACACAATCTTTACGGGTGGACCTGTCAGAAGGAACGATGGTGAAACATTGCAGGAAGGATGTGGACTGTGTCTTCTGCACACAATGGGCTTTCCCTATGGGCTCAGGTGAAGCACAGCACTCATGCAGTTGCCCAAAGCAGTAGCCCTAAAGATGCAATGCTAACTTCCCACACATGCTCTTTGAACCAGCAGTCCGTTTGCAGATTTTGCTTTGTGTTGCACTGGGCAGCATCAGCAAGTACTGATTATCAGAACCTGGTACATGAGAGATAACACCAACTGCTTCAGAAATATTCAGAAATGAATAAAAGAAAAAAGAGGGAGGGTTCCCTTTAATCATGTGGAGTAAATCTGAGCGTGAGCCTTCTTATATCTACAGTGTTAGTCACACCAGGGTCACAAAGTAGCATCCTGACCAGTAAGCTGAACAAGAACACTGCTTATGAGACGTAGAATTACTAAAGTCCGTATATAAATTTTAGCATTACAGACCCTGAGTAAGCTTTTGCACTCTATGAAAGAGCCCTTCCAAGCAAAAGTTCTCTGTTGGGCAGAGTTAAATTTAAGTGTTAATTAACAAATAGTAAATATTCAATTAATAATTATTAATTCTTAAATCTTTACTGTGAAAAAATGTCTTAGGTAAACTAGTTTGTTCACTTCAATTTAATTTGCATGTAGAGAGGTCAAAGTGGTCTATGTGGAACTGATGTCACAATCCACTGCCTCAAGCAAGCCATCAATACTGTTTTCAGTGGCTGTGTGTAGATAGAACAAGCCTGTGATGGTATCAGCATCCTGTGGTAGCTGTAAAATCTGCATTCTCAGGAAGCATTAACATCAATGCCAGAGGTTCACATTACACCACAACGGCTGCTCTCTCTTATGTGTGTATTTTAATAAACTTGCCAGGAAAATTTAGGTGCAGTTGTGCATGAAGAAGAATATTTCTGCAAAATTTAACACTACCAAAAGTTGTGACTTAGTCTCCACTTTTGGCTTAAATACAGCATTTCTTCTGCATATCATTGTGTGTTATTTCCATGCCTTGCAAATCTGAAGGTGAGATAATGTTCAGTTGTGGATAGCATTTTTTGTATTTTGCCTTGAGCTCAATAGAGCTGTTAGAGATTTAGAGGGTCACAGCAATCCTTGCTAAATGACACTGCTGCAATCTACCTTTTTACATTCTCAAATAAGAAAAAGAAAATACCTCTTGCAAATGCAGTAGTCAGTATTCCTTCGTAACAAATTGGGTGACATGAAATCTCAGCATATACATGAAATAAGACTTTGGTCTTTCAATGGGCAAATTTCTAATCCATTTCAGAATCCCATTGTTTGAATGATGACTAGGCTTCTGGAAATGTATATCCTAACTAATTAAGAGTGTTACTCGTGTTTGTTGCTGCATTTTTTTATGACTGCTCTTCAAAATGTAGAGCTGCAAAATTATCAGTTCTGTAAAACAGTCCAGGATTCTTCTAAAAGTATGTACTACACCAAAACTTTAATCAATTAAAGTATCTCCAGAAATACTATGTTCTTTTAGTTTACAAGTGTCCAGAAATGTTATGCTCTTGTTGATTATGTTAATGGTTGATGGTTTATGTTGGCCACGATTTCAGTTTTGCTGTCATCTGGCTGTATTCCTCCTGAAGACAGAAGGGATTTCATGTGATTAACTTAGATTTCTGCAGGCTGGACAATATCTTGATTGAACTGCACATAGTCTGTTTGGGTCCTTGCCATCAATTACATTTCCAGTTGTGTTCTGAGTTGATGCAGGTTTTATCATACAATCGACTCTTTAATAACAGTGCCTCCAAAAGTTATTGTTCTTTTGCTGAAACTTTTCATTAACTGACCCTAATGGAAAATATGGACAAAAATGTTTACAGCACCTAGGTGCATACTTGAGAAATATATCTTGCTCAAAACAAATTGCATGTATCTCACTTTCTTATCCATAACAATATTTTTAACTGCTTTCTTGGCTCCAAACCTATGTCAATCCAAAAACAGAAAAGTTCCAACTTATTATAGCCTTGATTAAACTGGTGGAATCCAAAAAATGCTATAATACATAATCTCTGTAATCATAAATACCCCTAAAAATTAACACTAATAATAAACCATAATTCCTAAACAAGACAAAATAGGAACCCTGATCTTTTCCCTTACTCAAATCCTAAAAGCAAACAAAACTTTAAGTATAAATCCAAAATCTTAATCTAACCCAAAATTTAAACCTAGCTTTAATCCCACCCTTCAACCTGAAACTTACACTCAAACACAAAATCCAAATTTTAAGTACAAACATAATCGTAAACCCTGTCATAATGCAAAAGCCAAACTCAATCAGAACTCTATCTAAGTCTGAATAATACCAGTGAATCATAATGTGCCTCTTTGAAGAGCTGGAGTAACCCTGACCCTGAACATAAGCCAAATCATAGTCCAAATTTTTGTGTGCAAGCACAGACATAACTTCTAAACCCAATCCTAACCCAAGCTCTAGTTCTGCTCTGCCCAAACCCATAATTATAATTTCAAGTCCTAATACTAAACCTGGGAATACTCTTTGGCCATCCTGTTACCTTCACCTCATCAATAAATCAAATCCTCACCTTGACATGAAGTATTAACACACAAAAAAAAGCTTAAACTGAATCCTAACTCTAATGCTATCCACAAGATTAGATTTAGAGCTTTGGTGTTACAGTATCAATGTGAGGCTGGGTCTTAGAAGTTAGGGATTTGCTTCTGGTTTGGGCTTAGTGCTAACTATGGGTTGATTTTTTTCTTGGCATGATTTGTAGTATGGTGAGTGATTGGAGTTTGTTGAGGGGCCTGGAGTTTGTGATTGGGATTAGAGGCTGAAGTCAAGGTTGCCATTACAAAGTGTTTTTCCATGGAATGGGGAACGTCATAGTAGAACACATTTCAAATTTAAATGTAAATAGATTACTTAAAGAAAAAAAAAGGTAGTGATTACAAATTACTGGTTCAAGGCAATTTTCATTCAGGCATTCCTTGAAAACTGTGAATTAGGTGAGCAAGTAAGCCAGGTTTTGTAACTTTAAATTATGTATAATTTATCTCAAAAAAACATCTAGAGAGCTAGACATGATAGACATACAATTGACAAAGTCTGTGTAGACTTGCAAAGGGTATTCTAAAAGGTTAGTCACCAAATCTTCCAAAAAATTCTATTATGGCATAAGAAACAAATCCTTCAAACGACAGAATAACAAAAGGTTGGAATCAATTGTCAGTTTTTGGAATATATGTAAACTACAAGCGGAACACACTCTGCATGACCAAATTGATGCATGCTAAAGTGACAGAGTTTGATAGCCGATATTTTGGATTTTAAAGACAACAAATGAATTTGCAGGAAGACCTTATGAGACTGGTTGATACAGAAGAACGAAGGAGTAGAATAACATTCAGGGTAAAATGGATGCAAAATGAGAGAGAAAAAAATAACTAACATTGTATATAGTGTGATTGACTCTGCATACATGCTGAGTGGTAATTGAACACTGGACTAAAAAAAGCTCTACAAAGTATTTCTGAAAAAAATAGAAAATAGACTAGCACTACACTCTGCTTGGAATGTAAAAAAGCACAGAGCAGAAAACATGACAGTATCAATGCACACAGGAAATAGTTACCTGTTCTTGGAGTATCCTGTGTACTTCCAATACCTCTCTGAGAAAAAAGGATGGAGTAGGTTCAGAAAAAAAAGAGTGAGAAAGGTAATCAAACTGAAATTGTTTCTGTACAAAACCAGATTAAATAGACTAGTATTCTTCAGTTTTGTAAAGAGAGTAAGGTTGTGAACAGCTGTTCATTGTCTCTTCCAGTATAGCAATAAGGTAACATCAAATACAACTAGATTTAAAAGAAAGATAAAAAATATAATGCATAGTTAAACTCAGAAAACACTTTCCTGTTGAATGTTGTGGCAAAGTTGACAAGAGTTCACTAAATGCATGGCTGATAGTTTGAAGAAAAGTTGATTACATTGAGAAATGCAAAGTTTAGTGTCCAGTAATAACAGGCCATTACATTTCCTTCTGCTGGCTCCCTCTTGATTGCCATAAATTTTCTTTGCCCAAAACACATTTTCTCTGTGGGTGTCTGAGTTCAGTTCAAAGAATTCAAAAGACTGAGAGTGCACCACTGCCCATTGCCTTCAGAATCTGTGCCTTTGGATGACCATGCACGGTTAAACTTATTTATGGGAATATTTCTAACTCAAACTTCTTCGCCTTAAGGTTCTTACTGTACTATTCTCCATGAGATTAAAAAACACCTTGGGAACTAGGATTTTATGCCTGTTCAAGTATTTGTACAATACAACCAAGCAACTGAAATCTGGAAAAGATAAAAAAGCCTGAGACAAGCCATTTGCTAACCCACAAGTACTGCTTGTGTATCTCTTTAAATTTTTGTATTTTTTTCAGCAATCTTCTTGAAACATGGATTGCAGACTCATTTGTACAAGCCTTCTGTTCTGGGGTTCATATTTTGGCATCATAGATCCTTCAAATATACACATATTGAAAAGTTATGTATTATTAATCTACAAAATTTGGCAAAAACTGTTATATCAATGCATCCTTGTTATATGCACCTGTTATCCTGGCTCAGTGAGAGATGATTTTTGGAGAAAAAAAAGATTAAAAGATGAGGGGAATTGGTGTGAATCATTAATGAAGTACATTCACCTGTGGAAATTTCAACATTCAAGAGGCTTAAAAAACTGTGTGCAGTGAGAGGACACATACAGGACAGATGATACCAGCAACAAAGCAACGTCTGTGATGAAGATCTGAAAAACCTGTATTAGCATCAGAATCCAATATTCCGACCAATTTGTATGAGCTATTCTACACACTGAGGATTTAAAGTTTAACAGGAAATGAACTGATTTGAGTCTCTACTGACATTGCATGGAAATATTATTTTGCAAGGTGATACAGCAACATACTTGAATCACAATACAAGTACAAATAATCAGAGTATACAGCTGGAATAAATAGTTGAATCACAGTATTAACGTAATTCTCAATACTATGCTCGCTATCCTCAGCTGCTGTCTATGACAAGAATTCAGATCATGTCTGTCATTCTCATCGAAGTCCTTTTTGTTTGTTGTTCAGTTTTTGTGTGTGTTGTTCACACTCTGTATTAGGTACCTTATTAAAATGTATGTGATTATTTCTGCTCTTTTTATTAACCAAGGGACAGAAAAGTGTTTGATCCACACAGATGGTACTACTGGTTGATTTACACAACTAGTACAGCCAGTTGATCCACTCCACTCATATCAGGTGGCTGATCACAGATCACAAAATATTCTGAGTTGGTAGGAACCCACAAGGATCAAGTCCAGCGGTTAAGTGAATGGCCCACACAGAGGTTGAACACACAAACTTGGCACCATGCTCTGACCAACTGAGTGAATCCACTCAACTGATGTAGCCATTTATACAAAAGACAACCATCCAGTCCTCTTTGTGGTGAGTCAGTTTTCTTTGTAGCCATGACCACTCCTTACATTCCTCTCTGATCTTCACAGGCATGGCACCATCCACATCTCCTGCGAGCCTTCTGACATTTTTGTGGGTTGTTGGTCAGTCACAGCCAGACAGGCTCTGGACAAATTGCAAGCTTAGGAGCATAAGAATTGCCTTTTTTTAAAATATGTTTTTCTTCTACATGCCATTTGCATCCTAAAACCTAGTCATGACTAGCTAATTAAATAATTACTTAAAAAAAAAGATGAATTGCATTTTCAGATCAAAACTTGGACCTGAGAGGATGGAAGATGGGATGGAGACATAATATGGTCTTGTGGGACACAAACATTGATTACATGAAGAGAGGTAAAGTTAGAAGATTACGTAATGCAGCCTCAAGTCCAAAGTAGAAGTATATCTTTTATATTTGTGCCATGCAAAGTCAACTCAGTGTTCCTTCCTCATGTAACTAAGTATTATGTTCTCTCAAATTGTCACATTGCAACATGAGAGCTAACAGTGTGTTGTCCATCAATTGTGCCCCTTAAATTGTTTCCAATTACATTGTTTTACAAGGTAATATCTTCCATTTTAGCACAGCTGGTAAGAGCATAGTGTTAAAAATTTGTGATGTGCTAGAAATTAATGTCATAGTAGCCAAGATTGGTACAAACAGGCAAGACAGAAAAGGTTTTACTATTGGAGGTGGCTCTATAACTTTTGAAAATTATAAACAAAGCAAGGAGAAGCTGAAGAAGAAAGTCTAGGTTAATTGAAAAAAAAAAACCTCAAAATGTGTATTTCACATTATTGAACTGCTCATGATTAAACAATCTGAAAGAATCGTAAAAATTTCTTCACCAACAGAAGGCGGACAGGAAGTACTGGCAATCACATTCCTGTGATTCTGCTGAATATATTAATGTAACACATGACTGTATTATATATAAACTGGAATACAATGACAAAACCAGGTGTTTCCAAGTCTACAAAGTACATCACACTTATAAAACGGTAAGAATATTTTTTCGTAATTTTACATTCTAATTTACCTGAATGTGTTACAGAGTCATTACCAAACATATGACTTCATTTTAAAGGAGGTTTTTTCCTTCATCTCATGATATTTTTTTTTTTCTCAAATAAAATAATAAAATAATAAAATCAAATAGGAAATAAATGCTGAAAAATTGATAAAAACTTGCCTATGGAGGAATATCACATGCTAAAATAGTATCAAAAACTCAGCCCAAGGAATGTTGAAATGTGTTTTTCTCTGAATATGTCACTATGGAAATAGATGTAATCCACACACCAGATGTTAAGTTAAAAAAAGAACAACTACCTCCTTGAGGTGGATTCTATTTTTGCTTCAATAAACATGTGGGTTTTCTTTATTTGAATTGGGAAAGATAGCTAAAAAAAAGCCTTAAACACAGTAAGTTAAACTATATAAATCAGTAAACTAGCATGCACACATACAAAATTTAGAATTAAAATAGCAAGATTGCAACATGGTTGCTTTTTAGCATGCACCTTTAGATGCCATAGGAATACTAACATTTTGCAAAGTCTGCACCTGGTAACTCACTGAATATCAAGTATGCTTAATTGGAACTTGGCTAAAATTATTACAACAGTCTCAAAAGGGTATCGTTGGTCTGTTGCGCAACAACCTTCACAGAAGAAATGCAGTTTTTAATTATTTGTTTGGTACATTTAACAAGTAGGTAGAGATCTGTCCTTAAAGTCTGCAATGGACTCTTGAAAGTACAGCAATATTGAGCAGTCTGGATTGTTGAGAGAGAATCAGCAGTATATCAACATTTCAAGGTTGAGATCACCATGGCAAGATACAAAATCATAAAAGCAAAACAAGGCTAATCAGGATGTTCAGTCTAGTTGGGACCTCACTGGGAATTATCATGTCATCAAATGGAGTTTTCACAGTAGCTAGTTTTGGCTGGAACTGGTGTGAGGCAGCAACTCAACTAATTTCCAGCAAGGAAACCCTTCCCCTCTGTCTGGCCAGCAAAAACATCTTTAGACATGTCGTTGGGATGATGAACATGCTAATGTTTAGCCTAGTTACTCTTTGCTCACAAAGGGATTTGTGAGCACCTTTGCAGGAATTGAGCACCTAAATACCTCCTTTCCTCCTATTTCTTTTCTCTGCCTCTCTAGCAGCAAAATTTACTGTGATACAATCAAGCATTGATAGCTACAGCTCTTATTTGCTAGAAGGTCTCCTGTTGGGAGCTGAGGCATGTTGCTAACTGCTGCACCAGGGAGGTGAAGAAGGTAAAGAATAATCATTATAATCTCCCTTTAAGTTCTCTTCAAGAATTTGACTATACAGGTATTGAAAATGTCCCAAGGGAAGCACATTGCTGCAGGGGCCCCCAAGGAAAGCACAGAGTGTCCAAGGACTAGGATGTCATGTAGAACCAGCTTCTACAGAAAATGGGGCAAGAGGATCAAAGTCATGGTAATTTCAAGTCTACCTTCATCTTGTTCAACCACAACTCTGGCGTCTTCAGGTTTCTGTGAAGGTCGTGACTAACTTTGTACAAAATCTGGTTTATGAAGTCTTTCTTTCCTCCTTGTAGTCCTTTCAATTGTTGCAAAAATGGAATTTTTCTCCTTCACACTGTCATAAATTTTCAGCTTACCACTTATCATTCTATCATATCTCTGAGCGGCAGTAGATATGAGTCACATTAATCCATTGTATCCAGCTTAATGAACTTCTCAGAACCTGTGTCTGGTGCCAATTTGTGTCACTTTGGATGACTGAACAGATGAAGGTAATGCATTCACGTCATCGCTGCGGTTGATTGCGTGCTGTTTGCACAAAAAGGACTCTTGCCCGTGAAGCTGTCACCCCTGTCATTGGACCAGGTCTTTCAAGACTCTAAACCCCAAGGGTGTTAGCGAAAGTATTTCTTCCACATCTTAAGATTCTGCCTGATAAACCTCTCTGTGTGGTCTGAATCTGATTCTATTGCATTGAGCTGTGCAAATATACTTATGTTTCAACAAGTAAACAAAAACTCAGAAGGGCCATAAACCTTAGAAAAGGGTCCTGTTGGTTGCTTCCACCTGTGACAGATCTCAGGCTAACAAACTACAGAAGCCAAATAGACAAAGTAAAGAAAACACATCTATGCATCAGGAAGCAAAATATTTAGGACCATTTTGTGACATTCTTTGAATAGAAATACAAGTAGAGGATAGGAAAAAAAAAAAACAAAAACGAAATTAGCATTAGTAAATATTTTTACATTTCCCTATGCTTCATAAAAATGTGAAAATCTGCTTCCTCTCTGTGTGAAATTAATATTATTTTCTGGGTTCTGATAATCCACTGGGAAATGGTAGGGAAATATTTTGATGTAAGGGAAATAGTTTCCTTTATTTTAAACGAAAGAGTTTTCTTTAATTCTGAAAATGCTTTGATATGTAAAGCTGCCAGAAATTAATAGGCAAAATAATTTTATGTCAAATTAACTACACATTTTGTGGTTTGACTTTTTTCCTTCATTGAATATGTTTATATACAAAGAAAGTTTCCATTCTTTGCTGGAAAACATACAATAACTCTAGAATGTATCAGAAGCAAATAAGCAAGGTAAACTGTATGTTTCAAAGGCACCAGGTACTCATTTAGGAGGTTAAAGACCCAAATTCAAGCCGTTGTTTTGAATTTGCCCTTATGTTGGCTGTGTGTTAGGCAGCCTTCTAACCACTTTTTTTTTTCTAAGTAGAGCAGGTTTTTCTTTCAATAGAGATGAATGATATGCTTATATGAAGTACTTCATAGTACTAACAGAAAAGACAAATTGCAAAAAACAGAGGAGAGGATATAAACAATTTGATTACTGATCTCTGGCTCAGCTGCAGGCAAAAAGTTACACTAATCCAAGCTCTTCTACCCAGTGTATTTCAGGAGATATTTTTAAATGTTGCCTAGACTTTGAGAAAAAAAATCCCAGGAGTGCTTATGAAAATTAGGCTTGTGTTGCATTGCTTTGAATATCTTGGTCACTAAATTGTTAAAAAATCCCAAAAAAAAAGAATACCCCCCGCCCCCTTAAAAGAACAATGACAGTATTTTAGTCTTATTTGCAAAGAAAATACAATTATCATCACAAGCTATTTTTCAAAGTGGAGAACAAAAATGGGAGTAAATATTTGGATAAAATTACCAGTGAAAACTTAATCTTTAATAAGACAGGTTTCTAACAAATTTTAGGGTATTTTTTTACCTTATGTATTTCAAAATATGCATCAAACAGCCAAAAATTTCAGACCAGTGACTCAGTACCTATTTCCCTATGGAAACTGGGCTCCTCATATTGAAGAGATACTTCCATCTGTTTTTCACACCATGCAATCATTTTTCAAATGAAACACATATAAAATACCTAGGGAATAAATACCATTTCAGCAGAATAAAACCTCACCAAAAAATGCTCTAGAAACTGAAACATTGCCATATGAGCGACCTGAGAAAATTCTCTACCATAAACAGAGAACAGAAAAAGACTTTGCAGAAAACTTTGCCATTTACTTAATTTTCAGGTCCTTGACCACAACAATTTTTATAATAATATGACATTAATTACAACTGTCCAAGTACTTTTGTTTGTCCACCAAACTATGTAAAACTATGGGGACAATTAGTTTGTAATTTCTTTTCAAATTTACACTTCTTTTATGAGAATTAGTGGGTTTTTATATTAAAATAATTTCTTGCAAGTGAAGGTGTGTTGTCTCAAATGAGTAATTCAAGTTTCCTGTCTTATTCTCTTCTTTAACTGACCTTTGCCACACCTCTTTATAAACTATACTTGATGTTTAACTGCTAAGGAAAAAGATCAATAATTTGAAGGACATTGCATTTACCAACTCAAGAAATCAGATTTTTTTGCTGAGTTAGTTTATTGTATGCTGAATTCACGTACTCATTGGAATCAAGACAAATGAACAGAAATAGATTCTGAATAGGCACTGTTTTTCTAGCAAGCCACAGTCACATGAGAAACTGTTTAGTATGCACAGAGTGGTTGCAATTAGTTTTTATATATTTCATTAAGCTTAATAAGCTCTTTCTTCTTAGCATATTGTGACTACCTCTTGAATTAAGAACCATTAAACATATTTACAAGATAGATGTCAAATATGAAAAGGATAGATCTTTTATATTCGTCTAGTAGTATCATCTACAGCAAGTTTCAGAAAAGGCTTGTTTTCCCTTGAAAGCCTTAATTCAGAACCATAATTCAGAACACCATTGAACAAACCACAATACCTCAAGAGGAGCCCATTCCAGTGCACAGCCATCCTCTGGGTGGAAAACCTTTTTTAATATCCAACCTAAACTTCCCCTGACATAGATTTATAATGTTCTCTCGGGTCCTATCACTGGTCACCAGAGAGGAGAGATCAGTGCCAAATCACCAACTGGCAATTGCTCTACAACAAGGAGGAAGTATAGTGTATTTCCCAGATGCTGCTGAACTGTAAATTGTACTTTCTTAGGGTAGTCACTTTTTTGTATCATATTGTCTCTTTAACCAAATAAAATAATGTAAGGGAAAAGGGGAACAGAAATCAAAACATGACTACAGAATAGTGTCTACATTGCTATGGCTGTACAGCATCAGGATCAATTATCTTCCTTTCTTCTGGTGAGAACCCTTTAAAGTGATTTATAAAGTAGTTTACTTATAAAT
This sequence comes from Catharus ustulatus, assembly GCF_009819885.2. Taxonomy (NCBI): domain Eukaryota; kingdom Metazoa; phylum Chordata; class Aves; order Passeriformes; family Turdidae; genus Catharus; species Catharus ustulatus. The sequence goes on from NC_046221.1 coordinate 87,382,122, forward strand.
TGAAATAAAGTGTTTACAAAATGTGATACCACAAATTAAAAATTTAAGAGAATATTGGAATGCTGTTAAAATTATTATTACTATTATTATTATTATCATCATCATCATCATCTTCTTCATCATCATCTTGTTCTTAGCTACCTTCATATGGAACTACAATTTCAGTCTCTGCCCATTAACACCATAAATCACTTTAATATCCAGGTGTATATTTTGAAGATAAACATCTATGTGTTATTATAAATCAGGTCATTATTACACTGATAAAAGTGTAAAACATTTGAATGCCTTAAACAAATCAACATACCAATGGCATTTTTTTTCATAATTTCTTTCATGACAGGAAAGAAAATGTCATATATTTTCTTCATTTACATTGGGCTTCCAATTTATTTGAGTGCAAATGTGTCTCCAAACTTGTCAGTTGGGCTTGGGAGCTCCTTGACACCTTTCATGCACATTGTAGGATTCCCACAGACACTGAAAGCAAGATCTTGATACTACTTAGATCTCATTTCCTTCGGCCTAGTGCTATCACTTGCTTTTCTAACCATCTCCACAGGGATGTAGTGCAGTGGTAATTCCATGACTCCTAGCTCACTGCACAGACCCATCACCAGAAGCAGCCCTCCAGAGACAAGATCTGTGCATTCAATGCTGCATGAAAGTGCGGTTACTGGCATCTCGAGTGATGTCAGATTTAATTGTTATCTGTATTCCTTTTTTTTTTTTTAACCCTACCATTTTATTGGAATCTTATTAAAATCTCTGTCTTATTAAGTTATTTGTTTCCAGGCCTGTATCATTGAGTTCAAGAAAGAACCTGCACTGTTTGTCTCTCTCATCCCCTGTACTGGCCCAGACCAGTTTTAATCTCTACATAAGTATCTGTGAAAGTGTCTGCAGCAGGGGGTCTGCTTAGAACTGCTTTTTAGAGATCCTATTTCCCTCTCTCTTCCATCCTAATGTGCAAAAATACGCAGCAATACCAACCATACTTGTAATTTTTAAAAAATTGATAAATGGAAATGGAAATGACAAATGGAAAAATTTCATTCATCATTTGGATTTTCTAGCTGAGTTCTCTTTCCAACCCCATGCTGAAATAAATATCACTCTTGTTCATTAGGGCTGGCAGTTAAATTTAAAAACATAAATAATCTTCAACTAGCTATTAGAGGGTTCTCCTCTTTATGATTAAATGTTTCAGTTCAGTTCTGTTTGTGCCTGGCCATGTACCCCATTGGTCCAGACCCTGATTCCTGGGACTGATTTCTCAGATTCACCTCAAACCTCCCTCATCACTCAGTGCTTACAGGATGATCTCTGGGCCGTGGTCACCATCACTGGACCTGATCCTGACTTCTGTTCACAGCTTGACCTTGGACTTGCCTTTTCCCCATGCTCTTACCCAATGATCTGGACCCTTGGGGACCCTGATCACCTTTCTCATGTCAGTCTTGCCTGGGGTGGTGAGGCTGAGCCTCAACTATCAAGGTCTCTGTCCTGCTCTGATATTTGTGTCACCACCTGTTGGAGAGCAGCTGGGTCTTTCTGCTCCCCAGCATAACAGTGACAGTGTGTCATGCAGCTCTGCACTACTTTGTTTGATCACCGAGTAACTTACTTGATATTGAGCACTTTAAAGGACAAAATTAAAACTGATGTATTGGCTGTACAAACCTCCTGGACCAGAGGGAAAAGAAAGCAGATTGAAAGTAAAATGAAGGCTCAGTTGAATGGCTCATCTAACATCATTAAAAAAGCAAGAGGATATAAAAGTGAAGAAGAAAATTAATAATTACCAGGAATAAAACTGACAGATTTTGACTGCATCTCAAACTTTAAATAATTGCTAGAGCCTAGAGGCTCCTGGGATGATTTACAATGAATACTAACAAAAAAGCTTGTCGACCTTAAGTAAATAAATCCATGACTCTAAAGGGTTGTGCTGGTCTGACATAATTCAATATGCATAGTATTAAAAAAAATGCACAAACTACTCAGCTCACACCTCACATAAAGTAATAGATGTTGTCAGATGAACACTGAAGTCAGGACATTTTTGGTTCTTGAGAAACAGTTACTTCCAGAACTCAGATCATTCTCATTCTTCAAGCCCTCTGTAGGTCACTAGTTTGTAACTATACATATATATGTCTAGCTTGCCATTTAATGGTATTTGAGAAACATTCTTCAGATCTTTGCTGTTTAATAAAAAATTACTAAAACCATCCAGTGCTTCAGTAAATGAATTTGAGTCTAACTGTCTTTTGCAGTGGAAAAGTGAGGGCAAGGATGGAAAAATCTGAGATGTCTCAGAGACCTAGCTTGTCAAGGAAGCTGATCATTGTTTATTATCCCTGTGGGGACTCATTTTGAAAGACAAACAGAAGGCTAGAGTGGCTCTGTGGAAAAATGGACCTTTATCTTCTAAAAATTAGTATCAGTGAGGAAAACAGACTTTATCTTTAGGATACTGTGCGTCTTGCATCCTCTTATCTCTAACAGCTGGAGACTTCAAGAATCATTGTTCTCTTCACATTTTTCTCCTCAGCCTTACATCAGAAGATGAAGGGTGAATGTTAAAACTAGATTAATTTATATCAATTTTTCATCTTTCATTTCAATAGTGCGTTAGAAGACAGAATCCAATGTCAAATTCTGCATATCTGACCCTTACTACCTGAGAAAAATGCATGGAGCTCTTAATTGTCCTTGGCTACTGACACTTTGCTACTGTTCATGTTGCGCTATGCAATGACAGGCTCAGTCAGGATCAGGTCCTGCTGTGTTGTGTGCTATAAAATCCAAAAGACAGAATTTTTGCTCTAGAAATGACATATTCAAAATCAAAACAAGCCCAAAATGCACCCATGCACAGTAAGACAAGTCAAAGAAATTGAAATACCAGTTACCTTTCATTGATCATGTTTAAGAACAATTTATCTATTTGCTAGAAATCACCTTGAAATTAGGATACCGGGTGTGAATTGCTAACAGAAGGAGTAATTATATATACAATTCATATTATTTTACAGACTATAAATCTTCATGGAGGTGTTTGCTCACAACTTCAGCTCTAATAGGTCTTTTTTCAATGTCTTTATTATTTTTGTCTTGATTTTTGTTGTAAATGTATCACCATTCTCCTGCTCACTGAGATGAAAATACATCTTTTTTTCTTACTGCTGCTTCCCAGGAGTATGAAACACAAATGAGTTACACCTCATCAAACCTCACATTTTTCTTCTGTGATATAAGTAGTCATGTTTTCTTGCTGGTACATAATTCAACTTGCAGATGTCTCATCAGCCTCCCTCTCTCCTTGACACCTGTCAACTCTTTGTCCTCTTGGTGAAGGTGTTCAGTGCATTATTATTCCAATCTGAGGAAAGTCCTTGGAAAGTGTCTGTCAATAGAGTGTGTAAGACCATTGACATACAAACTCATACCTTTCTCTAAGACACTGTTGAAGAATGGCATGAGTCAGAATGCTAAGGTGGTAATGAGAAATATTCATTACATCCCTTATGAGTTAGAGACAAATCAAATTGCCACGTATCCTGAGGATCCTGATCCTGCAGTGAGCTCAATGCATGTAATGGAGAAACTTGGATCATAAATTTGCATAGTTGGCTGCAAGATTTCATTTTTAATTACCTGACCTGTGTGAAACTACTTAAAAAGTGGCCAGATTTTTTTTCTTTTATTTCAGCACTGAGATAGGGCATCCAAAAAACACCATGCTAAACCATATTTATTACCTGGCATGTTTTAAAGGGCCAAAGTAGGCAGCATGAACAAAGAGTAAAGGCGGAAAAAAGCCCACTAAGTTAAGTATTTTACTGACAAGGATTGATGGCCTAAACAGAGATGTCAGTGGCTCTCACACGTAAAAAAGGACAAATGCTGACAGGTGAGACTATCACAATTTTGTCAGAAAATTATGATCTTCAGGATTTGCACCGTAACTTTTTTTAGGAATGTGATCTCTTGTAAAGTGCAGCATTTCTGAACCATGTTAGATTGAAACACACAGAGAGTACGTGATAGAATCACAGATTGTTTTGGATTGGAAGGGGCATAAAAGTTCATCTAGTTCCATGGGCTGGGACAAATTCCACTCAACCAGCCTCAAAACTCCTTGCCTTAACACCTCCAGGGATGATACTCCCCCAGCTTCTCTGGGCAACCTGTTCTAGTGCCTCATCACCCTTATAAGTAAAGAATTTCATCCCGATATCTAAAGTTACTCTCTTTTAGCTTAAAGCCATTACCCCTGGTTCTATCAATCCATTCCCTTGTAAATAAATAAACCAGTTCTCCTGTTGGTCCCTTCTAGGTACTTGAAGTTCTCAGCCTGCACTTACACACAGAAAACAAAAGAAAGCAGCCTAACATCAGCAATTTCAGGCCCATTCTGAAATGACCAAGTGTTGGAGTGACAGAATATTTAGCCTCAAAACTGTTTCAATGCCTGACCTCTGAAGATACTGCCGAACAAACACCAGTGCCAGTTATATCTGCTTGTATAATGTAGACATCTGTCAGTTGAGAACTGTCCATTTCAATCAAGCCACCAAAAGGCTGTCACTCAGAAGCATGCCCCAAAGGCAAGCCTGCCCAAGTCTAGAGTGAAATGTACACTACCCTTTCTTCAGCAAGGTTTTTATCTTTTCAAACAAAGGCAAAAAATACTGCACCCAGCATAAGCACACGGGGGAAAAAAAAAAAAAAACCAAAAAAAAAAACACCAAACACCCTGCATCAAATACTGCAAAGATTCACACAGGGCTTTGAAACCAAGAAGATAAAGGTATGACAGAATATTACAAGGCAAAGGAAGGAAATGAGAGAAACAGATCAACAAGGCCTCAGAGACCAAATTTTAGAAAGGGTTGGGTGATTTGCAAAAGCAGGAAGCTGAAAAGTGGTGATACTCATTGAATGATAATATGTGAGCCTAAATGGGAAATCTGGAATAAGGTGATGAAAACAAGTTAAATGGGGGAACATTGGAGATGAAAATGCAGCAGTACAAGGAAATCTCATGGTTATCCAATGTAAATAAGCAAAACATGACCCTCAGATCTGGTTGTTCAAAGCTGTCAACTAGAACAGAGATGGAGGGGAGTTTAAGGCGTTGATTTTTCGTCATATTGAGTTAAAAATTATGATGACTCATCCTGGGTGAAATACTGGGGGTGTCACCTTCATCATGCGATTAGAAAATACATAAATCAGCACAGAGCAGATGTGTATGGATGAACTGTCAGAAATAATGTACTTAGTGGGACAAACAGAGAGTCAAGGATAATGCTTTGGAGTACCTCAGGGACAAAAGGAGAAAAGTGATGCCATCAAAATAGCTGATAAAAGAACAGTTAAAGGAAAACAAAGTGAATGGACTATTATTCTGAAAGCAAATGGCTCACAAGCACCAGAAACATTGCTAACAACTCTCAAAGAGAAGAAATAAAGTCAATTCCCTAAGATGCAATAGCAACTAACACATTATGGGTTCTGCTTAGGGCAGTACTCAGAAACTCAGCAACAGGAGACCAGCAGAAAATCAGCAATATCCATCTCAGTTGAAATGAATAAAGATGACTGAGCTCTGATTTTTGGGCTTGAGCAGACATCACCAGCAGTAGATATGTATAATATATATTTAAAGGAGGGAAGTGAATATGTAAACAGTGTTCCTGAGAAAGAAAAGGCAACAGCAGATGAAAAGGCTGTACTTTGCCTAAAATATCCTTACTTATTTTTAAAGAAAATAAGCCCAGAACTCAATCAAGTTATTTAGTGCTACAAATAAGTATTTCAGGAATTTCAGTAAATAAACATGTCAGAAGTATTCGCTTATTTCTTTCCTGGCAATAAATGCAGCTTATGAGTACATGCCCATGTTTACATAAAAATACATCCAATTTTGTCCACATGTATGTCAATAAACGATAAAAGAGAAATAGCTTATGTGCCATAGAAGAGATTATGTAGAATTACATATTCATAATATTATTAAGGAGTACAGAAGGGCAACTGAAACCTAGTCTAGAGTTTTAAAGTCCACTCACTTACTGAGTGTCAAAGTTTTTGTAAGGGACTCCTAACTGCAGTAGTCTACAGAGCTAAACCTTTACATTTAGAATCACAGAATTGTTTTCATTGGAAAATCAAAAGATCATAAAATCCAAATAATTTCACTCTTCTGAGTGCAGAACATTATTGCCAGCAGCTCTATTTACTCCAGAAATGTTTGACAACCACCATGACTGAATCCTGCATGACTCTAGGGCCTTCACAACAAAGCAAAGGTTTTGGAAAAATGAGCAATACTTTTAGAGAAAACTTCTGATATTATAGGAAATGAATGCTGAAAGCAGTCTTTGTCATGAACACAGCTTTTAGTAGTAGTGTTATTATTGTTAATTTTGTGCAGGAAAAATCCAGAACAGCCAGAAACAGTTCTACCTGTCAGTTGCCGTATTATTTGTAACTTCTTATGTGTTTATGCTCCAAGTGACTCACTCCACATAAATTAGTTCTCCATGTGTTACATTAAAATTGAGTCTCTTTTAGCTTAAAAAGTATTCCAAGATTAGGATATCTAAAAATAAGTACTTATTGTCTTAACCATGTCAATAGAGAGAAATTTAATAAAAAGATATCATTCTTACTAAGTGAAAAATAAACAGATTGAGGAGCAGCTTCACAGACCATTCAGTGCTGAACCCTTTCCATTTAAATGAGCTCTGACACTAACTTCAACTGGAGCAACAATAAGCCTGCCGTTATTTGTTCTCAATTAAGTTTTCAATAAGCTTTGATTGACATATGTGTATTTTGCTGAATTCAGCAGTACTGCACAGTAATCAATGCATTGTAGAACCAAGCTATTATTTCAGAAGAACCTGCCTCTCATATCAAATTGTAAAAATTCTTAAAGAATAAGTTGTTTCATGTGACTCTGGATGCTGATACTCAAGTTATATCTATTTGTTCATGTATATTTTATGTGACATCCTCAAAGAGAAGCATTTCTTAAACTCTGTAATCTCCTATATTTAATTTTCATTACATTTAAATTAACCTTCACATTTCAAGATATTTTAATTATTATAGAAGGCAACTGTTGTTATTTTATCAAAATCACCAAGAAAAACTAGGTTTGAGTCTTTGGTCTATAACAAAAACTGAAGGAAGATCAACATAAATCTGTCCCACAGGGATTTTACACAGAATGCTGGGCTCAGACACACACCATGGAAATTACTATGCAGGAGACGTACTGTGAATTGTAAACAACATATCACAAAGCTGAGAGCTTCAGGCTGTGGGTTTGCTCTCTTTCTTGACAGGACTTTCATTGGTGGTTTCAGAAGACAACACGAGTATTATTCCCACACATCTACCTCAGTCAAAAAGTTAGCCAAGATACAGCATTGCTGCAGCATTTCTTTTTGAGTCAATTCAATCAGAAAATTTTAAAAAGTCATTTAAATGGCAAATAAACCTCTGTATGCATGTCATCACCCTCCTAGTAATCAAAAGGCTGCTGTGGCTTGGACCCAAAGGACAGTGTTACGCCTGAATGGAGAGAAAGGCAACACTCTCTTCTCAACTAAACTAATCTACTGGAAGGTTTTTATAAGGAATAATTATCTTTTGCTCCAATAAGAAAACAAGAACAAGCTGCTTCTCTGAAATGTGTTTGAATATCTGGGCAATAATGGCTGCCTTAGATCAACCCTGAAATAAGCTAGAACCTGCTCCAAATATTAATGTTTTGAGTCTAAAGTTGAAGTAAGAAGCGAGAATTAAGCTATAGATTGGGGCTTTTTTTTCTCCTAAATATACTTTTTCTGCTATATAGTTCTATTGTGTAGATAATGATAGAAAGAGTGATAATGCTGAAAACAGCACGAGAAGTCTTCTTTTTTCCTAATATTTTCAGTAAGGTCATAGACAATATTCACACTTGGTTGCTCATCCAGGGGGGACAAAAAAAAAAGAGATAATGCAGTTCAAGAAATTTAGAATCTCCTCCTTGAGCTCTTCATATAGGAATGGATTGATGGCTTACTTTGCCAGAACTTGTTTGATTCTAAAAACCCCACCCAGCTATCAGTGCTTGACTCAGCTAGGTACACAGAGACCCTCAAGAGAAAAGAATCCAGGAAAAAGTGTTCTTAGACTGCCTTACACAAAATTATTTTCTTAGCATCCATAAATAGTCATGGGGGTTTTTTAGCTATTATCATCTATCTAATTACAAGTTGGTGTGCTAACTAACATCAATCCTCCCCAAAGACCTTTTATTCTAGAACAAGCAGACTGCCAAGGGAGAACCATCAAAGAAAAATGCAAGATTTTAAAATTGCTTTGGAAAAGAATTTCATGCTACCTTCCAAAATAAATCACAAACAGTTTTGTTTTAGAAGTTTTCCTTAACTTCCCAAATTAGAGAGAATTTTAATGAATTATTGTTTTCCCATAGAAAGTGTTTTTGGCCATTCCAGAAATCATATTTTATGTATTTCCAGTTCTCTCTCATTCTCTCTTTTTTTTTCCCCCAAATCTCTGTGTTGGTTATAGGTGGACACAAGATACTGCAATTAACAATTAGTTATTAGCAAAGTGAGCTTTTTGTCCCAGACACATTGCCTTTAATTTTTAATGGACAATTTTCATCAGGTGGGAAATAGCTCAGACAAAGTGAACAAATGTTTTTATATATGAATGACTTTGCTGACTGCAGCTTGGAATGGCCACATGTTACCATAACTGCTGACAGTCTTAACCAACCTTCCTGTAGGTAAGGAAGAAAGAGATTGAGGTATGACCAGCAACTGATTTACAGCAGTTTCTAAACTTCTCCCTTCTTCAAAATAAAATACCAAAGAACACCTTTGGGTCTTTATACTCAAATAAAACTGCAAAATCTTATAAAGCTGTACATTATTGCAATCCTTCACTAGAAAATTCTATATGCTGGAAAATGCTATAGATATTTAGTAAACCCTATATCAAATTTGCATGTCAAAACCTCCCTTCCTCTCCCATCTACCCCCCAATTTATGAAACTTGGCTCCCTGGGTATATTCCTCAAACACGTTTTACAGATTTGCTGGCAGATTTCACCTGATGGTTTCTCTGGAGACACTGAAAAATGGGAGAGCCTGAGTAACTTCAGTTTTTTCAAATTTGGTGTTACTAAAACTGACTACTACAATCACTATAAAAGGTCTGTGGATTTTTCCTTTTTAATTTGCTTAGTTAAATTAAGAGCAGCTAAGTTCACGTCTTGACTCATTTTTTCTGTGCTCATCATATTATGCACTTGCATTAAGCAAAGAGGGAAACTGAATAAACTTTCAGCAATTTAAAAACCCCCTAAGGACACATTATGATTATGCCAAGTAATGCGGGGGCAGGTGCTAATATTAAATAATCATATTCATGCTAGATGGGCAATGGATTCACATTTGAGTTAACCTTCATGGGAAATTCAAGGAACAGAATGATGGGATAGTTTTTCCCCTTTTATAATACAGATGCAGTTCTTAAAGCCTTCCCAGCTACCACTGAAAAGACCCTTGTTTCCCTTAGTATCTTTGAAAGCTCTAAAATATTCAGTTCTCAACCACAAATAATTTGCTGATTATTAAAAATATATTATCTGCATTTAAGATTCTCTATTCTGGAAGATTCATTTTTCAGCAGCCAGACAGCTCAACTAAGTAGACACTGGCAGGAATATTGCATTGGTTTCTTGGTTTGCCCAGTTTGTGTCCCTTCTGCACTCACAGTTGGTTCTCATATCTGCCTAACTTCTTTCTCAGCCTCTTTCCAAAATACCCATTCTCTATTTCAGTCTCTTATTCTGGCTAATTCCATTCTTGTCTGTAACCTATTTCCCACTGACAGGGGAAATTCTTCCTCTTTTATGTCTTTGCACCAAACTCTTTCATGAGATCAGTAGCCTTGTTGAATTTGTTACCTCAGCAATGGGCTAGAACTAAAGCACCTGGTTAGAAGGTTTAAAACATTCCTTTATGTGATCATACATAAAGTTAATAAATGAATTTTATTAGAGCAACCTAATTTTTTTGAAACATATGTAACTTTATTGGTGCTAGATGAAAGTGTAAACCACATTGCAAGTCAGCAGCAAAGAATGTGCTTTGCAAGACAGTGACTGACTTACAGTAATTTCACGAATACAAACCGCACCAATTTGACCAAAATTTTGGTGGAAACCCGGAAGTGCGGCTAATATTCCGGGGCGGCTAATACATTAACAAAATTCTAAAAGCTGCCAACACGGAAGTGAGAGCCCACGGCAGCCCCAAGCCAAGCTGGAGCCCGGCCGGCCCCGGCAGAGGTGGGAAAGCCTGGCAGAGGCGGGGCCAGCAGTGTGGGGGTGGGCGGCAGAGCCCAGGCCAGCAGGGCGGGGGAGCCCGGGAGAACTGGGGCTAGCAGTGCAGGGGAGCATGGCAGAAGCAGGAAGGCCGACGGGTGGGGCTGCCTGGCAGCGGGGGAAGCCCAGCAGAATCGGGGCCAGCAGCGTGGGGGAGCCCGGCGGTGCGGGGGCCTGCAGTGCCGGCCAGGGCGAGGAAACGCGGCGGCGGTGCAGACGGGAGGGGGCGGCCCGCGAGCCTGGCGGCGGCGGCAGCCCGCCGGCCGGGCGAGCTAACGCGGCGCGGGGCGGTGCTGACGGGAGAGGGGGGCCAGCGAGCCCGGCGGCGGCGGCAGCACCACCCGGTCAGCCCCGCCGAGCCGTGGCGCTGGGCTGGGCCATCCGGCCCCGTCGGCAACCATGAGCGGGCCGAGCCTGCCTGGCCCCGCCCTGAGCCAGTAAAGCCCGCTATGCCGCGATCCTGTTACTAATTGGCCAATTTGTGAAAGCTGCGCACGGATTCTCGCGACGAACGAAAGTGCGGCTAATATTCGGGGTGCGGCTTATCTATTGACAAAGACAGCAACATTGTCGAGGCACCGGAAGTGCGGCTTATAATCCGTGCGGCTTGTATTCGTGAAACTACTGTATTCGAAAGGTATTGGGGGGTTTTATATTTTAGGACCAGGATATGCAGCAGACAAAAGCAAGTCCAGTTCTATTCAGGTTGAAACAAATAATTGATAATTCAACAGTCATCATAAATTATCGCTGTTAATGATTTTTTCTTTAAGGGAATTATGTTTCTGTCATGTTATCCCATTAAATAAGTGCTGCAGGAACCTAGAAGAAGAAGAATTGGAAGATTAACTTTGTGTCTTCCTGTTGATTTCTGATATATTCTCATTCTATGTAAGTAATTAATTTCCTATTTCCCATCACATGATCTCACTAGTTCAGAGACATGCTTCAGTCACTAATATATCATGTCATCTCAGTGTTGTCCTGCTTTCTCCCACTCACTCTTCCTACGGTTTCATGATTTATTCACTGTCTTTCTTTTCTAGAAGGATCTGCCTGGCTGAACCTATTGTATGAGGCCATCATATTTATATACACCAATCACATCCTTAAAGCATTATTTCACCATGTCTCACCAGAGTGAGAACATCTGTGCTGTCAGGCAACCTGACAAAAAATCTGTAAAGTAAAACCACTGTGCTGAAAGAACCATTAATTTCTTTCTAGATTCGTTCTTATAAATTTTTCCTTTTGGTTAGGGTTTAGGACAGTCTGTCCATGAAATGATAATTTATATGGATCATCTAGTATTCAGTGGACACACTTAAGTGTGAATTAGCCAGTTCTTGCAGGACTGCATTGCTTTATTTGGTTTACACAGGTTGTATGAATATTACTGATTATGAAGGTAGTAGGTTTGTTATCTCTCCTCTCTAAGGATTCAATAAGTGTTCTTTATCCAATTTTAGCTAGATAACTCTTTATAGACAGGCATTCTAATGTAGATTTCAGCCTGTATCACTTTCTTTCTGCTTAGTCTGGATGCCATGGCTAGACTGTTATATCACAGATTCCCAAGAAATTTTTTCAAATGTTAGAATAAAATTTCAGTAGAGTTACCTTTCTTGAAAAGTCCTTGACATAGTTTTGGGCAGGGCCAATTTGAACACTCCAGAACAATTTCTACTTATGGTTCAGGAATTAAAATGGACAAGTGTCTATTTCTAACAGTGATTTAAATAGTGGTCACCTAGTTATAGGGTTTCAGGGACTAGATTTCTTTAGCACACTCATGGATCAGAAAGTGTCCAAATTTTAATAACTACCTTAGACATTGCAGAAAAGTTCAGATCAAACATCAGTGGAAATTAATTCATCGGTGTTTTTAGTGGAAGACTGGATATGCTGAATAGTTGGAATAGATTAGACCACAGCTATGCATCAAGTAAGAACCTTGTCCTCTTCATCTGGCAATGGCATACTTGAATAATATATAGAAACCATCAATGGTTTGTATAGTATAGCTACCATATTCCCCTTCATTAAAGGCATGTTCTGAATCATGTCATGATTCCTCTGTTGCATTGGTAAGGAATGTTTCCAGTTTCATGTTTTCTCATCACTGGCTTCCAGAGTTAGGGACTACTACCTACCTGACAACAGAGATTTCCAATGTCTTGCCTTTTCTTCTCACTCAGGTTGCAGAGATGCTGATTTTTCCTTCTCCTGAGAGCTCATGGGCTGATTCATGTTACCCTGGCTGCTCGTTTCTCTGTTTTGTTTTGTTGGTAGGGTTTGGGTTGGGTTTTTTCCTTGGGGGAGGAGGATTAATATGGGGAGGAGAAGGCAACCCACAGTCTCATTTTTCAATTTTTTTTTCTCAAACTTTCTGGACTTTTAAATTTATTACTTTTTCTAATTGTGACTGTTTCAGATATTTGTCTGAATGTCCCCCATCATTTAATTTACAGCAGTCCTTCAATACATGAGAAAAATTTTCATACTCTGTCTGAATGCCACAATTAATTTAATCCACCACATGCATTATAAAACTGTTTTTCAGCTCATGTTCACATTCTCCACCTTACGTGTTGGACACTCCAAAACTTGTCTTAGTTCCAGCATATGCTATTAGCTTAAATTAGAGCTGCTGTAAGAAATTCATCAACAGACTGATGTCTGATGAAAAATGCTTCCTCACATTCTTGTGTAATATGACTATAGCTTTTCTGAGCTAGAGAAAAAATGCGGACCAATGGACAGAAGAAGGTGGGGCAAGTGGGGAGAAAATAATTTAGAAAGAAATTAGAATCATACTAAGCAAGTTTGTAAAGACAAGCTACAACAGTATGAAATTCAGTGAATAAAAACAGCTGCCTGTATTTGCAATTACAGACTTATGGTGCAATTGCCTGTTAATGACCCAGTTAAATTGTGAATGTGATAAAAATATGTTAGTTACACAGATAATAACAGATATCCCCGGCTGTAATTCGATTTGTATGAGGACTGTTTTCCATTACTTCATCAATGCATTAGCATTAAAAGTCTTCAGAGAAAATAGTTGCTGAGCTGGTAACTCTGTCATCCATTCTCTATCATTCGATTTGAGTGAGTAGAACTCACTTCTGGGTCACTACTATTGCATTTACAAATGTATCAGTGATTGACTCAATACATCTATGGTTATCTGCAGTTTTCTCATTTTTCCTCTAAAGCTACCATGCTATTAGTTTGGCCTGTGCTGTTCCTTAAGGGTTAGTACACAATACACAAACTCAGATTTCACACAGATACTTATTGCATGGAAAGCACAATTCTAGATGCATCTCTCATTCTGGGTTAAAAACAAATCACCTAACTGGATACGTTTCCCAGGAGAGCTCTAGAATATTCACCTTTCAAAAGGCTGTCTATACAATACCCATAACTGTATCCTGATTGTCACACAGCTCTGGGAAACAATGACCTCTGAAGCTCCCAGCACATCTGTTTGGGCATGCTGTAAATAGAATCAGGATGGAAAGTTGATGTAAAAGTAAAGCAGCATAGAAGCCTTGTTTCCTTTTCACGCAGTACTACAAGACTCTGCAGCTCAGTTAGCAGTAGGCAGAGGGTGAAGTGGAAGCTAAATGTCTCAGCAGGCAGAGGGTCCAAGACTTGCAGCCATGGGCCAGAGTCCACCTTTATGCTTGCTGGTATTTGAGACATTTCCACATTCTCCCACTGTGTTTCACAAGCAGCAGACAGTGCAGCAGAAGAAAAGGAGACCTCTGTATAAGTTTGCTGAGGCAGTGTTCCTGAAGACCAAACAGCCTGGGGGATCAGCAGTTCCACAGTGCTGAAGCAGGACCAGTACCAAATCCCTTCTTTATAGGCCTGCTTATCATAGCATAGTCTGCTTCCCATTTCAGGCTTGTTGGAACTTCCCTGAAAAAACTAAAAAGGCACTGTGCTGCAGCCATCTTGACAGGACTTCTCTTTCCTTTAATCCAGCACAAAGTATTCTGAAAATGTCTAAGGCTTGTTAGCTCCGTTTTACAGACTGGTTAAATACCATAGCTTGAAGCAGCAACCTGAAATCTATGCTTAGCCTAAAACTCTAAGACTGTGAGAAGGAAAGACTGTGATATTAAGATGAAATAGCTGACATAGTGAAACTGATATTGATGGTAGATTTCAATAAGTAAGTGCAGAATCATATTCAGATAAGTTTTCTTGCAGTCACTATAAAGAATCTGCCTTCCAGCAGCCATTTTTCTGAATAAAAAGAGAAGAGCATCTATTACAATACAGGTGTTGACAGCCATCTACCCAAAGTCTCAACAAAAGCATTAGAAATTCAAATAAATTCCAAAATTATCTTTTCCTCTGCCTTCCATCTGTGCACGGTTTGGATGTGTTAGACAATAATCATTCTTTCCTGACTACTTACTCAAGCATGTGTTTAAATGCAGTCAATTTCCATTAAATTCCTTGCTTGTGGTTTCTGAAGAGAAGTTCTTTTTATTGTTTTTATTTTTCTACCTTGTTTATTTGTTTGTTGTAAATATTGGAAATGACAAGTTAATGATAAAACGGATTAAAGAATGTTTATGATCCATCTCAGTAGACCATATTTATTTTTATGTTCAATTAGTTTAATGGTTATACTGTTACTATCACTACACAAGACTCCTACATCTATAAGTAAGGACTTCATGCATGTAGCAGAAGATGAAAAAATTCCTCACTTCAAGTTCATTGCTATTTTTGGAACTTGTAGAGGAATATATTCCTCCCTGTTCAGATGGACAATTTATTAACAGAGCCCCAGATAATAGGATCTGTCTGCCTCATCTATTTTAAAACATCTGCAATGTAGACATCTCCATATGGTCTAGTTTCCTAGAACTCTTCTATAACAAGTGGAAGAAAGAGCTACTGCTGTATCTCATCTCAAGGTAGGCATCTGAAGGATATCAGATGCATCATGCACCTCACATCTTACTCTCTTTACAAAAGTAATATAGGCAACTGTCTCAGGCATAGATATTCAAAATTATATAAGTGAAATTCTTCCTTCAGGTTGTTCTCTTGCTAGATCAAAATGGAGACTAACAATAATTCTTCGCTCTGTGAATCATTAGATATATTTTAGCATGCAGATTCTAGCAAATAGGCCTTTCAGAGATAAAACGTTTGGAGCAAGCAGGTCCCTGAAACTAAACTGAGCAAAAAGAGGATTATAAGCTGCTGTAGGAAGATCAGCGGGCTGTCCATCTCTGAAGGCAAGTCATAAAAGAGGCCAGGAGTTATCTGGGTACAGAAGAAAACAATGAACCACCTAAAAAAACTGCAGACTCCTTCAGGTAGATGAACTGCTTGAAGAACTACAGGAAGTTCTTCTTTTACTGCCTGGTTGTCTTTCTGATGAGCAGGTGATATATGAATACGCATTTCTCAAGGGAAAGGACTTTTCCTGAGCTATAGGATCAGAAGACCTGTGTGGGAAAAGGGAAGTTCAGTATCTTCTATGTAGAGCTCGACTTCCAACTCAACAGTTCCAGTTTTGCTGCCAAAGTTGAAACTGGAGAGGTTTATCAGTAGAGCTTCCAGGAAAATTAATGCCCAGCGTGACTGTTAGGCAGTCATTTGTGGGATCATCACTGGCATAGGTACACGCACTATATTAGGCCCACAATCATTGAACCTACATTCAGGAAGCACTTTATGACAGCATTACCAAAAAATCTGATATACATAAGAGTCTTCATCACTTGGCTCAGAAATTACAGTAATTTCACAACCATAAGGCGCACTGGACTATAAGGCGCACCTCCAGGAGTCGGCAAATTTCGCAACTTTGTACATTATATAAGGCGCACCGGACTATAAGGTCCACTTTTTGTTTGCAGCGAGGAGCTGCACCGTGTGCAACAAAGTAAAGAATTACTGGCAGGTGCTCCATTTGCAAACATTTTTCACAGATCAGTGTAGCCTTTAAACGCAGCCCCAGGCGCCCTCCCCATGCTGCAGGCCCTGGCACTCCCTCCCACCCCCGGCACCAGCTGGCACGGTTCACGGCTCCCAGATCCCACCACACGGCTGCGCCGCATCCCAACATCCCCCCAGTCGGCGGCTGCACAGGGTCCCGGCTTCCCCCGCCCGGCAGCAGCTCTTGCAGGTCCCAACTCGGCTCACAGCTTGCACTTCCGAACTTTGTCCATATATAAGGTGCATCTGGAATATAAGGCCCACTTCCAGGTTCGGACCAAAATTTTAGTCAAAAGGGTGCGCCTTATAGTCATGAAATTACTGCAGTGTTTTCCCCACAGGTTCAGTTATGTGCACTCTTCTGTCAAATTACTTCCAAAATCCTATTATACAAATCTCATTTTCAAACATCATGGTCAGCATAAACTATGTCAACTTACAAACTGTGACACATGGAAGACCTGCAGGCCAGAATCCCTGCTTATAGACCTGGCATCTGAAACATACAACAAAAGCTAAATGTCACGGTAAAATTTGATTTGCAATAGCCACTTAAATGAAATTGGACTTTTATCTAACAAAGATACTTAGAGAAATAGATCATTTTTCTAAGAGTTTCCTGACCACTACATGAAGAATTATCTGGAAATAAGGAAAAAAATAAACCCCACTTAGCACATACCATTCTGCTCAGTCATTAAACAGAGTTGGAAGAAAATGCTGGGAGAAAATCTTTCCAAAACCACATTCCTGAGACTTTAAGCAGCTTCTCAGTCTCAGGAAATCAATCAACAGGAGCAAATTCTCCATAATCCCAGCAGCACTAAACACAGACTGCATGCATAACTTGTCTGTACTAATTGCAATGAACATTCCCTACAACAGATCCCTGAGCAGTTCTGGCTGCCACACTTGGACAAATGTAGGAGCTTTCACCCAGTGCACCAGAGGTTATCAAGGCATGTAGGTCATTGATAATAAGAAACTATTGGATTCCAGCATGAACTGATATATCTAGGCTGTGCATGACAGCTGTCAGTGAAAGGCATTTCGAGGAAACAATAATTCCATGTTCATCTTTGTGGAGATGAAAACATCTGATTAAAAGATGAAAAGGAAACATAACAAGAAAAACCTCAGAACTCTCTTTATAGTATGTTATAATGTCTTCCCTCAGCATTGACCTCTCCATATTCCACAGATTATATACTACCTGTCTCATTCACTTAAGTGATGAGTATCTGTTCATCTTCCTCAGCTACTCTTTTTCTTGCTTTCCACCTCTGTTTTTCCCTCCATTGAGTTCTTTTCACCTTTCCACGGTTTCTTCTGCTTCCTATGTAACAATACCTATTCCTTACAGATATGGTTTAGCAGATGCATAATTAAACAAATTCTGAATAATTGCTCTTAACATATATTTTGTTTTGAAAATGGCTAACCACTTATTTTGAGACCTGGAAGACACTTCAGGCTCATGGCCAAGGTAATTTTTCTCCCTCAAGAATATTAGCAACTCTACTAAAGAGCACTGACTGTGCCTACAAAAACCTGTCCTATCTATGGATCCTTAGAAAGTCCCATCAAAGGGTAAAATATTCTCCTGAAAAGTTTTCCTATTTAAATTTCCAATTTAAATTTAACATTTAAGTTCCATTTCCTATTTAAATTTCCCAAATGCTTTTAATAATATACATTTTATGAAGTTATCATTTGTTTTTGCTTATGCTGTGTAATGTATTCATGGTGAAGAAGCAAAGAAATTACGTTGCAATTTTTGTGGATGGTATGAATTTATTCAATATAAGAAAGATGGGAAATTATTATGAAGAATGGGCAACCCCACTTACAGGGCCGCCGCCCGCAGCCCGGCACTCCCAGCAAGTGCCATGGAGCACAGACTCCGGCCTGCACCCCACGTACAGGCTGGTCGGAGCCTGGTCCGGGCACGGCACAGCACAGTCTGAGATGTAACATAGAGATTTATAACAGCAGCAACGCATCTGTCTGCAGGAGCCCGGGGCTCTTCAAAAACAGAGCCTGCCAGGCAGCTGGTCACACCGCCCCAAAGCAGCGTCAAACCCGGGACTGCACCCTGAGGACCCAGCACTTCAACGTACACCCTCGGAAGGGCCAGGGAGCACTTGTTCCTGTCACCTGGCTAAAGGAGCCTCGCCAGCCCTGCTTACAGGGACCTGGGCCTGCTCCTGGGGACAAAGGGCTCCACAAAGGCAACACGTGCCGTGAGTACAGGGCCGGCACGCCAGGCACGTCATCAGCAGGATGGGCAGCCATGCAGCGTGGGCAGAGACCCAGGCCCTGGCTACAGGTGGGTCCCAGTGCCCACACTGCCAATAAGTGGTTTCGTTCCGTCCTCAGAAAGCAGGGGCAAGGCCGGACTGTTTCTCCACCTGGGCGTTTTTGAGGATGGTCCTATGGCCACACAGAGCTCCTCTTTCCCTCCTGGGACACCTAGACCACCCTGCTCTATTTCTAAAGGGGGCCTAGCCCATAAACTCACTCGCTCACTCACACCAGTTAAAGGGAGCAAAGGGAAGGGGAACACATTCCCAGAAGAGGGAGCAAGGTCTGTGCAGTCAACATGCTGGGGAGACATCCCCACCCCCAAGTGAGAGAGCAAGGCCTCAGACCTACCCCTGCACGGTGGGAAGGACACAGGGACCTCGACACACTGAGACGCTCCAGGAGTGCAACAGGGAAAAAGCCTATCATGTGCCCCGACTACGGGGAAAGAAAGAAAGAAAGAAAGGAAGGAAGGAAGGAAGGAAGGAAGGAAGGAAGGAAGGAAGGAAGGAAGGAAGGAAGGAAGGAAGGAAGGAAGGAAGGAAGGAAGGAAGGAAGGAAGGAAGGAAGGAAGGAAGGAAGGAAGGAAGGAAGGAAGGAAGGAAGGAAGGAAGGAAGGAAGGAAGGACTTGATTGTGAATAACTGGGCAAGAAAACAGTATATGAAATTCAGTGGAGAAAAATGTAAAAACATCACAGACTCTTCACGGAATACTGGCTCAGATCTGATGCAATCATGGAGCTGGAATACATGTTTGGGTTGAGAAATATTATTCAGTAGATGGCAAGATACAAAATTAAATGTTTGGAACAATTAAGAATGTAACAGAACAAAATAGAAAGCTTTATTAGGCTGTGTTGTAAATCTATAGTGCATCACTTTCTGAGATACTGTGTGGAATTCATATCTCTCCATTAAAAAATGTACATGGAATCTGAAAGAAAAAACAAAGTAGTGTGAACATCTAAGGATTTGGAAGGCATTGTGTATGAGGAATGAATAATGAGATTAACTTCTGGGTGAAAGGATGACAGAGACAGGAATGGCATGGCTATAAAGTCATGTGTGACATGGAGAAAGTGAGCAGTCAAAAGCTCATTCTATCTGCTGGCATAAAAACCAGGGACAGCAAATATGTCTTACAACACAAGCCAAAGGAAAGACCTCTTCTTTGCAAGCTGTGCACAGCTGAGCTGTTAAACTCCTGGTGAAAAATATTGACATTTTCTCTATAAAGGATGGTAGGAAAATCCATTGAGGGATATGGAAAGCAGAAATTACCTCCGTTCCAGTAATGTCAGTGTCACTGCAGGCTGAGTGTCAGGAGAACAATTTGGGAAAGTCTGCTGACAGAAACAGGATATTGATCTAAATGAAACTTCTGTGTGAATCCATGCAGATGCTCAATGGCTTTTTCTGGGCCTGAATTGCTAAAAAGTTCTTAAGGAATGTCCCTGTTGCCCCACAGCTGTTGGGAGCTGGATGACTTCTTTATCAGTGCTTACTCAGAACAACTGTCCTCTAGACAAATTGCTTGCCAAGGTGATCTTTTTTTAAAGATGCACACCTCATTGCTGGAAAATGTTCCAGATAGCCAGAATGATCATATTTCTTCACTGGTGAAGCCCTTAAACTGACAGCCTTTGGGCTGGTTGTTTTATACTGCCTGACTCTAAATCTCTAGCAGTCTAAATCTCTGAGGAGTTTTAGTCCAAAAAGTTTTTGAAAAAAGGGATAGTAGAGTAGTGATGCCTTCTAGCAAAATACATATACACAAATCAGATGAAGCATGTTTATAGAGTTTCCACAAAATAACATTAGCCCAGGCATGCCTGACACCTTTAAAAATTATGCATGAGCTACAGGGAGGCCATGTCATCTTGCTGTTCAGAGTGTTTGTCATGTCTTAAAAATAAAAAATATCCCATGTGCATTTTAATTGATTAAACAGCCCCTAATAGCTTCAAATTAAAATTCACAGTTTTCATTAATTCTTGAAATTATTAATGCTATTCATGGGTTCAAAAATATTGTTCTACCAAAAAATCCCCAGACTTATGAGCTCATCTAAATTAAAACACACTGTTTGCATTATTCATGTTGAGAACTTCTTTTTATTTCAGTGGTATTATTCATTACAGGAAAGACGGTGAGCACAATCACTGGACTACAACTGCAGTTATTGCTCCCCAGTCTGAACCTATTCTTGTCCATCTGCTTACCCACTCATGGTTCTTTACTATGATACCTGAAAACTTCCTTCTTTTTTTTTACTTGCTAATATTGTCAGATATCTGGTGAAAGATATCATACTTTAAAAATAAATAAAAAGGTACGATTAGAGATGTTGTCTTCTGAAAACCTTAGGCATCCTGGTAGCACACATTCACAGTATCAAGGCTGGAACTATTTTCTTTAGTAGCACACTCAAGAAGTCTATGTAAGCTAAATCTCTGTCACCATGTGACCATGATTTAAGCAAGTCTTCTTTCTTGATGTGTCCTAAAACATCCAGTGTCTCCACCTCTTTTCCTCTTGTCTCCTTAAATAATGTTTCACTTTCTCAGGAAGATGTCAGGACAAGGTAGCAGAAGCAGAAAAACTTTGTCACGTTAGAGAACAAAGATGTAAATTCTGCAGTGTGACATAAATTTTTTTCAGATAATATCTCAAAGATGATCTGTAGCACTCCTTAATCCAGGGAAAATACAGCTCCTACGTATTTTCACCCATTCTGGCTACCCATGTTAGGTTCTTGGTCAGTTTGTTCTGAATATGTCCATTAGCACTGAGGTTGAACACTTGAGAAGCTGAGAACCAGGTCTCCAACACTCACCCTTAATCTCACTTCAGCCGTCTCCTTTCAGCTCATGGCAGGGTTCACCTTTTATTTCTTGGCCTCTGATCAAAACTAGCTAATTACCAAAGCAGCATGAAACTGGGATGATTGGCAGATAACACCCCATGAATGAATAAAAAGCTGCATTTTGAAAGGATAAAACATGATGTAAAGATGTTTCAACAAGAAGATAAACAGCAGGCTTCCAGCAGGGAGTGTTAAAAGGTTCCCAGAACATCACACCAGAATGGGTTTTTGTCATCTGGCTTCACAAAAAGTGACAATCTCAGCTCAGGGTATTTGTCTCTAGCTCATGCATTCAACTTATGAAGAAGCTGATGTTTTGAGAACACCACAGGAGAAGGGAACAGGTAACAGATTACTCCCAGGATTGCTTGAAAAAATACTTGTAATTTTTCTGGAGGCACTTGGAGAAAGGAGACATGGAGCAGAATTACGAGTTCAGTGCACTTTTTGTAGCTATTTGGATGTGGGTAAGGAATTAATTTGAACTGAGTTAGCTTACACAGCCAAAAAGCAAACACTTTCATAACTAAACCTGTATACAGAAATAAGGCATTGTTATTTCTGTATATAGAAGCATTATATCCATTAAGGACAGATTTTTGTATGGTAGTTTAAAGTAAGTTTAGTAATTTTAATAAAAGTTTTTATTTGTCGGGAACATTGATTTTACGAGGAATTTCTTAATGGTGATTTTATTGTTATTTTTATCTTGTAACAGGAAAAATGAACTGAAATTACTAATACAAGATGTCAGGTCATCACAAGTTATATGTTGCCACTCCATTAAAGGCTGTATTTACAGAAGTATTCTTCCTTAGTTATATGACAAAGAGTAAATTTCAAATAAATTGTTAAATCCAAATCCAAGTTCTACCATTACAGTCAGTTTATTTATCAAATATTCTATCCTTAATATGGATAGAAAAATATGGATACCTTCCAATTCTAGATATTCTCTGGTTCTATGAAAAGATTTCTGTGATATTTTGTGAATGGAAATTAATACAGAAATAAGTTTCTGTATGTGCTCTTATTTGTCTTGATAAACTTTAATCATTATTTGGTCTGACAATAAATTTATCTGCTACACCATAATGAACATTTTGTGGCTTGCAGGATGGTCTTCTCTGTCAAACTGTAATAGTATCAGACAATCTATCTTGGTTAATTATATTATATTAATTATATTTATCATATTGCCACAGCATATTAGAATCATACAGTGAGATAGTAATCATATTAAATCACAATATAGATTCTGTTTTGGAAAATTATTTTCTGATTTTTAAAATGTTACAGGAAAACCACAGATCTGAATATAGAGGACCAAATACAGGTCGGGGAGATAAACGCTCTTTAGAAGCCTGGTGGTTTGTTCAAGGCAATATTAAATTTCTATTTAACTTGCATCTCTGTGAACACACAGAATTATTTTGATGATTTACAGAGGATTTTCAGTAGTGCTTCAAACACAAATGTGAAACGTGAAATTGAAGAAAATGAAAACAATAAGAAAGAGGAACTATCTTGTGACAGTAATCAAAAATGTTATGTTGGTATACAGCTGTAATTTATGACTGTATAACAGGACTGAAGAAAAAAATGCTCATCTAGATTTCTTCGTGTTTATGGTAATTCTGGGGAAAAAAATTGCAGTTTGTTGCAATATCACAAACCCCATTTGCTAATTTCCTGTTTTGAGGACCACCCAAATGCAAATATTTGCTTTTCCTAGTGCTTTAAAATATTAAGTCACATTGATTCAACATATAAATACAGAAAAAAATTTGCATAAGCGTTCTTTTTCTAAAGAGAGAAGAAATATAAGGGTTAATCACTTCATCCAGCCTTAAAAGAGCAGGTCAAACCCAAAACTGTATTTGATGAGAGGTCTTGGTGTTTATTTCATGTTCTCTGTATGGTGACTGCCTATCCAAGAGGAGTGAAAAAAAATGCACTACATCTCATATTTGATTTTGAAATAGGAGTAATAATTTACTTTTTGAGAGCCAGATATTATTCTTTGTCCAAAGTATCAGACTACTAAATCTTAGGTAGTCCTCATACTGTTTCATAGGTTTCCTGCCCAAACTTTAGTCAAAAGCCTTGGTTGAAGTATTCTGTATATCAAATTGCTCCTTTTCACATGTCAGAAAATGTCTTCTGCACCTTGTATAACCTGAGCACAAAATACATATTTTTAAGAGATATCAAGTTCAAGGACGAGGAACCTCTCAAAATAAGCTCACTTAGATAATGATCAAATCTTTACTCTAATTGGAGTTCCTGCTACTGTATCAGCTGTAACATCTTAATCTGGCCATCTAGACAGTGCTAAAGCAGACATAAAAGAGAACCAAACTAAAACAGAAGAATAGATTAAGAGAAAGTAGAGGCTGAAGTAGGAGTCTACATCTCATACATTTTGTTTTATACCAACTGGATCCATCAACATTTCTAAAAATAATAGGGTTTGTATGTCAATGTCATTTTGAATGCAAACACAAGCAGGCTAAGATTTCATTCCCATTTCCCCATATTTTCCTTTCAAACAAACAAATTTCAGGTATATACATTTTTAGACTTTGAATAAAATTCCTGTAAATATTATGTGCCTAGATTCACGTGGTGTCTTGGATTGAAAGAAGTATTATTTTATTTGCACATAGTGAACCATGAAATCACAACGTAATTTAAAAGACACATTGTTTTTTAAAATTGAAGAATACGTAACTGTTAGAGTAAGGTGAACAAACAAATTTATCTTGCCTATAGAAAAACACAATACAATTTTACACTGTTTTGTTCCTCTATATAGTCACAGATCACTGTCAGTGAGTTAGAATAAAATTTGAAACAACAAATTAAATCAACTCAACTATTCACCACTGGGGTCCAAAAAGACCCCAGTTAAACTGATCTATGTTCGTATAATGATACCATTCAGTTTTATTACCTTATCTTACATTAGTTCCAGGAGTCCAAAACAGGTTTTGGAAGTCCTAAATAAGATTCAACATATAAGACTTTCTCTTTAAAAGCTGGAGTCCTTATTTCAATTTCCAAATGTGAAGTTTGAACACAAAAACTTCATAATGGTCGTTAGACCATAAATTATTTTCTTTCTTTTCCAGTAAAGTTCACATTAGCTCTGTTTAAGACTTAATCAACATCTGTTGACTTCTTTCTAGCTCAAAGACTTCTGAAAAGTTATCAATAGTAATTTCAAGGGTATGTACAGTAGAAAAAAAATATGTGAATTATTATAACTTCTTAATAATAGGTTTAAAACTCATGGCCACAATTATAATAATACATTCATAATACATTCTTTAGAATTCACAGATTTTCTCTGCCATCATTCAGCATCTTTCTAACAGCTGCTAGAAATTGATTATTTCAAAGGCTTGTGCCAATTCTACATCTACAAATCACCAGCCAAACCAAGACTCACTACATTGTTGGAAATAGTATACATGATACAGGAAGCTAAGTGTAGTTGGTTCTTTAAGAATGCCTTACTGCAATCACTAAGACTTCAACTGCTTCTTGTGATAGTTCCAGTCAGGATCAAGATAACAAAATTAAACACCTAGGGCAGGAAATAGAATTTTATTACTTCAGTCCTCTCATGAGACTGCTAAGCACAAAATTCTTGCTTCTTACGGTATCTTCCATTATTCAAAACTTCCTTGTCTTATGGCCACCATTTTAGTACTATTTTATGTTTATCCTCAAAGCAAATCCTAATGCAACTGGTGTACACAATCTTGTACTGTAATACAATATTCAAAGTTAGAAGTTTTAATTTCTTTTTTCCTTCTTTTTGCTTCCAATACTGTTCACAATGATTTATCAATATATGTCTAAAAATTCTGATATCCACTCCAGCAAATCTATGCTTCACAGTCTTTAACGAAAATTAATATCATCTCCACATAATTTTTCAAATGATAATTTTTTAAATAAGCATTCAAAATGAAACTTCTTTAGGTAAATAAAGCTACTTACTGAACATTATTCATTTGTTTCCTTCAAGAACATGTTCCAGAACAGTTTGTGTAGAAAACACTTTTCCTTTTCTCTTTAGTTTTTAATGTACAGTAATTTCACGATTACAAGCCGCACGGACTATATGCCGCATCTCCGGGTGTTGGCAAACATTTCGTTCTTTGTCCATAAATAAGCCACACCTGATTATAAGCCGCTCTGTCGTTCGCAGCAGGGACCTGCGTGCAACAAAGTTGCCAAATAGTAACAGAATCGTGGCATGGTGGGGTTTACTGGCTCAGCTCGGGCTGTGCAGGCTTGGCCCGCTCGGGGCTGCCGACGGGGCCAGGTGGGGGCCGGTTGTCGCTGCCACTGGGCTCGGTCACCCCGGCCCGGCTCTGCTCCGTGGTGGCAGGCAGGGACGGAACCCACCGCCACCCGTGGCAGCAGGCAGGGACGGAGCCCCCCGCTCCCGCAGCGGCCCCACAACACAGTAACCAATTTGTAACAATCACGAAATCCTGGGTTTTACTGGCAGGTGCTCGACTCGGCACCCTGGCTGGCACTTCCAGGGTTGTAAATGTCAGAAAATTATTCACATATTAGCTGCTCCTGAGTGTAAGCTGCATTTCCAGTGTGGGAGAAAAATTTTAGTCAAAATGGTGCAGCTTGTATTCATGAAATTACTGTGCATTTTTCCAAAATCAATACTTTACTTCACAACTGAAATCAGACAAGGTATTTCAACTAAGAATATGATGGTTTGAGGAAGTTATGAGAAAGGAAAAATGGGGTCAAAAAAGAAATTGCAAACTCACATATAAACAACAGCTCTCTGCTGTGATGTTGGATTAGAGCAAAAACAGTTGGGCATTTCTACTGCGACAAGTGTTGCACTTTATGCCACTACTATTTTTTCATTTTCAGCAATTAAACATAATCAATTCTCTCACATAATCAAAAACTCTCTCTCACTGTCTAGACAGCTGTACTGCATTCCCATTTTAAAATAAATTTAAAACCTCCCAATACTGCAGTTGGCTTATTCATTATGGTTTAATATCAATACTAGTACCATAATCAGTGGAAACTATTGGTACCATTTAAATATTTCACTTCTCTTTAGAATTTTCTTCAAGATACTTGAGTATGGCACCAACAAAAGAGATAATTCCTTAAGGAATACTGCTTCATTGAACACATTGCTATATTAAAGGTTTCTAAGGAGGTTTAGCAGCCTATCTTCAATTTAGGGCAAAAGAGCTTGGAACTCTGTATTTATGAAGCATCGCTGCCAGAGAAGCTAGGATCACATTAACTAGAGCTTCTTACCTCACAATTTAAAAAAACTTCCATTCATTAAGCCTTCACATTGAAAGGATAGTAGAAAACCATATTAAGTGATAATTTTAATATAAAAAATACTAAATCCCTCCAGTTTTGTCTGGACCAGTAGCTAGAGAGTCAGTCAGAAGAAGTCATTAATGAGAAAGTAGAGCTTCAGCTTCAGTGATTACAGAACTATGAAATACAGCTTATCCTCTGTAGCACAGATATTTCTGACTCAAAAGCAGAAACTTTATAAAAAATGCATACAGAAAATACCTTCTTTCAGAAAAAAAAGCATTTTGGTTGTGCAATTCCACATAGTGTTCAGTTTAGCAATTCACTGTTTCTAAGGGATGCTTGTAAGAAGCTCTGACACTAAGCCTAATAAAATACTTTTAATTTAAAACTTTCTTTGTTCCCAAATTCACAATACCACATCTCCATAAGGCTGTCATAGGAAAAGGTTGAGTAAATGAAAAACTGACTGGTAAATAAAAGCAACAAAATACATTTCCTAATTGCTAAAGGAATCATCATCTACCCACATGTGTACATTTTGCAGTGTATTCATGGAAGTGTTTACTAGTTTTTGAAAGAGAGCACTTGCTTTTGTTATGCAAAGTTTCATTGGAATTTTTCTGAGAAAATTGCAGAATCCAGTATTTACTCCTACTCTTTGGGGCAGGTGGACCCTTCAGAAAAGAAGTGGAAAATACACTTTGCCTGGAGACATCCAAGTGTCTGTCTGCTAACAGAAGATTTTAGAGTGCAGTGAAAAATGAGAGCTTTCCAGGAATGTAGTTTAGATTGCAACAGATATGAATTGCTTCAAAGAAGCAAGGAGCAGGCATGCCATGAGACCTCCAAAGGGTTGGAAGGACAGAATTCCTGCAAAGACAGACTATGCTCTATTGACACCTAGAAAGAAACTTGTTTAAGAGTTTTAAAACAAATCCCGGGCATAGGATATTTACTGCAAAGGCAATACAGACAGAGATTTGTCCACGATGCCCAATTTTTTTGTCTTCTTGAAGTGACTTTGTGCTTTCTCTCTTTTAGAAAAATCCCATGATCTGTTGCTGGATAACCCCTGGGTTTTAAAACCTCTTTAGCATTTTGATGTGTGTACAGTAAGGGAGCAGTTTAGAGAACATAGTTTGAAGTGCTGTCACAAAACCACTCAGCACAAAGCTCACATTACTGTTCTGAAAATATTCCCTCAAATATGTCACTGATGGTCTATTGGATCACATGATATCAGCCAGTGGCCATTTAGGTCTCTAGTTCTCCACCTTGTCCTTCCCCAAAAGTTTGGGATGAATTACACTGTTAGAAAGCCGGGAGAATACTTCATCCACATCTAAGAAATGAAAAATCCTTCCAACATCACTGTAACAAACTCAATATTTCTCTTATAAAAGGGAAAATTTTTGTAGAACCAAGGTATCCTGGGGAAGTGCTGGAGAGATCCAAGGCAGCTGGTGTGTCCTGGGTTAACTGCTAAGTGGCAGCTCTGCAGCTACATTTCTGATAAAAAAAAAAAAAAAAAAAGAAGGAAAAACAAAGTCCCAAAGAGATCTGTAGGGGGAAAAAAAAGGTTAAAATCCTTCTTGAACCCAAAGTTGTCAGTTGCAGATTTGAAAGAGAAACTTCCCACACCTGCTGCCAATTACTGTCACATCAACTAAGGGACACCTCTGCATAGTTAAAAGACATATTTATTCATTATTTGACTGTACAGGACATTGTGTTACAGTAATTTCACGACTATAAGGCGCATTCTTTAGACTCAATTTTTTCCCCGAACCCGGAAGTGCGCCTTATAGTCCGGTGCACCTTATCTGATGGACAAAGTTGCGAAATTTGCCAAACCGGAAGTGCAAGCCGCAATGGGGGGGGCGGGAGCGGGCAGCCACAGCCGGCAGGAGCCACGAGGGGAGGGAGGGAGCCAGCGCCAGCCCCGGCTCGGGCGGAACAAGAAGCCGGGCGGCGCCACCACAGGAGCGGGGGGAACAAGAAACCGGGTGGTCCTGGCCCGGGCGCGGAGGGAACGAGAAGTGTGAGCCCGCAACAGCCCCGAGCAGAGCCCGCCCGGTGGCAGTATCAGAACAGCGGCGGCGAAGCCCCTGCAGCCACCAAAAGGCGGTGCTGGCCGAGCTGCTGCAGCCGCCAAATCGCGGCGCTGGCGGAGCCCCCGTGGCCACCGAAAAACGGCGGCGGGGAAGCCCCTTGCGGCTGCCAAATCACGGCTCCAGCGGAGCCCCCGTGGCCGCCGAGAAGCGGCGGCGGGGAAGCCCCTGTGGCTGCCGAAAATTGGCGGCAGCAAAGCAGCACCGGTCGAGCCCCTTGTGGCCGCTGAATCACGGCACCAGCGGAGCCCCTGTGGCCGCCAAAAAGCGGCGACAAGTGGCGCGGCCCCAGGGAAGCGGAGAGAAGTGGCGCTGCCGCCAGCCGTGGGGAAGCAACGAGAACTGCCGCCGCCACCAGCCGCAGGGAAGCCGGGACGCAGCGCAGCCGCGCGGTGGGAGCCGGGTGCCATGAGCCATGCCAGCCGGCACCAGGGGCGGGTGGGAGTGCCGGGGCACATTGCATGGGGAGGGCGCCTGGGGCTGCATTTAAAGGCTACACCGATCTTTGAAAAATGTTTGCAAATTGAGCACCTGCCAGTAATTTGTTACTTTGTTGCGCGCCGCGCGGCTCCTCGCTGCAAAAAAAATCAGTGCGCCTTATAGTCCAGTGCGCCTTATCTGATCTACAAAGTTGCAAAATTTGCTGGCTTTCGGGGGGTGCGCCTTATAGTCTGGTGTGCCTTATGGTCGTGAAATTACTGTACATGATTTGGTTTTGAAGTTAAAATCTACCCTTCCCTTTGCTGATCCTCAATCTGGGTGATGCTACAGCCTACAACTCCTAAAATCTCCAGGATTAGGATGGATACACTCTCCCAGCCTTTTCCTGTGCCCCTTCAGGACCTGAGAAGACCAACAGCTCCTACAAAACGCCATGTCAGCAGAGTAGGACTTCTCAGGCTGGAAGCATAACTACTGCCTGGACATAGGGGATGCAGGGGTAAGCCCATGGTGGGACTCAGAGCAATCCCAGGAATGGCTCGTGATGGGCAGAGCCACAGCCTGCCTTGACAGTGCCATAGCATGGAAAACAACCTACCTCTGTGCCCCTTCCCTGATGTTTCTCCTCCCCAGTACAGCTCCTGCCCACTCACCCCCTCTCCAGGTCAGGTGCTGCAGGGGTGGATTCACAACTCAGGAAAGATGACCCCAGTATGGAGTTGTGCTCAACCACCCCTAAGTAATCTCAAAACTACTTGCTGAACCATTTTCAAGCTTTTTTAAAATTCTTTTTTATTGCTGGTTACTTTCAAGTGATGACTATTTGTTTGAATTCATAAATATAACAACTATAAAAAGGTGGATATTTCACCCCTGTTCTTAGTTTTTATCATTTCTCACTTAAAATAAAAAACAACAACAACACCAAAGAAGGAAAATTGTGAACATTAAGCAAAACCTAACTGTTAAGTGGTAGAAAAGGTTACCCCTTTGAGAATAAAGTTATTAGGCAAACAGTGTTCATGAGTTCACACTGATACAAATTCAAAAGATAATACCTGCGTTTATTTGGCACCCGCCAGTAAGAAGCTAACAGGGGCAGACACATAGCAAAGATCAGTTTATGGATAATTTCATTACAAGGTGTCCTTCAAAAGAGAAAATGAAATTTATAGCTATATTGATCTAATCAAAGCAGATAGTACAGAATTATAAATCTGATGTAGGCCAAGAAGTGACTCTATGTAAATAAACATATTTAAACAAAATATCAGCAAATTTGGCACTCCTTGTATTAAGTTCTTTTTTCTTCTCCTTAGAAAACCAGAAATCATGTGACAGATTTTTGGATCATTAAATCTCCTGTGTACCAGGGAGAAATAGAAGGCTGGTGCTTAAGAAAGGGTCAGGATGATCATGACTTCCTAATGGGAATGCTGAAGCAAAAGCTGATTTTTCCCTACTGGCAATGCCAATACCAGTGACTACCAAACCAATTTAATGAATGCTTATAACAAAATTGATTTAACAGGTTCTCTTAAGTTCTGCCATAATCTCAACCTTTCTTGCCTCACGTTGCGTGCTAAAAAGGAGAGTTTTGGTTTAAGTCATCAGGAAGATAAACATATCACAGTCTCTCACTTGCTCAGCCTTCATCCCACCACCTCCACCTGCCCCTGCAGATGAATGGGAGAGAGAGATTTGGGAAAAAAAAGTAAAATTTGTGTCTTGAGATGAAGATAATTTAGTAGGAGAGAAAAGGAAGAGGGAAGATAATGTAATAACAATAATGATGATGATAATACTAATAATAATAAGATAAATAATACAAAGAGTTAGAATATTCAAACATGAACTCATATCAGAGAGTACCAGTGCTTTTCTGTGTATTACATGCCTTTAATAACTGTATTTGCCTCAAGAAAAGATCCAAATCCCTTTCAGTTTTTTGCTTCTGAACATTTTGTAGCCATAACTAGTTATCCCAGGATTGCAAAACTATTATAATCCTTTCTTATCCTAGTAAAAATATCCCAGGATCAAAATCAACAACTGCCAGAAGTTCCAAGTTCATCCAAGGCAACTGGATCAACTTAGCAAACACGGGAAAGAATAAATAAATCTGATAGTCGACCAGTGACAGTGGAATAAGGCAACTAACTCCCTTCAACTCTGTGCAATGAATCCTTGCCAGACAGAGAAGCCTGTATTCAAGAACTTATCCAATCTGACCAGGTTTTGTTTATAAATTTTGGCAAAAATAAAATATTCTTCCAACACAGATTGTTGATGTTGCAGTTACCCAGATCTCATCTTTTTCACTTTCTCTTTTGGCTCTTATCTTTCTTTGCTCATATTTTCTCAACAAACTCATTTTTAGCTGCTTCATATTGTTTTTCACTGAGAACAATGAGCTGAGCTGGACTTCTGGAATAAGTAACAGGACAAGCAGAACTTAAAGAAGATGAGGCAGATGTGTAACTATGTGACTAATTTCCTTCTCCATCTGTAGGAAAATATTTTATTCCCAAGTGCTTTAAATTTACATGAAAAATCACATTGATGCATCAGGCTTTGAATTATATTTGTAAAGGAGATCAAAGCAAGTGCTTCACCTACCTACATCTGACAGCAAGATTACTTAGGCTGTTCCCATCTTCTCCTAGATAAATGGTTTCTAGATAAAAACTCCTTTTTCAGGAGTTGGCTATGGCAGCATTGTGTCCAAATTTGTTGAACTGTACAATGATTCAGGGGTAATGAGTATCCACTCTGAAAAAGGTAGCAGAATAGGGGCATAAATGTCTCAGTCCCACCTCTATGCAGCTCCAATTTTTTTTATTGTTTCTGAATTACAATTTGTTGTATATATAAAGCACACAAACTGCCTTAATCTTCACTATCTCAAAATAAGCTTGCTCTAGAACTTCTGTAAAGACTGCGTAAAATCAGTTATGGAATTGCTTACCACCCATCAACTGGTGCCAAGTCAGCGACAAGCAGCAGTCCCACACCCAGCTTTCCCACTAGTTAATAAACTGGGCACGTGGTATGGAATATTCTTTTCTCCAGCTTGGGTCAGCTATCCTGATGGTTCCAACTTTTAGCTTCTTGTGCTCCCCAGCCTCCTCCCTGGTGGAGTGGTGTAAGAAGCTGAAAAGTCCTTGATTTTGTTTTAGCACTATGTAGCAACAATTAAAATATAGGCGTGTTATCAATATTATTCTCATCCTGAAACCAATACGTGGCACTATATCAGCTATGAGGAAGAAATTTATACCAGACAAAACCAGGACATTACTGTAATAAAGGCCTTCCATTTATCCATGATTATTGAAAACAAAAAAGTTAATATAATTCAGTTGGAGAATTATCTGTATAGCAATGCTCTGTCTCCTGAAACATTTACCTTTGCGTGGCATGAATGGCCATAACTACAATATTAATTTCAACCAAGACTACTGTTTGACAGTT
The DNA here is from genome assembly GCF_009819885.2 of Catharus ustulatus. Taxonomy (NCBI): domain Eukaryota; kingdom Metazoa; phylum Chordata; class Aves; order Passeriformes; family Turdidae; genus Catharus; species Catharus ustulatus. The sequence goes on from NC_046221.1 coordinate 87,415,061, forward strand.
AAGTCTCATATCCTTCCATGGGTAACAAAAAAATCTCAAAAAAAAGTTAACATTTGGTGGGAAAATCAAAAGTACACTTTAATCCAAGGTTTCTAAGCCTTAGCTGATGGTGCATATATTCCTTGTCTGTCTCCTCAGGAAAGCACAACACCAACACTAGATAGAAGCCCATAGGTGCACACATAGCAAGTAGCTTCCATTTCTAAGTATCACAAAATGCTTTACCCCTTTTTTTTTTAATAGGTTATTTCATTCATCAGCAAAATGCTGCTTTTTTGGAAGTAGGATATGATATTTTGTTCTGTTAGTACTATAAACAATATTTAAGAAAAGATCTTCATAAAAATTAATTACAAAAATGCTTAACTTTTAGTAATCTTACCAAAGTGAATATTTCATTAATAGCACTAGGACACATTTTTTATTATGCTCAAGGAAGAATGAAAATAATTTCTGTTAACACACAAGTTTGCCTTAATGGATTAATTTGATGTTGGTCTTATTCAAGCTGAGATTGCAGTATGGGTACCCCAAATGGGTATGCCCATAAGCATTAGATGTCAAAATTCTAACAAAGTGTGATATCACAATGTCCTCTACAAAACCCCTATAGTCATCATGCTCTCTATTGCTCTCTATTTAGCCAAAAGTCAGCTCTACAGAGAACTATGTGTGTGTTTGTTTGTTTGTTTGTTTGTTTTTAAATTGTGTTTTTCACATATTGGAAAATATCGATCTACCAGAAATAGAGCAACAATAGAACAAGTTAATAAATGTACAGTTTAGAGTTTAGATCGTTCAGCTAAATCAAAATTGAACTAGATCATAATATCTGCTTTAGTTAATGATGTATTTAATATTTAAAAAAATAAAAAAATAAAAAAATAAAACTAGGAAGTCCTAAAGACACACACAGTAAGCAGGCTTGGCTGCCCAATACCTACCTGACTGAGTCTGCATGAGAAGAAGAATACCTAGATCTCAGACTAAAAGCCAAATTTGGCAAAACAGAAATCCAAATCAGAAGATTGCGAGACTTCTCTTCTGAAGCTCATCAGGTCCTCTACACCATCTCACTCATTTTTGCAGCCCTTGCCAGATTTTGGCTCAGCTTACTCCACAGTGAGGAAATCCTTAAAACTTCAGTAAAGTTATATAAAATGTTAGAAATTGTTCCTTTTGCAGCACTAGTTCTGCAACACGTTCTTATAATCCCATCAGAAATTAGTAAACCTTAAAATGGATTAGGTAAATCATATTTTATGCTACCCGTTATCAAGACATATTTTTGGCAGCATTTGCATAAGAGTGGTTTGATATATTTTCTCCACTAAAAGGGACAACCCCTCCATATCAATATACTTCCCACTTACAAATCATATAAATTTACTTTCCATCAGAGAATGTGTCACTGAGGATTGAAAAATTAAATTTAATTCCACTTTCCTCATAAAAATAACCAAAAGGTGCTTTAGTATGTCCCTTGGTTACTTAAAAATTTATTAGTTTTGAGAGGGAATGATTATCAAAATTAATCTTTAAGCTGTCAAAAATCAAAATGTTAAAATTCACATAAAATGCCTAAAAATTTAAGGTTTGGGTTTGGATTGTTACTGCATCTCTGGGCAGATGTTTAAAACTATGCTGACTCACTGCTTTATCATCAGATAATATTTATTTCTTCAGAAAAGTCCTAAAGACCTGACAGAAAGGAATGGCTTCAGTGAGCTATTTTTACCAAAATCTCAGTTTCTGTGCTTCTCAAAAGCACAGAATTCTGGGTCATTTACTTGAACCTCAGTTTTATCCTATGAAAATATTAATACAGACGTTGATTAATATGAAAAGGTTTATTGAAATGGTAGTTCGGTGCAATTCCAGTGTTGGAAAAAATTAGGCTGTGTTTGATGATTTGACAGCAGAGAAAGGCAGGACAGAAAAGATTGTTATGCTTAATTTGGTAAAGCTATTAATCAGTTTAAGCTTGTACAATATAATGGTTTATTATATTTCTCCTTTCCAAACAGTCTGCATCATAATAATTTGATCACTACTAACCTGTTTCTAACTACAACCTTGACAAGGGTAATTAGTCACTTATCAGTTTAAAACCAGTCATTCTCTAATATGTCTTCTTTTTAAAGACTGACATTTGCTTTAAAGAAATATCTTTTCAGTCATACCATAGTTTTCTGCTTGTGATCATGAACTTCTGGACACAGTGGGAATAGACACTAAAACTGACAAAAAAGACTAAATTAATTATAAATCCCCCATTCATTTAAAAAAAAAAATTGTTATTCCAATGTACATGAGAGATTTGCTTCTGTCATTTGTATTTTTTTGTGGCAGATTCTTAAACTGAAAGATCAGAAGACGAAATGGCCTTAGTCAGCAGTGCTTGAGAGATGCCTTTTGTGAAATCTTTCCTTTTCTCCCATCCTTCCAGAAACATTCTCATTACAGTCACTTTTAATCTCATTCCTCAGAAAAGGTTCTACATTGTTTTTGAGACAAGTCTTGAAAACCCCCAGGATGGAGATTCTACCACACCTATCTGTATGTTCTTGGAAGAAATGCTCGATCTAAGTTATTCAACTTGCAGCTTGTGGATTTTGTCCCTTACTTTGCCTGCCACAATCAAGAAGAGCACCTTTGCAAATCCTTTCAAGCAGTTTTGGGCTGCTGTGAGTTTATTTACCATTTAACCTCTTGTTTTCCAAACTAAACAAGCCCAGCTCTCTTAACCACTCCTTACAACTTTTGTGCACTGGGCCCTGACTATTCTGTCCTCTTCTGGACCCTCTGCAGCTTGCTGACATCCTCTTGAAAGGGATTGTGAAGCCCCAAACCCTCCCAGCTGCTCCACTGTTCATCAGATGACCCATTCAGCAGGGGCTAAAGGAAACCTTTTAAATATGCCTGACACCACGTGCTCAGTCACTGCTCAGTGAAGGAATGCAGTTTTGGGAGTTAGGTAAAATAGATTTCAGGACTTGATGGAAGCAAAACGAAATATATATATAACGTACATGAACACAGAGAAGATGATAATAAAAAGAGGGTAAAAGTTAGTCACTATGCCTATAAGAACAGCAGCAAAGGAAGAGCAAATAGCCAGATTTTTTTCCAGTATACCACTAATTAAGCCCCGAAAAGTTCCTTTCCCTTTGGCAGAGTGAAAGCACTTCTTTTAGAGGAGCCATTTGTTTCATTTCATGACTGTAGTCCCAGTAATCTCATTTTTTTCTCCTGCATAATTTGGATTAGTAAACAAGATTTTTTTTTAAATGTCATGTGTCTGTGTGGTTTGTGCTACCTCCTCTTTGCATGACCAGGGAATTGATATTGCAGTGCTGAGTCAGGGCAAACTCAGCACCAGGAGCTCTCATTTGGTATTCAGTGTGCAAACACCCAGTCTGCGAGTGCTGCTGCTGCACCTTCAGGTGCCACTGCCTCTTACCTTTGTGCTCCCAGCTAAGAACCTAAAGATCACCAAAGGCCCATCATTGGGTTCCATTTTTCTGCAGTAGTATGTGAGATGTCATTATGATTCTGATATCTGACATTTTCAACAGCCAGTGGGAGGCTTCCTGAAGTCTTTCATTATGTTGAGAAATACTGTTGATATCCAACTTTCCTTGGGAATTGTAGCCTAGATAAAGACATGCACAGAATGCAAATTGGAGGTGGCAAGAAAACTTAATTTCCCAGAAAGTTAAATAAAGTGTGTAATAAAAATATATCCTAAAAAATTTAGTTGCAAATAAATCAGACTACATAAAAGACATTTCTAATGTAGTTCTTTACAAGTCTCATTATAACAAAACATTAGCAGAAATCACCACTTCTGTATATGAAAGGAACTTTAAAATGTTTTCACTTGTCAATTTTCATACTAAATATATAGGTATGGAAAAGAGACACTGTATCATGAAACCACTCTTCTTGGCTTTTCAAATGCATTTTTACCCAAAAGTTTTTATTCTTCTTTAACACCGTCAGATTATTCTGCTTTATTATGTCAGAGAATTGTGTAATTTGTGCCCTGTGCAGCACACACCTGATTCAAATCCTGGGAAGATGTGAATTTTTTCATTCAAGACTGAAAAAACCCATTTTCATACAAGTACATATAAATAATTCAAGTAATGAAATAAAGAATATTTCTGCTAGAGTTTGCATGTAATACCATGTACCATGTATATACACCTATACTTTATTGCTCTAAAAACAGCTTACAGAGGAAAACATAGCAAAAGTAATGACAGAAATGGCCAGAAAACCAGAGCAGCTGCAAAGAATTTGTCTATCTTATCAACTCCTAATGCTGAGTCAGTTTTCTCTGACTATGGCTTGCTTGTTTCTTTTCAATGCAAGGTTTAAAAGTGTATTATATTGACTACTCCTTATCAAAGGCTTGTTTACCTATTATAAATACAGAAAGAACACTTAGATTCCACTCAGCTTTGCTGTCATTAACTTTTTCCCAGGTAGGAAACTGGCATGAAAAGCTGGACAAGTACCCAGCTGTTTAAATTCTAGAGGCAGTGACACACTCACAGGCTGTACAACAGCTGCAGATAAGTTGTCCTTCCCATGCTGAAATCTTGAACACTATGGTTGTCTTTTGGCCTTGCTCACTAATCTCAAAATTGTGTTTTGACTAGAAACTTTAAAATCCTTTTTAAATGCTCCACAGGAAGAGTAGAGCCAAGTGCAGTTGGAAGAGATGCAGCTGTGACTGCAAACAGATGATGAGGGCTTTCACTGGAATATCAGCAAATTAGTTCTAGTGTTGAATTGGGTAGAAGCACTGGTGATGGGGGCAAGGAAAACATTGAAGTACCGAATGTCTTCTTCATCTCTTTATTATTTTTTTGGCTAGAATTGCCCTCAGGGGTACCAGGACCCTCCAACGCATGAGAAAGTTTGAAGAAATATAGATATATCCTCAACAGAGCAGGATCAACTCAGGAAACATGTGAATGAAGGGGGAATGCACAAGTCCATGGGACCTCTCAGCAAGCACCCTTGAGTATTAAGAGAGTTGGCATTGTCATATTATTACTCATTATCATATTTGAAAAGTTCTGGGAATCAGAAAAGTTTCCCACAGTATTAAAAAAAAAGGTAACATCACTCATGTCTTCAAGAAGAAGAAGTAAGCTGAGGAGAGCTGCAGTCCAGCCAGCCTTACTGCATTCCCTGGGGTTGTGATGCATCAAAACCTCCTGAAAGCCATTTCCAACCATGTTAAGCAAAAGGCAGTAACTGGGATTGGTCAGCCTATGTTTGTGAAATTGAAATGCCTGATCAGTTACTCTTCTATGATGAGCTGACTGGCTCAGTGGACAAGGGGAGACTGGTGGAAGTTGTTTATCTTGATTTCAGCAAGATTTTTGACACCATCTCTCATGACACTCATAACAAATTCTTCCTTTTTTTCCAGATTTCTTTTCACTCTCTCAAAAATATGTATATATTGATGTGCTAAGATTTTATCCACAATTTGTAGAAATGTGTAGAAATTATTTTCTGTCAAAGTGATTTTGCCTATTTTATTTAGTTCCTCCCTTGCCCTCATATTCATCTATGAGCATATTTAAAATGATGTGACAGACTATGCATTTATTTTGCCCACAGCTTCTGTGTGACTTTTAGTTTGTATTTATAGTTGTTGTTACACATGTAGCATGCATCAGAAGATCTGAGAATTGGGATGGCATAATAGAGTTGACAGCAGAAAAGATAATCAAGAAAACAGATATTTTTCAACAGGCACTAGAGTACTCTGAGCTTGCCAATAAAATCCAAAGTCAGAGCTAGGCTGAAATATCACACAGAATTATACTGGTACTGAAGCATCAATAAGGTAACAACAGTGTTTTAAGAAATACCCAATTTTTTAAATGAATATCTAATATCTGCCTAATATGATTTTATCTGCAAAATAAAAGCTGCATTAATTTTGAAAACAAAGGAAGTCTTTTGTATTAAAACATTACAGTTCTTTGCCTTGGATTATAGAAGCTGACTTGTGCTCAGTCACATCACAGATGTTGTGCTCATATAATGATCCCACACACCACATTATGCAGATGACTTTGTTGCACTTAACACCCTGACTGAACCATACACATCCCAGAAAATCTGAAAAGAAACACTTTTTTCATTTAGAAACTTCTGAAAGTGGGTGACATTATAATCAATGAAGTGAAAAATATTGAGGAAGCATAGAAAAATTGGAAAGTTTTAAGAGGCTGGTACTTTTCAATAGTAGAAAATAGTCCAGTTCTTGTCAGTCAGTTTTAAAAGTTGTAAGGAGATCAGTGATGCAGAAAAATAAAGTCCTATGTAAACAATTCCCCAAAGTAAGCAGGCTATGGAAAATCTCCTTGGGGTTTTTCAAGATTCATCTAGACAAAGCCATGACTGACCTGACTTTGTGGCCCTGATGTAAGAAATTTGAAGAGGTGCTTCCAGTGGTACCTTCCAGATATGCAACATCTGTGATTCATTGAAATATGCCTGGCCACTGTAAGCCATTGGCACTATTAGGAAAAATAAAATGAGAAGTGGCAATGACTGGAAAGAGCAAAAGGGTGGGAATGGGTTTCAAAATACTTCAAACATCTCTCTCTACTTTTCTAACTGTTCTCCTATGGCTCAAACTTCCTGTCTTATTAAATCAGAGAGAAAAATACCTGCAAGTAGTGAGTGTTCTACATACTTTTATTACCAAATCCAAAAGAAACAAGGTAATTTTTCTCTGATGAACAGAGCTGTCTATAACCTTTGTCCAGTTGTTCATGCTTTGGTTAAAGGAAAAGAAGAATATGCAGTTTGATGAATTTTGGTGATTCTGAATAGCCAAGTCTTTAACTTTCTGTCTTCCAGCCTACTACTACAAAGTAAAGACTATGACAAACATAATTTCAACTACGGTATATCCTGAATTGAATTTTCAATGGTGCCTTCTGAACAAAACCATGAGTTTTTGTCAAAGATATTAATCAAATTCGGCCCAACAACACAAATTGCTTTTGGAATTTGCCTCATAACACACAATATACGCAACAGGGTGATTTTCATATAAAAATGTTTAAAAATATCTTCAGCCTTTCTCTTCTGATGGAGACTGGTGCTTATTGAAAAGCAAAACTGTAGCCATTCAGGAATAATTACAGTAATTTCACAACTATAAGGTGCACCGGATTACAAGGGGCACTTTGAGTGCCGGCAAATTTCCGAACTTTGTCCATATATAAGGCGCACTTTTTTTTACAGTGAGGATCTGCCAACGGCTCATCCCACACGGCTGCCAACCGCGGCCCTGCCTGCCCCTACCAGCTGCAGCCCCGCCGGCTTCCCCTGTGGCTCGCACTTCCAGGTTGGCAGATTTCAGAACTTTGTCCATATATAAGGCACACCAGATTATAAGACGCACTTCCGGGTTTCCATCAAAATTTTAGTCAAAAGGGTGTGCCTTATAGTTGTGAAATTACTGTAATAGTCCAGGAACACAGCAAAGAGTAACTGTTGACATCCTTGCAACTTTTAGAACAGCTTTATGGGAAAGGCACGTCTGTCAGTACTTTCAGCATCCAATCTACCCAACAAAACCCAAAATCTAGAGTTTCTGATCTCCTCTGCCTGTTGTCTATGACATCTAAAGGTGAAATTTAAATCAACAGAGCTTTTCAATCAAATTATATTATTTTATATTATGTTAGAAGATCAAGTACTGCTAATTCTCCTGTTTGTAGAAATACAGCTTGTCACTCAGAAACATTACAAGACCTGAGCAAGAAAAGAAAAAATGTTCAAAGTGGAATGCAAAGCCTACTGAAGTCCACAGAAGTATCTGGAAATATTTTACTTCTGGGCCTAATTTGCATAAACTCATATTTTATTTTCTGGCAGATATTGTATCTGTAAATATAGACCATACAATTTAGCCAGTCACAGGTGCAGTTTTATATAGCCACTAGGTACTAGACATAATTATACCTGAAAATAGTTCTACACTGACTTTTCATAAGTACCTTTGAAAGGTAATGTCACAAAGCACAAAGATAAAATTTTAAAGACATGATCAGGTCTGGAGAACTGAGCTTTTCCCCCTTTTATCCAGTGATTCTCTGTACAGTGAGATTTGTCAAGGCATTCGAATATTCAGACATTCAGATAGTAATCTCTGCAAATATTTATTCTTTCTATAAAACAAATTTCCAAATAATCCAGTTTTGTGTCTAAAGCCAGTACATTTTCCTACATATCTCACCATCAAAACAGTGTCCATACTATAACTTCTTCCTATGTACATAATTTTGCCATATCTTATATTTGAAAGTGATAAGAGCAAATAGAGTTCTGTATTTTCCACAATTTAAGTACAGTAATTTCATGACCATAAGGTACACCGGACTATAAGGCGCACCCCCCGGGAGTCGGTAAAATTCGCAACTTTGTAGATCAGATAAGGCGCACCGGACTATAAGGCGCACTTTTTTTTTTGCAGTGAGGCTCCACCCCCAGCTCCCCCTGCGCAGTTGCTGGATGAGGCCCCGCCTCAACCCGGCAACCATTGGTCCCCGGGCCCGCCTCCACCCAGTAGGGGCGGTGCCACGAGTCACCGGGCCCCCCTGGACCTGGCAGTCATGGGCCTCCAGGACTGCCTGGACCTGGGAAGGGGGGTGCCGCAGGCCCCCTGGCCCGCCTTCACCTGGCAGCCATGGGCCTCCGGGACTGCCTGGACCTGAGAGGGGCGGTGCCGCGGGCCTTCAGGCCCACCCCACCCAGCTGCCGTGGCACTTCTGGCTCCCCCCACGGCTCACAGCTCACACTTCCGGTTTGGCAAATTTCGCAACTTTGTACATCAGATAAGGCGCACCGGACTATAAGGCGCACTTCCGGGTTTGAGGGAAAATGTTAGTCAAAAGGGTGCGCCTTATAGTCGTGAAATTACTGTATTTTGTACTTTAAAGTGTCTCAAACATTTTCTTGGCATTACTTCCAAATTCAACATATCTTTCCTAAGAGCCTATCTACCTTTTTTTTTTCAGTTTTGCAAAATTTAAAGTACTTTTAAGAGTGTGGAAGAGATATGACTACACTCCATAAATACATCATCAGAAGCATGAACTCTGGGAGGAAAAAAACACTTAAGTTAAAGGATGTTTTTGACACAGGAACAAATGGTTCTCTGTTAATGAATAAATGTGTGCTTGAATCTGGAGGTTTAATTCTGCTTGAGTGAGCTCTGGGACATCTTTTGGAACGATACAAAGGAGAAAATATACTTGGTGTTAAAAATTGAATTTCTATCAGTGTATGAAAAAGATCAAGTAGTTTGGCTGTCTGCAACAGCAGGAAAATGTTCTCAGTGAGTCAAATAGTCTTCCTGGTGTATATTCCTACTCATGTTTACAATAAATATAGGCAAGAAAACTTTAGCCAATGAAGTAGTAGCACTGTAATACTTGGAAAGCTCTTAATAATGGGAGACAAATACATTATTTTTAACCCAGTGAAAAAAAAACACTTTATTGAACAGAATTTTATCTTCTACATAGGAAAAATACTCCCTTCTGGCATTTTCTCTCCCTAATTACATCAAACAACACCTGTAGAATTAAGATGGGAAATATATTTCTTTACTGTTCATCTATTTAGATGAAATGTGTATTAGAACCACACGCATATACCTCTGAAGAAGAACAAGCATTTGAGAGAAATAAAAAATCTGTATCTTATTTAAAAATTTTGTGCCAAATATCCCCCCTAAATGGAAAAAGAATGGTGTTGAGTTACCAAGTGTTGTTGGGTTATGGAAATTCCACTACAAACCACCTGGGGAACCTAGGATGGAACTTCAGCTGAAGTTCTCTTCTAAGCCTTGTGTTCCAACTGATTTTACTTGATTAATTTAACTAATTTAATTTTGGATTAGGCCTTCTGTCCAGGGAGAATCAGATAATATCTTTATCCAGGAATTTTATGGGGAAAAATGCTTTACCTCTTACTCTGCTTTCCAGTTGCACACATCCCCACTGGTTGCTTTAAGTTTTGAAGATATAGTTATTTTTTTATATAGGGCTGTTTGATATGAGAAGCCCTTCAGAATGCTCTACACAAAGTTTGCTCATTGTTCATGTGGTCCAGCTTCTTGGAAATACGTCTTAAGAAGAGGAGGCTGCTCTGTGACCAAGAGAAAATGCCTGGACAATACTGTTGTTTACATCTGTAGTTTCCTTACACAGGATGATGAAAATTGACAGTGCTGTGATCACTACTAAATACTACAATCTAGCAAGTCACTCTGTTAATTCACTGCACCAGAACTGCCGTTGAAACCTTTTCATGTTGTTAGACTCTGTACGCTGGGTGTAATAAACAAATCTAAGAGAGGTTGCACATTTGATCTGTGAGGTATTGTAATATAAGCCTCCAAGTAGAGAAGTTAATTTGACACTTCTAAACAGTCAGTCACACAAGAATTCATTAGCAGGGGTCTGGGTAAGGACCACTGCATGATTTCTAGGATGTTCTTCCTTTCATTACCTGTGCAACAGACTGCCACTAATGGGAAGAAAAAATAGGTGAGAAGCCGATTCAGAGTGAGGAATTTTGAGAGAACATCTGGAAGGCTCTTTGAAAGTTAATGGTTACTGGACATCATTGACTTGATTGTCCAGTATTTCCTGTCTTAAAACTCAGATCTCTTCTTTTCATGGACTTAGAAATGCTGATGCATTCTTAATTCATTGCCTTTGTCTGTTATGGTTGAAAGCACATTGGTTTTGCTTAAAATTCTGCTTCCACCCATTATCCTCCACTGGAGCAGTTAATTAGCTGCTTCATTTATAAATGCTTACATTTGGCTTCAAAATACACTTAAGGAAGCAATATTTTGTGGGCAGGACTTTGATGTCACTAGAGACTCTACTTATTTAATCTTTTCTTGATTAGTTTTTCAACTAAATTAGCTGTAAGTTAGTTGGCATGTACATGTAAGGACATGAGTGTGTCAGGAGACATTTCCCTGTGTGTCTAAGAGATACTAGAAACTCTACCATGCTAATTTTACTGTAGATAGAGTTAATAATAAATGCAGCATCTGTAAGTTATTAATCTCAATAAGGAAAACAAATTTCTTGGTCATTTGAGAATATTGAAGAGGTAAGGTTTTGTTGGTATGCAGCGTTTCTGAAAGAGCAAAAAGTAGTGCAGAATAGCATAACAAGTAGACTATTTTGATATCCAGGTTCCTGGTACTTGAATGACTAGGTCAAAAGCTCTAAATTTCAGTTCATGAAGAAACATGGCCACAATTGTTTGGAATCTGTACTCACAGTTGCTTTGAGTTGCTTCTTCTGCAGGGACAGAAGTGATTTTTTTTCTTCAGGCAGCTGAGTACAACACTCTGTGGTGCCATCCAGAGCAGTTGTGCTCTGGGATCAGTTGTGTTTGGGAGACTGATGTTCCCAGTGCAGCAAGACAGAGGAGGATATAGGGTAGAAAGGATCTAGCTAGCTGGGAGCCTTCTGCAGAACCAAGGACCTCCAGGAAGGGGAGGAGAGGAGAATACACATCACATCAAGGTGGTAGAAGGTAGGTAGGGTCAGGATCCAATAGAGACCATTCAATATAGTCTCTGAATTGTCCTGAAAGAAAACCTGACAGAAAGAGCCATTTGAATTCAAAGCTCCTTTCAAAGCTGTTCACTATAGAGAAAAGGACAGCCTGGGCAGCTCAGCCCAAGCATTCAGCATTGACCTATGGTTCCACCATGCAGCCAGTACAGCTGTATTCTCCTGTGCACTGTGAGACAGTGCCTAGCAAGCAAATTCCAAGAAGTGTGAAAATGCTGCTGCTTACATCTTCACCTGTCTTTCTTCCTTTAAGGAACTATATCAGCCTTCCCTAGTGCATCTGGGAATTCAGCACTGCACAGCCCAGCATTATTGGCATCCATAGCTCCCCTATTCGGTGTGTCTGGCATGGGTATTTTCAAAGTGCTAAATGCAGTTGCAAGTCAATGACCATTTTTACACCATCAAAGAGTTAATTCATCTAGAGAAGCCATGCAGGCTGTGAAGCAATAACCCAGGAGGCAACTTGCATGCTTGTCTAAATTTTGTTGTCTAGGTAGGAGGAAAGAGTAATTTTTGTCTCCCACAAATGCAGCCTTCAGATATCATTTAACTTACTGTGATTAATTTACTGAGAAAAATGTGGTGCTTTATGTTGCTGTCAAAAGTAGCCCTTGTTATTTTTCTGAGAGCTCAGACACCAGAACTCTCTCCCTGATGATTTGTAGTGTTGTAGTTCATCAGCAAATGAGACTCTCTTTGGCCCCTTTCCCCCCTGTCCTTTTAGCTGTTAAAAAGAAGGAAAAAAGTAGATGCAAAAGGTAAAATCTACTCCAAAGTTGATTAATAGTACTTATATTTGTCTCATACATGGCCTAGATTAAGTCACATACATAGCACATTTAATGTCTGGCTGTGAAAAATGTTAGTTTACATTTATTCCACTTAGGTGATTCTTCGTATCAGCAGTGTGCCTCTGCTGTGATTGAAATGCCACATTTTAAGGCAGCAGTATTGACATGCTGGGTGTGGGGAGGGAAAATGGGGTGCTTTATCAGATGGCTTCGTTTCTATTTGTTTATTATTTCAAAATTCATGATGGGCTGACAAATTTCTGAGTTCAGTTCTGGGGATAAAAACCCCGAAAATGGCTTGCCATAACATGGATCCTGAAAAGATTTCACTTCCAAATTTTGCTGACAAAACTTGTATTTTTCAACACCCCCTTATGAATGATCAACCTTTAAAACCCACAGAAGTGGTTTCAAGCTTCACTCTTTTGTAACAGCATGTCAGCCAGAGAGTCATTAGCAAGCAGATAAAAGGGATGCAGTTAGTTACATTTGAAGGTCTCAGGACTGAAAGGTATGAAAAAACAATCATAAAATGCTGCAGCTGGAGTTATCAAAACTAGAATTTGCCATAATTTTGTAGTACAAGGTGAAAATGGAGAATGTGATAACATGAAAGGTGGGAATGATCATATCTGTGAGAGTCCTTTGATCTTCAAAGCAAAAAGGACTTAAATTTTGCTAATGAATCTTGCTAAAATTACTTCATGTCATTCAAACTCTATGTGGCATAACACTGGAGAAGAATTCAGGTGATATTTTTATGGCAAGGGGAGCCTTGTTAGCCTTCTGATAATCTTTGCATCTAAGATGACAGGAAAAACAAGCTGCAGGTGATAGGATTTGCACTGACAAGTAGGTTTTTATTGTTTCTCATGATTTTGGTATTTCTTGGGCTTTCAAGAAGCCTTTGGAAATAAGGCTCATGTATCTTCCAGAAATAATGCCTTTCAGGGAGATTTAACTTCTCCAGTTCAGTGAGGAAAACATGAATTCTCTGGTATTAAGTAAATTCTACTGCTAGATTTTAAGGACTGTGTTGATTTCCTACATTGATTTGACTTATATCTTCTAATCTTTTCTGCTGAAATGCAACTTTAAACCGGTGCTTAGAGTAAGCAGAGGCACATGAAAATTGTCCCTTCTCCACAAAATGCTAAAGCAGGGATTTCTGCATGTGACATTTGTGATCACAAGACCTGCTCAGCTAAATCAGCTCTGCTTTACTGCCTGTTTGTACAGGGCAGTCAAATGCTGCTGGCTACAGAGGGGACTGAGGGAAGATGGTCTGACCTCAGCAAGCTAAGGACAGATGGCTCCAGCATCAGAACCCCAGCTCATGCAGCACCACCTGCACCCTTTCAAGACAGGGCTGTCTGAAATGGCAACACAAGGCAACACAGGGGCTCCTCTGCCTCTCGGGCAAAAGGCATTGTGCTGAAAGGCCAGTTCCTACTTTCCTGAGGAGTCACTCCTGCCGCAAAGAAGCATCCTTTGTACACTCCATATACTGCACTCTCACCAAAGAGGAAGGAGAGAGATCTGGAGTGGGCAAGGGGAACCATAACCTTATGCCATAGGGATTAGGAGGACTTGGGGTAACTGCAACTAAATGCAAGATAGTATATCTTTTCAAGGATAAATGAAACAATCTAAAGAAAATTGTTTCCAGCAGATGGGAAATACAAGTCACAATGAGTGAGTGTACGCAGCTGCTGCATGCTGGCAGCAAAGATTAGGTTTCAAGACACTCTGATCTTAGCAGAAAGTAAGGAAGAAGTATTTTTTAAATGTCCTGTATCTAAACTGAATTCTGCATATTCTTGACCTACTTATTTCTAATGGGAATTTTTAGAAAGAGGAATTTTTTAAATTAAGAGTTTCTGTGAGTTAGAAACCCATTAGAACTAAGTTTTATCACTGTACAGCAAAGTAAAATGAACTTACATTATTCCAATGCATGATAAGCCATCTTTGTTGTGACTAAGACAGAGAGGGAGTAAAGAGCAAACACAGCATCACTGCTATTATTTATTCTCAGCAGCAGCAGTAGCCAGTTCTTTTGGATGAAAACAAAAGCAGTCAACCTTAAAGACTCAAATGAAAAAAACCTTATTAACTAGGGGTCCTCTGAAAAGCCTAGCTTCTGAAAACACTAGTTTACATGGGGCAAAAAAAAAAAAAAAAAAGAGTATTTTTTCTGTATTTTTATTTGGATGTGAGTTTTTCTGTTGCACAGAGTCATATGGTAAATATATAAATGTTTATCGAGGAATTTTCTAACCAATGTCATATTTATCAGCTATATTTTTTCTACACCTAAAACAATCTTTTACTGAAATTTATCTGTTGCTATTACTACAGGTCCCATAAGAATTCTTTTTAATATGGTGCTTCAGAACTTTTAATATCACCAGAAGACAGCAAAGGACATTGTTACAGAAAATGCCTAAGAATAAACCTTTCTTATCAATAGTTCTCTTTAAAAGATTTCTTTCATCAATAGAAAATTCTGTTTCCACCTGTCTGGATGGGAATTATTTTCTTAGATGTTGCCTAATAATTATTTGTCCAAAAATAATTTTTTTAAGTCATAAAACTTTAGAATGAAAAAAAATGTCACTCCATTTATGCAGTTTCTAGTGCCTTCAGGTAGAGCAGGGAAGGGCTTACCCAAGTCTCAACAAGTTGCACTAAGCTGTGGCAGCTGTTTCACAGATTTTTCAATCATTAAACAGGTCAGCAGAAGTCCATTCAAACATAAAAATGAAGATCTGAAACTCCTCCTTTCACTGAGGAAAAAAAAAGCAAACAAGGACCTGTTGAGTAAATGATGAGAGAAAACAAGGTAAGGCAAGGCAGGAGGACCCCTTAATAAGGAAGAGCTGCACGATCAAGCACAGCTGAGTGAATGAATTGGGCAGGAGAGGGCAGAAAGCTGAAATAACAATCCCAAGTCTTGCCTGAAAGCCTCAAGTCTCTGATGCCAAATTTCTAAATCTTTTGAAAGTCCCCAATACAGAATCCCAGCCAATACAATAATCACGTGTTTGGACTTGGCTGCAAATTCCCAACTGCTTTGTTAAGTTGTGCTCATTTGACCTTTAATATCTAAACAGCAGGTTACAACAAATGGAAGACTTCCTATCTTGCCAATGCTAATCCACACTTCTGCTAGGGCTAGTGACTGGGAATTGTTTGGACATGAATGCATTCACAAACCCAACATGGGAGGTAAAGCCGCTTGCATTTTGATATTAATCCTAACAATACCGGAATAAGAGCAATAGAATGCTCACAGCAATACTATGTTACTGTATCAGTGATCAGATAGTGGAATGAAGAGACTTAAAAAAACAGAAACCTATAATGGAGACACTGCAGAATCCACACTTCATGATCAATCAGACAGCTAGAGCTGGAAAATTAGAATGTGGCTTGTAATAACTCAGCAGACTGAAATGTACAAAATCAGCAAGAATTTTAAATTGGTTAATTTTTTTTCTTTTTACTTCATTGGTAATTTATTTACATTTTTTGCTCTTTATGTTTTATATTTTTTGTGAATGTGTTCTATTTATATTTGAGTTGTTTGAAGAATAGGTACGAGAAATAGTTGTATGCTACTGCTCTTAACATCTATAAAAGTGCTCTGCAACAACTACAGTTTTGAGTGGTCTCAGTAATGAACTTACAGTGAGCTTTTGTAAGAATGGCACATTTTAAAATGAGACCAAGAAAAAGTAAGAAAAAAAGAAAAAGGAATGCAAGTTTTATCTTTTATCTAAGAATGTACAATAGTTTCCAAACAGAGAAAATAAAGAGTGGCAACCCCCCCCACCAAATTATAACAATGGGCAGACTAGAAAATTTAAAAGCTGATTAATCACACTCCCTGTTATCTATTGTAGTCTTTGTTTCAGTGTAATCAAGAACTTTCTGGACTGCAGGAAACTTGCACAGTCCACTTGAGCCTTTGGGGTTTCCCTGCCACACCTCAGATGTGGGTTTTATCTGTTGCCTGTAGTGTCTCCTGTGAAACACAGGTTCAAGTTATTTGCCTCTATCTGCAGTCTGTGGGCTGCAAGTGCCCTCCAGAAACAGTCTCAGCTACTTCCAAGAGAAAGGACAATCTAAATTGGAGGATCTGATCCATTTGCTTTTTGAAGGCACTTAACACACAAACTGAAAAAAACTCCCAAACAAATGGATGCTCTCCATTACACCCTGAAATCCCTTGGATATAATTTCCATCGTGGTCCAGCATAATCCTTGCAGTTTCCTATTATTCATGCACAAAGAGCTTTATTTAAAAAAAAAAAAAAAAAAAAAAAAACAAAACATGTCTTCCTTATAGTAAAACCTTATAGGAAAAATCCTGAGATAAAAAATAACTATTTACTGAGAACATGACTTGTCTGAAATGAACATTTTCCTCCTACTCCCTGCTGCTGATAATTTATACAATAAATGGAGTTGAATTGCTTTACTTCCATCATATGCATATGAAAAATTATTTTTTATTTCTCACTCACACTCTTATCTTTTGAAAAGGCAGCATATCCCTAAGAGCGAAGAAAACTAATGTAGTAAAGATTATTCTTTGGTCAAATGTGCTATAAATCATTGCTACTTCTTCTAGACATTATTGTTGTGCATGGTCCTGGAGAGACCAGCAGGAAAGAAAATTTAGCAGGGCCTAGAGATAAAGTAACCTGAAGGGTATCAATTCTTTTGCCTTGAAATTTGTTTTCATTTAATGGTAGAATACCTGCAGAAACTGCACAATATTGTCTTTAAGAAGTGAATTGTTTGGGACTGGAGATTAAGTTGGCCAGGGAGTGGGGAAGAAGGCTCCACTCTCATAGCTGGGAAAATGCCTCAGATGCTTTTTCCTTCCTTTCAGTTTTTATTTAAGTAATTTCAACTTTAACTAAGGGTCATTTCATCAAAATTAATTTTGACAGGCTCTTAGTAATAGCACTTACAAGTACTCTGAAGTGTGTCATTTCCAATGAAAGACTCTCAGACTCCAGCACATCCAAGTTATTGGCACAGCACACTGCATCTCCCAGCAGAGCCATCACACTCCAGCTGACGACAACCTTGCTAGGATTAGGAAAGAATCACAGAGGGATTTAAACCTTGAATGCAATTTCTGTTCTCCAGGATGCCTTGGTTTTCACTGCTGCCTACAATCTCACCCATTGCAAGCCTCAGCCAAAAAGTGCAGCAGGAATGTACATGAGTGGTGGGAAGACATGCAAGATGTGCTAAGGGACACGAATGTATGTATGTATGTGAGTGGAAGGGATTGGGGGAATGGTTCTCAGTACAGGAGATACTGTAGTACGTGGTGAACAATAAACTGGGGATAGCTGGAATAGCACACAGAGTTGTCAATGCTCCGGGAAAGCAAGAAGGGTGGATGAAGTTGGAAAAGGAGGACTTGTGAAAGCAGCTTATCAAGGAGCAGCAGGAGGACTGCAACAGCACAGAAAAGAATAAAGAAAAAAGAGGGATGGGCTTAGATAAGACTAAAGCTAGAATGAACTATTCTGAACTATTCTGTAAGGCAGGGAAACAGACATTTCAGATGTTATATAGGCATAGAATGTTTATGTCAAAGGATAACACCTAACAAACTTTATTTCCATTTGTACTACTTCTGCAGCTTCCTTGAAAACTTTTTTCTCTATTCCAAAGACCAAAAGTGACAAATTGTGCAACATGTCTCCACATGCTGGTTCAGTAGGTATTCTTTTTGATGCTGGGGCTGCTTCAGTTCCTGCCAGTGCAACATCTGCTTCTAAACTTCAGGCTAATGCCTTAAATGCTTGTGCTTTGTCACTCCTTACTCAATCTCCTTTCTGTCTTCTGCTACAGAAGCCAGAAGATTTCTCAATTTAGATTTCTCTAGTCAAGATTTCTCTTCCAGAGGACCTCAGGAAGACAGAACAAGAGGAACTCCAATGCTATCCATGCTTGATTTGACAAAGGGCTACACAATACATACTTCAGCATCTCTTTTGCTTTCCACCTCCTTCAGTGGCCAAAAAAAAAATGCAAAAAACCCTTTGAAAGGTAGAATCTCATGTGAGTTAAATCATTTTGCTACACCATGAGCTCTCTTCAAAGGTAAAGAAAAGGTTCATTGGCAGCTTCCCTGATGATCTTCAATTATGACAACATGAATTCTTGAATATCGCACTATTAAGAGTTGCAAGTTTTAAATTGTATTTCTAAGTGCTTCGGCCTTCATTCTAACATGACTTTGTGTGCAGAATCTTCTTCAGGAAATGCCAGGGTTCAGGTCCTGTCTGGTCAATGACTGCAGTTGCACAAAGTGCTGCCAAATTTTGAAAATTCTCTGACACTTCTCAGCAGTCCAAGCCAGGCAGGTGGTTGTCAGCTCTCCTCATGGGCTGCCCGGGTGGAATATTAAACTAACTTGAGCATTTGATTGTGGTCTGCTCTTGTCAAAATTGATTTGTGTGTGAAACTCCCCAATTCTTAGCCTGTATGTGTAACATTTCTCCAGACAAGTGCTTTGAATGATCTGCTTCACGAACAGTCATAGGGATTTCTCCAGATTCAGGGAGAACAGCATGAAGCCTCACTGTCTTGGGTTACAGTACAGAGTGTGATAAAAGGTATCTATTCTATCACCATCTGTTGAGGGTGGGGGCAGTGATCCTTATCTCTTCGGGAGATACTCTGCTAATGGGCCATCCATTGAAACCAGGTGGGGCATTGTTCTTTATCTTTTCCAACCCATCCTTCCTCCAGGGAGTCATTTTTTGCTAATGGCCCATTGAGTCCCACTGTGGGACTGATAAAATTACTTCATCCCATTGGAAGTTGCTCCAGCGGGGAAAGGAGCCCAACATTCCTTACCAAGATAAAACAGAGGTTTTGGGACACTAAGGTAGCCCCTTTCTCCACTGGACTCCAGAGGAAAACCGGATTTCTCCACATCACCACTGGACCTTTAGAAGGAAACTGCACCTTCTACAGGAGCACTGCTTCAACTGAACCACATCTGTCACTGCAGGAGGATGCAGCCACCATTTAACGGGACTGCTACCAACACCCTGCCTGACGGGGTGTCAGGTTGTACTCTGACTTTGTCAGGGCTTGGAGTTTGTTGCTTTGTAGTACTGTATTTCTATTTCAATTTCTCTAGTAAAGAACTTTTATTCCTAATTCCCATATCTTTGCCTGAAAGCCCCTTGATTTCAAAATTACAATAATTTGGAGGGAGGGGGTTTACATTCTCCATTTCAAACAGAGAAGTTCCTGCCTTTCTCAGCAGACGCCTGTCCTCCAAACTAGGACACTCACCTTCTGGAGAAACTGAGCAAGATCCTGGTGATCATTACCACTGTTTGTCTGTTTCTCAAACAGAGGATGCAGGGATTTTACTTCATGTCAGGTGCTAACTTTTCCCAGAGATCAGGACAGAATAGTCTACCCAATAGTAGGTAGTATAGGGGATGGTATAACAGTCCAGTTTTTCTGGAAATTAGCTCATGGCAGTGCTGGATTCTGAGTATATGGCAGTCAAATTAAGTATTTCAGAGTAACCTGAAGGCAAAATTATTTCATTTCTTTCTCTTTGAATTTGGAGAGCCTACCCTGGGAAGTCCAGAATTCCATTTTGAGTGTAAATCCATCTGTTTCTCATGACAGAAATACAATTTTATTCATATATATTAAGGAAAAAATGGAGGTAAGGAATGTGATTCAGTTCCTTTTCAAAGCTTCAGATGGAATTAACACAGATAGATATTAGATCCCCTCCTTCCTAGAGGAATTCTATGTACAGTAATTTCACGAATACAAGCCGCACGGAGTATAAACTGCACTTCCGGTGCGTCAACAACGTTGATGTCTTTGTCAATAAAAAAGCCGCACCTGAATATTAGCTGCACTTCCGTTCGTAGCGAGGATCCGTGTGCAACTTTCACAAATTTGCCAATTAGTAACAGGATCGCGGCATAGCGGGGTTTACTGACTTGGGTCGGGGCCAGGCAGGCTCAGCCCATTCATGGTTGCAGACGGAGCTGGGTGGCCCAGCTCGGCGCTACGGCTCGGTGGGGTCGCTCGGGGCCGGCCGGGTGGTGCTGCTGCTGCCACCACCAGGCTCACTCGCCCCCCCTGCCACCTGCACTGCCAACGCCGCGTTTACTTGCCCTGGCCGGCACTGCAGGCCCCCGCACCTTTGGGCTCCCCCACACTGCTGGCCCCGATTCTGCTGGGCTTCCTGCTTCTGCCATGCTCCCCTGCACTGCCAGCCCTGGTTCTGCTGGGCTCCTCCGCCCTGCTGGCCCGGGCTCTGCCGCCCCCCCTGCCCCACCCTGCTGGCCCAGGCTCTGCTGCCCACCCCCTGCACTGCTGGCCCCGCCTCTGCCAGGCTTTCCCACCTCAGCCGGGGCCGGCCGGGCTCCAGCTTGGCTTGGGGCTGCCGCGGGCTCTCACTTCCGTGTTGGCAGCTTTTAGAATATTGTTAATATATTAGCCACCCTGGAGTACTAGCCGCACTTCTGGGTTTCCACCGAAATTTTGGTGAAAATGATGCGGCTTGTATTCATGAAATTACTGTAATTCTCAATAAACCTGATATTTTTGAAACTTGCATTTCTGACACAGGACAAAATTTTCATTAAATGCATGCAAACCTTCTAAGAACTCTCTCCAAACTATGCACCAGAGATTCATTTCAGCCTTCCACTCATTCCACACAGTTATAGCACTGTCCTGTCCAGGGGACAGCATGTTATCCCTGATGAAGAGTTAATAAAGGATTGCTGATACGGATACAGATACAGATCTATTACATCAATATTTATGAGTGATTGAGTCTGATGAAGAAAAGTTTTCTTCACTGCCTTCCTTATATTCTAAGAGCCACCCCTAGACAAATGACAGGAAATTAGAAATAGCTGGTGTGTAGGACTCTAGAAGACATTAAAATGCCATATGTACAGGGCAAGTCTTGCCAGGCCCACTCATTGTCTTCCATTGAATATATTTGTACAAATAGGGATGATTTGCTGCTTCTAACATAGTTCTTTGTGTTACTGTGGCCCTAAAGGAGTCCACAGGCCACTGTTCTACATTGTGGAAATGCAGTAAAAATTATAGCATTTTCTGAAAAGGTTGTAATGCACGAGCAAGGTAAATACAAAGTGGAGGAACTATCACTATCATGTTTACACAGCTTGGAGTCTGAGCCTACACAATTCTCCAGAGGCCACATAAGAAATGTGTGGCAAAACCACAACCTAAAACAGGTTTTCTGAACCTTGTACAAAGGCCTTACTCACAAGGTTAATTCTTTCAGGTTTTCTCTGTTTTTCATCAACAATTGATGGCTTATAAGTACTGAAGAAGTGTGCAGTTTACAAGTCAGGATTTTCCTGACTAACACTTAATAACAAAAGATGATGCCTACAAAAGGTCAGCCAAGAAATAAATAAGTAAAGCATGTGATGACAGAAATAATCACTGGAGATAGAGAGCTCTGGCACTAGACTGAAAATCCTCCCAGTAAATCATCCCATTAATACAAATACACATGCTGTACTTTGATAAAGCCTCTGTGTGTTGGGATAACCTTATTCCAAAACATATGTCATTCAAACAAATTATTTATTTAGATATAAGGAGAAAGGCAACTGAATGTAAAATTAAATTTGACAGATTTTGTGTTTTTTAATTTTGAGTCTGCCAGGTAAACTAGATTGTCTCCAACAACCAACACATTATCTTATTTGAAAAAAGTGTCATATGGGTAAATATAGTCTTACAAATTTCTTTTATGTAAACAATACTGAAAAAATATTCTGCAATAGCTTCTTTTATTCTGAGATCTCCATCTTCCTATCACTTTGGAACTTCTTTCGCTTCATCACCTCCGGGACAGATGTGAAAATTTAGCACAGAAGAGACAGTGCCTGTGAAGTGAAGCATAACAAGCTTCAGTAATTTTCTCCAGGAAAATGAGGGAGACCTAAAGAACTGACAAAAACTTGAAAAAGTGGGGCAGGTTCAGGCAGCAACCACAGAACCTCTTCTGGTCAGTTGATTATAGGAGATATTGCTAGAAAAAGAGCACCTGTCCAGAAATTCAAGAATGTGTAAGAATTGTTCAAGAATTGTTTTGCACAAATAAGTTAGTCACAACTTGAGACAGAGAGCTCTGCTGTCTCTTTTACCCACATTTAGCCACAGTCATATATCTCTGGCTTTGCTGCGTATATTTTTCTCCTTGTGCTCCATTTGTGCCCTTCTAACACCTCTGAAGGAACTGAGCTAACATTCTAGCACTTAGATGAGGCATAATCTACCTGGTCTTCCTCACTGTCCTGAGGCCTGATCATGTGCTATCAATTCCCTCAAAACCAAATTCATACTGACGTGTGAAAGTAGAAAGTTGAGAAGGCACAAATAACGTACTGTGAGAGGAATTGAATTCAAACTACTGGCATGTCACAGCTCAGCTGCAGTTTCCAAATACTGATTCTATGGTGGCTTTTTGGGGGGTGTCAGAGAGGATCCCTTCTTTCCTCCAGGCTCCCTTCATACCATGTATCCAGGGCTGGTACATCCGTAAATGAAGGTGGAAGCACAACTGCACCCACCAGCTGCTCCCCACTATGCCCATGGAACAATTGCAAGTTTTGCTTTCAAGTGAGCAGTGAACCAAGTCTACAAGCATTCAGAGAGAGAGAGAAAACAAATCTTAGAGATCATGAGGCTGTCTATTTTCAGAAAAATAAAGGTCTAATCTATTTTTTGTCTGCTTATCATGAAGAAGCGACAGACTGCAAATCTGAATACCAAAACAGGATACTCAAACACATTCCAGGCCAGGTTTTTCTAGCACATAATGAAGAAAACCCTGAAGGCACTTTAATTTTGCTTCATTCTTTGTGTAAACACAGAGCTGTAAAGGGGACAGTGTGCAGCAATTCATCACAAATGAACAAAAGAGGTTGTTTCTTTAGGACAAGGTTCTTCACACAGTTTATAAAACATTAATGTTTGGACCTTTTAATTCAAACATCTTCAGTAAAGTGTGATCCTAAGACAGTGAGAATTGCCAGAAGCAGGTCATTTAACTTAGAATTCACTATATTTGTTGACCTGGGGTGAGAGAAGGGAGGACAAGGAATCCCTTTTGATAAGCTTGAGCTGTGCCTGTCGGATCCTGTTTTAAAACTGTGCTGCTCCTTTTTAGCTGCCACCTGAGGGAAAACTTGAAGCTTAACACTTGGCTTTAGGGCACAACAAACCTGGGGTTTATTTGCTTAGTGTGGAAAATACATTTAGGAGTCTGCTACACTTCTCATTTTCCTAACTCCACCCTGTCTTTCCTTGAAATGCTTTTCAACATAGACACCCTAGGAAACCAGTATTTTTATATGATTTAAAATTTTTCTTAGATTATATATAAAAAATATGAAATACCTATTTTCATTATTATTTTATTATGAGCTCCATCTTGATGTAATAATGGCTCATTCTAAAATCAAATTTGATGTCATATGCTTTGGATTTTACAGATTATGTGGCAGTAGTTCTTAAGGCATGTCAACCCCCTTTCACTTTTCAAAACATTGAAGCCTTTCATCATTTTTTGTATTAAAGAAAAATAAAAATAAAATAAAAAGAGGGCATATCATGCATCTCAGCCAAAATGGTTCTAAAAAGACCAGAGGTTAAAACCAAAATTAGTTATTTCTACTTATATATCTTCCTTTGGCTTGAGATGTTACTGCTTCACATAATAAAATTTATTTTTCAAATTAAATTAGAAAGTAAATAAATAGATCAAACACATAAAAGCAAAAAGAACAAACAAACAGACAAAAAAAATTATAAATCAACTTATTATTTGTTGTTACAACATATGCCCCATGACCATTTTCTGGGCATGCTACAGTTTTTCCACGCCCTTCTTGCAACGAAGAGACCAAAGTTGGGCACAGCAGATCTGTTCTGTCTCACCTGTGCTGATCACCTTCCTTGGCCTGCTGGAAATTGGCCAGCACAAAGGGTTGCAGTGAACTGGGTGACACTAAATTAGTGACCTGTCACTAGTGGGGTTCCACAGAGCTCCATCCTCTGCCCTCTGCTCTTCAGCATCTTCATTAACAACTGGAATGCAGGACTGGAAGGGATAGATGATGTAAAACTGGGAGGAGCTGTCAACTCTCTCGAAGGTAGGGAAGCCTAGAGGGCTGGGCAATCACCACCCACATGAAGTAGAACAAAGAAAAACTCCAGGCCAACCCTGGATGAATGTACAGACTGGGGAATGAGATGCTGGAAAGCAATGCCATGGAAAGGGACCTAGGGGTCCTGGTCCATGGCAACTTGACCCTGAGCCAGCAGTGCCCTGGCAGCCAGGAGAGCCAACCCTGTCCTGGGCAGCATCAGGCACAGCATCACAGCTGGGCAAGGGAGGGGATTATCCTGCTCTGCTCTGAGCTGGGGCAGCCTCACCCCCAGTGCTGGGGGCGGGTTTGGGTGCCACAACATAAAAAAGACATTAAGTTATTAGAGAGCATCTGAAGGACAGCAACAAAGATGGAGAAGGGCCTTGAGGAGAAGCTGTATAAGGAGCAGCTGAGGTCACTTGGTCTGTTCAGCCTGGAGGAGACTGAGGGGCGACCTCACTGCAGTTACAATTTCCTCTTGTGAGGGATGGGCAGGCACTGATCTCTTGTCTCAGGTGGTCAGTGACAGGACTCAAGAGAATGGCCTGAAGTTATGTCAGGGGAGGTTTAGGCAAAGGTTCTTCACCCAGAGGGTGTTTAGGCCCTGGAACAGGCTCCAGGGAAGTGTTTACAGCACTAAGCCTGAGAGACTTCAAGAAGCTTCTGGACAGTGTTCTCAGGCACATGGTGTGACTCTTGGTGATGGAGTTGTGCAGGGCCAGGAGTTGGACTTGATGATCCTTGTGGGTCCCTTCCAGCCCAATAGTCTGTGATTCTGGGAAACATTTCCTAATGAAGCCTGTGCAGCATGGGTACACTGCCATCTCATGTTCCTCTTGTTCACCATCAGGACTGGCAGGTCCTTGTCTGCAGAGCTGGTCACCAGCCACTCAGCCCTGAGCTTATGCTGGTGCATGAGGTTGTTCCTCCTGGTATTGAAGACTTTGTATTTCCCGTTAAAGTTTCCTCAAAGTGTGCAGGACTCAGTATTCCCCATTTGCTAAACTTCATGAGACTCAATCCGACTTCATGCTCCAGCTTGTCAAGCTCCCTGTGAAAGACAGGACATTCAGCTTCTCAACTAATCACTAACCTCCCTGCCCTGGTTCTGCATTATCAATCAGTGTGCTGAGATTGCACTGCCCTATTGTCCAGGTGATTCATTTTGCTAAGCATGATCAGACCAGCACTGGCCCCTGGGGCACACCACTAGTGCCTGACCCCCAGCTGGGCTTTGTGCTGCTTTTGACAGCAGTCCGAGCTCAGCATTCAGCTACTTTTCAATCACTGTCTACTCGTCTACCCGATATCTACCCTATACTTCATCACTTGCCCAAGAGGGAAGTTATAGAAGGCAATGCGGAAAGCCTTTCTAAATTCAAGATAAACAACATCCAGTACTCTGTCCTCACCTGCCAAGAAAGTCATCAAATTGTGTCAGACTGTCAGACCCTGCTTCCCTTCATAAATCTATGCTGACTACTCCCAAACACCTTCACAGTGCCATCATAGTCCTTTTGATGTTGGTAAGAACCCATATCTCTGCCTGTAACTGCAGCCACAGACTCTCTGCTTCTTTCCCATGTGATGTTTCCCTGTAAACTTTTTCAGATAATAAGACATGAAAACTTGCAGAGAAATCTGTTGTGAAACAGAGATCCAGAGATAAGCTGGAATTTGTCAAGAAGGTGTCCAATGACTTAAAAGAAACCTGCTTTGGTTGAAGCAGAAAAGTTGCTTCTACATATAGTACCAAGAGTGAGTTCCTCTAAGAAAGTCACATTGTCTTAATAACAGAAACAAATCCACAAGTTTTGAAATTCTAATAACAGGCTGTCACACAATTTGTGGTCATACATCTTTCTCACTTTACTATCAAAAAAACATTTATCCCATCCATTTCAAAAACTTCACTTGTAGCAGTTTAATACACTTACTATTTCTGCCTTTGCAGTGGAATAAAAGGGGAAAATTCTGAACCACCATGCATGTTCACTGTTAATGTTTTCTAGCTCAGCAAGAGACGGTAACAGTTGAACATTCTCCAACAGCTATGATTCTTTAAGTAGAGAAAATGTACGATTATGCAGTAAAAACACCAATACATATTAAGAATGGTATACTACAAAATTTAAATTGATATTTGCAGGAAGCAATGGAAGTCAGGGTATACAATGGATACTAAGCAAAACTGCTCCCTAAGAATAAGCAATACTTTTAAGACCAGTTCTTCACATAAATCAAGACACTCCAGAGATGTTTAAATATTAAAACTATAGAGGTTCAATAACATATAATGAGATCTTCAGCCATGAAACTTTTTTCTCATTTTTAAGACAGGCAAGAAATCACACATAATAAGTAGTGTAGATGCACTGAAATATTACAGACTCTCATAAATTAGTTTATTTCTCATTTACCAACTAAATAACATGCCTAAAAGCTCACTTTTTCTTTATGTTCAAGAATGTCTCCTGTTTCAGAGGCTTAGAATTATGCTATAAAAAGTACAGTAATTTCATGACTATAAGGCGCACCCTTTTGACTAAAATTTTCCCCTGAACCCGGAAGTGCGCCTTATAGTCCGGTGCGCCTTATACGATGTACAAAGTTGCAACATTTGCGACCCCGGAAGTGTGAGCCACAAGGGGGGGCGGTACCGCGGGAGCGCCAAATCGCGAGGCGGGGGCGGGAGTGGGTGGCCATGGCCGGCAGGAGCCGCGCGGGGAGGAAGGGAGGGAGTCAGTGCTGGTGCCGGCACGGGGGGAACAAGGAACCACCAACCGCGGGGGGAGCGAAGCGCCGCCGGGTGTGGGAAAGCGGCGGCGCAGCCCCTGCAGCCGCGGGGAAGAAGCGAGAAGCGGCGGCGCCGCCGAGCTGAGCGAGGGACGGGTGTCAGGGCAGCTGTGCCGCCTAGTCGAGCAGGGACGGGCACCGGGGCAGCTGCGCCGCCATGCCGAGTGGGGACAGGCGCCGGGGCGGCCGTGCGGCTGTGCCGAGCGGGGACGGGTGCCGGGGCGGCCGCGCGGCTGTGCCGAGCGGGGATGGGCGCCGGGGCAGCTGCGCTGCCTTGCTGAGCAGGGACGGGCACCGGGGCGGCTACACTGCCAAGCCGAGTGGGGACGGGTGCCGGGGCAGCTGCACTGCCGTGCCCGGAGAGGACAGACGCCATGGTGCCCACGTCACCGTGCCCCGAGAGGATGGGCGCTGGGGCGGCTGCACCGCCGAGCCGAGTGGGGACAGGCGGCCGGGCGGCTGCACCGCCGAGCCGAGCGGGGACAGGTGCCGGGGCAGCTGCACTGCCGTGCCGAGCGGGGACAGGCGCCGGGACGGCTGCACTGCCGTGCCCGGAGAGGACAGACGCCATGGCGCCCACGCCACCGTGCCCCGAGAGGACGGGCGCTGGGGCGGCTGCACCACCGAGCCGAGCGGGGACGGGCGCTGGGGCGGTTGCACCGCCGAGCTGAGCGGGGACGGGCAAAAGGGCGGACGCGCCGCCTTGCCGAACGGGGACAGGCGCCGGGGCAGCTGCACTGCCGTGCTGAGCAGGGACAGGCGCTGGGGCGGCCGCACTGCCGTGCCCGGAGAGGACAGACGCCATGGCGCCCACGCCACCGTGCCCCGAGAGGACGGGCTCCAGGGAGGCTGTGCCGCCGAGCCGAACGGGGACGGGCACTGGGGCGGCTGTGATGCCTTGCTGAACGGGGACAGGCGCCGGGGTGGCCGCGCAGCTGTGCCGAACGGGGACAGGCACCGAGACAGCTGCGCCGCCTTGCCGAGCAGGGACAGGCGGCTGGGCGGCTGCACCGCCGTGCCGAGTGGGGACAGGCGCCGGGACGGCTGCACCGCCGAGCCGAGTGGGGAAGGGCGAAAGGGCGGACACGCCGCCTTGCCGAGCGGGGACAGGCGCCGGGACGGTCGCGCAGCTGTGCCCAGAGAGGACAGACGCCATGGCGCCCACGCCACCGTGCCCCGAGAGGACGGGCGCCAGGGAGGCTGTGCCGCCGAGCCAAGCGGGGACGGGCGCTGGGGTGGCTGCGCTGCCTTGCCGAGCGGGGACGGGCGCGGGGGTGGCTCCGCGGAGCCTCGAGAGGGAACAGCACGGCAGGAGCGTCAAGCCGAGCGAAGGAACGGCACGGCAGGAGCACCGAGCCGAGCGAGGGAACGGCACAGTGGCTCCGCAGAGCTGCGAGGGGAAACAGCATCGCGGCAGCACGGAGCCGTGAGGAAGAGGCGGCCCCGCGGCTGCGCCAAGCCACGCCTGCTGGCACCAGGGGCAGGCGGGAGTGCCAGGGCCCACTGCACGAGGAGGGCGCCTGGGGCTGCCTTTGAAAGCCTACACTCTGTGAAAAATGTTTCTAAATTGTGCTCCTTCCAGTAAACTCCACGATCTCGGGTTTCCGTTACTAATTCGTTACTTTGTTGCGCATGGCTCGTATCTTTGCAGCAAAAAAAAAGTGCGCCTTATAGTCCGGTGCACCTTATCTGATCTACAAAGTTGCAAATTTTGCCGACTCCCGGGGGGTGCGCCTTATAGTCCGGTGCGCCTTATGGTCGTGAAATTACTGTACCTATATCCTGACTGGTTTACTATACTCAAGTTTCATTCCACATGCCATCTTGCACAATCTTTACAATGCTTATTCCATACCTAAGAGGCAGAACACCACAAACTACAGGAAAGCAGCTGCTCTCCCCCTTTCTGTTGATTTCACAGATCTTGTAGAATAGATCTGCCCACAGAAGCTCTGATCAAAGCTTAGTCTGGAAAGCAATTGCTGCTTGCCTGCAAACCCTGAGACAAATCTGTGCAGCAGAGAGGAGGAAATGTCAAGAAAAATCTAATGGAAGTGAAACACTTGTAAATGTTGGTCTGGCTCCAAAGGGAATCTGGAAGTCTTTCATTACAGCAGCCTGTGAGTGATCTGCTGAGGAGTAAAGAGACTGGCAGCCAAAATGCACCAAAAGAAGGAAGAAAGATATTTAATTCTTCAAAAGCTTTATTAGTGTTGACACATTTCCACAGGGTGTTTCACCTTCAGTGCATTAGCACTCTGTGGTAGAAATGTACTTGCAGGGAAAATTCTGCTGATGCTAAAGCAGGTGGCTCTGACTGCATCTAAATCTGCTCTTTTCCCCTGCTTTCAAAAGAATTTAGAACAGATCCTGAGCAATTTGTTAGAAGACCATAATCAAAAGTATTAAACTTTCTAAAATAAAACCAGAATTTATTAGATACCATCTTCACTCTGCTACATTAATTATCTCTGTATAACTGCATTATTTTACAATTTGAAACAGAAATATGAAATCTTATTTGAAATGGAAATCTAAACTTTGAAAAATTATACTGTTGTATGTATAGAGACATGTCCTTCCCTACACTTTTTAAGACAGCAGGACAGTGTCACAGTTAACCCAAGGTAGTGCTGACTGTAGTAGGAGTGTTCTGAGCAGGAGGTTGGACTAGAGACTTCCAGAAAAGGAAGTTTTTCAACTAGGAATTCCCATTGCTACATTATTTTCACAGTGGGGAAAAAGTAATTTTGGAAAATCACTAGTTTAAAAGCCTTTGAGTGGTCCTAGAAGAACAAATTGTGAAATAATATCTTCTGAACAGCAAAGCAAAAGTCTCATTATAATCAAATATTTTACTGAACTTCAGCTATAAATATAAAAGAATTGCATTCAAATATAGTATAAAATGAAACTCATATCACTTTCTTTATAATATAAAATCAAACTGATTTCACAGTTCCGCTTGAGTACAATTAAAAATGATTACATGTAATTTCTTTTAAAGCCCATGAAAGTTATCTTTTTCTGGCTAATACTTCTAACAAAAATGTCATGAAAAATTTGTGCTTACAAATTTAAATCCAGGAATATTTTTTCAAAGCTGAATTTGCCACAGTTACAAAGAAATCAGCCAGTGTTTCAATGTTATTATTTATCAGCATCAAAAACTCCCATGGCATGTAACTTGGCTGAGAGAAAAATGGGCTGTAGAGGCTAGATAAAGTAACATGCTACAAGGAGAGAGATCATTATCTCAATCATTTTAAATTGAATAATGCTAACACCTGGCATGCAAGCTGAAAAAACAAAGACCTGACTGCCAATATTTGTTAATCATTTGATTACACTAAACCCCTTATGCTTTGAGAGAAATACAGAGTAAAATTTAAGCACACATTTAAATATACAGAATTTTCAAGACCAAAGGGTGAGCTTCAAAAACATTCTAGTGAGCACCACACTGCAAAAAAAGACTACGGACTATATATTACTATGTAACTCATGGTGAAAATGGACTCCGACTGCAAAAGAACAAAAAAGACCAGATAAGAAAAGCGGGCCCTTTATTTGATGGAAATAACAGTGCTTTCTACTTCCTCACTTTGGGAGATAGACTGTGGAAACCCTCACAGAGTTGTCTTAGTCAGCCTCAACCACTTTCCCCGCAGCAGTGATGACAGCTGATAAGAAATACACTCAGTTGATGCTCAATCATACATATTCTCTCTACGTCTACTTTATCTCTTAGCCTCTTCATTAGGTTAAGATCTAGTTCAGGCACGTTCCAAAAACCTCCCAAAGCAGAGATTCCACCTCTGCTCTGCAGCACTTGAGATGCTCCACTTGCAGTAGTATTTTCCTTGCCCACACAGATTTACAGAAATGGGCTGTAACTAATCTCTGTCCCCTAGATTGCAAACTTCTCTCACATCAACATTTCATAGCTCTGGTTGAATATAATGTTCCATAAAGACAGAAGGAACAACAGCACTCAACACAGGGAAATGAAAATATGGGAGATTATACACAGGAACCATGACCTCTCTCAGAGAGATAAGATGTAGATGATAGCCTGTACTCAAGGATTATGTCCAGCTGGAAATTATCAAGAATTCACATCTTAGAATGGTTTGGATTTGAAGGGATCTTAAAGATCATCTAATTCCAGCCTGCCTGCCACAGGCAAGGAGACCTTCCACTAGACCTGGCTGCTTAAAGCTCCACTCAACCCAGTCTTTGACATTTCCAGGGCTGAAGCATCTCTGGGCAACCTGTTCCAGTGCCTCACCACACCTACAGTGAAAGTTGTTTTTTCCTAGAGTCTAATCTAAATCCACACTCTTGCAGTTTAAAACTACTCCATCTTGTCCTATTACTGCATTCCCCTGTAAAAAATCTCTCTGCAGCTTTCTTGTAGGCCACCTTTAGCTACTGGAAGGCTAGAATAAGGTCTCCATTCTTCAGCGCAGACAATCCCAACTCTCTCAGCCTGTCTTTGCAGAACAGGTGCTGTATCAATCTTTGAAGCTCTTCTCTGGACTCAATCCTGCTCTGGACTCAGTCCCTCCTGTGCTGGGGCCCCAGAGCTGGGAGCAGCACAGCAGATGAGGTCGCACCAGAGCAGAGCAGAGCGGAGCAGAGCAGAGCAGAGCAGAGCAGAGGGGCAGAATCCCCTCCCTCTGGTGAGGCCTGACCTGCAGATCCTTCTGACTGGGCTGCTTTGGATGTAGCCCAGGCTACTGGGCACTGGCCTGCCTTATGACTGCCTCCCAGTTCCCTTACTTAGCAGCACAGATCCCAGTGAATACCCATGTCCTGCCTTCTTTGAGCCTGTCTCCCACTTCCCTGGGCCAGTGAGGGGTTCCAGGCATGCCCTGCAGCCTGAGACCTGCAGAGAGGCATCTTCCTTCCAGAGCAAAGTAAACACATCAATCTGTATGTGTGAACTTCAGTGGTTATTCCAGAATTTTCTAATGAGCACCTCAATTTAGAGAGCAATTGTTTTGCCATTAGAGAAGCTTTTGTGGTCAGGAGGATCAGTGCAGAGATGGATTAAGATACTTTCCCAGGATGGAAAAGGAGCACCCAGATGACGAAGTAAGAATCCTGTGTCAGTTTCTATCTCAGGCCTGAAGGAAATGGTCAATAATCTCCACTTAACAACAGCATTCAACTTAAATTTCCCTTTATTATCTAGTAAAGATTTTCAGTCACTGCAAGTAAAAAGTCTGTTTCATGCAGACTTTGCAAAATAACTGAAAGCATTAAACAGAGATTATGCTGCGATAAGTTTGCAGCATGGCATCAAATTGGTCCCATTATTAACTGGGAAAATGTTATGCTGACGTAAATATTGGCAAATTCTCCCTTTCCAGAGAAAACTGGTTGAACAGAGTGAAATGTTGTGATGGAGTGATCTCCCCTTGAGTGATAGAGATGAGGTGGTTATCTACGGCTGCAGCAAGTACAGACACAACATCTGTCAGGCTTGTCGATTCAGTAGGCTGATAACACCGAATACTAAACCTAAACAAACTAAACAGCAGAAAAGGCAGCTGATAATCAGCACAGAAGAGCAGGCTTATTGCAGAATTGTAATCCAGAAAAATGTCTTGTAAATTCTTTGTAAGCAGATGAGAGGCAATTCCCACAATCCTTTCCTGTGTATCAGTCTCTGCTGTCAATATCACAAATATTCACATAATATTTTCAGTGCAGTAATCACCTAAAAATTGTCTTTGAGGATGTCTTAAGATAAGACCACCACAAGCCACAGTTGTAAAAGCTTTCAATCTTGGATAGTTTATTACTTATTTTATTCACTTCTGCTGTTTCTCTGCCATATGTAGAAATCAAAAAGATATGTCACAAGTTGAAAGCACACAGTCCCCATGAATCCACTGTTATGAGTCAGACAATGCAAAATTGTGAGATATGTTTTTTGGATGAGCTATCATATGCATGGTTAGCATGGAAATGAAAGAAGCAGCAGGCTGCCAGCACTCAAGAAACCAGATTTATTACAGCTGTTTTGTCCAAAGATTTCTTGCAGAGTTGTTTTGTGAAATGTGCCTGACTCAGGTAGCACAAGCTTACCAATAGCTCTTACCAACCTCCAGGACCCAAATCATTGTGAAGTGATTATGACAGCCTTCAAACAGTAATTCTGAGTAGCAAAAAGCTCCTAGAAGAAATTACAAGCTTAAGACTTACAAGCCGAAGCCTTGTAACTTTAATAGTTGCATGCTCCTCTGAGTGAAAGAAAAACTGCAGAAAATTCACTTTTCATTACATACTAAACTTTTTTTCAAAAGAATAGTATGACTGAATGTCCAAGAGGCTCTTTTCCACACTAGAACTGCTAAAGTGAAGACAGTCATTTCAATGCTGTCTGAGGCTTCTCAGCTTTTTGTGGAGTACTTGAGGAACATTTGAGAAGAGCAGAGGTGTACTAAACTGAAGGTTTGCCTCAGTCTTTTGTCTTTGTCTTAGCAAAACCTGACTGCTTTCAGAATCACTGCAACATAATAGGTGCATGGGTTCATCTGTCATTCAGATGCAGTTTTTCTATTTTAATGTATAGGAAATATTATTACTTAATTTATCAAGTTTTACACATAAGATTTTACACAGACTTGACTTTTATATTGCTAATACGACTACAATGTGCAAAGTACTTTTCATTATTTCATTGATAGATCAAAATACTTATTTAAACAGTGCTGACTCCAAGCCTGAAAAGCACAGTGAGAAAATAAAAAGGGGGGAATGTCTATTCACTAATACAATTGCTGTAAAAAATAGAAACAATAAAGAAATGTCAAATAAATAAATATGAAGTTGATGGATATATTGAGGTTATTATGTGCCAAGATTCAAATTTTGAATTTTAGCTGAGTTTTGTTATATTTTAAAGTAGTGCAATCATTTCACTGAAATACACATATAAATATTTAGGTCTTTCTACTCTCATGGAACTCAATTTTTTCCCCCAAATATTAAATGTTTGTTTCCTATCCTAAGTGTGAATGAAAACAGCTTTATAAGCTTTACCATAAGAACTATGCCTCCAAATCTTATTGAGAATACCTAACTTTCCAAGTCATATTTAAATCAATCTGGATTATGTAAATGCTTTGGAGTTTTAAGGATAATTTTCCTTCAGGCTCTCAGCCCTGACTCTTCCATTTTCAGGAAGCAAAGAAGGATACAGCCAGGTAAAACTTCTTGTTGCTCAATATTGACACTTAAAAAATTGTACACTGTGGCTAAGAATCTGAAGGCAGATGAGCCTTAACAATTATAGTTGACAATAAAATAGATTGATCTATTTAAAAGTAATAAAACTAGAAATCATTTTAAATCTAGAATTTTCTTTTCCAGTACTCAAACTGTATGTACAGCTTAAGAAGGTACTGCTCTCTCTAAACTATCCATACATATTCTTGCACCACCTGTTTCTTCTTGTATTACTCAAAACCACATTTGAAAAGATAATGGGATCCATTGTAACTGAGTATTTTCATTTGTGGTTGTTTTTCTTTTTTGGGTTGTTTTGTTGTTGTTTTTTCTTTTATTTGATTCACACATAGAAAGCATATGATTTTCCTATGCAAAGAAATAGGACCAGAAAACTATTCCTCTGATGCTCTTCTGCCGAAACATCTTCCACAAGCTAGTGTTTGATTTTATCATCTTTGCTTGTAAAAGATTGCAGTCCTGTTAAGAGCTAAGATGGAGCTCTTAAAATGTTGCTGTGGACAGCCAAAATAGCCACACACAACAGGGATGGAAGATTCAGACCACACTCTAATGCAGACCACTCTTCTTTATTACTCAAAATGTGGAAGTAGACATTGTGGGTAAATTTGTTCTCCCCTCTTTTGGAACAGGAGTGGTGGCCATGGTTTACTTTTACTAAATGAAGGTCAGTGACTGATGTCTGGTTTATTCACCCCTCTGTTTCTGAAGTAATCTCACTGAAAATGACAACCTAGCCAGCTGAAAAGTCTGCACCTTGGATAAGTCAGGGCAGGCAAGTTTAGCACTGAGGGAACTTCAAGAAGCTTTTTGCAGAGCTTTATGCAGTAGCATGGCTGACTGATGGGGATCTCTCATACAGAGTGGGCAGTCAGGGGGAAAATCTACACACAGCACCTGAAACATCTCATGCTGAAGATGGAGTAAGTAACATTTTTGCCCTCTGAAAACTTAATACCAACTCACTGAGTCTATAGGGGTTTGACTTTTGCACAAATATTTCTATGTGAGTATACCTAACAGGCTCCTACTACCTAGGACCCTGAGCAAGCACTTCATGGAGTAATAAAGTTAACAGGCAAGTTCTGATGTGAAGTAAGAAATATAGTATCCTTAAACCCCAACAAACAAAGAATTATGATTGTCAGAAAACCTGTTTAGTTCATTACTTTTTTCTCTTGAAATAAGAAAAATAAATAGGATACAGAATATCTGGTATTTCACTGCTGGTATTTTCCAGTTTACGTAGAGGAATGATTCAAATTCCAGCCCTCAGGGGCAGTAATAAAATTGACATCTTTTAGGCTGTTGGAGGCAAAGGAGAAACTTCCCTGGGGGTAGAATCTGAGGTCATTTTACTTCAATAACAAAATGAATATTCAGTCTTTTTATTGTTACCTGTGATCTGGAGAGCTGAACCCAGGTGCTGACCAGCCTTGCCTCAAGCAGAGCCCACTGCAATAGCAGCACTCCAGAGCTGCTTGTCTGCATGCAAAAAAAACCAGAAGCTCAGAAGTGAAACACAAGAAATTTGTTGTTTATCCAATTTAATACCTTACATTTTCTCCTCATATTTTTGTTTCCCAAACATTAAGACAAAAACACTGAAAAATCAGGCAGCTTGGTTTCATCATTCAAAGAAAATTACATTACCGGTTTGTAAGATGGGTTTTATCCACCCTGCTGAGCATCCTTCCTGACAGTATTCAGAAAACCAAAGCAACGCTTTTTATTGTCTCTCACAAAAGAAGCAATAGATGTAGACAAATAAACTTTAGTTTGAACATTCAAATGCTTTTGTGCAACAGGTGTAGGTTTTTTGTACTCACAGCTGGTCTCAAGCCTGCTTGTTTTGCCTCATGCAATCCTGCAAGCATATATCAAACATGATACAGACAGTCTGTAGCTATCAAATGGCACTCCGGAGGCATTCTAAAGTACATCAAAGTTGATTTGCCTTGGTAGTTTGGAATTCCCTACAGGTGATCTGTGAAGAAACAAAGCTTGGCTAAGGCAGTAGCATATCCACACTCTTCAGCAAACCCTTTTCCTCATAATGAAAGCAAAATCACAGCTAATTCCATGTATTAATATCCTGATAGGGATCTAAAGTCATCTACATCCTGCTGGGTTATTTTGTTTGGTTGGGCTTTTATTGCTGAATCTGAAGTATGAGGCAGTTCCTATTAGGTCCCCCTAACACAGTCTTTCCTGAAAAACGGGGCCAAAACTGGACACAATGTTCTAGATGTGGTCTTAAAAGTACTGAGTAGGGGGTTGCTTCCCTCATCCTACTGGCTGATAATACAATCCAGGAAACTGCTGGACCTTCTTTGCTGCCAGGGCACACTGAAATATTTAGCAGGGAACCTAAAAACTTCTAGATCTTTAAACTAAGACCTCTATGTCTTCCTCTGCAGTGCTGCTCTCCACACCCTCAGTTTTCTGAGACTGCTGCTGCTCTGGGCCCTGTGAGACATTGCTGAGCTGGGGGAGGAGGTGAGAGATTGCCTTTGCACCATTGGTGTTTTACCCATTTCTTTCCTTCACTCATTAAATTGTTGATCTTAATTGCTGAATTTCTTCGCTTTTGCTCTTGCTGCTCTCTCTCCAGTCCTGCTGGGGAAGAAGGATTGTGTAATGCTCAGCAGCTGATCAGGGTCAACTTATAACAATTAGATACAGAAATACTGTGGGTGGCAGTGCCAAAAGCCTTGCTGAAGTTAAGGTAAAAACATCTACTGCTGTCTCCTAATCTACAAATTCAGTTATGTTATTCTAAAAGGTACTCACATGCTATACCTTCATTAAATTCATGCTGATTTTCCCAATCTTCTGCCCAAAATGCATTTCAAGGAGACTCACTCCATGATTTCTGCACAGAAAGAGAGGCTGATCAGTCTGTCGCTTCTCTAGTTGTCCTTTTAGTTTGAAATGAAGCTGAACATTTGCTTTCCTTGAGCCACTGGGGATCTTCCCTACTCCATTCAGTACTTCAAAGACAAGAGGGAATAGCTGCAGTAGGATGCACACCAGCCAGTTCTCTCAGCCCTTTTGCATGCAGCCTGTCCAGTCTTCTGGGTCTGAATGAGTTGATCTCAGGCAATTCCTGATCTCATCTGATCTAAACCTACTGTTGGCAGGTCCTTCTCTTTGAGGAGAGACATTGCTGCTGAAGACAGAGTCACAGCAGCAGTTGAGTATGTCCACCCAGTTTGGAGCTTTCAAAGGACACTAGAGCAACTGTCTACTCAGTAATGGGCCATGTTTTCTTTGATCAGCCTTTTGCTACTGATTTAGAGCTTTCTGGACGCCCTCACCATCACTTGCAGTTGTTAACTCCCGATGCTCTTT
The DNA here is from genome assembly GCF_009819885.2 of Catharus ustulatus. NCBI lineage: Eukaryota > Metazoa > Chordata > Aves > Passeriformes > Turdidae > Catharus > Catharus ustulatus. The sequence continues at coordinate 87,453,149 of NC_046221.1, forward strand.
GACATTCTGTACAGCATTCTTAAATGAGTGGGCAAAAACAATCCTCCTTTGTTGTTTGTTTTTGCTGAAAAACAAATCTAGCACATATTTTAATAGATAAAAGCAATGAGAAAGAGTAGGTGGGGAAGGAAAGCAAGTGAAAGATAGCCAAGTAAACTCAAATGCTAAAATGCTAAGGGCAGGGTCAATCTTCTACATGCATTATTTACACTTCTAATCTTCCAAGGAAATTAGAAGTGTAAATAATTAAACTGACTTGAAAAATCTTTTTAACTTCTGATATACATTTATTTCCGGGAGAACAGAAGTACCAATGTTCATAACAGTTACCCAGATAGGCTCAGAATTCCAGCTCCCAAACTCTTTCACTGTCTAGCTTCTGAGTCATTGTTGCCAGTGTTGAATGGCCATCGTTAAACACTACAATTAAGCCATATGAAGAAGCATAAATCCAAATCTGGACCAAAATGACCAGTCTTGGAAAAGAAGTTGTTGCTCCAAAACATTTTCAAAATAATTGATGGTTTGGTTGAGGGTATTTTTGTTTATTTTTCCATCTTATTAACAGCAGTATCTACAAAATATTATATCTCTTTAAAAACCCCAATAAACAGAGCATCAAGATTAATGAATCTTCTTTATAAGATGTGAGTTAGTGGCTACATGAGGAATTTGCCTTACCTACTGTTGGAGATCAAACCTCCCATAGATCAATATATAAGATTTCTGCTACAAGGGTTTTAAGAAGCCATTTCAGGCCTCAGCTGAAATATATCATAAATCAAGAAGTCCATCTGTCATTGCTTCTGAAATGAAGCTAATTCTACCAGCCAAAAATGATAAATAGAAGTGCTTGAGGTTAAATTTGTTAAACAGTCTCTAGACTTGCAATCATTTTCAGCTCTTCTAAAATGGTTCTGAACTTAAATCAATGGACAGCCTCATTTTGCTTTTGCTCCTACTGTTTTATTTTAAAGCAATCTTTTACTTGCTTTTGAACCTTGTCATGATACTTTCAATTCTCTTTACAAAGGTCATCCCAATGAGTATCTCTTTATTTGCTATATTTCTGGATGATATAGATGCTATTGTGGGATGTCCACAGGAGCATAAGAATACAACCACAAAAATAAAAAGATAAAAACTAGCTATAGCTCCTGTGTTCTTTCTCTGACCCATTCAGGGAGAAAAACAAACTCTGAGAACAGAGTAGAAGAGTGTAATGTTAATGACAGGTAAGTAGAACAGATTGAATGCAAAAATTTGTAGAAATGAGATGTCAGGCATCAGCTAGACTAGAACAAAAACACAACAATGAATCACAGCAATAATTATTCATCATGACACAATGAGGATGGCACACTGCAAATAATGTATTTAGTCATCTGCAAGAAAGAAACAAAGGATTTACTTAATGCTTCACCCTTAACTTTATATTTTTTTCACCAGTGATTTCACAAAAAGACACAAGTTTTGGAGAGGTTGTGCCACTCACTCATGATCTAATTTAGGACATAACTGCATACTGGTGTTCAAGTACAAATTTCTGTGTATTGACAGTATTATTTGTTCAGAAGTTCCATCCCTGTTCACTTCTGATACTCATATTTTGCCTTCTTTTAATCAGAGTAACAATTTCCTCTAAAGAAATTAGAAATTTTCCCCCTAGCAAATCTTTTTTTCTTTCTACAAGATAACATCAGATAACTTCTTTTAACATCGTACAGGCTGCTAATTCCAGAAGCATTTTGCCCTTTTCATCATTCCCCACCTTAAAGGCAGCAGGCATTATAAACACCATCAAAATATTTTCTCTGGTGCTGCAACTGCCTGTGGCCCAGGCAATGATGTATTTGTGTGACATGCTCAGAGGGTTTGAGGAGTGCAGGAAGCTGTTGATATCCTCATTGGTGGACAGCATGGGGACACACTCTCCCAAACAGGTCACAGAAATCACTGAAGGCAGATGTGCACAGCACTCTCCAAAACAGCAACTCACTAGGAACATTAGCTGGCCAGAAAGCACACATCCTTCAAAGCAGGTGACCAACTGTGTTAGTTCAGCACATTTCCCATATTGCTGACTTTGGTGGAATTTTTATCTAACTTCAACCACAAATTAAAGCTGACTGCAAGACAGCAGAGTCTGTAGCACCTGACAGCAGTGAAAGCATCCTCTGCATCCTCAGAGAGTAAGGCCACCTGTGGCAGAACTGCCTTCATTGTATTCTTGTGCTAGTTTGCCAGCACAGATAAACTGGGCTGTCTGTCTCGGAAAAGCCATTGTGTTTACCCTGAACAATCCAGGCAATGAATCACAGGCACCCTGTCAAGGAATCTTTTCAACCCTAGCATGCAGCAAGGAGGCAAAAATCTGAGAATGAAAACCGTGCATACTGAAAACCAATACTCATTACACCTCCTTTAATGATCCTTCTCCTCCTTTCTTAAAAAAATAGCTGATGAATACATCAAGGGCAGAGTCACAGCAAGAAAAATCTATGTATGCTACATTGATCATTGATTGCATATTAGCTGGCTTGCCTGGGGAATGATTTAGACACACAGCCCCCTGCATGGGTGGTGATAAGAAAGAGGATGAACACAAGTTCTCCTGTCATCTCCCTCAGACCAGTGCTGGAAGTGTGTATATCATGTGTGTGTCTTTTTTGTTTCCCTTGAAAGGGCATTATTTGAACCTGGAATTAAACAAAGCCAAAGGATGACATGGCTATCTCCATCACATTCACTACGAGTCTACCAGTATCAGCGCTAAGGAAAACAATAATATTCCATCTCATAATTCTGAATGCACTGTCAGAGAAAAAGAAGGGCATATCCTCTGCAGAGGACAACCCAGAGTCTGCAGAAATTGCCCAGTATGAGTTCAGACACAAAAAAAATCAAATAATTTAGAGACAAATAGAGTATTCTATTAAAAATGTGGATTTTATAGCAATTATTTCTGAAATACACAGGAAAAAGTTTTTCCATTGCTGACTCCTGGCTGCCTTACACTTTATTGCAATGGAAGCGCCAGAAAAAAAAAATACACAATTCCAACCTTGATGCTGCCATATGGAATTGTTACCATAAAACAGAAAAACTTATTGTCTACCCAGCACATCAATGTTACAAGCAAATATCAACCATTCTCTTCAGATGCCTTAGAAATATAAGTGGTCATCTGAAACTCACAATTACTGGATCTCTTTTCAGATCAAAGCTGACTATCCTCCAATGCTGCAGAGTCTCAATAATGACTCAAAAAATAGCAAGGTAATCATTCCTTGCACAAGCCCAGCAGTAAAAGTATAAAGCAAATTGTGTTTTATTAGGCCAGCTGGCATGTATACTTTGTCTTTCTGAAGCCTGCATGAACCCATTTTTTGCAGACTGACTCACAGTCAACCAGTTTATTTTTAATTTAGCTCTGCTGGGGATGAACTTCCCCAGATGTACTGAATTGCAGAAGTTCTCACCATGCCTTGAATATTTTCTTTTAGGAGATTAATCTGTCTTTGGACCAAAACAAAGCAGGAGCACAAATCACATGTAGTCATATACCACTGCCTAAGATGCTGTGCTGAAAATCTTATAATGGAAAAATATTGTTTGACTTCAACACAGAAGTTTTATTAGGAAACAAATGTGGTAATTTTTAAAGCAAACATCAGGGAAAAGGTTCTAATGGACATATGGCAGCAGTGGTCCATTAAAACTCCTCGTCCAACCCATCCTTTCCAAATATGCATAATACTGAATATTTGAAAAAGTACAAAGTGTCAGGAAAGCCAAAGACCACAGACATCACATAATGCTGTAGATAGCAGAGGCATCAATGAACAGCTCAGACTCCCCAGTGGGCAAGTTTTGGGTAACCTCCACAGGACTCCCTCCTCATTTGCAGGTTTCCTGGGGGAATATCTTTTCAGTGACTGAAGCCCATGTCCAAAGCTATCTGGGTGAATACTCTGCATGCAAGAGAGGTGCTACCAGACGTAAACTGGAGACAAGCGCATGCAGAGGTCACTTGAAAGAGAGAATCCTGTTGGCTCTGTGCTCCAGACAGTCAAGAGCCCCACACTAAAAGGCAGCACAATCATCTGTCAAACACCACTGCACTCCCAGTTCTCCATCATCTGTCAACTTGCAGAACCTGCACTTACCCCATTGTCCAGGGCATTGAAGGAGGTGCTAAACAGGACCAGACCCAAAATTGTCCCCTGGGACACTTTAGTGGCATCCAGCTGAGCTAATCTCTGGAGACCAGAAGTTCAGCCAGTTTTCAAGTCACATTACCATTATTGTTTAGACCCAATCTCTTCAGTAGGACAGCGGTAAAATCCATGTAACAGCTGAGCTCAAATGATTTCCATTGCTGTCCCCTGATTCTTCCAGTCTTTCTTTTTTGGAAGACTATTACATCAGTCAGTTGCTATTTCCTCACCATTCATGGCGACTAATCCAGAACACCAATTTCTCCTTAGAAGTGGTTTCCAGGAGGATTTTCTCTATCACCCTCCCAGGAAACAAGGCAAAGCTGACCTTATTCAGATCTTCCTTGTGGTTCATCTTCAAGTGATATTTTCTTTCCTCCAGCCCTCAGGAATCTCTCCTGGTTGTCATGACTTTTCAGAGATAATCTAGAGTGGACTCACAATCTACATGTTGAATACATAAATAGAAACAATGGATAATAACATCTTCACAGAATACAGATTTTCTCGTTCTCCTAAGTTTTGACAGCAATGCCAGTTGATTAAATGAAATTCTACAAACCCTTTTAGAGTTAATGAGATTAATATGAAAAAGATCAGTTGTGTATCTTTGTGTTTGAAAACCCTTAGTATGCTACACGCACTGTAAGAAACGATGAATGAGAGGAATAAATATTTCCACGACATCTGTAGAGCAGTTTACAGATTTATGCCCTCCTTTTTTTACCATTTATGCATTCATAAGTTTCTTTCTCTCTGAGAAACAAAAATCCTATATTCTTTTGATACTAATAAATGGAGGAAACTATCTGGAAGCTATTTTTTTCTGGAAGCATTCTTTTGACCTTTTCTGAATTAAAGTTAACATATATTTTATTAGTATATATAGCGGTAAACTGAAGGACACAGTTATTCAGACAGGCATTTCAAAATACATCTTACTTGTAAAGCAAAGACAAAAACTGTATGCAGATTTTGGCAATGCATATATAAATACATATATATTTATACTTGAAGATATAGATATATATTTGTATTTATTTTTTATACTTGGACATGTACATGCATGTCTAAAAAGAGAAAAAAGAGGTTTTACACACCCCATTAAAAAAAGAAAAAGCAAAACAACTACAAACTGCTGAGATAATTATTCCCATAGCCCATGGACAATTAAAATTTTGAATGGACTTTGGTAGGAAGTTTTACAAGTATGAAAAATGTTTGCATTTACCTTAAAATGCAATACTCTCTGTGTGCAAAGCTATAAGACCCTTAACAAGCTTGCCCATGGGTAGATAAATATAGCCATTTCTACTTAGGAATTACCTTTCTGTTTGGGAATTTTTCAAAAATAGCTTAAATAAATATCAGTGTGCTCTGCTTCTCACAGGAAAACATCTTTCAAAAACTAATGTATGTGAAATTCTTGGGAATCCAATAATTTCTTTTAAAAACATTACAGTGCTCATTTCTACCCCTCCTATTTGTGTTTGCTGTAGCTCTTTTAGGCAAGGAAAATAAATTTTAAAAAATACTAACATTAAGCTGTGCTTCTGGGGTGTCCATTGGCAGCAATGTTACCCCTTCCCAATACACTTAGAAAATGCCACAAGGAAAAAGGGGAAAAGATTCTGCCTTTAAAATAGTGTCTTGCAAATGCCACAAGCTGATATTTGACTGTATTTTGGTAGCTCATATATTGTTCCTTTCTCATCCATGTAGAACACAAAAAGTTGACATAAAGAGTGGTTTGTCTACCAGAACCTGTTCCCACCACAAGAAAGAGTTCAGTATTATTTTAGTCCCAAAACAGTGATCTGCAAGAATCACAAGCAGGGAGCAGACATACAGGATGTACAGATGCTCACAGATGTGCCTATTTCAACATCTGCCTCTACCCAAAAACTCTGAGTAGCCGCAGGCCCATAATTCTGCTTCAGTTTGGTTTGACGTTCATAAATCAAGGGCAAGTGACACCATTTTCTCACAACATGCAAAAAACTGAAAACATTGAGGAGAAAGTACTGGAAGCAGCCCTGCTGATCTTCCAGCAAGTTACCATAAACTGCATTAAAAAAAATAAGGAAACCAAATCAATCATCCATGCAATTGAGTTAAAAGCAGATTAGAAATGAATATTCCTGACTGATGGAGCTCTGCAAAACTGCTGTTTTCAAACCAACAGTAAAACCTCTTCTTTTTCAATAAGCACAATTGGCTTGGAGTGCTTTGTCAATGTGACAAACCTTTTCCACCACAAGTGAAGCATTTATTCAAATGCTAATGAAAGTGAATGTAATTTGTAGTGGTGCTGAATCAACTTTTCAAGACTGTAATTTGTGTTTCTATAAAACTCTGATTCTTCCATAATGAAATATATTTGAATAGGGTTTTGAGACTAAACAAATTGATACACTGTTTTTCCCATCAATTCAAAAGCATTTTGATTTCTTTATGCAAGGCAACTCTAATAATACTGAGCAGCTTTTTATATTTACATACTTTCTTCAAATGGAGGACAGATTGTCATTATTAATTAAAATTATCAATAGCTCTCATATTAAATTATTGTTATCAAACAGTGTAATTTTAAGATTCAAATCAATTGTTCATAGTCCTCTGCTTGTGTAGATTCATCTCTTATTTACCATAACTTACCAGGTCTTCTGGATCATAACTTTCAGTGATGCAATATTTTTCCTGTAATCACTAGCAGGCAGTGATTCTCCCTTTTTCATTTATCACACTCCAAAACCCATACAAGAACATACAATTATATTGAAAATATTATTGCTATTTATTATATAATCACTGTCAGGTCTGAAACTGAAGTACTGGATTCAGTGATAAATTCAGATGATGCATAACTGCAGTGAATGAAATGCAACTAGAGTTGGGGGCAAACATTTTTTCCATTTGAGAAGCAGGGGTAAATCCAAAGCTGTCAGGTTAAGATGCAGAATGACAGAGCTACTCAGCAAAGAAATAAAAAGTCCCTTTTACACAAAGGACATCCAGTGAAACTGAGACACTAATAAATCGGTTGTGCAAAGCCATCAACATACCAAACTGCTAAATGCATAAATATGCAATGAGACCATCAATTTTTACATTATAAAAAATAAAAGTTGCAAGCATATGACTTTGTAGGAGCCATAAAGCTCAAAGTTGAGTTACAGGCAGGTCATTTCATGTCTGCTGTTGTAAGGGTTCTTTTATTCTTCTTTTAAAAAACTCAGCTACAGAATAATGGACTGAATAGGTCTATTTAGTACAATTCATCACTACCTAGACCTGCAGCTGAATTTGTTCATTCAAACAGGGTATTTGTGAGTCAGATAAATTTGAAATTATCTCTGGCATGGTGTTGATCAAGGTTTTAAAAAGCACAAAGTCTTCAGATACAGCCATCTGATATGCTATCTGCTACAGACACTACTTTAGCCAAGCATGGAGCCTGACAAAATATTTCTATCCTCAACAGCACAGAAATATTATCTGGGAAGCAGAATTTGCAAGAATACAGCACTACATTCAGATAAAACATGCAGTGTGTATTTTCCATATGGTTTATGTGACAACACGTCTTTGTATAGTAATTGCTATTAGGTTGACAAAATATTACTGCTGGAAAAGAATTTGCATTACATTCAGGGCAGGCTTTAAAAAAGATGGCATTTTCAGAGTATGAAGTAGAATACAGTAACTAAGAGCAGTGAGACACTGGTTAATGGAAGAGTCTACATCAAACCTGCACCAGTACCATTAGCTGCAGCATTCCATGTATCACCTGCCTTGTGCAGTGATATGAATGAGGGCAAACAACAAGCAGGAAATGAAGGACATCTAACAAGCAGAAATAAGGTGCTTTTATTGTTGTTTTTTTTCATTGAGTACATTGGAATAGTAACACCTTCACTGTCATGATCTAACCAGTTGAATAAAAACGGAACATAACCTGCCCAGTAAATGCTCTTAGAAGTTTTAATGAAAACTAATTATGGTTGCTGGGCGCTATTAAAAAAACCCCCAACAATCTGAAAGCACAAGATAAATATATTAATATAATTATAGAAGAATGAAAGGGTGAGGAAGACACTTCTATCAGAAGAAATCCTCACATGGACATTTCTGTTGGGCAAGGAAGACAGAAATCATTTTGTCCCATGAGTCTCCCTAAAAGCAGGACATATCTGAAGCTAACATCTACCAGTGGTCAATAGAAACAACAAAAACACACCTTGTCAAAAAACCAAGAAAACCAGCAAATAAAACCCCATGAGATAACTTTGCCATGCTCCTGAGCATAAGCAGCAGCTGACGTGTTAATTATCAGCTGTACAGCTACACTGAGAGTAACTGGAGAGTAAAAAGGATGTCACAGGAATAAGGAATAGTTCATGACTTTGCAAAACTTCTGTTTATAAATATATATATATATATATATATATATAAACAAAATCTGTGTTGTGGGTTCACACATATTAAAATGCACACATTCCCCTATGTGGCCTCATCTTCAGATAAACTAGGTGCAAACAGAACACTAAACTTTGGCAAATATAGGCTTGGGGGTTATTTTAAAATACATTTAAAAGTCCATTATTTCAGGGATAAAACTGGGGACAAAAACATTCTCTGGTATACACACATATGCCAATCTGTATCAGGCAGTGATCTGAGCTGGGAGACTTTGTTCATTTCCTACTTTACTTTAGACTCTCAGACAGAATAACCTAAGTACCAAAGAGAGAAAGGAAGAAATTTATGAGCATAATTCCTAATCACAGGAATTACTTTCTCTTTAACTAATACTCTTATTCCTTGTTTCAAGTTCCAAAAGTAAAACTGGAACATAGTTAAGCCAAAAGCTGTGGCTTTGGAGCTTTATTTCCAAAGGAAACAAGCAGACTGCAATACACTACACATTTGCCAGGACTGATGAAAAATAGGACAAGGCTTCTGTGTGAAAGAGATTCAACAAGCATAGCACACCAGTTGATACTTCTCTCCTCACAATGTTGGGCAGAGCAAGTATTGATAAAGGACAAGGTTCATCTCGGTGATCTAAATCTCCTTAGAACAAAACATTTAATTTTGTGTAAAACACTGTGTGATTCATCACAAACCATGGTTGCTGATAACTGGAAATGGGGAAAGGAACAAGTTATTTCCCTATTTCAAAATTGCTTATAAACGATTCACTGCAACACTGCCCCCACCTTACTCCATGAGCTTATTTTGCTTTGAGACCTGATCAACTTGCACTTTTATTCCTAATAACCTCTCTTCAACCCCTCAGCCCTATTCCATTCAGTATCTAAGGCGGCATTCAATAAGTTCAACCCTTAAAATGGACAGAAAAACAATGTTCTGTGATTCTGCCATTTCTTTCATCAGGCCTCGTAATTTTTCAATAGAAACTTCCCAAGATGCTCAGTATCTTCAGAAACTGCTAAAAAAGCCTATTCATTCTAATTCTGCCAATATTCTAGATTTCATGAAAAGATGGGAGAGAATGGTGAAGGAAAGGAAAAAGAGGTGCAAGAAACACACCAATACTACTTCTGCTTCCAGGTGCAGGAAAGTCAGCTTTAATTTAGAAGTAGCAAACTGAAAAAATTTGGCATGACTTTAATGATTTGATAACTTAACCCCTCTTTTTAAAACTGTAGTTTAAAAGAGAAATTTCAACATCAACCCTGTTTCACAAATTCAAAACAGCTTTAAAAAACATACTGAGGAAACAGGCCATAAGGAATGCTTTGGGACAGCGTAACCACCAGTCCTTGTTAGAAGCATAAAAACTGCAAACCTCCTGAATGTAACAGCACACAATCTTCACTATTTCTTTTAAATAACAAAGGTATTCTGTAGCAAATTCTGTAACTTTGGGGAAAAGCAGATACAGGTTATTTCTCTAATATAAGAAAATTAAAAGACGTTAAAAAAAGAGCATCCTGTTTAAGTTTAGAAAATGTAGTAAAACCCATACTTGTATGCTTTTCTAAAAGACAACAATGAGTAATAAATCAGCATTATCTAATTACAGAGAAACACAATTCAATTAAGGAAAACATAACTTTTACTGTGAGCCTTTTCCATCTCCATGATTCCTGTATCTCAGAAGTCCTCCTCATTCAACATCGCCAAAAGACAAACATCCTCCTCAGGTAACACACACAGTGTTTGCTGGGGTTGTTTTGGACATTGCACCATGCAGTTATAAATTTAATAATAACTTGCAACCATCTTTTGTGGTTCTAAGACATCAATAATAAAGCTCACATGCTTAACTAAGGATTTACCACTAAATGATCAAAATGTTTTAATTCTGTAGAGGATTGATAAAGGAGAGGAGAAATGCATGGATACCAGCTGTATATCAAAGCTGTCAAGTGCAACATACACAATCAGAAAAGGACACTCAGCTGTCAATATCCCAAAGGGGGCCATGCAGTGACCTGTACTATTACCAAAATGGTCACTGAGACTCCTGATTGTGAGATGCAAGTGACATAAAAATGAATACCTGTAAGAGATATGGGGAAAACAAGCGATCAGTCAGAAAAATCATTGCTTTTCCTATCATCTCCAAGCACTTTTGAGTGGAACAGAAAATCCTAAGTCCTAGCTGAGAATGCACATAAGTGCTTTTTCTAAACAAACCCCAGCCAAGGTAGTTAAAGATTTATCTTCACTATACCAATACTAGTAGATTTTTCTTTCATTAATAGTTTTCAAAAATATGTAAATTGATTCACTTATGCAAAATGTTGATATTTGCATTGTGCTTATCATTTCCATAAAAGTTTAAAATTGGAGTACAGTAAATTCACGAATACAAGCCGCACTGACTATAAGCCGCATCTCTGGGTGTTGGCAAATATTTTGGTTTTTGTCCATAGATAAGCCGCACACGAATATAAGCCGCTCTGTCGTTCGCAGCGAGGACCCGCGTGCAATTATTAACAGAACCGCGGCAGGGCGGGGTTTACTGGCTGAGCTAAGGCTGTGCAGGCTCGGCCCACTAGGGGCCGCTGACGGGGCCAGGTGGCCCAGCACGGTGCTGCAGTTTGGGGCCGGCCGGCGCTGCCACTGGGCTCGGTCACCCCGGGTCGGCGCTGCCCTGCGGTGGCAGGCAGGGACGGAGCTTCCCCTGCTCCTGCGGCAGCGGCGGCGGGCGGGGAGGGAGCTTTCCCGCGCCCGTGGCGCCGGCGGCGGGCAGGGACGGAGTTTCCCCGCTCCTGCCGCGGCGGCGGCGGGCGGGGACAAAGCACCCCGTCGGCTCCCCGAGCCGCGGCAATGGCTGCGCGGGGCTCCCGTCGGCTCCCCGGGCCACAGCAATGGCGGCGCGCGCTTCCCCCCCCCCTCCCTGGGCCGCAGCAATGGCGGCGCCGGCTTCCCCCCCCCTCCCCGGGCCGCAGCAATGGCGGCGCCGGCTTTCCCCCCCCCCTCCCCGGGCCGCAGCAATGGCGGCGCCGGCTTCCCCCCCCCTCCCCGGGCTGCAGCAATGGTGGTGCGGGCTTCCCCCCCCCTCCCCGGGCCGCGGTAGGGGCGGCCCGGGTCCCCCCTCTCCTCCCCGGGCCGCGGTAGGGGCGGCCCGGGTCCCCCCTCTCCTCCCCGGGCCGCGGTAGGGGCGGCCCGGGTCCCCCCTCTCCTCCCCGGGCCGCGGCAATGGCGGCGCCGGGCCCCCCCCCCCCGTCTCTCCCCTGGGCTGTGGCAGAGGAGGAAAGAGAGCTCTCCCGCCTCTCTCCCCGCCCCCCGTTCTGCCTACACGGAGCCAGGCTCCACCCGCGGTGCAACAAAGTAGCGATTTGTAACAATCGCAAAATGCCGACTTTGCAGCTGCTCGGCTCAGCACTCTGGCAGGCACTTCTGAGGTTGTATTAGCCGCTCCTGATTATTAGCCGCATTTCCGGTTTAGGAGCAAAATCTTAGTCAAATTGGTGCGGCTTGTATTCGTGAAATTACTGTATTTTTGAAAAAGCAGCATTTCTGTTCTCCTTTATGTGCTGAAGATTAAAACATGCAGTTTGCAATTACTGTGAGCCACCTCTCTCTATGGAGTTTTTTTTTTCTGCAGAGATTACTTGACAGAGATTGATATAACCACTCTGCTGGAGTTTAGTTGATTTCTTCCAAGGTTACTTAAATAATCATTGCAGAGGTTATATCATAACCTTATTTCCAGGCACTTCACTGGAATGTTTCTCCTTTAAACATGTGATTTTATTCCAACTGATCATCCTAATTTTTCTATTTTTTTTAAATTTACCTACCACTTAACTAATAATCACAGAAAACAATAAAAGTTGTTCTGATTATGGTTCTGATTATGTGTAAGTCAAAACAAAACAACAATTTCCCCCAGGAAATAAATAATGATTTATCTAAAATATTCGCTTGTACTTTTTGTTTATCTTTAATGGTCTAAGCATGACCTGGAATCGAGGAGATAACATGAAGTCAGAAAAAGCAGAGAGAAGAGTTCAGGGCCCTGAAGAGAAGCATGAATGACTTACTTTTACTCTTCCACCTATTTGTGCTCCAAATGTCCCTTGTCAGAAAGACAAATAGACACTTCAATAATTTGCTTTCAACCACTTTATTTTGCAGTGGGTGGCCATACATAAGGGCAAGTATTTCAAAATACCATATTTTCTATGTCTTCAACTTAAGAAGATTAATTTAGTAATCTGAGAAAGTATTTACCAAGCAATATAGTTCCATCAACCAAGTTCAATGCAACTGGTGTGTGCGCTCATAAATTAAATCACATTTCAAAGAAGGAAATGAAAACAATTTCAAAAGAATTACACAGGAAGATCTAAAAAGCCTTAGAATGGTGTATTGCAAATTTTGAGACATGATGCAACGGTGTGACAAATTTAAAGAGAATCATTGGAGTTAAAATTTTTCAGTAACCTTTCCGTGCAACATCCTGCACATTCATTTCCTTTTGGCAGTTACTGTAATTGTGCAAGAAGAAAAAATATATGTACTCTCAGGAAGTATCTAGGAAGTGTTCAAGTAAGTGTTAGCAAGTCAGTTAATGTATTTCATGATGTACAGAACAGCATGTAACTTATTTACTCTGTAGCTTCTTTATGTATATATTATAGGAAAAGATACAAGATGCAATGTCAACATACAATTATGATTGTACAAGTTCAGAAGTTTTTAGTTTATACAGCAACCCAATCTTAAGATCAAGGCACTGAGACAGTCCGTTATGAAACATCTCTAAAAAATACACTTCAAAGGCCAGCCTGGTTTGTTGTCATTTAAAAGGTTTCATGCTCCCATTGGAAAGGTCAACAGACAAAGTTAACCTTTGTGTGACTACTGACAGTAACTTTTAGTCAAAAAATATTTGTAAAAGGAAGTATTTTATATTACAAAGATATAGGAAAAGCTAAACATTTAGCTCCAAACATCCTGCAAATATCGTTTTGCTTCTCGAAGCATGGCCAGGACTTTCATCGCTTCCAATCTGTCAGCCTCCATTTCCATGCTTAAAATGTCTAGTATGGCATCACTTACATCATCAGCCATATGCTTCTTATCTCTGAAAAATAAAAAAATAGAGGAGGAAAAGTATAACAGTGTATTTTCCCATTTATCAGTAGCTTCAGAGGCAGGACAATACAAGCATTAAAAAAATCCCAAACACAAATATAGCTTTTATATTGTACAGCATGATTCTCAGTTTTCCTGTAGCTGAGCATAGACATTAACTAGGAGTTCTTTTAATCAAACACTACATAGTTTCCAGCATGCTTTAAGTCATAAATAAGAAACCTTTCAACCCTAGTTGAGCTGTCAGAGAATAATTGGTTTCTTTAAGGAAGAATTTGACCTGCTGAACGAGTTTTGACTCATATATCACTACACGGTTCCAATATCAAATAAAAAAAGCAACAAAAATTGCTACCAAACCATTCACTTAATAATAATGCTATTTTTAATACAAATAGCTTATACCTGCAGGGGAACACATCAACATTGGGCCCTATATTCAGTTTGTCCACTTATCAACAAACTTTCTAAAAATCTTGAACCTCCAGGTATGTTAGCATCCACAAACAAAAACCTCCCACAGTAAAATTAATTACTGTGATAGAGCTTTAGCATACTGGAGCACCCAAACCTGGAACACAGCAGAAGACTGCTAAAGTTTCACAGATGAGCAGTTTCTCATCACATCTATTCATATATTTCATTTTCTACAGAGAAATCTATTGGCTTGAAATCTCCTATGATTTACTTGAATACTGAACAAAAAAAAAGGAAAATAAATAAGTGACTAAAACAATCAGTGGAACTGTGTGGTTACAAGCTGTATTTCAGATTACAGTGGAAAAGTGGACACAGGGATAACAGTCTAGCTCTCCAGGAAGGTTCTTTCAGCATTTTATTGGTCCTTTCTTTCAGACAGATCTAAGTCTTTCTAAAGACTCAAACTTCTGCTACTCTCTTTCTGAACAGTACATTTCCACTCTACTTACCCACATACATAGAAGTAACCTCTCTCTTTCAGCAGGACTCTGGCAACTTCCTTGGCACAAAGCCTAAGGATGTCTTGCACATATTTAGGTGGGGCCACTTCTGCAGTTGAAGAGTCTCTTGAGAAACAAACCTTAAGATGAGTTAAGGTTCCATTTTCAACAAAACATCGGAGCTCATCTCTGAAATTTAATAAAAACCTGTTAGCAATGGCTCAGAGATGAACATTCTCTCATGAATACAAAATGGATGTTAAACAGTAAACTTGCTTGAACAAATAGTCTCGATCCTGATGCCGACAACCAAAAAACAGCCATGTTTCTCCAAATTCCCAGTCGGTGTGTTTCTCTCTGAGCTTTTGCCTAAAGAGACAAAAAAATCCAATCCTGTTTTATCCAGTGTAGAATCTGAAACATCTATAATTTAATTTCATTTAAAGTAATATTTTAAAAAAACTCTGGATTGGCAGAAACGTGAAATGATTTAGGTAAATCAAAGTCAAGCCCTCATTTGATTTTCTTGACTACTCACTTTCAGACCAGCTCAAGATCAATCAACTTCAATTTTTTTTTAATTTTTTTTTTTTGGCCACAGTTTCATATTGAAATACTCAAGACTGACACATCCAAACATCTCATAAAATAATCCTGACTGCTGAATAAGGAGATCACTACATTTTATCCTTCATTGGAAGCTATGTAAAATGACCTGGGAAAACTCAGCCGTTTTAGAAGGCTTTCCATTTAGCTGTAAATACATGCTATATATTATAATAAACAATTCATTAACCACCACATCATCAGAAAAATTATTTCATTTTCTTGCAATAATGCTGGAAGTATTATTTTAAAGGTGTTTTAGCTGCCATTTTCTAGTTACATTGTGGGAGAGAGAGAGATTTCATTAATACTTCAAAATAAAATGCAAAATACTTTTGAGAGGTAACATTTATTTGGGAATTAAAATTAAGGAGTACATAATGATTTGGTTAGAGTAAAGCATGGAGTTAGAAACATAATTTCAAAATTTCCCTTTTCTCTCAAATAAAATGTTTTAAAAATTTTTATAGAACCCAAAAAACTCCATTATCTTGCTGCAATTAATGAGTCATGTTGGAATATGCGTCGGTTACCTTTAAAACTTAAAACCATTCCCACCCAAATACTTCACTCCTTCTGCTCTTGTCTTCCTCAGAATGATCAAGTTTTTACATATTCTTGGAGATGTGCTGTCCTTTTTGAACAAACATCTCTTTGCCTTGCAAAATTATGCTGCTGGAGTTGGAGAGGGAAAATAAGAGATCCACCTTCCCTCACACCCAAACTCCCAAACACCAAGACTACTGCTGAGTTGAAGGTTCAGGTGCCAAGATCCTTTTCTTAATACATCAAAATGTAAACCATACAGAAATAAGAAAATATGAGAGAAAATTTGACACTCAGCATGCCTTTTAATATAGATGCCACTTCTCAAGGAGTGGATTTTGAGCAACAAACTTTAACCAACAAACACTTTATAAAAACTATTATCCTCTGACAGGACTTCCACCAGCAATAAAAACAGATAAAGGATTTAATTTTTGATTACTATTTCTGCAATTCACCCAATTTCTCATGTATCCACTATGACTAGTAAATACAGTCAGATGAAAATGTAAGTTTTACTACTCTGAAAAAGAAATAAATACACAAGCAATGCTTGTTTAAAATTATTAAGACTGCTTATAATCAGCATACCACCATTACAAAAAGGAAAAAAAACCAAAAACCTGCATTTATACTCAAACCCTCAGGCTCTATTTCTCCTCAACATAAAAAAAGCTGCTCTCCAGGTAACGACTTGGTACATACCTATGTTGTAGGAAACCAATAAATGGTGAAATTCCTGTTCCTGGGCCAACCATAATGAACGGCACAGATGGGTCCGCAGGTAAGTGGAAAGCATTGTTTGGACGAGGAAAAATAGAGATCTAAAATTAAATTAGATAAAATATAACTGAAGGGTATTCTTAAGCAGTGAAAACACCATGACATTTTTAGAACCTCCAGGATATTTACACAGCATATATGCCCACACACCCTTCCAAATCCTGAGCTTCAGAGTTCATTTTTAATGCCACACAGACATTTAGAATAAAATCTCACAGAAGTCTCTGGAGAAAAAAAAAACCAAAAAACAACAAAACCACACCATATTTACAAACCTCTTAATCCATCTGGAGGAAAACTGGGATAAACCATACAGGCATGAGTTTCTAAATATGAAAACTGACTGCACCACAAATTTGGGGAATATTGTTACAGAATGCATGGAAAGTTTGGTGTTGGCATTCGAAGAGATGTAAAGCTAGTTTATTGCTATTAAAGGCAACTCAACCTTTTTCTACATTGTGGGAGGTCAGTATTTGTTTATAGTGAATTGAAGCCTACCAGTAAAGAGTCTGCTTTCTTAATTTTCATAAAAATTTGACATGATTTCCAGAAGTGCATAAGGATGAAGGGAAGCATGTAACAGCTCAAAGATTTTGGAAAATGTTTTATATAGTGATACAGTGATAAACACTAATTTGTGTCAGAAAGGAAGTCATATTTTCATAGGATATCCATACCCATCCTCTGAGACACTGCCAACATAACCTATAGAAAACAAGCGACTACTATTTTTAATTCCAAAAGATTATCCAAAAGACTCAACAGCAGTTATAGCAGAGTTTCAACCATTAAAGTCATAAGCAAATATCCAATTTATTTTGCACATTAATTATGGAAGGATTTGAATTTACTTTCAAGTTTAATGAAGGAGAAAGGCACTAGACCAAGTTATTTAAACTAGACCAAGTTATTTAAACTTTGTTGTGTAAATCTGAATGGTTAAGCCCTACTATTTTTTTATACTTTAATTCTACAGATATAACAATATTATATATATATGTTCTAATATTAAAGAGTATTATTTTCCTAGTTTCATGATGCTAAAAAAACAGAATAATTCTTGCTGATGGGGAACAATACTTATATATATATATATACACTTCACACGACCCTTGAGTTAGGAGGCTATTTACCCTATTAATGATTCCAAACTGGTCATTTTTTCAAAACAGACTGCAAATGGTAAACACATTTATACTGTTAAGTGTATTAAATTAATCTAATACATTTTTGCATAAGATCACACTCATCTATTTTGCATTGTTGTTCCATATATTTCTGCAAACTATGTGCGTTGCTGCACATTTATCTACGCTGAATTCTAGCTTGTGCAGTAGACAGAAATATTTCTAAACTTTATCCAGACTCATTTTGGAATATTTTTTTATTTTTTCTTTTTAGCCATCTCTTTTTCTTGTTTGATCTTTAATTAATTTCATATAAATTATATTTCAAATAAAGAGCAGATGTGAACACTGGAATAAGATATATGATGCAAACATTAATCTTCACATTAGTTTTAAAAATGAAGGTAACTTGTATGGTGTTTTTTCCCATTTTGTCTGACTGACACCTTGAATTATTGGCACAGTTTTCCTTCAACCAAATTCCATTCTTGTTTCCATTTTTCATAAACAAATATAGGTTGCCAGCAGTTGGTTTTTTTTCAGAAAAAATGTGTATACCACACATATCAATTATATAGTAGAATTCCAATTTTTTAATAATTAGTTTAGACCTAGTGATTTTGAGATAGATTAATTATGAAGAATCTCTGCCACAAAATGAAATGAGGGGGGGGAAAAAAATCAAAAAGAACCTTCTTCCAGTAATATCAACTGTGCCAAACAATCACTGATACATATCAGAAAAAACCACACATGGCTGTCCTCTGTGTCATGTTCAATAACTTGGCCTTTGCAGACTCTGGAAGACCTGACAAGAAGCGTGAGTTTTACAGTTTCTCATCTATTACCTGCCACCGTTTCCTAGAAATGACCAAGTGCCTCTCTTGTGATGCAAACAGTCATAGCCATTTAATTACACAGTGGTAGTTTGGTCCACAAAAACATCTCCAAGAAACACTTAGGACTACAGATGGGAGGAAAACAACTTTGGCCTTTCAGCAATGGGGAATTTCACAATTTAGGTATGAATAGGTAAGTAAAACTTAACTTTGGTATTTAGGAATGAAGTTCTGGACATGTCATACAGGAGTAGAACTGCAAAATTAAGGTGTATGCTGCCAAAACACCTTCAGTACATCACAGCAATGAATGAAGAAATGTGCAGTTGTTTTAGAAATGTATAAATTTAACAGTTAATGACTTTAGAACTAATATTCATACCTTTTCAATTAAAGAACTTCCTCCTTTTGTATCCAGAGAGTTTTTACTGGGGTGCAGTAGAGGTGCAACTAACTCAGCAAGCCACCCTGTACATACTCCTTTCCGTGAGACTGCTCTGGAGGGACTGGCAGGGAACTCCACAACATTAAATACAAAGCACAGCCTTCCTGGCTGATACAAGTTTGAACTGCAAAGACAAAATATATTTTAAAAAAAACCCAAAACCTGAGAGACAGTTGTACAATCTTGCAGCAAGTCCATTTGCAGCCCAAACCATTTCGATTGAATCAAGATTCTCAATGTTCAGCTAACTGTGTAATATTTATATTTAGTTACAATTTGTCTTTAAGGCTGGACTCAGAGGTCAGGTCTACAGAAGAGAATCCAAATTCCTACCAGATTCCTGTGTATGTGAGCTTGTTCTTGAGAGCTTTACCAAAGCCTTGTCACACATTCAAAACTATATCCTTTGAAATAGTCAAAAAATGTTTTTTTGCAACAGAGTCCCAACAACATCTTCTCCTTTAATCCTCTCTTTCTTCCTCAGAGTATAACATACACAAACACATATGAGAAAAACCCCATACTTAAACCAATGAGAAGCTACAATTTGAATATTTCATTACCTTGACACTGAGTAGGATCTGGCTTGTAATTTAGGAAGATGTTCTGAAGAACAGACAAAAAAAAAATTAATGTGATTCACCTCAATGAAGATATTGTATAGTCAGTGTTTACACTACAACAGATTACAAGGTATTTTAATTTAACTGTAATTTTATTCTAGTAACATTCAGTATTTGTGGTTCAGAAACAAGCAGTTAAGACTTGCACTCTATTTTGAATGGATTTTAGACTTTGTGGAACATCAATTAGAGAACCTATAGAATGAGACCAGAACAGTTAATTTATGGGGTTCTTGGTCAAACAAAAGTGACTGTAAGGCGTACAGAAGAGGTGCCAGTAGGTAGTAGACGAGGTGAAGCTTGAAATTCAATTTTCCCCACCTTTCCTCTATGAGCTCAAAAGCTCTCACAATAGAGATTGCTTGATTGAAAGTTTCCTAAATACAATGTCACAGAAGCAGATGTGACAGCTGTTTCCAACCACTGATTACCTATGTGAAGTTTTGAATATCTCAGCTGAAAAAACAAAACACAGGAGTTCACAGGGCATTTTTTGAACAACCAACCCCCCATACATACCACACACACAGACATTTATATGTATGTACATAAGCAGAACTACCCTTTTTGCCAGTACATGCACACATGACACATTTTAACATATTTCAAAGGTGCTCTGTTATGTAAGATAGTTGCTAGGCAGAGGTAAGAAAAGGTAGGGCAGTGGAATCACTTAAACAAGACACTAAACCCATTCAGCAATTTTGGGTAAAGGGGGGACAAAATGACTGAAAGAACAAGGAAAGCAATTTCTTTGACTCATATTATGAAACATTAAAACTTCTGGATTTTAATGTGAAAAATAACTGCCAGCAATTTCAGGTGTATTTGACATGGTTAGAGTTGTAGTGTCATCCTTTCAGCATTTTATATCAGGAACCCAGTGTGTTAGACATAACATAAATACAAATATACTGGGAAAACCATTCTGTTTTAACAGGTGAAAGTGCAGGAAAAGACCACATAGGCAGAGAAATTAGAAGTTGTAAAAATACGTCATTTTTAATTGTAAGCAACTGATGAACTGATTCATAAAGACCCTAATCCTGCAAGTACCTTATGCTTACTTTTTATGTATAGGAGTAATTCAGAGTCAAAACAGTGGTATGAACCTAAATGTTCACAGAAAGCCAAAGACTACAAACTGTAGAACAGAGCTTTGTTCTCCAACAAAAATTTCATCTTGATCACTATAGAAACTATAATATTCCTTAAGCAGTTAACTGAACAGTTACTCCCCTTTCCTGGGAAATTGAATATTTAGTCTGATGCATTTTCAGAAACCAAATCTAATTAAATTTAAATCAGTCTTTTACCCATTAACAGGCTAAGTGGAGGCTTGCAGCTTGGAAAAGCATGAAGTAAATCCAGGAGGCAAACATTAGAATCTCTAATAAAGTGTGTGTAATCAGAGGCTCCTTGTCTGCTGCAAAGCTCTTGAAGCCTCCGTTTTTCTCCCACATCACTGGTACATTCTACAAGAGCTCGCAAAAATGCCTGTAGGGAAGAAAGGAAAGAGTGAAGGGTAAAAAAAACTTATCCTTTTGGGAAAATGGTCACAAAACTGGGGAAAACTTGGGTTGCCTAGGGACAGGAATTAGGTTAATGGACAATACAGTTTATTTCTCAATTATTTTTTTTTTAATTGCTCTTCCAATGTCTGCACCAAGCTAGTACATCAGAAAATCCTACTTAGCCTCAGCAAGGTAGAGACAAAAAAACAGGCACAAGCCACTCCCCCCAAAATTTCAGATTTTTGAAAGGTGTTCTTATTGCTCCTATTTACACTTTAGTTAGGCATAACACATAACACAATTCAATACAAAACACCATTTGCTAAGTTAAAGAAGTCAGGAAACTAATAACAAAAATCTCAGAAGAGGTATAACCATAAATACAGTATGGTATTAAATGAGTCATGCCAATGTTGTTGTGGTGTTTTATTCCATACTTTATGCCTACATCCTGGTAGTGTAAACTTTTCTTAAAGGAAAATTAAATTGAGCATTGTAAGATAAAGTGAAGATCAGATGTAAATACTTACAAGTTTTTTTCAAGAAGAAAGATGGAAATAGACACAGTGCATAAAAGAAAAGTGATAGAAAACACCAAATGCAATCAGATGACACAAAGGAATACTTGGAAAATAATGTGTGCTCAACCACAAAGCTTCCAGACAATAGTTTTGAGTATGGAATTAAATAAAACACATTTTAGATTGAAGACTTAATACAGCAGGTAGGTTATAAAAACTGACTTCAGTGATACTCCCCAGCCAGTACTCTCTGCCTACTCTTATTGCTGAGACAAATTTTCAAAACCATTAAATGTGGTTTTGAAAAGGTTGAAACACAGGAAGATTCTCTTCTGCTGCAAAATCCACTAAATGGAGTAAAAAAGTCCTCCCAAAAACTGATTTCCCTCAGAGATCTGACCACACAATCATCTAGCTTCATCTTTGCATATAAAGCTATCTTTAAAATATGTTTTGACAATACCAGAAATACAGATGTATTTTTAGTCAGAAGCTTTGAATTTTTTACATGCACAAAAAGAAAGGAAAATAATGTATACATGTTGTGAGAACAAATACTATAAAAGCAAAAACTTTTCTTTGCTAGGTTACTGAAATGTTAAAGAAAAGCTTTAAAATTTCACAGATTTCACACAATATTGTGAGTGGAAGGGGGCCACAAGGATCATCAACTCCAGCTCTTAAGTGAATGGCCCACACAGGGTTACTAGCACCATTCTCTGACCAACCAAGCTAATGCAAAGGATACTCTGGTATATTTGCATACAGCAACACGCATCTTTTTAGCAACAGAACTTGACGTGGTTCCCTTTTAAAGTAAACAAGACTGCTTACTTTAAAATTACTACGGGGCTAGGTTCAGTCAGCCTTCCTAGTTATCTGGCACCAAGTTATCTAGCACTTTTCTACTTACTTCCAGGCTAGTCATGAATCAAGATACTGCAGAGCAGTTTGCCAGACAAACTAACAGAAGCGACATTTCTCAGAGTAAAGCACAAACAGTAGCGTATCAACTGACAGTTCTTATTCACCAAGACATACCATAAGTACACACAAAGCAAGGACAGATCTGTAAGGGACCACATAGCAGAGAATTGCTAATTTCTCTTTAGAAGAAAAAACACATCAACACCTTTTTGGGTATTGCTCTTATTTCCAGACACCAGGTTAAGATGAATTTGAGAGTGCTTCTTTCAGGGATGTGCTGTGGACGAGATGCTCCTAGTTCAGTGAGAGGAAAAAAAAAACAAAAACAAAGTAAATTGTGCATCTGTTAATATACGGAAGTGGCATCACACATCTCACATTTAATGGACAAATTGTGTAGCCCTCAAAGATGCAGGGAATCTCACAGTGAGAACTGATTTAGCTCTAAACCAGAAACAAAGAGTTCTACACCATCCTATGGAAATCAAGGCACAACTTAGCAGCACCGTTAAGACACCAACTGCAATGTAAGAATGGAGTAATTCACACAGGTCCAGCTGGATGTACACATGCACACTCTGAACCTGCAGATACTCCTTCTGAAGCATGGTATCAGAAGACTCAGCAGAACACATCCACAGACCTACAGGTCCATTAAAAGGCACCTTGCAACTCCACAAAGGCTTGTCCTTGAGGAGAGCAGGCCTCTTAGGAGGTAAAACAGATTGACATGTAGTACTGCGCAAGGAGATTTCTTTCAAGTGGGGGATTGTAAGGTTATGTAATTAAAGCCTTATCTCCATAAACATGAAGGAGCACAGAGCAAGAACGAGATGGATGAATGCCAATGCCAGGCTGCAGTCCCCAGTCAAGAGCTCATCTACAGTAAAACCAGCAGCACCATTCTTATGTGTTCCCTTTTTTTAACACATAGCTGTGACTTCCAACATGCCTGTGTGGAAACACAACAGAAGTATGTGCTCCCATTCTGAAGGTAAAAATGTTCAAAACTATGCACACCAACTCCTACCAACACAGAAAGGATGCACCAGTGCATCACACCATACCTTTCTTTTTAGTGCCCTGCTTAACTGTTACACAAACTAAGTCATTTCCTTTTTCAGAAAGTCCCAAAAGGTGAAGAAGATCTTCCACTTCACTGACATTGTTGGGACATATTACATAGAAGGCATCTCCAGGTTGGTAGTCAAAGGCTGTATCCTGTTTTAAAACATGAAACATTCCTATTAAATCTTACTACAAACCAAGGCATTCCCATTCCTGACAACAACCTTCCTACTACTGTGATCACATTAAGTCAAATATTCTTTTTTCTGTACTAACACTTTGCTGTTTTGAGCACACCAGAAATGAAGTAGTCATGTTTTCTTTACAGGCTTAACCTTACTAACTAGAAAAAGTCTTTCCTTATCTAGTTTAAATATTTGGACACTATTTAATGAGAACTGCTGAGCAGCCCAAACAGAAGGAAAATAAATACGTATTAAGAGGTTGCGTTATATAATCAGCCCAAATCATTAATTACTGATGTTCTACATTTTCTGGTTTGAGAAGAGCAGAGAAATGAAGTCTTCATAATTAACACAACTTTTTATAGAGATACACCATCACTAAAAGAAAATTCGCTGGTTAAACTATTTGATTTATTGTGACACAAATGACCAGAATTGTTTTCATTTTTTGGAGGGAAAAAAGAAAGATAACCAGACAAGAGCACAGTGAAAATTCAAATCTTAAGACCTAGATTCTACTTAGCTGCCTAAGATTCTTGTGTGCAACTGCTGAAACTCTTTTGTGCAACTCAAGCTTCTGCCTGTTAAAGGAACATGCAGATTTATCTCGCATCATTTCCCTTATGCACCAGGTGTTACCTGCATACACAGACTGGCAAGAATGTTAGGTGAAAAAGGTAAGAAAATGCTTACATTTTCAGTGGGTGCTGATGACAGAATGCATATGTACATACAAACACATACAAAAAACCATGCCTCTCGAAGAATCAGTTGCTCAAAACTTAATTGAATTTATTTATAACTGAGATTTAAATAGGTCTCATGTATATTGAGACAGATTAGGCTAAGAGAGTCCAACAGAAGGCACTGCCAAAAATCACAATATCCCAAAAGTAACATTCTATCAATTTGAGAAAACACTCAAAAGGAACATCCTTTCCTTTTCAAGATTTCTTACAAAGTAATATGAGCACTCTCTGCCTGCCTTTCATCTTCAAATCAGTATCAAAATATGATCTTCACTGAATAAACTAAACCAATTTTTTAACTGAGGGTAACCAAGGTTGACAGTTTGAGTAGCATGTAAATAAGGCACAGCAAAAGAATGTCAAAGGCAGAAACAATGCTCAAGAGCTAACAATTCCTATTGCTTGATACTATTAATGAAATTACTATGTGTAGATTACTCACCATAATGAACAGACACAATTCACTATACGGTTTCTGAATATTCTTCAAGTTGTATACTTATAAACTGAAACATTATTAATTTTCAATATTTCCTGACTGCCTTTCTCCACTGCAAATTCCTTTCATAAACACATTTCAATCAATATGATATCCATGGAACAACAAAGAAATTAACTTGATGCATTGTTCCTGTTCTGTTTTTCAGCGAATAAATCGAACTTTACATTTACAAAATGGATTGGTGTAAGCTGACATCCTATTGAATAGAGAATTATTTTTTTCTTTTTAAACAGTCAAAAAAATAATATTCCCCCTCAGTTATTATACATAACACACATGTTTTTTACCCTTTATTTCAACACACTAAAGAAAAAGCCATCACCAACTTACTGCAATATCAAGCTCTATGAGCAATGCAGTCTTTATAGCATCTTCCCTAGTGAGCTGAACAGCTTTTGTAACTGGCACTTCAAAGGTTGTTCCCTCTGAGATAAGTGAAGACAGATGTGGATTCTGAAAAAGACAACGCAGAAACTTACACTAAAAATGCAAATCAGCTTTATGACATCTTACTATGACATACAGGAATTGGGGTTTGTACAGGTTGTTTTTGAAACAAGCTCAGAAAACAGCTCAAAAAAAGGAAAAAACACAAATCTTCTATTTACATAGAGCGTTTTGCTCTTTTTAAAGAATCACATCTAAGCAATAACTGGCATATATTCAATTACAAAAAGTCAGTAGGCTTGAACAGTATAATGGGCCTATGTTATTATCAAATGCAGCGAGCTGTTTCATTTTTCAAGAACTGCTTTGAAAATAGCCAATTAGAGAATGGCATTTATGTTAAACCCTAGAAAACTCCTGCCTAATTAAAGGATTATTAGGTGTATAGAAAGGACATAAGAAGTAAGAAAAGAAATTACATCATTGCAGGTTTACAGCTTAAGGTTTTGGGCTCCATTTGGGGTCTACTATTACAGGCAACTTACAAAAGGAGTTTTAAATTAGAGCTAAAGAGCAAAACCCACTCTACAAGACAGCATCATGTTCTAAGACAACATTTCTACACAGGTAAAAAATGTGCCCCAAATATGACAAATGGGCACCAAGAATAATTCCAGATCACATACGTCAAAGGCTGTCACTTGAAGATCAGACTACAGACCACAGTCTTCACTTCTCCATCACTATACCCAGCAAGTTTTATTTGAGATCAATACAGACAAAACTAAAAAGAGGCAGGAAGGATACCAAATGCTTATAGCAATACTCTTGTCAAATATAAAGGAACCATCCTACCCATAGGAGAATATTCATTCATCTGAAGATTTTCTATGTAAAAAGAAGAGAAGAGAATCACTTGAGAACAACAGCTGGAAGTTTCTTTGCTCTCTTAAGATTTTGACATGGTGATTAATGGCTTGGGCCATATCAATTCATTGTGCATCAGCTGGACTGTTGTAATGGTCTACATTTGTATTCCCTCCAAGACAATTTCAAGGCATAACAAAATCAAGATTTAAGCTAAATTGTATTATCTTACACTTCCCACAAATGCTTTAGACCTTTGCTGCTCTGCTATTAGCATGCAGCAGCTTGTTAATTCAACCCTGAGACTCAACAGCCCAAGACAAGATCATTTAAGTAACTGGAGAGATCATGTACCAGGCCTTCTTTAAATGGCAGGGAATCTCTGGAAATATCCA
Source organism: Catharus ustulatus (assembly GCF_009819885.2). Classification (NCBI taxonomy): domain Eukaryota; kingdom Metazoa; phylum Chordata; class Aves; order Passeriformes; family Turdidae; genus Catharus; species Catharus ustulatus. The sequence goes on from NC_046221.1 coordinate 87,479,958, forward strand.
AACCTCAAATTGATGCATTTCAAAACACCCCAACTTCAGCTCTGCTTGGCAAAAAAAATCCATAGCTGCTGTCGCAATGTGAGATACCAAAAAAGGCCATGAATTGTGTGACACCTGCAAAACCAAACATGACCCTACATAGAATCTACTTGTTGGCAAGATCTAGCCAACTATGTCAAAAATAGTTCCATATGAAAAACCACAAACACGCATTTCCATACTTTCCAGGGCTCAAAGTAACCACCCTGTTTTATACATAAAATCTGGACTATAATCTTTAATCTGTCACTGAGTTCCAGATCAGCAAATTCAGCTTTTTCCATTTGCTGTTCAAAAGCAAAATTAACTTTTTTTTCTACATACAGAAAAGTTAAGGCATCAGTATTAGAACCTGATTAACTATTTCAGGGATCAGTCTGAATATACGCTGACTTTAAGAAAATGTGCTCTTTTAAAGGTTGTAGCAGTACATTCAACCCAAAAATTACTCTTTGATGGAAGAGTACCTCTAAATCATAAACCTTCAAGAATTTAATTTGGATTATTAAATTCAACAATCTGAGCAAAAACAACAATACAAGGTTTAAAAGAAAAGCAAAATTATCCAGTGTTTAAATCCATATACCTTCCATAACTATATTAGCTAGACTAAGTGATTCTCTCAGCATTTCCATTAACAGTCTCAACAGAGAGTGTCAGAGTCCAGAGGACACTAAAGGGTTTTCATGATCATGAGCAGCCACACCAGAGGACTGGGCCCAGAAACCCCATCTCAGCTCACTACTGGTTCTTCAGCCCTGGCCTCAGCTACATTACAGCAGTACTGGTTAGCAGCTCAAACACAACCATGCCCATGACTGGATACAGATCCTGTTGATCCAGGTCTGGATCTTGAGACTAGTTTCTTGGTTTGGGCCAAGATTCCCACAAGCTTGCCTGATGATCTGCACATCTGGCTGATCCTGGCTGCCACCTCCTGGTTTGCATTGCTTGAGTAGTGGGTAGTAATGCTGGCTGTGTTAACACACTCAGCTTCTGGCTCCCTGTCATTTAAAGAGTAGCCAGACTTCACTACTTCCTGGCAGATAATGGAAAATCTGCCCCCTGCAGGCGACCAGAAAAGTTTGCGCCACTCCTGCCAAATGGAGAAGATTTCCAGCTCATGCTAGTTCTTCTCTTAGTACAGCATCTCTTTGTTCAATGTGGCTTCAACACGAAAAGCATACATACACATGGCTTTTGATTTACAGTTCACCTTCCATTTCCCCCAGTAAAATAATGATCATGTTTTCACAATGACAAGTTTCTCTGTTACTAAGTATGCAGCAAGATTTTGAGCAATTTTACAGCCTCTTAGAACATTCTGGAAATACTAAAAATTTGAACAGAAACTTTACTGTAGTCCTCACTATAGCAAGATGTTTTCACTGTTATAAGCTAGAGAATATTTGAATTCTTGCCTTCCTGACAGTGCAAGACCAACTTACTATTTAGCTGAATTATATCTTGACGTAAGTGCCCATAACCCATATGGTGGCACCTACATTCAATATAAATGGATTTTTACTTAAACTTCAAAAGCCTCCTGCATTTAGGGACATACCTCTGTTATGTAAGCATTCACTTGCTCTTTTTAGCCTTACATAGAAGTATACACTCATACTCCTACAAGAGCTAGAGGCTTCCATCACTCAAAGGGAAGTCCTTACCTCACCCTGGTTGTCCTGAAACTCCACCTCTATATATTCCAGTGGCAGGGCAGGAATATTAAGAGCAGACTGTGAGACAGGAGGGACAGAATAAACAAGTGAAGGTTTGGTGTCTGCAGCTGGAGCCACAAGATTGATGCCATCCAGTTTCTGTGACAGAATATCAGAACTCCTTGCTCCCTCATCTTCTAGCTTCAAGTTCTGTACTTCAGAGCTTAGCTTTAGTTCATCCACAGCACGTGGAGCTGTAGAGAGAGAGTTGGAAACAGGATTGACAGCATTGTTCATGTCTTCTTTCTCTTTCTGCAATTGTAATGCTTCCTTGAGGGCAAGCCAAAGTCCATCAATCCAAGGATCAACCACTAATTCCAAACTGGGAATGGAGGGAAAAAAAAGAAGAAATGCATGGATGAATTATTGTGATTTTCTGGACTGTTAACTTACAAATAATGAAAGACCACAAGAGCAAAAAACACTATTCACTTTCCATTTATAATAAATATCTGCAGCTGTTACCAAGATTACTTCTTTGTCCAAAAAAAAATTATTTAGTTGTTATCACTATGTAAATTTACAGAGTCTAAAATGTATAACAGCCTTGCTCTTCTTTCAGTTTCTCATTTTTATTTTCATTTGCCGAACTTTATGAGAGAAAGTTGAAGGAATAGCAGCAGAATATGCAACTTTTCATTGTGCAATAGCAACATCAATAGCTTACACTAATGGTCCATTTTTATTATTTCAGAACACAAGAGATAAGTTTTATGGTTATGACAATGTTTGTGTTCAACTGCCTTGCATCATCATGCACAGAACCAATATAAGCAGCAGTTCAAAATAACTAAGCCAAGACTGCAGCCTACTGGCCAGAAAGAACACCAGAACAGGGAGTTGTTTTCTTACACAATTCCTCTACAGTAAATAGAGAAATCTTCTTACCTAATTACTCTAAAGTGATCCTCTGCCCATTCCCAAAAGAGAAAAAAGAAAAAAAAAAAAGAAAAAAGAAACTACATTTTCAAACCCCTCTACTTTGACTTTATTTCTAAAACTGCTAAATACTGTTTTTCCAGGCATTACAAATGTTTCCTCACACTTTAAGAACTGAGTTTTACTAGTTTTACTCAACAGGAATTGTGACTGAAAAGGCATACTGTGCTCAGGCAGAACTCATTTCTATGAGGTGCTAAGTGTCCAGCTTCAGTAGAGTCCAAACAGTTCAGGAAATTTAGCCAAATGCCTACACAAATATTGCATCATGAAGAAATAAAATCCAAAGCCATTCAGCTCTTACCCTACACAGTCATCTGCTAATCCGGTGTCATAGAAGTGCTGGGCACCAAGTTCTTGAAGTCGTCGGTCTACTGTCCGTCCACCATTACAAAAGAACATGTACTCTGAATCTCCCAGACCTAGCAAATTCAAGGAAAGAGGAATTGTGTCAATCAAGCAGCCTACTGGGCTACACAAAGTCAAGACAGACTTTTCTTGCAGGTGAACAGAAGAATCAGGTATGTTGGAGCAAATCCACAAGAGCGCACCAGGGTGATTAGAGGGGTGGAGCACCTCTCCTAGGAGGAAAGGCTGAGATATTTAGGTTTGTTCAGCCTTGAAAAGAAAAGGCTTTGGAGTGACCTAATGATGGCCTTCCAGTTCCTGAAGGGAGCCTACAAGAAAGACATGGGGACACAGGGCATCTTTACAAGGATATGTGCTGACAGGACCAGAAGAATGACTTCAAACTGAGAGTAGGTTTAGACTGGATGTTAAAAAAAATTCTTTACTGTGAAGGTAGTGAGGCACTGGTATAGGTTGCCCAAAGGTGTTATGGATGCCCCAACTCTGGCAGTGTTCAAGGTCACGTTCCATGGGACTTGGAGTAACCTGGTCTAGTGGAAGGTGTCCCTGCCCATAGCAGGGGGTTGTAACTGGATGATCTTAAAGGCCCACCCAACAAAGGCCTTCTATGGTTCTATGGTAAATATAATTATATATCTATATATACTTGAACACTTGCATATATGTGTGTTATTCAGATACTACATTGAACTATATGAATTTCAAACAAAATTGTGTTTGTCCCAAAACAGGGCTGAAAAAGTGGCTCCTCCTTTGCAAATGTAAGACAGAAAAATACTCTGAAAATACTTTGCTTTCAACTTTTAACATTTCAGAAAAATACTGCTTTAGTTTGAGGCTTTAAAAAATACAAAATTCCTTCAACAGGAAAAATGCAAGGAACTGAAATAACTAAAAAGAGTAAAGCTGATAAATTAGGTGTGAATTACCAAAAGAAATTATCTTTCAAAATTAAGTTGTTAACAGCAGCAACATGAGAGAGTATTAAAAGAAATTACAGTAGTTTCACGAATACAAGCCGCACGGACTATAAGCCGCACCCCCGGTGCCTCGACAATGTTGCTGTCTTTGTCAATAGATAAGCCGCACCCCGAATATTAGCCGCACTTTCGTTCGTAGCGAGAATCCGTGCGCAGCTTTCACAAATTGGCCAATTAGTAACAGGATCGCGGCATAGCGGGCTTTACTGGCTCGGGGCGGGGCCAGGAAGGCTCGGCCCGCTCATGGTTGCCGACGGGGTCGGGTGGCCCAGCTCAGCGCCACGGCTCGGCGGGGCCGGCCGGGTGGTGCTGCAGCCGCCGCCGGGCTCACTGGCCCCCCTCTCCCGTCAGCACCGCCTCGCTGCCGCGTTTGCTCGTCCTGCCAGCGGGCCAGCCGCCGCCGCTGCTGCGAGGTACGCCGGCCGCCCCGCCGCTGAGTTTACTCGCCCTGCCGGCGGGCCGGCCCCCGCCGCCGCTGCGAGGCACGCCGGCCGCCCTGCTGCTGCGTTTACTTGCCCTGCCGGCGGGCCGGCCCCCGCCGCCGCTGCGAGGCACGCCGGCCGCCCTGCTGCTGCGTTTACTCGCCCTGCCGGCGGGCCAGCCCCCGCCGCCGCTGCCAGGCACGCCGGCCGCCCCGCGCCATGTTTGCTCGCCCGGCCGGCAGGGCTGCCGTCGCTGCCAGGCTTGCCGGCCACCCCCTCCCGTCTGCACCACCGCCGCGTTTGCTCGCCCTGGCCGGCACTGTAGGCCCCCGCACCGCCGGGCACCCCCACGCTGCTGGCCCCAATTCTGCTGGGCTTCCCCCGCTGCCAGGCAGCCCCACCCGCCCGGCTTCCTGCTTCTGCCATGCTCCCCTGCACTGCTAGCCCCAGTTCTCCCAGGCTCCCCCGCCCTGCTGGCCCGGGCTCTGCTGCCCCCCCTGCCCCGCCCTGCTGGTTCAGGCTCAGCCGCCCGCCCCCCGCACTGCTGGCCCCGCCTCTGCCAGGCTTTCCCACCTCAGCCGGGGCCGGCCGGGCTCCAGCTTGGCTTGGGGCTGCCGCGGGCTCTCACTTCCGTGTTGGCAGCTTTTAGAATTTTGTTAATGTATTAGCCGCCCTCGAATATTAGCCGCACTTCCGGGTTTCCTCCGAACTTTTGGTCAAATTGGTGTGGCTTGTATTCGTGAAATTACTGTAAAAAATATTAGAAGCTGGGCACACGGGGAAAGGATCAAACATAGCAGTGATTTTAAAGAAGAAGAAAGCTGAAAAATCTGCATGAGGGAATATAGTCCAGCAACTTCCTCTGCAGGAATCAAAGATTTCTTTGTAGATTTTGTTTCACCTGCACTGGGTTTTCTGGTGTGGAGCTGTTTCAGATAAGGATGCTCTGTTACCAGTTGAACAGTCAGTGCACTCAGGAAGAATGTCCATGCAAGATCCAAGATTTTAAGGGGTCAACCAAATCACTGACCCACCCCACAAAAATGATCAATCATCCTTTAGAGATGCTTGCCCAACAATCCTAAAGACCACTGGTTTTAGGCCCATCTTCACAAATTCTCTAAATAATCCTCACCACTGGTTCACTATCACTATAGGAATCTTTCACAGCCTGACCCTTTCTTGTGTGCAGTTTCAAACCACTTTATTATTTTCACTTGTGCTGGTTTTGGCTGGAATAGTGTTAGTTTTCCTGATCACAGCTAGTATGGTCTGTATTTTGGATTTGTGCTGGAAACAGTGTTGATAGGGCCTCCTCTCCTCTCCCCTCCTCTCCTCATTTATTTGCCCAAATCACTGCTGCATGTGATGGAGCTCTCCTTTGCTGGAGATGGCTGAAACACCTGCCTGTGCATGAGGAAGGGTGACTTAATTCCTTGTTTTGCTTTAACTGTGTTCATGGCTTTTGCCTTCCCTATTAAAATGTCATCATCTCAACCCACTTCTACTCTTCCTTGTCTCTCCTCCATCCCACCAGGATTGGGGGACTGAGATAGCAGCTAAAAAGCTCTTGGTTTCTGGCTTTGGCTAAACTATGATGCAAGCTAAAAATGGAGCATTCCTCTCTCCTTATAACAGCCTTCTTTTTTTTTTTATTACCCTTTTAAGAGGACTTCTGCTTTCTCTCAAGTACCATACTGAGAGCAAACATTTCATTGAACCAGTTTAGATGGATATAATGAATGTAGTTTAAGACTGATAACTAGTTAAACTTGAATCACATAATTTAGACACCATAATAATTTCTGCCATAATAAAATTTAGGGTTAATACAATACTTATCTTTACACATACACATATGCATGCAGTCAGCTATGAAGAACCTGACCATTTCACAAACTGTGATGTGTAACTAGGCAATAGCATAACAGCTTCTCAAAATGTTACGTGATTAGGATGCATATAGTTCAGACTTCCACATTATATCAGGTAGAAATTTCCTTCTAATCGGGCCCTTCCTTATTAGAAACTTAGCAGTTTCCTCACTCCCATCTATCAACTTAAACCTGTCAGGTAAAAATAACCCAGGTTTAAATAGACATTTCTGGAGTTTGTTTATAAATTAATTTGAAAACTCAACAAACTAACCTTACCATCAGCTCAAGATATATCATGTATTTTGTCAAATCTGTATTTTGCTTATCTATCTTTAAGCTGAAGTTATATTCATTCTCTTGATGAGTACAACATTCAAAACTAAACTATTATTGCAATTTTAAAGGGATGGGAAGATTTAAGGTTTCTACTTTTAGGAACATTTTATACTGCCTTTCCCTCTATAGAGAAAAATGCCCAATGACTCAGACAGTCAAGTAAACTAATCTAGTTTACTAATCTCTGTAGAGACCTGACAAGAAATTTAAATTCAAACAGTAATAGATAGCTTATATCATATGGGTTTTATGCAAAGAAAATTAAGCTATAAAAATTACGCTGGTAGCTTACATTCAGATAATATTTTTCCATTATTGCTCATAGAGGACATTATATAAAATTGCTCTTTATAAAAATAAATGTTTTCTAAGCACTTGAAAAAGCCCAAACCATCTATTTAGAAATTATAAAAAAAAAAAAATACAATTTCTGCAATAATATAGAAAATACTAAGTCACCTAGCAATCCATACTGAAGGTGTGCAAAATGGTCAGGAGGCAAGGTCTTGTCTTGAATTTTCTTTACAAACTTGCGGGCAGTGTCTGGTGGGTCTCCTGTCCCAGTAGTGGAAATAACAATAACTACAGGATCCTCTTCTGTTTCCAGGTTATACTACAAGCAATAGAACAAGTTAAGTTACAAGGTGCCATCTGATATATAATTGTGGCCTTAGATACTCTATCTCCCACCTTTCTTCTTCCCAAGGCTGGGCAGAAAACCATTTAATCTCATTTTTCCTATATTAAGCCACAGAAGTAATTACAAGTACAGTAATTTCACGACTATAAAGTGCACCGGATTATAAGGCGCACTTCCGGGTGTCAGTAAATTTCCGAACTTTTGCCCATATATAAGGTGCACCAGACTATAAGGCACACTCTTTTGTTGCAGCGAGGATCCGCTGCCCGCTCCCCCCGTGCAGTTGCTGGCTGCAGGCCGGCCTCCACCCGGCAGATGCGGCACCGGGGCCCCGCGGGCCCGCCCCCACCCGGCTGCCACAGCCCTGCCGGCTCCTCCCGCGGCTCGCAGCTCACACTTCCGGGTTGGCAAATTTCTGAACTTTGTCCATATATAAGGCGCACCAGACTATAAGGCGCACTTCCGGGTTCAGGCCAAAATTTTAGTCAAAAGTGTGTGCCTTATGGTCATGAAATTACTGTAATTTTGGGGATGTAATTTATGATCATATTTGGAGTTTTCAAGACCAGATTTGATAGAGCCCTGAAGAACCTGCTCTGACCTTAACTGACCTTTGCTGCAAGATGACCTCATGAACCCTCTTCCAACCTGAAATATCCTATGATCCCATGTACAGACGTCCAAGGGCAGCATTTTGAGTAGGTTGGTACATACATGAAAAGTACTTCACAACTGCACTCAGACAGCTTAAATACACAGTTCTTACAGTATTTTGTCAAGTGGAAAAAGTATTTTTGCATGTATGATCACAATCACATAACCATAATCCTTATGATTTCACACAGTTAAGTGGGGCGGGGCCTTACAAACTGTAGGGATCATTTCTAAGTTTCATTGAGTATCATTTGGTCCTGTCTGATAACTTCTATGTTACAGAATCACAGTATCACAGAATTAACTAGGTTGGAAAAGACCTTTGTGATCATCATACCCCCAAAAAACCCCAGTGCTTTTGGGGGAAGCAGAATAGCTCTAAAAAGTGATAATCAGACGCCATGCTCTACATTCTGATTAATTTTGGCCCATTCACCCTGCCCACAATTTACTCTTCTGTCCTTTGCTAATACTGGTCTCCCACATTTCCAGAGTTTCATGGGGGCTAGTCCCATTACACCAGGTTGACAAGAACTGCCTGTAGTAGGGACTGTGTGTCAGTTCCATATATTTGGATCTCATGCAATCATTTATTACTTTTCAAGTAAAAAGCACTCAAAATCTTTGACTGCCCCATCTTTAGCAGGCTGCAGCACTGTGCCAGTGTGCTGTCAGTCGGGTCACCCACACAAATCACAGCATGGCTAGTGATCTCTGTGAAACACAGCTCCAGCCCAGTGTTTGGGAGTGACCTCTGGAGACCACCTAGTCCCATCCCATGCCCCAAGTGCAACTATCAGTCAGTGATGCACTTGGTCAGCTATAACTGGCTGAATTCTGGAAAATTCTAAGGGTAGAGATTTCCCTTTTCTGGGTAGCTTCTTCCATGCAGAACTTCTTCACTAGTGTCAATCAAATCTGAGTTTATCAGGCAGCACCCAATGCATCTGGCCTCCTGTTGTCCAGTTTGCCTCACACAGGTGCCTATTAGATCACTTCTTAGCCTCCTTTTTTGCCATAATAAGCAACCTAAGTTCCTTCTACCGCTCTCTGTGGGCTGCAGTTTAAATAATCTCCAGCACTGCAAGTTTAATAAAAATAATAGGATTATGAGAAAATAAAAAGAAATATTGCAAGAGGTGCTGTGTTTCATTCAGTGCAGTTTCAAGACTGCAATTCAAAACTCCAGATTTTGAGGAGCTATGTTCTAAACACTTCCCTCAATAAATTAGTCAAACTATCTCCTTGTCAAGCCATGTAAAAAATAACCTGACACCTACACCCCAAAAAGGCTAGGAATACATAGAAACAGACTAAAGAGGTTTTGCTGTTGGCAGTGTTTCCAAATCTTTCCTGAAGAAGCTAAAAGCAGCTGCATGGTAAACTTAAATTACCACATGTCTTGCCTCTGACAGTGACAAGAGAAGCCTACAGCAGAGGCTAGAGATGCACAAGTGAACAGAGTAAATGTGCATGAATATTACCTGGGCACTTTGCCAGACTTCAATGACTTGTGGTCCAGGAACCTTCCAAACATAGCTTTTGTTTTTTACAAGTTCAGGCAAGCTCCAAGTACTCACAAAATCCCAAGACTTTCAAAACTTTTTAAAGTGTACTAAGTTGTACAAAAAATGGCCTTAAGCGTCCTGTTGCAATAAGGACTCAGATTTTCAAAACTTCCACAGAGGATTTGATAAGTACAGACCCACAACTTCTGCAGTGCATTGCCACAGATGACTACTGCATTTACAAAGAAAAGCAAATTCTTCAAGTCAAGAAAGTAAGGGTCTACTGGTATCACATGAGAATATACACTAAAATGAGCTTCATTAAAAAACCAAAAAGATACAAGCTTAGGAAGCATGAAGTGGTGTCTTAGAACAGAGGCATGATTAGCACACTAAATTCTTGCCTGCTCCACTGCAGATTCTCATCTGCAAACTCGGGCACCTTTTGAAAACCAAACATTTGGCAACACAAGTTCTGCAATAATCTGCATCAATTACTGTGAGGTCTGCTACATCACCATACCAGAAGAACCTAATATAACTACAGTTTTTTACTCTACCTTCCACTTCTTCCTACATCCTTTGTATTTCAGGTTTGTCTCATTCTTTCTCTTTCCTTCAAACGTTCTCCTCAGCTGAGGACAGCAATGCCACACAACAGCAGTGAGCAGCCTGCTCAAGCTGTGCATGGTTGCTGAAAGAAGAGAATGGGATCAGACAGCCAGGTTTGTCTCATCCAAAATAATATATATCATGACAAATGTATTTATTCAGACAACTCATCCAAGGCTGACTACACACACTGTGACCCAAGATGATGTCTATTTAGCCTCCCATTTTTTAGTGCTCCTACCTCACTTCCACCTCATTTCCGTCTTCATAAAACATAATCACTGTAAACAACCAAGTCTCACCTCTGAGACTGTAGGTGAGAGACACTACTTGGAAAAGCCAGTATTCCTGAGATTTGAGCAGTATTTGACCATTCACTTTTAAATGGCAAGATCATGTTATTACCAGCTCTGTAATCACCTATTCCAATCACAGACCTTCACAAGGTCTGGAAATACCCAAAAGCTACATAAAGACAGATTTTCCAACTAACAAGTAGGGAAAAATCTTATATGTGACAAAAGAAGCTTATATGTGACAAAATTTACAAAGCTGCAGAAATTACATTTTTCCTCAAGGCTCAATTCCCAGATTCTCAATTCATAATTTATTTGCAGCTCTGAATTGTCTTGCCCAATTTGAAAAAATACATTTGTTTAAGTGGTAGGCCAATAATAAGGCTAGAAATGTTCTGACTATCACCTTCCTGAAACTAATCTCCAAACCTGTCAAATGCAGAAGAAATTAAATGCAAGAATATAAGGAGAATCTTCACATTCTCTGCTGGTTGCATAAAAGTCTCTTTCTAACATTCAGCTACATACTTACTGCACATTAATTCAAAACGTCTCACATTTTCAAGTGCATGAAAAAACTTTTTAGATGTTATTTTCTCCTCATCTCATATGAAATGCCAGGTTATCAAGTTTGGATTGCTGTTTTTTTATATGTTTCTGTTTGAGGGCATACAGCAGAGAGTACTTTGTGAAGGAAATTACAGTCCATAATGCTTTTAACTACAGAAGTAAGTTTCCACATTCTTATTCTTGAATAACAGCAAGTAATAAAAAGCCATTTCCTTGTTCCAGCCAAGTTTTTTATTTAGTTCTAGAACATAACTTGAAGTGAGTTCTGTGGGAACTGAAATGAGCGCATATGCCAAGCAACACAAGACCCACAAAAGCTCCAGGCCAGGTCACAGTTAACTGAACACAGAATATCAGTGCAACAAAAGAAATAGAACAAAAAAACCATCAAAACCAAAACAAACCAACACCAAACGAACAAACAAAACAACCAAACCAAAAACAAACAAACAAGAAAAAAAAGCACTATTTCTAGTAACAGCAGACTTGACCTATAAATACAGAATTCGTTCACTACTGCATACATTAAAAGTTCTCAAGAAGTCACTGAATTATTAGAAGAGAGATAAAGACATATTAATTTACAGTTCTAATAAGAAAAATCACAAGATGTATTTTTGGCAGAAGGCTATTAAGCAATGGTGAGTCTTGGTTGAAATTACTGATTCACAAAGAACAAAAATTTGACACTAGATGGTGTTTTTTAGGTGGGTGCATCTGCTAGCCTTCATGATTATAAGAGCCAGCACTCTAGCACATGAAGAAGAATTCAATTCTTCAATACATATTTTTCAAAACAGTATGGAGTATCTCACCTTATCCATTTCACTTATACAGTGCATATCAGCTTCAAATCCATGGGCACCTGCTTGCTGCCATATTTCCTCAGCTATGGCTTTTGCCTGCCCCTTTTGTGTTGCATAGAGGAGCAAAAACCTCCTTTTTGATTCACAGCACATTTTTTTTTTAGAGACACTGCAGGGGAAGAAAAGAATTTAAAAAGTGAATTTCTTGTAAGCAGAACAGCAAGATTTTACTTTGGTTATGAGATAAAAAAGAGATAAAGATAGCAGCATTGGTGTTTAGCTTGGAAATGAGGCATCTACTCTGAAGTGAAGCCATTTCTCACATGCAAGCTTTGTAGATCAGGTTGCAAAGGATGTGTGGTGCTGGTCCTATGTGCTGTACTGCCTTAATGCGGCAGTAATGTTACAGTACCTCTGATATCACAAATCTAGTTTGTAAACAAGACAACCTGAAAACTTTTTAAATGAAAAGATATACTATTTTTATTATATTATTATATATTTTCCATTTCAAGTTAGCGATTGCTTTGTTCGCTTCTCTGAGCTGTCTTTGAAAACAAAACAAAACACAGACCTGGTGAAGTCAAACTACAAAGTCTGAGGAACAAAGTTTAAATACCCAGTTTCTTCTTTTTTGAAATCAGTATTTTTTTCTGCAACAACTCCAGACTTTATTGTCCACTATGTATTTTGGAGCACAAATATTGACTTTAATCTCATATTTCAAGAAGCAGCTCCTTACACAAGAGCAGCCTGACCCTGAGGTTAGTTCGGTTGGTCAGAACATGATGCTAATAACACCAAGGTGCTGGTTTTGATTCCCATATTGGCCATTCACTTTGGAGGAGTTGGACTTGATGATATTTCTAGGATGCTTCCAACGCAGACTATTCTGTGATTCTGTGAACTGCAGAATTGACTCTTTGGGGCTTTTTTCTCCTATAAGTAAGAAACAATCTTAAAGAAATCTGCCATGGTGTCTGTTGCCGAGTCCCTTGAAAGCAGCAGGATGAATGAGATGCATATCCTTATCCATTCACCAGTCCTATGAAAATCTGAATGTAAGTTTTCTTCCATTATTTTGACAGAGAGAATACCACACATGTAACTTCAGAGAGCAGTAAATAAGAGAGAGAAGCAGAATGTCTTTAGGGTGGATATTGCAAATTAATTTTCTGTCAATATTTTGTCATTGCTAAGGAGGTGCAGTACAACTCAAATACCTAGAATGAGTACTGAGAAATTTTCAGTTCCAAATCTGAGGTACCTCTCCCTTGTCTGGGCCCAGTTTGCTGTACTTCACTTACTGCTTCCACAAAGTTTCAACTACAGAAAGCATTCAGCGTCCTAGCCAGACACACTGAGTTATGGAAACCTGTTACTACATAATTTGAGATATCTCTTTTTCTCTCAAGGGAAAACAAACAGTTCAATTCTATAAGAATATTGTACTCCATTGATATGGCAGGATATTTCTCCCCATGGTACTGCGGAAGGTTTTTCCCAAAGGAATTTTTTAAAAGCATAATTATACATCAAAAGTAGCAAAACTAAGTGACAGGTTCTTAAGAATGCCTGTTCACACATGCACTTAATGAAAAATGTAATTACTAGAAAATTTTGAGGTTTTCATTGTATTTCCTTCTACTATGTTTTCCTTTTTAGTTTTCATTTTAAATTAATTACATATATTGTCTAAAATTACTAGTAATTACCTTGACAGTCACCTTTTGATAAATTCATTTATACAACTGGTTTCATGCACATGTGTGCACAGAAGGTGCATAGAACAATCCTCAAAACAATTTTTCACCTTCTTTTTCCAAAAGAGAGAAATACGCTAATTATGATGATTCATATAAAGCAATGTACATAAATATAGTTTAAATACCCTCAAATCCCTGTAGTAATACAGATGCATTCTGGTCATGTGCTATGTTTTTCACCTAACTCTTTTGTCAGCAGGTGGCATTGCTGGACCACAAACAGATAAGACAAAGCGATGCTTCATTACTACCCTCTTTCATACACCTCAGAAAGGGAGAAAGATAATCAGTTTCCCACTAAGACCACACCATAGCACAGAAACCTTCTATACAAGAAAAGCTGAGGAGTAAGCTGCCAATATCACAAACCAGGCATTACCAACAAGAGTCTGTTAGAACAAGAGTCAGCTTGGGAAGCTGTTAATGTTTGAGAAGCACAAAAATTTCTAACAGTAGGGGGCATTGAGAGAGTAACAGAAGGAACAGCAGTCAGGATGCCAACAGTAAAGGGTGCAGAAAGTAGCCACACACATTTCAGGTGCATATATGTGAACTTGGAGAGAGCCTTTTTACACTGGTGAATGGACCAGTACATTGCATAGAGACACAAAAATCTGCAGCAATCACACCTCCCATAGACATCACGTGGAAACAGAAGAACCCACCCAGACAGAAGAGCAGATGATGCTGGAGATGCACATACAGCCCTCCTGAGACATGGTACTGCATGTGTATGCAACAGTGTGAATGAATCCTTGAGGCAATGGGAGAGAACACAATTAGACAGTTCCTTGGAATTAGACACAGAAAGTTGTGTAAATATTTGTGGCATTTATTAACATTTTCCAGGTGCCTAGTATTGTATCTATTGCATTGTTGCTAGCTATTGACCTTAAATATATCATTCAATAAACTGACTAGTTTATTTAATTCACTAAAAGTTAATTATGTCAACAACAGACCAATAAATTCCTTTGATCATGATTTGATCTAAACTGTACAAGTTGAAGTTTCACCCTTGCACCCACACGTCTTCTCTCTGTCACCAACCGTAAGATCTTTGTGCACAGACTGCTAAGTGATGCCTGCTCCAAGAGAGAAAAATCAGTCGTGCCTACCTGCAGATGAACAACCGTAAAACAGGAACTTGCTCTCAGATGAGCATGCTGCCCACACTGCTCTTGCTTTGCTGCTCTATACACTCTTCAAAGATGCCAACCCACTTCCACTTACGTGATACAAGTTCAACTGGAATAAATAGGAAGGGAAAAAGGCAATCCTTGAGGTATATCTTGAGGTTTCTGAAGAATCCCTGTAACTCTCATAGTACTACCACACCAGTAGCCTTTAACATGTCATGCTGGTAGACACGCATCAAAAACCAACGTTTAAACCGGGAAAACAATCTGTGATTTGCTGGATCAAATATGAAACTGAGGACGAAATTCCGAATTACAGCTCATCTGATCCAATACTTGGAACAGTCAGAGAGCTAACAGTCCACATGAGATTAGCAGGGAGTCCAGCGGCTCCCCAAGGAAACAGCAGGAGCAGACAAGCCGCGCAGGAATGCTGCTGTACCACACGTGCTGCCCCAGCAGCGCCGCTTCGCACGGCAAGGCCAGACCTTGCCCTGTCAAATATAAACTGCGCGGCCACAGGACGGATAAAAAAAGCACAAAACTTCAGTGCACACACTGCTAATTATGTCATCATGGATGGATAAACTCCTTTGATCCTCATTCAACCTGACCTGCACACACGGAGGAGTTTCACCCTTCTGAAACTCAGAAGAACGCCTTCTTTGTGTCACCAACCCACAAGAGCTCCCCGCGCTCCTCTGGCTTTAACCCACGCTGCGGGACCATGCCTTGAGCCACGAAGCCATTCCCAAGCCACTTTTTCAACAGCGTGCGACTTGCTCAGAAGCATGCTAGGGCCAAGACAACTATAAAAGTGAAACACAAACCCTCCGCCCCGCGCACCTGCTCCGCCCGGCCCTGGTGTCCCCCCAGAGCGGGGAACGGGAGTACTTGCGCTGGAGGACGCGGTGCACACGGACACGGGCACGAATCCCAATTCCAAAGTAAAGCGCCAAGCCCCGCTCTGTGACTGCCCAGGCAGCGCGGGCCGGAGGCAGCGGCAGCGCGGGGAGGAGGCAGGGCCGGGAGGAGGCAGGGCCGGGCCGGGCCGGGTCCGGGCCGTGGCGGGGCGGAGCCGGGCGGGCCGAGCCGAGGCACCGGAAGGTCCCGGCAGGCGCCGCGCTGGCTGTGATGGCCGCCGCGGTGGGGCCGGCGCGGCTGCCCGGGCACGGCCGGGTGCCCCCCGCAGCCCCGGCCCGCAGCAGTGGCAGTAGCAGCAGTAGCAGCAGTAGGTGCTGGGGCGGAGGGGGTGGAGGGGCTCAGCCGGTGCCGCCCCGGCCGCGGGCAGAGTGGAGTCCCGCGGCTCCTGCCCAGGGGAAGGCTCGTGTCCCGCTCCTGTTCGTCTGTCGGAGTGTCCTTGCGGGATAACGAGACAGCCTGTCACACGAGACTGCCGCTCCCGGCATTTCTGCTGTCTGCATTGCCTTGTGCTCGTGGGAGAGGGATCGTACCCATCGTCCCAGCCATCAGAAGGATTTATGCTGGGTTTCTGCATTTTAGTCATCCTGGTGCTGTTTTCGATACTACGTATCTATTTTTCTTCCCCTAGGTATCATTTGAGGACTCATTTGATTCGATATGGCTTTGATTAGCCGAAAAAGTTTCCAGCTGTATTCGTCCAGCACACCAGCAAGCAGGTCTGCTTGGATGACCCTAAGCAAAAGGTTGAACTTCATCAGCGGGCAGCAAAAACCCCAAAACTGTAGCTCTGTGGCCATGAGGGTGCTGTGTGTCAAAGATAAACTTCAATATACTTTTTGTAGGAAGACACATGTACAACTGCAAATGCAACCACTTTCTGCTAATGAAACTGTGCATCTATATGGAGATACCAGGAACTGTACTAAAACAAATAATGTGTGGATGGATGAACAATTATTTTTCAAGAAGTTGGACAACCTTTGTACATCAGAAGAGATTTTTTATTTTCTTAGCTCTCTAGAGGTCATGTCTGATACTATGGCCTCGGGAGCCCTGCAGAGGATTTCTAAAGTTGAGGTGGATGACAATGGTCTTAAAAACCCTGGGCTGTTAGAGAATGAAGTTTTCAGGGCATTATGCTTCCAGTTTGAATTGGAATCCTCAAAACTGTCAAACACGGGGCTGCTGAATGCATTGCAGTCTTTGATAAAGCTGCACATAGATCCGCAGAGCACGCTGATGACAAGGCTGCTTTCAGAGAGCGAGGAGCGGCTTGGCAAGGGACAGCTGACTGCTGAAAATCTGTGTGCTCTTGGAGAGAGTTTGCTTGAGTTAGAAAGCCCAAGTTGTGCGACGCTGGAACAAATTGTGAGCCACATGCAAGAAAAAGACATTGAGAGATGGAGTCCCAGGGAAATAGTGATGGTTTATAAGATACTGCAGGTGACTGTGAGGGAAGGGAAACAATGTCAAAACTTGCTAAACAGACTGAACAGTGTCACTTTACACACCGTTTCCCAGCTAAGCCCAAACTTTGCAAGTGTAATACTGAATTCACTGGTGGTTCTTCATCAGACTCAGGCAGTCTCCTTGGTCACTGCACTGTGTAAACATTCAGTGAAGCATGTTCCCTATTTCACAGATCATGAACTGGTAAATGTATTGGAAGCTTTCCTATACTTCGGGCAAAAAGTTCAGATTTTTACACAGGCACTGGAAAGCCATGTCCCCAAGTCCATCTGCACTATGCATCCTCAAACGGTCAGCAAGGTAATGCAGTATTGCTGCAAAAAGATGATCCTTTCAAAGCCCATCTTTGATGCAGTGGCAGAAGGTTTCATTTCCAGTGCTGACAGACTTACCACTGACCAGATTGCTGCATATATTATCCCATTTGGGACTCTTAACTACCTGCCTCCAAGTGCTGCTTCCTTGTTTAGGAAGCTTGAAGCTGTGCTGCATACCCGCCTGAGGCACTTTCAGCCTCACACCTTGCTGAACCTGCTACACTCATGTGTCCTTATTCAACGGTATCCAGTAAATTTTCTGCCAAAAATATTTAGTCCCTATTTTCTGCAAAAGCTTCAAGGTAAGGAGCAGAACTTCTCCTGGGATGTTTCACATTTCTTTCCATTATGTAGTTTGTCTCTTGTCAAGCACCTATTTTTTGTCAATTTAATTTGTCAAATAAACAGTGACCTGATCAAAGTGACTGGAAAATAGTTACCAGGAAGCCAAAGGCTATTGCTTCCTTGTCACAGTTGCCATTGTCTTTCATGTTATGCTGTTTAGTTGCGTTTGAAAATGTCACTGTACAGTTTTAAAATACGGACTTGAATTCCTTTTAAAGAATTATTTCAGTTAGTCCTTCTGTTTTTCTGAAAACAGGGACCAGGTGTTCCCCATGTTTGTCCTTTGTCTTATACAACATGCTAGAACATCCCCCATGTGTTCTTGGCTCTCATTATTGCATGTTTCAATGCTTTTGGACAGAAATCTGTAATAAACAGCACATCATTTTGAGTTATTCTCTATTTGCTACTAAAGCATTTTTATGGAAGATGACTGACTTTATAAGACTTCAGCTAAGATTGTTCAACTAATAAAACTAAGCTAAAGTTTTCAAAATTATTAGAAATTTTGGTCACTTAATTTTTCAACAGCATGAAATACCTGAAGGAGTTGATTTTTATGAAGCAGACAAATCTCCAGAAATTATTTTGTATTATCCAAAACTTGTGGATTTAAAAAAAAAAAAAAAAAAAGAAACAATGAGATCCTGGAATTATAACACAGGGGAAAGGGGTTATAAGAAGGAGATATTTATCTAAGACCCCAACTCAAAATTATTCTTTTATGTAGAATGTCCTGCATCTTTTGTACATTCATATTCTTTGGTGAAAGAATACGACAGTTTTAACTAAGAACTTGCTAGTTTTGTATTTTTGTGTTGATTTTTCTGTAAATAATTTTCTCATTTTTCTACCTATGTAATTTCATACTGATTTTTCTATTCATTTAAACAATTACTGAGAATTTTAATGATTAAGTAGCTTTTCTGCACATTATTCTGAATAGCTTTTCCTAACTGCTCCATACGGTTTGTGTAAAGATACTTTGTTGAAGGTACACCTGAAAACCTGAATGTTGTTGTTTCAGCTCAGCCACCTGGTTTGAACAGACTTGTTATGTCCCAACTCACTCAGCTTTTTCTGACTGTCACCTTGGAGTGCCCATTTTATGAGGTACAGTACATGTGAAACCAGAAGTGGTGTTAACAACAGGTGATAAGGTCATTAGGGCCCTGTTTATACTTAGTTGGGTGTATTTCCCACAAAAAGCATTGGAATTGGACAAACCAACTTTCCTTGATGAAAATATGGAGCATTCCTACCCGATTGAATGACTTAATATATGTGTATGCATAGAAACAGCTGTGCATTTCTCATGAACATGATAGCATTGAAGTTTCCTGAGGATGTTCTGGTGGTTGTTTGGGTGATTTTAAGTTTCCTTTGGATCATGCCTCAGACTGTAGGTCTCTCAACAGACTTGGCTTTGAAATGCACAGAATACATTTTAATGTATTTTTATGTACATGTACAAAATGTACTTTTGTACATTTTAAATGTACAAAATACATTTTAATATATTTTAATGTAATTATGTTAATATGAGGTAATTACAAAAATGTTATCTCCGTTTTTCAATTTGGTTTTCTATCCTTATCTAGGGTCCAAAATTCCTTTCAAAGTACCAAGTAAAGGCCTGTCCTACACTTCACAGTTCTCCTGATGTTCACCTCTTTAAAAGGGTGAAGACAGGATTACTTTATTTACTGAAAAAAAGAATATATTTTGCATCAGAGGTATCAACACCATATTTCTATGTAGTTGGTAAGTATAATTTCTTTAGAGTAATTAAATGTGTGTGTATGGTGCCAAAGTTTTCATTTCCTTTGTGGACATTCTAAATTCTGTAAATACAGAAAAAAATCTGAAATTTGGGAACTTTAAGTAAATGATTTTCAGAGTCAGAAAGGAAAATGGAGAGAAAAGCACTGCAGTGTTAATTGGTATTTATGCAGCCAGTCTGCACTGAAAACAGCTGCTAAGAGCATCTTGTATTCTACGGTTTTATTCTTTTATTCTGTGCTTCTTATCCGTTAAATAATTTGTATCATGTAAAGCCAAATGAGGCAATGCCATTTGGCAATGCCACTTGCCTGATCTCCCTGATTTAGTGGTGAGTAGAGAAAGGAAGGCGGTCAGTCATGTACCCTGCTCAGCTGGGCTCCTCTCCCCTCAGCAAGAGCTGCTGACAGCACAGTCAGTGGGGGTTTGTGGGCTGTAAGTCAGGAGTGAGCAAAACAGTGTTGTGTGCAGCAGGAAACACAGAAGGCAGTGATGAGGAATGGCACATGCCCAGGAGGGATGGATGATAGTAAGATGTTGAGGAAAGGGAATCTTGGACACCATGGATATCAGAGGAATTTAAAAAAGAAAATTAAAAAGGGGGATGAGTCCAGAGTTATTTTGCATGACAGCTTTCATGAGGATGTTGAAGTTAGCAGAGGGAGAGAGTGTGTTTCTCTCCAAAGCCCTCAAAATTCAAGAGACCCTAGCTAGAACAGCAAAGTGCCATTTAACTGCAGTATAGTTTTTAGTGGACTTGGAATACTTCTTTGCTTGTGAGCATTATGGAAGACCGAACTGTTACTAATTATCATTCATTTTGTTAAACCTATACAACTTTTACCAGTCTCTGGGATTCAAAAAAAAAAAACGAAGTGATAGTATTCTCATCCTCTGAGAGGATGAGAATTACAGTAGAAAGTTTGTTATCAGAAATGACTTTTAATGTCACTTCTTTTTTTCATCTACACAAGATATTGAGATTAAATTAGATGAAGAAGGTTTTGTATTGCCTGCGGCCCAACTTGACGAGGTACACAGACGGTAAGACAATAAAAGAAACCACTGGTAAAATGCTGATTTACACTAAGAAAGAGCATGCGGGGTGAAAACCTAGCAAAAATTAAACTATTTGTAGTTTTGCCATTGACTTCAACAAAGTTCAGATCTCACAATGAAAACCACTAGCAAAAGAACAAAATTACCAATCTGCTTTTTGTTCATTGTTTTGCCACCTGACTATACAGTGTCAGACAGTTGGTCTGTTTACCCAGTGACAGTCAGAATCAATTTCACGATCGTAATTTCACGATTATAAGCCGCACCATTTTGACTAAAATTTTGGTCCAAACCCAAAGTGTGGCTTATAATCAGGTGTGGCTTATATATGGACAAAGAACAAAAAGTTGCTGTTTTAGTTTGGAGGACAGGTGTCTGCTGAGAAAGGCAGGAGCTTCTCTTTGAAATGGAGAATGTAAACCCCCTCCCTCCAAATTATTAGAATTTTGAAATCAAGGGGCTTTCAGGCAAAGATATGGGAATTAGGAATAACAGTTCTTTTCTAGGGAAATTAAAATAGATATACAGTACTACAAAGAAACAAACTCCAAACCCTGACAAAGTCAGAGTACAACCTGACACCCTGTCAGGCAGGGTGTTGGTAGCAGTCCCATTAAATGGTGGCTGCATCCTCCTGCAGTGACAGATGTGATTCAGCTGAAGCAGTGCTCCTGTAGAAGGTGCAGTTTCCCTCCGGAGGTCCAGTGGTGATGTGGAGAAATCCGGTTTTCCTCTGGAGTCAAGGGAGAAAGGGGCTACCTTAGTGTCCCAAAACCTGTTTTTATTTTGGTAAGAAATGTTGGGCTCTTCCCCCTGGCTGGAGCAACTTCCAATGAGATGAAGTAATTTTATCAGTCACACAGTGGGACTCAATGGGCCATTAGCAGAAAATGACTCCCTGGAGGAAGGATGGGTTGTGAAAAGATAAAGAACAATGCCTGGCCTGGTTTCAATGGATGGCCCATTAGCAGAATATCTGCCATTGAGATAAGGATCACTGCCCCCACCCTCAACAGATGGTGATAGAACAGATACCTTTTATCACTCTCTGTATTGTAACATGCAGCTTATAATCAGGTGTGGCTTATGTATGGACAAAGAATGAAAAGTTGCTGACACCCGGAAGTGCAGCTTATACTCAGTGTGGCTTATAATCGTGAAATTTTGGATTATACCAATCTATTTTCATATTCTGTAATTCATTTTCAAATTAAAACTAAATTCTGAGTGTATTTGCACAGATTTAACATAGTTTAAGCCATTCTGAGTTCACAAATTTGCTTCTGCAAGGAGTCCTGCATGATAAGGATATTTGCTACAGATGCTGGGTTTTTTTAATTGAGAAATGCATAGGTGTTTAATGTATATTAAAGAAGGGTTACTTCGGGAAGCCTTGGATACAACCTTAAGCAAACAAGGTCTTTGAAGAGGTTAGGCTTTCCCCAGCTTAACCTTCTGTTGTGGTTTAAGCTGAAACCAGGGAACCTTCACAAGACTCAGAGACTAGTACAGGTTCTTTCCCAGAGCCCATGCTTAAATACTTGAGAATGGGCTTTAATGTTTTGGGGTTTTTTTAAGTAATAGCTTTCATAAAATAAATAAAGTCACAATATACTTAACATACTGAAAATGTAAGCAGCTTTTTAACACTAGATACACAAACTTTGGTTTAAGTTGATGGGATTTGTATCACTCAGAAGAAAAAATATAGTTACAATCCATGCTGCCAACCATATGTACAGGTTTAACTTAAAACAGGTGTAGCTTAAACTCAATTTGAACTCTAATGGATTTAACAGGTAAATTAGTAAGTTAAATAAATTTAGCTGCAGGAATGTTTTCTAGCTGAGGAAAATTTTTTACATTTTTCTTTCTAGAACTCAAAACAGCTTACTAATCATAGAATTAAAAATATCAAACTCTCATTAACTTGCATGGTAATTTTTGTTCAGAGCAAATAAAAAAAGATTTTCAGATCATTTCACTAAGTTTCAGGGTTTCACCTTCCACCCTTAAACTGAGTGATTTAAATTATCCTGAACTAGGTAGCTCCCATCCTGCATCTGATTCAACGTAAGAGGGAGGTATTGTCTCATGTTTGTTAGGAACTGCAGCAGTTGTGATGATTAAAATAACTAATTGTTGTGGGTCTGTTGGGTTTTGGTGTTTTTTTGATATTACACTTATGCTTAATTTTAGAATTGCCCTGTGTGTTGATGGTCGAAATAGATTTTGTGCTCATAGCCACAATCTGTTGGGAGAAGAAGCTATTAAACAGAGACATCTTCAGTTACTTGGTTATGAAGTTGTGCAGGTAAAATCCAAAGACAGTGATTTACTTTTGCTCTGGCTAAGAAAAAAAGTAAACAGTTATTTTAGAATACTTAAAATTGTAGTTTCAATTAATTCCTAAAGCAGATGTAGTCTTGTTCTTTCTATATTAGGTTCTCTCTGCCTAGTTTTTGCCTTTTTGAGAGTGTACAGAAATGCCTTTTTCTTCATTGAATCAATTAGTGTATTCTGCTGGTGGTTTTTTTGCCACATAGTTGCTGTTTGGAAGAGTACTTCTCTTCAGTGAATAAGATTCAAATTTTCAGTTAAAGGAAAATGTTACATAAGAGTTCATTAGAACTGGAATTTTAATTAAACACTTTTTTTTAAAAGGTTTGGAGTTTAAAAAGAGAAGTTAAAAAAAGAAGCTGATTTTTATTGTAAATATTTTCAACAGAATATAACCTTTATTTTTCTTGTTGAATTTATAGAGGTATATTTTTCTTTAAACATACTCTGCAGGAAAACTGTTACTTTTAGTTTCTTGAGATTTTATTTTCCACTTATCATCACTTATTACATAACTTGAACTCCATAACATTTATCTTAGTTTAAACTAATAGATATCACTCCTATTTTTTACAGTAATCTCTATTCAGGTCGTTTACAGCTCAATAGTACATTTAGGATTAAATCTTTAATTTTAAAACAAAAGTATTTGATGTGTAATTTTGCTTAATGAACATCAGTCTTACTTATATCAGTTGTTTATTAAAAGGTATTTCCAGCAATCATTTCTGTTTTGTTTCCAGATTCCATTTTTTGAGATAGAAAGTCTACAAAATACCAGAAAAATGGCAGATTATCTACACAAAAAAATCTTTCCTTGTACATATGGACTCAGCGACTGACACTGGAGAATACTACTGATCACAGGCTGACCTTCTGCACAACAAAGTGTAAATTCTGTGCATGGAAGAAAAATTCTTTTTTCTAAGTAACTCCACCTTAGAAAATTTGAGCTTCTGAATGTGAAACCTTCCAATATTTGGAACAATTGACATGTAAAGAATAATAAAGAGCATCATATTTTCTTACGATTTGTGTCAATATTTATTACAAGTTTACAGATCTAATGCCAGACAGTCAGTGCTGCTTTCCCCTTGTATTTTTAACTGGTTCTAATTCACATGTGACTATTGAAGGATACTGGTCAGTCTGAATGTACAGAATATGCCTACAGAATACCTATTAATCTGGGCATTTCTTGACAGTGTAAGAAGAAATTGTGCAATTTACTCACAACTGCTCATGTAATTTCTCAAGTGTTTCATAAAACTAAAATATGAAATAGTTGCAGAAGCAATATTGGCTTATTGGTTTTATTTAAGAGATGTAGAATGCTGTTCAATAAATAGCAATAGCTTACAGAAAATGAGAACATTTTTAATAAAAAGGATTTGCTTTAATTTGTAAAGTAACAGCTGCCACAGGATAATGGACTTTTACAACTGGCTCTGTGGGGCCACCCAATGTTCCATATACATTCTATTTGTAGTTTTGTCTTTGATGCCAGTTTTAGCTAAAGTGTCTAAATGGGGTCACCCAAGTTACAGAAACTCTGTGTTCTGAAGCTCAGAACTATGTCCCATGGCAGCCCTTTTTTATGTATTAACAAAAATTCTTGAACTGAGAACCAGAACCAGTACCCACTTTAGCCAGAACAAGTGTGCTCTAACTTGGGTCAGTGCATTGCTTTGCAGATGATGAAGGGAAAACAGGAGAGCTTCAGTTCTGATCATATCATGTATTCTTGATGAATTGCATATAACACATTCTCTTGTTAGCTTGTGCTTCCTCCCTGTGTGGAATTACTGTTTATGAGTAGCAAAGCAGAATTGCCAGCATCACCTAATTTTGATTGCTTTGATACAAAAGAGGTAAAGCTTTCACATTGTTGACATTCTGTGTATTTCAGCAGTAGATGGAGAATGTGGCCAGTTTTTCCTTCCAATAATTTGTGATTTACAGGTGTCTGTCGATTTGCCCACAATCTCTGGAGATTAAGGAATGCAAAGTCCAGATCCAGAATATGCTTTACATTGTGTTATGTTGTCCGTTTTGTTTGTGTTAATTTGTTGCATGTATAAAACCCTTCCTCACAATACTATGTCAACACTGACAGGTGAGGGAGCACCAGAAGGTAATGAGATGCTTTGCAACAGTGTAATAGTAAGCTCAGAACACCAGTAACCTAAGAATTTGTGACTCTATCAATGAAAGCAGCTGAAATGGCTTTGCAAACATTTATAAGGAACTCACTGCTAATACAGAAGAAATTCTCAGGGTGTTCTTTTGATACTGAGCACTGAAGGAAGAAGTGAGTCATTCAGAACTGAATGAGAAACAATTAAGTGGGAGGAACAACCTGTGAAAGACCTTCAAAAGTGAGTAGGGATGAGAAGGGTGTGACATAAGCAATGTCATAGGAAAACTCCAACTGGTTTTGAGGTTTGACTTTGTGGTGGAAGCAATGCATATTTCTCATACAGGCCAGATGGTGGCAGTATTCTCAAGCAAATTTGATTTCCAATAGTTTTGCAAACACAGATGGTTTGTAAATATAGTAAGGCTACTTAAAAAAAGCAATTTGCACTGACTGTCCCAAAGTAAAAATAATCTGCTAAGAATATGGGTGTATTCTATCTCATTCTTTACTGGTACAACTTTGATACTGATTTTTGGAAAAGCATTGTGGTATCCTTTCCTTCTCCCTTTGTTCTTACATTCCTTTCATTTAATGCTGCTGAATTTGTTTAGTGAAGTGTTTATTTTTGACAAGCAATGTAGCCATTAATGTCCTTTTGTCTATAGCCCATTTTAGTGTAGAAGAACTTCAGGTCATGAGTAATAAGAGTAACAAACATCTCTCAGAATGGGGTGCTCTGTGTGCTCTGCTTCTCACATCATGCCGAACAAGTGCTATTGATTGCCTAATTTAGTACTTTTTCAGGTCCCAGATTAAGAAGTTTTTTGTTTCTCTTTTTTTTTCACTAGGTGTCTCACTGTATTTATAAATGAGGCAGATTTCCTGTGTCTAAATACCTGACAAAACCAGTGTCACTCACAGCTGTGGAGTTTCAGTCCTTCTTCTGGTATGATCACTCTAGCTGTTCCTTTCTGAACAATACTGCCTCAGCTTTAAACAACAATAGGATCAACGGCTCTTGAAAACCAAATTGATGCACACTCTGCAAGAGAAACTGCTCATGAAATAATCTTAAAATTTTAGTACTGGATTCTGTGAAAGTACAAGGCATTAGATGTTTAATCAGATTTTGACGTCTGTGCTAAACATGCTTTTTAAATGACTACTGCTCAAATCCTTGTGGTTGTTTTACCCTTTCTACCAAATTATTTAGTGCTTGTTCTGCTAGTATTACTTAGTCTTTTTTTCCCCTTATTTTCAGATTGGATACAGAACCAGTAGTGATTTTTCTTCTTAAATCTGTCAGACACCATTCCTATAGTGGAAGTCAGTGAAATGAATGTCTGAATTCAGCTAAACCCAGATTTTGTCTCTTCAAATGCTAAGTGCTCTGAAGTTCCTTTTAACTCGAGTTCCACTTGAAGTCTACTGAAACTGCTAAGCACATAAGCCCATAAATTTTTGAAAATTCTGAGCTGAATATCCATTTCAGCTGTTGTGCACATAAAACAATGTCTCACAATTCTCTAGCAACTCTGTAAGGATTGAAAAATCTGTGACCACTGATACATTGAGGGGCAAGCTTGCCTGAATGTTAGGTCTGTGAATGGTTATGTAGAAGCAGTGCCCAAAACTGCAGACACAGCTTTTGACCCAACAGGTCCCATTCCCAGCGTTGCTTCCTAAAATGTTCTAAAAAGCTCTTGTTGGTGCTGCTCTTCATGAGATTTTTATGAGAATGTAAGAATAAGACATGCATTTTAATTAGCATGAGAAAAAGTGCAGCTGCTATTTCACCCTATTTTTAATCTAGATCATTCTCATTAACTAAAATGTAGAAGGCATAAGCACCATATTGCTTTTCAAAGTGTTTGGTTTTTTTTTTTTTCCTCCCAGATAAATGTTGTTGGCAATGACAGATACAAGAGATTTCCCATGAATCCAGGCCTGTTGAAGGTTTTTTCAATGAGCAGGGCGGCTGCCTTCCCCATAGATTGCTGCGTGCAGACTACAAACCCTTACATGCTCTCTGGTTGCTGGGTCTAAGGTCTTATGTGCGTACTTCCCATACTCTGAAGATGTCCGCACAGGAACAGCTCTTGCCATTTCCTGTGAAAACACAAAAGTCACCTTAGAAGAAAATCACAAGATGAACAGAAAACATGGCAGTTTTCTATTGCTAAATGTGCTGTAGTCAGGGGTAAAATAACTGACAGAACTGTACAGCATCTGTTACATGGATGTGTATTTGTTTAGTGCCCCTAATGTTCTATCCCCGTCCTAGTTTTTATGTCATTTTTATCTTAATAAACCATGAATGTGTCACTAGAGGATAAGACGGTAAGATATGGCGCTGCAGTGTGGACTGATGATTTTTTACACAAATACATACATGCACACGTGATTACCATGTGATTACTGGCAAACTAAATACCAGAAAAGCACAGATTTTATTTTTATTTTTTCTTGTGCATGATTCATTTGAAAATTAGGAGAGATTTGTGTCCCCTGTTACAGGAACACCTACCCCACTTGCAGAATTCAGTGAAAGCACAGCATAAAAAAAAGCCTAAAGAAAAGCCCTGAGCAACCACTAGTCCATGCAAGCTTTCCCTGAAGGAAATAAAGCATATACTACTTTATTTCTGCACAATGAAAGGTTTTACTAAAAATACTTGTAGCTGTAAAATTACAGAAATAACTGCTTTGCAATGATGGAAAGTGGACTTGATGAAAAATAACCTGACCAAGAAAAGATTTTAAGCTTGTTCTTAGTAAGCTGCACTTTAAGTGGCTGTGCAATCACTATCTGCAATCTGCAGTTCCTTCCTGTGTGACAGCAACAGGGAGCTACCGAGTCAGAAGGTAAAGACAGGATTTGTTTGTTTTTCTTTCCCTAGCCAAAGGTCTCAGATTTATCAGGCTGCTTGCATGTTTCCACACTAACTAACACAATAAGCCTTGGTCTGCAGTGTATTTTTCTAGTCTTATAATATAAATAGTATCTAAAAGGAGAATAAAAATGCAGATGCCACATCATAGTTCAAGTGCAAGCAAATGACTTCTTTGCTACAACAGACAAAAGTCTGAGGAAATCAGCACTTATGTCCTGCAAGGGTGCAGGTGGGAACAAAGATTGGAGGGATCTCACAGCACAGCAGTCAGCTAAGAGATTTCCAGGCTCAAGGACAGAACCTGAGGTTCTTGGAAAGATGCTGTAAACTCTTTTTAAAAACAAATAAACAAACTAGCTAACTAACTAACTCAATAGAAAAGCTCATTTCAAAACAACCATTTATCCCCCAGTTGTCCAGCCTACCTTACTCCATCTTATTAAAAGCTATTCATTAGTATACCATCTTTTAACCCCAGCAGAATGAAAATCAAGTCAAGAAGACTGGCAGGCAAAATTAATACCATTTTCTCCCCTGCCCTAGTTGTGGATAAATGTTGAAAAATGAGAAACTAAAACATCTTTGTACCATCAAGAATGACTTTTTCTAGAAATTCAGGGTTTACAGTGCTAATGACAGGCAGCAGTATGTAATTCCAGTAGTTTGTGTTCCTTTTAAATAAATAAGATTCAGTTTTCAGCATCCTTGGTAGTACAGTGCTGACTGTGCACACTGGCATTTCATCTTTGTGGGTTTGGCATTCAGTGGGTTTCAGATTTTCCAACAGTTGGCTGGGAAGCATCCTGCTACCCGCCCTCGCAGAGTGTAATTCTAGCACTGTTAGCACTTGGAATCAGCAATGGCAGCCCTGTGCACGCACTCCACTGCAGTTACTCAGCTGCATGTAGTTAAACTGAATACCTGTCACTGTACTCTAGAATTCCCTGAGTGCACCCAGACTACCTGCAGGAAATGAGGGGTTTATTGCAGTGGTTTGCTTCTTTCCATTTCAAGTAAAATAGTGTACTGTGCTGGGTTTAGTCTGTCTGCTTTCAGTGTTGTACTAGAAAGATGTCAATTGTGGTATTTTTAATATATTTTATAATGTAGTTATTATTAGTTATAAAGCCTAAGAGGCCCACTGTGATAATTAAAGAGAGATTGAGTATGTGACGTGCATTGATTACATCCAGTGTTGGGTGTCATCATGTGCAGGAGGATCACATTGTAGTATCAAACAGCTGGGGGTTTGATGTGTCTCCATGCTAATTTAAAGGGCTGGATTAAGGGACACCTGTTTGCACAGTCCCTTGTGTGCACTGCCCAGCAGAGCTGGTATGAATTCTGGCCCATACAAGTTTCCTCTAGGAAGAAAACCAATAGGAAAGTGAATTTTGTTGATACAAAACTCAGTAAAAAGCCATAACTTTATATTGATAAGCTGTCTATACTGATTTCCCACTTCAAGGTTGGACTTGGTACTACGGGAGGGAGATTGTCTTTGCTTTGTTTAAATAAAAAGTTTAATGTCTAATTGGAGAATCTATTTACATACATACACAGATTTGCAGTTAAATTATTAGGCATGAGCAGGTGATGCTAATGGGCACTCCTGGGATTCCTTTGGGAGCATCTAATACTTGCTGCACTTCCTCATAGAGTTGAAGGGCATTATGGCTGCACACTTGCACTGAAATGTCTGGCATATTGTGAGACGAATCCCAGGCAGTGGGCTTTGTCAGAAAAAAACAATTTTATTGCACAGAAATTAGAGTGATTCAAACTCTTCTGTCACCCTTCTTCCTTCTCTATAATATATAACCATCAAAGTGGGCAACCATTCCTTGCCCAGTCATCACTTTTACATCCCATGAATCCACTGGGATTTTGAGGTCATTAGTACACAGAGGTTACATTTCAGTTGGTTTTTGACAGCCTCTGCCTCTATGTGCAGTTTTGTGTGTGTATGTAATTATAATTATATACATAGACACTTGTATGTATGTGTATTATTCAGATGCTTCACGCAAAAATACATACACATACATTTATGCATATATATTATAGTATTTCTGTTTCCAAAGGAGTACTTGCCTATCATCAAACCCATTTTCTGCTATACTTGCCTATCCTTTCCCAGGCATGACCATGTGCTCTGACTGACCACACCTTTGCATGAGCTCTCTATGAATTTCCATCCTGCATGGCAATCTGGTGTAGGTTTTCCTAACAAACCAGCTTCAGAGACTTGGGCTTTCAAGCAAATGCTGGCGTAGAGAAGGTGGGTATCATAGAACAGTAGTGAAGTCAGTGACTCTGAATCCAGTCCTCTCAGGGAGCACAGTTTTTAAGCATCACAGAAATAACTGCAGAACCACCTGAAGTACAACTCTTGAGGGGCACAGATGGTTCAGAGTACACCCTGCACACCTGGAAATCTTCAGGATATGAAAGAGCAAGAGCTTATTAGGGTATCTTCATGGGATAGTACTTTCTCCTAAACCTGCAGACTGAGCATAATGATGTCCTCCTTCCAATTCCTTCCTTACCATATGGGCTACTTTATAAAGGGTAAAACAATTCCTATAGCCTCCAGTCATGTCAAAAAGTACAAAACACCTTAAACAAAGATAATTATGAATTTATCAAAGGGTTACCTCCTCATGAATTTTAAGGCCACGAGCGTTTGCGTGTTTTCTGTCACATTGTGGAAGATATTGGTCGTAACCTTCTGGTATATTAAAAACGGCATCATAGGTGAAAAAATCTCCTGTCTTGAGAAAAGGGGAAAAAATGGCTAATTCAGAGAATTGCTCTACTTTACAGATTACAATATAAATGTAGTCAAATCAATACCTAAATAGTGCATATATTGCATTAGATGATGACAACTGTAATACTACTGACCTCATTAGGAAGTTTGGGCCAATCCTTTTGAATAGTTTGCAAAATTACCTAATGACATGTGGTATCATTTATTTGTTCAGCTCTGAAATTTTCCTGGTGGCAATTTACTTCATTTCCCACTGCTGCAATCTGTTGTAATTTTTGGAAATTTAACTGATCTATTTTAATTTTCTGCACTTAATATTTTCCTTTCTAAACTTGTGTATTTGTCAAATGATCTGACACAATTATTTAAAAGCAACCAGGAAATTTCAAAAAGTCAAAGGTGCCCTGCACTGTAAACATACAGTAATTTCACAAATACAAGCCGCACCAATTTCACTAAGATTTTGCTCCTAAACCGGAAATGCGGCTAATAAACAGGAGCGGCTAATATGTGAATAATTTTCTGACATTTACAACCTCAGAAGTGCCTGCCAGAGTGCCGAGCCGAGCAGCTGCAAAGTCGGCATTTTGCGATTGTTACAAATTGTTACTCTGTTGCACCGCGGGTGGAGCCTGGCTGCCTGCAGGCAGCACGGGGGGCGGGGAGAGAGGCGGGAGAGCTCTCTCCTTCCCTCCTCTGCCACAGCCCGGGAGAGAGACGGGGGGGCCCCGCGCCGCCATTGCCGCGGCTCAGGGAGGCGGCGGAGGACCCGGGCCGCCCCTGCCGCGGCTCTGGGAGGCGGCGGGGGACCCGGGCTGCCACTGCTGCGGCTCGGGGAGGCGGCGGGGGGCTCCGTCCCCACCCGCCGCCGCGGGAGCGAGGGGGGCTCCGTCCCTGCCTGCCACCACAGGGCAGCGCCGGGCCGTGGTGACTGAGCCCAGTGGCAGCGGCGGCTGGCCCCCAGTGGCCCCGCCGAGCGGCAGTACCGGGCTGGGCTACCTGGGCCCGTCAGCAGCCCCTAGTGGGCCGAGCCTGCACAGCCTTAGCTGAGCCAGTAAACCCCCGCCCTGCCGCGGTTCTGTTACTATTTGGCAACTTTGTTGCACGCGGGTCCTCACTGCGAACGACAGAGCGGCTTATACTCGGGTGCGGCTTATTTATGGACAAAAAACGAAATATTTGCCAACACCCAGAGATGCGGCTTATACTCAGTGCGGCTTGTATTCGTGAATTTACTGTAATTTAGTTTTTTACTAGAGCAAAATTGAGAAACATGCCACAGTCGTAATCCTGTGATCCAGTGGTATGTGTGATACATATATGTCAAGCATGAAAATAAAGCACACCCTAAGCTATAATATTATTGTTCAACTGTTGATATAGTTTTCATCCCAATAAGCAACATAAAAAATCTGCTCTTCTAACAAAGGCATTTGTGAAATCCAGTCAAGAAGTTCTCATAAATGGAATCAAAGCAATTTCAAAACTAAAAAAAAACTTTTCAAAGAAAAAAGCCAAAACCAAAATCCCCTACTGAAATATGCTGTCAGGTGCTACTAAACTTCATTAAAAGGTCCATATTCTGATAAACATGTCAATCATCATTGGCTTTGTGCATGGCTGACTAAAAGAATTTTAGTGCATTTTGTTGGGCTTTTTTTTCTCCTCTAATTTTACAGTGTGTCCAATTTAACCTTTGAAAATCTCATGTACTTTGAGTCTTTCAAATTACGGTGGTATTCTCCAAATATAGTCCAGTCATGGCAGGTCAAGAAGCTTATTATGGTTCCATTAAAGGGAAACCATAGCTAAGAGCACTAGCGAGACACTGCTGTAATTTCAGGCTTTATTTGTAAAGGTATCTCCAATACTTGGTTCTGCCAAGAGGACAGATTATTTTGTAGTTAATCTATCTATCTCTTCACTTCTCAGAAACCATCAAGCTTCAGAAGATTTCAGGCACGTTCAAGAGCACCCTACACATGATTTGTCATCTCCATGATTAT
Source organism: Catharus ustulatus (assembly GCF_009819885.2). Classification (NCBI taxonomy): domain Eukaryota; kingdom Metazoa; phylum Chordata; class Aves; order Passeriformes; family Turdidae; genus Catharus; species Catharus ustulatus. Next base: position 87,512,682 of record NC_046221.1, read on the forward strand.
TTCTGTGCTTCCTTGCTTCTCCTTTCCTCCTCATACTACCAGTTTTATTCAGTGGGCATTTAGTTTTTACTCACTATCAGAAATGTTACTTTCTCTTTGCTGGTATTCATGTGGCATTGTTTGTTACTAATTTCAGAGTAAGAGTGTCATTTCTTGCTCATGCCAGAGCAGATAAATCATCCTTTCTGGAACTCACAGATAGTCAGCCAGCCTGTTACGTCAAAAACTAGCTCTGTCCCAGGTACTTGTTTAAGATTTTCTGCCAGATTTGTATTGCTCAATACACTGATAACTTTCTGCTGCTGTTTGTCTTTGTTGCAAATAATATCTTGGTTAGCCTGGGTGGTTGTGGTGGTGGTGAGCTGCTTCTTAAATCCACCGGAGCAAGTGAGGCACACAGACCTGATGATAAATGTGCACTCAGGGTAGGCATCCTCTGTGTACTGCTGCTAAAGCTAAATGCTTTGCAAGCATTCATTAGTATTCCCGACACACATAAAATAGGTAATAGCTTTCTCCACATCTCAGAAGAGGTAACACCAGGCACACTGGCTACAGTAACTTATGTAAAGCAATCCAGGGAGCAACTGTCAGCCAAGGGATTGAAAGGCAGGAATTTCTGGCTTCTGGCCATGTGATGAACCCATCTTCTTCCTACTTCTCTCTGCTTCAGTCCTGATACATGGTTGATTTTAGGTATTTAAGGTGCAAAAAGGAATGAGATTCCTTTTGCTCTAAAAATAAAAATATTCAAATTATCTAATTCCTAAATTGTGCAGAAGAATGGTTTGAATCTGCTTCCTCCCTTGTGGCTAAAGCCTGGGCTGTGAAGAAACCTATTAAACAGCTGCTATCACTTTTTGTTTCCATGCACTGTAGCAGCATTTTTCACAAACCAGGCCTCTGTGAGTGAGAAAGCAGACTACATTGTAAGGAAAAGCTCTACCATATGGTTGCTAATTCTGTGCAGACTGGTGAGATCCACCAGCTCCAAGAGCACCGTGCCACCCCTTTGACATGCCCTTGCCTTACTCTTGTTGTGCTCTCCCTACTGTTCTGTGAAACATGGCACCAACTGTACCCACTCACCTTTGGATCAGATCACCTAGCCAAGGTAATGCTGGAATCAACACAAAAGAGTCTGATATTAAAAATCTACTTGTCTTTTAGCAGGGCCACTTGGCCAATGCAGGAAATTTGCTGTTCTTTTAATGCCCAGCACAGTGCTCTGGTCTGTACCCAGCCCACATCCTGGGACACAGGACCTGCAGACTCTCACAAACCACCAGGCAGTGCCACCCGGTGCTTGGCTCATTCAGCAGCTTGTCACTTGGGTGAGGAGAGAATTCATGGGTTGTATTTATTGTTATAAATTGCCACAGCATTGCTATGTTACACTGACATAATAGGCATTTCAGAACTTTTTTATACTATTTTTTTTTGAGAAAAAAGCCTGTTAACTTCAATGTCTCATATGACACTTCATAGAAAAGTTCATCACCCAGGAACTGTAGCTCAGCTGAGGCAGAAGGTGTAAGATTGTTTTCATTTCTGATTTTAAACATGAGGACAGAATGAGAAACAATGGTGACATAATGCAGCAGAGTGAGGCTCCCTGCCAGCCCACTTGAGTTACTACACGTTGAGTAGCAGTGTAACACCTTCAAAAGCATTCAGTTACCGAGGCATATACTGATGTTACTGAGTAGCTCTATTGATTTTATTAAAGCTGACCATGCAGAAAATGTATGCAATACACATGGAAAATCTTTTCTCTCAAATGAAAATGGAGAAATTTCTTATTAAAGGGTTCTCAAGAGTGTGTGTTATGAGAAAATCCACTGGTGCTGCATCAAACCCTAGTGACAGATGATGCCTTTCCCAGTGTTCCTCCTAAAAATGCCTCACATTTCATTGATACCAAGTAGCCTGTTGATCCTCAATCCTTGTCAAACAATGTCTCTGCCTTCTCTTGTTCAGTGAATGACCTTACCCTCATCTGCCATCCACAATTAGCAAACACACTTTGCAAAGGCCTTTGATGGTGAAACCTGTTATTTTGGCATTACATAGCCTAATGATAAGAAATTTAAGTGCCACATTTCTGTATCAGAAAAAAATTCTTCATTGTGAGTGAGGTGAGGCATTGGAACAGGTTGCCCAGAGAAGTTGTGGATGCCCCATCCCTGGCAGTGTTCAAGGCCAAGTTGGATGGGACTTTGATCGACCTGCTTTAGCGGAAGGTGCCCCTGCCCATGGCAAGGGGGTAGAACTGGAAGATCTTTAAGGTTCCTTCCAACCCAAACCATTCTATGATGCTATGGCGACTTTTGGCACCTGCCTGTCCAGCTCCCTCATAATGAAGGCCGAGCCTTTGCACCGGGTCCGAGCGGAGGGTCTGCAGCGCGGAGACCCACGGGCAAACCTTGTCCCCTCTCCCCTCCTCCCTCACCTTGGGCAGCCGGTTGAAATAGCTGAGCTCCGCAGGCCCTTCCCGTTTGGGCGGGACGAAGCTGAAGGCGGAGAAGGAAGCGAGGGCAGGCCTCCTCCTCCCCGGCGGTTTGTCGAGCGCGTCCTGTGCCCAGCGTGTGGCGGTGCCGCCCGCCGTGTCCAGGCCGGGAGCGGCCATGCTGCCCCGCCGCCGTTACCCGGCCGCGCCCTCAGGGCACCGCGCCCGGGCCTGGGCAGCCCGGCAGGAACCGGCCCGGGCGCGGGGCGTTCCGCAGAGCTCTGCCGAGCTTGAACTGTGAATTCCTGAACAGCCGATAGCGGAGTTTCGGTCTCAGTCTTGTGCAGCGGCTCCAGCTCTGGTCCTTTCTGCCCTGGAGCCAGACCTAGCCGAAAGGGACTGACTTTCTTGCTGTGGCAGCTTGCACTAGGCCCCAAATCCCCCTCTAAGTTCGTAAGTTGAATAAAACCACACCAGAGTATGGAATTTTCACCAGGATAAGGAGAGTAGCTTCCCTCTTTTGATAGTAGCTCACATCCCCAGGCACAGGCTTTCACGTGTTTGTTGAACTCTGTCAGGCTTGATGCTCTGACCACTTTCCCGGGGAGCCTGTTCCAGTGCCCAAACACCCTCTGGGTGAAGAACCTTTTTTAATATCCAGCCTAAACCTTGCCTGACACAACTTCAGCCTATTCCCTCAGGTCCTGTCACTGGTCAGCACAGAGCAGAGATCAGTGCCTGCCTCTCCTCTTCCCCTCACAGGGAGTTGTAATGGCAATGAGGTCTTCTCTCAGTCTCTTCCAGGCTGAACAGACCAAGTGACCTCAGCTGCTCCTCATACGACTTCCTTTCCAGACCCTTCACCATTTTTGTTGCCATCCTCTGGATGCTCTCTAACAGCTTAATGTTCTGCTGAAATTGTGGCACCCAAACCTGCGCACAAGACTTGAGATGAGACTGCACCAGTGGAGATTGAAGTGAGACAATCCTCTCCCTTGCCCAGCTGTGATGCTGTGCCTGATTTCCCCCAGGACAGGGTTGGCCCTCCTGGCTGCCACGGCACTGCTGGCTCAAGGGCAACTTGACATGGACCAGGACCCCAGGGCCCTTTCCATGGCACTGCTTTCCAGCATCTCATTCTCTGGGTTGTACATACATCCAGGGTTGACACACCCCAGGTGCAGAATCCAGCATAGGATGCTCAGCCATTTCAGGCAATGCAGTTGGAAAATTCTCACATACTTACTTGTGTTGGGAACACTGAAAATAAGTGTCTCCTGGGTGTAAATCTCAGACTGACTGCAAAACTGCTCTGCCCTAGTAGCACCTGGCTCCTAGTTTAGATATTCACCCCATGATTATCCTGGTTTAATACATATATCTAACTATGCCCATGCTGCTTCTTACTGTGGTCCTTGGGGATCTGCGAGTGGCTTGGTTTAGTTTATCTTTGTTTTCTGTAACCACAATTGCAGAGCTACTGTCCTGTAGGCACAGCATTATTATTATGGCTACCAGTATCTTTTGGTAAGCACTTTCACAATAGCAATCTCCCTGGCATCTTGAATTTTGCCAAACATCCGACATTTATTTTAAATCCCCCAACTTTCAGAGTACTAGAAATCAACTGATTCTTTCAGGCATCTTGGAGCCAGGCAATAATTCAGGTCTACAAAAGTCTCATCCCTGTTATGTAGCTGCCACTCTCCCTTCACAAATCCACTGAATAATACGGACTTCTGCTTCTTTGTGAATATAGCATGGAGGCTTTATTATCTGCAGACTGGTGTGGGTGGTTTTTTTTAATCATTTGTGACAATTTCCATCTGGTTATCTAATAATGTCCCTCTACCAATTAAGATCCTCTTCTTTCTGTAGCATGGGCCAAATTAACACAGTGGCATTGAAAATCCAACAGCTGCCTCACATCAGCTTCCTAAGCAGAGAGCCGCTTGCCACTGTGCAAGTGCGTTTCAGTAGTTTAGTCCGAGCACAGAGATAGCAAGCCCATTTATAAAAAGCAACTTAGCTGAAACTGCAGCTATAAATAGAGCCACAAGAAACTGTTTGCCAGAGATACCAACTAAGCTAGGTAAGAGCTCTGAAGTCAGATCTGAAAGATTCCTCTCCAGTATTCTTTCTACTGTTCCCATGTAGCTAATTTTTATTAACATTAAATTGATGGAATTAAATTGAATTACAACATCTGGATGTGATACAGATTGTCACAAATATTGCTGAGTACTTGTTATAGATTTGCTAAACCACCACCCCCCATTTGAAACAATTGAAAACTATGTTTTTCACTTAATTTTTCCTTCCCATTGAAGGTATAAATCCTTTTTGAATTATTTGAAACTTACAAAGGCTTTTCTTCTTGGTTGCCTTTTGCAGATTCCCCAGAAGCAGGATATGAATGCCCAGGGGGGTTTGTTCCAGTTGCAACTAGATTTCATTAATATGCTACTGTTAAGTGTATATATTCATGTTATAAAATAGCATGGAAGGTCAGACTGTTTCCTTTGTAACTTCAATATGAACATGTAAAGAGTGAAGCAGTTTTCATCTGTATGATGAAAACTATGCATGCAAATACAGCTGAGCTAAGAGACCAAGGAGTTAAAAGTTGCTTTGAATTTGGTGTCTTAAGGATGAGAAGTTCAATTGCCTTCCCTTTTGGAGAGTAGTAATACCCCCTCAGGTCCCACTGCTAAGGTGTCTGAGTTTTGAACATGTTGGTATGTAATTTATAGACATAACATGTCTCAAAGGCAGAGTCACTGTTCTGAAATGTCAGACTGGTTTGCAGAGTAACTCTGAGAAGTCTTCCTGAAAGGAATATGAAACAAGTAATAATGGAGGCAGGGAGAGGGGACACTAATAAGAGACAATGATAATGGGAAGGGAGACAGGATGGACACAGGAGGACAGGTGACTGTATAACTACACAGGACATTCATACATAGAAGCAACAGTAGCTGATTTCTTACTGTAAGATGAGGTACTTGTTTTAACCTTATGTCACTTAGAGCTGAGATGACAGCCTGCTGTCAAATTAAGGCTTGGCAAGCCCTCTCCTGTCCTAGCTTTTTGACCTCAACATGTATCAGTTTGCCGTGTGGTCCTGACCTTCAGCTGAGCCATGAAGGAGAGACAGTCTTTGCCAAATACATTCCATTTGATGGCCCTTGAAAGAGGCTGAAACAAAAATGGTTCAAAACCTCTCCTCTTTCTACTACCGTAGCTTTGGGTCAAGCCACTTGTTTCACAGGAGTGCATGTTTCTTCCAGATCCTTGACTGAATGCCCACCTCAAAGGGGAATTGCATCCTTCCCACAGGAGACAGTTCTCCAAGAACTTCTCCCATGTGAATCCTTCTCACAGTCTGCAGTTCTTCATGAATGCTTCAGTGTGTGTACCTCCCTTCCATGGGGTGCAGTCCTTTCGGAACAGGCTGCGCCAGTGCGGGTTCCCCATGGGGTCACAAGTCCTGTCAGCAAACATGCTACAGCACTAGCTCCTCTCTCTGTGGGGTCACAGCCTCTCTGGGGCATCCACCTGGTCCAGTGTGGGGTTGTCCATGGGCAGCAGGTGGATCTGTGCTCCCCCATGGGCCTCCAAGGGCTGCAGGGACACAGCTGCCCGATGATGGTGTGCACCACAGGCTGCAGGGGAATCTCTGCTCCATTGCCTGGAACATCTCCTCTTTGTCTTTTCTCGCTGCCCTGGTATTTCAAGAGATGTTTCCTCTCTTCAGCTGCTGTTTCTGCCGCATTTTCATCTCTTCTAAAATATGTTTTTCCAGAGCTGTTGTTGATGGGCTCAGTTTGGCCAGCAGTGGGTTGGTCTTGGTGCCTGGCATCGGCTCTGTTGTGGGGAAAGTTTCTGGCACCTTCTCACAGATACCACCCCTGCAGCCCTGTCTCCTCTCCTTGCTACCAAAACCTTGCCATGCAACCCAATATAGCTGGCTGATATCTGCTGCAATTCAGATCAATATTCTGTTCAATAACTCTCTTGGTAAGTAAAGTAATATACATTTTTATACATGAGGTGATGTAACTGTCATAAAAATTGCTATTTGTAATGCTTTTTTGGAATCAAACATGAAAAGTTCTAGTCCAGGAATGTCAGACTTTCAAAATACATCACATGCATTTTTTCTTGTCAAAACGGAGATTTTCATGAAGAGCATCTAAATGGCTACAAATAGATTTGAAAAGTACTTCATCAAAAAAATTTCAAACAATTCTTGGCAGAATCTTTGTTTCAAACAGGGCATCCTGTAACATAAAGGGGTTGATATCTTCAGAGTTACAAACATTAATAAAATGCCCTTATCTTGAATTTTGACATATAAAAAATTACATTTACCTGAATAATTCCTGCCTCTGAATTTTAAAATGCTTAAAATTAATAGAAAACTTTAGGGTGAATTAGTTATAGTTGATTTATATACCACTTTTGACAAATCCACACAAATCTGAATTACTTCAAAGAACAAAAAATTATCTCTTAGCTACATATTTTATTTAAGGCTCATACATCTCATTCTACATTTTCTTCTCAGAATCACTCTGCTAATTTAGACAAAAAATTAACCAAAAAATCCCTAGACTTAAAATTGTTTGGGGTTCACCTGTAAAAATTCTTGAGTACTATCTACATCTAGAATCTGCTATCTGAAAATTAAAAATTAGTGTATATTCATACACAACCATAATAAGGAAAATGATGTATTAAAGTATAAGATAATACTACCTTTTAACAGTAAATCTACTGTATAAACCGTCTTGACAACATAGCTTATTATTTGTCCCAATATGAGGTTCTAAAAAAAAAAAACAGGGAAGATTTGCAACAGCTCTTCCCTTTCATCGCTTTAGAGACAAGCAGACTGAACTACCTGTGTCTCAGTGGGAAAAAGGAGGATTTGTAGGTATTTTACAAAATGGAAGACGCATATATGAATATAAGAAAATGAACAATGGTTTTCGCATAGCATAAATAAGACACTAATGTCTTTCTTTAGAAACAGCAGTTAAATAACATTAATTTACAGGTAATCCAAACTATTTCCATAGTTTATAGAAACATCTATAAGTCTTTCTTCCTGTCCTTTGGTAGCCCTCCATAAATTGGAGCAAAGCACTGACTTTGAAAAAGCAGGCTTACCAGGTGTTCCTGTTTGATTCCCTTTTTCTCAGACCACAGTGAATCACTCTTACATTGATCTTTTGGCTGCTGCCTCACAGTGTGAAATGCATTTGCATTGTACTTTTGGAAGTCCCACTCTGCGGTTCACTAACAAACTGTGAACTGTGTCGCCACCATGAAAATTGTAGAACTTGATGACTCTTACTGTGATGTGGAATATATGGAATCTCAAATACTGATTTACATCATTATCATAAAGTTTTTCAGGTTAAGGGCTGATACATGAGTAGTGTTATATCCAGTTACTGAGGCTGAAATTGCTGCAGGAGGAGGAAATAAAGTTCTTTTCATAAGGGAATCCAGACAGAGGAAAAATAAGCCAGTATAAACAGTAGATGAAAAATGCATTGGAAGGCAAGAGGTATTTATTAAATACAAATAGCTTCTCAGCACTAAAAAAATAGTAATACTCAGCAACTGAAGGCTAGAGAGGATGGTATGCACCTTTCTTTTTCTGGGCAAAGATATGGTTTTTTGTCCACTTTCTTGTTCTTTAGCAGGATTTGGCTGCAAGAATCTAAATGCAATTACAGAATGAGAGAAGAACACGAGTGAAATATGAGTGCTTTGAACATGGGCATTTTCCACATTCTCTTGGAGGGCACATATACACATTCCTTTATATTTCATTGGACTAGTCAGCTCCCCACCCTTCTGATGTTTTAACATTTCATAGCTTACAGAAATAATATTGTTTAACTTTTATAAAAATCACAGAAACAAGGCTATGGAGTTAGGTACAAGGTTTGTTAATGATGTGCAAGAATACAAATGAAAGCACAGGTTATATCTGAAAGCTGCACATACATATGACAATATAATAGAATCAACTTTACATAAGGGTTTTTATCTGCAGTAAAAAATTATTGCATTGACCTGTGGTAATACCACAGTGATTTTAAAGGCCCAGAGTACATTCAAAGTCTAAGAAGGAGATCAATAACTCATTTCAGTGTTCCTGGGACAAATTTGTAGTAAGTGGTGAAGAGGGATTTAGGAGAAGTCTTAAGTGACTTAACTAACTGACAGCTAGCCAATGACTAGGACATTGGTTTTGTGGCCATGGGAGCTATTTGGAAAGTCTTTAATTCCACTGGAAAACATTTGCCTTAACTTATTAATTGCAAGGAAGAAATAATAAAGACAACAAAAATATTTTTCATGAGATTTTATTAGACTGAGCACCTATGTTGAAAATTATGGTTTAAAAGTCTCCAGGACTGGGTGAAAAATTCTGTTATGTCGAACATAAGTGAAATAACTTATATTTTGCTTTTAGGCTTACTTAAGGGGATCAAAATTCAGATTGTCTGTTTCACAGCAAATTAGGCACTTTGAAATCTACTGTCATTCCAATTCACTAGTGGGCAGATGGCTGCTGTGAGTAAACTGTCACATTCAGTGAGACTGGACTCATGCCATGTATTTGTGACCCACAATTTTGAGAACTTCAGAAAGGATACAAATGGTATACAAATGTATATGTGTTTTTCATGAATGAGCAGTCTGAACACTTTTTACATTTCACTAACATGTCAGAGGTAACTGCGTAAGTTGACTTTCATATTCATATAGTATCACTCAGAAAAAAACTTGTAATTATATGCTATTTTGTAAATAGTATTATTTTCTTGTTAGGATGCTATGACTAAAAGAATTAATTACAACAACACAATACTTAATTGTTACTATCTGTGCTTCAACGGAGCATAGATAGTAAAACTACCTACTTTTACTGTCTTTCACCTGGCTCATTTGTGAAACTCTGCAGTGTGATACTTTTTAATTCAAAGGGATTTAAATTAATCTCAAATATCCACAAAATAGCATTTTACTCATACTCATGTCCTAGTGAATATAAATGAGATTATTACTTTGAATGATAAATGAGATTATTACTTTAAACATTCCACAAAATCCAGCGTTGTGAAGGTTAAGTTAGAAGCATGCAAGGGCAAAAGAGGCTGTCAAAGTGCGAAACAGAACTTTTTCTTCTCTTGTACAGCTTCTCCTTGTTACTGTTAAAGCACTGTGGACCAGTTGTTAAGTAGCAGCTGCTACTGCTACTGTTTTCAGTATCCCCCACTTCGATTATGTTTATGGATTTGAGGTCAGTCTTCTGTATCAACTAGGTAGTAAGCGACTGCAAAGTGCCTAGTATGCCACCCATGACTGAAGACAGTAAAGGTGATTTAGTTTCTGAAAGGCAATAGCGAGTCTAGCAGATATTGTTAACCAAGCTGTTGAGATAGCTGGTCATAGCCTGCCTCAACATCTAACTACTGCATAAAAAGCAGTGGCAGCAGCAGAAAACACACAGCTTTAGAGTGACAGAAGCCAAGGAAAGAAGCAAAACTAAGAGACAGCAACAGTAAGGCAAAGTACATATAAACTTTTAATGAATTAACCTTACAAAAGACAATAGCTTCAAAACATTTGACACGTTTGTACAAAACTATTCCAGCATTGTTAGTTCTCTCTTCAGAAAGAATGCCAGCAAGCCACCCAACGTGTCCCTGGCTATGAGATGTAACTGGTGATCACATCCAAATCATGTGTGGACAGAGTAAACTTATTTACAATACTCTATAATTTAATACCAGATTAGTGGATGCTATTGGGGAGCGACTGTATTTTCCAGAAAACACCATGCATCAGAAAATAGTATGCACCCCTAGCTTTATTGCCTTTTTTCCCCCATTTGTCATTAACACTTCTCTTTAGTCCTTTCAGGATGCGTTACCTCCTTTTAATTCCTATTCCTTCTTTTCTTGTCTTTGAATAACAGTGCAAGTAGCAGTACAATCTTCCAGTCCTATAGCGTACATCACAACTGTCCTTGAACATAGAAATATCAAGGTGCAAAATGATGGCTCATGGGACTATTCTGCAGCCATATTAAAATAAGTGCCACATACCAGAAAATAGCACGCATGTTAAGGGCCAAAATGTAGTTAAAAAGTGCGTGATACTTTCCTGAAAATATGGTATTGATGACACATACAAGTATCTTCAAGATGCCACATTCCCTTGTGAAAGGGATCTTGTCATTTCTGTATGTACAAAGTATGTCTTCAATTCTCCTTTTCCTTTTACATTTATTATTCCTCTGCAGGTGCTCATGTACCCCAGTGTTTGCAGGACGTTGTTTGTCTCCTCTGTAACCTGCAACAATACAGTAATACAGCCAGTGTTGATAACAAAGCAGAGCAGAATCTTCTTCCAGGGTGTGAAGATAACATAATGTTGTGTTCATTTATCAGGGGTTTGCTGTAAGGCTCATAAGGCCTTTAAGGGTCTCAGGAGAGGCTGGAACACCTAAGCTTTCAAGCACTCTGTTGCTGCATGCCCATTCTAATCACTTATATCAAGTATCAAATTTGGTATAATCACATCAGTACCCAGGGTTGTCAGCAGAGAGTTTTTTGATAGATAAATGGAACTAGGGTAATACTCTTCCTGGCACAGCATGTGCCTCAACTTCAGGAGCTTATTTTCACTGGAGTAGACCCAAGCTTCCCCATCTTTCTGTAACTACTACAGCTGTGTAAATGAAGTGATGGTAAGGTGATGGTTAGCATCACCTTTCAGAGCTGCTGTTGCCAGTTTCTCACATAACTGTCAGTGAACCAAACTTTAGGGCGTTCTGCCATTTTAGGTGAAGGCACACTAGCACAAAATCAAGGCTTACCTGGATTTTATCTAAAACACCAGTGCTGTCCATCCTGCTGGCCACATTTACTGTATTGCCCCATATATCATATTGTGGTTTTTGAGCTCCAATTACTCCAGCTATTACAGGCCCATGGTTTATTCCTGGAAAGCATCAGAACTTAACGTTAGCAATGAAGAGAAAGGCAACAAAGTTGGAGAAAGCCATGGAGCACGAGTCCTGTGAGGAGCCGCTGAAGTAGCTGGGGCTGTTTAGCCTTGAGAAAATGAGGCTCAGGGGAAACCTTATTGCTCCCTCCATGTGAAAGGAGGCTGTAGCCACGTGGGGGTTGGTCTCTTCTCCCAGGCAAGCAGTAACAAGATAAGAAAGGGGAGATTTAGGTGATCATCAAGAAAAATTGCTTCACATTCAAGGGTGAATAGACAATTTCCCAGGGAGGTGGTGGAGTTATTGTCTCTGGAGGTGTTTAAGAAAAGACTGGATGTGGCATTTGGTGCCATGGTCTAGTTTACATGGGGATGTTCAGTCATAGGTCACTCTTGATGATTCTGTGAAGGTCCACCAAACAAGGACACACAGTGTATCTGGGATATAGCATGTCAACGAACACAGCATTTGGCCCTTGCTGAATAATGGGTATGGCAGCGAGCAGTCATTCACCATTGTTTCATCAACCATTTATGGCAGAAGAATGTTAGTTATCAAAATGCCAGAAGTCAGTTCAGGTACTTTTAGTTTTATAGCTCCCTCCCATCCCGAGTAACTTGCTATTTTCAACCACTGACATCCTAATAACCTGCTGGTGCCTTTATTATGTAGCATGAGAACCACACTGTGGGTGAGCAGCAGCTTCTGAGAAAACAGATATACAAGAGTTTCTTTTAATTTCTACTTGCAGTGAAAAGGCCTTTCCTCTGCAATAGTTGATGGCTCAATCAAGTTACTTTTATAGCATTCTTTGCTTCTTAAATGTAGAATAAACTAAAGCGAATGAGCTGAAAGGATTTGAAGCCTTGTTCTGAAGGCTGGATTGACCATAGAATGGTCATAAAGATCTGCAATATAAATGTATGTATTAAAATAATTTGATTAAGCATGGAGTAGAACAATATGGTAGAACAATATAGTCCCTCATTAGACTTGGTGAATTTTTTCTCTTGCAGTCAGTTTGTAACCTATGTTATGTCTGTAAAAGGGAGTGAGTTGTACTCTGCTAGTAGGGAAAAAAACCAGGAGATAAAATCCAAAGTACTATTGTTAACCAGCATCAAATGCACTGTAATTTTAACTGCACATACCGATGAGCAGGAAAGGCAAGTTAGGCCCAGTGAGAAATAAGCTCTGAACAAGCGAGTTATTTGGATTTATAAAATCATCTCAATGGATCATAACTGATTTCTGTTAAATCCTTGACAGAAACCATCATAAGGGATATATATATCCATGCAGTAAAATGAAAGTGGGATTGTAGGATGGAGAGGGATCTCGGAGCTGGCTCATCTGGTAACATGGCAGTGCAAGCTAGCAACCACACTATCAGCCCACTTGGAAATCCTGGAAAACGTGACTGTAGAAGTTAAATTGGGAAAATATGCAAACACTACATGATAACAAATGAAACCTGATACATATTTGTCTAAGTGCTCAGAGTTCAATGCACAAAGGCTTGCAATACTTTGCATTAACAGCTGAGTCATGGATGGATTTTTCTGCTTCATGACATACAACTTGTAGAAAACACTAGGGAACTAAGACTGGAATCCACAAAAGCCATCTGCTGGGTAGCCTATCTGACTAGCAGGAAATATTGAAGAGATGTGTGTGGCCATGGTCCAGAAACTGGGGCAGTGCAGTAGGACTTCTCTACAAAATACAATGGGCAGGAAAGGACTTTTATTTTTTACCTCCTTCCTGAACCATCACTGTTGATGGTTTGAGAAATACCTCAGGGGCTCAGAAGTCCCTTCAGATCCCTCCTCCTTTGAGGTAACTTCTACAGTGTATCTTAGGAATGTGTTTTGCCCCCAAGCATTGTGGGATATGCTGCTCTCTGTCATTCCTGCTGGTGTGAGTCTTTTTTGCATGAGACACACGAATGTTTGTGGGGGCAAGGCTGGAAGAGTAGTTTTCTCACTACAAGTGAATGCTCTAACAGAGGGTGATATCATCTCTCTCTCTCATATCCAAAGCAACATTTAATCATTCCTGAAATGCAACACTGTCCAGCAAGAATGACAGAGAATATCTCATTCTCAAGTATCCTACAGCCTGGGCTCATGGCCTAGCCTCACCCAAAACCAGGAACCAAATTAAGTCACCTACAACACAGACAAATGTTCCAATTATGAAGTTATATGGAAAACAACATACCTCTCTTCTGAAAGAGAGCCTCTCTTCTGAAAGAAAGCAATACCTCTGCAAAACTGCAAAAGCATATCTGAGCTTGTCTTATAAATCAAGCACCTCAACTTGCAGAAGGGGAGGAATGTCTAAAATGTCATCTAGATGCTCACCTCCCTTGCCTGGCAAGATCAGAGCAGTGTGTACCTCCTAAGTAAAACTAGCATTTCAGGCACTCACAGGAGATTATGAAAGCTGAGACCTCGAATAAGTTGCAAAAATTTCAGACTTAGATGCTGGCCAAGGGCGGCTTTTACAAAAGGCAGTTTTGGGTACAAGTCCTTACAGCAGGGACTAGGTCAGAAGTAGTTGTTAAAATGTTTCTGTGGCTATAATTAGTATGGATATCAGAGGCTTTCATCATCAGGTGTTGGGACATAGCGAAGAAGTGATGTGAAAATTAATATCTCTGTGATGCCTATGTTGGATTATGGTGACACAAATACCACCTTGAGACCTGTGTGTCTTTTTAGAGTTATTTTTTATTTCATGAAGGAAAGGAGTCTGAGTTCTCTGTAATCTTTAGCAAGATTAGCGAAAATCCAAAGTGAGCATTTTGTTTTGCTTCCTGGTCCTCACTTGAAAGGACTCAGCACTGCTTTAAGCAGTTTGCAAATGTAGCCCCAACACCCAGCAGCTCTCTGTACTGAAGCTGCTGATATAAATGTGTTTCAAGGTATGTGCCATGTCAGCTATGGCAAGAACCATCAAGTTCTGTAACACTCTGAGAAGGAACCATACTTCTGATTTGCTTTGTCATTTTTAGCTCTAGCAAGGAGTACAAAACATACTGGCAAAGAAGCTCGTTTCAAGTCAGAAGACAGAAAGTTCTGCCAGTGGGTGGCACTGTGAAATAGACTTGAGAGCAGCAGCTGAAAGGAAAAGCAAGCGGTACAACAAGAAAAAGATAAGACAGGAGAATAACTGTTGGAAATCAAATACTTCTGACACATTTACAAAATTTATGGGTTTTCAATATTTGTTTACTGTTTTCATTTCACACTTTCCACGTTACATATTGCATTGTGAAACTGCTGTGTACTGCTATCAGGAAATAAACATTTTGGAACATATGGTTCTTGACCAGCTCTGAATTAATTTCTTTCATCATTCTTTCTAGTGCTTACTGCAGCTGTCTATTTCTTTTTAAAAATACCAGGATGCACAAGAAGAAGCAATCAGAAACTGAAAAGTAAGGGATACTTCTTTCCAAGATAAATAACTATTCATCTTTGCTCTTACCTGAATAGCAAAGACAAATACTCTCCTTTGTCTAACACTGCAAAGGAAAGAGTGTATTTTTGTGTGCTTGCTTGAATTTAGCACATGTAAAATATTTCAAACTCCAGTCTCACTGGCCCCTTATAGCTCTTGTCCTCTGAAAAACAATTTATATAGTTTTGCAAAGCCCAATATAGAGTTTTCTTTTGGAATTTGCAAACTTAAAAAAATGTATGGCTTATAACCTTTACAGTAATTTTTACAGTTACCATAAAACCATTCAAAGCCATGTGAACCCATTTTTTTCATCTATTCTTTAAACAGGAATACTGTCCTTTTCTAAGTCTAGCCTTAAACACTCTAGGGGTTGATGGGCAACACCATGTAGGCTGCTTTTAAGCAGGGTAAAGATGGTGCTGTTTACTACTATGACCCTTTTGGTCAGTTCTACTACTATTTTAATCAGCTGGTAATACACACTGAATTCTCCCCCTTGTCCATGCTATTCTCCTAAGAATCCTGTGATACTCACCCACTCGTAACTTGAAGTCATTGAATGAATGCTTGTTTATGACATCCAGTTTTGCCACCAAAGCAAAGGCAAACTCCACCATGGTTCCTATGTGCATATACTGTCGTTCAGGTTCCTGAATTCAAAAGACAAACAAACAGTGTAAAATCGTTCTTGTGAGCCTTGGTTGCTGTGAGAATACAACCAAAATAAGCTGAACGCTTGAAGACACTTAAGCCCTTAAGGATGTCCTGGCGTCAGCAGGCAGATGCAGAGAAGTAATGTAGAAGGTGGTACCCTGTCTAGCATCTGTTAGATCAAACAATGGCCTATCTGCACACAGGATGCATTTCATCTGTGTGCAATCAGGTAGTCTAGAGGTGATGGATCTAAACCATGCCTAATCTAAAATTTTGATTGTCAAGTGACTAATTAGCTGCTATCTAATCCTGCAAGCACTCAATATTGATGTGCGCCTAGAATTTATTAATTCATTTTCTCTTAGGTGTCTGCTTCTTCTATTCCCTTTCATAATAAATAATGCTTGTGGACAGCCTCACAGAGATTCTTCTCTCTCACTGTTGCATAGCTCAGCACCCTTGTAAAATTCACAATTTTAAGAATTCTTCCACTGATCTCATTTTGCATATAAGCAAGTACCTCTGGGAATAGACCTGAAAATGACTAAAACACAAGAGGAAGAGGGCAACCCCACTCTGCCCTTCTATTTACAGAGCTTATACCACTTATCAAGGCTATAGACTTTATCTCTCCTCATACATAACAAAGCAACCTGATTTTAAGTGCTGTTTTTGAGTCCTTTGAGGCTGAGGAGAAAATTGATTTTGGTGCCCCACAGCCCAAAGTAGGATCCTGACAAGTAAATGATTTTGTAAGATATAGACTCACTGATCTCTATAAGAAATTACTGCATCTTCCCTATTTCATGAGATAAAGGGACAGAAGAGATGGACAGATGACAACTTCAGAGATGATTCATGGAGTGCGTGCATGAGCCTAGGGTGGGACAGTAGTGGTGCTTGCCGGAGCAGCTGTTTAGATAAATGAAGCCTGTTTCCTTTGGAGTTCACTCCTAGCTAAAACAGATGGTTTCCTGTTCAGCTGATATATTCAGACCCCTTCCTTAGGCACTTAGTCTTCCAAGGATGCTTGTTTTAAGCTGGGGGTGGTTCCCAGCAGTATGTCTAGCAGTCAGTCAATGCCACACTAGGTACTGCAGGATCTGTGCATCCTTGGGAATCTGGAATGAAGACTGCTGAGTTCTGGTGGATTTGTTTTGAGAATGTGAAATAAATCGCCAAAGGAATGCTAAACTGTGGATCTCCTGATTGTGGAAATAACTCAAATGATAAATTTCTTCCTCGGCAGACACTAGTTTTAGTTGTGATTGAGAGCTCTCTCTCTATGTCTTCACATCTTCAGGCTGCAGTTCTGCATTTTCTTCATCCCCGTAACCTCCCTGCATTAAATGCCAGAGCTAATTTAAAATAATTCTTTGTCCTCAGGATCCTTAGGGTCTATAGTTCATGTGGTAATTGCTTGTGTTTAGAAGGAACATGAGTTTGGCGAGAGCACATTAATCCTTAGCAGACTGTGTTGATTCTTAATTGCTGTCTCTCTGTCGCTAACCTGTAGTACTCTAAAGATCGCGGTAAAAGCAAGATTTTTGAATAAGTTATGAATTGCTTCTCTGAACTGGATTTCCACTGACTTCAGTTCCAAATCCTACCATATTAAGTAAATTAGAAGCAAAGGAACATATGCTCAATGCTGACTCTGAGGGTTCTGTAAGTGTATAGTTAGTAAGGCAAATCATCTCCCCCAGCTCACAGTGGAAAACATTAATTCTTGCAACCTATGGTATGCTCTGTAAATCCAGTGCCAATACAGCACATAGGAATAAAATGCTGTACTTTATTTAGAGTAGAAGGCCTGTTTTTGCAAATACAAAGGTGACTTTTTCAAACTGCAACATGAAGAAAAATTCACAGAGACTACTAAAGTATATACTTGTCCAGTACAAGACAATCTATGCTAATAAGAAAAAACTAGGCCACATTTTTCTACATAACCTGTAGCTTAATGAAAAAAAAAATCAGCCTTAATTTGAATATGCTTTTTATTAAGCAGAAACATTTTCCTGTACCTGACACTGTTCTTGGTTGGGTGTAGCACTCAGTCCTGTAGCTGCCATGTAAGTGCTTCCAATGGTCTTTATTTTTTCAACTCCACTGAATTTTGGCTTTGATAATAACTGTAAAACAAGGTCAGTCATTCATTATGCAGATCAACAGCCCTGTTACTCTAACACCAATCAGAAAATCAAGTCTTAGAACAGTTTCTGTATGGACCTTAAATGGCTTCACAAATATATACAGGATGAAGGACTTAAGGATGGATAAAACAATGGTAACAGAACTCCAAGGAAAGAGAATTTTTGTCTTCTAAAATACCTTTTTACTATAAAAGGGATGAAATTTATAGTAGTGAGAATAAATTCCATCTTATTTTACATACAGCTTTTAAATGTCAGTAGATTTTGCACTTATGTGATATTGGAACTGGATCACTATGCCAGCCAACAGTTAAGCTTTAAGCAGCTTTCTGAAAGTAAGCATCTATTCCATGCCAGTGGAATAGTCCATGTCAATGGGACTAAAATCCAAGGATTTTAGTTCATATATCCCAGTTTGTTTTGAACACTGGATACCCAGTACTCTCCAAATGGGTTTGTTGCCAAAATACCCTCTATGGCTGCAGATCCACAAATACAGACTGTGCTCTCTGAGTCATGACACAATTTTAATACCTTTCCCTATTATCTCTGTCACTAATAACTTCCTTATAGAGAAATACTGTTCTCAGTGAGGCCTTTCTAGATGCTCTTTCCCAATCCATCTGTAGCCATACTCTCTACTTGCTTCTGACTTCAGAGAATGGAACATTAAAACTTTTACAATCCTTTGATTTGCTTGTGTATCAAATAATCAGTGCAGATCAGGTATAACACAAGGTTCTACCTGACTTTGGACATTCATATTTAGAACCTGTGGTTAATACTAGTACATTGCATATAATGTGACTGCCTCAAGAGATGCAGCTAAAGGGCAAAAAAATAAATACACACAGGATTCTCATTATAGCAAATTGAAAGCGATTGAATATGATGTCAGATCAATATCTGATTTATCCCACATAAATCTCCTTTTTCTTTATAATCCCTGTAAGTATTTTCTGACAGCTCTTCCACTCCCCCCCTTCAGGTATGTTTTCTGACTGTTGCATGTAAGTCAGTAAGATTGAAACCGTGCCAATCACTGTTATAGGTACATACATCATCGAAGTCTGCAATGATCTCATTTAGCAGCCTGAGACATTCCAACCCTTCCTTATTTACATCAGATTCTGTGTAAAATTCCTTGAAATCCGGAACAGAGGCAAACATGACACAGACACAGTCATATGACTGGTGATACAGATCCTGTCCAAAAGAAAACAGAATAAAGGAAAAAAGTTAATAAGTTTGCTTATTAACATGCAGTGTCCAAGGAGCCAAAAAGAGAGGTGCTGCAGTAGTTGGAATGCCTTCAGATGGAGGTTGGATGGTTTTTTGCATTTAATAATGTACAGACTTCTTCATAAAAGAGACTTAGCATTTAAAGCTGAAAATATTGCAATGATTTTTTTTTCCTTCCTGAACATTAACTCAGTGAAAAAAAAAGCTCACTAATTTTTTAGATAGGACCCATCTCTGAGACTTCTTATGAAGAGAATTTAGTCTGGCTTGCATGGCTGAAAATGTATTTTGTAAAACAATATTTAATTTATTATTAGCTGTTTGTTATTGTACTAACTAAAGAACTGAACCAAAATCACAAACTCAATGTATTACAAATGCATAATGCAGTATGACCCTGACTGATAGTTCCTAACCTAAAATGACAGTATGCCAAAGAGGACAAAATAATTATAATTTCTTTTGCATGACAACAAGCTGGGACAAAAACAAAGAAGTCACCAGAGCTAAAACTTACTTATGGAGAGTTTGCACTGCCTTCTGTGATCAGTGAAATGAGATCATCTCTACTCCACAGAAAGATTCTGGTGCTAAAATGGACAACCTCACACTACCCTTTTCAGTTTCCTCTCCACTGCCCTTGAACGTTAGATTATCTCTTCTTTCAGGAAGAATTCACATCCCCCAAAAAAATACAGAAAGAAAGTTTATTAAACTAATACTTAAAAAAAGAAAGTTTATTAAACTAATACTTAAAAAAGAAATAGTACCTATACACAAAGGTAGGCATAGCAATAAAAGAGGCTGTTATCTACTTTAATGTAAAACTGCCTCCAAGCAGTTATTTGAGTAAAAAGGGATTTCAATAATCACATAGAAAGAATTTATTCAGTGAGTTCAAGAAGCATAAGATATTATTTGCCTTTTTACTTAGCAAAGCTTGGGTTTTGCAATTTGACAGTCAGTGTGTCCATTTGGAAGAATGTGGTGTGCCTGTGCACAGATGTGCACTCACATTAGTGGATCTTTACTGCTGGTATATGACTTAAAAATAAGACAACTATGGGAAAACTGCTGACTGCTTCATCCCATCACAGGTGGGAGGGAAGTTTCTGAGCAAACATGAAAAAAATGATGGACAGGAAGGAACACAAGTAGCCAGAAGAGATAAATTATTTATTACTACATTTTTGTGCCTCCTGTATTTTCTAAGGATCTATAGCCATACCAGCACTGAAACGCCACCAGAGCTGTGTGCTGTAGGGATGAAATATACTGTTGCAATTCACAGCTCAAGTTGTTATTCTCATGTTGCACCATGATTAAATCCAGATTTCTGACTGAAGACTCTGCTGTGGGAAACCCAAGGGTCAGCCAGCAAGACAATCTGGTCTGACTGTGAGTGTATGATGTGTGGGGCACCTGTTGGCTCACTGGAGCTGTCCACTGTGAAGGGCATTTGGTCCCAGCTCAAGTGGTGCAGGTGTGACTGCCAGAGTGGCTCCTGGATGGTCAGATGGGAGTATTTCCTTAGAAGGTACAGTGACTACATGCTGTGGTCAACTCAGCTTTACTTCTGTTTCCTCAGGTCACCTTCCCTGTAACTTCATTTCAGTTATAACAACCCATTTGCCCTCCTTCCCATCTAATACCAGGGCAATATCCATCCCCACTAATGCTCAATAGCATAGCACCATCATGGAAACAAGCAGCAGAACTATTTATAACCAGATGAGTAGTAATTGTAATTATCACAATAAATTTCAGAGAATTTTAAGGAATCATACCCAGCTAGTTTATTTTGATCATAATAGTAGTGGATGTTAGAATCGAGTGCCTTAATTTTCCTGAGAGTTCTTCTCTTGGAACTACACTGTCCAAAATGTGTAGTCAGAAAATTAAATTCAATACTATTCTAGGAAGAAACAGTTTTTGTTATTTTAACAAAAATAAAATAATCCTGTCCTTTGCATTCAATCTTGTTCTTTTTCCTCTTTAATAACATCTGAAATTCTGGAAGTATGTTCCTTTACAGATGTCCCCTTATCTCCAGTGCCTGAAGATCTTCCTGGGATAGAGAAGGCAAACCAGTCCAATTCTATCCCTTGGAAGTGTATGGTGGTCACCTTCTCTAGGGCAGAATTTTTGCTCTAAATAAGGTGCTAGTTCCATCCTGTAGCTAATAAAGCAAATTCCTATTGCTCAGTGATGGGCTTGCCAGTTAGCTCGCAGCACAAAAGCTCCCAAGCACTTTTAACTAATAGGCAATCTGAAGGATAAAAGCATTAAGGAGAAAACTGGAAAAGCCAGGTGCAGATATATTTAATCCTGGACCTGTTTTCTGTTTCATTTTAGATTTGACGCTGTCTTTCTCTTGGAAAATAATCTGTCTTGTATCCAGCATTCAGACTATAAGCAGAAATCCAGCTCCAGAGGTTCTGGTAAAGCAGGCAAACCTCTATTATTTGCTCTGAAGAAACTTCACTTTTGATGTATTAGCATTAGTCAATGTATATCGTGTTATAAAAAGACCTTTGTTGGTCATTTGAAACTACAGTTCCACTGCTCCCAGTTAGCATTCATCCACTCACTTTTTCCCTTTTCATTTCTTCTGCCTGCTTTTCAGCAGCATGCTCTGTTTTTCCTTTTCTCCATACAGCTGCATGCATGAAATACTAAGGGAAAAAGTATTTTGAAACAGAATATTCATCCATTTTCTTAATCTCAGAATCTGTTTCAAACAGAAAAGAACACATGTAAAACTATGCTAACTTGAATGTTTGCAGCTAAGGAAAATGTGGACAAATTTCAATGTCATATCTGTTGACTTAGGTATCCACACAGAGAACATAAAGGCCTAATCTGCCCTAACATCTTTAGGTGTATCTACATATACAACCTTGCTGACATTGAAACAAATCTAAAGAAATGACAGATACTTATATTCCTGAATACTTTCAGATTTGAAAGGGCTTTCCTTTGAAAACTGTTGAAAGGAACAAAACAAGGAACAAATTGAGTTTGTTTGGTTTGTTCTTTGTTTTGTTTTTGTTTTATTTTTTAATGGATGTCATTAAAATTATATCAAGTAATTTTTACTTCACCTGACATGATGAGTTGAGGAGCTCAACACATTACAATTTCTGTACTTCATTAAATGAAATTAACTCATTCCAACCTAAGAATCTTGAGGGGTGACAAGAGAAATCCAGTAGCCAATACAAAGGTAAGCAGACGGTGCTGCTCTGCTGGGGAGCTGAGGTGTAGTAGCACATAATCAAGAAAGCAATCTCCTGATGGTTTGCTGTGTTTAATACCTTAACTGAGAACTGGAGCTGAGTCAACTTGGTTTTCAGCCAAAATCTTCACTGCATTCAAAGGAACCCCACAGCAATTTTTGTTTGGTGTTACCTACCAAATGAATATTTGCAGGGAATACTAAAGTATTGAAAAGCAGTCCTGATTTGGACTGCTTAATGCAATCTACAGTGAAAGGGAAGACATTCTCCTTTTTGGCGCAGGAGATCAAAAATGAATCCCTAAATCTGCCTTCTGTCCTATTCATGCACAAGTAATTCAAACTCTTGCATTTAAGATCTTTATAGCTGTTACTCTCTCTAAATGGATTTTTAAATTTATATATATATATGTATTAATTTTTTTGCTTTATTATTACTGTAAAGGAACATTAGAAGCAGATCTAATTTCCAGCAAAGTAAAGATGGATCTTTTGGGTGACTTTTGTGGTTCTTGGATTAGGTCCATTAAGCAGTGAGTAAACAGGTAATTCAGTGTTCAGACATTCTTCAGAATTAACATAGCCACTGTTTCAGGGAAAAGGCTAATTTTCACTCCAATAAAAAAGCTCTCCAGCGAATAGAAGAAAATTCAGAACCCGGTTGCAACTCCACTCTGATCATGGAGGAAAAAGTGTCTAACTGCATATGATTTAAAATTAAACCCATGTTGATTCAACCATTCTGTTCTTCCTTCTCCTCACCTATTTTTACCATCCTTCAATAGGCAAAGTGCATTGCCACTTAGGAAAAGTTCAGCTTTTTTTATTTCAGGGTATTATGGCGCATTCAGTGCTGTAAAGCAAATCTTACAGGCAGGAAAGGGGAAATGAAAGTGACTGTAAATTCATATTTTCACTATAAGGACTTACTGTTCAAAACAGCATTTTATGATACTTTAAGAGTGCACTGCTTTCTTACAGAGAAGAGAATATACAGAGACAGCTGACCTCATTCTTCAGGTTTCTTGCCAAGAAGTGTTCAGCTACGTGGGCTGGAAGCACATTCTCCAGAAGCACCCGATTTAGATTCTCCATGGTTTCAATCTCCTCCCGCTCTTTTTTGAACTTGTTCTTCCACAGGAAGTCTAACCTACAGTAATATTCATTCTGTTACAAGAGGACACAGAAGTAAAGAAACAATAGGCATCTTGTCCTGCTGGAGTACAGGTTTAAGAGACAAAATAAGCACAGTACACATCCTCTACAATGCTATTATTTGGCTACTCAGATATAATTCCAGGTCTCACAGAAGTCACACCCCAAGCATACACTTTTTATCAAGTCCAACAAAAAGGCCCAGGAGAAAATAAGAAATGTTGCAGGGTGCCTTAAACAATAGAAGATTTATTTATCTACTCTTAAACTTGAGTAGAAATTAATTCCAGAAATTAAACACTGTAATGTAACAATTTACAGTTTTGCAATTTAATATTATTTTGTAAGTGCAGAATTTCATCTGAAATAATGGGTATTTCAGGAAGATCCTAACTTTGACTAACTTGAATTTACATCATGTAACCGGCTTGGCAAAAAGAAAACAGCCTATTGGTATAATATACATTCAGTATATAAAATCATGATCAGACTATCAAAAATGGCCCAGTCCGTTGGGCCAACTCAGTTGACTTTTGGTTTTGTTACTTGCATTTTTTTTTGTTGGTTGGTTGCTTTTACACTCCTTTCTGTAATACTTTATCCTGTTTTTCTTTTTGTCCCAGAGTTTTTATAGTAGCTTTCTATTATTAAACAACAGTACCTGGAACTGTATGAAAATATGTAACATCCTTGGAGTATCAGTATGTTTTGAGATCCAATTTCACTAGAAAGGTGGTGAAAAATTAATAAAACTGCACTTTTGTGGAGCTCACTGCACTTCCTTTCAATATTGTGAATGTATTGTCATAAATCCTATGGCATTATTTCCACAGTGAAGACTCCTCCGGCCTATCTTGTTTGACCTGATAAAAATCAAGAGCTATTTCAACATAGTCTTAATGGTTTAATCCTATCAGGCAATCTCAATGAAGACTATGTTATTAACCAGGAGAATATGATTATGATGGCAATCTTATTATAGAAAAACTTAAAAGTGCTAGCTACTGTTATGAGCAGTCAGTAAGCAATGACATAAAAAATGAGTAGTCCTTCTGACTGGACAGTGGCTGTCACAGCTCTAAATGATTCATAGGTATTCTACTGAGATAACAGCCAAAGATAAGAGTAGAAAGTTGAAATTAGATGATTTGGCAAGCTTTTGAAAGGCAATGGAAGAAAAAAACTGATGAAGCAAAAACTGTATCTGCCGAATACCTGCAGGATGAAAAAACAGTAAGAGGAAAACATACAGAGAAATATACTCAGGTTTCCTTTGAATTGGTTGATAAGGGCCAGGTACTATTTAAATATTTAATTACAAAAGTGAAAGAGAATATCCATTAAATCATTGTTAATATACTCCCTTTGTGCTGATACCTGTACTACTAGGGACAGAGCGCAGACCTCAAACGCACTGCAAAAGAAATATTCTGGCTATTCTAACTCAAAGGTGACATTATTCCGAAATTTAAAGGGGTCTTGACATCTTAGAATGGATCATGCTGCATCCCAGAAACCTGGACTTTGAATGTCAAATAAACAAACAAACTGGATATTTTAAATAAATATATGTTACTAAAGGATATTTGTAAACTATAAGCAGAAGAAAAGTAGGCAGAGATTTAAATATTTGTACAGACAATCATAAAGGTACAGAGAACCTGAGAAGACATTTCTGCAGGAATTCAGGGTTTTATTGTTATCCTGTCATTGTGCCTGTGTTAAATGGCAATTATCAGTCCTATAAGGCTTGAAGTCACAAATAGGGATTTTTTCAGAACTGTCCACATGATGCAGTCACTTTTTTAGAATGTCTTTTTTTATATATATGTTAGTTATTTATACATCCAAGAACTTAGATTAGTATAAATAAAAATGCACATAGATGGTAAATTCAAATGCCACCAACTGTATTCATGCAGGAAAAAAATCCAATAAAACCTTGGAATTTCAAAATTATTGGCATAAACTGATGAAAGTAACATGGATGCCTGCTGAAATTAGATATCTACACATTGTACCAACTTTGTACTGAAAAGAAAAGGTGGTAGCTAAGTGAAGTTTTCAAAAATATGTTTTTTCTTCAAAAGTTAGTATCAGATAATTTATTTACTACCTTGCTATTTACTGAATTAAATTTAGGCTGCTCCAAAAAAGGACAAAGGTAACTTAGAGATCAGGAAAAAAAAATCAGAATGTATTCTATTTGCTTTGAAATTAGAAAAGTCAGCATATCATATTTCAAAAAGAGAAAAGCACCAGCTTATTAACTTACTTCAAGAAACTTTTGGTGGATATCCTGATCAGTCAAAACAGACAGTGTTAGAGAACTGACAAATGGTACAGATACAAGGCAAGTGTTTGGAAAAGAAGGAGGAACAATAGAGCAAGGTACTTAGTAAAAAAACAGTGAGTGCTAAGGAAAATAGCTATCTAGACACACTGGCTAAAGCTGATACAATTGGAAGAGTTGACATCCTCTCTGTAAACATGCCTCCATCTATTACAGAAAAGTAAATGATCATGTGACTATCAGTGAAATTTGAAATAAGTTTTCATTGTATTCTCTCAGAAGAAGCTCTTGAAGAGACTATTTCTTTCAAAAAGAGAAGAATTCCCTCACAAAATAAAAGCTCACTATAAACCAGAACAGAGACAACAAAGAAACAGGTTTTACAGCTCAGGGAAAGTGCCACAAGCACCTCAGCGGTAAAACTACCAATGAAATTCAGTGTGAATAACTACAATATAATCAATCATGGAAAAAATATACAGCCAGCCTACAGAGTAAGGGGACACATCATATTTTAGGCACTGTTGAGAAAGGAATTCACACGCAATGTCAATACTGGATTCAAAGCAGATCATAAGAGAGATCTAGTGCTCAACAGTGTTTAAATGTGAGCACACTCCTTAAACAGCCAAGACCACACCAATTCTCCTGGGAAGGGTGGAAGAGTCACCATTCTCAACACCTTGCTGTCGCCAGCCTGTTATCAAGTGACTCCGGGGATCTGCATGCAGGGTGCATGAGTCACTTATCTCAGTGTCAGGAAATGGTTGTTGCCAATGCTGGCAGGGCCATCAAAAAAAACCCAGTTTTTCTTTCTCCACCTTGCTTTTCTCTGTTCACTCCCATCCTTCTGGCACAAGCATTGCTGTGACCACACCATAAATCTTGAAAATGGATCTGACTCAAAACTAAGCATTTCTGCAGGGTTAATTTTTAATCCTGAACATTTCCCTATTTTGATCCACTACACATCTTCCCAGTGAGTTGTGCCAGTACAAATGAGGAGACAAAAGGATAAGAATAAGCAGCTGAGGGAAGGTCTACTTTTTCCAGCAGTGATGCTATCTGTGCAGCTGAAAGAATTAAGTAAGCCACTTAATAAACCATGAAATTATATACTAACTCTCCCTCTCTTCATCCCCACTGAACCAGAGGCACTTATCCTCTGCATCTGCTTTTGATTCAGGAGAGGCATCCTATGACCAGTGATGAGCACATTCACAGAGCTAGGCTTGCAGGAAAGCATCCACTTTTTGTTTGGGTGAACTTTTTGTTTATTAGTCCTTGGGACAGAGGAACAACAATGGCAGCTGAAGGGAAGTGTAAAGGCCACCCTTTTCATCTGTGCAATATCTTTAGCATTTTTAAAATAATCAGATATCAAAAGAAGAAAAAGATGTATTATCTGCAAAAATTGCAATAATTAACAGAGAAATTACTTGTATTTCATCCTCTCTGAAAGAAGGGTAAGGAAGAATTTGACTTTATTGACGTTACCAAGATGGCTCAACAGCATCCTGCATGTATCACTCAATGAAAGTAGAAAAGAGGAAAGTTAAAAACAGAGAGACTGACACTGTCACATGTTTTTTTATCAAACTGTGAAATTCATTATCGGTGTTGGGAACACCAGGAAGATAAAATGGGTTAAAAAGGCATCAGACGGTGAAACAGAAAGGAGAACAGCCAATAGCTATTAAACACAGCCACAGAAATATCAACTGGCAGGAGGTGGGAAGTATATGTCCCTGGAAAGGTCACTCCATGCAGGTTGATTTCCTCCCCTGTTCTTTTTCCAAGAATTTGCTATACCAATCAATATTACCAGCAGTAACTTAAAATGGCAGGTCTTATGCCAGGTATGTATTAAAATTAGTTCATAACATTTTCCAGTAATATTTAGACTTTGCTTGAGAGTGTTTGAAAATGCAAAGTATTTCCTTCTTCTTACAGGAGAGTAAGTTAGAAAAATCAAAGGCAAACAACTGAAAATTTACAAATAAGTGCTATCATGACAAGGATCTTGAACCTACAGGTCTGAAAATGATAACTTTTTCCATTATACAATCATTTCTTAGTTGGTGTGACAGAGAACACCTGTATTGTGTGCAAAACAAACTTTGTTTTTGAAGTGACTGAACCCACAAAGAAATCTTTCCTTTCCCAGTGAAGATTATATTCCTTCTCTCCTTTATTCTTGGTATTGCACCCTCTGCCTTCATCTGAAACTTGGGTTGACAGGGACTAAAGACTCTCCACTGATGTGATGAAGAACTTATCCCTCTTTCTGAGGGAAAGTAGCTATGCTCTAGACCCACTCTGTCACCACCATCAAATGAACAAACTCCAATGTGCTGCTGGTGAGAAGGCAGATGAAGAGTGTTATTTCTAAACCAAGAAGGATGTTCCATTACAATAAATACTGCAGAAACTGCCAGACAAAATTTTTTGTGTGTAGTAACCTGCGGGGACTGCATGGTAATTTAAATGACAGTCATTACCTTTTCAGGAATTGTAATGTGAATGAATGATTTAAGGACAGTCTGGAATGAAGTCCTCCCTAAGCTCATGAACAGCTTGGGCTGTTCATGAGATCTAACATGGATTGCCTCTTCCGTTTCAGAGCCCCGTCTTGTGCACTGCATTGTTCCGGCACAATGGGCTGGAGTTACAGCTTTTAGCTATGAGTCCTGTACAGGTCTGAGGATTTAGAGAAAGAACTGCCTTTGCATCTTCCCTCAGCTTACTACAGGGTAAGACCATCGAGATCCCATTTGTTCTGGAAAAGCACAACAAGAGTAGTTTCCTGTTGGGTCACAGTTTTAGTGCAACCGTGGCCTCAGCATGTGGTACACTTCTGTGTGCATGCTATATTGTTTCTGTGTCTGCACCAAATTGTAATAACTGTGAAGAAAATAGCTTGCAATTAAGCAACCAGGGAGACAGCAGATGGATGCAGACAGATGGGAGCAAACCGGGAAGCTACGAGCCAGTATCGGTCAGAATTACAACAGTCACAGTACACTATCAGCATCATGCCACTGATAGTCAGTGGTGACTTTTAAGGCCCTGTTGGAAGGCAAGAAAGAAAATAGTTTTATAGATGCTCCTGACAGCCCTTTGCAAGGGTATGGCACAGAAGAGAAGGTGTTTCTTTGAGAAGGTGACAGGCTGCATGTGGCAGCTGGCATTGTGTCCTCTGGTGCAGTTGCAGAGAAGTGTGTGTCTTACCTGTCTACCCAAAACCAGTAATGTGATGAAGAATATGAACAAGGAAATTGAGCCCATTGTCTTCAGGTCCTTCAGTATTCCTGGCCTATAAAATAAACACATTAAGTAGAGCAGGCTGCTCAAAAGTTAAACCAATATTACTTCAAGCACAAAAATAAGACCACAATTTATACATACTACTTTCTAATACATAAACTAAGAACATTTAAATATTATATGATATATTACTTGATGAAATACCATTATTTATGTTATGTAGCTTTAATTACCTCTTTGCATTACATTCTGTGCAAATGTGCCTACATTTTGAATTCTAATAATAAGATGAGGATATAGGAAAAATAATATTCTTTTTACTTGCAAATGGAGAGCATTTGTGGCTTATTCTATACAAGTAGAATAAAAAACAGATTTTTAATGCAATAACACTATTTCCATGGCGGAGAGCTTGACCATATCCAATGAATATGAAGAAACAGAAACTAAAGCACCAAACTCCTAAGATACCTTTTCACCTGAAGAGGCACAAACTAGATCTTGTATAGAGTTTATTAAAAACTCTGCTTTGGCAAAAGTCACTAAAGGTAATGGGAAACAGTTCACACTAGAAGTCTCATGCCACTTAAACAAGAAACTTGGTGAGATATTTAGGAAGGAAAATACCAACAGACACAGAGCTTGGCTGACGAAATCAAAGCTGCCAAACACAAGCTCAATCTACTATCCCCTGGTTCTCCATACCATCCCACACATACTCTTTCCATTAATAAAATGGAAACAAAGACAAATTAACAAAACATTTGTTAATTTAATCTTTAGATTTAAGTGCAAAGAAAACCGACTTGTTTTTGATTTTTTTCCAATTTTTCAACTGAGATCCTTTTCCATGATTGTTACAGCACAGGAAAAATGAAACTACACTCTGAATATCCAAATTTTCTGGTCTGGCATAGGCCATACACTTGGCCTACACAGAAGACAATCACCTCTTTGTTTTGAAAATGAGGTAGACATTACAGCTATTCACAAATTATTTTACATAGCAGTAACAGGAACTGGATTAATAATTTTGGTCTTACATATTATCACCAGCAGTCTCACTGAAAACTTAAGATAAAAATGCACAAGCACAACAATATAAAATAAAAAAAACCCAAACTGTTGTTCTACTAATTTTAGAATCATTAAGACTTCATTTGTAAACATTTTAGACTATGCATTAGTTCTGGGGAAGCTGATTTCCTTCAGCTTGCAGCAAATATGCTCTAAAAGCCTCAATGATGTGCAGCCTGAGTCTTAACAAACTTGATGACTTCTCTGTGACGCCCTTTATGCCAAAAAAGCAAATTAAACCATACACTATTTCCTATGGTAGGTGATTTAAATGCCTTGCCCAGACTTATTTTATTCTAATGCTCTGAGGTGTGATTAAATCAAATATTAACTACAGCATGAGAATGATTTTACATTGTGACTCAGATTACACAGCCAAGCACGTATATTCCATGATGTAAGAACTACCATGGGTAGTATTTAACTTCACAAAGACTGGAGTTAGCCACCTACCTTCTAAGAGGTGCCATTGCATACATAAATTTGCTGTAGTCATCCAGCATGGGCCCATGAGTGTGCAGAAGGATAACATTGTAGCCCACCAATGCAATCAACATTATTACCATTTTCAACTCATAATTTATCCTCAGGAAAACAGAACAGGAAATGAGCCCTAATATGCAGCTGTATATAAAATACTGGCAAAGAGAAATCAAATGGAAAATATTTAGAATTTGACTCATGAGTAGGAAATAATGCATAATAAAATGCTCAGGCTACTTTAAAAAATTATTGACTGACCACTGAAGTGTGCAATCTATCACAGTCTGGGACACTATGGTTTATAGACAGTCAATGAAAATAAATTTATGCTCCCTAATTTTCACCCTTTGACACTTTTGATTTACTCATCTACATTTGTGGGATACCACTGCTGGTGTTGAAATCTATTGTAGGAGTCTGCTGCCAGCAGACTGACGTAAGATTTACTCCTGTTCCACTGTAAAGTTTTAATACATGATTGAGTCCCAGGATTACCTGTATGTTTTGCTAGCATTTAAGTCAAGGCAAAATGTCTAAGGGCCTGAACACAATAATTTCATTGTCTATATTTGGAGTTATAAACTGATGCAGTACACAGTTATGAATCTCATACATATGCAATTTTATAAACTCTAGAAATACAGTTAGGATAGGTAAAATACAAAGCTATTTACAGGGCCTATGCATAATATAAATATAAAAAATCATTTTCTCAAATCCTGTGGAGTAATAACCATATAAGAACACATTCAATTGCTAAAAAAAAAAAAGTCTTGTATTTCCTATGTCATATATATCAACATAAATATGTGTAGTTGAAGTTAAATTCCTGGAAAAATGTTTTCTCCTGATACTTTCTGGAAATTGATTACAGCATCAAAATTAATGCTAAAACATTAAGTCACCTCTAAAATCATTATCTTAGTCTTTAATATGCAACCTCTTTGCCAAAAATGCTTCCTGAAAATTACAGTCCTGCACCTTGCAAGGAAGTTTCTTTTCTGAAACTACAAAGCATTCTATTTCAAGTCATGCTATTTTCAGACTACTGTTGACTTGTTGATGGCAGCACTTTAGACAGAACCTGAATCACTGTATACTAATTTTGGAGGATCACTAAGAAGGATAATTTTCACAGCACCCATCAGACAGAATTTATCTGCCATCTCAATCTTTGCTGCTACTGTAATTTGCTTGAAGATCTGATTGAAATAAAAAACTAGATGATAGATAGAACTATTGTTCAGAATCACCAAAAAACAAAACTTCTCTGATAGCTGCATGTCAGACGAGGTCACACTCCAAATTCAGTGTTACATAAGAATAGCAGTATCCTTTTTTGAGTCAATAAGGCATTCTACTGCTAGAATCAGTTTTCCAAAAAGAAACAAGCAGAGGCAGTCTTGAATCCCCAATTGGATACTGTTTGACAAAGACCCAGAAATTTTCAAGTGGAACAGTCTCTGGCAGTGTTCCATAGGAATACATAGAATAGATTGAAAATTTCAGACAAGTGTGGATGAATTAAGGAAGAGTGGCATAGCCACACATTTAAGAATGCAGACCTTGCATTGCACTGCAGTGTTTCAGTAAGCAACCAGCAAAGATCTGGACAGACTGGTGACCCACAGAGCACTGAAGTTGAGCAGGTTCAGGCCCCTGGTCTGTTTAGTGCATCCTCTAGCCAGGAAAACCTGATCCATCTCAGCCAGCTCTGACAAGCCAGGAGCCTGCAGGCAGCTCCCATTTGTTACCAATGTGATGCCACCTCTGCAGCCTTGGCTTTATCCAACAGTGCAACAGCAAGTCCTCATGGATGTCCCTTTTGTCTGACAGCTGAAGCAGTGAATAGCAATGCTTCCTTGTAAGAAAATTTTCTAACAGCTCAAAAGAGGAAAATGCTGGTTAGCCTCTCCACAGACAGAATCTGCACCTCATGCTGTACAAATCAAGATTCTCAGCATCTGAAGAGGCATAACCCCATCTGTTCTCTTTTTCTTTCTTGTGCAAGCCAATAAAAGTATTTTAACCATTACCTTACAGAGTCTGAGTGTCTTTCTTATGGGGATCCCAGGTCTGGTGCCTTGCACCAGGGTAGTATACACTTAAGATGCAGCCCAATGCATCTGGTCTCTTCTAAAATTTAAGAGTTCTACAGTTCTATTGGTATAAAGATCTTCCATGAAGTAAGAAGGAATTCTACTCCCATATGTCTATGAGAAAAACTTGAGGACAAAGTAATTTTGTAAAAAAAATTCCTAGTGAAATAAAATATATTCCAAAATTGCATCTTTCAGATGTCAGTATTATAACTTTTATTTATTTAACATGTGGAGGTGACAGCACTGATACCAGACTGCATTTTTTCCCTGGAGCAGATCATCAACTTCTATTGCATGGAAACTACGGAAGCATCATAGCAAAACCAAACTAAACTAAACACAAAAAATGTCGCTATAATTTACTGAGGAATCTTTGCTAAGTCTTTTTAAAAAGTAAGCTATACTAATCAAAAAAGTTATTTTGGGGGATTGAGAAGGAGGGAAATCAATTGCTTTGCTTCAAAATGAACTTAATTCAATTGGGGCTAAAGCAATTCTCGAAGCTCTTACGTACTCTTTTTAGATGACATAGTCAATAGATGTCAGGTTTGCTATCATAAATCACATAAAGTTTATCGACATGAATAAAGATTAAAACTAACACACAGATTCAAAAAAACAGTTTTTTAATTTAGGAAACAAACATTTTTCAGTCTAAGTATTCAATATCTTATTGAGTGAAGAGAGAAATTTTAATTCTAGATTAAAGAAAAAATTAGAAGTGGAACTCAAAAGGAATTTATAGCTTTTTCAAGCTTTTTATTTTGCAGTGTCTGGGGATGAAAACAATGCATATTTGAGAGGGGATTTAAAGTTTTAAAAATCTTTAGCTAACTTTTTCATTTATTAATGTCAGAAGGGAAATTTTAGCATATTTTTTAATGCCAATCTATCAAAAACAAAATTCAGTAGATGAAAGAATTTGTTTTAATACTTTAAAAGCTATAAATCCTGAAATCAGGACACACCATTTTGGTAATGGTCTCATTATTTCACCATAGAGATGAAATAACTCCCTTCTCCTCTCACTGCCACCAGCTTATTCACCCAAACCCAAGCTGACCTATTTTGACGCAATATATGGCTTGTTATTTTCAACTGCAGGTCTTTTGTAATCCTTTTAAGAATCATTGCTCCGCAGGACACGGTTCCCACTTTTTTGCAGCAATGTCCTTCTCCCTCCTCCTGCATGTGCCATTGGGCTTTTGTTCACATTATGACATCTTCTTCAGATCAGTTCAGATCTCTTAAGCAGTTCATATAGTGCTACATGAGAGTTTTATTTCCACCTCTCTCACACCACCTCTTACCAAGTATGCAGTGACTGAAGTGTGACAATTTCACACTTGATGAAAATGGTGAATATTTTCAGGTCAGGCACTTGAAAATATTCCCACCATGGGAAACCTGCCTGAAGACTAACCCGGCTTCCAGTGCACAGTCTGCTTTGCAGATGCTGTGTGTTACCTTGATATCCTGTAATGTGTTAGCATGGGTGAGTTAAGCTTCCTTGTTATTATGCTGTTTCTTGCTTTTTTAATCTGACGTTCATTAAAACCTCTATTTTCAGAAGTACTAGTCTCATTTAACTTCCCACTTGCTTCAAATGCAGTTGCAGCTGACTAAAAAAAATTGAAGCTTTTAATGTAGTCTCAAAAACGGGTGGGTGTTTAACTTCAAGCAGATTTGGTAACAGTCAATTTGATGTAATTATTATAAACAAACAAAGAAATGTAAAATGAACTTACCGGAAGGAAAAAACAGTTATTTTGTATACACCACCGTGTCTGATTACTTGAATTAGGAAAACTTGCATTTGATGAATTATGAACTGAGGGAAAAGCTATCACAGCATTATCCAGGAAAAACTAGAAAAAAAATCAACATATAATCCATTACCATGACAGCTGTTTAAGGTCAAAATAGAAAATAGAGATGGAGAAGCAGAGAAAGCCTTGCATGTAACCATTTAACTTTGGTATTCCACTATTTTTGTATTTAATTTGAAATTGGAAAAGGAAGATGACATAGCATGATTACTTGTTCCTGTGTTCTAAAACAAAAACAACTTTGTTAGCCTTCATCTGACACTTTCCACTTGAATAAAAGACAAAAGGCTCATTTTTATATTACTTTTGTATATCAGAAGCTCACACACCCAAGGGACAGTGAAGAAATAAACTTATTTATATTAATTCCTGGATTTACCTCAAGTGAATGTCCTATTTAAACACAGAAAGAATTAAAGAAAAAATAAGAAGTCTTTACCGAAGTTGGTTTACACAGATGCAATAACATAATAATGCTAACATTAATATTGGAACTAATGCAATTGAAACTGAAAAGTGGATCCAGTTATCTCTTGGGTCATCAAACTCAGCCCATAATCACACAGGAAACTATCATCATACAGACTCCCTTGATGCAGTGATCCAGTGCTTTCTTAACAAATTAGATTTTGGTGACTACATTTACTCCAGTAGTTTGAATCTCAACATTTAAACTGTTTCTACATTTAACCACTATTCATGGCCAGTTCTCTTGTTTTTGTTCTTGTCATTATCTCATCCTTTAGCTTTCACTTAGCTTCTTTCTCTCCTTAATATTTAAGGTCCTAATATTTAGTGTAATCTCAGACTTCATTGTGCTCATCCATCTACGTTTTTTCTCATTCCTTCTCTGAAAACAAGCTCTTAATTCCCCTAATTAGTCTAGTTGTCACCCTCTGTACATATATCTTTCAATTCAACCTTCTGGATGATCAAACTGCCAACACACTTCCCAGATTTTATCAGTAAATCATGCAATAGCACTAATACTAATTCTGCTGAAAATATTTTATCATACATCCTAGAGTCAAAATTTTTAGGGTAGGAAGGGACCTCTTGAGACCATCCAGTCCAACCCACCTGCCATGGCACAGTCACCTACATCAGGTTACACAAGAAGGTGTCCAGATGGGTTTTGAATGGCACTGGACAGGAAGAGTCCACAACCTCCCCGGGAAGCCTTTTCCAACCTCAATGTAAAGAAGGCTCTTCCTCATATTGAGGTGGAACTTGTGTTTTACTTTATGGCTATTGCTCCTCATCCTGTTGCTGGGCACCACTGAAAAGAGCATGGCACCATCCTCTTGACACCTGCCTTTGAAGTATTTATATGTATTGAATAAATTGAATATAAAAACTGAATTTATGCATCTACAACAATTCTCCATTGCTCACAGCTACAAAAACTTAATAGCTCACTGTTCCTCATGCAGCTGGGGCTCAGGCAGATCTTGATATTACAGGAGCTTAACACATTCTGCACATGGACATCACCCCAGTTATTAACATAAGGCTCAGCAGATGTGAGGTAGCTTTCCTTCACTAGGACTCACCCCTAGATAAATGCAGTTTATACTTACTATGAGTTAAAAGCAATCACGTGGATGGATATTGTGATTCAGCTGAGTTGACTTTAAACCCACATTATTAATTAAAATCCTGAACTCATCACCTATCCATCTGATGAGCTTCCAACATGTATCAGAATTTCTTGTCACTAATCTGTCAGACCAACTATAATCTTGAGCTTTTTACTACTAAATTTCATCCTAATTTTTTTACTCAAATCCACACCTGACTTTTTCCTTTCTAAAATCCCAAGCCTTACCTCACAGATACTGTCACCTTAATTTATTAGCGAATTTCACAGCCCCTTTTATACACTAAATATGAAAATCCACACATGGTTGACCAGAATAGAGCTCCATAGGTCACCTCCCTCTCATACGCTGTTCTCTGCAGGTAGTCACTGTATAACCCCCCTCTAAATTCTTTCTCCATTTCTATCTTTAACTACTGCTACAGAGAAACCTGAACTGGTTCATTTGGAGCAACTAAATGTGGGCCAAAATGGTTTATTGATTTACTAATGTTAGATCTGTACTGAAAGGTCTTGGAAACTTCCAAGGACAGAGACCCATAATGCCCCTTAGCAGCAGTCAGCACCGTACATGCACAGTGACTTCTTTTGTCTTTCTGAAGACTGTCCAACCTCCCATGTCACCACTTGTGTTGAGTGCCCTTTGATATGTTTTAGAGCTCTGCTGAGAAGAGTCTGACACCATTCTCTTTCTAACTCCCCTCCAACAGAAGCCCAAGGTTTTGGATTTGCAAAGGTTATCAATATGCCACCTACTACCAAAACCAAGCTGGCACTCACCTGTGTTTATGCAGTTGCTCTTTTGGGTTCTCTTGCTTTGCTAACATAACTGTGTATGTGAAACTACATATAATTAACCTGCCATCAGTGAACTACAAAGTCAGGATCAGGATCAGAAATATAACAAATAAACCATGAAAACAGACCCTACAAAATGTTAATAAGAAAGCCTACAGATTTTGAAACAACCTTCTGTAACTGATCCCAAAGAGCTCTAATGACATACACATGCAGAGAGCTACCTGCACATCTGCCTCTTCCCAGAGGATGTGTGGGTGAAATGCACACACTCCCTCTTCTGGGAGTGCAGGTTCCCGTGCTGGCACATGCTGCTGAAAGGAGATGCAGGTACTCCAGCTTTGTGTGCACCTGTGCAGCTCCCTGCAAGCTGTCAATGCTGGAGAGACAGCCCTGCAGTTGGGGTGCAGGGACAAACCTGAGCAGGGGTCCCAGCCCATGCTGTTCCCTGCCCATTTGCACGGCAGGTAGCTCACAGTATTTGACAGGCAGGCTGCTCTTGCTGACTGAGGCAGAGCTGTGATGCCAGAGAGGTGACTTACGACAGTGTTAAAATAGTGCTTCACAGTCATCTGTTTCTGCTTGTAGCTCTCTGTCTCCTGTTACACATTTCCACATTGCCCAGAGAGGTTGTGGAGTCTGCCTCACTGGAGATGTTCAAGAACCTTCTGGACATAGCCCTCTGCCATGAGTTCTAGAATGGCCCTGCTTGAGCAGGAAGGTTCAACCAGATGACCCAGTGTGGTCCTTTCCAAACTGATCCATTCTGTGATTCTGTTTCTTTTATACTTCCTTTCACATTATTTCCTTCTTTACCTAAGGATTTTCTGAAGTCACTTGGTTACTTTTAAGCAAGCTGATGCTCATCTGTCTCATTTAACAATTTTGGGCAAAAGCCCTTTGGACAGTTTGGAGGATTTACTCCCCCTCCCTGCCTCCAGCTATTTAATAGCCTTTGTTAACAAGAGCATTTGCCGAGGGAACCCACATCCCACTAACAGTGCATATACTTTTTCTGTAAACATGAAATATTTAGTTTCAGAATCCCACTTGATGCATGTCCCTAGAGCAAAGATTATATAACATGAACTCAAACACAATTATATTATAGAAACGCATATGGCATGCATATTTATATATGTTACTTTTTATAAAAGCATTTTAATTGGGTTTTGAACTTTGCACAAAGCATTTCTGACCTACAAATGTTACCTCTATACACAGAACACTATATGAAATATGGTATATCTATGCATGTATTAATATATTAATAAAAGAGGGGGAAATATATGGAAGTGTTGTCACCTGCCATGAGCCAAACAACACTTATTTCTGAATGATGTGTTGCACTTGCCTTTCTTGTCTCTCATCAGTTATCTACATCTGCTATCATGCCTTGAAGATACATATTGTTCTTCAACATAGTATTTTTTGTAACAGTAGGTTCAGTCCTACTAAGCAGTCACACCTACTCAAATGACTCAAATGAAAGTAGTATTTTTTATGAATACCAATGCTTGCCAGGGAACGTCTGAGCATGCTACCATTACATTCTTATTTTAACTTGATATACTCTAACAGTTTTTTCTTTTCTTGTGTTCACATGATCTGCAATCCTCACTTGTGAGTTTTCTGCCTCACATAATGAAAATAACTGCTTTCAAGGGGAGCCATGTGGTGACAGACCCTTCCCCCAAAACATGGGATAAGCAAATTGGTGCATCTCTCTTGTTGTCTGAAAAAAACAACATAATACACTAGTTTAGATCTCATTAAAAAAGAAGCCATCTCTTTCACTGAGGTATGAAAGTACTTGGATGTAGAATGCACATCACAGCTTCCTTTGAAAAATGGCAGCTGGTCTGGCAGTTGAGTCAGGACTTTTATTCCCAGATCCTCACAAGAATCCCCAAGAATAGTGTGAAGAATCACAAATTCCAGCAGCATTCCCTCTCTTCCCAACCTCAAAAAGAGAGGTTTAAGAACAGCCTGGAATGTTAAATTCCTACTAAGACTATCACACATTTTTTTACCAAATAAAGGTGGTGCTGAGATATTGGTAAGTTGTGAAAGGATAATGAGAATCCTGAAAGTACTGAAGTGCATTTAGCAGAAATTTTAGAGCATTTTGCCTCTGGGTTTGTACAAGGCTTCTTAACATCACAGTGCTCATGCATCTGTGTTATTTGGCATGTCTCTTGTTAATGGGCAAATGGACCAAATTAAAGTTGCTCAGTATTTTCTTTTTTTATGAAAGTTTATATTCCAAGTGAAACTGCATAACTATCTTTGTGCCACCATGTATGCAATTCCTAGCCCCTTGGAGAGGGAATATGTAGTGGCCAGTCACTGCCTTGTTCCAAGCTCCCACCAACAGGAAAGATGAGGAGCCTGCTTGTCTTTTACAGAGTCAGACAGCATGATTTTTGTATTTGACAGATATAGAGAGATGCTCACTTATAAAGGCAGTGACAGCAGAACTCTATCTCTTCCCACACCCTTGAAAGAAGCCAGAAGTGCTACAAACATGATTTCAGAGCAGCGTCTCGCCTGCCAGTGCATCTCTGCTAATCTAGTGTACCTAGATTGATACTGATTTTTTAAAGTTCCTTAAATCCTGGAATAGATCTGTGACTGGCCCCTGCAAGTACCACTTAAATGACATTACTTCAGCTGTGCTTTCTCCTTCCAACCCCCTGGCCAGGTCAACCTCTAGAAAGTGTCTGTTATTCTTCTTGAAAGACATGCATTAGGCACCCTCCAAAACAGGGTCTTTGATGTGCCAGGCACTCTGGGATGTTTAATTAGAGTGTATCTGCAAACTGGCTTAGTAATTTAAAACAAAAGTTCAGCAACAGAGTCAGCTACACTAAAAGGAAGGGATATTAAAGCAACCAACTTTCCACTGTGAGAATAAAAGCAGGTTTGATTAACTATTTGTCATTATTTGAACACAGGATATAATTCGTGTCTTAGAGGGAGCCAATACTTGTGTCATTTAAGGTAGCTTGGACTCACAGACATACATTAACCAATGGAGCAAAAATACTCAAACCTCTCTCAGTCTTCACATTCTTAAACATGTGTTCTTTAGGAGGAAACAGTCCAGTTGCTAAAATTCACTGTATGAAAAGACAGGAAAGCAAGTAATGTCTAGAGAAGGGCCACAAAGATGAAAGAGGGCAGGAGCACCTCTCATGTGAAGACAGGCTGAGAGAGCTGGGGCTGTTCAGCCTGGAGAAGTCTCCAGGGAAACCTTAGAGCACCTTTCAGTACTTGAAGGGCCTAAGAAAGATTGGGACAAACTCTGTACCAGGATGTGTTGCAATAGGACAAGGGGCAATGGTTTTAAACTAAAACAGGGTAGATTCAGACTAGATATAAGGAAACATATGATGAAGGTTGTGAGGCACTAGAACAGGTTTCCCAGGGAGGTGGTGGATGTCCTGTTCCTGGAAACACTCAAAGTCAGGTTAAACTGGGCTCTGAGCAATCTGATTCAGTTGAAGATGTCCCTGCCTGTGGCAGGTGGGGTGGGGGCAAGCGAACTACATGACTGTTTAAGATTGTTTTCAACCCAAACTATTCTATGATTCTATGATCTTGAATCTTGAAGCAGGTAGTTAGAGTAATTAAGAGTTAGTGGGACAGCAGAACCCTGAGATCTTGTTGCTTGTGCCAAGAACCATTCATGCATTTGATGCAGAAGTCACTGAAACCGAGCTATTGCAGGACTCTTTTATCATGCCCTATTCCTTGAGATCAAATTAATCCCAGAGGATGGTGAGGCACAGTAATTTGATGTACTGCATGCAGTCATTCATTCAGTTTTCAAGTGTTAACCCTTCACAGGTCACACAGTCCTACTGTCTCTCTGGGCTGCCTGGAATGCTCCATGCAGGATACTTTCTCCTGATTAGTTTAAAGCACGTCAGCTTGACAAAGGCAGGACAGATGTCCTGCTGTCTTTATACCACCAGATCTAATGCTTACCCTCTTCCTTCAGCTCAGAACTATGTGACATTAGACGATGTTTACCCTCCCTTTGCTGATCAGGACTACATATGTCTCAAACCTGAACAAGAGATTTAGATGTCGGCTGAAACAGCTAATTTCAAATAAAATTGCACCCCCACTCTTCTCCAGTCTCCCTTGACCATGAAGACTGAGTTTTATTTGACATTTTGGTCTTAATGATGATTTATTAGGTGTGGCATGGTTAGACACTTTTTATCTCCATTAAATCTTAATGGCTACATTTTGCCTTTTCCTACTGAAATGGTTCATGGAAGTAAATGCAGTTAACAGACTCTGCTATTAAGTACATGTTGCTTGGAGATATTATAATGATACTTCAGAGTCTCTCCCACAATTTGCTAATGCAAATTTCACAATCACATTTAAAGTAATTTTTGCTAGTCAAACTATTAAGGTTTAGTTTCAAGGTGGGAATTGTACTTACAATTATCATCTCATAAATATCATGGAAAACGATTATTTGTAACTCTGTAACATTGCTGATAAGGCACTGAGACTTTAAAATACACCTATTAGGTTTTACTGTAACATTCAGTCCACATAAAGTTGGACATGAGCCAATAAAATTAAAACCTTTTTCGAAAAATTATGTACTGAACAACTCCTTTTGTTTGTTAGAATGTCTTTTACTACCTGAAGGCCAAATTTGAAGTAGGCTATACACACTAGTAGAACTTTAGTCTAAGCAAAAAACAGTTACTGACCATATCTCCTCTTACATTTTTTAACGTAATAAATGATCATATGCATGAAGTCTAACCCAAATTATGCTTTAAATCCAAGTAGGTTCTTTCTTTTCTTCTAATATATTTACAGAGTTCTAAATAAGAGAAAATCTAGCCTGATCTTCATTTTACAAGTTACTAAATCTCTGAGGTTCATGCTGTTGTATAACTTTTGCTTGGTTAAAGGTTATAATTCAAAAAGGCATAGAGTCTTCAGCTAATTGAGAATCAATAGCTTTTCAGAATAATTATTTCCATTGCTAACTGCTTTCACTGATGAAAAGTCAGTTTATATTTTAATTTTCAGCCTCTGCTTCTTTGAGTTTCTTCTCTCCCAGCCTTACACACTAAATTCACTTAAGTGAATTTTAGATTTTGGAAATGGAATAGGTTTTGTGTTTCTCTCCACTCCTTCAAAAAAAGCAGGAAAAAGAAAGAACAGAAAACCAACATTAACAAGACTAGGAAAATTTAACACTAAACATGAAGAGAACACTCTACCAGAAATTTCAAGTGGTCATGTTTAAAAGCACACATTACATCATTTGGACAAATTTAGTACTTAGTGTAACAAATGATTGACTAAGGTTCCCCTGAAATGTGGGAAAACAAAATAAAACAGTGTAGGTATTATCAATTTCTAAGTCCTTTATGAATCCTAAGTAACAGCAGTACCAGCAACTCAAGGAAGCATTAGAGTTGCAATTTCAAAAATGCTGAAACGTGATTCTCACTCACTTGAAACATGACTAATATCTGTGCATTGATATTGTGATGAAAGCATTGCCTACATAAATGTTAGAGTTCCCACTTTGCAGATACAGAACTGAACTGGAACACTTTCACAGGTTTATAAAGAGCATCCACCTTAGCCAACAGGACAAAAATAAGGAAGACTTTTGATCCCATGTAGTGCTCATCCCATTACACAACAGACCCTTCAGATTAAGTGACACATTAAGATTCATACTTTAGCCAGACTAATGCCAGATTTATTCTACAATTGCTATAGTTGCAAAAGAATAATAAAATTACATGGATTTTCACTGATAGGAGGGAAAAGCACAGGTTGAAATCGCTTAAGTAGGTGTAAGCCCTAATGAATTTGTAGGTCAGTATTTTTGAAGTTTTGACATAACTTTGATTTTTTTTTTCTTATTTTAAAAAAAGGCAAGTGTGTGAAATCAATAATGTGTACATTATGATCATTTTGGAGTCAGCAGAGGAGCATCACAAAATGAATAAAGCTTAGATTGTTTCACACAAAATTTTCCACAAATCCCGTGAGGAGATACTTCATTCTTTCAGCATTACCGTTTTTCTAAGCAATTCATAGATGACCAAGGGACTTGTGCAATTCCAACCTGGGATTTAACTGTTTGCTGTTCATTATAAATAATATTTTTCTTAAAAAATTTAGCCAGGGTCTGAGCATCCTGTTTGCAGAGGTCTTGACTACACTGTGTGTTTTCTTTTGCTCTGCTTTCCATTTCTGTCTCTGGCAATTGTTATCACTTATGTTCCTGGCATAGCCACAGGCCATCAATTAACATCTAAACAAGTACTGAATAACAGCAACAACAAATAATCTTAAGTGGACAAAAAGCCAGGAAAAATTATCCCATTTTCCCTTACCATGTTGAATACAGCCATGGTTAATATTATAGCAGTGGTTGTCAGTGTAAGAGTGATCCTTGGCCAAGGACGGTTTGCAATTATTCCAGATGATTTAAGGATCCACAACAATGAAGCTGATGCTTTCTTACTACATTGCTAAGCACAAACAGTTTGGAAAAGAGAAAAAAAAGATCTTTAGTACATTGAATGAGTATGCACAAGGGTAGAATTAAGATATCTCAAGACTGAGGGCAGCATTTATTTTACAACATATTACAAAATTATTTAATTGTTATAGTCTAATGAGAATTAAAGATAAAGATTAAACATGAAAATAAAGAAAAAAAATTATTTCAAATATCTGCCATAATATCACTTTCATTAAATAATTGTAATTTGCAAGTACCTTGCCAAACATTAAATACATATTACTAACAATAGCAAAATACAGAGTTAACAGCAGTGTCATTACCTTTAACATCAGGAAAACACTTGGAAATTAACTGATCTGCCTTGACTGAATTGAAAGAATCATATTTAGTAGCTTCTGGAAACTTCAAAATGTAAATAATGAGTCTGCAAAGTCTTTGCAACAGAAAAAAGGCTATATATATCCCTGGCAGCCCACAAAACAGGAGAGTTTCCAGGTTTTTCTTTCATTTTTTGGAGTCTTGTTTGATAATTAATTTTAAAGGGAAAATAACACAGCAAAGCAAATCAACCTTCCCTAAAACTATCTAGAAGGCAAATAAGCATTTCACAGAAAAAAACCCATAAAATTTGACAGAAAAGTGAACAGAAAAATTTTCTTATATTGTGGTCAAAATTAACAATAAAAAACTGACTCATTTAGTCTGCTTCTGAGAAGACATTGCAGAGTCTCCATTCATACATGCATAGTGCCTAGAGGCACAAGAGGCTCACAAAGAATAAACAATGATTTCTGACACATCCAATAAACATTAATTTTCCCAAAACTTTAGCAATGAGAAGATAAGTTTGCCTAGAAGCATTTTGTGCCCTTTCCAAATGTCAAATTCAGTTCTATGAAACCCCTGTAAAAAAGGCAAAGAAAATTTAAGGAACATGACAATCCCACGAAATAATTGGGTTTTTTTCAATGTGTTTTCTCTATTTACTTAATATTATCTGAGATGGCTTTGCATATTGTTTTCACCCAGCCATCAGCAGAGATACAAGCTCAGGAAGTCTCAAAAATGAGAACTCAAGCACAAAAAACTACCAAA
Source organism: Catharus ustulatus (assembly GCF_009819885.2). Lineage (NCBI taxonomy): Eukaryota > Metazoa > Chordata > Aves > Passeriformes > Turdidae > Catharus > Catharus ustulatus. The sequence goes on from NC_046221.1 coordinate 87,557,160, forward strand.
CACAGAACTTAATTTACAGCACTGATGTATTTGTTCAAGTTCAATAGCTATGGCACATCATGCTAAATTACACCACTACTAACTTACACACTACATGGGATGCATTTTGCATGAAGGTCTTTATCATACTGCACACAAGTATTTTGCTCCCATCTATGTATCATTTGGACAAATCCACTCTATACTCAGAGCTTTTTTTACAGATTGTTTCCTTTTATGACAGGGAGTTATGCATACTGAATTGGATAGATTCTGAATTCAGCTCCAGAAAGCTCAAAACAATCACTAGAATCTTAAGGATGGACAAAGAAAAGGGAAAAACCAGGCAGCTTTTATACATACACTTTACTCCTCTCCCTTATTAAAGACCCACTCAAAAACCTAAACTCAAAGGACCTGAAGATTTGAACAAAAAATTCCTGCTCAAAAGCCTTTTTGAACTCCCCACCCTTGTTCTTCAGCCCTAAGTACGCAGCAAATTTCAAGGTAATTTGAATCCACACATAGATTTTACAAAAGTTTTGTCATCCCTCCCACTTCAATATAGTAGGAAGCACAAAACACTGATTGCTGCTGTTGCTACAGAAGAGAAATGTTCCGATGGATGCAGGGAATGGATCTGTGTGAAAATGAATCATTCAGTTATCTGTCTAGTCTGCCTAAACCCCAATGAGTCAGGGAGCATGGATTTATGGTAAATTAAAACAGTCAGGAAATAGTGCCCTAATTACTCTTTACCTTTATTATAGCTCACCTGGAGCTTTACTACAACTTAAGCTACACTGTCCTGTGGTTTTCTTGGGAATTTAAAAGCAGTTGGATAAGTTTAAGTTGCATTAGACACAAAAAACTAGACAAGTTCACTGACAAAGTACTAGGAATAAAAAATAGCTAAGAAATTACATATATTCAAAAGGGCAATGAAAGTTGATGAGTAACATCATCAACAGAAGCCACTGAATTTGCTGCTTCTAAGAACACTGAAAGAGATTGCTGCAGTCATGATTTCTGATGCAAAATCTACCAAGAAGCCTCAATGAAAAAATCTTCCTTTCTTAGGATGCCCTGCAGACAAAGGCTGATCCCTGCCTAAAAGGCTGGCACAGGACAGTTGATTTTGGAAGTCGACAGACACTTGGAATTGTGTAAAACTGTGGTGTATCTTAAAGATGCATTTGGGTATGTAGAAAACCTACATGGCATTTTGAGGACAGGACACAGGAGACCCACAAGTGAAAGTGTGCATGTGGATGACAACAGTCAGGAAGTGTATATTTTATCAGTCCTGAACCTCCAGAAAGAAGGAACTAGACCATCAGTGTTGACCATGTTTACGTGAGTGCTGCTTATTGTTATGTGGGTGCTGTATGAGAGCTGTTCTGGCCATTCTGTGTGATTGGTCCTCATGCCCATTTTCCTATTGGGAATACATACCCAACCTCACTACAGGTTGCACTTCATTGGGACTTCAATGGGAGTGGGATAGGAGGATCACCTCCCTGGGCTTTAAATTCCACCAGATTTTGCTTCAGTGGGTCAGGAAGGAGCACTTCCCAAATCCTGAATTCCACTGGAAGTCCGTACTTTCAATTTCAAAACTTTAAAAACCATGGCTCAGTAAAAAATGCAAAACAATGTTGCAAAAAAGGTGCTTTTGTGTTTTAGTAGTGCTACACGATGTAAATTAAGCTTTCATATTATCCTAATTTTGAGGATAAAATTAACTTTCACATGGAAAAATCTCTACTGAGTCCCAGTATCTAAATACAAGAATGTTGGCATCAAATGATGGTGACTTTTCAAACTTTTCTATGTTAGCATCAATGCTTCCAATTGCTAAATTTGAACTTTCTTCATGTTTGAAAGTAATCACTGAAAAAAATTACAGTATAGAATTGAAGAGACTACTTAGCAATGTCCATGCTGAGAAGAGCATGTATTGCTGAGAACTCCCTTTGTTTTTCAAAGTACCTGAGAAACAGGTACAGACTTATGTAACTTCTGTACTAAAAATCCTTGCAATAATTCCAGTTTTTCTTTGCTTACAGGATTTTTGAACAATATCACCTGACCTTGCTAATATATTTTAGCAAGGAGGACCTTATTGAACTGATTTTCTACACTTTGAAAAAATGTTTTCCTTCTACTAATAATAGAGAAAAAAAAAAAGGCAACTTTATCTCTTAGAAAAGGTTTGGAGAACAACATAAACTTCAGGAAACAATATACCATTCAGCCAATGTGATTAATCAGTAAAAAGGTTCTATTATTTCATGGCTCTTGCTAAAATTACAAGATACTGCTGGCTCCAACTGGAAGAACCACGTGAGTACGTGAGTGAAGAGTGCAACTTTTAAAATTAAATTCTAGATAGTTATTTCCACTTGTCAAATAGAAGCACAGCAGTGATGTATTTCTTACCAGGCTGTTTAATGCACTGTTCTGAGTTCTGGAGGGGAAAGACTCGTGTTTATTTGGTACCTCTGCCTTGCCCACCTTATTTGTTAAGTCAGTGAGGGTCTTCAAAGGAAAACTTGTAACAAAATCCTAAAAATCTTTAAGCCATTGAGTAGATATTCTTTGGAAAACATGAAAGAATACACAGTTGAAAAATAATTCTCTGTGTGAATAACAGATTTGCTGAACTTCATTTCACTTTTGAGCAGTCCAGATCCAGCCCATATGTACTATAACTGCAGCAGTTCAGTACAGCTGAAAATCTGGGGAATCCCTGGAGGGATTGGGGCAATCATGAAAACCACTCTTAAAAGCAGACTTATGCAGGTTTATTTTGTTGATTCCATCATACATTTTTGTTGTAAATGTTATGTCTCCTTTACAATTTTCTGAACAAAATGCAGAATGATATTAAAGAAAGAATCAGCTCTTGAAAGTATGCAAGTCGGATAAGACATCAGATCTCTGTAGCATTAGAGAGTGTCACAGTGTTTATTCTAAGTGGAGCTTGCAGAACATGGTTGAGTGTTTATCATTTACTGACTAGAAATAATAGGTATTTGTAGTATGAGAGGTGACTAATGTATTACCTTTTCATCTGCACATGTTAAATCTGATATGACAGCACAGCATGATAATGAGTAATAACTTATTTTGAATATTCAGGACATTAAAATGTATCCTGTGTTGTCTTTCCACACACAAAAACCTACTTCAGCCTTTAATAAGATGAATGCTGTCTTTCTGAGTGAGATCAAAGAACTGGTGTGAGAACTAATTGTGACAGCTCTGTGTTGTAGATGAAAGACAGTGTTTCAAGAGCTGTCACACTTCTCCTTCACATGCCAGCTGAGGTTGGAACATCTTCACTGAAAACTTATTTACAGAAAGCCAGTGTATCACATTTTCTATAGTTCTATTGTTGTTCATTTTGCATTCAAATACAACTCGATGTTTTACCAATACTGATGCTTCAAAGAATGCAATCAAGAGAAACAAAATTCAGATTTTTTTACATGCTCATTTTCACTCAGAGTTGAAGAAGACACCAAAGTTGAAACCCAAAGATCTTGCTGACAGCAATGACACTGACCTAAGCTTGGAGAAGGGGGATTTTGCTATACAGACACAAGCTCTTACTTTACATACTTATTAATGCTCCTATTGTTAACAAAATATTCCTGTGCTGCTTTTCTCACTCATGAAAATGTACAATCACTCTGTTATATGCTATTTTAACTTAAGATGTTCTCAGTCCCTCCCATCAAGATTTTTCTTTTTCTCAGAAAATATTTAAAGAGCCACTAGTTTTGAGAAGAATCAAACCTGAATGACATTTTAAGGACAGTGCTCAGGGCACTGAACTAGAGGAATGATTGCTCTGAATGCTACGTTCTACATTGGCCAAGTCTCGATCTCCCAATGAAATTCTACCATCCAAAAAAATGTCTCACACAACAGAAGCTCTGATCTGTGCCCATGTTCTGGTACTAGCACATCATGGGTATCAGCTCTCAGGTAATTCATGTACAGATCATTGAAAACAATCTGGATACTCTCTGCTTTCCTGGTTTTTTAATAACTGTAGGAAAAATTGTTTGCACACTAGGAAGCACACTTGGGTATCTCTTTATTTGAAATTAACTTACAATCTTATCATGGGCAAAGACACTAATGGGCAGCATTGTTGGATTTAAAAAGTTATTAAAAGAGAATTTTTGGCAAAGCAGACATAAAGAATGTGCTTTTCACCAAGTTAGGAAATTCTTCAGTTGGTTTCAATTATGTAACGTCATAAACATGTAACAAGAAGCTGAGTAATGAGAAGGACTTTAGTTACTGAAATCAGTACACTTATAACAATTCCTGAAGTCTGAACATGGTACTTAACTAAGTAGTGATGGATTTGCTGTTGTAGTGCCTCTGCTAGGGATTCATCAGAATGAGTTTTAGGATTGATGAGCCTCTTTCATGGACCCTGCTGTAGGTGCCGAAGTGCCTCTTTAGGTTCTCCTTGCCTAAACATCGTTGTCTTAATCTTCATTTACAGGCAAGGCCTTGCTATTGAAGAAACTAAAGGGCCTAGATCTTTCCTCTATATCTGTATTAAATGACACTCATCTCAAAGGTAAAATTCCATATCGAAAATAATTTCCAAATAGTGCTGGTGCTGATATTCCTTTTCTTACAGAGCTTTTAAATATCTTCTGAGTACACAGTCATTCTGACTGTACCTAAGTACCAATGCCAATTGCTTTAGAGTAAAATACAAACCTCTGCAAAAAAAGGTAAAGATTGTGCATCACTATTTATACAGTGATACGGTGCAAATAGTGTTCTCTCTTCTAGCAGGGACAGTGTCATGATGTACTGGCTACCTTTTGTCAGAGACTTCAGTAACCTCAAATCAGAACATCTTTCTCAACTGTGAATACACTTATTTCTGCTGTTTGTTTTGTTGGCATTGGGTTCTGCTAATTCCATGATTCAGCTGGGTATTTAAGAGAGACTATAAACACATTCAGAGGAGATGACATTATTTCTATCTTCTCTGTTAGCTTAAGTAGTCAGACAGGTTTTCAAGATATAAACAAAAAAACTATTTCATATTAATGGAAAGTTACTGGCACAAAGAGAATGTCACATCAATTAAGTGCATGTATGTCCCAGGTAATGCAAATAGATTTTTGAGACTTTTGAGTACTTGCATCAATGCACAAAGAACATTTGGTTGAGAGTAATACTTCTTTGGCCAGCTACCTCAGCTACTCCAAAGATCTTTCCTTTACATGCTTACTGTGTTTTTTTTCCTACTGAATGCATTACATTTTCCAATTTATCATTTAGGTACCAGGTGTCTGATTCCTTGCATTCACAGCAGGAGGTAAAACACATCTAATACTTACCAGAGCTGAGGCATTTCACATGCATTCTATGAACTCATCTGTACTTCAAGAAGATACAAAGAAGAGACACAGAAAATATATGAGCTAAAGGACAATTACTGTCCTCTATCCGTCTATCTGGGAAAGAAACTCCTCAAGGAAAATTCAAAGAAAATATTCAAAATTAAACATTTAAAATATGAAAATATAAGACAAAAAGGATCTTTATGACCAAAAATACCCATAATTGTTAAGACTATGAGTATCTCTGAACACTGTGATTATCCAAAAAACAAAGAGCATATAAAAAAAATTAATAGGAACAAAAAAGTAATTAGAACATAGAAGATATAAATTCCTTTAGTGTTTCAGGATAGATGCCATTTTAGCTAGGACTGAGCAAGCTTTAATGTTATGGGCAAATGACTGTTTCTGTGAGAACTGCCAACTCTCCCTGCCCTTATCCTATTTGCCACAGACCAGCAGGGGGTTCCACAAAGACAGGATCTGGAAGTCTGAAACCTCCTTATTTGTGCTACTACGGTGCTGAATCGTTTGATGGAAAAATTCCTATTCTTCTCTCATGGCTGAATTATCACTTCACCCCAGACTGAGCTGGGCCACACTGCAGTGCTGCTGAACAGCAGAATCAATTAATAAACTCAGAGTGAAACAGTGAGTATAAATCTCTGCTTACAATACTGCAATTAAATTCCATAAGAGCTAGTAATTTTAGCATTACAGTCTGGATCAGGGTTTTTTTTTGTTTTGCCAGTGAAATGAAAATCATACAGAGTAATTTGGTCAATGTTGGTTTTTGTGGGACTTCCTCTGTGGTGGTAACAGCCATTTGTAATATGTGAAGGACCAGCAGAGAGAAATGTCTATGCACCAACCACTCGCCACCCCTACTTGTACTGCTTGACAGGAGGTAGAGGTCTCCGGAGCAGAGGAGTGAAGATAAATTTGGGATAGGGAGAAGTAATGATGTGACTTTAATGTTTGTTTTTAAATTAAATACATAAAATAAATAAAATAAATCAATTATCCCCACGTTCAGTCTGCATTTTCTATGAAAAGAATTGGCCAGTGATCACCCCTGCCTTATCTCAAGTCATGAGCTTCTCATCCTATTTTCCTACCCAATCCTTCTGTGTGAGGCAGAGTGAGTGAGCAGCTGAGTGAGTGGCTGGCCTATAGCTAACTCACCACATTTCATCTGTCAGGGTCAGACAGGCACAAAAAATTCTTGGGTTTTTTGGTGCATTTTAAGAAGAGAGATACTTGGTGATTTTAAACTCTGTAATTGTGTGCAAGTGCATGAACACACAAGCAAATCCACATTTACTACATGCCTTTTATAAGGGAATCCAAATGATGCCCCTTTAGAAAAAGAGGTGTGAAAAAACCCCAAATGCGCCCAACCAATTCAGCCTTAGGATGATAAATACAGGTTTCTGTTAACAGTGTCACTGTTGTGTGAAAATTCAGATGTCAGTGTTTGTTTCTTTGACATTTTAGACATTTTCTTCTAAAAAGAAAACATTTACAGTGATGGGTCAGATAGTGCAATATGCTACCAAAATATAACATAGGGTGTCACTGTGGTTAAAGCTGTAAAACAACACTTGGATTTTGATACAAAAGAAGAAATCTTAGGGAGAGAACAAGGGAAAGGAAAACCTACAGCTTCTTTTGTTAGCTGCTTCTCACCTGTCACCTTAAGAACTATATCCATGCACATCAAGACAACACTGCATCAACTGTGGTCATAACATTCTGGAATCTTTTTAGCAGTATAGTTTCTGTATTAGAGCAGTTGAACTCACAAAGACATGGACATAAATAACTACTTTTCAAGTTAGTTAGGTTAGAAGATGATAACTGGCAAGTCATCAGAAATACCATTATAGGTCTCCATTTCTATTTGCAGTATTTAGAGTACTTCTGTAACATGATCAAAAAGCATTGAAAATAGGTGTTAGATATTATTCAAGTGGCAGAACTCTGACTTGGGATATTGTTTAGCCATCTCTTTAAATGCAGAAAAATGTATTTGCATTCCTTCTAAGTAACACAATAAATAAAATCCTCTGGGAGAATGTATGTGCTAGCACTTCTTGATACTATTTCATTAGCACCTCTTTTTCCTACAGCAAAAGGCTGGTTTTTCTTTGAAGGATTTTTTTTTGTTAAATTTGCTTATTCAAGAGCAGTACTCTGATTCCATCAGTTTACTCTCAATTTACTGTCAATAACAAACAGCAATCAAGTATAACCTTATATGAGGACTAATTTTTGCTGTTAAGTAATAGCAATACCTCTAATACCTAACTCTAATGATTAAAAATATTTAACAATATCATTGCATTATATTTCAGATTAATTCCTAAGCAGTGGCAGCATCCCTTACTTATTCGGAAGGTAACTGAAATGTATAACTAATTTCACGATTATAAGCCACACCTGATTATAAGCTGCACTTCCAGATGTCGGCAACTGTCTTGGGTTACAATACAGAGTGTGATAAAAGGTATCTATTCTATCACCATCTGTTGAGGGTGGGGGCAGTGATCCTTATCTCAACGGCAGATATTCTGCTAATGGGCCATCCATTGAAACCAGGCGGGGCATTGTTCTTTATCTTTTCACAATCCGTCCTTCCTCCAGCGAGTCATTTTCTGCTAATGGCCCATTGAGTCCCACTGTGGGACTGATAAAATTACTGCATCCCATTGGAAGTTGCTCCGGCCAGGGGGAAGAGCCCAGCATTTCTTACCAAGATAAAACAGAGGTTTTGGGACACTAAGGTAGCCACTTTCTTCCCTGGGCTCCAGAGGAAAATCGGATTTCTCCACATCATCACTGGACCTCTGGAGGGAAACTGCACCTTCTACAGGAGCACTGCTCCAACTGAATCACATCTGTCACTGCAAGGGGACTGCAACCACCATTTAATGGGACTGCTACCAACACCCTGCCTGACAGGGTGTCAGGTTGTTTCTTTATAGTACTGTATTTCTATTTTAATTTCCCTAGAAAATAACTGTTATTCCTAATTCTCATATTTTTGCCTGAGAGCTGCTTGATTTCAAAATTATAATAATTTGGAGGGAGGGGGTTTACATTCTCCATTTCAAAGAGAAGCTCCTGCCTTTCTCAGCAGACACCTGTCCTCCAAACTAAAACAGCAACTTTTCGTTCTTTGTCCATATATAAGCTGCACCTGATTATAAGCCGCACTTTAGGTTCGGACCAAAATTTTAGTCAAAATGGTGCAGCTTATAATCGTGAAATTACTGTATATTTTCTTAAAAACATGTCCTGATTAATTACAAGCCTCATAAGAGAATACAGAGAAATTATAAAAACCTACTTCCTCTGTTTCTTTCTTTAACTACCTTGTCATACTATTTTACAGCATACTGAAGTAATTGTCTTTCCCATGTGCTTTGTTTATAAATCGTCTTTCAGTTTTCTCTATGTGAGCTTATGCAAAGACAGAGAAGGAGTAGTGGGGTGCCACATTCAGATTGCATTCACTTTCTTACAAATCCTGAAACACGTTACCTTTATTATAGATGGAGTTCTATGTTGGATCTATTTGAGAACTGAAAGGGGGGACATGCTGAAAGGCTGAAAGATTTGCCCAAATATCGAAATAAATTCTTAAATTCAGCGTTATATTGCATACACTAATACTTATTACAATAACACCTGGACCATTCAGTGAGAGCACTGGAAATTTCCTCAAACATTTTCATATTTCAAACGAAATTGTTATGGTGAAACTCAAAATATGGTCTTAAACAATACTTAAACAAATGTACAATCCTGCAAATTAAAGCACTTAAAAGATGAGCCAGCTCATGTAAGCACAATAGCAATAAATTTTGAAAAGGCAATCTATCAAACAATAATGAAAACCTCCCAGATGATCCAGCTTCATATGAGAAACAGAATATTAGTGTCAATACAGACAACCACTGCATTGGCATTTTCTGATTTTCAGATAAATCAGGACATTTTACAGAAAATCAACCTGGACAAAACAATGTCCACAGAAGCCTAAGCATGCAAATCCTTCTTCCTTTAACTGGTACTCTGCAAAGGCAGAGTGACTTGGCAAAATCAGAATGTGTTACTTCAGAGAAATTATCAACTAATGGATTAGATTTCCTTGAATACCTACCAAAAGCTGTCCAGCAAAACAGATAAACAAAATGAAGGAAAGCAAGAGAAATGCAGCCCCAAATGAAATTCCAAGAATAGATGTTCTAGAAGAAAAGGAAAACAGGTGTTAATTTCTTTGTTGAACATTTGTAACATGACATTTCTTTGTGTATAATACTGATTATAGGAAAAATTACTGTGAACAAGTGTCAACTTCCAAATATCAATACCATAGAAAACCAATTCCAACCTTCAGCCAAGTGACAGGCATTTCCCCTGCCATTTTGTCAATCCAAGAATGCTTGACCTAAATTACCTCTGACTTGCAAAGTTATTACCATGAGAAGCTAATAATTTCCACACCTATAAATACTATACGTCTATACCTGAGTACCTGCTTTCAGGTTTACCTCATATTTGACATTTTCACAGAATTAAAAATACTTCTCAACTCCTTTGAGCCTCAGCAAATATCTTACTTTATCAGACATTATATGCCAGACATATTAAGAAACATTTTGATCTGTTTTAACTGTAGTGTTATATAAAATATTTTCAGGAAAGAACGAAAAAGCATTAACACCACCAACCACTCTGATGCCATTAAAAGCATTTTGGAGAGTAATTGATGAGCTTCCCTGCCAATCATTCAGAGAACTTGTTATATATTAAGTATGAATCATCAGATTTTGGGCTGATGCACATAGCTGATGAAAAACAAACAACTGGCAATTCATAGCATATATTAATCATGAAATAATATTTCTTTAAAAAGTCATTTGAAGATCATTATTGTGTATGAATACATGTTCCACAAGATTTTCTCATTGAGATTGAAACAGTAAGCTGTACATCAGAGTATTAAAACTAGTCTCTATTCTTAGGAATTGAAAATCTCATAAGCAACAGAAGAGATGAAAGAAAAGAAAAAAAAAGAAAACAAACTAGGAAACTAAAACCAAAACCAGTTAGAAAAGAAACAAGTTTATTTTTTACATATGCATAAACAATTCCCATCATATATGTCATTCATTACTATTCAAGGAACCTTTCCTACATTTCAATATATAACTATTATTTCTCTGATATGAAGAATACCAAAAAGGGGCCTGCACACAAGAACAGCCTTATCAGTGCATCCTTTTAGAGTGCATCCTTTTAGAAGAAGAAATGAAGATGTTAGGAGAGAAACTGGAGAGTGAGGGTAATAAAATTAACATGACAGAAAGAGAACTTATGCAAAGAGTACTTAATCTCCTGGGCAACAGGCAAGAACAAAAGGTCTTTGTAGCTGTTTCACATAATCAATGATGTTATTGAGAGAGCCCAAGAATTACACAGCAAAGTGAACAGGACAAAGAGAAAAGGACTGAGGGTAATAAAAAGTGGTATCTTTAAATCCAGATTTGAGTGGTGAAAACAGGAAAAAAAACCCATAGTATTTTTGCTCCCCACACCCCATTCTTTTCTGGGAACAGCAAGACTTCTGTTTCACTTAAGCTACGACAAAATAGTTTCATGCTGATCCTAGAAAGGAAAAAGTGGGCTAAAAATGTTACAAAGGGAAGCAAAATGCTAAAAATTATGTTCCACCATCAAGTCTCATTTGAGGTAATGACCATAGGAAATGACCACAATTTATTTTTGGTCGCTGAAACATTACAGAACCAGTACAGGTCTTTACAATAAACGAACCTTGCTTGTGTTGTGTAGAGATATCAAATGCATTGCATTGATAGATTTGGGCAAAATATTTAGCCAGAGGAGCACCTGAAATTGCATAAGGCAGGTAAGTTTTTGCCTGCCTCTTCTATGCTTCAAGGAATGAGCTCATTCTGCTCTCTGCTGTACAGTCCCCTCCAGAAACCCAAACCAGACAACCCTTGACCATATCCTACACAGGGACAGTTTAAAAGTGAGGAAACAACATGAGAATTTCTCAAGCTTCAGGTAGTTCCATGTCTAAATAATTTATGATCTTAACTAAACTTGCATTTTTCTGGTTTCATTAGAAATTATCTGCTTTGAACAATTCATTTTTATCAGTGGTGTGAGACTGGAAAAAAATTATATCTATGTATATCTCATAAAAATCAGAAATTCATCGATGAAGAAAAAGATACTTAAAAATGAAGAAAATAATGTGGGTTTTTTTCTCAAATTTTTTAACTTTTAGGAAAATATGTGACTTTTGTTACATGTCCCTCAATGCAAAGAATTTTCTTAGCTTATAGATAATTGTTATTCATGTTCTGAATGACAGGACTGCAAATTCTTTTGATATGTTAAAATCACAATGAAGCCAATGCAACTGACAATCATGCAGGCTGTACTGAATTCAGACTTTTTTGGTATCTAATAATAGCTATTTATTTCTTTAAGGAATTGATACTTTCACTAAGCCATCAAAAGATTCAATAGCTATGGAGACTGTATGGCAGTTTCAATATTAAACCAATATCAGTTCAGTTTTGTAATTCCACTTGAATTTCTGGTGATTTAATACAGCAGAAAAATAGGTAGTAATTACGGTTTCTTTTCACTTATACCATCTTATATCTTACGTGCCTGCTTTCGGACAAACCTTTTAAGTATTACCTTTCCTATGAAGAAATTCAGTTGTACCTGATCAAAAATATCATGTGAAAGCCTCCTAACCATGACTGCTAGTTTGGCATGACTCAAGACAAAAAGATACAGCAGCCTCAGAGAGTGAAGCCTCGGGAAGAATCTTAACCGTGGCCTAAATACAATCCCTCACTTGAATACTACAAGAAGTATCTCCTGTTCAATGGAAATATACTTTCATCAATTCACCAGTCTACATTTCAAAGAACCCACACTACCAATTCCATATCAGTACCAATTCTGTTTGCTTAAATAAGGAATGCGGGGTTGCTGTGAATTAATAGAGATACTTCTCTCACTTGGTAAACCAAGAATTCTAGAAAGCCACTGCAGGCCCGTTCCAAGGAAATGTAATGGTAAAGATTTGCTTTCATTTTAATGCCAATGAAGACCTATTCCTCATCATACATTTCACTCCAAGATACTGTTTTCTTGATTAAATTTGTAATTACCACTTTGTGTAAAGCTTATTATTAAAACACCAATACCACTTTATTGACCCCAAAAAAATTAAAACATTAATAAATTATTTCAGCCTTGAAAAAAATGTCTTGTGATCTTGAAGATATTACTTAGTACTTGCAACTTGCTGGATGTTCTCCATCATCAAGTATCTCCAAATCTACTTTTAAGTAGCAGGTTGTGTGCCTGCACAGAAATCAATGATGTTACAGTACTGCAAAACCAAATTAATGGAATAGTGAATCAATAAAACCCAGTGACAGATTTAGTTCATCTCCATGTCTTCATTAGAGCACCATAGAGTTTTTGAAGGAAAACAAAAGTGCAGCTAGAATTCTAGTAGGAAATAACATTTGCAGCATTGGAGTATGTTTGATTTAAGTTGCATTTGTGATGACTACATACACTGGTGTTTTTTAAGCTTTTGTTGTTGTTGTTGTTGTTTTAACTTGCAGTGCTTCCAATTTTCCAGAAAAGATGCAGATGCCTGTATAATACTTTGGCTTTCTGTCTTCCATTTTTGCATCTATTAAAATAATCCACAGACCACCTGAAGCTGAATATCATTCATGTTGGTAATATATGATTTTACACTTTTGCTTTTACAATTTAATATGCAGCCCTATAAAAGGATCATAAGACACTTAACATTTGGGTAATGAAAATGACAAAGCAATTATGACAAATGACAAAGTCTTTAGCTCTGATATTAGAAATACCAGAAATACCAAGTTGGAGGATATTTTCCATAGCTGAATACAGGTCCCTAGAGTTTACTGGTATTCTGATATATTTTAATGAGCTAAACAATTGGTTTAAGCAACATAGTAAGGATAGAGCAAAATAAATATCTGACTACATGTAAGATAGATGATAAATCTAGATTAATTTTCATGACTGAAATCAAAACCAAAAAACAGATTTAAAAATCATACTGCTGGCTGGGAGTAGTTTGATCCATCTTTGGCTTGTGATATGTGGCAAACCATGAATTTCCCTGAATTAATTCCTTTACTTATCAAAATACAGTATAAGCTTGTAAAAAAGAATTTGCCATGTGTCTTAATTTCATATTTTTAATAATGCCCAAAGTCACACTCAACCATGTGCAGGATACTGCTGAATTCTTGGAAGAGTCCCTTGGTTTGTGCCTCCATTTAGAAATCGCTGGGAAACTGCTGCTGTAACATCTGAATAGAAGTCCATAAAACTTTATACATGTTATAAGTCTGTAGTATGGAAAGTCAGTTTATAAAGTCCTAACAGTTCCTTCTGGCTTTGAATTAAAATGTGAGTAAATACTACAGAACAGGACCAATCACTCAACTGTGATTATAAATACTAATCCTGAGGATTACAAGAGAAAGGACTACAAGTTAAGAATCACTGTATGACAGGGAATATGAAGGGTTTGCTTTAGAAACAATTGCTATAAAAAAAAATACCAACTTTCCACGGTGCAAACGATCAACTGCAAAATTTAATTTTATGAAGTCTAATAAAACATCCTATATTGGAATTGTCTTCCAGTTTTCAGCCTTTCTAGAATAAGTACAAATATAAATAATATCATAACATATAAATTATGATAAAAAGATTTATTCCAGAAATGGATTTCAATATTCTAAAATTAATTTTATAAATATAAACTTTATGATTATTAATACTGTTTTCATGTTTAGCATAACAGTATTAACATAGTAATACATTGAATACATTTATTTATTTGTAATCCATTTTCTCTCACTCCAATGTTCAACTGTCACGCTTGTTTTTAAATGAAAAAAGAAAAACTAAAAGGAATGAAGAATTTTTAATAATGCTTGGCATAACACTATTGACAGTGTTTAAAATTGGAAACAAGCCTAACTTTGAAAATCAGCTGAAATCCCCAGTCTTTTCTGTTCAATTTAATTCCCATGAATTAATATCTGTAAACTAAAAGTCTCAATTTTTTTACATATATTTTTTTAACTTTTTTTTTTAACACTAATGAGCAAATATACATAGGAATGAGTACACATTAAATATCACTTACTTTGGCAATACCAGAATCTGTACAACAAAAATGCAGAAGAATATGAGACAGGCACAAGTCACATAATACTTGAATGCAGGCAGAGTAGTTGCTCGATACTAGAAGAAAATAAAAACAAATGTTAAAAAAACCATTGCCAAAGCAGATGAAATAGCACTCAACTGAATTTTCAGCTTAAAAATGCACATATGTATAGGCAGTTTTTAGCCTATACATATAGTATATTTCCACTCACATATGGCTAGAGATTATCATAGTACTAATACTTCTGCTTATTGAAGAACAGTCATGTCAAATGGTTTTGCCTTGTTCCTCCACTGAACAGACTATCCCAAACTCATCATAAAAAGTTCAATTAACAAAAAATTCCCCTCCTAAAAAAATAAATCCCACAGTTATAAAAAAAGTAATATTAATTTAGACAGGAAACTTCTGAGCACAAAAAGTAGCAAAATGTAAGCTGTGCTACAGAGCATAGCTACCAACCACACTGATATTTACTGAACTTATATTATTACTTCAATTAAAATATTTTATGTCTTTGTTAAAAGGCCTCAAATGTCCACTGTTACTACTAAACACTTGATATTCTTAGGAGAGAGTCAATTTGATCTGTTTTGTCATGAGAAAAATCTATTTATCTCTAATTAGTCTGTCTAGAGACACGAGAATTAAACAATAAAATACTTATCAGAGTTGCTCTGCTATTTGAGATAGATATATCTAGGTTGAAACCAATTAAGCACTCAAAGGGAAATGATCTAAGTAGCTATTACAGTTACTTACCCTATCCTAGCCGGTTTTTTTCCAAAGGATAAAAGTTCAATATTTAATTACTAAAAAAAAAAGTCTCAAAGATTATTTTCATGCAGTGTTGGAGATGCAAACTTCAGAAAATGGGAAGTGCATGAGCTGTGCCTTCCAACTACAAGCACACAGCTGTGTCTCTCTGCTTAATGTCAACTTCTGCCTATGAAACCAGTGCACCAGACTTTACATGAATATGTAGAAAAATTCAGCAACACAACAGTTTTTTTCATTTTTGAATTGTATAACAAATTAAAAGCAATTCTTATCATGTATCTAACTGAATTACAAGGCATAAATATGTCCTTGCTTGATAGGTACCTTTGCGGCAAGTTCTGCTCTTCCACCTCTCGAATATGTTTGTGATGGTCCTGTTCAACAATTTTGAACCTTGAGCTGCTATTAAAATTTCTCAGAATTCCAATCTACTTTTAAATTTTTTTCAGTGTTTCACATTTCTCCAGGCATTTCCTAATGAAGGCCAGCACCTCACTCCTTAGGTTAAACAATTATTTTACTTTATTATCCTTCTGTACCTTCAGGTCCCATAGGGCCAGAAAAGTTTCTGTTCAAATCAAAAACAGACTTCTTACTAAGTTCTTTAAAGTCAGGAATGGACTGGTGAGTCATGAAAAGGTGGCAAAAAAAAGGTATTAAAAACCTGGGTCCAAAAATAACAATTAGCTCTTTGCTGTTCCACAGCACTCTACGTCAGGATATTAGACTTCTACTGGGAGCATTGACTCAGTCAAATAACTTAGCTCCCAAATTTTCTCCCAAGTCAATATCCAAAGTACACATGTGACGCTTTTCTTTCAAGTTCTCTTCCAGAATTCACCGGTTAGTAACATCCACAGTAAAATCTCGTGTGATCCAGTCAGTGAACCCCCAAACACTAAGCATAAGACTCCACCAAATCTTGCTGCTTCTCTCTTAGGAAGTCTTCAAAACAGGCTGAAGGAGCCTTGAAACCTTTTCCACCCTAATGCACTGTAAAGAATCTGAAAATAATTTTAGATGCTTTGAACTGAAAGATATCTACAAAAAGAACTACATATATATTCAGCCACCACATGGGACACAGAGGATACTTGCTGGACAGGGTGAGCACAGCTTGGTAATACTTCCTCTAGCCCCTTCTCATCAAATTCACCAATTTATACAGCCAGTTGTGGTCCAACCTACCTCTTACTTCCCCAAAAGACAGAGTAGCTGTTCAGCCATCAGTTGCCCTAGACTCATGAGTAAGCACAAAGAGAAAACTCCCCAGTCCTCCTGCTGAAGCTGTGTCAGTGAACAGAAATACACTCAGGGTCCACAGGGTCATAAAACAGTGAAAAGGTCTGACTTACTGAACTTATTGAAAATAACTTACTTCTTTTTCCAGAGTCTTATTATAGAAAAGAAGTGATATCCTTTGAATGTCTTCAGATTTAAGCCACTGCCTAGAAGAGAGAAGGAACATTATCATTGACATAGGAAGAAAATAGTTCTGTCCTTTTCTATTACTGAAATGCAGCCAAGTAAGAAAGTAAGTTGGAATTAAGCAAGTTCACACGTATTGCAGTGTATATGGTGAATTTCATTGAATGAAAAACAAAGCGGAGACTGAAAATCCCCTCTCCTTTTTGGTTTCCATTGCTAAAGTAAACATGAAAAAAAAGCTCAGATGAAAAATTGTTTTTCTGTTGATCATGCTTAAGGACAATCAATGGAGTTCTAACAGTGATATTCCACTCATGTCCAAAATACTGGAGTGTATCCAGTGGACAGAAGAGGACCTGAGACAAAACAGGCCTTGACAAGGTACCTTTAGGAAGGGCATTATTACAATATGCAGGAGTGGTGGGAAGGTAAGCTACATTTCACAAACTCCTACAGCAGGCAAAAATGTAACAAACATTATTAAAAGAGGTGGAAGGATTTTGTCTTTGAACTCTTTTGGTCTCCTGACCACAGCCCTGTACTACAGAGGTAGATTTCAATTTTTTTTGCTGATTATAAAACCTTCCCTTGCATTGAAACGAAAAATCTATTTTAAACTACGTGAATCTTGACAAAAGCTTGACATAACTTTTACAGAATGAGATGTTCCAATATGAAAACCTACATTTATTTTAATAGACACTCAAAAATATATAGAATGTTTAAATGTCAAGAGGGTTTGGCTGGTTGTACCTCAAGGGCACAATACAAATTTGAAAACAAAAAATTAATTAAACAGATTATTTCTGTGGACATGCAGTACTTGAGCTTGAACAATAGTAGCAGGGACTGAGATTTTTTTCCAACATTTCCAGCAATAACTTTAAATTAGGCTCTAAACTAGTAGAGTAGCTAATGCCTTCTAAATAAAAGGTAATGTCTCAACTGACAGTCTGTAATGCAAATAAGCAGCAGCAATGAACCACAGTGGAACATATACTAAATTAAAGGCCTGGGGAACAGGAGTGGACAGAGTGGAGTGTAAGCTATTAGCTTTAATTTGTGAAATGGAAAATATTTGTTTCCTTGCCTAGGAGACTGTCCCTGTTCCTGTGCAATCAGTTGCATTAAAAAAAGGGGTCTGTAAACATATTCAGTTCTCAGAATGCTTAATTCAAAAATGTATTTATTTCCCTTTTTGCTCTGCAATGGTGCCCATCTATGCCTGATCACAGTCAGGATTCTGAGAAGAAAGGGAACTGGAAGGACTGTGTACATATGCAATGATTTTGTTTTGGTTCAGCTGTAATCTACTGGAGAAAACATTCAGTTTGAGGAACATCTTTAAGTAAACTGTGAAAATGAAAAGGAAAGTTTTTTTCATTTAGCTACAAAAATTGAACAAGAAGTAACCCTCTTCCCCAAATAGTTAACTAATTTCCTGGTTTTTCTTACGATATCTGACAGGTGGATTGATTTAATTACATCAGCATACAGCTAAAAAGTTCTCTCTGCAGATCTGCTCCCAAGGGCCCAATTTGGTTACACACTTGATCGCATGTGAAGTCAGGAGTGCCATTTAGAGCACGTGCTGCCTCATACTCCACATTACAAGCTCACGTTTTCAGAAGCTTTCAGGTCTTCTTAAAAGTTCAGAAATAAACTATACTGGTTTTATGTAGCAGATGCAGAGAGGTCTGAGATGAGGGAAACAGTACAATACAAATGCAAGTGGAGACTGAGTACAGAAGAGGGAGCACAAAGTCACATAACTTTGGCTCAGACATGCGGGCTAAAAAATTCTGCCTTCAGCCTGGATCCCTGATGAGCTTGAAAATTGCCAAAGTATTTGCAGGAACCTGAGGACATGTCTCTTAGGAAACTGGGTACCAAAGTTTGGTTTAAATTCTTTTGCAATTCCAGGAACACAGACAAACATCTGAATTCTGCCTGTATCCACAGAGGTGTGTGGTTTCATAGGGCTTGTACTGCTTGACAGCGTACAGCACGGAACTATGCACAGAACATAGGAGCACCGTGCACCCTTTAACACAGCAACTCACTCACCAAAGTCCAGCTGGCTTTACTTTGGCCCCCAGTGTAGGTACATATTTAGCTAGCAGACGGCCATGCCTCCACCTCAAGTCCTACAGCAGTTTCCTAATCACCAAGGCTTGGCATGGCTTAGCTAGGGCTGCTCCTCCCCAGCCTGTGCAGGACAGGCACTTTGAGCCACAAGTGCTTTGGTCAAGATACAGGCAAAAGAAATCCATGGAGAAAGTGTGATGTTACACCCTAATGGCTAAGGCACAGAAGCTCTTTGTTCTCAACTCACTCTTGCAATAATGTTTTTTAAATTTTCTTCATTAAGTCATATTGCCATGCAATCCAAATGTTACACTGAAAACATCCAGAAATATCAGTTTTCTCATAGACTTCTTAAAAGTTTTCTCCTTGATTCACAAAACCTTTTGTTTAGTTTCACAACCATTCATTCACTGTAGTTGATAATGTTATTTTCATTTTACAGATGAAAAGTTGAGGCACAAAAATATGCACAATAATAAAGAAAACAAAAATGTGATTGGTTTTGTGTCCTAAATGTAGGAAATACTTTATTTACATTTTTTGTAAATGGTTAGCCGTCACAGAATGAAAATATTATTGAATTACCTTGCTGTCTGAGGAATCAGCACATTTTATAACTTATTCCTGAGTATTAATCAATTGAAAAATAGCTTTTAAGAGATTAATTCAGCAAATCAATACAGAGCTAGGTAGAGAATGTAGTTCTGGAAGGTGACATTCAGACTTTCTGATATATAAGTTAATTTCTTATCTTCTGCAAATTCCCACGTAATTCACAAAATGCAATGAAACTTTTTCAGAAGCCTTTTTTATCCCCAAGTTTCTCTGAATTTTATCTACTAGATAAGACAAGGATTGTCTAAAATAAAACAACATACAGTAGGGCCACACCAATATTTTAATGCTTTTATACAGATGCTTTACTTTTGACATCAAAATACCATTTTTGAAATCAGAGCAAGTGTACCTAAAGACACAAAAAACCTGCCAAAATTTATATAGCTGTTTTAGGCAGGTCTAGCATAATCAAAAGGCTTTACCCATCACATGACCTACCCTATTTCACTGTGTTCTCTCTATGACTTGTAAGTATCAACACTCTTCTAAAATTACTGAAAAAAATTTCCTAAATCCAAGTACCATTTAATAGGACTAAAAGATGACAAAAAACCAAAATGTGACATATGAACATTTAGTAATTAGGTGTAATACTCAGCTGATTAAGATTCTGAGTGACAGAAGTAGGGGAAAAAACATGTAATTCATCACAATTATTGTCCACATTTTTGAAAGGCAATTCCTTTATTTCACCAGACAAATGTAAGAAGCTTGAATACCTATTTTGGACCGGAATTGATTTCTTTCTAGCCTTATCTATTCAGCGGGAAAGAGAAAACATCATACTGCCTCCAGCTCTTCCTAGGCCACAGAAAAAAATACATAGCAGGCTGTCTCACCCAGAAATTCCAGCGTGACATCAAGATTAGCCTTTTCTAAGAAACCAACCAACTAATTGAGAGACGTTAAACTATGGTTTTAGGAAAAGTTTCTAATCCTGAGGAATTGTTTCTGTGACAATTAGGAAGCATCAGTTTTCACGTCATTCTGATTCCAGAGCCAGTCATTTCTTGTGTCTTACTTCTCTGCCCCCAGGTGAGATAAATCTGTAGTATTACAGCCATGAGTCTACAGTTACAGAGCAAACTCCCTTTGCCAGGAAGATCAAGACAAGTCAATACCTCCGTCACACCATGATTCACAGGCGCTGTCTTATTTCATATAGTAGGAAAATGTTACTTTACAGCCTATCTCCAAAATGTGCAGGGCTTCCTACGGCAGTATGAGTGACATCTTTACTGTTTTCAGACTCAACGTGCATTTGGGGGCAAAAAATATTACACACTTCCCTCTATTACAGATTTATGTCAAAGTTGGAATGGACAAAGACAACAAAGGATAGAGGATAAAGCCATACTTTTGGGCATTGATTCCATCAATGGCTTGGATCATCCTCTCATTCAGTTCTTCCTCAAATCTTCTTTTCTGTGATTTTGTTCTGAAAGGAAAAATGTGGGAAGGTAAGTCAAAAACAACAGCTATCATAAACTTGTGAATTTCTCATAAATTATTAACATTTATACTGCAATAGCATCAGGCACAATGACCCTCAAAATAAGCTTTTAAAAAACCATCATATGCTACAGTCTCATGCACAAACACACACACACTCACAAATCTAGATTTTAGCTATTAGGGAGCACTTAAATACCAACACAAGAAAATATTTCATAAAGAAACAAGAGAGCTCAAGAAATTCTGGTCTAAGGAAGGTCTTCCACACTGTTATGAATTCATGAAAAAGAATGGGAATATGCTCAAATTCATAGAGTATTCCTGTATCTTGCATTTTTTTAAAAAACATTGTCAATATTGTATGATGAGCACAATGTATTAGTGCACTAAAGTATAATAGGTAGGCCCTACCAAAATTCTGCTAACTCTTCTTTTCTTAGAAATACTTCATTATTTTTATTAAGAAAATTGCTTGAAATTAGTTTCAAGCAAATGTCATATTTTTCTATGAGCCTTGTAACTCAACTGCAATAAAAAAAGCTTCTTTACTTTTGACTGGATTCAGCATGAACCCAACAGAAGATCATCACAATGGGGTTACCTTTGCTAACATAAATTGCTGCAAATACCATCAATCCTTTCAGTAGTTGTGCTTTCCTTGAAAATGACATATCTAAAATATTGACAGATGATGTCATTATTTCTGTATTTGAAAACTTAAATCCACTGCTAACTTTAACAGCAGTGTTTTCTAAGAAGTCATTAATCAGATCTGAAATTTGATTCTTTCCTTACCAAAATATTCTTAACCTACAAATTGAACCCAGTTGAAGGTAACACGGATTTTCCTCAAGATCAAGTTTTTGGGTTATTTCTCTAAAACTGATAACCTCTTGCAGGTTTCAAATTAATACAGCAATTGTATTAGTGTACCTACAGGAACGTTAAAAACACAAGTGATTTCATGCCTATTCAATGCTAGTGAATTTAGGTAAGAAAGTGATTAAAACTTGCTTTTCACAGAAATCAATCACAGAAACAATCTAGCATAAATACATAGACAGATGAGGGGACATTGTCCAGCCACAGTTAATAGTCTTGGCAAATCCTTAGCAACATAAGACTATTGTGTAATGCATAAGATCTAAGACTTTCACAAACAGAAGCCTACAGATAGGCTTCAAACCCTAGATTTTAATATTCTAATAAAATAATGATTTTCAAAGTGCTTATGATCACTGCAGCTCTATCCTGAGAGAATGATTAACTAGCTTATCTAGAATCCGAGTCACATGCCTCTCTCACTATGGACATTAAACAACAGAAATGTAAGAAATTCCTTCCATAATATGGTATCAAGACACATTTTTTGTGCCCTCTGAATCTATTCTGGAGTAGTGTTTAGAAACACAAAAGCAAGAACACTTCTGAATCTTCAAGAACTATATTATTTCCAAATCCCACTGTCCAATGGTCTTTCACTGACTGACAGAAATTCTTTGGACATACTGTCCAAATACAAATGTGCAGTTTTAGAATTACACTCTTTTTATTAATATCCTGCATGTTCAGTCAAAACTTTTTCACCTTCTGGAACTTAGCAATATTTTAGGTAATTGCACCGTAACCACAGACAATAACAATTCAAATCTATAGAAGGTTCGTTTAAATGACTTTATGGTATTTATGATATCCCCATCTTGCCCTAGTCATCAAGGTACCAAGCAGCAGCATGAAAACTTAAAGCTATTGTGATCTTGCAAACATTTTATGCAGCAGGAGCACCATAAAGGACCACAAAATACCTTTTGGATATCTACTACTGCAAACATGCTAAAGACTTTAAAATAATAAACCACAATACAAATACAAAGCAATTAAACAAATACACAAAATGTCTCTTTTAGTACATATTATTAGCTGTTGTAGGAAAAATTACTAACAGTCCTTTCCATCTTCTCTTTTCTTACCCCTCTGTGGGCTTCCTCCCAATTTTCCTGTATATAATTTTGTTCCCACTGGAAGAGTGCCTGGTTTGTACTAGGTCACCAACATGCCAATTCAGAATAAAGCTATTTGTTATCAGGGAATGAATTTGCAATTCATAAGTAACATGTCTGCCAAATCTGTTTTCATAGCCCTTCTTTATGTAAGAGGTATCAGCACTTACATGAAAAAACAGTCTGCGTGAGCAATGGTCCCCAATATTTGAAAGCATACCAATGTCAATGTACATTCATTTATATGGACTTTCTATGAATAAGTAATTTTTTAAGATTGATTTACCTCTCTCTGCAACGCTGAAAATGATATTGCCCCATGGGAACATCCTAAAACACAAACAAACAAACAAACAAACAAACAAACGAAAAAGACTCCTATTAATTAAAATAAACTTTAATAATATTAAGTTGTTTTTAAAATAGTGTTGAAAACAGGGTGAGAAGGAGAAAAGTTTCCAGTGTAAATACTTTTAACATTTGATTAAAACTGTCTAAAAGAAAAATCCAGCTAGAAGTGAAGATGGAGTGATCTGGAATAAAACTCATCTATCAGTATAAAAACGGATAAACTAATACAACGGTCTGAATCAGAGAGTGTTTTGCTTTACCACAAAGACTTCAGTGCCACCACTGTTTGGATGTAGCCCAAACTCTTGCCAGTTTCAGCAAAAACCAATCTTAAGTGGTTTTGAAAAAAACAGACCTGAGTGGCCAAATACAGACAATGGTCATTATTTTTTAATTAATAGCAACAGCAGCCATCACAGCCACATTTATTTTGTGATTAATAGTGATGGTTGAGTACTTCCTGTAATGAACCTGTCACAATAAACATTCTGAAGCACTATATTTATTAAATAAGAATGTCTCATCGGTATAGGAATGAAACTGAATGCCATCGTTGAAAACTACCAGAATTTACCTTTACATATTCTCATTCAAGAAATAGAAGATAATGCAATGTACAAGCTGTAGATGGACAGTATTGTACCGACAGCAGTGTAACAGTGTTAATAAAATTAAAAAGAAATCTGTTCAGTGTAAAAGAAGCAACATTGAAGTATAGTACAGTAATTTCACGAATACAAGCTGCACCAATTTGACCAAAATTTTGGTGGAAACCCGGAAGTGCGGCTAATATTCCGGGGCGGCTAATCTATTAACAAAATTCTAAAAGCTGCCAACACGGAAGTGAGAGCCCGCGGCAGCCCCAAGCCAAGCTGGAGCCCGGCCGGCCCCGGCAGAGGTGGGAAAGCCTGGCAGAGGCGGGGCCAGCAGTGTGGGGGGCGGACGGCTGAGCCTGAGCCAGCAGGGCGGGGCAGGGGGGCGGCAGAGCCGGGTCAGTAGGGCGGGGGAGCCTGGGAGAACTGGGGCTAGCAGTGCAGGGGAGCATGGCAGAAGCAGGAAGGCCGGCGGGTGGGGCTGCCTGGCAGCGGGGGAAGCCCAGCAGAATCGGGGCCAGCAGCATGGGGGAGCCCGGCGGTGCGGGGGCCTGCAGTGCCGGCCAGGGCGAGGAAACGCGGCGGCGGTGCAGACGGGAGGGGGCGGCCGGCGAGCCCGGCGGCGGCAGCCCGGCGGCAGGGCTAGGGAACGCGGCGCGGCCGGCGAGCCGGGCGGCGGCAGCCCGCCGGCAGGGCTAGGGAACGCGGCGCGGCCGGCGAGCCGGGCGGCGGCAGCCCGCCGGCAGGGCTAGGGAACGCGGCAGCGGGGCGGTGCTGACGGGAGAGGGGGGCCAGCGAGCCCGGCGGCGGCGGCAGTGGCTGGCCCGCCGGCAGGGCGACTACGTAAACAGCGCAGCGGCGAGGCGGCCGGTATGCCTGCCAGCGGCGGCAGTGGCTGGTCCGCCGGCAGGGCGACTACGTAAACAACGCAGCGGCGAGGCGGCCGGTATGCCTGCCAGCGGCGGCAGTGGCTGGTCCGCCGGCAGGGCGACTACGTAAACAACGCAGCGGCGAGGCGGCCGGCATGCCTGCCAGCGGCGGCAGTGGCTGGTCCGCCGGCAGGGCGACTACGTAAACAGCGCAGCGGCGAGGCGGCCGGTATGCCTGCCAGCGGCGGCAGTGGCTTGTCCGCCGGCAGGGCGACTACGTAAACAACGCAGCGGCGAGGCGGCCGGCATGCCTGCCAGCGGCGGCAGTGGCTGGTCCGCCGGCAGGGCGAGTACGTAAACAGCGCAGCGGCGAGGCGGCCGGTATGCCTGCCAGCGGCGGCAGTGGCTGGTCCGCCGGCAGGGCGACTACGTAAACAACGCAGCGGCGAGGCGGCCGGCATGCCTGCCAGCGGCGGCAGTGGCTGGTCCGCCGGCAGGGCGACTACGTAAACAACGCAGCGGCGAGGCGGCCGGTATGCCTGCCAGCGGCGGCAGTGGCTGGTCCGCCGGCAGGGCGACTATGTAAACAACGCAGCGGCGAGGCGGCCGGCATGCCTGCCAGCGGCGGCAGTGGCTGGTCCGCCGGCAGGGCGACTACGTAAACAACGCAGTGGCGAGGCAGCCGGCATGCCTGCCAGCGGCGGCAGTGGCTGGTCCGCCGGCAGGGCGACTACGTAAACAACGCAGCAGCGAGGCGGCCGGCATGCCTGCCAGCGGTGGCAGTGGCTGGTCCGCCAGCAGGGCGACTACGTAAACAGCGCAGCGGCGAGGCGGCCGGTATGCCTGCCAGCGGCGGCAGTGGCTGGTCCGCCGGCAGGGCGACTACGTAAACAATGCAGCGGCGAGGCGGCCGGCATGCCTGCCAGCGGTGGCAGTGGCTGGTCCGCCAGCAGGGCGACTACGTAAACAGCGCAGCGGCGAGGCGGCCGGTATGCCTGCCAGCGGCGGCAGTGGCTGGTCCGCCGGCAGGGCGACTACGTAAACAGCGCAGCGGCGAGGCGGCCGGCATGCCTGCCAGCGGCGGCAGTGGCTGGTCCGCCGGCAGGGCGACTACGTAAACAGCGCAGCGGCGAGGCGGCCGGCATGCCTGCCAGCGGCGGCAGTGGCTGGCCCGCCGGCAGGGCGAGTACGTAAACGTAGCGGCGAGGCGGTGCTGACGGGAGAGGGGGGCCAGTGAGCCCGGCGGCGGCTGCAGCACCACCCGGCCGGCCCCGTCAGCAACCATGAGCGGGCCGAGCCTTCCTGGCCCTGCCCCGAGCCAGTAAAGCCCGCTATGCCGCGATCCTGTTACTAATTGGCCAATTTGTGAAAGCTGCGCACGGATTCTCGCGACGAACGAAAGTGCGGCTAATATTCGGGGTGCGGCTTATCTATTGACAAAGACAGCAACATTGTCGAGGCACCGGAAGTGCGGCTTATAATCCGTGCGGCTTGTATTCGTGAAACTACTGTACTCTAAAACTCAGGCCTTCAACCACAGCTAATAACTCGTAGGTGCACCTTCAAAAGCCAGATGTTACAGGGACTATGCATTTGGTCTCTGGGGTACTCTGGATAAAGTCCACTCAAAGTACCACAGGGATTACTCTAACTTCACAGCCTTTGCTCCAGGTTTGGCCATGTTCCAAATGGAGAAGGTAGCTAAACAGCCAATAAATCTCTAGGAATTTCTCCGTATTAAAGGATTTCCTTCCTAAAGGTGTTGCAGTCTAGCTTTATGTTCAAAATATCTTTTCACAAGACCAAGAGCAGCCACTGTACATGCTGTGACTTGGAGAGTCAGCTCCCTGAGCTCTGAGGGTCGAATTTTGTACCAGACTCCTTATAATACAGCAATGCACTCACAGGAAGATAAGAAAAGCCTCCAGCAACTTAACTGGATTTATGCCCTGTACAACTACACGTATCTTCTTCTACCAGGAATAACCAGGTATTTAGCAGTGAGCACCTTTTTCCTTTCAAATATTGCTATATGGTACGAAATGACATAAGTAGGCCCCTACTGTTGTGCTTATCTTGCCGTTTTCAGTGGTCATGCTGTCCCTGTGGTGCAAGTGTGCAAATGGCTTGGCTGCTCCCCAGGATTCCAGGTACCGGGTCATGCGGACAGAAGCTCTCATTTTGGCTCCATCCAGAGTATGCCGAGGCCGAATGTGGTGCTGAGGGCTTCGCTTCTCTCCCTGGTTGACAGAGGACAAAAGGTGATATCGGTCTTCATGCTCATGACTTTCTGAAGCAGCAGTGCGTCATCTGGCACCACAGATCTCCATGATTAGGGACTTATAAGGAGAGATGCTAAGAACCTGCAGTTCTTAATGGTATTGCTGGGAAGTATCAGAGACTTATTTCTGGAGAGCGGGAAACATTTGCACTGCAAACATTATATATTTGTAGGCATCAGTTACAGCTCTGATCAATACCTCACTGTAGTGAATTATTCAATAAAGAGATTAGTGGTCCTGCTCAAAAACAAGTATGACTGGCCACAAAAGTACTACTAACCTTAGGATTGATTACAAAGTAAGTCTTAACATTATGCTCTTTCAGATATGGGTCCCTCACATCTCCGTCCCCATCTTCCACTTTGTAAGCTCCATTCAAATGTGCCAAGGTGACTGAGGTGATGTGAACACGGCTGAAATTATATTTAAAAGAGAAACAAAGTCACAAATACCAATCAAAAGCATAATTTAAACCTGATCAGCCTTTTTTACTTGCTCTTGGACACACCTTTTATTTACTGCCCACTTCTTTTAGAACCCCTCTAATCTAAGTTTTAGAAGTACTAATGGGCATAAATCTAAAGGCTTCTATCCAGGAAAAAAAGTTCCTTAAATCACAGAAAATACTGAGTGCCCCACTTTTGTTTTGGGTTTTTTTTTTGTTTTTTTCTCAAGACAGCACCCAAGATTTAGTTCAGGCATCTCTGCATCTCCATGAAGGCTAACGGCTTAAGACATGGTGCCTATGTATCTCTCCATGACTGAAAAATCCATGTGTCCAAAGGTTAACAGAGAAGGCTCTTACCCCGGGACTCCTCCAGCTTCCATGTGATTGGCCAGGGTGACATCATGGGACCACACATCGTACTGCCACTTCTGCAGCCCAATAACGCCGCAGAGCACGTTCCCAGAGTGCACTCCTACGCGCATGTTAATATCCACTCCAGTCGCATCTCTCACTTTCCTGTGGTTGAGAATAAAGCCTCTGTTAATACACATAATAGGCCCTTTCTTTTCTTTTAATTTGACAGTTAAATTATGTAGCTGGCACCCTGTTGGAAGTGCTCAAGGCCAGGTTGGATGAGGCTTAGTGCAACTTGCTCTAGTCGGAGGTGTCCTTGACCATGGCAGGGGAGTTGGAACTAATTGGTCTTTAAGGCCCATTCCAATCCAAAACATTCTATCATTCTATGTTTCTATGAAAGTAGCAGGAACAACAGTAATAACATTTTTCTCTTCTTAGCATTGCTTCCATTCTTTTTGTGTTATGACTATATATTACATTTCCTATTATCTGTATTTGCAGCAATTTGTAGAAATATTAATTCTCAAGTCTGTGTCTGACGTTTTTTCTTTTATATTCATCAAAATTATTTGGGAAGGCTGTGATGAATAGTGGAAATGGTTATTTTCATAGTAGAATTTAAGGACTGGTTTTGTTTTACAGGCTGCTTTTGGAGGTCTGGACCTACTGTTATGCACCCTTCTATCTAAAGACCCTAATGTTTACATCGGAGACCTTCTCATATCTGCCATACCTGAGAGGAAGGATGACAAACACAGCACCTCAGGATATTCCACAGGGGCTGGGACTTGTATACTCTTTGGGGACATGGGTTCAGTGCCATCCAGGCAGTGAAGAACATAGGCTCAACAGCCTTCCACATGCTTAGTGCATGCTGTTCCCACTAGAACATTATAGAGCAAATGAAAGGCTACCCTCACTGTCCAGACCACATCTAAACTTTTGACCTTTGCAGTGACAGAGGTAAGTATCTGTTCACCCCATCCCAATCTCAGAAGAGTCCTACACATAAGACAGGCGTTTATCTTTGCAGAAGCAGCTCTTCTGAGTGGGTCAAACAAACTGAGGTCAAACAACCTGAACATTTCCAGGCATATGTCATATGGGTACCTAACCACATATGTAAAGAGTAATAAAACTAATTCAGGTATCTACAGGCTTAGACAGCTCTAAGAAATAGGAAGATCATAAATTAGCTGGATTTACATATTTAAACCCCAATTGATGTGGACCCAAACCTAGCCAGTAATAAGGAATGTGCACATACACTTGAAGGAGAAATTCAGGGTGTTAATGGAAGAAACAACTACAGAATAAGGAACCCAAATGGCTCCTGTTGGGCGTATAGTTCTAGCAACATCTTCAATTACAGTGATGAGAATCATCAACTCTGTACTTTCTGAATAATTGAATTAATGTGCCAGTTTTTCTCTTTGTTTATTTGGTTTGGGTTTTTTTTTTTTTTGAAAGGGAACATAGAACAGAACAGGCATAAAATTATATGGTAAATCCTGCATTTAAGGAGTCATTCTCAAGTGTTTTTTTTCCGGGAAATTAAAGTAACAGGAGCATGACTGAAAGTATTTTAATTCCGTCTGTCTCTCTCAAGTGTTTATTGGCATTTCCTTTCACATTGCCATTTTACACTGCACTTGTGTAGCTGACACACTTGAAAATGAACTGCCTGTAAATGATCTTTGTAAGCAGTTTGCAAAACACAAATACCACTTTGTTCTGCACAAAGGTATATGACACAAGCGTAGGACTTTGGAAAAAAGTGTTTAAAAAAACTGGGCAAAATGGAAGTGGAACATTTATCCTCTAGGAGTGCTTGTCAAAAAACTGCCCTTCCATATTCTGCAGAGAAAGCGGAATAAAGTCTGCTTTATAATAAGCTCTCAGGAGTTAAGCAGGGGAGCAAGCAGAATTGTACCAGAACTGGATCTCTTCTTCTGTCTCACAAATTAAAGAAACCACAAAAGACATTAAATTAGCAGTGTAACTCTAGACAAAATTAGAATTGACCACTTCTCTCCTGAACTCCTTGAATAATTGCTATGACGATCGAGGCACTGCATGCATTCAAGAGTGCAGACTATCACATTCCCAGTGGATATTTGCATTACCTACAGAAAATATATCGGAAACTCCCCACTCTTATTTCATTTTTTGCTCTCCCTGTCACTTTAGTTTCCTTCAGCACAGCACAGTCTGTGTGCCCAGCCTGGCTGCGCAGTCAAAATACTCATCAAGACTATATTTCTCTTATTGCAATGTGAAATTTGGGTTTGCAAGCATTCTGCATTTTTCAGAGGCATGGTTATCTTGCAGGTAATTGTAGCCACTTTACTCCATTCAAGCATCTACAGTAATTTCACGACTATAAGGCGCACCCTTTTGACTAAAATTTTGGTCCAAACCCAGAAGTGTGCCTTATAGTCCAGAGTGCCTTATATATGGACAAAGTTCGGAAATTTGTCAACCCGGAAGTGCGAGCTGCGAGCCGAACCGCAGCCAAAACAAACCTCAAACACTGACAAAGTGTCTTGGGTTACAATACAGGATGTGATCAAAGTATCTATTCTATCTGTTGTGACCAGGTGGGGCAGTGATCCTTATCTCCGTGGGAGATATTCTGCTAATGGGCCATCCATTGAAACCAGTAGGGCATTGTTCTTTATCTTTTCACAACCCATCCTTCCTCCAGAGAGTCATTTTCTGCTAATGGCCATTGAGTCCCACTGTGTGACTGATAAAATTACTTCATCCCATAAGGAGTTGCTCCAGCCAGGGGGAAGAGCCAAGCCTTTCTTACCTAGATAAAAACTGAAATTCTAGGACCCCGAGTAGCCCTTTCTCTACTGGACTGTAGAAAAAAACGTGATTTCTCCACATCATCACTAGACCTCTGGAAGAAAACTGCACCTTCTACAAGACCACTGCTTCAACGAAACCACATCTGTCACTGCAAGAAGACTGTAGCCACCATTTAATGGGACTGCTACCAACACCCTGCCTGACAGGGTGTCAGGTTGTACTCTGTCTTTGTCAGGGTTTGGAGTTTGTTTCTTTGTAGTACTGTATTTCTATTTTAATTTCCCTAGTAAAGAACTGTTATTCCTAATTCCCGTATCTTTACCTGAGAGCCCCTTTATTTCAAAATTATAATAATTTGGAGGGAGGGGGTTTACATTCTCCATTTCAAAGAGAGGCTCCTGCCTTTCTTAGCAGACACCTGTCCTCCAAACGAAGACACAAAGTCAGAGCACAACCTGACACCCTGTCAGGGTGACACCCATCAGTCAGGGTGTTGGTAGCAGTCCCATTAAATGGTGGCTACAGTCTTCCTGCAGTGACAGATGTGATTCATTTGAAGCAGTGATCTTGTAGAAGGGTGCAGCCTCCCTCTGAAGGTCCAGCGATGATATGGAAAAAAAGTCCGGTTTTCCTCTGGAGGCCAGGGAAAAGAGGGCGACTTGGTGTCACAGAATTTCAGTTTTTATCTAGGTAGGAAAGTCTTGGCTCTCCCCCCTGGCTGGAGCAACTCTCAATGGGATAAAGTAATTTTATCAGTCACACAGTGGGATTCAATGGGTCATTAGCAGAAGATAACTCCCTAGAGGAAGGATGGGGGTGCAAAGATAAAGAACAATGCCCTACTGGTTTCAGTGGATGGCCCATTAGCAGAGTATCTCCCACGGAGATAAGGATTACTGCCCCACCTGGTCACAACAGATGGTGATAGAATAGATATTTTGATCACATCCTGTTTTGCAACACAAGACAGCATGGCTGGCATGATTGTTACTAATTGGTTACTTTTTGCGTGCGGATCCCTGCTGAAAAAAGAAAGTGCGCCTTATACTCCGGTGCACCTTATATATCGGCAAAAATTCAGAAATTTGCCGAACCCGGAAGTGCGCCTTATAATCCAGTGCACCTTATATTCTTGAAATTACTGTAATCTATAATTCTGGATGAAGGTACGTATCTAAGACTCACCTAGGCCTTTCTTATACACTTCAACGCATTGAGTTTGCCTTAGGCATTTAATTCCCTGCAAACTGCCAGCTTTAATAGCATAGTTTCCTTTTGAAACAGACCTGAAGGAATTAAAACATACCTAAAAGAATTCTTTTATTTTGTGTCTAGCATTCAAAATGGTATAACCATCTTCTATCCAACAGTTTCTTTCACTTTCCTCTGAAATGGAATTGGTTTTATGCTACCAAATCAAAGGGAGTCTTTGAGAATGTGTGACTGAGAATCAGGAAAATAAGGAAGTCACCAGACAGACAAAGGGGTAGAGGCTGAGCTGAAAGGAGACAACATATGTATTGATACAAACATATTTTGCCTGAACAGATAAGCTCTGTCCCTAAAGCATCCAGTTAAGAAGGTCAGCTCTCAGCATCACAGGCAGCAATGACATTTATGGCTTGATAACGTGAGCATCCCACTCCTGGGCAAGCAGGCTGCAGACTACAAGAAACATTGGATTTATTCCAACATAGAGCAGAGAAACAAAGCAAGTAATCAATGGGACTGCAATGCATGTTTAAATGGCAACAATCCATAGCATAGGGAAACTGAATTGCTCAAAATGGAGCTACACAACATTAGGTAAGAAGACTGAATAAGACTTTTCAGTACAGATCTCCTGGCAACCTGGCAGAATTCCTCCTTTTTGCTTCAAAGAGAACTGGAACTGAAACCATATTCAGGTGGTAAAATCTATATAGAACTAATAATATAAACAGCAAACTACTTTATTTCAGTAGCTTACACACTGAGGGGGCAGTTTGCACCTCAGTGACAGAATATAACAATAATTTCTATCTGACAAAAAGATAGAACAAGTCAAACATATTGAGTGACACGCTGCCCACAACAAGAGATTACTACTTCTCATTTTACAGGGCACAGAAGTGTGTCAGGAGATGCTTCCATACAAAAATGCAGCAACTAACCGACAAAATATGGAGTTGATTAATAATCAGCAATTTTCATTCACCTGCAGGCTGGGACACTTGACATAATACTGTGAAAGGACTTGAAAACACAGGGTACAGATTCCTCACTCCTTCTGTAAACAGGCTGTGGTAATCACGCATCTGTCTATGGGAGTACTGTGGTTTCTGACTACAATAATAAAGTCAGATCAGAATATGCTTTACAACTAACATATAATTTTCTAGTCTGTAAGGCTGTTCTTACCAAGAACCTGATCATACCGCATTAACAATGAACATACTTGATAGCAGCCTGAGGAGAAAGTTATTTCAGAGGAAATTGGAAGTTCTGAAGTGTGAGGAACTGACAGATTGCTCTCTGAGCTCAAGTAAAACATTGCATTATGATGTGTGATATACTTTGGTTGTTTGTGAAGGGCACTTTATGGCTCAAGTTTCGTGTTGTTTTTCCACCGCTCTGTAACCTCCCATACTTTTTACTCTTAAGTAACAAAGCAACAGGTTGATCAGAAACTCTATGCAAATACTTTTAACTCACGTCTCAGACAGCACACAGATGTCTTGAAATGCAAACCAGAAAGCTCTCATTTTCACTCAAAGGCTAGGGAAAAAATCCCAACATTTTTAAGCCAACCAACAAGGGAGGGGCAGAACTTTGGGACTGACACCTTTTTACCAACTGCCCTACAGAAAGGATGGTAGCTTTACCTCCTAGTATGCTAAAAAAGCAAATGGCTTAATTGCAATACTGTTCTAGTACATCTAAGTGAAAAAGAGAAAGCATCTAGTGAAACCAACTGAAATGCAACCAAATCTGTAGATTTTAATCTTGCTTGGCAAGGAGAAATACTCCCAAATACCATTTTAAAAGTAGATTTCTTTGGACATTATGTAAGGTACAATGACTTTTAGATGAAGAAACATTTTAGAGAATGCAGCAACCTGATTCTCGTACTGAGGTTAGTTTTACAAAAGATTGCTAAAGCAAGGAGATCAAAATACTAGTTTCCAAAAATACTACACCTTTTCCATGAACACGTAAAAGGGAAAAGAACCAAATTTTCAACCTACCCATACAGTAATTACCCTGGACTGAAGTAGAAGACCAGACAACTAAAAGCCAAGACCCTCTTGTGACTACAATTACACACGCATGAGGGTAGCATTTAAGGATTAGAGGAATAATTTTGTATGGCTACCTCCTTAATCATTAAGATCAACACAATTATCCATTTCATGATGAGGTGCACACCACACACATACTTCACAAGGATGGGCCTATTTCTTTGTTATACGGACAGTGGTTAACGTGATCTAGATGAAAACATAAACATTGGAATTTAAACTTACAGAAGAGCACACCAAGATTTAAAATCAAAGCCCAGTTTATTAGAAAAAATAAATCAGTCACAGGACTCCCAAATATCCAGACCTCCACGATACACATTTTTGCCAAGTGTAGCTCACCTGGATATACTACAATTTTAGTGGAACAAAACTGGTATTAAAGTAATGGTAACAATAAAATAATGATACTGGTATTATATTTTAAAAAACTTAAGTACTTACTTAATGGCTTCACACATGTCCAGTCCCATTTTCACACAATTCTTGGCATGATTTTGAAGAGATATAGGTAGTCCAGAAACACAGTAATAGCAGTCACCTAAGATCTTAATTCTCATACATTCATTTTCCTGGAGGAATAAAAGCAAGGCGAGACAGTCACTTTGAATTTTAAATACATAAGGAAGGATAACTGTTGCAAAGATTGACTTATATGACATTATCAAAGTCATTCTTTGCTAATTCTTTGCTAAAGCTTGTTTCAGTAGAGAAGGACTTGCTGCAACAGAAATGTTGAGAGACTTTTGTATGGTTGATCCCTCCACCAGTTATGGTCCTAAATGGGAAACAGCAGGAAGTAATTTCACAGCAAAACATGTTCACACCTGAGAATAAAGGCCTATCATGTCCTCAATCTAAATAAAGCCTTTTTGTTTGAAATGTGAAATCAAAAGACATAGTCTTCCACATTTACATCTATTAAGATGTACTGTGGAATACTTCCAGAAGCTAGCAATCACAATAATATTTATATATTTTATACTCTAAGGCCATATAAAGATTTTCATTTTTTAAAAACTGAAATTTCATTTTAATTTAATTTAATGTTTAAAATACTGGGCAATAGTTTCTCAACAAATAAAAATACAGGAAAAATTTATCTGTTCTGAGGTTTCTGATTTTACCTTCACATATGAAGTTTAATTTTAATAAAAAATTACACCTAAATAAGCAGAAGAAAAATTTCTGATTTTATTTGATTTTTTCCATGAGTAGTGAGAGGCTGTTGTCAGTAATTAAAATTGATTCAATCGATATTGTCTCTTTTCTCCTTCAGTCTCATAAATGCCTTTTGCGACTAACACTTTTCTATCTTGAGTTTCTTAATCCTTGTTACTGCAAAAAATCTATTTAAAGAACTGTCCATCTGCAATTAAGCTTTATTGGGCTTCATGATGTGTCTCTATTGGTCCTATTAGAGAGCTATTTTGGGTTTCACAGACTCTGCCACTCTGGCAGAGATGCACTGCTGCACTCAGACCACAGCCAGATCATTTTCTTCACACGTTTCAAATCCAGTCTTCCTGCCTAAGTCTCAGAAATGCTGCACGAAGATCCCAAGAGGAAAAAAACCCAACATTTTAAAGATGACTTTTTCATTCAAACTAAGAGCATCAGACTATAGCAGCCCACCTTTGCAATCTGATCAAACTTGCCAAACAGTTCATTTAACATATGCACCAGTTCCCCTGGCGAGCAGTCACTGGCCAGGCGAGTGAATCCCACGATATCAGCGTACAGGATGCTGCAACAGAAATGAACAGTCTTGGTCACAGCTTCCCTCTGCAGGACTCAGATCCATCAACCTACAGCAAAACCTGAAAGCAAATGCCCTGGACTTCACAGGGATATGCCCATATCCCAAACAGCCACTACTAAATGTAGAGCTATAAATATAACTACATTTATAGGTAAATGTATATTTACCTTTACGGGTGCTGTGTTTATAGGTAATATATACCTGTATGTACCTTTATGGGTATTGTGTTTAGAGGTAACATATACCTATATTTATCTTTATAGGTATTACCTTCTCAGGTATAACCTTTATAGGCATACCTGTATTTATAGCTATTTATAAACATTCTATACCCGTATCTGTTACAGTATTGAAAAAGTAGAGATATTTTTTCCAAGTCACAAGTCAGCAGTACAATAATAGCAATATAATAGTTTCAAAGAGTATTTGTGCTCACAAGAGAACATGAGCTTCTTCAAAAGTCTGACATATTTTTAATAAATCAGTTTCTAAGAATATAATTCAAATTTACTTGTCCAATAAAAAACAAACAAAATAAAACAAAAATAAAAATCCAAAACAAACAAACAAACCCAGAAAAAAAGTAAAGAAGAAAGAATGTTTGAAATGAAAGTTTCAAAGCTACTAGAAATTTTTAATTAATGAATAATTAGATCAGTCAGCAGAATCTTTTATCTCAGGTACTGTGTAGAATACATACGTGATACACCTGCCTCTGTTACATGATACAAATCCTGAGAAATTGTTCCAATTAAGAAAATTGAAAAATCAGAAACATACCACTGACATGAATTACAATTTTGACTAGTATATATGGAAGCAGGATTTGGTACTTACACCTGAAAAATGAAGACATTATGAAAAAAAAGCCTTTTATTGAGTGGCTTTTTCTCAACAAATCCTTTGCATTAACACCTTTGTGGCTCTTCTGGAATGTAGCATTGTCAGCATTTATCAAACTAAGGGATGCTGCATATTAAATTGCTGAAAAGCATATTCTGAAAAATATTTTCTTAATTCCCTGCTTAACCGTTTCTATAATATTTTTTTCTGAATGTGGTTGATAAATTTTATTATCATACCTTACCATTTTAGTACCATACCTTACGTTGGTGTGCCTTTTGACATACAAATTATGGAAGTTGTTGGTGTTTTCCAGCTGGCCTGCCTTTGGACCTTGTAACCTCTGAATGATCTCTGCTTTCATTTCCATGGCAATGTGAGCAGGCAGTAAAGAAAGTAGAAGGCGCTCCTAAAATTTAAAATGAAATGTCCAGAGTTTCTTTAAGGAGAATAAAGTCAGTATGGCATCAATACTGTGCAGGGCAATACTGCAGAACATTTTGATGAGGCTTGCACTCAGGCCTGATACGAGCACCAAAGTTAATCAATTCCTTGAAGAGTGTGACAGAGATATACACACATCCCCAAGTAATACCTGCCATCGTCAAGGTTTTGTGTATGTTAGAAAAAGCTTAAGCTAAGCTTAACATTTGATGAATTTATCTGCAGGAATCTAGCCAATATCTGAGAAGGATGCAGCAAATGAAACAAAAGTCACAAGGCCAGTCCAGAGGACTTTCAGGGAAATGTAGTCTTATTCAAGAATATGTTACATTTCTTTTTCTTTTTCATGTATTTTAAATAATCTGCTGTAATTTTAGCAGTTAGATGAAAATAAAATACAGACACATAACATATTGAAAATGTTGAACTTTTGAAGAGCATTTTGATAGGTACTCTCTCCTTTAATAAGGCATTTGACATTTTTTAAAATTAATTAACATAAAAGCATACTGAATATTCAAAAAACTCAAACTACATATTTTTCCTCATCATTTGGTATTAGGATCCTCTTTTTCCTTTGATATTACTTCTTCTTTTAAAGTTCTCTGACATTTTCATTTTGCCTGTTTTACCTGTGCCAGCTTTAGACTAATTTCCTGTTTTGGAAAACAGACAAACAAGAACTCTGGAAAAAAAAAATTCCTTCTTGCTTTATCGTATTCCATCTTGAAACTGAACAAGAATTCCCCATTTTCCCATAGGCAGACAGGAGAGACTCCTTCTGCCTAAATTAAAAACCAGAAGCCTGAACTAGTAATGAGGGTGAAGACACACATGAGAAGGCCCTGACACAGTCAGAGAGAGAAACAGCTACACCAGTAAAGATGATGACCTCAAAATTTGCATGATCCTCAGGTGTTACTCAGAATGATGGATTCTCTTTAGTTCACAAGAGTATTTTTGCAGACTTTGCAGTTCTGTTCATGAAGGTACCAGAGAAGTGTAGCCATTAATCCAATCCTCTGCCTGGGATAATTACTCCTGCTCAGGTCTATGACCTTGAGTAGAGCATGGCAATAACGGGGCTATAGACTCTTCTAATATTTGCAGCAACCTTGGCTATCTATCTCTGTCAAGTATAATGAAAAATTCACATTCCTCATAGCATTTGTGCACTTGTAAGCATAGCATTCAATTACTTGAGGCCCTGTGAAACTGATCCTGCACATATTTAGCAAAAAAACTTCTATTTTAGTGAATCAAGACAGAACCTTGCTTTGCTGCTAATTAATATTGAACTAATAATTTATTTCTTAAATGCAAGATCAATTTAGAATGTTCGGGCACTTTAGCAAATTCATCCAAGAGAGCAGTGTATTTTCATTGCTTATATTTATTGGCAATATTTCACTTCCACTGCTCCTTGGTAGAGGTATTTTGCTAACTTGTAAAACCAATCAATTTTTTTTCTGTAATGAAAACTTGCTCTTCCAGGTTGCTCTCTATCTAACAGTACAGGGCTGTTCAGACTTGTTAACAACTATAATTACACAATTAATGAAGAGGTAAGTGCTCTTGGGGACAATTTTACATCACTATATTCCTTTTTTATCATAGATAGTAAATGCAAGCTGGTTCACTATCTTCCTATGTCTGTTATGATTCCAGACACATACAGTGATGCAGACACTCAATGTCCAGGTTACTGCTTACATCTTTGAAACTCAGAAAGGCTGGCAAAAGGTCATAAAGCAACAAAGGTTTTCAAGGAAGCAAGCAAAAAAAACAAGAGAAAAAGTTTTCATAGGAAGCACATAAAGTCAACTACAAGCTAAAGAATCATATGAGAAAAAGGTAAACAGAATGCCCTCATTTGTAGGGAACATCAGGAGAGATGGAATATTTCCTCTTCTTTTTCTCTTCAGGCCGGCCCACTATTCCATTCTGCTTAAACAGCCTGATGAAGCTGTTCACCACACCAGAATTCCCTCCTAAGAATGTTTTCCTTCCTCCATTTTCACTGTACAAAAGAGAGGGTTGCAACCAGAGTTTGCTTCAGAGAGCTGCAATTGGTGAAGCACACTGTAGAACACTTATCCAGCTGCACACACAACCTTCAGCCACCCTCTCCATCCTGCAGGCTGCAAGCATTCACACTTCAGTCCTGATGGTACCAAGTGTGTGATAAGGTGGATTGTTAAATTTTCATTTCTTCCACTTAAAGACAGCTGTGAAAGAAGGTGAATCTCAACCACTTATGAACACTGTGGCTGGGCTGGTCAGCTAAAGATCCTCAAAAATGCAAAGCACATAAATACACCTCTTCCTGTTTTGTCATTGCTCTTGGCTCAAAAGAGAATAGTGGAAGGATCAAAACCACTCACTGATCACCACTTACCAGGTGCTCATAGTGTATTATGTTCTGCATTGAAATTCCTGCAGGAACAATGCAAGACACACCACAAATCAAGACTGCTGCTTATGCTGGCTTTATATTTGGTAATATATTCCATTCTGTACTATTCTCTCAAAAAGACAAAAAATCTACCCATCAAAAACCAGCTGAACTGAGATACAAGACTCTGACTTTTAGACAATAATCTTCCTTATTTGTAGCAGACAGAGAAGCCACTCTCAGGGCTCTAGTCTGTAAGAAAAAAGCTGAAAGAATTCTGAATGCAGGTCAAGAGGCACCATTTAAAAGTCTTCAGACTGAAAAGAAGAATATCTGCTTCTGGTAAAAGAGTAAGTGCTGTGCTATGAAAATAATGAAAATATCCTCACAAATGTCCTTCCCTAGAATAATAACAACATGACCTTAAGAGCTTATACAGGGGATTTATGAACACAGGACTTTTTCCTGACTGTTCATGTTCCTTGGGAGTATGCTTTCCTCTCAACCATTCATCTCACTTCCAGCTGATACCTTTTAAGTCCTAGCGCTAAAAGATGGAGCCCACTTTCTATGCTGAATACAACATTAGAGTGCCTTTCAATACTATAGGGTACTTCTCTCTTCTCCACCTTGACCCTACTAGAAGGATAGCAAGTAGGCATCCTCCCTGGGTCCTGCAGCTGAAGATTTTCTGTGGTATATGTCAAACTGCTATTTGAGTTCCTGTTCTCTCAATCTCTCACATCCAAGCTGATCTCTGTCAGAATTTTCCCTGAATCATACAGATGACTTTAGCAGTGATTCTTAGTTACATATCACTCCTCTAAGGCTTGACAAACTCTGGTTCCTTTCTTAGCTAGAATAAGCTGGCAGAACTCAGTTAAAGTTGTGCTTGAGTATCTTGCAAAATATCATGCTGTTGTTCTGCAGCTAAGAAGCAAAATATCCTCATATACTAGGTACAGGTTATTTTTAGGACTGCATGCTTCACAAATCAAGCTATTCTTGGCCTAAGGCAATAATGCTTTATTTACTTGCTCGTTCATGTTTTGTTATGCAAACTACCAACACTGATTCACTCATTTGTAAAAGATTGCACTGCTATCAATTCTTTACTGAGCATAAACACAAGAATTTAGAGATTTAAAGGCCAAATATTCTTCCATCTAGTCTGATCTCTTGAATAATATAGGTAACAGAATGTCATTAAGGAGAAACAGTGGTGGTCTGATGGGACTCACCATATTAAAATCAACTTTGTGTCTAGCTGTCAATGGAGAGAAACTTTCCTTCAAGGCAATTCACAGAATCTAATACTGAAATTCTGAGGTAGCAATGCTCTCACTCTCTCTCTGTTGTCAAGGGAGGGAACTGCAGGTCCAAATTTTGGTCTTACTGGAAGAAATGTCCATCTTTGTTGTTAAGCTTTTTCTGATATTTAAGAAGTATACAGAAAAGCTATATATTTGTAGATCAGTAAAGGACTATAGGAATATTTTTGTCCCTATAATCCCATATAGGGATACTTTTATCCCTTCTAATGTCATTTAGGGCACTGAATATTGAATTCTGCTTTTCTGTGGGTTGGATTTTGTTTTCAGATTCCAGTGGCATATATTTAATCATCTATTTAGTGAGTTTGACAAACCAGGTCAGTAAGATAGCAGTAAGAGCTCAAGAAGCAATTAGCCTATGCATGCATCCTGCTTCACTACAAAATTTAGAAATAAACACAACTAACATCAAATGTTCAGCTGCCCTTGAAATATATAAAGGAATAGTCTACAAGAAATGAATTTTCTGATCCCTGATCCCAAAATGATGGAACAGTCAAGAAGCTGATAGAGATGACGATCCAGATGGTATTTTTCAAATTACCATTCTGTTAACCCAGACCTCATGATCATTCTCTAAAACACACCTACAAGAATAAAGAGTTATAAATTGTTTTTCTTAAAGCTAACTTGGACTCCTGAGAGGTGAGATGATTCCTAAAAATTACGTGCTATTATCTCCTTAAATTTAGCCTATGTTAATAACCTCCATCATCCTCATTATTTGTGCTGAAGCCAATAAATTGACTTAATTTACACACAACAAGAAAGGTATTCAATCTTGACTACAGAGCCATCAAGAGATGGAGAATTCACCAACTTCCAGTGGTTAATCAGCTGAACTGTTAAAAACTGTTAAAAATGTGTTCCATATTTCTTACTTTGAAGCCTTGGCCCCATTATATCTTTCTCAGCTCAAGATTAATGTTCCTACTCTTATTCCTGTAAACACAGATAACTGTCTTTTTGATCAGGTAAACAGTTAGGTGTAAAAATCTCCTCCTAAGTATTTTCTACAGTGTCTTCTAAAAACCCTCAACAACCTTCAAGCATTTTTAAGGGTCTTTTGACACAAATCCCAACATTTTGTTTCAGTAAACAAAGACATATTTCCCTATGTATGTCCATTACTGACTCTGTGAAACCTTCTGTTGTAACATCCCCAGAGTTCCCTGTCTGCTGTCCCATGTCTCCTATTTTCTCCACAATACTGTACAAAGTTGCAGCCTTACAATATCCTAGCTATGGCTCATACTCTTTTAGAATTATGTGTCTTCAGAAAGTTACTAAAAACTCTCTTGTTTAATATTGTTTATAAAGTAATCAATATGACTATTTTTATTATCAGACCAGTATTTATATTTTCTGCAAAAGTATTGTCTATGAATGTCTTCACATACCTCCTAGATCATTAATAAAAAATGCATAATAGCATAAACAATGAGATGTGATTCTTGCAGAACACGACACGCGCGCCAGTTCATTGAACAACTCCACTGATAACTTCCAATTACTCCACTCAAAATCCATTAGACTGTGCTCTTTTGATGGGAAGTGTCAGTACTTTCATGCTGAGCATCACTGCATCATATATCATACTGAAATATTTTGATTATGGAAGGTTATTTAACACAAACGTGTACCCATTAAATACTAAAAAACATTTTCATATTACTTGACTTTCTACCAAATTGTTGAATACATCACTCTATTTCTTTTCAAATACAATCCCATCACAGCAGCACCTTCTATTTCATACTGATTGTTTATATTTTTTTCTATCTAGTGGCAGCCCCTTACTTTGTTATGATGCCTTTTGTCCTGGAATACTTCCAAAACACTTTTATTGGCCTTGACAAAATCAGACAAGGATCAAGGATTTTTTGTGACATCTAGAAATCACCTACAAATCACATATTTTTTAATTTTGAACTTTTTTTTAATATATCTAATTGTTGCTTTTGCTTTTACTTGTGGCTAGTACAGGCTTTATGACACAGGTAACATGTTTCCTGATGTCAGAACTATGAACTGTCATCTGTTCTCATCTGTTCTCCTAAATGCCGCCCCCCTGGCTAACAACATTCATTCCTGATCTTTTTTTCCCCCTTGGAAAATGAGGTTTTCCCCAAGCATAGCACCATAAAGCTTTTTGTTTTCATGACCTTTTTGGTAAAATTTAGAGTTTGGCAATTCCAGGAGCTACAATATCAATACCAGAAAATCAACGCACACATACGCAAAAGCACCACCACTGTTTCACTGCAGGGGACTGAAAGCTCATTTAAATTCACAGGCTCACCACGTATTTGGCAAAGACAAATTCCTTCATGGAACCCAGGGGATGTTTAATGTTTATGCATAGATTACAGTGTGCATATGTAGCCTGTTTCTGACTAATTTTGCAAACTACACCTTCAGAAAGCGTGCCTATCCTGCGACTGTTTAAGCGACGAGTCACCAAACAGTGCAATAACAGAGTAAGAGAACACACCAACATACACAGTCAGAGCTGCTTAATCAACTGACAGAATTACAAGGTTTGTTTCTGTCTGATCCTGTTAATTCTTGCTTTAAGTATTATGTATTTCAAGAAGCGATGAACATACAGAAGGAGCATTTTGCGAAGAATCAGTTTGAGGAGCGTAACATGTTTATTACTATATCAGTCTTTAATAATAGTGAGGTATTATAGTGCTGGCAATCGCTCAATACCATTCTTTTAAACAATAAAGTCTTTAACTCCAGTACAACTCACTGTACATTTTGAAGAGAAGAATTTTGTTATTTTTTTCAATAGAAATGAAGAAAACAAAACTCATCTCTCTTTTTAATATATTTTCCTTCTTCCAAACCACCTGTGAGACATATCAGAGAAGAAATTAAAGAGTATTACTAGAAAGGTATCTATGCAGCCCTTTTTCAAAGACCAAAGCTTGTTGTTCATCTGCCCAGTTTATAGCCAAACCCGAAGCAGCAAATCCAAAGCAAAACCAAAAGTATTTCTAAGGCACAGCACTGCATTTAAGTCAGAAGATCACATCTGAAGCACACTGACAGCATCACTCTTCAGTGGCCTTCTAGATAGCATGTAACTGACAGTTTTTGGACATTGCCTCCACTGTTTTAGCATCTGCTTATAGATTGCCAAGTAAACCACGCAAGAATGGATTTCTTTCTGTATATTCACTGGTAATTTGCTAATATTCTATTGGATAGACTGCAGATAGCATACATTTGAGTGATCAGATATTATTCACCACACAGAATAAAGATCAAAATAAAGAATCAGGCACCTAGGTGCACTTTTCAGGAGTTCATAAACACTTAAAAGTGGGTCAGACAGAGCAGTGAGAATCAGCATCACACAGAAACAGAAATTAAAGAGTCAATCTTTTAGATTAGTCAAGAGTAGAAGTAGCTAAACATAGTTTTGGCCCATAGAACAGCCAATTTAAATGGAGATAAAAGTTTATTCAAGTAGAAGTACGAGTTCATTTCATCCATAAATTAATGAAAAGTGAACCTACAGTAAGGAGGCGTCCCACTTCTTGTGAAACAGTGATGATAAATTTTAATGTTGCAAGCTGTATATTTTAACACCTCTTTTCTGAGCACCACTATTTATTCAACAGCTCACTTCCTAGCCT
Source organism: Catharus ustulatus (assembly GCF_009819885.2). NCBI lineage: Eukaryota > Metazoa > Chordata > Aves > Passeriformes > Turdidae > Catharus > Catharus ustulatus. Next base: position 87,601,622 of record NC_046221.1, read on the forward strand.
TGAAGACAGAGGAGGCTGACTCACACTAGGTGGAAATCAAAGAACAGGCAGATGTCTGGAGGGTATATGCTGTTACTGCATTCATAAAGCAGACCTTTTATTTCCTTACAATGGTATAAATAAAAGAGAACAAGAATGGTTTGCATTATATTTCCATCTCAAGAATGACAGTTTCTTGTAGAAATCTCCCAATTGCTCTTTAATGATTATATTCACCAGCTACTAAAGACAGAAAGTTTCCAATGAAAAGCTTTGCTCCTCCTGAAAAAAAAAAACACAACCTAATATAAACACAGTTTTGATAACCAGTTCTCTTTATTTTGAGGAATCTGATCGGGGAAAAAAGCAACAACTTACTGTAGGGCAGATATATGCTAAACTAGTAATTGACACTAGGCCTAACCACAAAACAAAATTTAGCATAAATCATAGCAAGTGTCAAAGCTTTCAGAATTAGCCTGATTTTATTTTCTAAACATTTTCTGAATTTTATTCTACACATTTATTTTCTGAACATTTTCCACATTACTGTGCGTACAATATTGGAAATGTTTTCTATGCTATGTTCCAGAGGTACCTACACATGTAACTCTGCACATGGAACTCAGACTTCATCACACAAAAACAGGAACAGTAACCACCAGACCTTCCAGTGCCTTGTCTCCTAGGAAAAGCCTGTCCTCCTGGGACACTAAGTGCGTGTGTGCAACACATTGAGAAAATTGGAATCCTATAAATGCAACTGAGAAAAATTAGATCTGCAGGAAGAAGTCACAGAAGTAGGAAATGCCCAGGAGAGGGTGCTGTCTATGATTCTGTACAAAGAGCCACCAGGTCCTTAGCTCCTGGCTGGAAGGAGGCACCTTAATGTGCTTGGAACTCTGTTGTGGGCAAAACAGTCTGCAATCAGGTAATTTTAATAGAATCAATTTACTGTAAACAAAAACCTCTCACTGCTGATTGCAGTTTTGAAAAAAAAAAACAACAAAAAACGAAGATAAACACTGAGACAGACACACAACCATCCATCCTCCATATTTCCTGGTCTCTTTTTTCACTATTTTTGCAGAGACAGACAGATGCTCTGTCCATCAAAATGCCTGTGCTGAGGTGGCAAGCAGGGTAGGAAGTTGAGATGTGTGATAGTTTCTTTCTGTCACTGTTTGCTGAACCACTTCTGCTGCTCTGTGAATAAAGGTCTCTGCTGCCCTTTTCCTCCATATCTCTCATCCGGCCTCAAACATGGATTTCCTGCAGTGCCCTCTGGTGTGTCCCGGCTCCAGCATGTATTGTCCATGTGCCACAGCCCCTCAGGGGTGAGGATACCTTATCTGGGTGGACAGAGTCCTCTACACAGCTCAGCTTGTCTCCAGCCTCCAGGAGCCGCCCGTTTCCCTCCGAACTGTGTTTGAGCAGGGGTACTTCTGGTCCCTGGTTAGATAACTTTCTAATGCCCAAGGGCTAAGATTTTCTACACAAAGCAGGCTTTTTCCACGACTGTTTTGTGTGCCCCACCATAGGCTGGAGGCAGCTTTGGCAGACACAAAGTGATTCACAATGACCTCTCCTCCAGCTCACCACCTCAGCCCCCTGCAACCTGTGGTCACCAACACAGCTCCATACAAAGCCACAGTGGTCAGCAGTGCAGAAACAGGGGGCAGCTCCAGAGGTTTGCAAGCTTTAACAGGTCATCCACAGGTGAAACAGTGTTCTCCATGTGCAGCCCTACATCAAAACAGTGCTTTGCCAAAACGAGACCTCAACTCTCTTCCCATCCCCACAGACAAATGCTTATCAGTGAGCATGAGTATTTTGGAGGTAGAGCCCTAGCATCCTTTTCAGGTGAAACTAATTTGCTCCAAAATGAAACCATTTAAAAATCACTGAAGTGACTATAGATGTCTTGTTTCTGCAGTGCTCCAGATGAATCCCCTAGTCCCCAGGCTCCTGCACACAGGCTGCTCTGCTTCCTCTTTCTCTCTCATGGGATGTGCAATCCCCTGGAGACATTTGGCAAATGTCCTCCAGCACAGCAAAAGATGGGGGTCCTGTTTGTCTCCTTGAGGAATTAGGTCTGAATTCTTGGTCTCACACGTTGAAGGGTTTAACATAGGTCTAATTCTTACCAATTCCATATTCTATGACTGTTGTTTTGGAATTGTTGTTTACACAGACACCTGCACATTTGTACATGTGAAGATGAATACTGTAGAAAACAATACCATAGCTGCAGCTTATTGATTTTGGCAGCGTTATTTGTAGTGGCAGATATGCTATGGATTAATGAAATCTATTCTGTGATTACTGCACTTAAACAGCTTCCAAACATTTTAGAAACTTGGGAGTAGTTTGTGACTTCTTTACAGAAAAATGATTTTGGTTATTTCCAGCATACATCATCAACATGTTTCATGCCTTTATGTAATTTGATTTATTTTGAAATCCTGCATTTTAAACATCGATTAACAGATTTATATGCATCAGAAAAAATATGTTGACAATTAATATTGTGTCGCTGTTCAAAGAGACAAATTTAAAAGAAACTAGAAGGTAATATATACTAACTGATAAAATGTTACCATGTAATTCACAGTATCATAATTTATTATCCATCACTGAAACCTCAGGCACAAAATACCAACTGTTTAAGCTACAGGAACCATAATTCCTAGAAAGGAAGACAGAACACAAAATGTGCATCTTTAGTGTAACAAGACATTTATTTTTATATTTAGTTCCTGCTCTAATCCTCTTGGTGATTTTTTTTACTGCTTAAAAACTTTCTGTATGATATTAGCAAGAGTTAAGGTTACATACTTCATTTTTAGACTGGCATTGCTGTTCCCACCATTATGTAATTTTGAAGAAAATAGTAAAATATGAGACGGCTATATGTTTTCAGCCACTTATTTTAAGCAATGCTATAAAACATTCTTTTTGATTTTTTTAGCAAATTATTGTTATTAACAAACCAGAGGGAGCTAATTTCTTTTCAATCTTGAGTACAAGGTGCACCTCAAAATAGATTCCTCCCCACAGAGCCTCATAGCTGTCTTTAGCAGCACTGGGATTCCACATCCAGCACAACTTATCAACATTGAAATACTGGGTCCTGACAAGAAACCACAAAGCATGTGCTCAATACACAGATGTGCTCTCATGAATCAGGGCCATCCTACATATTCAATCTGGGTCATTGCAGAACTTGCTCTTTTGCAGTTTGCAATATCAGTCTTTTAAAAAAACCCTGTTTTGTTGTTGTTTGTTTGTTTGCTTGTGTGTCTTCCCAAGGAATGTGACCAAAGGGAATGCTTCACTCTAAGTCAGGTGGATCCATCTAAAAGAGAGTCACTTAGAGCTGCAGCAGAACCTTGCAGAAGACTGGATGGAGCAATCAGGGAAAAAGCATGAAGAAGTGAGATATTACTCTGCTGCAGTGCACCCAACTTCAGCATTTCCCATTTTCTTGACAGGAATATTTCCTAGAGACTCTGATGGAACTTGCTGAGGTTGTTTCAATGATGGAAGCCACTGCAAGCTGAAGGGCTTTCTAGAAGGCCATAGGAAACTCTGCCCTGGAAGGACTCAATATAAGATTTATTTTCAAGTTTGCTATTTTCTCTGTTCCATCAGCAATTCTGAGCTTTCCTTGGCTGAAGAGTAAAGTTATTCTAACTTATTCTAAGTAACTTTGCTGTAAATAAAACTTTTCTTTTTTTTAGACAGGCAGCTGTTCATTCCAAGGGCCTATGAGTTATGTTCTGTCATACCAAGTGTGGCTTAAAGTTTGAACAATCTCTCTCAGTGATCCAGCAGGTGAAGCCTTTGCAGCTGTGCCTACTCCTGTATGGACTGCAGCCCATGCAGTGAGCAAATTCTATAAACGATTTGGGAGCAAAATGTTGTGTATTTGGGCAGCTGGAGAGAAACTTCCACTGCAGAAGCTCATCCCTTAACTCGTAACTGCTATTCAAAGAAGGACACCACACATACAGAAGGCAATCATTATTTAATGTTTGACAAATAAAGGTCTGATCTTATGTGTCTGGTGAGATAAGAGTTCCTCTGCTATTCTCCCATATTGTTTTCCTTTTGCAGTCTCCAAGGAAGCCCACTGCTTTGGTCTGAGACTGTATGCTGAAATATTGACAGCTGTTTCAGAGCAAAAGCTCAAACTTTCTTGCACAAACCTACAGCTCTCCCAGCAGGGCAAAATTCACTGGATTCAGGGCAGTAATAGCTACCAAGACCAGTTACCTCATACCTTTCAGCACAACTTCTTCAAGGTTTGTTTTTCTCTCAACACTAAGGGGAAGGTGACATTTTGATAACAAGTTCTGCTGGTTTCAGCTAACTTTCCTCATCTGTAGGTTCACATTTCCATTATTCAGGTGCTTGTTTCTCGTATCTAACAGAAACATATTGAAAGGACAATTCCCCAGATGTACAGTGGTATGTGCTACAGAAATCCAGTAACAGTATATGCAATACAGCATTTTCATGTTTCTGCTCCCAGTGCAGAAGGGAGTAAACAGAAAGGAACAAAATATGGCCCAGGAAGGACTGAAAGACCAGCAATAAATCGTATTTCTTCAGTGTGAGAAAGGTGACAGAAAAATAGCTGTGCCAGATGCCCAGATTTAAAATAACTTAAATTACCTAAATCTGATGGTTTTGCTTTTTTAAAAAAAATCCTCAACAAGAATATGTTGGGTTACACCAAAAGCTGGAGCCCAGGCTACACTGCAAGATGGAATAGTAAAAAGAGTGGCTACTTGCAAATACTAGACAGAAATACTTTTATAAAGAAGCAAAGTAGATGCCTGCTATTTATTTCATACTAACAATTGGATCTACCCTCAATATCCATGTTATTTCATAAATAAATCTATCTGGTTATATTAAAGTGAGAAAAGAAAGCCCTGTAAAGCTGTCCCTCATGAATTCCAGTAAGATTACTCCTTGAATATTCTTTTCATCTCCCAGAATTGTACATAAACTACCGTCTGTATACCTGCATACTCAGGCTTTATTTTATACAAGAACAGAGATCTAAAAATACCTTATAAAAGAAAGCAAATTTATTTACAGATTTCCTTTGGGTAGCATAAAGCTCGCTGTAAAAGCTGACAGATCTTCACACGGCTGAACTATGTGATACTACAGCACTTCTGTGAATAACAGTCTGCAGACTGCTGGCACATGCTCCAACAACAAATTATTGTTTCTGGGACTTGTAGATATTTTGTGGTTGATAAGCAAATTTCACTGAAACATTTAGGATTCACAGCAATGCAGAAAGCTACTTAAAAATAATCAGATCACAAAATAAAACTGAAAAGACATGAGTGATTTTTAAAAAAACCCAACATTTAAAAAAAATTAATTCTCAGTGGTGATACGTAATAAAATTTTAAATCTTTCATCATGCCTGCTTAGTTTCTCCAAGACTCTTTTGTGAAGGATCTTGTCTTCCAGAAATCAAGGCAGACTGTTAAAGAGGATCACTCTCATCCACAAGATTTGAAACATTCAGAGAATTTTTTCTTTTCCTCTACAAAAGCTGTCTTGACTTTTATTTCATCTATCACCCTCACCCAAATCTTACATTCTACTTCCACACTAATATGCCTAAACAGACAGTGGGTTTCTAAGTAGACCTCTGGTCTCCCTTGGAGCTCTGCAAAAATTGGTATCACAGTCACCTCCCTCTTGCCTTGAGCTATCAGCACAGCCCTGGGTGACAGACTCCATATGAGAGGTGGCAGCAGCATTTCAGTTGTTTCATCCCTGAGCTTCTTTAGGTCTCTCTGCTGAATACACAGACATGAGGATTCATTACCACTTATTTTGTTTAATCTATCTATTCCTTGACCTCTCCCCCTCATGCTTCACCTTGAGATAATTGTTGAAATTAGTCTTCCATAAGTGTAGAAAATCCCTTTCCTTCACAATGAGCACAGAAGCATTAAAAAAGTATTCAGTAGATTTACTGTGGGGAATCACATGGCATAATTCTGAATATTAACTTACTCTGAAAAAGATAAATCAGGTAATATCTGTACAGTTTAAAAACTACTTAGTGTTTTTTTCTAGTAATTGTTAAACTTACAGTTAAATTTGTCTTCTCTATGCCAATGTAATTTTCCAAAAAGTTAATTAAAAAAAATTTAGTATCCCCTTTCAACGAAGCAAAATTTCAGATGTTTTTGTACTTATTTAAAATTACTCTATTACCAATTTTCACACATGTTAATGAAGTATTAAACATTATGAGTGGATTAAATTGAATTAATGTCTTTCTATTGCTGTTTGTTTGTTTGCTTGTCTTTAAGCTGGCCTAAAACATACTAAATTATTACTTTATTTCTAGTGGTGGAGGAAAAGTAGTTTTCTTATGATTGATTTTTAACAAATTTCCAAGGAAACAAAGCAGGAAAGCTACATAACACTGTCATCCTTTAAAACATTTACTATTTCTTTTTATATGTACTCCTTATCAATGGGTACTTGAATGCACCCAAGATGACTCACAAAAGTTACCTACAAGAGTCGGTAACTTTAGTGTGTTTAGGCATGACTACAGATAGCTTTCTGAGTGGGTGCCTATTTCTTCCATTTGTACTATATACAATTAAGTAATGTATACCAACTTAAAAGTTCAAAGGGCACAGGCATGACAGAATGTCTCAAATTTGTATTCTTCCAGATTCTTAAAGCTGACTCGCATAATAAAACTAAAATTAAATAAAAACACAAAATAACAAAATCCTACCATGTCATCCCATTCTGATGTAATTAATTATAAAAATACTCTCTTTTTATATCCATGTATCCATATATGAAAAAAAAAAATGCAGTGTATTTCAACAATGGATGTTACATATTCAAAATATAAGTTATCCTCCATCATTTAAGGCCAGATTGGATAGGGCTCTCAGCAACCTTATCTAATGGAAGGCATCCCTGCCTGTGACAGGGGGCTTGGAAATATAAGATCTTTAAAGTCCCTTCAACTCAAACCATTCTTTGGTTTTAAGACTACTCCCTTTGAAAAAAGGATTTAACACCACAGCTCAACAGCTGAAAGGCTCAAATTTTCCTTTTGTAAATAAAGAAAATTTGTGAGCAAATTCTCCTGCACAGATATTGCCCTGTATAGGGATATCAGACACAAGACAAGATAGGAACATGTGGCAATGGGGATACGATGGCAGCACTGCGCCAGTTATAATTACCACAAAGTGCTGTGTACAGAGGGGTTACAGCCATCCCTGCAGGGCTGTTTGTTAATCTGCTCAAGAGCACATCTTTCACTGAAGGGTAAACAACCCTGCATCGCTGTTAACACAGTTAGTGCCTCAGAAGTAGCTCTCACTGCACCTACCCTGCAGCTGATGCCAAAATGTTCCCAATACCAAACCTATCTCACAAAATAAAAACCTCTCTAGAGTTTATTGAATTTTTTTTTAATATGTAGCTTTCCAGACTAAGAAACCAATTCATTCAGTACAGTTGGGCTAATCAAACACAAACCAACTCAAGCACACATTTCCATGGAATGAAAAAGTTTAATCATATCATATCAATCATATCATATCATATCATATCATATCATCGTGTAATATCTCAATCTTATCATATCAGTTATATTTCCTTCCCTGCTTTTTAAAAATGTTTCTTACTACCTACCCATGTCAACAGGTTGAAATTCCAGCATCATTTAAGAAAAGCCACCCTACTGCAGTACTGCGAGTTTGTGCATTTCTTCTCAACTAAAACTAAACTTTTCAGTTACACTACTCTCTGGTTTTTCATCTCAGTGAATGTGTTTCATTACAGATAATTTCCTAGTTGTTGTGATATTTTTAGGGTGAAGAGTTTTAGAGTTTAATTTATGAAAGAAAGTTTCAGATAATATGCCTGGAAAGGGAGAAAGTGAGTCATTTAACTGGCAACAATGGTGTGTAGAGTCTATGCTTATGATCAAGAAAAGACAGAGGGGTTTTGCAATGGTTCTCTCTTAGAATCCAGCAGCAGTGCAGCTCTTCTCTAAAAAATGTAATATACTAGACAAAGTCAGTGACTGAACCATATGCTGATCTTGTACTGAATTTTTCATGAGTATTAAAAAAGCCAGAATTGCTTGAGAACTCCACAGTAAATCTCTTTCCCAGAAAAGGTGGTGCTAGAATGCCCTTTGAAGCAGGCACATGAGGACAAAGATGTTGCAAAAATGAGTACCAGTGGGTAATTGGGGGAAATCTGATCATGCCCTTTCAAGGACTAAATGTTTTGCGCATCCTACACAGAGCAAAGGTGCTCAGCCACAGCCTTCCCAGATCTGAAACCACAGACTGAAGAGGTTTTGAAGTCTGCTGTGCACAAACACTATGTTCTTTTTATCTTTGCCCCTGAACCACAGCTTTTAGTTAGGATTTAAATAGGGTTTTCTGAAAGTCTCAGTCATTATCAATATGGATTGCATATCTTCATGTTTTTTAATCTGAGAAGTATCAATGAACTCGATCAATTAATGATCAACCAGAAACTTTCTGGAAAAAGGTTTGAGGGATCCACTACAATGCTCTGTCAGGATCAGTCATCTTCAGGAGCTTTGGGCACACCTTTGGAGGATAAAAATCTTCTGGTGTATGCTGAATGCTGTTAGAGCTTTTTTGATTTTCACAGTGATGTCAGTGAGCAGGACCACATTTTAATGTCATTTTGGGGGTTAAAAGGATATTGAATCTCCTCTGAAAACTTGCAATGTACTTTCAGTAGTGATGTACATTGTGGCCAGTCCTTCAGCTCCCTCCATCCCAAGTTCAAGACAGGTTTACCATATTTTTCATGGCTCTCCACAGCCCACAATTTAACTGTCTAGTTGTCCTGCTTCATGGATTATGTAACATCCCAAAAGGGCTGAAGTCCTTATCTATTTCCATAGCATGGAATTTATTTACCTTGTCACTGCAATTCTGGCAACTTAGTTTACTCCTATGAAAATAATAGGATGCTTTTTCTGGAAATCACCCTAAATTCTCACTATGACTAACAGAAATTTGTCACATGGCTTCTATATTTTCATAATAATGTAGAAAAGTCTCTCTCTTTCAAAATGGAGTTGTTTTCCTACACATATTCGTACAGCATAGAATTTTTTACCAGTCTCCACAAGCACCAGGCTGACTTGATTCTTTTTTTTTACAGTATGTCCCAGACATACTATAGCAGAATTTTTGCAGATTTTTCAACTGCCTGCATTTTACAGCATCCCAAACACGCGTGGTTCTACTTAACAGTCATCAGAGTTCCCTGAGAATCACCTACTGCATCTGTGTTTGCATTACAGGCATATTATACTACAGTTCTGCCACTTCCTTTTCAGTGCATCATCATCCTACTTGTCAACCAGTTCACCTTCAGACAGTCATATCTTTAAAATGCTAATGTATTCCATGCTGTGCAACAACGTGCTTCTGTCTTTTACTGGCTAGATGAAAATTTCAACTGAATGGAAAAAATTAGGAAGAAACTCTGGTGCAGTGATTTATGTGAGTAAGTTATAGTACATCTATTTATAGCATTACACAGCTTTTTAATGGTAGTCTGTTGGCATAATTAAGAATCCCTGCACAGAGTTTGAACAAAAACATAACAACAACAATAATATTTAATTGCATTTTATATGCAAAAATCAATGGGGCTTCAGCTAAGAGCAATATGTTATTCATATGCTACTGATTCTAAATTGGGTTGTGACATACTGTTTGTTCCTCAAACTCATTGAAGATGCACACATTAATTTACAAGAACTCCAGAAAGTGCATATGGGAAGGAAAAATGAGGCCTACAGTTAACACAAAATGAGGAAAACGGAGAGAAACTTTATCACAGAACACACACAAGATAAGCAATCAACTCTCATTAGGAAGGCATATATTAACAAAGTACCAAATGATTACACATGAAAGAAAGGTTTAACCTAAAAAGCTGGTATGAAAAGAAAACCAAAAGCTTGTGATTTTGATTATATTATCTTGTTAGAACAATGAAAACCTCAGAAATCCTTGGACAGATTTGCAAAGTATTTACATGTCACAATAACAGCATCAGGCACATGAACTCTTGCCTTCTATTTTTATAATTCCTCTAACAAGCTGAACATATTTTTTCCCCTATGGTACCAGGAAACAAATGTTCCTTCTTACTGTGTGGAGTCTGTGCAAGAATGCGTTTTAAAATAACCTGGAAGAATAACTTAAAATGCCGGAAAACTACTGGTGCAAATTTTTTTTTTTTTTTTTTAAATACGGAGAGAAAATATCAATTTAAAATTCCAGTCTTCCCAGACAAATTTTGCCAGCAATCCCTACACTACACAATCAGTGATGAGGAGTTACTCCCCTGGAGTAAACCTCTTTACTGTAACTGTGCTTTTAAAGAGTTTTTCTCTGGTGTAGAGAGTGTTACAGCTGCACATAATCCCTGTGAGCACAAGGCCTTTTTCTTAATTACGTAAAAAAAGACGTGCAGCCACAGTTGCTGCAGCATTATCAGCCCTGGGCTGCCTGAGGGTTCCCTTCAATGCTGTAAAGGGCATTATTAAAGGTATCTGTGATGGACTGACTCACAAACAAAACCAGATGTGACCTATAAAGCAAAGGGAATTTAACAAGACCTATTTATAACAATATTTTCCCTCAGTCCTCTCACATTTGAAAGATCACAGTAGCCAATATAGTTCAGAATTGGGAAGGAAGGCAGGTGTCAGGATCTACTCTGGCAACAGCATTTCTAAAGGATCAAATACATGTAACTGAAGAAAAGCATCCTTCCAAACCTGACATTCCTTTCAAATATTAGGAATAGAGAAGAGCATGAAATTATTTAAAAACATGAAATTATTAAAAAACCATTTAAAACAAAGTTCTGGAGAAATAACTTTCTCTGAGCAACAGAAAGGATTTTTGTCCTCAAGGATTTTAACACAGATTTGGCAGGGCCAAAGGAAATTTGAACTATACTGCAGAAAGACTCATAAAAAACGATGTAACTTCATGTTCCTAGCAAAAAGAGGCAATTGGTAAGATCCAAAACGATTCATTCTGGGGTACAAATCAAAGAAGTTGATACAAATTACTACTGGAGTAGAACAGGTTTTAGAGCAAAGTGACAAAACGAACAGGAAAAATTATCAGGGCCATCTTCTTTTCTGATGACACAATGTTATTTGCAATAACCAGGACAAAGATGGGACTGTGAATAGCTGAAGAAAGGTCTCAGAGCCATGGTTTCACAAGACACGTAATACCATGCACAAACAGCTGTCCCCAATAGCTCCCTTCCAGCCAGCCCCACCCGCAGCTGTTGCGGTCCCCACGGGGATGGGTGACAAGCTGAGGACCTGCACAGGTGGCCCCTGGGGAAAGAGGTGAGTAGCTCTGCCACAGATCCACTGCAGAACTCAGCTGAGTCCATCAGCAAAGCTGGTGGTATCTCCAGGGCAATGTGTGTGAAGAAGGGCAGGAAAAGCCAGACAGGGAGAGGAGGAAACAAAAGGAGTGAAATGCAGCAGAGGGAACACCAAGATCAGCAGAGGAGGAGAAGCTCCATTCTGGAGCACATCCAGGCTGCAGCCCACAGGGAACAATGCCAGATCAGATGGATATGCCTGATGAAACTGCAGCCAGTGGAGAGCCGTCCCTGGAGCAGAGGAAAACCATGAGGAGGGAACAGCAGCAGCAGAGAGGAACTCCTCTGTACTGACCAACTTTTATTTCCCTCCATGGAGCTTGAACAGGGTAGGGGAGCTGGGAGTGAAGGAGTGAAGTTGAGTCTGGGAAAGGTGGGAGGAAAGATGTGGGTTTATTATCTGTCTCTTTTGCTTCAACTAGCCAAAACTACGTTATTGACAGGAGATTAAATCTGGTTTTCCCACAGCGGTAATTGGTAAATGATTTCCCTGCCTGGATCTATAGGCTTTCCCATTCCTGTTTTTTCCCCCCCATTTTCTCCCCTTTTGTCCTGCTGGGGCTGGGGGACAGTGATTGAGTACCTCAGTAGATGTTTGGCTGTGGGCCATGGCTAAACCACCTCAGTATTACACTTTTCCCTAAATACTACGGGAAACTTTCTATTCAATGTTGAAAGAAAGGTTTGGATTGTTAGGCACTGTTAGTGCCTGAAAATTTATTATCCAGTGTAAAGTCATCAGTACAGTAATTTTCCATTATCTGCTAAAAGCAGAAAATTAAAAAAGGCTACAAAAATTTAGTACTGTGGTACTGCTTGAGCAGTCACATTTGATGACCTATAATGAGAAACCTGGTAACTACTGAACTTGAAAAATCCAATGAAAGTAGCAAGGAAGAAGAACTTTAAAACAAGCACACAATAATCTGAGCTTTAGACTATCTGAGTCTGACTTAAGCAGTCATGAAATAAAACTATGCAGTCAATAACTGAAACAACCAAAAGGAAATTATTTTTCACACCTTATGCAGTTGAGTTAAAAAAGTGTGCCACAGGATTTGAGGATACCAAAATTGGTTAAATGCAACATCAGTTCTGTTTCATTAAGTAACTGGGTCACACATTTTCTTGCACTCAGATACATCACTGGGGAAGCATATGGCTAAGATTATCCATTCCACTGTTTCATAGGCATTTACTTTCATTTTGGTTTTCTTCCCCTGCTTTAACCATGCAGGGATGCTCACAGACAACATTCAGCATTAAATCAAGGCTTACTCACAGGACTTCTACGATTAGCTTAAAGAACTGAGAAGGAACTTAGCTTAAAAATTTTCTCCCAGTAAGCTTATGCCTGCTGTAGCATGACCCACAAAACACCATGGCCCACAACATTTACCCAGCCCATACCTATGTGAATAGAACCTCCTACTGTTGTTAAAATTGCCATTGATAAAGATACTCTCATGTCTCCTCTCTTTCATGAGTATGAGCAGTTCCTCATACTCAAGGAGAGCCTGTGAATATTCAGTAGTTGGCTGGGACCTTGTCTTTTGCATTTTAGTGTTTTCAAAATAGATTATCCTCTACCCAGAATATCTAGTGAGGAGTAGCAGGTAGGTCATTGTACATTTTTGAGGCCTTTATTGAATGGCCATCTAAAAAAATGGCACATGGGGATAAGGATGCTGAATACATGCTGAGTAGGTTCTGTATATCAGATATTCACAAGTATTTAAAAGCACTAGTCTGATTAACAAACAAAATATATACAGTAGTAGGAGTCAAACTTCTATTTCTTCAAAGAGTAAGTCAGAATTTTCATAGGGCAAAAGGTCTCTGTGACAGATTGTACAGGAAATAAAATGTAATTTGAAAGAAGATATATACATGAGGAATGTAAGATCTGTCCCAAGAGATGAAAGGAAGCATGAAAGAAGACACCTCTTTACTGGCAGAGAGAGACAAGAAAGAAGGAAAATGAATGACATTTAAGAGTATAAAATTTCTTTTCAGATAATTTTAACAAGAACATCTGAGAAACACTAAGGATGCACAAATGCAAATGACAGGAAAAGGAATGCTCCTTGATGAAGTTATTTACAGGATGGTTTGGGGTACTCAAAGTGATGAATTTGGTTAAGGTCAGCTGCAATTCTCTGCTCCAACAGATTTAATTACTTAGTGTAAAAGAGAAAATCCAATGCACTGGATATAAATAAAAGTACAGGAGAAAGGCAACAGTAACTTTATTAAAATACAGAGCAGCCACAAATGCATGATAGTGCATGATGCACCATAGTCAACACAATAAGATTATGAAAGAGCCTTCAAACACAACCAGTTGCAAAAAGAAAACACCACATGGTGTTAAGGAGGAATCTAAAGTTACAAAAAGGCTGGGAGAACGTATTTTCTTGCAATTCCAGGGTACAAGATTTGAGGGATCTTGCAGACTTTCCAGTAATTGACTAAAGGGCATCAGTGTTGCAGCTATTTTGATTTTTTCTTAGATCAGTTTAATATCATGCACAGACAGCTGAATTATATTAATAATATTTAAAATATGAAACCATTTTAAATTGTAGTTGTTCAAAGCACCAGGGGCAATTTTCTTTTTCTCACTTTAGAGGGAAAAAGATGAATACTACAGATTTATATTAGATTTTGGTTACAGCAAATAAGCAAATTTCAATTTCTCTATTTCAATTAAATGCATGGTGGCTTATGCAACTACACTCTAAAAACAGGAGAACTGATAGAATGGAGTGGTCGAAGAGATATGAAAATGTGGAGACAGTTCCAGTCCAACACTGGTAGACAATGGAACTGATTTAATTAGGGATTCCATCCAGTAATTTGATTTTTAAACAAACTTTTGGAAATGCAAAGGTGAAAGGACAATAGCACATTATATTCCAAGGTCCTCTGAAATGTCAAATTGTATGAAAAAAACCCCACAATGCTGCCAAAGTATTTAGCATTACAGAAAATCACCTGGACCAGTTGGAGAAAGCTAGACAATACAAAATACCAGAGGCCAAGAAAACATGTCCTAGAAGCCACAGTGGAGGAAACTGGGCTTGTTTGCCTTAGTTTAGCACTTACTTTATCACTTCAATAATATCTGAGAGGGGGCAATAGCCTTCAGATGCACACAAGGTTCTAATAAAGAGGAAACAAATTAACTTTATTCATATCCAATGCAATTCACAGGCCTAGATTGAATTGTGGCTTATTAAGCTGGGCAAAAGAAAAATATTCCTCGAACATAAAAGCAGAATGGAACACATCATCTAGGAAAGGTACAGAAGCTCCAGATTTTGCAGAGACAAAGACACTTGCTGAGGATGTTTCGAGTACTCCGGGTCCCACCCAGAATGTTCGGTCTCCAAGCACGGAGAAAGTCACTTCTTCATATTTCAGATTTATTTTTCTATATTGTACAAAAAACATTTGGAAGTAGGAATAAAGCCTTCCATAAATTGGATTTGAAAACAGATCTAGTAGGGTCTACTCTACACTTCCAATTCTGCTCATGAAAATTCTTTGCACATTTCAGCTAGACAAATTTTAAAAGGAACCAATTAAGTTCACAAAATAGGTTTCAGTAAATGCAAAAGGGGTGAATATAAAAGTTGTAAATAGTTAAGCCTGTGGAATTTTGCATTCTCTCTCACTTCCCTTTTTTCTTTTTATTTCTTTTTGAATCTCTGCCATTTGAAAACACATTAAAACCGGAGGAGGAGGCCGGAAAGAATTCATTAGTGGCTCTGGTAAGGATTTAGAAAGCAAGTGTCAGGTTTCAGTGAAATAAGGAAATACAGGGAGAGGAAGTTCAGAGGTGGTGTTTACTGTCACTACTACTGCATTTTCAAAAAAAATTAAATTTACTTCAAAATGTCACATTTACTTTCACCTATAATAATGCACAAAGCTTCATTTAAACCAGAGCTACCTCAAGAACCAATACAGCTGTAATTCGTGGGTTTGTTTCCCTTAATGTGGCAAATGTGGCAATCAGATTTTTTTTTTTTTAAACAAGAGGACATTTGTCAACGATAATGAATGTTCATGTGATAATTTAGATTTATACAAACATATGATTTAGTGTTATACAACATTCTGGTTTAAAAATTAGCACAGTAGTACAGATTGAATGGCTTGCAATCGAACTTCCTGGCAGATTTCTAAATGCAATTTACTGAGAAACCTATTTTTATGTTGAGTATTTTGTGTAGCAAGCCTGAGACACCACAAGTTTCCAGAAAGCTACTTGATAATCTGGAAGAACAAGTAAATGCAAAGCTTTTAACAAGAAACCTATTTGCCTCAACATCCCTACATGCTGAGAGCTGTTGTTCACAGCCAAGCTGTAGGTGTGTGTATGCCCACACATCTGGGGTTGAACATGCACCTATTAGCTCAAAGATTAACAGCAGCACCATGCCCATAGCACCTCCCCTTCCACCCCATATAAATTCACATTCCTCTCAATCTGAGAGACCTTTTATTTAAAAGAAAGTTAGAATATAATAAAACATGAAACATGGCTCTGAGAGTCGGCAAGGTACACAGGCTGTGAGCACCTTTGAGGGCAACACAGTTCAAGAACCACTGATTATTACTAAGTGTTTTTTTTTCTCATTTCCTTAAGCATCCACAGGTACAATTCTTACCAAAGCCTCAAAGAGAAATGGGATTGTCTGAAGCGAAACCTGGTGGCCTATGGGAAAAGATTAATTTTCCTAACACCATCTTGGAGCACAAACTGGTTATTCCAACAACCACTCCAAATGGAAGGAATGGGTTTTTTCTTCAAAAAGTCAAGCCTGTGGATTGGGGTCCAGACTGACAAGTTAAAAGGCACTGGCAGGACTGCAGTGCAGCTGCAATGCATCTCAGGGGGGGAACAAGGATAACAGTCCCAACAAAAAGCAGGTCCTCAGGGAAGGAGTGAGGTCTTAGAAAGAAGTTGGTCTTGAACACAACCAGCTGAGCTCTACTGGAAGGTAGCTGAGGGGGCTTCTATACAGGACATCTACCACTTGGTACATGCTTTAGTTTGAAAGCAACTGGGAATAGTTTATTTTGCAGAGATGTATTTTCTCCTACAGTATGAAGCCTTTCAGATCCAGGAAATCGCTAAAGGGAGGTAAGGGTTTGGAGTGAAGAGCAAAGAGAAAATTACAAAAGGAGAAAGGTAACGGATTTACAATGTGAAAAGAGCTGGAAAAAATATCTAACTAGGCCATGGAAAAAGATATGAACTTCTAGAAAAGTCCCAATTTAGCCAGATTCCCAAGATCATAAAGACATTGATCACACCTTTCCATTATAACCTGAACACAGTAAAGCAAGGGGGAATAGCACAGTAGCACACAGGATTCAAATGTCTCCAACTTAAGTTGTTTAGTGTATGCGCACTGCCAGTGTGAATGTCCATGTGAACAATCATTTAAAGAACAAAATGTATTAGGAGTGACATAAAGAAGATATTTAGAAGTGATATTATTGTTAACAATGTTAGAAAAATACAAAACTTATTGTGAGCACTGCCACACAATGTATTTAAAATATCCAAAGAAAATGAATTCAGAATTAAAACTTCTGTTTACAATATGGAAGCATTTATGTTGGAAAGCAGCAGTTCTGGAAAGAATAGAGTTCATGGTACTTAACCCAATGAGCAGGATCTCCCAGCATGATGCTGCTGCTAACAAGACCAATGTGCCCCAGAGACCTATAAGAAGAACTTTACAGATCTTTATTTCCTTAGGTGAACATGACTGAAAACAGTGTGTTCAGATATACTTTCTATAAAAATGATACAAAAAATCATGAATGATTAAAAGGTCACACAAATGAACAAATACTTGGAAAATCCTCATTAAAGAGAATCCTTTAAGATGTTTAAGTAATTTATGATATAATAAATATAATTATAGCATTCCTGAGCAATTCTGTATGTTAAAACCACAAAAAACCAGGCCTCTAGATTATCAAAATCTATGTGATCTGTGTGTGGTTTCTGTAGGCACAATATCCTGTAGTCCCTATCTGTAGAGAATAATATTTAACGTGAAGATCTGAAAAAGACATAGCAAGGTCAATAAGGACAAAGGGATCCAGTCAGACTTAAATAATTTTTATCTGGAAATAAAATGGCAATTTAAAAATGAGGCAATTAATTATGAGAATAATGAACAATTGAAAACTTTGGACTTGCTGTCAAAAGACATTCTCTTTCTAAAAAGAATGACTTTTCAGCTATTAATTTTAGCTTTTGTAATGTGGCTGACAAAATTTCAGGTGCCATGACAGAAGTTAACACTTTCCTGCCAGCTATGTCTTTCTTCCAAACTATCAGGATATCTATGAAAATGTGGTACTTAGTATCTGCTTAAACTGCACATTTTCCTCATAAAACAAAGCAGTATGACTCATCAGTTTATCCGAGTATGTTAGATGTAATAAATTACTGCAGATCAACACACAGAGAAGCAGCTGAAATCTCATCTAGTTCACTGCAAAATGGTAAATGACCTTTTCTCACAATGAAGTCCCGAGGCAGGAAAAAAGATTACATGCAAGAACTGGAGTGTCTCTATTGATCTGTGAAGTAGATACTGGCACAAGGCATTTTCTAAGCCATTAATTTCAGAATTGTGGAAAATATGAGTGTCTTCATGTAGGTAACTAGACTTCCAATATTGGCATCTCTTGCCCTTACAGTGAAATATACATTCTCTGGGTGAAAGGCACATTTTGTAGCATTTCAAAACATGACAAAGCTTTATTTCTACATAAGGAGTCTCTCATAGATCCTACCAACAATTTATCAGAGGAAAACTGGGAAAATAATGACTAGGAAAAGTGGTCATCCGTCAATAGTGTTTTACTATAAATTTCAAGGTCATTTCCCAGATCCCTGAAAAAGCACTGAAAAACATAAAACTTGAAATCAAAGTTTCAGATTCATACTAAATATTGAGCCCTGGGGGAAAATTAATTGACTCTTGTTATTGTAGCATCATCATGGCTATTTAGTCTATTTCAAATTCTTCAGTGACTGGACAACCTGAACAGAATGAAGTAACAATGGGTATCTATTTGATTTTCAAATCACTCAACTTTTCTTTACAAACACTTAGTCCTCTTGCAAAATTACTACTATTCTCATCAACAATTAGGGGCAAAAATAGCCATATTATTCCTGGCGTTACATTTCTGTGAGCAGAGTCAGTATGAGAAACTCGGAAAAAAATTCAGAAGCACCTGATAGGATTTTTTGATGATTTAAAAACATGCATTTGCAATTATAGGACATGATTCAAAGTGACATTTGCCTTTTCATGTCTTTCTATATGAAATCATAGTATTCCTGTATGTCATAGCACTCTGTTAAAGGAAAGACATTAAAGAAAACCAGAGACTCACTGAAAAATTCTCTGAGCTTGCCTTGCCTGATTTTCAGTTGTGGCAGCAGTTGTCTGGTGGCCACGTGCCTGTAGCCTCTCTACATTGGCATAGCTCTGGGAGGATCTAAGGCCTGACACTGCGGAACAACCCATCCCTCTGGGGTAACAGGACTGGGGGACAGCAGTCACAGCTTTAACTGGAATGAAATTGAAGAGAAAGGGGATTCAAACCACCAGTATTTATATCTTCCTGATGAACTTGAGACATATTGCTGTGAAACCCCTGCTTTATGATTTAGTAACACTGATATCACTAATTTCAGGATCCAGAAGGACACATGAAGCATAATACCCAAAATCTTGCTTATAAACTAAAAGTAAACAAACCTGATAATGTACACACACACATACATGCATCTACAGCTAAGAATTTATTGTTAGTTTACATTTCTTTTTAGCATAACTGAAATCTTAAGTCTAATTCAAGAATCAGTATTGCTCCTGCTCTAATTATTAGAAAAAAATAAAGGAAAAAAAACAATAAAGAAAATTCCTAGTAGTAATAATGCTGTTTAAATTTTTATGCATACACTTCTTAATTTACAACCCTTTTTCTGGTAAAAAAGTCTCATGCTTTAACTGTTCCTGTTGGTTCTAATGTGGTTGGGTTTCAGCCTGGCAGTGGTGGTGAAAGATTTTCAGTGAGTCATCAGCATTTGAAGCCCTTTATGAAGAGGAATATGATGCTGATGTTGATGCTGATGGTTACTTCTTCCTCAACCTAGGATCTCTTTGCAGTATTTTTTAGATACTTGATAACACACATTTATATCTTGCTCTTTCTTTGCTGGTCTGCAAGTCTATGCTCTTGTTCTTTGTTCCCCTTAAACACACTTGTGTCCAAGTCCAGGTCGGTATTTCTTCAAATGGCCAGTGGTGACTGGTCACTTACAGATATCATAGATCTCTATAGTTATAGATTTGGAATCTCCAGTGCCAAGCCTGTGTACCATCTCCAATCATCACGTGCATGTATTGTTTCCCAGCGCATTCTGTGCATTCACTTCTTAAGGCCTCTGCTATCATGTCAGGTCTGAAACTTTCCACCTTATGTTACAGTTGTAAATACCTCATTTTTCACAGAGTAGTTGTTCACTACTATTATTTATATAATATCTATGTTTGTGCTGTGCCATAAGAAAAGTAAAATTAATTACCTATAACCACCTTGCCATTAGAAATACTGCTATTACAGTTAAGTAAAAATAAAGCTCCAGGAAGGTCGAAAAATTCAGAGAGTCTTAACCCTAAGGCCTTGTAAACTCAGTACAAAGCCCATGGCAATGGCAGTACTGTATTGTGGGGCTACATGGTTCCTGAAGACTGAGGGTAATATCAGGGAAAAAGGGGGATATACTTGAATATTTTTTGCATAACAGTTTTAGCTATATTTATGCTTTCTTGTGTTAATTATTGTGGACTGTGGCTGTCATTATTGTAACTAATTTTTTTTTGTATTTTCATTAGATTGTTAAGACATTAGCCTAATGAGATTCTGAAGTCTGTGTTTATCATGTGTTCTCTTTTGCCCACAACAAGAATTGAAGAATAAGATCTGATACAGCTAGAACTTCAAAATCTCCCTGCTCACAGATTTTAGCATCTCTTCAAGTAGCCTTTTGCAGTGTTTAACCCTTATCTCCTTCCAGCCAGGATTTATTTTGTCCCAGCTCAAGCCTATTGCCTTTCATCTTTTCACTGTATGCCTTTCAGAAAAATCTGACCACACCATTTGTCAGCTCCTTTGATACTAGGCAGGTGTTAGTTGTCCCCTCCAAGCCGTTTCTTCTCCAGGCTAAATACCTTGAGTTCCCCAAGTCTCATCATCAGTCATGGCAAGCAGCCCACTCAGTAGCCCTTCAGTGAACCCTGGTCCAGTTTTAATTTGTATATTCTATCCATCTTTCCCATGGTCCACCATGCAACATTCAAAATTTCCTCAGAACAGGCTTTATTTCTAAAACTGACACGTCAATTAACAGGAAGGACAGGCACCACATGTGTTTGCGCATAAACACTGTTGAAGTAAAAAATGGAGTCTAAAATTTAAAAGACCAGCATTAGCTTTTGTTTTCCCTGTTTACTAGCCTTGAAACTATGAGGAAAAGGAAAATGTCGAAGCTCTTAGAAAATTATTCAACACTAGCTTTTGTTTTTCCTGTTTACTAGCCTTGAAACTATGAGGAAAAGGAAAATGTGGATGCTCTTAGAAAAACTATTATATATTCATGAAAATATTAGCAGCTTGTCTTTTAAAATGCATTAATTAAACTTGCAGGAATCCACATTTCATATATTAGTTCCAAGTAATGTATTTCAATGTTTCTGTTCTTTACTTGCAGCTTTAAGCCTCACAAATATATGAGGCTTCTCTGTTTAGATTAATTTGAAAACAATTTTGAAATATTTCAGTTCCTTTAATGAATGGCATTGCTTTACCATGTTTCAGTGAAAAAATTATAATCCCACTCAATGATTTGAAACCTCATTCATTTTCATCTGCTACCTGAGTGTTTCTAAAACCATCATTAAATTGCCTCCTTCTCAAAGACAGCATTTCAGAGAGCTCACTGAACACCAACACCTTATGAACACCTCCCTGCAATGTTGTAAGAACCTCTCTGTATATTCCTGTGTCTCACGATGCAAAGCCCCAGAAGAGAGAGAGAAGAGCAATTATTCTGCTGTCAGTGTTAAGATCTTGCACTCAGTGCCAGTGAGTCATTACCCCTACAAACTGCCAGCCAGACTTTTATCAGGGAGACAAATGACATTATGAGAGGCTATTTTAAATATGTATCTTGGAATAAGGCTGAAAATTAAAAGGAGGTCAGAATAGTTCCACATTTCTCTTTCATCAACACTGAAAAGACATAAAAGCTATGTGAGAAACACCAAAGTGGGCTTTGAAAATACTGCTTTTTACCACAGGAGTTCAAATGTGGTCCCTGTCCTGCTGGGAGGCATCACCACCAGCAGCTTCCCATCCCTTTAGGAGCAGCCTTTGCTGTGCCCCAGCAGCAGAAATACACAGTGGTGTGGGTACAGTGTGTCCAACCTGTACCCCAGTATACACACATCCCCCTACTTCACCAGATTCTAATGTGCATTGGTCTCACTTGGAAACAATGGATCTGGGGTTTCACCTTGAGTTCTCTGGCATAATTGTTCAGTGGTATTTTAATATACTTAACCACTGATCTATCAAAATGGTGTTCTCCAAAAGGCTATTCAAAGACACACAAAAGAAACCCCAATAAAGGAAAAACAATAATTGTCTACATTTGTATGAGCCTACTCTCAAATAATATAAAAGGAAATTCACAGAATAATTTGAAACAGGAATCGTACATCTTTCAAAAACAATTACAAAATACATGCTGTCCATGATCTAGGAAAATGTGCAAATTTGACCTGGAGCCCTTATCATTTAGAAGCACATCCTACGCTCTGCACTTGTACAAAAGCAGCTTATGTAAAGTATATTACACTAAATTAAATTTTTTTCCTGTTACAGAGATGTAGAATCAAGGGTCGTGCTACAACCTTTTAGAGGTGAATGAAGCCCTTGATCAAAACCAATGCTTTTTGAAATGCACAGTGCTCCTACTGTTAGTCATATCCCAGTTCTCTAAAAACAGTCACCAATATGATTGACTTGCTTCCTGAATACTAACAATATGGATGATCTTTTGTATCTTCTTGGCAAAACAACCAGTGTTAAAAGATACATGAAAGTGTATCCACTTCTGAACTAATGTCTGCAAACAAAGATGTGAGCTATTCCTGGGGAAAAAAAAAAATCTACCTCATAAAATGTATCTTCATTTTACCTTTTCACATTTAAATATCTAATGTTCCTAAGTGTGATAATATGGAGGTATACATCTTCGGTTTTTTGGTTGGAAAAACCTTGACAGGAGATAAGGGACATATAATAAGGGGTTGAGGGGATAAAGGACAAAGAAATCTATAGAAGAAGATCTGAAGATCTAATGAGCTCTTTTTGAGCTCACTGGTGGTCAAAAAGATCACTAACTTCCATAGAATACTTGACTTTTGTTCAATAAGACATTGACCCATCTGTTACTAATTCAGCCCTGCGATGCAATACTTAGGGCTGTGCAGATGTCTTAACTAATTTGATAGATTTATTCCTATCAAAACACAAACACAACAACACACACATATATATATATATATAAAAACAACAAATTTTATACAGTTTCCTTGATTATTCTAAAAGAGCAACATCATTTATCACTAAAAGATGGCTTTTTCTTCTTTCCATCTTGCTAGGCTACAGCATTTTTAAAACACAAATATTACAAACCCCAAAGAGGAAGTATCTGTCACAGAATCCCTAGTAGTTTTGCTTCTCTTCACTGTCAAGTTCTCAATCATTTCTGCAAGAACTTCAGAAGTGACAGTATACCAAAGCTACTTATTGACATTTTTCCACAGTAACATTTAGCAAATGTAATAGTAACTAGTAACTAGTAACATTTAGCAAAATAATACACATTTGCAGAAAACATCAGCTAGAACTATGCCTGCTGTAAGTACTGTCTTGTTACAAAAGCATCCTTACTCCTCTGAATTCCGTGTCCAGTAACACAACCCGCCTTCTTCTTGCAGATAAACCAGCGTGCTTCCTATGCTTGGAGGGAAAAGAAACCAATGGTAGAAACCCAGGCCCTTAAAACTGAGCTCAAAGTCCATCCATCCCTGCACACAGCTGTGGAGGCAGAGGTGTAAACATAAATGACTACTTTTACAAACCTCTTCTGCAATAGCACCTTACGGAAAATTTGCATCTAATCATCAAAATTTCTTTGACTGTAAACTGTTCTCCTTAAGATTACTTGAAATGTTTTGTAGCAACTTCAGCCAGTATGCAACCCAAGTGCCTAGCAGGATGAGAACAACCCTCTGAACACATGACCTGTTGAAGTCCTGGTGTGGACTTTCCATTTGCTTTTCTTAAGAAAAAAAAACGTTGGTGATGGAACTTGAAAACCTTAATTTAAAAGGCTACAGACATTTGTGAGACAGACATGACAATTAAGGTCAGATGGGATACACGAGGTCCACACCAGCACTTTTTGTGACCACAGACAACTGTCAGTGCAAACTCTATTCTCTGATCCTTTACAGTTCACAGAAGTGCGAGTCTCGGTGACCTTCAAAGCAAAATGCACCTATCTTCTTTACTTCTTGATGAACTGATTTGTATTTCAAATTCTCTTAAATGAAGCACCTATCTGTCAGGATGATAGGCACTGTACAGAACTAGCAAAGTGAAAAAAACTATATAAAGCAATCAGAGAATTCTTTTATTCAACTGCTGCAATAAAATGACAGTGTTATTATGCAATTTCCCTAGCCCTCTTAACAAACCTGACCTCTAGAACTACATCACATGATTCATCACTGTTGTGGATTCAAATATTTTTCAAAAACAGTGCGGTAATATCTGCCTGCAGTGATTTGCAGCACTGGTCTTGGGCATGAAGAACTGAAGACTGCCAAAAGCACATGTGTACATCTCACAGCTCATTCTGTGAGGACAACAAAAGAGACAGTGTGCAAGCAGGATCTATACAGCACTTTGAACTTTCTCTATCATAAAATATTTTCATAGAACAAGTGAGAAAAAAAAAAAACTTGAAAACAGAAATAACTGCAACACTTTCCTATAGCCAGATGGAAATAGTGCACAACCATGTTCAAAAGACTTTGCGTATTTCATGAAGTTTAAGTGATTCAGTAAGTGTTTTCCCATTAACAAGCTGGATTACATAGCGACAAATACGGGGACAGTGTGAAAACAGAAAAGCAGAGCCAGACATGGGTGTTACTTTACCTGTTGCCTCTTCTCAAATTCTAGCTTGATGCGGGATTTGATGCAGTTGCACGTGTCCTGATACGTCTGCTGCAGCGCGAGTTCCATGAGGTGCTTGTGGTAAGCTCCTGCCAAGTTCCCGCAGATAAAAATTATTACATTTGCCAGTATCTAGAGGGATTTAAAAAAAAATAAGAGGTGTCAGGGAATTTACATAAATGCATTAACAGAAATTTATCCTAGCTTGCAATGAAAGATTGCTGCAGTTATGTATTTGGCTTTTGTTTGTTTCTAGCCAAGGTTAACCTTTCAAAAAGCCTTTAAAATTAGTGGCAACAACCCAAGTAATAATAGAATCACACAATCAGTTAGGCTGGATATTGTTTTAATTTAGGATTAAACACGAATGAAAATGAACAACATGTTTGCCTATTCAATGAGGTATGCATTTTCTGGAAAAAAAAAAAGTCAGCTCATATTAGAGCTCCCTGCTGAGTATTAATTAGGTGGGATCATCACCTACTCATGTAAAACAACAGCTATGGCTCTTAATAGCAGTATTGGAAGCCATGTTATTGCTATGCTCTCTTAGCAACGTTTTCTTTTTCGGTGCCATATGATTAAGGAGTGAAAAGTTTCACCTACACACATGAAAAGCCTGACCTGCATTTTACCTTGGCCTGATCCACAGCTATCCATCAGCCAGCTATAAATAGCAACCATAGTGATGATAAACAGTGTTTAAGGAGCAAGTTTTGACAGCTGTGTAGTAGAATATACTTTTCCTTACTACCAGAAAATTACAATTGCCTAAAACACAGAACTTAAAATTTATGATTTAGGAGGTCACACTTGCAGCATCAAATGCCTTCTTCAAGCAGCACAACA
This sequence comes from Catharus ustulatus, assembly GCF_009819885.2. Taxonomy (NCBI): domain Eukaryota; kingdom Metazoa; phylum Chordata; class Aves; order Passeriformes; family Turdidae; genus Catharus; species Catharus ustulatus. Next base: position 87,627,314 of record NC_046221.1, read on the forward strand.
CATGAAAAGTAAGTTTGCTTTAAAAATCAAGGCCTTTTTTGCACTTGACCTTTGAAAAGGACACAATATTGTGTGGTGATGCTAATACTTTTAACTGTACCCAGCTTATTGCTGCAAATAAAAGAAACACATTTATCCATTCTAGCTCACTCAGAGCAAAAGAAACACAGTAAAGTAATGAAGCCAATTCCTAATTCAATAATAAAAGTAATAATAAAGATAATATTAAATTGAAGTTGAGATACAGCTGCAGTCTGCTCAGAGCAGGTTTCTACTGTCTCTACTTGTAAGGCCCTAGTGTATCATATACCCTGGACTACAAGCACTACATGATGTGGTCTGCAAGAAAAGGAGGAAGAAAGGAGGCAAAAATTTTGTAACTCTCCACAGCTAATCTAATAATGAAGTCTATGATAGATTTCCCTGGTGGTCACTCATGGGTTGGTTTTGGTGTACCTATGTACCAGGCAATCTTTTGTGAATTGCTAGTAGTGAAAGAGACAGATTAGAAAAAAGGTCCAACAGTGTGCTACAGTGGTTCAGAGAAAAAAGATATATTGCCTTATTAACAGAAATCCATCTCCTTGCGGAATACATCTTATTCACAAAAAAACTCCCATGGAGTTTTAATGTTTCTTTCATAAATGGAAACTTTAAAATGCAAGATTTAAATATATGCTTTTATTTTCCTCACAAATTTTAACATGCAATACCTGTTCCTCCATCTGTGACATTTCTGACATCTCACCTTTCATGGCTCCATGAAGCTAAAAGCAGGAGCTATTCACCTTTACTGCAAAAATGATTGATGTTTTCCATTTGGTAGAACTTTTCTTTCCCTAAAACTTTATGATCATGGCATTATAATGTTTCTAAAAGCAGCATCTGAGTTCTTAAATTTTTCTAAAAATAGCTAAACCTAAAAACAATTTTAAAAATCTGCATATTTCACTTTCTCTGAAGAACTTCTGTTTTATGAAGTAGAGGAATAAGAAATAGTTTAAATTAAGTATTTCACAACAGCCAATAATCTAAAAAAATTGCCACAAACATATGAGATAAAACATTTAACCTTAAAATATTTTCTATTTCTTTGTAAATCACAATTGCTCGATTCTGCTCTGATGTCAGCAGACATGGATCAGGGAAAAAAGATCATGTGTGACAGATCACAGTACAGGGGTAAAGGTCTTCCAACTGGCAATCTTTGCTAGGTTTTAAAATGAAATTATGAAGTAGGAAGAAATGCCTGAAAACAAAAACTGCTGGGCATAGAAAATGCTGAGATACTTAGTAGGAAAGTTTAGTAGTGAAACGATCACTAAGTTGAGCTGAAATCAACAGTGTGCTGTCATAATCTCTAGGTACGTGTCACTGTTGAAAGGCTGCACACACACCTACTAAATGAATTGTCCAGTTTCATAAAGTTCTAGACCATTTAAAGCAAAACTTCAGGAATATAATCAATCAACATTTTAAAAAAATATACTGTAATGGGTAGAAGGAGGAGTAAATTATGAGTATCATCTTCACATCATAGAAAAACAAATTACAGTTTTATGACTGAACTAGCTGAAGTGAGAAAATAGATGGAAACAAGTGACTGACAGGCAAGGAAGCTAATTAACCAGGCTTTTCAGATATTCATGGGGTAATTCAGCCCACATGAAGCTCTGCAATGGCTTCCAGTACCCGAATTATGCTGTTCAAAGACAGTACAAGATATCTCAGCCATTGCCACACTTAGTGTAGATCTAACAAGTGAAGGTGTAAGTGAATATGCAGGTAGAAACTGTGTTTAAAACACCCTTAATTCTTTAGGTTAACATGGAGTTCATTCAAACTGTGTCACTAAGGGATAAAATTTTTTAAAAATCAATAAACGGATGAAATGGTTTCTAAACAGAATTTTTTTTTTTTGCCTGTATTTATTCTGGCTTGAGTGAATATTTCTGCTATTGAGAGAAATGCATCCTGCCAATAGAGTATTCAGTAGCAAGTGCAATTAACATTACTAAACAAAATAAGCAACATTATATACTTCTTGCTGAATATTTCTAGCCTCCCAAGTCTGCATTTTCCTCTGAATTGTGGCCCAGTTTCAACATATGAGCTGGACATGAGCTCCATCCCATGTTTGTTCCAAAGTCTAATACGCATTCTCCCAGAAGAGACAGGTTCAAAGTCTTCCTTAGTCCAAAAGAACTACCTGAACTTCCCACTTCTTAAGCAAGTACTCTAATCAACAATACAATCATTCAAAAGGTTTCTTCTGTTCAGGCACCTGCTCTTAGAAGATGCCATGCCACGAACACCACCTGTACCATTGCACTTGGAACGAAATCCTGAGTCAGACCAATCTTCTACCTTGCCATTTCTCTAGGGTAGAACTCTGCGGTGTCTTTTCCCCCATTATTTTTCTTTCCCTCCTCATCCCTGCCTGCCCTCCAACCCTATATGTGTTTTAGACAATAAGAAAAGCCAGGGTTGGACCTCTGGTACAAAAATTCTCCATCTTTCTATGATAGCACTGATAACTATGCAGATAAAACTGTAGCTGAGAACCTCTGTAGAGAATTCAGGAATCAATGACACAACATGGTTTGGGATTTCTCCCATGAGGACAAGACTGAGCTGTGGAAAAGAGTGCAAATAATGATGGTATCCCAACAGCAGAAAAAGACAGTACTGCATGAACCTGTTTCATGCCCTTTACAAACAGGCACTGTATGACAAAAACCCCAAAAACCCACAATATACATAAACTCTGCTAAGCTCCCACTCAATTTACCATATGGAAACACTGAATAACACAGCAGAAGTTCCCATCTCGTTCCCATATCTCTGTACAGTTAGAGTGGAGAGAGAGGCAAATCTATCTTGTGGGCCATCTGTACCCCTTCAGATATATCCATTAACTGTACCCTGTGCTGAAGTTTCTGTTTTATCAATGAATAAATTCCATATCTACAGAAAGTGATCTAAATATGAATCAAAAATTAACACAAGGAACACCAAGATACCACCAGGAAGTATTTCTAACTACTCAAGGAACATAATCATGACTGATGTCTCCTCAGCCTCTTCTGACCTACAGAAAACTGTGTGCTTCCAGGCAATGGGGCAATTTTACATTCAAGCACAGGTATTTTTCAGTAGCAGTGAATATCAAGTAATCAGATGTCTAGTGCTTCACTATCAAAAGAGACTGCATTTAAAAGCAAATGAAGACAAAGTTAAGTAGCTATGACTAATTTCTCAAGAGAGTACTACAGTTCACTAAGTTCCTCAAAAAAATGTAGTGTATCATATAGAAGCTCAATTGATGAAAGGTGCCCACAAAGGTAAATGCATACAAAGAAATGCTATGCTATATAAAAATAGAAGAATTATAATACAGACTGCTGATTCTGATTGAAGCATAAATTATTTGTTAAATATCTTAGAAACTACTGCTCAAATACTGAATATAAAAATTAGAATTCTCCATAGATTTTTCCCTGTGTTGAAAGCTGCCAATTTGAGAGTTACATTGCCACATTTCTTTCCTCTTAGATATTTTACATATCCTGCTCAAATACTTTCTATGAACAGAATTTTTAACAACAACAACAACACCACCACAAACTATTAACAATTTTTTCAAAAGTTAAATTTCATTTTCCTTCTGTAAAAGAAAACTGAGGTCATGAAAGCTGAGGGGTGGGCAAAATTTGCTATAATTTATGATGTCTGCATGGAAATTAATGTGAGAAAAAAGAATTCTTATGTTATTGCCGAAGTTCAAATTCTTTGAATCTGCAAAGATGAATTGTCTCTCTCTTTGTTTGATCTTTTATGTGCTGGTTCGTGGTGTGACTAGCCAAGTTACGGAACAAGCCTGTGCTGCTTTGGAACCTGTAGAGCCTTAGACTCAGACATAATTCAGCTAAAAACAATGGGGTAAATGCTGAGTAGAACTGAAATGCAGCATTTTAGAAGGAAATGCTTGGCCACCATGTAAATTAGCTATTCACTTGGTCACCATGCACTACGCCCAACATAATTTTTTAAAATAAATGTATTCAGAAGGCTCTCCAGCTATTCCATGCTTCCAAATCTCTTCCACATGGAGTTCTGGCCAGTCATACAATGTTGCCTTTTTCTTCTTTCAGATTTCCAGACCTATAGAAGTCCAACATTTGAATTCATTTCAGTGCCAACAACATTTATAGCTATGCCACAGCCCACAAATAGGATGGCAAATTTGAAAATGGGAAATGTTTTGCCATATGGCAACCTCTGTTTCAGAAACAAGAAGCTTTGGGGAGGGGCAACATTTCAGAGCAAAAGTTTTTGTAGCTGCCCTAAAATGTGGTGCCTGGTTGACCAGCTGCTGTGACAGAAGGTAACACCTGGCCTCTACCTGACCTTAGTGAGACCACTAAGTCGACGTCTTTATTTTGAAAGCTCCTGTGTTTCATGAAGAAATTTAGCAAACTCTTAGATTTCTATTTCTGTTTTAGAGATGATGGTAAAAGTTTATGAATTCAAGTAATTCAGGTACAGAACAAGACTGGCTGAAGGACAGAGAGATTATGGGCAAATGCATACTTACTTCCTCACGAATTCGAAGCAAAAATTCAATTTCTTTAATCACTGCAAAATCATTTTAACAGACAGAAAGGTCAAAGATATTTAAATCCTTAAATAATTATGAAGGCCACAATAAGAACACACTACAGATGAAGAGAAGAATCAGAAAGATCCAGTACCCTCAGACTCTTTGTCTATATCAAGGAGAATGTCAAATGTTTTACAGCAAGGTAAGTAGAAAAAAAGCCGCAATTTTGCAAAACCAACTCAGTTAAAAGAAAAACCACAAAGCAACCAAAAAACCCCTTCAATCTAAGACTTCTCAAAATAACTGAGAAGCAACAAAAAAGTAAGGATTTGAATTACTCAGTATCCCAGACGGTTCCATATTTTTAGTGCTAAAATAAAATTGGTGAAGAGTCCCTTTGTGGAAGGGGAATTGATGTCATTTTACAAGCCAGGAAGTTGTGATGTCTTCTAATTGGAATGTGTAATTCTCTTTGCAGCTTTTGCAGTCAAAGCATTGAGGACAGCAGCAGGATATTCCATTTTTGTAATATCTATGTTATTTGATGTGATTTTCTTTTTATCATTATTATAGACTGAACTTTCTCATAGTTCTAAGCTGTTCTGCGGAATGGCTAGATTTATTTCCTTAGCACTGGGCATACACAGACCCTATCTATATGCCACTGTAGATAAAACCAGACCATAAACTCTAAGCTCTTTAATCAAACCCAGGAAAAATAAATTGGAAACAAGAATCAGAGTTACGGTCCCTTTAGATCACTTCTGTGTAATACATATAATCAATATCATTGACTCAAATTAATGACTCTTCATATTTTGAATCTTTTTTTTTTTTTTTCCTGGAGGGAAACTCATGCTTTTTTCAGTGAGAAGGAATTAGGCAGCCACTGCTCTCTCATGCCTGCCTGCAGAGAGGTCTTTTGTGTTTACATGTACCTCTGGGATAATTTCATTTCTTTACAACTAAAACTGATCTTCAAATGTTCTCTCAAAAAGACTGAGATGAAATTTTAGGTTCTGGATCCCATGTAGCGCTGAGTATTAGTGCGCTATAAGGGAAAAAAAAACCAACATAAAATTAAAACAATTTAAAGCAACCCAAAAATAAAATCTATGAAGTACATCAATCTTTGGCATGTTACAGAAATAATCCTATGTCTGATCTTAAAATACTTTCAGATTTTCCAATAAATCTACTTTACTCTTAAAAAAAACAAAAAAACAAACAAAAAAAAAAACCCAAAACTAAAAACTCTAATATAAGTACATTTACAGGGCTAGCAATATGCTGCCAAGTTGAATGTGCACAAATATATTTCTCCCTACTTGCCCTGATCAGAAGTACTAGGCTATCCCTCCTGCACTATCTAGCAGCCTTCATGAAGTTTTTTTCTTATTATTATCTACCAGCCTTACTGAAATTTCTTCATATATCTCTAAACATCTCTCCTTCCAGCAAGTTTTAGGGAAATTAATCAATAGCTACACAAGCTACCAGGAAAAGACAAACAGATTAATGAACTGATAATCACATATGTGCTCATTATTCATGTACTGATACACCCAACCATCAAAAACTTACAGTTGATTTCATATTTCTTCCCTAACTGCTATAGTTTATACTGTATGTAACTGCACTGAATATTAATAAGCTATATACTCCCAGTTATCAATATATATGAAAATTAAAATCAATGGAGACAGTTTAGAATTACACAGATAAATTAAAGCAGGAACATATACTCAGTGCAATTCTTCTACTGCATTTCAAACAGTTGGCAATAAATATGTGCTTTAATCTATTCGAGAAATATTTTGAAATTGTATTTTTTATGATCTCTATATGAAATTCTGATTTATATAAACATGTTTTCCACAGGTAATATTTTTTGTCTATCAGCGTTCACAATGATCTGATAAGCTTTTTAATTGCATATACTTAAGAATTTTTTCTACTTTTCTGATGACTATGACAAACTTTAATCAAGCTCATTTCTCATAATTTGGCAGCCTGTGCTAGGAATCAGTGGTCTTTGCTATATAGTTCACAGAGAATGGTGTGGAGCAGAAGGGAGGATAATGATAATGGTGTGTTAAGTAAGGAAAGTGATGATCTACAGAATTGGATTAAATGGATTCCAGAATGTCCTCAAAGCTGGAGTTATTAATTATGACAATTTTATAAGTATTTGTAATGTTTTTTTAAAGAACTTGGTTACCATTTTGAAATATGATGATATCTATAATCAGTATTTGGGTTAATTATTAATCGAAAGTCATCTAACAGAAAAATTTGCTCTCAGGAAACCTGAAAGTTTTATTTTCTGGTGTCAGGAAAACGCTGCCAAGAGTAAGCAAGCTGGGACAAAGAAAGTACTAAATCTGGGTTAGGAAGGAATGAAGAAAATATTAAAACCTCTTCATATTGCTGGTGCCAATTACAGTAATTTCACTACCATAAGGCACACCGGACTATAAGGTGCACCCCCCTGGGAGTCAAAAAAATTCGCAAATTTGTAGATGATATAAGGCGCACCGGACTATAAGACGCACTTTTTTTTTGCAGCAAGGCTCCGCCCCAGCTCCCCCCGCACGGTTTCTGGCCGAGGCCGCGCCTCAACCCGGCAGCCATTGGCCCCCGGACCCGCCTGTACCCGGCGGGGCCGGGCTATGCCCGCCGCTGCTCCATGCAGCGTACCCGGGGCCGGGGCATGCCCACTGCTGCTCCGTGGAGTCCCCAGGGCCCCACTGCTCCGGGAGTTTCCTAGCACTCTGGGTGTCACGCGCCCCCCTGGCGCACTGGGAACCCCGTGCTGCCCGTGCGCTCTGGGAGTCCCCTGGCGCTCCGGGTGAGCTGATTCCGGTGGGCTCACCCCACGCCGCCGCTGCTCCGATTCTGGTGGCTTTCTTCCCCCACGCACGGGGGCCGCCCCGATGCTGGCAGGCCCGCCCCGCGCGGGGGCCGCTCTGATGCCGGCGGGCTCGCCCCGGCCCAGCGCTGGCCTGATGCCGCCGCCGGGTGGGCTCTGCTCGGCTGGGGACTGTTGCAGGCTTGCACTTCCAGGGTGGCAAATGTCGCAACTTTGTACATCAGATAAGGTGCACTTCCAGGTTCGAGGGAAAATTTTAGTCAAAAGGGTGCGCCTTATAGTCGTGAAATTACTGTTATTCCATCAGTACATAAAACATATAATTTTTCTCCCCTTCATGCCTCAAAGCTGTCAAGGTGTCATTTGTCAGGTCAGGCTTTCTATTCTAAAGCCCTAGTGTGAAGCATCTTGGACACCCTGAAAGAGTTTTTTTTCTAAATCACATGGTCTGTGGGAATATATTCTGAGTAACAACTCACAGTACCTCAAATTCATAGAACAGAATCAGAGTCACAGAATCCTTATGGTTGGGGAAGACCTCTATGATCATCAAGTCCAAACACACCCAGCACCACCAGGTTCACCACTAAATTCTGTCCCTAAGTGCCACACATTTTTTTGAACACTTCCATGGAAGATGATTCCACCGCTTCCCTGGGCAGCCTGTTTCAGTGCTTGACCAGCCTTACTGCAAAGCTGGATTTCCCAATTTTAAATCACCTCCTGGCACAACTTAGTGCCATTCCCTCTTGTCCTTTTTGGTTGTTATTTGGGAGCAGAGACCCACATCCATCTGTTTAAAACCTCCTTTCAGGTAACTGTATAAAGTGGGGAGGTCTCCCCTGAGCCTCCTTTTCTCCACCATTTTCTATTTATACCAGCATTAGTGACAACCCCTACAGAGCAGCATATACTCTATAGGTACCTAAAATACTACACAGCATTGTTAGGAATAGGCTAAACCAGCTGAGAGCAATGATTAAACAAATGGAGGTACTTGTCCAGGGAAATTTTCTACCCCTCCAGACTTGTTAATTTACTCCTACCTTCTGTTCCTTGTCTTTAAAATAAAGAAGTAATTTCATGATTATAAGCTGCACCATTTTGACTAAAATTTTGGCCCGAACCCAGAAGTGTGGTTTGTAATCAGGTGCAGCTTATACATGGATAAAGAACGAAAAGTTGCTGTTTTAGTTTGGAGGACAGGTGTCTGCTGAGAAAGGCAGGAGCTTCTCTTTGAAATGGAGAATGTAAACCCCCTCCCTCCAAATTATTAGAATTTTGAAATCAAGCAGCTCTCAGGCAAAGATATGGGAATTAGGAATAACAGTTCTTGTCTAGGGAAATTAAAACAGAAATACAGTACTACAAAGAAACAAAGTCCAAACCCTGACAAAGTCAGAGTACAACCTGACACCCCGTCAGGCAGGGTGTTGGTAGCAGTCCCATTCCATGGTGGCTGCATCCTCCTGCAGTGACAGATGTGATTCAGGTGAAGCAGTCCTCCTGTAGAAGGTGCAGTTTCCCTCTAAAGGTCCAGTGGTGATGTGGAGAAATCTGGTATTCCTTTGGAGTCCAGTGGAGAAAGGGGTTCCCTTAGTGTCCCAAAACCTCTGTTTTTATCTTGGTAAGAAATGTTGGGCTCTTCCCCCTGGCTGGAGCAACTTCCAATGGGATGCAGTAATTTTATCAGTCACACAGTGGGACTCAATGGGCCCTTAGCAGAAAATGACTCTCTGGAGGAAGGATGGGTTGTGAAAAGATAAAGAACAATGCCCTGCCTGGTTTCAATGGATGGCCCATTAGCAGAATATCTCCTGCAAAGATAAGGATCGCTGCCCCCACCCTCAACAGATGGTGATAGAATAGATACCTTTTATCACACTCTGTATTGTAACCTAAGACAGTTGCCGACACCCGGACACGCAGCTTATAATCGTGAAATTACTGTACTTATCCACACACAGATCATCCCTCTCAGTTCACTGAAAAGGTCTGGGCAAAGGACTCCTTCAAAGGCATAGAGCTGTCAATGAAATCAGCCTCATCTACGTGTTTGTTGATGCCTTCAGTCAGATTCCAGGTGCTTTTAAGGAAAGACTACCTTTTGCTCCTTTCAAAATAGAACGTGTTTATGTCATTCTCTATTCTTACAGCTTCCTTTTTTGCCTCATGAGGACACTGAGTTTAGAGACCTAAAGTCTGCCTGACCCTTTCTAGAACCTTTTTAAAGTTTATTTTCACATTTTCTCTTACCCTTGACAGGATCCAGGGCCTATTTCAGACCAACCTACACATGCTCTCCTTCATCCAGCTCTCCAAGAGGAATTTGAGATTTTCTTTAGTTTCTTCTTCACTGAACAGGCATACATAAATTGCTTCTCTGTGATAGCCTTGTCCTCCCTAAGTATTTTTGTAACTGGATGCCAAATGTCCTTACAGACTCTCTGAAAGTCCTTTTGTTACTCAAGTGCTGAAACAAGGACCCAGCATGCAGGGAAGGGGAGATTGGTTTGGTTAAGTGCCATAGCTCTAGCTGTTATCTTAAACAAATTACATACTTTAGGTGTATATTCTTCAAACTCCTCTCTGACCAGTGAAACTGCATACAAAGGCACTTTGCAGCACTTTAAAAACACTTGCACAGATGAAATGTTTTCACTTTGGCTAATTAACTTTAGTGGTGCAAATAGATTCCAAAATTGCTGATAAAGCATGCTAATTAGTAGAATAAATAGCAGGAAAAAATTGCAACTACAACAGGCACAATTACAAGGTGGATTGAGATAGCTCCATAAGGTATTTTATAGCTAGACTAGTGTGCATCTAAGACAAATGTTATTCTGACTGAATTACAATTAAAACTGCTTATGATTATGTAATACTCAAAGTAAAAAAAAAATTCCTTAATATAATTTTCTTGCTCATATTTTAATTGACTCTTTCCTGTGTTCAAAATATTCTGCAGAGATTTTTGCTTTGCAAATGAACCTACAAATTTTGTTCACCATTCAAGAAGCAGCTTTTAGGTATGATTGCATGGAGGGAAGATTAAATGCTAAAGGACAGGTTTTTTTTTCCAAAGATTGTATTTCAAAAATCAAATGTATTTGTTACTGTGAACATTAAGACAAATAGAAATCACTAAACTGATAATAATGCCATTTAATGATAGCCTTGCCTAATACCTCCACTTCTGCCTTACTACAGATTTTGCACTTAACACACTTCTTACAAATTCTTTTAAAGTTTGTATACTACATTTCTATATATTTTAGAAACAAAAAGCTGTAAATCTATTATTGAAATATATCATAATGCTTTGCAAAAACTGAAAGGCTTTTCTATGTACAAAGAGAAGTTACTAGTAATATGAAGGAAGAATACAATTTCAAGATGATTGCAGTTATATTGTATTTATTAATTTCTGACTTCATTTCCAAATGTGACTGGAACATTACTGGAATGCTATGGATAAATTAGAAATGGTCACATGAAAATACAATCTCTTTTTGTAAATTCTGATGCACACAAAGCAAAAAAACAAAAAAAACCCCCAAAAAAACCCCAAACCATTTCCCTTCTCTAATGCTTTTGTCTCCTGCCTGTCTTTATTAAAAATGCCTGGTTTGAACCTGGTATGTTCTAAGATAATAAAAAATTACATCCTAAGTGCTCCTAAGCAGCAATATCAACAATGCAGAAATAATGACTTGTAGAATTTTTTCTTTGCATGGAATGGCTATTTTTTTTATTCTGCATAAGAAAAATAATCCTGTACAAAAAGAAAATTCCTATTTAAATCTCTTTAGTTTTGGTTGCTAACCCAAGTTATCTTTTACAGCAAAGTTTCACCCTGCAATCATCCTCCTTTTTAATACTTCAGCCTGCCATTGGAAAGATTTGACAATACATCATGAAGATATGAAGTAATACTACATGAAAGAAGACCTGGGAGCAGTATTTCTCACATACCAACCCTTCTTAATCAGAGAAGGATGCTGGAGCATCAACATATTGCAAAGTAATGTGCTATCTAAGGGAAGCAGGTCTCAGCACCACATAGAATAGCAGATTTTCTTTGCTCTTCAGTTATGTTATGTTTAAAACACGATTTCCCAAATCTGTAAATCCACATACACATTAAGTTACTTTTTCTTCACTTAACATCTCAAGTTCAGGTTAGTGAATTTGAGTGTATGGACATTATCCATGTTCACCTCTGGGACTCTGCAACACCCCTAGCCCTGTTTTACTAACCAGTCAAACATATTCATGTAAGTGCTTCTCAGTTCTCTGCACTAGGCATTCATTATCTCTGCTTTGCATATCCCAATCCAATCAACAACTGCTGCTACCTTGTTATTCACCACCTTCTGCAGAGAAAGGGTTCCAATAAAACCTTTCTCTTTGAGGAAAAGACAATATCACAGCTAGGAACTCACAGTTATCCACTGGCTATAAGAGAGCCCACAAACTGATTCCTTTCCTTCCCCACTCCCACTGCTCATTAGACATTTCTATGAACCACTGGATGCTGAAGAACAATGCTGGCAATCCTAAGCTGTTCCAACTCTCCCAATTCATTTCAGCGCAAGTTTATCACTCTGCACAGAGCTCCTCTCCAGGCAGTTTTCTGAGATAGTCTGCAAACAAGAGGCTTCATGGAAAATAGCTGACTGTTGCAGAAGACTTCAAAACTGACAGCAGGTCAGTCACTGAATGGCCAATTAGATGGGCAACACCAGCAGGTCTGGCTCTTGCAAGAGCACAAAGATGGATTTGGCCCCTGCCATCAGGGCTTCTTGAAGCAGAAGCACGAGAAAGAATATGATCAGCAGCTCACAGCAGAACTCTTTAAATGCTGGCCCCAAACTAAAATGATGGGAGCCATATGCACTGGTCACAGGACAGATAAAAAACACCCCAGTGCTTCATTGCTTAAAATGCCAAATAAGGGACAAAATGAGTAATTGCTTAAAGAACAGGATTGCAATGAGTAAGGAACTTTGCTTCCTCTAGCCAAGGCTTAAAATTCCTATGTTATATTAGCAGTTCTTTATTTGGTTACTTTGCTTATATTTTACAGTAGCTTGCTCTGAAGATTCTTTGATTTGGTGTCACATATACATTCAAAATTGTGACTTTCTTTAGTTTTCCTACAGATTCCTTCTTCTTCCTCCCCCTCCACTTCTTTGCACTGAACCGGTGGTGTAGATAGTGTCCATGAAGTAACAGAAATGGACAGTGAATTGCTTCAAAGTGGTCCTTGCAAAGCACTCTTCAGTAGAAGAAATGAGCAGCAATATTATGGCTAGTAGAGACAGCAAGCTGGGGAGCACTGCAAGGAAAAGTACAGAGGTACGAGCTGTGCATGAGGCCACCATTTTATCAAGGCAAACGCAAACCCAGCTGCAGAATAAACCAGCAACAAATAGAAAAGAAATCCATGCTTTTCAGAAAATAAATATTTTTTACTCTTGGTCTGTTCCTACTCTGAAACAATGTTCATCAAAAGTACTCCATACGTTGACAAAGAAAACAGTTGTATGACTTTTTATTGCTGTTTTGTGGAGCTGCCAGCATTTGCCAGTATGGCTGAGAGCAGGTGTACCTCCACTGCAGTTACCAGCATGTACAGACCTTTCTTAATTAGCACTGTGATGAACATGCTTATTGCCTGCCAAGTGACAAAAAAGGCTTGTAGACAACACACCAAGACAGTGCAGTGCTACAGAGCCCCAGAGATTACTTCCTGGAAATTTATTTTTTCCCTCTAGCACGATCTTAGCACTCCTCATTTCATCCCATCCTGCACGGGACGTTTCAGAGTCACAGATAACAGAAACTGGCATTTAGTGTCTGAATTCATCCTAAAGACAGAAGGTAATTATTAAATTGAGGTGAACTCTATGTTAGCAAAAGTTTATCACAGAAAGGAAGTTTTATTAGCTCTGAAACTGGAGAAGCATGTTGGGCCACTGTCTTACTTATAACACCACCACCAAAAATCAGAAATTATCTGTAAGGAATTAACCGGCCCTCTCTTGTTAAGAAAAACTGATGGGTTTTTTTTCCAAAAGCTATGTGCCATTTCTACATAAAAAAAACCAAACACCTCTCTTTTGATTTGTATTGTCTCCACGTTTGCATATCACAGAATCCAGATCATCCTTTGTAAATCAGCATGCCTCAGATGCAAAAGATTGAGTACACTATTTTTCTCATTAGTTTGTTAAGAGACCTCAGCAGAGATCCAGTTGACAGTCCAATTCAAGGACACGATGGGATGCAATCACAAGAGCTGAGAGTGTTGATATCCACTATCTTTGTAATGATGCCTGTTGATATCACTACAAGGCCACTCTTGAGTGTCTTTAAAAGCTCATGGGGACCAAGGTAGGCTATTGAGTTCTGCAAGAAAGCAGACATCACTCCTGTCTTCATGGAAGGTAATGTCACCTTGATCCCTGGGAAGGTGCAAACCCTCCTAGAAACCATTTCCACCCCTGTAAAGGATAAGAAGGTGACTGGGATCAGCCACCACAGGGTTATGAAGGAGAAATCACACCTGCACAACCTCTATGTGATGAAATGACTGGCCTTGTGGCTGAGGAGGGAGTAGTTGATGTGACAGGGCTTTGAGCACACTCATAAACCCTAGCAGCCCTCACCAGCCTCACCTGGGGCTTCTACTGACATCCCCAGGTCTGGGAGCTCCAGCCTGTGCTGTGCTGGAGGAAGGCTGGTTTGCAATTAAGCTGTGCCTGACCACAGACACCCCTGAGCTGCACACTGACTTGACCTCAGTCCTGCGTTGTCACTGTGAATGTGCCCATGAATTGCTGGATGTGATCCTGAACCTGTGCATGAGCTTTCTGGCTTGACCTTGCACCGGTCTCCCTGCCATGATTTTGCCTTTTATAGGTCTTGTCTCTTGGTTGAACCTGGTTACAGCCTCTGGGCTTGACCTGCTCAAGTGCTGTGGGGCCAGGATCAGAGCAGTGACTCCCTGACCCTGTTGCTCTGTCCCTTATTTGCTTCCTTGCAAAGAGCTCCCACTAAAATAATGATTCACTCATGAACTTTAGTTCCCTGCCTTTAGTATTTTCAAGTAATTTTAATGGATTCAGGTAGTGAAAACATTAGAAAAGAGCTTTATAAACAAGCAATGACAGGGAAGATTGAATTAATGAGATATATTTCTATGTGCTACACGTTAAAATAGCACACTAAGGCAGGAAGAGGACATAATGTCAATGCTATCTAGTCTCTTTCTATAGCAGAGATGCATCAATAGGAACATTCTGGTCAATTAACACATCAAGTTTCATCCATGTTTCATCAAAGTATGTTTTATTTACAGAATAAAAGTGCATTGAAGCACTTATAATTTTTAAAAACATAATTTCCAGGTAATGTAATTATACACCAGGAATGTTTCACATAGATTAATGCTGAAGAGTTGCATCTATATAATCATTTCTAGAATTCACCAATGTCTCCAAACTTGGGCTTCAATCATTGCTTTCATATATGCTTTTATAAATAACGAGTTATATCTGTGCATCAGCTTGCAGAATAAATTATTTTACTATACTCAAATATAATCATAACTATCAGCTTTAGCCTATATTTGCAGAACAGTTTTCATTTTATACCCATATATTGGTGAAAATCCAAAAGTCCATGAACTGTCACATGAAGTCCTAGTAAGTTTTAATAACTTTTAAACTGCAGAAATGATATAGTATTGGGAACTTAAGCCAAGTGCAGTTTTGACTTATATCAGTGCTAACTTTAAGAAAGTTGATGGGTTTTTTTTTTTCACTTTTGGACTTATTTCCCTAAGAAGGTAAAATTTAAAAATATGTTGAAACTTTTTTTAAAAAAGTGACATAAAATGACTGATACAATCATCAAATCTTCCACTAATTTCCATATAACTTATAGTATTTTTTGCAAACAATGGAGAAAATGCTACTATATATAAAGATATATTTGGACTTTAAAATGGTACATTTTGTTTGGGAAAACAAATGACCCATTTAATATCAGAAAAGCTGAAATTCTAAAACTACCAAAAATACCTATTTAATAGATCCATACCTATCTAGTTCTTAACATTTTTTAATGATCAGACAGTTAACACTGCTGTGAAAAAACCTTACAATGCTAAGAAGCAACTCACATATAAAATAGTAATTGATGAATAATGGTTGCTTCATCTTAATCAAAACACATCCTGCTTAAAAGGCATTGTTTTATTAGTTTGGTAAAATCTTAAACAAAACATCATTTTAGCAAATAACGAGCTGCACTGCCGTATACTAAAAGGTAAACACTACAAATCAGTCACACAGCCTGCAACTTAATGGGCACGACTGGGAGACACTGGTGTATTACAAATTGTACTACACATCCTTTCAAGGTGTGGCAGACAGCTAACCACAAAACTGCAAGACCAAAACCCAAAGCCACAAAGTTTAAAGCCTCAGGAAATAAATTTCTTTGACCAAGGACACCAAACTCAACAGTAAAGCAGTGGTCGTTTATCACTGCCAGCACACTACAGCATTAAGTGTCCCAGCAACCCTTCCCAAATTAAATCACATGCTCCAGTACAGATAACTCTCAATCCTATTACCACTTGCCTACTCTTAATTCTGTCAGATGTTCTTTGTGATGTCACAAAAACCATGCAGTGATGCTGTTATCCTCTCTGGGACAGAGCTGTAGCTGTACACCATGGTCAGATAATTCTGTTTTGAGGTAAACTACTGAGGTGTACATAACATTCTTGGAGAAGAATTAGTTCAGGATCATGAGTGTAGTTTACCCTGAATCCCACTTCTGCCATACTGGAAATTATCCAGGCTTGGAACTGTTTGATGTAGCTCATAGCAGTGAACCAAAAACATTGCTTTTTACAAAGTGCAGCATGACCATAACTCAAGTATTACACGCAGATGTGTCCTACTCCTTTCTGAAGGGGTGGAACAAGATAAAAAATGTGTGGAGAGAAGAGCCCGGAAAAAGAATAGTATTGTCCTTAATGTTCTTCCAGCCAGTGTAGCTGGTGAGCAGGCTGCCCTCCAGTTGGAGTAAGTTGTCCCAGCAGGGAGCAGGGATGGTGTCCCACCCAGCTGCCTACAGGCTGCTGGCAACCTGCAGGAGCTTTGAGCAAAGAACTGCAGATGCAGCCTCACAGGCACATGTAGCTGCAGAAGCAGTCAGGACATTATAATGTACCATGCCAGTCTAATGAAAATCTACACATCTGATGGATCAAACAATTCCCACTGAAGACCAGCTGCACATCTGGCTTTCTATCAGATTTGTGCCACATGCTGCCAAAACTGTGCCAATGAGTGAGAGAAATTCAAAACCAGCCTCTTTACTTTTATTTCTCTAACCCAGCAAAAGTAGCAACCCGTTGCAGTGCTTCTGCATCTTGTAAGCTAGGAATGTAACTAACTCAAATGCTACACAGGAAAATACTTTTCCTCTGGGATTTCCTGTATTTAAGACTCAAAAACGTCTTTGGAAAGTGCTACAAAATACTACAAACTTACTTTTGCCTTGTTTTTAATACCTGAAAGCTCATAATCTTTTCAGTGTTTATAGGTAGAACTTTTTGTTTCCAGGCAAAAAGAGTAATGGTCTGCTTAAAGGATGTAGAAGTGTGGCAGTAAAACCACCCTTGAAGTACACCTAGACATCATGAAGTCACTTCTCCCATGCAGATTGCTTCAAGTTTGTGTCATTTTCCCACCCTAAAGAAATAATTATTAGACTTAGAAAAGTAAGTCTGGAGCAAAAATTCTGTTTGTTTCAAACAGTATCAAAATTGTACTGCTGTTAAATGAAATATCTTTATGTTTTGCTTTTATTTACAGATAATCCAGGGAACCAATAGGTAAAAATAAGGGATGTAATCAGGTTTTACAGGGAGCTATTAGACTAGCTGGGTTCCAAGAGTAGTTTTAGCAGATTATGGGTATGGAAATGGCACTATTTGGTGTTTGTGACTGGTTCACACCTACTAAATATCAAATGAGGTCCAAAATCTATCCAGATTTTAAAAATCAATCCTCAAACTTAGCTGAAAAGACAGCAAGTGCTTCCATGCGTTTAAATACTGCAGGTTTTACTAGGACTTTTCAACATTTCTTGCTTGTTGAACAATATATGTGTTTAATAAAATGATTAAATTAATGGCACTTAAAATTTTTTTAAACAAATACCATGAGGATCAAAGAATAACCAAAGAGTTAGCAGGAATTAAACTAGTAAGATACAAAAACCAGAATTAGAACAGTTCATTAATATATTTAATGACTATGCACTAAAAGCAAATTAAAAGTTACTCTAAAAGCTTCTCAAGAAAGATCTAGCTGGATTTAACAAATTTTTATTCAGCAGTCTATCCTTCCATAAAATCTTCAGAGGTTTGCCTGCTATTATATATTGTAGGCAATAATAATCTGATATTTAAATTATTCTTTACCAGTCTTTCAACATTAATTTAGTATTTAATACAGAACTCATCACAAGCAACATGCTTAGAGTCAGTTTGAAAATGCTCAAAGGGATAAATCTAAACAAGCACCAGTATTCAATTTCAACAAAATTAACAATAATAAACCACCTCACTACCTAAGAATTTATAATTTCATAGCCCAAAAAAGAATAAAAATAACCAAACTATAGCACGATAGTTGGAAATACACTCAAAATTTTTATCATGGATGAAGGACAAAATTAATCTCCTACCCCAACTAGAGACTAGAGTTAGATGGATAATTAAGGACTGAAGTACAAAGGGAATACAAAGATTACTGCCAAGTAACATAAGATAGCAAAAAAATTGTTAGAATTACTGATAAATTATCTCGCAGTAGAAGAAAATGTATAAAATATTAAAATACAGAATTTTTTACATTCACTCTATTAACTTCTATATTACTCATACTTGGGAGAAATATTCAAAGCAAAGCAACTGCCTTAAAGACTCAGATTAAAACATGGTGCTGACCAAGGCAGTTGTAAAAACACCAAGATTGTCATGGGCATGTCTAAGAAAATCCCTCACAATTATAGACTAGCCTGCAAGATGAATCCTGGATTCTAAACATCTCCCAAAATTAATACTTTATGGCACATACATAACTTTTGTGCTGCCCACATTTGGTAATTTCTGCTTGTTTTAATAGCCCGATATTTGAAATATCAAAAATATTATATCCCACCCTCCATTAAACAACCTCTCTCTTCACAATCCTCGTTTTTCAAAGAAAATTAATGATACATCCACGACAGGAAAAGCAGAACAAAATTAGCAGATTACAGAGCTGCCAACCATCTTGCTCTGAAGCATGTGATGGGATGCAGTGGTGCCTGCTGGCTGGCACTCCATTCCCTGGGGAAGGGAGTAGGAGAAGGTGGTGCCCCACAAGGACACTGCCCTTGCCTCCTCTGCATTCCCCTCTCTTCTGCGAGCCTCAGGCAGCCTGCCCCTGGTCCCATGCCAGAGTGCGTCCCCAGGCAAGGAAGAAATTTAAAGGCTGCACAAAAGAGCAATCCAGGAGCTGCAGGGACAAAAAAAAAGAACAACACAAAAGGGAGAGTAGGTGGAAAATGACTAAGTTTAATGTGCTGCATTTTGGATGAGACATGCATGTTAGTGCTGTTAAAAATAAACAAACAAATTAAATACTCCAGATTTGCCTCCCATCTAGCATGTTTATGGTAGTTACAAGAACTTCTATCATATCATGGGAAATGTTTCCATAACTGAGGAAATTTAAATCACATTTGAATAAAGATGTTTTGGAAACAAGTTAACTGCATGTCTTTTACTTGCCTGTGCTGCGCTCAGTTGCTAGCTTTCTGAGGAGCTACTGCAGCTAGGGACTACGAAAATAGTGTGTGACGTTAGCTGAGACACGGAGATTGGGTCTTTAATTAAGGTCAGCATGACCTAGGTCATGGCAAACATCTCTGAGCCTTAATGATGATGGGAAAGTCCATTCACAAGTTAGAATTGAATTTCTCTATGTTAAGACACAAATCACTCTGGAGTTTAAAGAGCAGGTATAGCAGCATCAGAGTGGATACAGAAAGGCTCTTCAGAAGCGCTGTGATAGACGGGCAGAAACCAATTTTGCTTTTCTTCCTTCTGTGCTGCTTTCAAAGGTTGTCAAAGGCAATCACCATCAACACTAACTGCATGGGGAGGGAGCCAAAAACCTTGATAAGAATTGTCAGGTGAGGAACAAAATATTGATCTCAGAAACACCGTGGCACCAGATGATCCTTGCAGCTCCTTCTGGCTTTGTCATCTACACATTAGTCTTTACTTCTGCTTGAACGGCACACTTTAGACCCTAAGGTACTTTCTGGTCCTGGACAGGCAAAAATTATAATGATTTCCAGGCTCATGCTGAAGACACAACACATTTCAAGTTTCAGGTGCAAAGTAATTAAATTCCCCACAGCACAGGGGAAGACAACAAACAAAATTACAGTAAGGAAACCCATTAAGTTATATTGAATTTTTTAAAACTTTAAGTAAGCGAGGTGATTTTTACGTACCATATGAAAGATCCTAAAATACATAATGATATTCATCAGATCTGTTCAGAACAGACAAGAATATGGTCAAATACAAGATGTTATTTTCCACTCCAGATCTGTGCTTTTCCTTTGCATTAATTGTCCTCCTGCTACAAATACAACATAGGATGTTTAGGGTCAAACTGTACGACCCCACATATTAAAATCAGCATTTAACCAATCAGGAAATGGAAGCAATGGAGGAATACAGCATAAAGATGACACTTCAGAAGACTTCAAATAAATCAACAGGATTTCAAGAGATGAAGCCAGAGACACAGGTCAGCTCCTCTGAATCCCAAAGCAATGTACCGTGGCACTTTGGCACTGATGAAATGTTATCACTGCTCTACCTTTGGAAAACATAGAATTTAAAAGCAGTTATGTAACTGAATATAGCTTTGGATTTATTTTCTTTTTTTATCCAGCTCAACAAACTTCATAGCAGTAAAGGAGAATTAACTTCTGTTAAATGTCTTTGAATTTGATTCTTTAGAACACTTAGGGAAAGGGGAAAACAAAACCACCCAAGTATTAATCATATTTGCTGTTCTATTTCCAAGAGCTTGCTTATATAAGTGCAACAGTGTAGGAGACTTACCAAGTTTTAAAAAATAAATTATTAATTTTCCATGTACACTGTGGTTTAGCACGGTCCCTTACCATAGCTTTCTCCACCACACAAAACACTGTAAATGGCAGCAAAAGAAAACCGAACCTTGACACTCCCAATCTGTCCAGGAGGTATATACACAATTTTCTTCTCCAAGCCTATTTTGCTCTCTCAGAGGCAGCACTGTGTTCACATGGTCTGATTTAAGCTATGAGTAGTTCAACTTGATGATCCATTGCTGACATCACGGCAAAGTACAAGAAGTTGATGAAGAAACAGAATTTGTGGTAGGAAGGCTTCTATACTTGGGTTTAGACTTATAAAAATGTCCTGTGGTAGTCAGATGTGTTTAATTCTAGCTGGACTCACTGAACTAAAATGGAAGGTACTTGGACACAAATGTAATAAAAAAACTCACTAACCACAGCTGAAACACAACAGTACAGTCTAGAGACTTTAATTTGCTATTTAAAAACTGTGTAGAAAAGGAGAAAAATTATATATTTATCTGTATTATGTACATTAGATATAGATATAATTTTACATATTATATATACAGACATACAGGCACTAATATCGTCAAGACATCATATAATGCAAAGCATTTTATCACTGCTAAAATGCTGAATACCACAGAACATACTGTGAACTTTTCCTGAAAAATACTGGAAATAACTCATTTCCAAAATAGGAACAGATCTGCAATCCTCAATTAAAGAAATTATAGTAATTTCACGACTATAAGGCGCATCCTTTTGACTAAATTTTGATTGAAACCCGGAAGTGCACCTTATAATCCAGTGTGCCTTATATATGGACAAAGTTCGGAAATTTGCTGACACCCAGAGGTGCGCCTTATAGTCATGAAATTTAAGTACTTATGAGTTTCAAGCCCATACAGACTGTAGTTCTACTTTAATCTATGCCTTGGACGCTTGTTAAGGGAAGATTCTAATACCTGAAACATAACACTCCTTTGAGACAGCACTTACTGCTCTTTTGTGAACTGACTGTCAGGATGAGGCACAACATCCATAACACACTCTGAAAATTTTCTTAGCTGCAGTTACACAATTACCACTGACTTCTTTTGGCATCCAGTTAATGAGACAGTAACTGCATTATCATTCAGATACACTGTATTTTATTTTTTTTAAATTCATTTTTATGTATATGTTCTTTTGGTGAATTTTTTTAAAGAGGACTAGAGCTACTTAGGAAAAAAAAGAAATTTCAAAATTTTCCTCCTGGTCTAGGAAAGATTCTTTACTTCTAAGTACAGATTTTCATTTCCCACATCCCTAGCAATATGGGTAGAGAAGTATAATTTTTTTTTTTCATATTCAGTTTCACAACTCTTAAATTGGAATTAAAAAAAAATAATGATAATAATCCAATAAGCATCAGCCCTGCAGAAACAAACCTAGCTGCCTAGATTTTAGCATAATACAGTATAAGCAGAACCACTATTTTCTCCTTTAGAATTATTTTTAGTACAAGCAGACCTCAACATTTTAGCTTCTGACATGAAAAGTGAACATATTTCTCTTACTTCACCCTAATTAATGCATAACAGTTCTTCTGAACCTCCTTCACAAATTACAGAATCATGTGCATTTTGTTAAGCAAAATGTTCTGAGTCTTCCCCTCAAGATTGCATGGGTCAGGTCACAGATTTTTCATTTCCTTGACTACTTACATTTCTGCTAATTTGTGCTTGCCTTAAGCATCAGGCTAGTCTTTTTTTTTTCTCTTTATTCAGGGTCATCAGAATTTACAACGACCTACTTTCTTACTAAACAAGCATGTTATGAAGTATTAATGGATTTTCTGTCTCATAGACTGTGCTTTCATACTGTATTAGAGAAAACTTTCAGATCAGAGAAAAGCCATAAGGAAGATCAAAGGCATGGAATGGCTTCTAAACAAGGAAAGATAAATAATTTTCAATTCTGCAGCCTGGGAAAGAAATGAGAGAGGAGGTGTGACAGAGGTTTATAAGATCATAAATGATCTGGAAAGGGTGAATTGAGTTCAACTGTTCAGTCTTTTCCAGCGTAAGAATTCGGGAGATGGAAACAGATGACAGGTTTGAAACAAGCAAGAGATGTTTTTTTCTTACAACACAGGTAGGCTGATGAACTCTCGGTCACAGGAAGCTATTAAGCAGGATGAATATACTGAAACATTGAAAAATACCATAAATTAAAGTTTTTAAAAGTCCCAGCTAGGTCTGAAAAAGAAACAAACAACAGGTTTGTAAGAAAGGCTAAGTAAAAAATAAGCAAAAATCTATTTTAAACCAAGGAATGAGGGAAGCAAAAAGAGATATAAATCTTGGAAGAAAACTTCCAGCACTTTACAAGGAGAAATTTCAATTTGGAAAGCTAGAGTAAAATGGCAGACTTCACAGAATCACTGAAGTTATAGTTGAAAGGGACCACAGATGGTTCTTGAATATCTTCAGACTTCTGACTTTTGCTAGTTTATAGTCAATGCTAACCAGAGGGGGCCACTTTCAGAACTATCAAGACAGTCCTAATTTTCAGAAAGGGAAGATTTATCTTTCTTTCCATAGTGCAAAAGAAGCCAATTTAACTGCACATACCTCAATTTCAAAAGAGCATTGTAGACACAGAGGAGCATCACCTTTAAGCACTTAAGTCCAACTCTTGCCCTACCTCTTAGCTTCTCAGTTCTCTGAGATACCCCATTATGTTTCATATCAAATAATCCAAACTGAGATCAGCATGATTGAGAATCTCAGCACCACTACCTTCCTTGAGCTGTTTTCACACAGCAAGTAACAGCTAAATTTCTAATAAGAACATAAGGAACTGTGTCAGATATTTCAGGGATGGAAAGAGCATTCATTACTGTAAATCCCTTTTCACAAGCTATATTCAATCTTTCTCACAAAATTATAACAACCTTACTGGCATGACTCTAACACTCTGAGCTCACCTCTGCTCTGTATCCTTATATTTCTTTCAGTGACATTGAAGAGGAAAAAAAATATGCTCCTCTACCTGAATGCTCAATGTGTCTCTAGGGACATCATTGTCTGCTTAGGCAGTTTGCATCAGAAAATCTTTTCCTTCCCTCCACATGCCCAGAGCAACTGCCTGCAGCAATCCTTCACTGCCAGGTATCATATCAGTTCAGTAATTATGGAGCAGCATTTCCACACTTATTCTTTTTTAACTCTGATACTATTGTGGTTGTGAGGAACCATGATGCTGACCAGCAAATGTATAGTGAAAAATCAACTACCTTGTCATGCAGTAATACACATGCCTGCAACTTCCAGGAGATATGAAAATTTAATGTTTTCTCATGATGACCACAGCCTATGGATTACCACATCCCACGTGTGAATATGGAGGGATGGGATGCCCAGAGGAGAAACTGTCCCTGTGTTATACACTGTAAAGATATCAAAGTCAAATCTACATCAAGTTCACCAAGAAACCACTTTCTAGACAAAATTCATAATGCTAATTATGAGCATATGGAATTCTATTTGAAAATATGTGGTTCTGGTTTATGATGGAGGTTGCTGACTTTAGTAGCCTGACAGAGGCAAAGCAGCTGCAGCACCACATCCTCCCATCCACCCATGTGAGGCACACATTATACAGTGCATTTATACACATACCAACAGCCAACCACACAGGATGAAAGCAATTTAGTACAGAATACATATACAGACACATTATATATCCCTCCAGGAGCTGGCCAAGGATACCCAATCTGATTAATATCCAGCCTCTGACTTGGACTCCCTGCTTCCTCCAGCAGCCAAGCCATACAGCCTCTAGCCTCTCCAGTATCCAGCCCAGGCTCATGGCCTCATCTCCCACTCACCACTAGTGTGGCCTGACCAGTGATCACACCTGCTGATACACACCCAAAAAATACATGTGCAGCTGCCCCAGCTCTCAAGCCCCTCTGACCCACAGCCCCCTAAGTAACAGAGAGTACAGTAATTTCACGACTATAAGGCACACCCTTTTGACTAAAATTTTGGTCTGAACCCGGCAGTGCGCCTTATAGTCCGGTAAGCCTTATATAACGTACAAAGTTGCAAAATTTGCAAACCCGGAAGTGTGAGCTGCGAGCCGAGTTGGGAACTACGGGAGCTGTGGCTGCCGGGCAGGGGGACGGCAGGATGTGGCGCAGCTGCTGGCCGGGGGGAAGCGGCGCAGCTGCCGGTGGCGGGAAAGCGTTGAGAAGTGGCAAGAAGCGCCGCCGCCGCCGGCCAGGGGGAAGCCAGGATGCAGCGCAGCTGCGCGGTGGGAGCCGGGAGCCGTGCCAGCTGGCGCCAGGGGTGGGCAGGCGGGAGTGCCGGGACCCGCTGCACGGGGAGGGCGCCTGGGGCTGTGTTTAAAGGCTATCTGTGAAAAATATTTGCAAATTGAGCACCTGCCAGCAATTCGTTCCTTTGTTGCACGCCGCACAGCTCCTCGCTGCAAAAAAATAGTGCACCTTACAGTCCGGTGCGCCTTACAGTTGTGAAATTACTGTACTCAGACCTCTCCATTCTCTCCAGCTCTCCACTACAACACCTGGGATCCTGCAACATAAGGTTTCCATCCTATGGTCTCCCCACACACAGGCACATGCACACAAAAGAGGTGTTAGGAATGCATGTTGAGAAGAAGACGGGACAAACAGCCTGTACAGATAGCAGTACTGACCACAGCCTGTTAACACATGGTCATCTGCTTTTATTGCCTTGTTCATCTATTCTTCCACATTTGTTCATTTTCCAAACCACTATGATCCCTCCTTTTCCCCACTCTGGTTCCTCCTCTAAATATCCCATCCTAAGTCAGTTGAGTGTCCAGTTTGCTCTGATTAGGTTATTTGGTTCCTCTGTCACTGTTTCCCTCTTCTGTCATATTTTTGCAGATTAGCTTTTAATTAACATTGACCTAACAGCTGATCCAATCTAAGAGTCAGTGGAGTTTAGAAAGCACAGACAATCAATATCAGCCGAAGGTTGAGACAAGGAAAATATCCAAAATATCCAAATCCAGTGTATAGAAACACATTTTTTCCAGAAAGGACTGGTTGGCTGCAGCTGCAATGATTATCCCAGTAGTAATATGAGAAGGACTGGGGAGGCTCCAGCAGGACTGAAATGGCTCTCCAGTACTCCTTCTGTTGCCTGTGTTCTCCTCCTCTCAGAGGAAGGAAAGGGCAGAAATTTGCCACTCAAGACCCACCAGTATCAGTCTCTCATTCAAGACCTGCACCATGCAATTCAAATGCAGAGCTGTGTTTAACACCGACTCTGCTGAGGAAAACGGGATTGCAAAGTGAGATCTTTATTTGTACTCTGTTCTAACCTTGCAGGAGCTTAAAGGTTACTGACAAAGTCCAGGACTGACAGCACAGGTAGGTCCAGGGAGGATACAAAGGAATATATGTGTTTTAAAAGGTTCCTGCTCAATCCCCCACTGTCCCAGGCAGGCCAGCTCTGCTTGTGTGCAACCTCTGGATTTGACTCAGGAATATTTTTAGCAAATGCAGCTCAACAGAAGCTGAAATAATGTAGTCCACAGAAAATAACTAGATAATGATTTCAGGGATTATGTGTGCACCATGTGAAAGAGATTCTGACGTGACAGTCAATACCAATAACAGTAAAATGGGAATCATCTCTGCATTCAGAGATCATTGGTGCAGCATCAATAAACTGAACTGAGGTGAGAAAGTTCCAAATACCTAAGGAAAACATTTTCTGTCTAAATAACTGGATAGATGAAAAAAAACCTCTCATCATTGATGACTGAACAGCAAATAAAGCAAAATCTTAGAACAAATAATAGAGAACATTATTAAAGGTGCCTCATTACCCACCTTTCAAATTTTCAGTATTCTACTTCTATTTATTAGCATTAGTGCTTTTGTCTACATTTTCACACAGATAATGTAATGTTTCTTCTCTGTCCTCTCCTTTTTGCTGTACTTTCTTTTTTATTGCCTCCATTTCTCCACTTTCAAGACTTTTGACTTGTTATCCTATCTTTATTTATTAAAAAAGAAGGGGGGGAGAGAAAAGAGGTGGGGGCAGCAAGATAAGCCCTAAGGATCTTAACCAATCTGACTGTATTTGATGTTATGAAATAAATGAAACATGATAAATGAGTGGATCTAAGTAGTCTGTTAGGGCAAAAGAACTGGGGTTGGAATGGCAGTACTTCACTGCCCTGTTAGACCCTGCGGACACTGTCACTACAGCAACAGCCTCTCCAGGTGTCACACAGGGAGAGCTCTCTCCTCCTGCTTGCTGGCCTGTGTGAGCTGGCTGGAGCAGGGAGACCACCTGGGAGCCTTGCTTCTTGTCAGTCTGGGCTGTTCTTTCCACAGGCCAAATTTTAATGACTCACTCCACAGGCCAAGTAGCATGCATCTCTATGTGTACACGGAGGTCAGCATCAGTCAGCGTTCAGAGACCACCAGCAAAGCCCCAGTTGACTTCCATTAGAAGCTAAAACTCCATCTCATCACCTACATACTAGAGGAAACAGGATAATTGCACACCTCATATTTGCATTCAGAGTGTGAAGGTCTCTCACACAAGTTGTTGCAAACATCCTTGAATAATCCCAACAGTTTTACTAGAAGTATGTGAGTAAATCAGCACACAGTCTTTTCCTGCCTGAAAATAACTTGAGCAGGATGTCATCTCTACACATCTAGGTTAAAAGTTAAGCAAATAAACTAGTAAATAGGAGAGACAAACCTGCAGTGGTCAACTTGAACAAATATTACTGTGACAGACAGGCTACAAATCTAGGACCATAAAGAGTGAGAGAGTATTCAAGACAAAGAAGATTGTTCAAGCGGCCATTAGAAATCTTTTAAATGAACAAATTTCTTCACAGCAAAACTTGATTTATCCCTTTGGAGCAAAACTCAGTTTTGGCTTCTAAAACACAAAAGTGTGTCCATGTTGAAGAATACAGAATCACATGCTTCAGAATCTTTGTATTCATTAATGATGCAGTAATTTTCCCCAGTTTTAAACTGACCCAATAAACTTTCAGGTCCTTCTTTTCATCCTCTTCTACAGCAGCACATAGTGACAACAACCGTGTGAATGATAGGCACTGGGATCTTGAATAGCTAGTATTTTGCATGCATGGAAGTCTTCCTACTCATAGGATCAATGAAACCAACCATTCTTGCTTAGGAGAGAGAAAAATTTCTCTGGGTCCAATTGATAAGAATTGATAAGGGTGTGGAGGGCACCAGCTCCCTTCTTCAGCATTGAGAACTAAACATCTGCTGGAATCCTTTAGGGTGATTTTGCTCAGGTGTTTGTTTCCTGTCCTGCTGAGGCTTCAGTCAATGACGGCCTATCAGCCTTAGTTCTGGGCACCCATAAGCATTTGAATTTTCTGCAGATCTATGCTATTTCAACATTGGTAAGTCTTCAATTTCTGTTAAAAGACTAAAGGACTTAGGATTAACCATGCTATTGTATCTCCAAAGACACAGAAGCTGGCCTAAGGTTCAGATGCAGATAGGTCTCTGCACAGCTTTGTATTTCCAGAGCAGCTTAAGTTCTTACACACAGCTGAACTCCCAAAGCCTGTGGACCTGAGCTAGCTTGAGGCAGAGATAGCTTGATTACTTCAGACCTGTATTCTCATGGTTTCTGAGCTGATAGATTGCCACACACCTGAGAGAAAACACACCCTCAAAAGAACAAAGAAAATAAAACTGCAAATAGATTCATGAATATAACTTTATGTCTGATAAACCACAGCCTTTGCTGTTTGCAGACTGCTGCAATCAAAGTTGTAACTAATAATGCCCCACTCAGAAACAGGTAAGAGCTAGCAGAGTCCAGGCAGGTGACCTTTGCAGCAAATATGCAGCATACAGTCTTTAGTATACCCAGAACCAGTTCTAAACTGATGACAGATAAACATAATTTATTACACATAAGTAGAAAGAAGCACAGGAGAGATACAATTTCTTCTCAGGCCCACAGATAACAAATGATGATACCACTCATTGGGTATGTAGGAACACATATACCTTGAGAGAGAAGAGAATATGCAGTGCAATTTCCAAAGGTGCAATCCCTGTGAAGAATTTGGAATTCATGGATGCACAGAATCATAGAGTTATCAGGGCTGGAAGAGATCATGATCATCCAGTCCAACCATTAACCCAGCACTACCATTGTAACCCCTAATCCACGGAACCTTATCACCCAGCACCAGATCCAAGTTTACTTCAAGGTTTGCACATGATGTCCTCCACCTTTGTCTCTGCTGGTAAACCAGAGTGGAAGGTAGTTTTCAATTCCATGATCATCACTTCTGTATAGCTGTTACCTTGCTCACTAGCACCATTTTGATCTGTACCACAAAGCAGTATTTTCCCAGAGCCCTGACAAGTCTTAGAGGACAGAATATGTCAGGAATGTTTTGGAAGAAGTTGACACCTGACCACCATGTTTGGGGAAGGGAAAAGGAGCAGGATTTAGGCAGATAAACAAAAGCTGTGCTGTGCTACCAGCTCCAGGGTCAGAGAACAGTTCTCTTTTACAAGCAGCATAGCTTGTAAAAAAGCCCAAAAAAATGTGGCAGAAGTTTATGTCCTTTGCTCCTGGCCTCCACATGCTTATTTGGAAGCATTAACTGATTCCATCCCAGGACCTGCAAGATGGGCCCTTGGAGGCTGCAGTTCAGGCAGTTGTGCAGCCAGAATTTTACTGAAACACATGGCAGACATGCTGAGGGAAACAAGGGCTATCCAGGGACTTGCATGAGTGCACAGAGTGCAAATTTTGGAAGATGAGTGTAAGAGAAATGACTTCTACTTGACCAGTACTGGTGGTGTAGTACTGGTGAGTGGCAGGGGCTTAGACAACAAATAGAAAGATCACATCCTATTGCAGGCATCTACAAAGAGATGGGGTCTTGAACAACTGACTCACCAAAGTCTTCTCTTCACAACAGGTACAGTAATTTCACAATTATAAGCCACACTGAGTATAAGCCACACTTCAGGTGCCAGCAACTTTTCATTCTTTGTCCATACATAAGCTGCACCTGATTATAAGCCGCACATTATAATACAGAGTGTGATAAAAGGTATCTATTCTATCACCATCTGTTGAGGGTGGGGGCAGTGATCATTATCTCAACGGGAGATATTCTGCTAATGGGTCATCCACTGAAACTAGGCAGGGCATTGTTCTTTATGCTTTCACAACCCATCCTTCCTCCAGCGAGTCATTTTCTGCTAATGGCCCATTGAGTCCCACTGTGGGACTGATAAAATTACTTCACGCCATTGGAAGTTGCTCCAGCCAGGGGGAAGAGCCCAACATTTCTTACCAAGATAAAAACAGAGGTTTTGGGACACTAAGGTAGCCCCTTTCTCCACTGGACTCCAGAGGAAAACCGGATTTCTCCACATCACCACTGGACCTTTAGAGGGAAACTGCACCTTCTACAGGAGCACTGCTTCAACTGAATCACCTCTGTCACTGCAGGAGGATGCAGCCACCATTTAATGGGACTGCTACCAACACCCTGCCTGACAGGGTGTCAGGTTGTACTCTGACTTTGTCAGGGTTTGGAGTTTGTTTCTTTGTAGTACTGTATTTCTATTTTAATTTCCCTAGACAAGAACTGTTATTCCTAATTCCCATATCTTTGCCTGAAAGCCCCTTGATTTCAAAATTATAATAATTTGGAGGGAGGGGGTTTACATTCTCCATTTCAAAGAGAAGCTCCTGCCTTTCTCAGCAGACACCTGTCCTCCAAACTAAAACAGCAACTTTTTGTTCTTTGTCCATATATAAGCCGCCCCTGATTATAAGCCGCACTTTGGGTTCGGACCAAAATTTTAGTCAAAATGGTGCGGCTTATAATGGCGAAATTACTGTATTTGTGCTCCTGATCCTTATTTTATGCTGCACTGAAAGTGGCTGACAGGATGTGGAAACATATTCAGATATGGATAATGAAAGACGTTTTTCTTCTACAGAATTCTTACAAATAACATGTAGAGATAGACGGTAAGTCTTTGAGTATATGAAATGACAAAGCCTCATGCCTAGAGTGAGTATCATTCACAGAGTTTAATGTTCCAGCTGCAATAGGAAAAAAACTACAGTAAATTCACGAATACAAGCCGCACTGAGTATAAGCCACATCTCTGGGTGTTGGCAAATATTTCGGTTTTTGTCCATAAATAAGCCGCACCCGAGTATAAGCCGCTCTGTCATTCGCAGCGAGGACCCGCGTGCAACAAAGTTGCCAAATAGTAACAGAACTGCGGCAGGGCGGGGTTTACTGGTTCGGCTCGGGCTGTGCAGGCTCGGCCCGCTAGGGGCTGCCGACGGGGCTAGGTAGCCCAGCCCAGCGCTGCCACTCAGC
Source organism: Catharus ustulatus (assembly GCF_009819885.2). NCBI lineage: Eukaryota > Metazoa > Chordata > Aves > Passeriformes > Turdidae > Catharus > Catharus ustulatus. The sequence goes on from NC_046221.1 coordinate 87,658,435, forward strand.
GGGACCACTGGGGGCCAGCTGCCGCTGCCACTGGGCTCGGTCACCACAGCCCGGCGCTGCCCTGTGGTGGCAGGCAGGGACGGAGCCCCTCCCGCTCCCGCGGCGGCGGGCGGGGACGGAGCCCCCCCGCCTCCCCGAGCTGCGGCAGTGGCGGCCCGGGTCCCCCGCCGCCTCCCGGAGCCGCGGCAATGGCGGCGCGGGTCCCCCCCCCTCCTCCCCAAGCCGCAGCAGAGGAGGGAAGGAAAGAGCTCCCCCGCCTCTCTCCCCGCCCCCTGTGCTGCCTTTAGGCAGTCAGGCTCCACCTGCAGTGCAACAGAGTTACAATTTGTAACAATCGCAAAATGTCGACTTTGCAGCTGCTCGGCTCGGCACTCTGGCTGGCACTTCTGAGGTTGTAAATGTCAGAAAATTATTCACATATTAGCCGTTCCTGAGTATAAGCCGCATTTCCAGTTTAGGAGCAAAATCTTAGTCAAATTGGTGCGGCGTGTATTCGTGAAATTACTGTAATTCACAATAAATTTGAAAAAAAATACCAATCTGTAAAAATACTACAGTAAATTCACGAATACAAGCCGCACTGAGTATAAGCCGCATCTCTGGGTGTTGGTAAATATTTTGTTTTTTGTCCATAAATAAGCTGCACCCGAGTATAAGCTGTTCTGTCATTCGCAGCGAGGACCCGCGTGCAACAAAGTTGCCAATTAGTAACAGAACCGCGGCAGGGCGGGGTTTACTGGCTCGGGCCGGGCCATGAGGGCTCGGGGCTGCTGACAGGGCTGGGTGGCCCAGCTCGGCGCTGCCGCTCGGCGGAGCCACTCGGGGCCGGCCGCCGCCACTGCTGGGCTCGGTCACCCTGGCCCGGTGCTGCCCCATGGCGGCAGGGGGGGCACAGAGCCCGCCGGCACCTGCGGTGGCCATGGGAGCCGGGGATGGAGCCTGCCTGCTCCTGCAGCGGCAGCATGTGGGGACGGGAGCCCCCTGAGCGGCAGGGCCAAGAGGAGAGAGCTGCCCGCCTTCCCCCGAGCCGTGGGGCCAAGCGGAGAGAGCTGTCCCTGCCTCCCCCGAGCCATGGGGCCAAGTGGAGAGACCTGTCCCTGCTTACCCCGAGCTGCAGGGCCAAGCAGGAGAGAGTTGCCCCGCCTTCCCCACCCCCTGTGCTGCCTGCACAGAGCAGCTCCACCCGCCGCGCAACAGAGTATCAATTTGTAACAACCGCATAAATGCAGGTTTTTACTGGCAGGAGCTCGACTTTGCAGTTTGCACTGACTTGGTTTGCACTCCCAGGGTTGAAAATGTCAGAAAATTATTCACATATTGGCCGCACCTGAATATTAGCCGCTTTCACGGTATGAGAGCAAAATTTTGGTCAAAACAGTGCGGTTTGTATTCGTGAAATTACTGTATGTAACTGAAAAGGCTGGCCAACATCTGTGAAAATAGAAGGAAATCACAAAAGTAACTCAGATGAAGTAACTAAGATTATTTACCCAAGAAAAATTATCTGGATGGACAGTACTACAAAATTCTGAATTCATGGGTTTAACCTTTTCCTGGTAAGTTATTTATGTTACAGTAATCCTTAAAAGGATATGGAATACAACTCCTTTGCAAAAGGTATGCTGTGTACGTGACAGTTTTGGAAGCATGTTAGCCTCAAGATTGAGCTCCTGACATAGACATTTTATAATTTCACGGACATACGAAGGACTGGAGGCTTGTACAACAAATTATTTTATATTTTGGAAAATTAAAATTGCTTAAAGAAATTGCCATTTGCAGAATAAGAAATGTGACTTAAAGTAGTATGAAAGTGAAAAACAAATATTTTCTGATGACGAAAATATTAACTTTAATGAAGTTAACACAAATATCAATCAAATCCTTTCAGTAAAGCTTAAGAATCAATGCTAACTGGCGTTATTTGATAACTCATGGAGGTATTTCCATGATTTTTTAAAAAAGGAGTCACTTATTACTTATCTACTGTGCTTTGATGATTTCCTACACATCTCATCAGGACTATTTCTATGCATTTCTTAGATGTTGATTTTGGACTGATGGTAAATGGTACTTTTGAAAACCTACATGGCCACCTGCACATGATTTCATTTTGCAATACAGTTCTAGGACTTTGCTGAATTTTCCATCCCACTAAGTATTACACATCTTCCCTCTACAGCCTCAGGGACTTTTTGGAAGATGTTCATATTCTCCATATTTATGTTTAAATATTCCAAAATGCAATTATACATTTTCCTACATATCTATACTCTTGTAGGCAAGTGGCCTCTTTGTAAGCACATCCAAACTGTACAGATTGCCTTAAAGAATGAGTGAAACACAAAGTACATCTGCTGATTGTGAAAATTAGTTAAAAACCCACAGCAGATGGCATTTCAATATCTGCCTAGATAAAGCATAATATCAAGAGTAAAAAAAAGGTGCAATAATAATAAAAAAATGCCTGCTGCATTGTGCAATGCAGGACAGAACCTTCCTCCCTCAAAGTGGCTTCCAGCTGCTGCACAATGTGCTGAGCCAGACTGCTGCAGGGGTGGGAGAGCAAAGGGAAAAGGCACAAGGTACAGGACAGTGGCAGCTGCTGCTACAAGGAGTACAAGGAACAGAGCCTCCCTCCTCCCACAGCAGTCACTGCCCTCCACACCTGCAGCAGGAACAACAGCAATTCACCTCGTGAGACTCAGCAGCAGAAAGCAGGAGTTGTTTAAGTTGCTTTACCTTCACAAATAACCCTTCCCTAGCTCCTTCAAAAAAAAAGGTATTCAAGGAAAAAGGATAAATCCAGTCCCCAGTAACAGCTTTTTGACATTCAGACTGAATGAAGTTCCTCTGTGCTTTAAACTTTCACTGTGCAGCTTTACAGCCTCAGGGGTTTTACAGCACTGGATGTACTTAAAGACATAGGCTTTTTTCCCAGACTTTTTTAATAAACATGATTTTTTCTTGCACTGTGTGATAACAGCATAAACCAATTTCTACTCTATTTCTGAACCCTAGAGCAGTACATTTTCTTCTTTTATAAGCCAATGAAAACTGGTGCTTTTTATTTTTATTTTTCTGCTGTGCCATTCTATTACATAAAGCAGTTTTTGTAAATATCACCTCTTAAAGTTACAAAGGTAACAGATGAGTTTAAATCAGGTTCTAAGCAAAAACCTTTTGCATGATATGTTACATGTGGATTAGAAAGTCTAAATATATATTATAGATGAACACCAAAGTTGTCCATCTTTGAAAATCCTGCTACACTTCTGATTATGAGATTTTTGGTATGATTTTTTTCAAGATGTGTACTGATGAAGAAATTGGTAATTTATTTTTTTAATAAAGTCAATTCCCTTTTTCAATTCACTGTTGCTTGGTTTAATTTTTTTTTTCCTGAATAGGCCATAGTCACTGATTTTTAACTTTGTAAGAGGAGACCTCAGCTTAGCTGATGGCAAATGCACAAGATCTTGTGGATGAAGCCTTGGAATTTCCCAATTCAAACATTCCTGAAAATAAATTTTTCATTTATCATTTGTTTGTCTCCCACCACAATAGAATTATCTATTATCTTAAGAATTATCCAGGTTATGAGATCAAACAAAGACTTTCATAAAAGTTGTTATTAATTATTTCCTTTTGGTGTATGCATTCCTGAACAGAGTCCAAAGCCAATATAAAGTTGTATGTATGCATGCACACATGTATTCTGCCTAGCTACAATTTTGTGCCTTTAGAACTGACCCCTTTTACAAAGCTGCAAGAAGCCACCAAAAAAAAATTCTCTAAGGTAAAGAACACTACTTTAAAAAAATTTTTAAGGGGGAAGTTTGTAATGATTTAGCCAAGCTTTGAAAAACACACAGCTCATGACAAATGACTGCAAGAGCAACAATATTGCTTGCTGAGAGAGTAAAACTAAAAGACTAAAATAAAAAAATCAAACTCCTCATACAAATCATAGGGAAAAAGAAAAATGGAAGCTTATAGGATGCTTAATTATTTTGCTTACCTCTTTTTTTTTAACAGATTTAGAACAAAATTACCTCTAATGACAGTATCAAGCCATTATGAGATCAGAGTGGTTGACTGGCTCATAATAGAGTAAAAAAGCACAGGTATCTGGTTAGAATCTGTTTTGGTTTGGAGAAAAACAGGTTATGTGTTTATAGCCAGAGATGGCTGTTAAATACTTTCCATTCCAGGAATAACTGAAAGGGATGTTACAGTTGTGAAAGTCTTCTGAGCCAAATGCCTTTACATCAGAATCAGAGTCTTTGAGCAGTCCTGGAGCAGATAGAACATCCTCTGCTTGGCAGTAGGGCTCTCACCTGGAAAGAGCGGGCAGAGCTCCAGATTCCAGACTGTGCACCTCTCAAAGGTTAGGATTAAAATTTTCAACAGAAAAAAGCCCCAAAACATCCATACACAGTTATTTTCTTCATAAATTGGGGCTGGAACACAGGACCCTTTCTTCCCCCTTCCCATTAGAGATGCCACAGCTGTGCATTAAGTTGCCCACAGGAGTACACAGGGAGGCTGAGCTGGGCTTTTCACTGTAGAGGCAATGTCTCTGTGCTGGGCTGAGCCAGGTGTTTCACTGTAGGGGCTGTGTCTCCATGCTGGGCACGGCAGCACACTGACCCCTTTGTGGACCTGGTCCCTATTAGCATTTGGCATGGCTGCAGCTGCTCCTGGCAAGCTCCTCTAAGGCAAGTGCCCACACTGCAGGAATTATGTTGATGAAGCACAAGTGAGGACTCAAAGAACAACTGTGAAAGTGATGAAAGGCTTAGCTAGTGCAAAAGCAGGCAACTCGTTTATTTTACTGACAAAAAGGTTATGAGGCAAATTCATGATAGTCTAGAAGCACTCTCACGGGAGGAACAGAAATTGGATCCTGTTGGGTCTGTCAGCCTACCGGCCAAAAAAATGCGATCCAGAAGCTGGATGACAAGGTTAGACAAATTCCTAGTAAGAAAGATGAACAGAATTCTAACACTGATACTCAACAACCATGGAAAAAATATGAAGGCTTGTGGAATCTCCATCAATTCCGATTTTTAAACCAAGGTGTATTCCCTCTCCCCAAAAGACATATAGGTCAAACAGAGACTACTTCATGTAACCAGCAGAGAGTCTGCTGAAGGATTCTTCACCCCAGCAGGAGGCTTTATCTCAGTATCTCTAATTGCAACAGACCCTCGATCAAGAGCATCCTAAGCTTGGTAGCTTTAAAGAAGCCACTTTTTTGATGTAAAATCTTACATCAAAAAAGGAGGATAACAAAGAAATGACAAAACCAGTCAGACTCTGCCAAATTTCAAAATGAGTGGATGCTTTAGAACATTGATTTTTCTCTTCTCACAGACTGAAGGGATGGTTAACTTTTAAAATGCTATGGGATGCCAATCAGTTGCTGAAAGATGCTGAAAAAATGAAGAAGGTCCAGCAAAGGCCTATCAAACCCATCATAAGGCAGGAGAACCTGACATAAGAAGAAAGATTGAAAGATTGGTTGTTCAGCCAAGAGAAAGCTCAGAGAAGATGGAAGTCTCAAACACAGGAAGTAATTATAAAGGAGATGCAGGTATTCTCTACAGTAGGATGCTTGCTGCATATACAAGATATATACACTGTAATACCCTATATGAACTTAAAGTATATCATTGTTAAATGTTATTTCTCTTTTTAGTGCAATCAGCATCTCTAATCTAAGCCCTTATTTGTGGCCATGATTTTCAAAAGCAAAGCGCACAAAACAAACATTTATTGCTGACGCTCCGAAGTATAAACAATAGTAATCTAAAAATATACAGAAGGCAAATGAAATGGAATCAGGGAGCATCATTTAGTCCTTCCCAAAAATTCACAAGAATGCAGTGCACTCAGTACCTTCAGTAACTGTCAAGCTATTTGTAACACTTAACACATTTTACAAAGACATAATAGAAAACTAGTAACAATGCAGAAACTAAACATTCTTAACAAGAATGTTAACAACTCTTTCTGAATGAAACAGGAAGTTACAGAAGAGATGAAAGATAATTTTGCCTCACAGACTGTGATTTATTTCTTTTGATTCTGTAGACATGATGTGTCTTAAAACACAACATCTTCTGAAAGTATTGTTTTAGATATACAAAATGTTAATGGTCTAGAAAGATAGGCAAGAAAAATAAATAATTTTTGCAAACAGGAACTTTAACCCAAAACAATTTTAGAGGAGTGGCAAACACTAATACTGCTTTAGCACTGTATTGATGCCCAGAATAAAAGCCATAGGTTAACAAAAAAACCTGAAGAGTAATATTCTCCCTGATTTTTTCCACTACAAATATCAGTAACTGTATTACTGAATTGTTTAAATACCATATTAACTGCAGATTACCACAGCTCTTTTTTAACATATAGCACAACTTCACAGCATCCACAAAAAATCACTCAATTAATCCAAATCAGTAAGAGAAATACAAAACTACCTTATTCATAATTTTAATTTTAGAACATATTTTGTGACCCAGACTTCAATTTCAATATTCCATAGAACATATTTCTGTGATGATAACTGGAAACAAAATGTATTTTCCTGAACAACAAGTTACAAGGCAGGACATTTGTAAAACCATTTTGAGCACAGTGTTTTTCAAAGTAAGTCATGAGTATCTTAAAAGGTAAGTAGAAACTATTATTTGCTTTGTTCTTATTGCTATTCACAATAAATAGTATGATGTCTGTCTTTCTTGTTCTTTTAGTATGTTTATAAAAATATCTTCACCTTAAAGCTTCAGTACCATTTTGATTAAAAAGTTAAAATAATTCTGTTTCCTTTACATGGCATAACTATACTAAAAAAAACAAACCCACGTCTTTGTTTTTCAGAACGAAATCTTAAGTTTTTTCTTGAAAAGTACAGATTTCTATCAATGTCAGCTGGGATCATCACCATACTACAATTAAAACTGTAGTAATTCACTATTTAAAAGATCTTCTGTAAAACAGTAAGGAAAAATAACTCCTAATATTTGGATTTTTACAAATTATTTATCTGCAGGATGGCATGTGGTAGATTATCAGAGTTGAGTTACAGTCCAAGACACAACTGCAAACACAGACGGGTTCCCAAACTGTCATGGAGTCTGGAGCCAGCCAGTCTCGTTCAATCATTGGGACCAGTCAGGGTGAGGCTGTAAAATTCCTATAAATGGCTGAGAATTACAGATGGAGACAAGACTACAGCAGACTTGTAGAGGGCAATGTCTTCACAGCAGAACTTTAACCCAGCTGACTTGAGCGTATTCAAAGGAACAATGTCATGGATAACATTTTGCTGCTTGGGAAAAATCTTTGGTCTTGGAAGCAAGGCCTTAATGAGGTGAGAAGATGAACAATGTGCTTTACAAACCAGAGGGGTAGGGCACCTACTGCAGTACATCTGCATCACATACTTTTTCAAGCAATTCCAGTTTTCACATTGGTAAGTGCTACATGGCTGTAGACCCACCACCTTAGTGTGTAATTTAGGAAGACATAACATCACTGACAGCCTCATTATTAGGAAGTGAATTACCTGTGAATTAGCAACTCAGAAAGCAAGACAGAAATAAGTTTATACTCCCAAGCATCCAGTGAGGCACTCCTGGCTCATTTACCAGGCTATTCAATGCACAGCTAATGATTAACTCCACAGAGTACCTACCTGCCAAACCAAGTGCTCCTTCACAACAGCTGTACCTGACAGACAGACGCTCAGCACGATCGTGTGAGACGCAGAGGTCAAGACGCTGGCAACTATAGCATCCCTCATGTTGAAGGGCAGCATGGTGTACACCACAAAAATGATGAACAAGAAAAATGATACCTGTGCAAGACACCAAGACGAAAAAGAAGCATGTCAAATTCACTTTGGAACAAGATTTTGAAAATGGCATTTAATTTTTAACTGTCTTCAGCATAAAGTTACACACCAGTTTTTCACAGGAAAGTCATTGCTAACCACCAAAGAAAACTGATTTAGGAAGAATTCATTTTTAAGAGTGTTGGAAAATTTACATTATATTAGACTTAAGAAGTGTGGCTTCAATATACTAAATCATAGTTTAAGACCTAAAGAATACTCCAAACTTTTCAAATTTTACTTCAAATTCATACTTTCAAATTTTTATTTTTATTAATACTCTAGGTACAAGTAAAGAGTGATCCCAGGACTGGTCAATTCTGATTGTGACCTGCATTAAAAAACAATCTGCCAACTTCTCACAGAGCTTAAATTTCAATGCAGAGAGATTTTGTACATCCTGAGGAACTAAAACTTCAGAATATAATCTACATGATAAAATGCAAAAAAAAAATAAGCTCAAGTTCAGCCAGGAATTTTTATTTAACAAGATTGTATTTCATGAGTATCTACATGACCTATGTCAAATTACATAAAATCACAACATTTTAAGGTAATACATTTATTTAGTCATGAAAAACAGCTTCAGAAAATCACAGTCCATATGCAGAATCTCCTGTCAGCTTCTTTTAAAGGGTACTAGTGTCCAAATTAACCTTATGGGAAAAATGCACAGCCCAACCCATAACAGCAAAAGGGATTCCTTCGCTATACATAGAAAATATATATATTTGATAGTATGCTTATGTTCCAAACCCCACCACACATTTGAGAAAATGTAACTAGATTTGGGACACAGGTTTTGCACACATAAGTAAGTAGGCGATTCTGAACATGTGCCAGTTTGTATATAATTATATTCTCCATACAAGGCTTTCATCAGTTTGAGTTGACTTGCAGTCCTGTTCAGCACCTAGCAGTTACATACACAAAGTACAGAACACAGAAAGCTCCCAGGCAGGTACAAGCAAGAGTAATTTGCTGCTCACTTCCCTTAGTGTCAGTCTGTCCTCTTCACATCTGCATGTGACAACTACACAGCCAAAACTGAAGCCTAAGGTAGGTGCACCTGCAAGACAGTGGAGGGATACTATTCCATCATGGGGACAGAACCAGATGGAGAAGGATGCCCACTTCTGTTATCCATTCAGTTTTCTCCAATCCCTCCATTAAGATCAATCCAGCTCCTTCCCAGTCTCTCATACTCTTTTTAATGCTGCCAGCTCTCCCATATACTCAAAAGCCAAATAGTTCAAAGGCATGAAATGAAAGAAAACTACAAAGGAAATGAGGGATAATAGGAAAACACAGCAAGAGAAAGGAAAAGCTTTTGCTTTGCCTCTGTACTCTTCCTAGCTACCAGCGACAGCACAAGAAGACAAAAGTGTTTGATACCTGGTTGTTTTCAGCCCTCCCTAAAAGTTTTCACGGTGATCAGATGTCAGTAAAACCAACAGCAAAGAAAAGGATGCACAAACTTGGTCTAGGTAAGAGAAGGGTTATGCCAGTGTGATGTTTTAAAACTGTCCTGGCTGAGGAAAAATCAACTGTGATAGTGACAGAGCCAGCTGATAGTCTTAAAACTTGGGAAAGATGTAGAAAGCTCTGGCAGGCTAGAAAAGAGAAACACAGCATGTGCCTTTGAAAGGCTGGGAAAAGGGGCAAACTCATCAGCTTCACTGTAATTCCTATACCAGTAACAGACAATAATAATACATTTACAGCAAATCATAACCAAGAGTCCAGAAAGTTAAGAAAAATTTAGGCAACAGACAATGTGATTTTGCTGAGAAATCACATCTTCTGTCACGAAAACAGGCATCAGTATAGGGAAAAACCCAAATAATGAGTTAGGCAGCAACAAGAGATGTGAAAAGTCCTCCAGTACAGGTGTAAGATGAACAGATGCCAAAGGTAAAGTACAGTAGTTTCACGAATACAAGCCGCACGGATTATAAGCCGCACCCCCGGTGCCTCGACAATGTTGCTGTCTTTGTCAATAGATAAGCCGCACCCCGAATATTAGCCGCACTTTCGTTCGTCGCGAGAATCCGTGCGCAGCTTTCACAAATTGGCCAATTAGTAACAGGATCGCGGCATAGCGGGCTTTACTGGCTCGGGGCGGGGCCAGGAAGGCTCGGCCCGCTCATGGTTGCCGACGGGGCCGGGTGGCCCAGCTCAGCGCCACGGCTCGGCGGGGCTGGCCGGCTGGTGCTGCTGCCGCCGCCGCCGGGCTCGCTGGCCCCCCTCTCCCGTCAGCACCGCCCCGCTGCCGCTTTCGCTCGCCCCGCTGCCGCTTTCGCTCGCCCTGCGCCGCGCCTCGCGAGCGCCGCGCCCGCCCCGCGGCGCTTTCGCTCGCGGCGGCGGCGCTGCGCTCGGTCGCCGCGGCGGCGCTTCGCTCGCGAGCGGCGGCGGCGCTTCGCTCGCGAGCGGCGGCGGCGCTTCGCTCGCGAGCGGCGGCGGCGCTGCGCTCGGTCGCCGCGGCGGCGCTGCGCTCGGTCGCCGCGGCGGCGCTGCGCTCGGTCGCCGCGGCGGCGCTTCGCTCGCCGCGGCGCTTCCGCGAGCGGCGGCGGCGCTTCGCTCGCGAGCGGCGGCGGCGCTTCGCTCGCGAGCGGCGGCGGCGCTGCGCTCGGTCGCCGCGGCGGCGCTGCGCTCGGTCGCCGCGGCGGCGCTTCGCTCGCTCGCCGCGGCGGCGCTTCGCTCGCTCGCCGCGGCGGCGCTTCGCTCGCTCGCCGCGGCGGCGCTTCGCTCGCTCGCCGCGGCGGCGCTTCGCTCGCTCGCCGCGGCGGCGCTTCGCTCGCTCGCCGCGGCGGCGCTTCGCTCGCTCGCCGCGGCGGCGCTTCGCTCGCTCGCCGCGGCGGCGCTTCGCTCGCTCGCCGCGGCGGCGCTTCGCTCGCTCGCCGCGGCGGCGCTTCGCTCGCTCGCCGCGGCGGCGCTTCGCTCGCTCGCCGCGGCGGCGCTTCGCTCGCTCGCCGCGGCGCTTCCGCGAGCGGCGGCGGCGCTTCGCTCGCGAGCGGCGGCGGCGCTGCGCTCGGTCGCCGCGGCGGCGCTTCGCTCGCGAGCGGCGGCGGCGCTTCGCTCGCGGCGGCGCTTCCGCGAGCGGCGGCGCTGCTTCCGCGAGCGGCGGCGGCGCTTCGCTCGCGAGCGGCGGCGGCGCTTCGCTCGCGAGCGGCGGCGGCGCTTCGCTCGCGAGCGGCGGCGGCGCTTCGCTCGCGAGCGGCGGCGGCGCTTCGCTCGCGAGCGGCGGCGGCGCTTCGCTCGCGAGCGGCGGCGGCGCTTCGCTCGCGAGCGGCGGCGGCGCTTCGCTCGCGAGCGGCGGCGGCGCTTTCGCTCGCGAGCGGCGGCGGCGCTTCGCTCGCGAGCGGCGGCGGCGCTTCGCTCGCGAGCGGCGGCGGCGCTGCGCTCGCGAGCGGCGGCGGCGCTGCGCTCGCGAGCGGCGGCGGCGCTGCGCTCGCGAGCGGCGGCGGCGCTGCGCTCGCGAGCGGCGGCGGCGCTGCGCTCGCGAGCGGCGGCGCTTCGCGAGCGCCGCTTTCGCTCGCCCCCGCCGGCAGGGCTGCCGCCGCCGCCACCAGGCTCGCCGGCCGCCCCCCTCCCGTCTGCACCGCCGCCGCGTTTCCTCGCCCTGGCCGGCACTGCAGGCCCCCGCACCGCCGGCTCCCCCACGCTGCTGGCCCCGATTATGCTGGGCTTCCCCCGCTGCCAGGCAGCCCACCCGTCGGCCTTCCTGCTTCTGCCATGCTCCCTGCACTGCTAGCCCCAGTTCTCCCGGGCTCCCCCGCCATGCTGGCTCAGGCTCTGCCGCCCTCCCTGCCCCGCCCTGCTGGCTCAGGCTCAGCCGCCCACCCCCACACTGCTGGCCCCGCCTCTGCCAGGCTTTCCCACCTCTGCCGGGGCCGGCCGGGCTCCAGCTTGGCTTGGGGCTGCCGCGGGCTCTCACTTCCGTGTTGGCAGCTTTTAGAATTTTGTTAATAGATTAGCCGCCCCGGAATATTAGCCGCACTTCCGGGTTTCCACCAAAATTTTGGTCAAATTGGTGCGGCTTGTATTCGTGAAATTACTGTACCCTACTAGCATGTAAGACCAGCTGTCTAAAACATGTTTCCATCTAAAGGCCAGGCTGAATTGGGCCCTGAGCAACCTGGTCTGGCGGAAGGTGGCCCACCCAGGTCAGAGGGGTTGGAAGTAGATGATCTTTGTTTCCTTCAACCCAAACTATGCTCTGATTTTATTATTAAAAAATACTTTGAAGAAGAATCCCAGATCCAAGTCCTGGAAGAAGGATTTCAAACACCCCCATTCTCAGTGATTTTTCATGTAAACAAGGTTTTGTTGTTTCCAAGTGTAGCTTTCTAGCTGCCTATGTGGCAATCAACTATTTGTGAAAATTTTATTATTAAAAATAAAAAAATATTCTTCTTTAACTAGTTTGTCTCAAAAAAATGTAACTTGCATATTTTTTGGTATCTGACTTTATAGCTAGACTAAAGGGTCCACTCTATTTGTGTGGTACATGCTAAATACATTTCAAAACTTATTAGTGGATGCGAGACAGAATGCTTTGCTTTTCAACTTTGACATGAAACAGGTTACTAAGCATGCGGACAAGATTTTGACATTTTACAATGCTTCTAGTGATATCAACTGTATCAGCTGCAAATTCCTTGTATATCTGTAAACAGCTATCTGCTCTATAAGTTACCTCACTGCTTTCCTTGGTCAAAATAAATGTATAATTTCAACATTCAACTGCTACAGAGAACACTTCTAGGAGTTTCAGCCCCTATTGACATTACATCCTCAAATAGGCTGGGTTGCAGAGGAATTGTGTTAAAGAACACTTAATTTAAAAAAATTGACCTGTCAGTTCTTAGATTTGCATATATTTGCAGTCTTGAAATTTGGTATGAGAATGCTGTTCCAAAGCAGGACACCTACCAGTCATGCTAAGGCAGAAACTCTCCTCAAAATACACGTAGAAAATGGCACCTATCAATAGCTCTTTAATTCTTTGGCACACTGCTTTTCTCCTATTTCTAGTAGTAGTCCAACGACCCAAGAGAGCTCCTTTTATCATAGAGGTTGTTTTTTATTTCACAGTGGCTCAAGACTGCTTTTTCCTATGTAGCCTGAAATAGAACACTTCTACCTTTCATCTTGATTGTAGACATAAGACTTGGGACCTTTCAACGTATTGCAAAATGCCATCTATTTAAGTTTAATATTGTAGAAGTTAACACACAAAGGTTTTTGAGCAAGTCGAAAGAGGAACAGGCTTCTTGGTCTGAGTCCCAGTCTGCAGAATGGACTTCACACTTATCTTTATGAGTGGCCCTTTCCATTATCATTTTGTAAGAACCAGCAGAATACTGCTGACACCAACAGTAAAAGCAGCAATGCCAAGCTCTGAAAGACGCCACTACCTCACTGCAAGACTTGCTAATGCTAATGATCACAGCATGCCTGCACTTGGTGTGTGTTGGGGTCAGTAAACACAAAACCAATTTAGAGTGCACTATTTTTTGAGACTGTTAAAAATAGCCTGTTCCACCAAATTGTGCCACAATGACAAGGCCTATCACTGTTATGTTGGAAGCAGTCTTTCATGTGGGTTGTCACTACAACTGCCTCGTTGAAACATGCTTTTTGTCCTGATCTGAACTAACATTGCTTTAGCAATTTGATTCTCAGATACAGTAATTTCATGACCATAAGGCGCACCGGACTATAAGGCGCACCCCCCAGGAGTCAGCAAATTTTGCAACTTTGCAGATCAGATAAGGTGCACCAGATTATAAGGTGCACCTTTTTTTTTTTTTTTTTTTTTTTTTTAAAGCGAGGCTCCGCCCCCAGCTCCCCCCGCGCGGTTGCTGGTCAAGGCCCTGCCCCAACCCGGCAGCCATTGGCCCCCAGGCCTGCCTGTATCTGCCATTCCATGCGGCGTCCCCGGTGCCGGAAAAGGCCCGCCGCCGCTCCGTGCGGTGTCCCCGGGGCTGGGGAACGCCTGCCGACGCTCCGTGCGGTGTCCCCGGAACCGGAGAAAGCCCTCCGCTGCTCCGTGCAGCATCCCCAGGGCCCCGCTGCTCCGGGAGTTCCCTGGTGCTCCGGGTGCCCCCATGCCGGCGGGCTTGCCCCGCGCCGCCACTGCCCTGATTCCAGCGGCTTTCCCACCCCGCACGGCGGCCGCCCTGATGCTAGCAGGCCCCCCCACGCAGAGCCCCTCTCCCCTCACATTCTGACGCTGCTACGGGACACCTCTCCCCCTCACAGCCTGCCATGGCCCCGCGGGGCCGTTCCCTCCTCACAGCTCTGCACGGCCCCGCAGGGCCCTTCCCTCCTCACAGCCCGGCACGGCCCGGCGGGGCCACTCCCCCTCACAGCCAGGCACAGCCCCACGGGGCCCTTCCCTCCTCACAGTCCGGCACGGCCCTGTGGGGCCCTTCTCTCCTCACAGCCCGGCCCGGCCCCGCGGGGCCCTTCCCTCCTCACAGCCAGGCAGAGCCCCACGGGGCCACTCCCCCTCACAGCCCAGCCCTGCTGCGGAGCCACTCCCCTCGCGGCTCACACTTCCAGTTCAGCAAATTTTGCCACTTTGTCCATCAGATAAGGCGCACCGGACTATAAGGCGCACTTCTGGTTTTGGGGGAAAATTTTAGTCAAAAGGGTGCGCCTTATAGTCGTGAAATTACTGTATTTTATTCATGAGTTTATGCTATCCATACCTTGGGACATGGGAGCACCTGGGCATTGATGGTGTGCATCACAGCGTGTAGTATTAACTTCTGGTTAACGCTGCTTTGATTGAGGGGTATCCAGGACTCTGGCCCATCACTCTTGACTGTTAAAGCTTGGCAGCAGTGGATTTGCTGCTCTCTGTATTTCTTTTCCCATACCTCAGCAGGGCCACATTGCCATCTACCATGTAAGCAGCTCCTTTCCACAGTGGTTTAAGGGACGGTGCAGTGCCGTAGTGTAGCTGCCTGGATGGGATGTGACAGATGATTTCTCTGCAGATTTTGTGCAGCTGCTTTCAGAAGGCAGAAGAACCTCATATACAGATTACTGCAGTGATGCCACTGAAGAGAGTTGGACACCAAATGGTGTGGGATGTGGTGATCACAAACCCTTACAAAAACTCATTCTTGTCACAGAACACAACATAAAACTATTAGTAAACATCTTCATCGTGTAAAATTGAAAGATTCAGGTTGCACAAGATAGAGAAGTAGATCCTTCTTTAAATCAAACCCATTAAAGAGCATTTTTCATGTTGGCAGTTTTGTCCCAACACCTCTAGATGTACATTGGCTACTATAGCCTTTAAACTGTTCTGTTGACTGTGAGCTAGGAGAACTGGCATGAAGTTGATAATATTTGGTGCTTCACAGACGTTGCTACTGGAAATGTCATGCATTTGGACTGTGATGGCACAAGCCAAGCCATGAATCCATGCTGGTTTTTGTGGACACAACCTGTTCAGAGACATCTTGTCTCCCTTGTGCCACCAGTTTCTACTTCTCAGTGGGGTTGCCTTAACTATAAAGAGTATGTGGAGTAAAAATTTTAACATATTTTGCACATTAAAATCATCTTTCCTGGCACACGGTATCACAGGGGATGTTGCTTTGGCACTGAGAACAACTGTAAAAAAGATACTAATCATTCATTTTATACAAATTATATTCCAACAATGACTCACAATTTCCACCTAGACAGCCTTTTTTAACACTGTGTTAATATGGTTAATCAAAACAGGCTTGGCATGTGTAAAATTCACTCAAGCTAATGTTACTCTGACCAGAATTTCCCCCTGAGGAGCATGATACCTTGGCACTGAAGCTGGCCTGCAAATTTAAATGTACCATTTCAGCATGAATTAGGGAAAAGCACTTCTTTGGACACAGCCAGCAGTAGTAAGGCTACAGTTAATAAAATATCTGTAGTTCTTTGGGCAAGTGTTGGCTTTTCACTGTATAACCATAATTAAACTGTTATGTCTACAAAAACTCAAACTAAGTGGCCAGCTCACTACAGGATCACTTTCAGAGGTTTTTCAAGATCAGCTTCTCCATCGCTGCGTAAAAGGAGTAAAAATCATCAGCTAATTGAAGAATTTTCCCTTGGAAAGACACTTGCATTCCAGGCACTGATTTCAAAAGTTGTCTATATACCTAAGTGCACAGAAGATGCTCTAGTTTTCTAAAGAAATAGCTAGGCTTAATACCATTTGGTACAACCTACTAATCTTAAAAAAATAGTTACAAATACTATGTTCATCGTTTGGTACAATGTATGTTTTAAGGCATCAGAAGGGTATTTATACAAGCTATAAACTGTGTATTAAAAACTTTATGCTGGCAGTATAAAGGTTGCAAACATGCAAAGTTCTTTGCCATTGTAACTCTGAAGTCCAGCCCCTAAACTTCTACCTGGGACATGTTCAAAGAATAAAACAAGCTACCCACATAAAACAAAAAAATTCAGAGTACAAAAATCAGCTTCTGTTCTGAGTAATCTTTAAAAAGGCTAAAATTATGAAAGCATTGGATAGGTGAAGGTGGAAATGTTGTTCACCAAACCCTGAGACATCAGAAGAAAGGGCGCTCAGTGGAACTAGAAGGTTAGTTGAAAAAGGGTGAAAAGGAAGCCACTGTCCTTTACCTGGTGGATAGCAACCTTCTTGAACTTACACTATCAGGATCAAAAGATATTAAACTAATTCATGGACACCTTATCCATAAATCAACCATAAAAAAACACCCTCTGATGTCACTAAAAATGCACCCTCTGATGTCACTAACACACCTATGGAGGCTGGGCAAGGCATGAAGGAAAGTGACCACACAAAATGATCAATTTGGCATTCTGCCTTTCAGTAGCAGCTTCTCTTGCAATTCTTGGAGACACATCACTGTGCTAGATGGACCATGGCCTTACCCTGCAGGGTGTTCATGTGTTCTGAGAGCCTAAAGCGCTTCAGAGGAAAAGAAAAAGATAAAGCAGTTATGACACAGTACCCTCCCTGACCTTAAAATAAAGCAAGGCAACTCAGAAAATTGAAAGTACTGAAAGCCCAGTGAGACCATGAATAGAAAGCATTGTAGAACCATTCCCTAGTTAGAAGGGAATTGGGAGAGGAAATCTGAACTTTGAGCAACAACAGGATAAAATATACAAGAAGCTAAATATTAATTTTTATAAAACCAATGTTTCCCAAGTGTCTGGTATGCCATAAACCTCAAGAAAAAAGTAAACAAGGAAGATTTGTTTAATATAAGATTTTGTGATATACACCACAAAACCATGTCCAAAATAAATTATTACTTCACTGTTTTTACCAAATATAAAGTTTTATTTTTTAATAATTGTCATAGAAGTAGTAAACAAGTCTGTAAATCATGCCTTGTTCTTGATCATAGAGAACTCTCAAAGTAATAATCCCTTTGTTTTGTGCACAGGTCTGGGTTTAATTGTCATCAGGAAACAGTTATTACAGCCTCTGCCAAAAAATTAACAACTATTAGCAAAATGGGAGAGAATAAAAGCAAACTGATTGCACTAAAATGGATATTTTAAATAATTTTACAATAAGAGACCTTCAAATGTTCTCCTAAAGTCACATATTAATGTGACAGTAAGATGAAAGACTTTGGAAAGGAAGGAAAATTCATATTTGAAATAATCAAGACATAAACTAATTTCATGCTGTCTACTGGGTGATCACTTTCTGTGTCACAGAACCTCTTCTTTCACTGCATGGGATCAGTAGGAGACAAGATTTTGGAGGAGTGACCCAGGGAACATCAGCAGTGACCCACCAATTCACAGCAATTTTTGGTCCTTTCTGCTAGAGAAAGAGGAGAATGAGCTACCATCATCTCTAGTAGATTTGAGATTATTCCTGAACACACTCAGAAAAGAAATAATTTCGTTTACCTCCTCACACCTGTTTTTACCACCATTCCCTTCCTCACTTAATTCTCAAGTTTCTGCTGTATCCTTCCATCCTTGCTTCAGCCACTTCATAGTCTAAACACTCAAGAATACAGATTTCTTCTGCTGCACCACTGCTAAATCCCTGTGCGCAGAAAAACAACTTCATAAAGCACCACATAGCCTGACAATGGCATCTGTTTGCAGTGATTTCACTCTTAACCGGAGCAGATGACAATAAGCCGTGTCTTTGGTTTTTTTCAGTGATGAGACAAGTGAAAACCACCAGAGAGTGAATTGATTATTCATCCTTGTTATCTTTCCCTTCTGTGTTTTACTGTGTTAAATATTAAGATCAGAAACTTAGAATTGCAACAATAATTCCAGATCATCACAGCAAACATTTTCTCTAAAAGGGACAATTGATACCCTCTTTCATGCTATCTTAATAATTTATTTTTTGTTTAATCTAAGGACAGTGAGAAAGATATTATAGCATGTTATTAAAACTAAAGCCTTGTCATCATATGTCATCATAAAAGTCAAAGCAAATGTATTTACTTCTGGCTAAGAGCATGCTGTATCTTATTCAGATGTCTAAACTGCAATTAAATTAACACACTTTAGAAGTGGAAAGATACAAACAATTATACAGTATATTTAAACAGAGTCAAGTTCTAAGCAATGAATTCCAATTTCACATGGACTATTAAAGAGGGAAAAAGTTTCAAAACCCAAGCACCAAACCTCAAATTTGAAAGGACTCAAAAAAGAACATACATTGGAAACATTTTCAAAGTTTCTATGAAGAGACATACACAACTGTGAGAGAAACATAAAATACCTAAAAGCCTAATCTGGTTAGAAAGGGTGTGAAAGTCCATGTTAAGATATGCATGCTTGCACATATGCAGAAAATATGTGCAATGGTAGCAATTGATTTAAATTTAAAAAAATCAAATGAGCTAGTACAACAGAAGAAGAATATACCACATTTCAGGAGATCCAAGGAGTTTTTTCTACATGTTAGACATAAAAGAAGCCTGACAGTGAATTTTATCAACTATTATAAGAGTAAGTAAAACTTTAATTCCAACAAAAGAAAAGCAGAACAATCCAGTTAAGATACCTGTTTCTGTCAAGGGAAAAACTGAAGGATATGTTTACGTCATGCTAAACAATAATTGCAGTACAGTTTTATGCTCCAAAATAGTAGCTCACAAGTTTATAAAGCCACAGATACTAATGCTGAGACATTTTGGAATAGCAGGTCCAATAAAACATGCTCCAGTATCTTATAAGAGTTCATCATTACGCATGTTTATTTTCCATGCTTCCTATACCCGAGGTCAGCTCCAGAGAATTCAGGTAAAATTATATTGGTAAAAGGAAAAATTAGGAAGTGAGAGCAGAAAATAAATGGTCAACTTTTACACTGAGAGGTCTGATTCAGAGGATTCAAAGAATTTATTCAATGTCTTCCTAAAAGTTTAATAAAAAGGAGTGGAACAGTGATGTGGCAATGATTGATGGAGTTTTAATATTGTTCAGGTTACTCAAAATCAGCAAAACATAGGAAAAGTTGCAGAAGTGATTAACACTGCTTTGACTGCGCCATAGCAGATGAAATTCAACATGATAAATGTAAAATAGGAATGAAGAAAAGAATTTTAACCGAACGCTTCCAAAAATGGGCTTTACCTTAGTTATTACATCCTCTGGAAAAGATATAAGACTCACTGTGAATAGCTCTTTGAAAAAAATGAATGATAGCAGGGGTTGAAAGGGCAAAATGAAAGGACAGCCATTATTAGGAAAAGAATAGAGAATCAAGCATCATGATGACATTGTGTGCGCCCATGATGCACACATTTCTTGAATAGCTCATGCACTTCTCTCCCTATCTTAAAAAAATTCAAAGGGGAAGAAAACCATGCTGGTAACAACCCCCCCTCAGCATTCTCTTCTCTAGGCTGAACAGCCCCAGCTCTCCCATCTTGTCTTCAAATGAAAGATGTTCCAGTCTCTCAGTCATCCTTGTGGCCCTTCACTGGACTCACTCCTTTCAAACTGTATTGCTTGTGCACTGAGGAGTCCAGGGCTGGACCCAGCACTTCAGATTTGATGTCACCAGTGCGAAGTAGTGAAAAAGGATGAGCTCTCTAACCATTAGGAAGTGCATAGCTGTTCCTAATGGAGCCTGGGGTATGATCACACAACTGTGTCCAGTTCCACCCAAAACCCTGAGGAAGTATAAGCCCTGACAGACCTGTGCCGCTGACACAGTGACCCACAGGAACACTGCAGCCATCACATTGAGACCCTGGAAATCTGAATTCACTATTGTCAGAGAACCCACCAAGAGCCATGCTTGAAAATAAAGAAGGAAGTGAAGCAGGAGCATACAGATGGTAACACTGAGGAGCCATTTACTTTACAGATCAGAAGCCCTCCTTTCCTTGAGATATTCAAGTGTCAGCAAAGGACAACACTCCCTGGTGAGCTGACATTTACTGTGGCAGGTGTCAGAATGAGGGGAAAATAACCAGACAGTGATAAAGGGTCATGGCTGGGGTATATCTGGTAGAAAAATGTGGATGAGTGAAATGCCTGAAGAAAAGAGACTTGGAGTTCCTTTGCACAAATCACTAGTCTCGTACAGCAGCTCAAGTCAGAAACTGCTGCAAAAGAAAAAAATGGTGAATTTATATGACTCTGCTTACAGAAACCTGATAGCCTGGATAGATGGGCTTTTTCTGCAAATTATAGTTTTTTCTAATCATGTATTTTTAGGTAAAACAGAAAAGAAAACAAGACATTGCCAAGAAAAGGAGCTTCTTGGTGACTTCCATGAAATACTGTGACTGTGTACAGAGCGGTAGTAGCATAATGTTAAAGTGAAAGGAAGGAAACTCTTCTTTAGGAGTGATGCCAAAGTAGGACATAACACCTCCTTGGAAAAATTCATTGATCATAGAAACAACATGCCTAAAAGTGTACGACATAAAAAAGTGGACAAAACCATGTTCAAAGAAACTAAATTGTGAGGGGAAAAAAATAAATAAAAACCCCACAGCATTTCATTGTCACAAGGCTAAAACAGGTTTTGCAGCACTTACTCAAAACCTTCTGTTATTTTCCTGTGACACTTGCCTTTCCCAAAGACTTTCAAATCACCTGCTAAAACTTTCCAGAAGACTTTAATACAGGATGAAATTGCCACTCTGGTTCATGCACAGTCCCTTCAGCCTATTGCCCAGAGTTTCCTACTCGCCACCTTGGTTGTTACACCCATGGGCCATAACATGGGCCACGCCAACCCAACCAGTGTTGCTGTGCTGGATTGCATGGAAAAGGATTGCCACTGGCATGGGTTTCACCTCTTTTCCCCCTTGCCCTTCTCCCCCTCTTCAGCTGGGGGTTCGATTTGTATTAGAGGACCCAAACATGAGCATGCAGGGATCTCAGCAGCTGCTGACATCAAGGTGTTCCAGTCAGCACATCCCATGCAGGAACCATCATCTGGGAGTGTAAACAGCTCCTGAAGAGAACCACATAGCCACAAAAGGGTTAAGTGTCACAGGGACAGCCACCTGCTGAACTAGAGGGGACATGCAGGAAAGGATGTCGATCTGGGGTGCCCCTGATGCTTCTCCTCTCAGATGGCCACTGGGAAGAGTTTGTCTCTTCCCTTTTCTCACTATTTTGCTCCTCTTTCTTCACCATTACAGTCAACACATGCCATTAGTTACAAACTCTGCCAATAAATTTTTGTGCATGAGAACTTGTCCCAACATCTTTTACTCAACATTGTCTTCCTCCTCAACTTTGAAGTCTACAAAGTGATTTCTAACCTCAGAAAGCACTTTTTTCTACATCAGAAAGTAGTCAGACTTTGATGGCCACTAAGGTGCCAGCCTCTACACAAACACTGGGGACCAACATTGCCAGCAGCCTGGATGCTGCTTCTTTAGGAAGGAAGCAAGGAAAGAGGCAGTCCAGGTTCTCTTTCACTCCAGACAAAACTTTCCATAGGGCAAAAGGCACAGGAGGAGCAGGATGCAAAAGTTGATCAATGTTGGAAAGGACCCATTTACCAACTCTGGTAATGATAATGGCAATAAAAATCATCATCATCACTTCTCCAGTTTTGACATGTACACATTTCATATATTTTACTCGTAACACTGTCCCAAGCAAAACAGAATGAAGGAGAAGGTATTCATACATTTATTTTCACTGCCACATTTTTCAAACTGCTGTTTTTTGGGAACACTAATCCCTACTAGATGGATAGATCAAAGCTGCTAATTCTCTTACAGGGATTTAATTTCAATCGAAATTAAAGAAAAAATTAGTGGATAAAATAATTTCATGGTAATTTGTAGAAATTTGACCTGTTTTAATAACAGAGATAAACCTTCACTTGAGAGTTGTCAGAGGTTTACCCTGTTTTGCATAAAGACTAAAGGAGAAAGAGGATTAAACTGGAAAAGGGATACACAGAAATTATATGAAGGCTTGAATTTAACCTGACAGACAGGCAGATTCACCATTAACATAAGTCATCTCAAACTTTTCTTATTGTCTGCCTCTATCCTGTCCAAGGTGAAATGCTTTCCTCAGCCCAGGTTTTCCACAATGAGCTTCTTTTCCTTCTGAATCCAAACCTTGTTGTCATATTGGGTCTTATTCTCCAATTAGTTTTACGGATTTTTTTTTAAATTGTAAATATAGGAATGTGGAAATAAATCGAAATGATAATATAGATAATGTCCTTATAAGTGAGAAATTCTCAGATGAATTTCAAACACACACACACTTTATTATGGAAATGAAAAACATAATAGTAGTCATTTCAGTATATAAGTATCTAAAGATAGACTGATATTACTTTAATGTAACATTTGCATTCAAAACAATGTTACAAAATGTTTAAAGTAATTTTGCAATAAAGAGCAACAGTGGAATATTTCCTTAAACTGGTTGATCTTAATCTTTATAATCCTGATTTAAAATTCAGAGTCCTCCATGTTGGAAATACTGCAATTATGTTTATAAAGTGTTAATTGATTTAATGAGTAAGTTACTCCCAGCTACTCATGAGCTAGTGATGTGATTCCATCTGTAACTCTTAAGTGTTGCTGTCTCTTAATTACAAAAAATTCATTATGAAGCTGCAGGATTAGTTAAATTAATCCCAGTAGGATGAATGCAGATAAAAAGTTATTCCAATCTTTTTTAACAAGCACGGAATTTCATGTCTCACTGCATTGCAAGTACTAAAATTAGTCAACAATTATTTTATACGTTATTTTGCAGAAAACTTTGCTATTACTTTCTGAAAAGAATTCCTTGTTTCATGCCTTCCATTTTACACCATTCACGGTAGAAAGCTTTTTCTCCTCAAAAGTTTTTCAGTGGAACAATTTGTATGAAAGTCTGGATCCCCAAAGTCAAAAACCAGCATACTCAAAAACCCAGAAAGCATTTCACAGCTTCCAAAAGAATCAGAATAGCACCTTTTTACAGTAAAATCTCCCTAGGTAGCTTACACTACACACATCCAGAAAAATTATCTGAATTAAACAAAGAAATATTTTGTATATTTCTTCACTTAATATAATTAGAGCAATTTTAGGTTGGAAGAAGTCTCTGGGAGCCATCCTGTATAACCTCCTGACTGGTTTCAAAGACAGATAGTGGTCAAATTACTTCATATAATGGGCTCAAATTTAAATTAATTTATTTTTGTCTACCCAAAACTGTATGTGTTTTTATGGAGTGCGAAATTAATTAAAAGAGACACTAAACAGAGAAATATGACATAAAAACCTAAGCTTTTCTTTTAATTCCTTTACAGTAGGAAATAGCATTTGTGTTATCAATAATGATATTCAAATCTGCAGGTGAACAGGACAAGGCAATTCCCCTAAAATGAGCAGAATAATTTAATCTCTTTATTGAAATACCCAGTCTCCAAAAACTGCTGAAGTAAAATCCTCAAATCCAGTCAAGTTCCCAATCTCAGTGTACAAGAAGAACCTGCCAAGACTAGAGGTCAAATGGCCAAAAATACATGGTCACATTCTGCCTAAGTTATCATACAGTCTCACTTAATGGAACCACACAACTTTGCTCATGAGAAAAAACAGCAGGAAAATAAAGGCAAGAATTTGCAGATACTTCTGGGAATGCAATGACAGAGACACTGAAACAGAAAAAGTGCCTCTTGGAGTTATTTTAACAATACAGTAGAAATCTTGTCTCCTATTTTGCTGTCTGATTGTTCACATCCACAAAAATAGATGCAAGCACAGAAATGGCTAAATGCTACCTTCCAGTCAATGCTTGTTGATCACAATATAGAAACCAATGTAAACCATGCATGGTATGTATAAGAATATATTCATAAAATTATATTCTCATCTATTTCTGAGAAGACTGGCCAACTCCTAATAAGGCTGCTATATGAAACCTGATTTAGTGCTAACAAAGTAAATTATAAAATAAAATAAAATACAATAAAATAAACCAAAACAACGAAAAGAAACACACACCACAAAAAAAAAAAAAAAGTCATCCCATGTCACCTGAGAAGCTTGAGAAGCTGCTGGACTTGACATCACATTCTTGATACTTGAAGTGAACAAAGTTATTCTTGCAGTCAGTTCAAAGCCCCAAGCATTTAAATATGCCAGAGAAATAAATTAAAATTTAAACTAAATGTCAATTCTCCATCCTGCATTTCTTCCCCAGGCAGCCTATCCATAGGATTCATACATTACCATCACCAACAAACCTATACCAACAGACACTTAGCTCTCTTCTCTCTGAATTAATACACAACTGTCTGCTCAGTGGTAGAGAGGAATCTGACCAGCACAAACCAAACTTCTTAAAGGTCAGAGGGAAATGTTTCCTCTGCTATGCTTTGTGCTTTTTTTCAGACAGAAAAAAAAATAAAAGGGAGGAGCTATTTGAAAGCAACTGGATATATTTTTTACTTCTACCCATTATCATGCCAGCTGTTGGGGCAGGTTAAAAGTCAGCAAAGAGACTGACAATCTCTCTGGCTAATCCACACCAGTGACCTCACTTAAATGAGAGGATGCAGAAAGATTGACAAGGCACAAGTGTAACATGCAATGTAAGATTCAAAGACTGAAAAGGTTGTACATGGAGCATGAACACTGCCATGACCACTGAAGGAGAGTGCTGCACCTCACATTAGACTGGCAATTTGTAGGTTAATAACACAGCACTGCGTCTTTGCACGGTCCAGTGAGAGGGGACTTAATAATTCTCTGGCCTCGGCTAGGATCAGCTTTATCCAGGCAAGAAAGGACAAAAGGATGATGATGTGAATCTTAACAGAACCATAGGCCTGATTGGATGCAAAGAAAACACAGACGTCCAGATCAAATTTCTGTTCCATGAATAAAAATGCAGAGCTTGCGTAAGAACAGATTTCCTCTGCATAAGAACATGATGCCCAGCCACACAATCAGATGTTGCAAACAACCAAACAGAAGGAGAAAAGCTTCAGGGCTAATCTAAGGATAACTCAATCTAGGTACGATCTTTCTTCACTTGTTGCACCCCATCTCAAAAACATTTGCAACTGTGTATAGCTTTCTGTATTCCTATTTTGTAAAATAAATTGCTTATTTTATAATTATTTTATAGGCAATTGGCAGGTTACTGGCAAATACTATCCCTGTCAAAGTGGTAGTTCTTAAAAACGAGATACTGAATCACACAGTGCTCAGTACAACTCCAGAGACTGTAAAAAGAAGTGTCACGCTCAATAAAATGTTTGGAAACTAGGCCAGCTGGGGTTTGTGTGGCAGAGATATCTTCTGATGATAAGCACAGAAACATGTGAGCAATGACCTTGCCTCTAAGAGTCTTCCAGCAAGTTTGGAGTACCTATGAATATAATTCCATTTATTTAATCTATTCCCTTGCATCAAGAATCATAATTCACATCTGTTTTTTTCATGCTAAGGAAGTCAATGAAAGCAACACAGGTGCACCAAAATGCCATGCAGGAAACAGAGAACAATTATTTGCAATACACTGATGTTCAAATCCATTGATAGCTAAGTATCTCCCAGTTTCATAGATGCTACTATTTTAAGGTGCAGCATAACTGTGTCAGGAACGTGACTTTGCAGTCATAAGCTCCAAGGAGTCACAGACAGGTTAGATAAATATCATTATCCTTTAAATAAAACAGCCTATGCCAGTACACCCCAACAGCAACAGAAAGAGTTATGACAGTCCTTAGCAAGAAAGGGAAACAGAGAACATTAGGTATCACAAGACTCCAGCATCCCCATACTCATACTTCTAAACTGTCATAAAAGCACTTCTGAATTCCCATTACAACATCTAATTATACACATCTTACAGACACTGTAATTACTTTGCCAATGTAACAGGAGAATCTGAAGGCAGAACTCCATAGCTCAGAGATGCAATTTTCTACACTTTGAAGTACAAATGGACAAATCTCATTCTGCACCCAGTACATCTCTGCAAGCTTTTTTTTTAAGGGAATAGTTTACTTGAGATAAAAATGGAAAGAAGCATGAATTAAAGATGACAGCAATAAAATGTGAAAACAGACCACTATAAAAAGTGGGGCTTTCAGTGGCCCCTTTCACAATCATTGCTTATCTAAAAAGAGACAGCTAACTACATTTACAAAAAAAAGGCAGTATTTGTCATCACCATGCAGAATTTCAATAAAAAGATAATTTATGTACCCTCCTCATCTATTTTAAGATGAAATTATTGTTATCGCAAATACAATTTTCTTTTTTTCCACAGATATTGTATTTTTTTTTTCCCAATACGTTTTTGCGTATATAAAAGTCATGCAAAAATTTCTTTTCCAGATCAGGGCATTTTCATTTACATCTTCATATGAGACACTATATTCTCTTCTATGCCCCAACACACAAATTTTTAAGTTGGAAACCCCTCCCAATCCCTGTCATCAAAGCCCAGCAGTACAATGTCCAGTGATACAGATGTGCGCATGGATTTTTCCTCAGATTACATCCTGGAGATTCATGGCCTAAAGAATTAAATTTGCTGGTTCTCTTCACTCCTGACAATGTTACTGGAATACACCAATTTTCCATTGTTATCATATAAAATCATAACAATGTACTTCTTTCTCACTAATTTCCTTCCTCTTCAGTGTTATCAACTGCTATCAAGTGTTATCAAATGAGAGTTTGGGTTTGTTTGTCAAAAACTATGCCCTCCAGAGTCAATTTATCTCTATCAAACTTTATAAAAAAGTACAGCAGCTTGACTCTTCTCACAACACACATCCCACACATAGGGGAAAAAAAAGGCACCATTCCTCTGTTGCTTCCACACTCTGACAGATGTTCCCATACCAGATAAGACAAGAAAAAAAAGGACAGAATTCAATCCAGATGGGTTTTGACTAGGACTAGGAAGTGATGAGAATGCAAGACTTCAAAGACCCCTTCCATTCTCATGCATGAAAAGCCAAATCTGTCATGCCCTTTGAAACTTTATAATCAAGCTCTTTTACAAGCTTGACTTATCTTCAAAAGATAGTCAGGCATTTTGCACACTATACTTGCCACACTTCATTAAATAATAAGGCTTTTTAATTCCATATTTTACTTTTATACAAAATACAGAATAGTAAATCTTTTTGGGGAAGGAAGAAGTACAAGCTTACTTCTCACTTATACTAATTGATAGTAGGAGAGTTAATTTTGATATACAAGAGTATGAGAGCAGAATCAAGTTTGAAAAGTTAGGAACTGATGTGAATTTAGGAAGCAAAACAAATACCTAAACTTCTACAATTTTTTAATTTATTGACTTCGAATACTTCAGTATTGTCATTTAACTAATTTCAGTAGCTGGCCAACAGCTAAAAAATCTCACAACTCAGAGAAATCTTAAATACAGGGAATTGTAGCTGGAAGAGCCAAAACCACCAGATCTTCTGAATTCAAATACATAGAGGAACAGACACCAAAACTTAATATGAAAATATTATGAGTTGGGAGAAAATGAAGTTATATGTCTAAAACGAATGAGATATCACAGCATGTATTAGCCTGAGTGTAATTTTATCAACAAAGCTTTTCTTTTGCAATATAGTGAAGTGCTTTTTTCCTTAAATGTGCTTATATTTCTCCTTTTACTTTAGGCCCACTGATCTATTCACTTAGGCACTAGAATAAATTAACTGTACTTCGGTTTCTTCAGAACTGAACATTTTCAGCATGCTTTATTTTCTATCTCCTCACACTTCCCATTTCAGTTTGGAAACCATTACTGAGCCAAACATACAAGTTTCGCCTAACCAAAAGATAACTGATGATCTGCCTAAAGATTGAAGAGCATCTGTACCATTTCTAACATGAAATCTGACAGGCAGTCCACAGAGATGTAAATCTTACAGTGATCCACCCCAAACCAAGGCAATATCTACATTACTGCAGTAACTTATAATGTTAAATGGTTTCATCTGCACTGTAGTATTTCACATGCTGTGCAGAAAAATATCTTTAAAATACTCAGTTTATTCTGCATATGCTACCAGGAGTGGAAGTTGTACATGGCAAAGAGCTGATAGGTTTTATAGCTCTTATTGAGCTGCCTAAGATGGTTTATCAGTATCTACAGTCACAGTTCAAAGGTTCAATATATTCAGTCCTGCTATGGACAGACACAGGTTCTGATCGGCGGTAAGAAAACAAGACTCTCACTTTTCAAAGGGAACTAAATAATTATTTTAATTTGGCTATCTTATTCTACATATAAAGAAAATGTCTCTACATTTTCAGGGTAAGAGTATGAAGGACAATGATGCTCATTATGAAAAAATCCTGCTCTCTGATCCCAAATGGTCTATCCTCTCTTCCCAAATGCCTGCTAATGTCATAAAAATAATTACAGAGACAGACAAGATCCTAAGCCTCCAAAGCAAAGAGACATCCCTCTTCCCAAATGGTGTCTGTCCTTCATGACTACATCACGTCTTTGCCTTTTCCACTCACTGGTTGGTTTGGGGCTTGGGGGAGAAATTGGGGATTTCGATTGCCTGGCAGCAGCACAGATGGGTATTAGAAACAGTTAGTTCTACTTTAAAAACAAAGGCAAAACCCACAGACCCAGGCAAAGAATGTGAAATAATTTGCAGAAAATGAAAGAAAGTAGATAACTGGGAAATAGCTGTAATGTTAATGGACTATGACACAGCCAATGCAAAAAGAATGAACACGCTTTTAATGGCTGCATATTGGACCTGAGCTACCTAGTTCCTAAGCTCTTCTCTTTTCCATTCTGTTGCAGGCAAAATGATCTCCACTTGTGATCCTTTTACTTAATTCAGTGCCAGCTTGTGGTCACTGCTTTTGGTTATCAGAGAAACAAAAAACAAGATAGCCAAATGCCAAGCCAGCGCTGCCCTGGTACAGGCCACCCATGGCCACTGTTCCTCAGAGGGCTCCGTGCCCCTTACAGCCAATCTCTTCTTAGACTGACAGAGTGTAGATTTAGAAAGATATTAGGAAGAAATCGTTTACTGTGAAGATGGTGAGACACTGGAACAGGATGCCCTGAGAAGCTGTAGGTGCCCCATCCCTGTAAGTGTCCAAGGACAGGTTAGATGGAGCTCTGAGTAACCTGGTCTAGTGGAAGGTGTCTCTGCCAATGGCAGAGGGCCTGGAATTAGATGTTCTTTGAGGTCCCTTCCAATCCAAACCACTCTGTCACGATTCTGTGATTCAGAAGGGTGCCCATGTTTGATGGAGTGTCTCCTTCCAGGTGGACACCTCCAGCCATATGTACTGCCAGCAGCCTCTCCCTCCCCCTGTCTCCCCAAGATCATCTCTCTGCCTGCCTCTCCCCCAGCACCTGCAGACTCCAGTGTCTGGTATACAGCAGGGTGCTCGCCCTGGTTTCAGAGCTATATGAACCCCACTATGTCCAGGATAAAGGATCCCACAGCCTCTGCTACAATTCCATGCCATGTATCCTCATACGCTTCCCCGAAATGTTCTCTTGGAAGCTGTGGTTACCATTATCCTGCTGCTTGTAGGGAAAAAAAATCTTCTGACATAATTTGTATGTAACTCTTCTGATTTGTAAATCATTAAATGTGCAAATACATATTTACAGGAGTTTATACCTCTACTAATGTTTGAACTTATTTCTAACAAAGTTAATTAAAAGTTCTTGAGCGTTTCCCCACACCAGCCTATTGGAATTACACAGCTGTCAGTACGAGGCTTATCACAAAAAATGCCTACTCTTCTAAATATGCTGCAACACAGATACGTCTGCATGTGCTATCAGAGTACAGTGAAATAAAATCCAAACAGGACACAAAGCCTTCCTCTAAGGCCAGAAATGGAAAACAAAGAGTGATAAGAATTTAATTAGAAGCCTAAACCAGGCTAACAAATATTGCTACATATTCATAATGCTACTTAATTGAACAAAAATTATTAAACCCCAGTATTTTGGATTATTTCTCTTCCCCACATTTTTATGATTTGAGTTGCAGAAAAGTTTAAAACTGAATGTCTAGGCAGGCTAAAGTCTGCACTCTGGTCGTTTCACTGAGGCTCCTGGCCTCTGGTTGTATTTGTTTCTCAGTCATAACAAAAAGCTCCTCCTGCTGGATCATGTGAGCTAGTCTCACTGCCAAATGAGCAATTCCCTATCAGAAAGCCCATATTACAGTTTTATAGAGGAGAAGTAAGTATAACAAGAGGATCAATGTTAAGAAAAGACTAAGCAAAGCTAAGCACAGATCAAATCCAAGGGTGCAAATTCAAGTGCAAAGTCACGGGTCTCATCCATGTAGCTCAGTAATTATGACAAGTACCCACTAATGCTGTAGAAAGAAACTTAAAAAATGTTTTAACTTTACAAGGTGAAATGAGCCATTAAAACAAGTAAAAGTCAAACTGATTTTTAAATTTTCCTTTTGAACTTAGTAAATAAGGAAATGAAATTCCAAACAAAAATTCCACTGTTTACAAAACTAACTCCATTTGATTATATCAGTAATAAACTAAGAAATTAATTTCAATCTTTTTTTTTTTAATGGTATTGTTCTTTTTAATGCTTTCCTTGAAAAACCTAATATGTGCTGCTTCAAGCACTTCCCTTAGAAAAACAAGTAGGTCCACTGACCTTAGAAATAAAACACTTCACACCTCCTGATGTGTCATTAATTCCATCCTCTGAGGAGGTTATGGAAAAATAATAATTAATGTACTGCCAGAAAACTGTCTCAGGTTTCAGCCCATTTCCTTAGCTACCAACTGATGTCTTAGTTACTTTCCTTTTATTAAATGTGTAAATCAATGTTCTCTATTTTTTAATGGGGATAGTAAATAGCTTTTTGATTTAAAGCGTCCACTTTAAACCTGGACCCACATCTCCACTCAATAAAAATATACTCTAAATACTAGCACATATGTCAAGCAAAGGCCTGAAACAGATTCTGCTTTTATTGAAAGGATTCTTCTTTTAATTTTCCACCATAAAACCTAACTTTGTTTACAAGAACTTTCAAATTACTTAAGATCTGCCCTTTGAGTCATGAATTTTCACTTTACAACCCTTGAAATCTTAAATAAAGTTGGTTTTGTCTGTGAAAAATTAATGTAAGGCAACAATGCTAGGAATGTAGCTGAAATTCCCTAGGAACAGTGAATTCAGATCTGCAGCGTTTTCTCTGTTACCCCTTTCTCAAGACACGTCTCATTTATTTATTTATTTATTTATTTATGGATCTGTGAAGCAAGGATAAACAAAGGCACTGTTCTCAAAACACCAGGTCATTGGAAACAATTAAAAATACTTCCAGAAAAAGCTATATTGTGGCATAATTAGTTACCAGCAGCACATAAGGTGGTTTCTTTCCTGTTCTCATATAAACTGTTTCATAGTAACCTATTCTTCAAAGGCTTGTTTAAGACCGGTGTTACAGAGTCCAATTGGTTGAACGTGGCTCTGAACTGAGTGGCTGTACTGCTCAAACAAACCCTAAGATTTTTTTCTCCTTCGTGTCTCTCTCCAGGACCCCATTTGCCAGATAAACAGACAAGAATGAGAACAGCGACAAGAAGACCCTGCTATAGCATTTCTAGTCTATTTAGTCTGCTCTCTGACATACTTCCCTGTTCAAAAAAGCCAGCAAGCCTAAATAATATAGAAGCCCTCTTAAAACCTGGGGTTGAAGCTGTGCAGAAAAAAGACCATCTCCTACTAAATGCAAGACTGGAGAGATAAACAGCTTTAAGCAGTTACCAGAGAATTTAGAAGGAGGGGAGCTAAATGGGCCTGGGAGTCATCCCTCCACCTTCATGAACGCATTCATTTCCTTTCCTCAGGTGAGGAAGAGCAGTAGCATCCCAATGCTGCCAGTTCCACGATGTATTTACATTTCAGCAGCAAAAAAACTCACTTTCCTGAGCCCTCAGTCCTCCTCTTCCATGCATAACATATACAAGGAAAACTAGTGGACAGCCTCCCAAAACTGCCCTTTCAGGGAAGTCATCTTGTGAGGGCAGCAAGAATATTTTAGTGCATTGATATAGCTGAAAGAGACACTACTCACTGGAGTGAAAATGATCCCCAGGACAATCCAATTGTTCTCCTTATTTATGCTGACTTTGTGAATGCTGGCCTCACTGGCACTAGCACAGCTGCCTATTACTACTGATACGCAAGAAGAATCCAGTTGCACAAGTCTGGTAAAATGCTTGTTAAGAGAAGTATCAAGGTATTGCAGTAGTCCTACATGTTAATGAAATGTCACTGTAATTTACCTCAAAAGAAGATTACTGTACGCTCCTCCATTTTCAGATTGCTGCCTTCTATACATATCTTCTATGTATAAGGAGGTAAGATGCAGCATTCAGAAATGCTCATGCAGCCATCAAGTTTCCTACTCATTCATCTCTGCCAAGAACAAAATCATTCCGGTGCAAATATATTCCTCCTCCTTATCCAACTTAATAAAAAAAAAAAAACCCACAAAAAACCTAACTACTGTGGAGTTTGGTTTGACATGCTGCATGGCACCACCTTCTCTTTTTGATGCAATTCTCTATGTTCGGTACTGCTTTTTGAAAGGTGGAAAATAGATAAACAATGATAAACAATGCTATGGCACAGTAGGGCTGCTCTTTTGCAGGGTATGGAATTCAACAGAACCTTTCATCCATCCAACTAAAATTAACAGTTTTCCTTGTGCGTGGCAGTACAGCTGCACTAGTACGCTTAGTAAGGCTGTCCTCTGAAAAAAAGACTTCTTGAAGAGGGTGAAACTTGATTTAGAAAGGAAAATGGTCCCAGCTGGGTTTTGGAAGGTGTTTTTTCTCAAGAAAAGATGAGTCTCTTTTTGCACATCCTGATTACTTTTCGAACTTTCTGTTCCCAAGCACATTACTGAAGTCCTTGCATCTTGAGGCTCATCTTTGTTTTGCTCTTACTGTTGTACTGTTTGCCAAGCAGTCACAACAAAACCAAACCAAACAAAAAATGACTAACAAAAAAAGAAAATCAGAAAATGAAGACCAACCAAAATTTTCAGAATGACTTTGCTTCAGAAAGAAAGAGGCTATCCCCCCAATTTCTCCTTTACTACTCACATGAAGATTATACCCTGTATTGCTGTAGCTCTTCTGTCTGCACTCATTAAGGCCAGAAATTTATTTCTCTTAGGTGATAGTTAGGATTGTCTGATGCTGGAGCCCACAAATCTTTTACTGAGAATCGATTCTAAGATACTAAAATTTAAAATACTTACATTCTCTCTCCTCCTTCTAAATTTGCCTTTTACTTCACTGATTTACCAGTAAAGAAACATGCACTTCCTTTACACTTGTCTTTCATCTTGCTTCCCAACATAGTGAATGTTCCAAATCTTGAGTGTTTTTTTCCCTTTCTGGTGCTATCTTCTACTGAAGGAAGGCACTATCTCTCTACTTCTGAAAGTGGCTCTCAGTTTGCAGCCTGAACTGTGAAGACAGAGCTTGAGCAGCCCATCTGGAACAACAGCTAGTGGGCATGCACGACATACATCTGTGTGAAAATTGCTGTGCTGGGTTGAAAAGATGGGCCCCTGGAGCTGTCACACCCTACCTAGCAAGATAAACCCATTCCTCTGAGTAGAACACACATCAATTGCCCCCTTCCTCATGTTTCATTCCACAGGAAATGGCAATGTGGAAAGAACAATATGCACTCAGGACTCCCCAAAACGTGCCATTTGGCCAGGGCTCAGTCGTGGGTAACTGACCTACGTGACACAACACAGAGTAAATAAGATGCAGTCTTTCAGATCTTATCAATATAAAGACTGATTTGCTTTCACTGGCTCTGTCTCCCACTCTCTTTCTCTGAGGCTTTCTTCTAGCTCAAGAAGAGAAACAGCAAAGAACATTTAAGAAATTGTTAGGCAATGCCACAATTTGTCAGAAACAGCGAAAACAGCCTCAAAAGAGCCTTTAACAACCTGAACTATGTAACGCTGCTAACCTGCTGATAGACTCAACCTGTTGTCAGAATGAAACTCTGACCCAAAGACAAAACTAAAGAGTTTATGAAACGTTTCAAACATGGGAGGGTTCAGGAGGGGAAAGGTTTGAGGAAACATAGAGGGAGAAAGTTGATAGTTCATCTCTGAGGCAGATGATCCAGCAGCTAACACACCTGCAGTCAGCCATAGCAGCTAGCCAGGAACATCCATGTGGAGTAGCATTACTTTTAAGTACCCTGCAGAGCAAACTGAAGATATTAGTTCAACTCACCCAGGCTTAATCATATGAAGCCTCCTCCCTATGTGCTTGTCAGCAGTAAAAACCAGTTACAAACCAGTTCTTCCCTTACCTATGAAAGACAGCAGTTCATCAAGACTACCAATATTCCACTAAAAATTGGGAAAAAAACCAACTGCACATCCACAGAAAATATTAAAATTCTATTTTCAAGACAATTAAAATTACAGCCTTAAGATTTATAAGGTACTGATACCTGGTACTCTTCTGTTTCCCTTCCATTACTGATTCAGTTGTCATCACATTTCTTAGGAAGACTGATGCCATGAAGCACTTACTTTTCAACATTGACAAAAGGTAAGTAACAAAAATCTGTGATACATAAATCAGTCTTCTTCTAAGTAAAAGACAAGCAAAGCTCAATGCTTTGCCTGATTCACATTTATGCAATCAGGTAAAAAGGACTGTTTTCTGTTAAGTAGTCCATCTCGAAATGATTCTATGAACAGCAGGGAACACCAGGTTTTCTCTTATTCCTGATGCTAGCCTGCAAATGAATGAAAAAACTATAAATTTATACATAAAATTTCATGGCAATATTCTCTTTAGAAGCCATATTTTGAAAGATAATTGTTTTGAAATGAGAAGGCTCTTTTACAGGCTTTAGTAGAACAGGAAGATCTAGTGCTTTGCTGAATGCTCCCAGACATCTCAAGTCTACAGGCAATATATTTATAGGGATGGTTTATCTCACAAAGCCATTACTCACCTATTGGCAATTGCAGAGACCAAATTCATTCCCAACTGTGCAGCATCCCCTAGCAACTTCGGGACCGGATTACATATGGGAAAACAACATTAAGATCATATTTTAAAATTTTAAACTCTGCTCAGTCTATTTTTTGGGTTTTGGAAAGGCATATGTACAGCCCTTTTCTACACTTTATACAGAATTAAAAGCAATGTTGATTATACATAAACTTGAACATGATGAGGCATGGCAGTATTTGTCCAGAAGAAAACCATATGCATAACACTTCTGCATACTGACAATATGAGTTTTGGGGAAAAATTAGCAATTATCAATCACTCAGATGGAAATAAATTATGTTACTGAATTATTCATAAAGAGCTCTAAAATAGTTTCCTCATCACTCTGGGTTGTTTTTTTCTTCCCTCAGTGTCCTCTAGATTTGAATCAATATATACTAGCAACAGAGTCAGTTTTATCCAGGCAAATACCAAGCACTAACACAGTTCTCTCTGTTTACTTTGCTGTCTGGACTGCTGCTGCCAATGGTGTATGAAAAGATGCCTGTCTCCCATAAATGTTTGCTGTTGGCCAACTTCTTTCACTGACCCTGTTTTCAAGACTAATGACTTTCATTTCTAGTTCAGTACTTTCCAGTATGGTATTCACTTAACAAAGCTATGGCAATAGATCAGTCTAAATACATCTGGCCTTCAGAGCTCATGCAACATTAATTCAAATACAAGCTAAAATATTTACTTCCAAGTCAGTCCTATTTTACACTGGTCTTTTGTTACAGAGGAATTCAGTCCTCAGTGGGTTGGGGTTTGTAAGACAGGGTAGACTACCATCTTAGGAAAGATTTAGTCTCTCAGTTTATGAAAGAACATACATAAATTCAGGTAAATCAATGACCCATATGATTTCTCTAAACAATTCAAGTCTCTGAATGCACAAAAACCTCACAGAAGTGCCTAGGAACAACTCTATTTTAAGTCTGGCATTCTAAAATCAGTTTCAAATGGTATCTGTGCAGTCCTGTTTGCCTCTAAAAGTTGATATTTAAAATCAGTCAGAAATGTCAGACAGAATAATTGTTTAACCTTCAGATTTACTGGCAGGTTTTGGTTGCTTTCTCTCGCATTTTTTAAGATGAAATTCAGATATTGAATAAATCATTCCTTGGCAGTCCTGATTTTCAATACAAGAAAATTATCAGCAAGAAAATGCTACTTCTCCTGTGAAAATAGGAAACTCAATACATCACATAATACAAATGATATTTTTGAATGGTTTGATTTAGTACTTCTTATCATTAGTTAAAATAAGCAAGTGGATGCACAGATAAAAGTTATACCTATAAAAGATGTTACATTTCACTAAAGTGTATGTGCTGCTCACACAGACATAACTGGGCTATGCAAGAGAGCAGCTATAGAGGACAAACCCAGAAACAGCAAAAGAATAAAGCAACCTGGGTCTCATTCAGTGTCATAATTTCTGGATTGTTTGAGGATTGGTGTTAATTTTTTCATAAAATAAATGCTATTGAACTCATTTGTGATGAACTTTAAAACCTATGCATGATTTAATTCTGATAATTCTGTGATGTAGCTTTTGCTTAAAAACTGTAAAAAAGAAAGCTCTCCTGGTACGAGGCTTCCAATAGCATTGAGAAGCTAAAGGGTAACTGCAAATCCTCAACTTTTGATACCACCCCAAGCACCAGTTATTATGATAACAGGAACCAGGAATTCTTCCAACCTCCTAAGATAAAAATGCAGAATGGAATATCCCTAGGCAAAGAAAATAGCCTAGAAATATTAAAGTGACCAGGCATTAGATAAAGAACATCTTTGACTCTTTTGACAACTTTCCAGATATCTAGAAACTATCTAGACATGATATATATATATATAGATAGTTAGATATTTTGAATTTGACAACATGCAATTGCACCTGAAAGAGGTTGTAAGGAATTGGGACAAAAGGATGGGAAGATGTGATGCTAATCCATCATGCTTGTAGTGACAGAGGGAGCAGCAAACACAACTGGGAAATACAGGAAAAGCAATATCCTTCACTATACAAGACACAGCTTATGGACAGAAGAAAATTCTGTGTCACACAGAGTACTCCCTGTGTTTCATGTTGATAGCTATTTTAGAATTACTGAAAGTTCTGATACATTTCTTTTCCTTATACTATTTTAATTTTTTTTTAATGGACACTATATACTTTAAAGTTGCACAGAACAAGGTGAGGTGTATGCACCTCAACAAAATATAGCTATGAAACCAAAGCATGGGTGTTCACTCCAAATTTTTCACCAGGTGAATTCCTGATAAATCCAGAACAGGGGTTTCCAAACAGCAAATGGCACATAAGCATTCCAGATCTTAGAGCTGCTGCTGCTGTTGTCAGACAAAGCATTCAAGCAGGAATTCTTTACAAACACCGATCCAGAGCTTTTTAAACTCTTTTCTATAAGCTACAAACAGCCACTCAGATTGGTATCTGAAACATCAACTGATTTCCTCCTGCACCTTCCGACCCTGTCACTTCTGTAACAATTCAGCCAATGTTACATAAGGCAGTACAACAGAAAGACTCTCTCCTAAACATTCATTCTTTCACATGGGTAAATAAGACATAACTGAAAAACATGTGAGTTTAATTATTTTAGACTACATTACATTCATTTCACAGTAGAATAACTATTAGGATGTTTCCAGATTGATTTCTGATGTGCTATCTTGATAGTAGCTTCTCAACTGGATTTAGATTGGTTCAGTGATGAAAATGAGAATTCAGAAGTACTCAAATGAACATTTAGAAACAGTAAAACGGGGGACAGTGGGTGGAGGAAGATCTGAATATGTGCCGGCTTCATTCCATTTATCCTGCAGTGCTGGTGTAGCTCTTTGAAGTGTCAGTATGGGGGAAGAAACTGCATTACCCAAATACCATTTACATAATCATTTTCTTCCTATCTAAAGAAGACATTTCGCTCTGTTGTTACCTTAACTTGTTCCTTGCAATCATACACCTCTAATGATAAACGCAAAATATATGCTAATTTCCTCCATCCTTCCTACTTCAAAAAGAGATCACCTCTAGCAGAGCAAGTATTACCTTTATATGGCACTGTCAGGAAAACTGTACATTAACTGGCAATTCATTATTTTGCTTCCATCTGAATGCCTTCCCTGCCCTTGAGAAGAGAGAAACCTCTAACTAGCATTTATCCTCTGAAGCTCAGAGATGCTCGGAGGCATTTGACAGGAGCAGTGGGTTTGCCTTCTGCTCCTTTATTTAGGTGCCAATGTCATAGTCTGGATTCTTTGAGGGAAACCTTCAACTCGACCTCAACTAGGTAGAATTACCTTCTCTGGGTTGCTGCCTACGTCAGTGCCCACAGTCTGAGCATTTCACCAACTCTCCACTAGCAGTGAGAACTGATCAATGCTGGTGAGAGACGCAGAAAAAACAGTCCCAGAAATGTGTGTTTTTCTCCCGCTGTAGTATCTTTAGCTTGAACAGCTGCTGCTATTTTAGGATTTCCTCTGCTAGGAAGTACAAACATCAGGATCCCCATCTCTGCTTTCTGTCATGCCCTGCAGGCTCTTGCCCAAAAAGCCCCCAGGTCACCATGCAGAGCAGCTGGTAGCCCTCAGCACCCCCCATGAGCCAGCACTGAGTAAACCAAACATTCCACAGACACTCAGGGCTGGTGCAGCCTGGACAAAGGGGCAAAGCAGAGAAGAACAGGTCTGTCTGCAGTGATTGCAACCAAACTCCGCCTCCACATAGCCACATTCAACAAAGGTATCCAATTTCTTAAACCAGATAATTAGAATATTGCTGGTCTTCCTCTTCTCATTGCAGTGATGTCACAGAAGCTCATTATCACAGAGTTGGTTTGGCTGGAAAAGACCTCAGAGATCATCAAGTCAAACCATTAGCCCAGCATACTAAAGTCCACCACTCACTAAGCCATGTCCCTGAGTGCTCCCGGAGTGACAAATCTATATGTCTTTCAAATGCCTCCAGGGATGGTGATTCCATCACATTCCTCAAAAGCCTGTTCCAGTGCTTGACAATCCCATTGCTGGAAAGACTTTTCCTAATATCCAATCTAACTCCCCCTGGTGCAACTTGAGACCATTTCCTCTCTGGTCCCATCACTTGTTACTGGGAAGAAGAGACTGACCCCCACATTGTTTCAACTTCCTTTGACCTAAAACCCACTGCATTCCTCCCATCCACTTCGTCTCACATACCTACGGATCACAGCTGTCCTCCAGCCAAACATCTGCACAGGTGTGCACCACACAAGCCACTGTGTTACCCAGCATGTCAACTGCCATGTCCTGCAACTGGCAGAACTATGCTGAAGGTGAGCAATCACACCTGTGATAACCTGATCCAAACACGAACGCTCCAATTTCTTTCTTGTCTTTTCTCCTAGACTATTTTATTACTTCAGACAGTACCAGGAGCACATCTCTGATGCAGCTGCAAAGGTCTGTCCAGCTGGAGGAGCTACCAGTGGACTGGCAGGCAAACAGTGGCAATATCAGTTGTACAACACCACTGTCACTTTGTCAGCACTGCCCAAACACCTCCAGCACCACAGGGTCCTTCCTCAGCCTGTTTCACTCCACCTCTGCACCATCTTTGACACTTCATCCTTTCTCTAGGCTTGCCACTTTGCACACTCTTCTAGGAAATCAACATCTAGCAGTAACATTCCATGCACAGCATTACCTTGACCCATTTTGAAGCAGTCCTTGGAGGTTTGATACTGCCATTGAACTGCAATAAAGCAGGATGTTGCCAAAACGCCACTGTGACAACGAATCAATTCTCCTTCACAAGGTCTCTCTGAAAAATCTGAGATGTAAATGCTTCTGATGGTCACTAATCCACAAGTATGATCCATCAAGGAATTTTCAGTATTTCCACTAAAATAATAGCTGTTGTTGTAAGTACCTGAATTTGCTAAACCTTTAGTTTTGACTATCAATATAGACAAAACAATACTTTTTAGCCATAAACTCCTTCTTCTTCACAAATACACAAAAGATGCCAGATAATGTAATTCCCTATTCCATGTTACCTGGAAAAGGACACTATTACAGAGAAGAAAGAAAATACTTTCTTCAGCTTCATAGTCTGCAAGTGGTAAATTGATTCTCACATCAAAACATCTCAAGTGGGAAGCTGAAATACTAAACACAGAATTTGAGAGTTCGTGGCTTCCGAGACCAAGGAGGTTTTGTGTCCTCTTACTGTTTTTAAAGGGCAAAACCAAAAATATGAATAAATATAACATTTTTTCAAAAAGTTTCAATACAGCAACATATATTATCTCTTAGATATCCAGTGTAATCAAAGGTGAACAAATATTACTGTTTATATATTTAATAACAGTCATTTTTTTATTCATGGAAAAGCAATCTGTTGAAGGCTTCATCAGAAATCTGAATGAAGTTGGTAACAGACGGTATCTGTATCTCATTTGAAATGTAAATGAGTCATTCCTGTCTTTTGGGGAACTAGGATAGAAGAGACTCCTCTTCAGTCTTGTGATTAAAATAGCTTTCCACTCGTCCCACACAATATCCCCTTTAATGATCCCTGCTTAGCATTACTTTTCATGATGACTATTAAATAAATGGGTACGTAATGCAGCCTCCAAAATTCAACCAAAGTCAAATAAGTGAAAAAAATAATAATCACATGGAGCAACAAAATCAGATACTACATTACATAAAAAATTACATACTAAGATTCAAAAAACAAAAAAAGGACAAAACAGAAGTGCACAGAAGGGCTTTGAATTCTTGCCAGTCTTGAATGCTCAGAAAGAGGGATCTGATGCTCCAGGGAAATTCCTTATTTGACTTCAGGCCCTGAAAAACATTGGAATACTTCCAGCTGGTACCTTGACTGCTCTCTCTTCCCTTAGAGCAAGCTGGAAATCCATTACCCCAAGTGTGAAGGAGGCTGTGTACCTCTGCCTATATTCATACAAATACCTTCTGATAATCATGACAGAATGCTTGCCAAGTACAATGGATCAATGACTGCAAAAATACTCTCAGCTGAGCTCTTCTGTGGTAGTTTGTCAATATTAAAACTACTTAATGTCAAAGTGGACAATGGCAATATATTGTCTGAGAATTTCTAGCTATTGCAGTCCAATTACAAACCTTACAACACTATTTCCTCACTCCAAGAGGTGTAATCTGCAATCTGGAAGACCTCAACAACAATCTTACAGGATGCTCCTTTGTAGCTTTAAGCCCATTCTTTGGACTGGGACAGAACAAAGACTTTTGCTAGGAGACTGGATAGACAGATTGGATCAGAGATGCTGTTCTAGAAGAGATTTCTCTCTGGATACACTGGTGAGACAAATCACAGCTCCACATCACACTTGGCCCATTTTGGGGGGTCCTGCACACTGCGAGGCACATTGAAACAGTCAGATGCTTCAGCCACATCTAAATTACCTCAAGTATCAGAGACCTGTACTGACCACAATATTCTAACCAGCTTCATGTACTGTGACAACACAGCCCACTGTCAGCAATTCCCAAACCTCTGGAGCCAGATAGAACTTCCCACCACAAGATCACTAGGCAACAGGTCAGGAAGAAGCTCTTGAAAATCAGTGGTGATTATGTCTTAATATTGTATAATTGGAATACAGGAGTTGGGGTGTGTTGGAGGAGTGAGAGATTTGTGCTTTTAACGAATGAAGGTGGGAGTTCAGGAGCACAGACATTTTTGGATAACAAGGACCTGAGTTTCTAGGGATTGCTCAGGCACCAGTGCTATCATGATTTCTCACCCCGCCAGCTGCCATGTGCAGCCTCTTCCCTAACTCAGGGCTTCAGTTGTGAAAAACATGTAGGCCTAAATATTAAGGTTTTGTAAAATAAATTAAATCTTAAAAAATCTCCAATACCTCCAGACAAAAAAAACAATGATATAAGCAAAATATCACTAGTCAGAGAACTGAGAAATGAGATTTGAAAGTAGCAATTTATTTAATTGTAAGAAGAAACCTAACTTGAGTAATATTTTAATTGCATAGACACAGCTATGAGTATTTTACTATACAGTAACAGTTTATTTGGTGACTTCTTTTGGAGGATTTCAAGGATAAAATTGCCCAGTACGAAGGAAGAGTTAAAGCACTGCAGTTTTAAACAATAAATACTGGGAGTTCATTTTGCTACTCTGTAGTTCAACAATGATTATTATACTTTGCCACCTGAGGGGATACTGAAAAAGTCACTAAATCCAATTATGTTAGATTTGTAAACTTTTTCTCCCTTTCTTTTGCTTTTTTGAATCTGAGTATAACAAAATGCAGAAAAGTGGAAAAAAAGCAAAAAACTCCACTTTTGTTACCACTAAGACTCTGAAGCCGTAACATTTTCAGCTACACATTTCATAAGGAGAACATTTTTTAGACAAATTCTTTTGCCCAGAAATCTCTTTGCTTTAAAATATATTCCAAAATTGTGACAGTTTAATGTATTACTTCATATTGCATGACTTCTACCAAACAGACCATGCCTAAAAAGAATGACATCCTATGCATATTCTGCATTAAAATGAATCTATTCAAAACACACCCCTCTTGCTAGTGTTATTTTTCAAACACCTGGGGAGCTATATTAATATTAGTATGTCAAGTGTTGAATTGTGTTGAAATGTGTATAAGATAAATTTGCCTATGTAAAGTTCTTCATGGTGTGGTGTATTCAAGAAGTAATTTCCATAACAGCAAGAAGGCTTACTAGAGTTGTATGATTTAGTAAGATACAGTAGCCTGAAATACATAATCCTGACCTTCAGTACTTCAAAATCATTCCAGTTTTTATAGCTCCTGTTGTTTGCCATCCCATTTCTATCCACTGCCACTGATTATACAAATGACAAGAGTTGAATGTCTATTTTCTATACAAACAGAATGCACGCTGCTCCATGCCTACTCAGATAGGGATTTTATTTACCATCTGCTTACTAACCCACCCCTACCTAAGGACTCTATTTCCTTCAGTTTTAACATAACCTTCCTTCACCTTTCCCTTCATCCATTCTCCATCCATGCTGCTGGCCAGGAACCATCTGTTTCCCAGGGTTGTGTGCCCAATTTTCACAGTTCCCAGAGAGAAGGAAAATGCCAGAGTATTGTGAAAAAACATAAAAAACCAACAGGTACCACTTTCACATGAGCCATTCCTTTGTCTGCATGCCCAGCTCTCCACACTGCACAAGCAGAGGTGCCCAGCTTTCATCACATTTCACATGGCTTGAGAAAAGTTGTACTTACTGAAATGCCATTAAAATTAAACAAGGAGAGATGAGAAGAAAAGAAATTTAGGGGGTCTAAAGCACAGAGTATCTTGCTAGCCTCTCTGGAGAAATATGTCCTGTCTTCCCACATCTTCAATGAGCATGGAACGCTTAGGCTAATCTAGAGGAAATAATGATATAGAAAGAAGTATGACTGATACATTTTAATGTGCATTTATACGGCACTTTTCTGCATTTGAGGTTTTGTCATCAATCAGGATTTCTTTCCAGTCTTCATCTGACCAAGGAAACACGACCTTTATCATTTTTTTTTTTGCACCTTAAGCCAATATTTTAATGGAATTTAGTATACAAATTAATGTCATTAAGACCACATACTTTCATTCTCTTGTCAATACCCTGGGTCATCCAGTAGACCTGGAAGTTTATCTACATCAGACCTAAGAAAGATCCAAAATTCTACCTAATATTCTTAAATAAGTTTCTAACTGCTGATAAATTGCAGGTTAATGCAAAGAAAATAAAAGGCATCCATACCTAACTAACAGAGACCACAGTCTCCTCTATGTGAAAGCCATTTAAGGCACTGATTTACGATTCACGATTACAAGCCGCACTGACTATAAGCCGCATCTCCAGGTGTCGGCAACATTTTGTTCTTTGTTCATACACAAGCCGCACCC
This sequence comes from Catharus ustulatus, assembly GCF_009819885.2. NCBI lineage: Eukaryota > Metazoa > Chordata > Aves > Passeriformes > Turdidae > Catharus > Catharus ustulatus. The sequence continues at coordinate 87,702,853 of NC_046221.1, forward strand.
AATTATAAGCCACTCTGTCGTTCGCAGAGAGGACCCACGTGCAACAAAGTTGCCAAATAGTAACAGAATCACAGGATCGGGGGGTTTATCGGCTTGGCTCGGGGCCAGTTGCCGCTGCTGCTGGGCTCACTCTCCCCGGCCCGGCGCTGCCCCGCGGTGTCAGGCGGGCACAGAGCCCCCCGCTCCCGCGGCAGGCGGGGACGGGAGCCTGCCTGCTCCTGCGGCGGTGGCAGCAGGCGAGGACGGGAGCCCCATGCCTCCCCCCAGGCTGTGGGGCCAGCAGGAGGGAGTTCCCCCGCCTTCCCCCCCGCCCCCACACTGCCAGCACGGAGCCTGGTTCCACCCGCCGCGAAACAGAGTAACCAATTTGTAACAATCGCGTAAAGCCTGGTTTTACTGGCAGGTGCTCGGCTCGGCACCTCGGTTGCACTTCCGGGGTTGGAAATGTCAGAAAACTATTCACATATTAGCCGCCCCTGAGTGTAAGCTGCATTTCCGGGGTGGGAGCAAAATTTTAGTCAAAACAGTGCAGTTTGTATTCGTGAAATTACTGTATATTTGTTTGTACAGGTGTGTGATATGTGGACATTGTTAGGAACTGCCATTAGATAACATATGCAGTCATAATCAGAGTGTCACATAGGAAAAAATACTCAAATCTCTACCTCATTTAATAGCAATAAAATACCTTTTTGTTTTAGTTCTTTCTGGAAAGTAGTTTTCAGACATATGTATGCTTAATATGTTTTATTTAGATGTTCACCTTCTTTACATGACAGGTTTTTGAGTACATTTCCTTCATAACTGTACATTATTTAAAAAAAAAAAATGGATGATTAAGGCACAAAAAAGGAAAATGCATACAATAGTTACTATCACATTTACTTAGGATCAAGTCAATTCAAAATTACAAAAACATAAAAATTACAGAATTTGGAAGATAAAGCTATAATACTTTGGTTGTTTTCATTACCAAAAAAAACAACAACAAAAAAAACCTTGCCACAAAGGTTTTTTTCTTTCCTTTTTTTGAGGGGTGGCAGGGAGGCAGAACTACAAGGGGAATATAACTGAACTCAAACTGAGCCCTCAGATATCTGAACTTGCAACACTATCACTGTCAAAACGACACCTAAAAATTGTTATCTATGAAAACTCATCTGTGCTGAGTGAGGCAGAACTATTTTTATGAAGACTACAGCTGGTTGTAAAAGAGAGAAATACAGAGTGGTAACAAATAATAGATTTACAAAAGGCTGTCTTCATTAGCAAGTGGGAGAGGAAGCTACTATTTTGGTAAATATGAAAAGGTGCTGCAAACTTGGGAGGAAATGTATGAAAGGAAGAGTTGAAAAGAGAAGACAAAGGAATTGTGAAGTAAGCAAAACAAGCAGAAAATAGTTAAGGACATTTTAACTACGAATGTGCAAAAAGATAAATTACAGAGGCCATCTCAAGTTGGGATACTACAACAAAGAAGAAATCTAGAAAGCACTAATGTGTGAAGAGACTGCGAGTAAAAAATGCAAATGACTGTGCAATGCCACATGAACATGTAACTGCAGTTACTAAGTCATCACTTCACCTTCCATTTTGGTTCTTGGGAAATGAAGATATTCATAAATATAAGTAAAGTATTACAGAAATCAGAATATTTAAGAAGACATACAGGTTTGCCAATTTAAGTAAAGATAACACCCTGAAAAATAACATACAGAATTTATATACATATATAACTTAGCTAAAATGCTATGTACAAGAAGCAAATATGAAAAATGAAGTCTAAAATTCAATATAATTAATACACAGCCTCTAAACTGTTCAAAGTAAAACTGCCAGAACAAAAAAATCTAAAAACTTCAGATATTAAACAAAATTGACACTACTGATGAATGTGTTATTTTACAGCAAGATTATTTTAAGCTATAAAATCAATATGAAGCTTTGGAGTAGTAACAGAAAAGTACTTTATCCCAAAGTGGCACAACAACAGATGCTGCACTGCATGAAACTGAAATTTATTTTTGAAGCCTTGTGATGCATTTATGTGGAGAGACAGAGGGTAGGGTTTTTTTCCCCCATAGACTGAAAAGGCATTTCCTGTGACACTGGTCCAGGGGTTAGTTTTTCTGCAGTACTGAAGCTGGGAGATGTTGTGTCCTTCTCCCTGATATGGATCTCCCAAGTAGTTACTGGTTCCCTTCAGAAAAGCTGCTTCTTTTGAAACCTGCCTTTTTGAAAGTCTTCTTGCCCTTCCTGTTCTCAGCCCTTCTCCAAATCAGTCTCATATGTTACCTAAAGAGGAGGCAGAATCATAAAAGATAAATACCTCTGGGATCATCTTTCATTAACACTGAAATATTGTCTGAGACTTGACCATTATCTCAGTCCATGTTTTTTTCTCCTTCCAGTATTTTTAGACCACCTACTGCTGAATTAAACAAACATAAACATCAAAGCTATCTCCCAATAGACAAGAAGACTAGCAGCTTAAACCAACAGACTAATGCAGTATCCTGCCAAAACCTTTCCTCCTGGAAGTCAAACTGTTACATTTCTAAATAAAAGACAATTCCAATGAATGATATTTGCATGTCTTCCTTAAATTAAACAAGAAGTACTTAAATTATCAAGAAGTACTGGATAGCTGCTTTAACGGTTCTCTGGTAGCTGTAGCTCCATCAAACAAGTACAGTAATTTCACAATAATAAGCCGCACCATTTTGACTAAAAGTTTGGTCCGAACCCGGAAGTGCAGCTTATAATCAGGTGCGGCCAATATATGGATGAAGTTCATAAATTTGCCAACCCAGAAGTGCAAGCCCACAGCAGCCCCGAGCCGAGCTGGTGTCTGCCTGGCCCCGGTGGCGGGGTAGCGGTGAGCCGAGCCCGCGCATGGTCCCGAGTCGAGCCAGTAAACCCCGCGATCCCAGGATTCTGTTACGAATTGGCAACTTTGTGAAAGTTGCACCCAGATCCTCGCTGCGAATGAAAGTGCAGCTTATAATCAGGCTTATAGTCGTGAAATAACTGTAATTGTTAACTATGTGTGTACTATGAAATTGTTCAGTGTTTATTTCCTAACGTCAAATCAATTATTAAGCACATAAGAAGCCATATGAAGGGCTTGAATTATTCACTTCCATTTATCACTCGGTCTCAACATCAGCAACATCAGAAGAGTATGATGATATTTAAAATGAACATTGCTTATTTTCAGTACTCTTTGAAACATTAATATTCTTACTGATAAATGTCATTTCCCATCAGAGAGACAAATATTGCCACATTCAATTTGTGCATATTTATCTGAGTGTTACATTTCTATCGTACGTCAATATATACGTTTGCCTTAGCAAAGTTCATTCATATGACTTGCACTGCAATTGTCACACTGCAAACTATGCAATAATCTTGATAAAAACTACAATCAGCTCAGCCTTTTTACTTAATTGTCCCCTCCAAGATTAAAAGCACACTGCAAGAAATGGAGTCAAGGAAAATATACTAGCAGGGAAATAAAAGAATTTCATACGGTTCTTTTGGTAGGTTCCAGGACACAACCAGTCTCTTCTACTTTATATTACCTCAAACCACTCTCATAAATGTTATAATGAATGCCTAAAGAAATCAGAAATAGACCAAAACTATTATCCTCAGATGTTTTATAGCAGAAGGATAAAAGACATTTAGATAGCAAAAAGCCATGAACTTTTAAAATTCACAAAATGCATCTCTTCAGCTTTTAGATGAACTTCAGGCACAGGTCAAAGCAAATTGTCATTTAAAACATCTCAGTTTCCAGATGTTCAATAGTCCATAGAAATAAAGACCTAAAAGGATGCTCCTGAACCACTGAAGTTCATTCTCTTTGAATGAAGACACTGACTGATTCTCAGTTAAGGACAGCATCCCACTGTAAAACCAATTCATTATTTTAATCTTTATTATGCTGAGGATATTAACCTCCACAAATCAAGTGCCCCAATGGTAATGGGATAAATTCTAATTTTCAGTTTAATTTTCCTTACTGGACAGAAAAAAATAATTTTTGTGTGGGTAGGTGTATGTGTCACTAATTCTTTGTCTTCTGCAGCTTCTCCTCAAATCTGATGTCTGCAACCACAGGCTATCTGTAGATGGCAGTCATACCACTCTCAGCATTCTTCTCCTCTGCAGATCTATACCCAAGTCAAGCTCTTCTCACCTCCTCTCAGAAACCTCTCCTTTCTCCTGGTGATCTTTTGAATAAAGGTGACTAGAAGTTTACATAGTCATCCAGGCAAGGATTTGTCTTTAGCTGGATACTCTGCCATCATAAATGTGTCTTTTTCTGGACACATGTCCAAATGACCCAGGGATCAGCTAATGTTTCCTCTCTTCATTCTGCTTGTCCTTGCTTCTTTTTCTACTAATGATCTCAGCCTATAGCTGCAACTTCTGCTGTTAGTCCCCAAATGCAGGCACCTCATATTTCCTATTATTGAATTTCATCTAGCTTCTATTACTGCAGTCCTCTCAAGGTCAAGCTTTTCTTGCCCATAACATTGTGATCTTTTGCTGTATTAGGAATCCTTGAACTGGGTCATCAACAAACTTCATTATAGTAGTGACATTCAGTCACCCCTTCACTAGTAAAAAGCACTAATAAAGGGAAATATTCCCCAGAGAGCTCTCTGAGAAATCCAGCCAGAAGTCTTCCTACTGCCTGATGCCCTCTGAAGTCACACTACCTGCCATCTCCCCTCACCTACATGTGCAGTTACCTTAATAATGGTCATCTCCTTTAGCAGGGCTTTTAGCCTCCCATTTGGCACGAAAACAGGGTTTTTTTCTTTCAAAAATACATTCCCTATTTAAAACAGTAATCAGTTCATCTTACACAAACTGCTTTCATAAGGCACTACCATGACATAGCAAAGGTTAACAATGGTACATTGGTTATGCCAACCAGTCTTTCAGGGGTTTGCACATTATTGTATTATATTAATGTACTGTGTTACCTGATTTTAATAACTGGCAGATGTATCTAATAGTTCATCATTTTCCTGTCTTCTATACAGATATAACCATACCAGACTTGATAAAACCACTTAAATGTCTTACTATTAAGCCTGGGATTTTATATATCTATAAAAGTATTAAGATAAAAATCATCTGTTCTCTTTCCAAGATTATCACTGAAAATATGGCATATACTGGTGGATTAGGGGGTTCTTTTTTTCCTATCACACCTATTCCTAAAGCAGAGTATCATGTGCTTGGCAGTATCTTTCCCTTTTATACAACACTCCTGGTTTTCTTCAGGTCCTTTTTCAGGTGAATATTCACCTACAAACTCCTGAACCATGCTCCTACAAGACTTGGTTCCTTGTTCAAGAGACTCATTCCTGAGAGTGTGCTTAATCTCGAACTTTTAAAAAAGTCAACTCCTGCACACTCCAGATTCTGAACAAGTGGTATAACATCAATTCATCCTCACTTTCCTGTGCTGCAGGGACTTCTCTGACACTTGTCTTACTTTCCTTAACTATCTAACAATATTTTTTTTTTCACACTGCTTAACCACAAAACATGTTATCGATAGTTTAGGGCAGGGCTGACTTTAGATAAGGCAAGGTGTGGAAATCAGACCCAATGTAATTCACGCAAAGACAAGTCTTCTCTTTCTGTTTCACCAAACTGCCCAATACAGGAGCTGATTAACACAACCACTTTGTGCAGGCCCTCACCCCACAACACACAACAGATACCCCCAGGTGCTAAGACAGTATCCAAAAAAAAAAGAGAATTATAAATATTAGACCATAAAATTTTGCCCACACTTCTTAAGCTAGGACTGCTCCAAGGCCCAAATTGAACCATTCTATATCAACAGATTAAAACAAAACAAAGAAGTATTTTAAATTCATCTAAAAAAGTAGAATTTAGGTTAAAATAATCAAATATATATTCTAAGCACATCACTCTGGATTTCTTTTTAAACCATAAGTGTCAAATTCCGCTTGAAGAAATTTCTGTGCAGTAACTGAATATAGAGAAGGAGGAACACATCTGGTGCCTGCACTGTGCAAACATATTTATGATTAAATAGAATTGAATACCAAAATCCTGCAATGATAGAATTCATTAGACTAGTATAATGCTGCATAATTACTCTTTTTTTATATCATCCACTGCATGCTTTAAGAGCTCTTTTTACCCACTGGTATGAATGTGCTATGTCATATTTACATACACGTGTATAAAAGGCTGAGGAAGTATCAGACATGTCAGAGGGTGACACAGAAAGGCAACTGTTGTACAATAACTGCACTGTCAGCGAAACAAGAGAAAGCTCATTTAAATTCATTCCCCAGCATGAAACGCTACAGATGGGTACTGGATTTACATTTTGAAAGGGAAGGTGCTTCATACTGTAGTAAGGAAGAGCTCTAACATAACAAAATCAATCCAGCACTCCTTTCTACCAGCACTCCTTACTCAGCTTTCCTGCCTCGCATTACTGACCCGCCACCAACATCCACAGATTTCCCCACAGACCCTGCAAAGTAAGCATCACCTTTGGGTCCCTCCTCACTGCAAACACCTTCACACATTACTGCTCACACCTTAGACTTCGATAAAAGTTGCCAGCAGGCAGTGACTCTCTCTGGACCTTGGCATGACTACCTTTGCTCTACTTCTTTCCTACCAACCCAGGCATCTCATGACTCCTAGCAGGCAGCCCAGTCTCCCTCCTGGTTCATGCCAAGTGTAGCACATGAAGGTTCTAACAAAGGATCCAAGTTCCCTAAGCCACCAAGGTAAACCAGGGGCTCCAATGCCACAAAAACTTGGGCTAACACCAAAAAAGTATGGTTGACACACTTCTTAAAAAAAAAAAAAATAATTGTCAGGTACTGAAGACTTTTGCCATCACTGTTTCAATTTTTTTCACATTAAGCCTCCCACTGTCTCCCCAAGGCACGCCCCATCTCCCTCTCAGTGTATTCATTGCTCTTCATTGTTGACACAGATGAGTAAGGCAGTTTGAACGAACTAAAAGGGTAAGTTAGCTACTAAGGCTGATGGTGTAAACATGCTGGCTGCTCTCCTAGATGGGTTAGGGATGATGCCCAGGCAGTACAGAGACAATAACAGCCTTTGGACCAGGCTCAGCAGGCAATTATGGAGCCAGCATGGAGCTGGCAGGTTGGCACAAGGGACAAATTAACTGTGCACAGCCACTGTCCTCCCCCTTCAAACAGAGGCCAGATACACACCTGATACGAGCTTTTCTCCAAAGCTGCAACCAAAGAAGAGTCAAGGAAATGGAAATTGATAAAAGCAGTCTGCAGGGACAGCAAAAAGGTAGTTGAAACCAATTATTTGCACTTATTTCACATCTGCCTACAGGTTTCTAATAAAAAAACCAAAATGATGGCCCTGACCAACCACTTCATTTCCAGCCCTCTACTAATTGTGGGTTATTTGAGTTATGTGCCTGCAGGCAAAGGCAGAACTGCTCTGCATTAAATATATATTGAGTTCCTAACCAAAATAATCTATCTCAAATGATATTTTTATTGTAAACAAAAGCTACAAAAGTTCACACCTCAGGTTCCTTAAGACAGTAGAGAAAAACTACACTGAGCAGTTGCCAACAACCAAAAGGCACAAGAAAATCATTCAGCCAAAATTTAAAAGATGCAGGGGTGTCATTTAAAGGGCTGTCCACAAATGGCACAATAACATGTTCTTTCTGTGGTATAACTGTGGTATGCAGAAAATCTATCTTTCAATAGTTACCAGTCCAACTAAGAAATTCTACATTCTTAACAAGCTTAAGATTCAGGGGACATGAAAGTTATGACATTTTTAAACTGTCCTGGACCAGAACAGAAGTTAGGCTGTAATTTGAAATAAATTAAAAGTAAATTAAAGTAAATTTATATAAACATGAAGTAAATTGAAATAAAGCACTCGTTTAGTAAGAAACTGTGCATGAACTCACTCTTTCATTTTCATCATTTCACCATTTCATCATTTTTTTAATGTCAACATTTGTTAATGTTGACAGAGCTATATTTGAAACTTAACTAATTTAATGTCTTCTTTCTTTCATAAAAAACATAAAGGAATCACAAAACCACTTTAATATCCCAAGGAAAATGGTTAAAGATTCACAAAATGCAAAATTTCAACAAAGAACCTGTCAATGATCACTGAGGAAGGATTTTTCCAATCTGATTTCTCATATAAGAGATAACACCAACTATTGACCTACATATTCTCAATGCCAAACAAACAAAACACCAGCATCACAGGAATACAAGGTAGCATTTTACTGCTCACAGCTTTTTTTCAAATGTTTGAAAAGATCAAACCTTCAATTAGTCCCTTGTGTAAGGTGTCAAATTCCCAAAAGATTCCCGTATTTCCACACTTTACTCTTAACTGACACTAGGCAAAAGTACTCCTACAAAAGCAGTCCACAAAACTGCACTGCTATTCAAAGGAGAAAAATAAAAGTAGGTTTGGGGAAGTGAAGGGTCCTACTACAAGGAACGACACGACCTTGGGGTCTCAGCAGTGGCCAGGGGCTACTGTGGCACAGCCCCTCTCTGGCCACATGCCAAAGACATCTGCCACCAGGTCTAAGCATCCTGGAAAAGTCCTGCCTTGCTCTCAGTTGGAGCCCACAAAGTACTCGGCATGGAGGCTGCTACTGGCAGAGCAGGAGACGCAGCTCAATCCCAAATATCCTTTTCTCCAAGCAGCTCTTGCACGCAAAGCAAAGAGAGAACTGAATATCAGAGGAGTTGTGTCCTGGCAACCTACAGGAAGACAAGGTCATTTCCCACAGCTCTACAGTCCTTCCTCCATCACAGGGCCAGATTCATCCCTTGCATGCTGTGGGAATTCCTACATTTTTCCTAAGAGGAAATCAAGGCAACGGCAAATCATCACAGGCTAAACACAACTCTGGGACTAGGACATCAGTATCCCTCTTAGATTTCTTTCAGTCCATGTGCTTTTGAAAATCATTACTCTAGCTTTCAAATACCAAAACTAAATTTAGTATCACTTACAATGAATAAGTAATATGGTTAACTAAATATTTGCATCTAAGCTTGAAGTCTCAAATATTCTAGCATGACATGATACAAATGCCAATGAAAACAAATAAAAAAGTAAGACCTTGTGAATTACCTAGATGTGATATCACAAAGACACAAGCACTCCCAGAATGAAATCCATATCTAAAGAAAAGTATTTAATGTTCTGATTGTTTTTATTACATGCAAGTGTGACCTAGTTTGGTAGTTTAAACTATTGAAAAGATATAAAACCTAAAAAAAGCCCAAACCAAAAGTAGTTTTCTTAGATAGTTAATCCCAGAACCTTCCAAGAAAATGAAAATATAAAGTCACTGACAAAGATAAGGGCTCCAAAAGTATTACTAACATGCACCAGTAATTTAAATAATTTACATTGAGGAGCTTGAAGGAACTATTTAAAGTACAGTATTTGCCCAAGTCTTTGCAAGATCTGAATAAAAAGTCAGAGAATTTATTTAAAGTCTGTTTCAAGGACCTAGAGGGCATTCTGGAGAGAGTAATACAATTTAAAGGTTAAACTCATAGAATCAGCCTGGAATCTTCAGAAGACATATTTATATGTTTAAAAGTCTTTTTCCATCCTTTGAAGAGTTATAAAAATGTTATAAGAGCCATATTCCCATGTAGTGTGGTTTGGAAAAAATAAAATAATGTGAGAGAACTCCATCAGCCACAGTGTTGGATATTGCACATAATTTATTGATGTTTCAAAAGTGCTGCTATTAGGCTGCAATTATATTTTGCTTTTCCTTCATTACAAAATTTTAAAAACGTGAAGGGTACTTCACTTCTTCTCTACTCATCCATTTTTCTAGACAAGTAAGGAGACTCCCAGTCCTTTTTGTCATGTGTTGTTAGAGAACACCTTGTAGATCACAGAAAGCCTACACTGAGAGCTCAAACATTTTAAACTGGAAAAGATAGCATAAGTAGTGTTGAACAAAACTAGCATTTCTCCCATGTTAGTTTGTCACTAGAATCAAATATTAACTCTACAAAGAAGCTGGTTATTGGAATCAAGTATTCATGATTAAAGGAGCCTTAAAATATAAAAGCAAAATCCTTCTAATATTTCCTAATGTATTTTAAGTATGCACATCTCTGGTATTTCTAAAACAGATGGAGGGAGTCTCAGCATGCAACCACTTAGTCACAACAATATTTTGTGAGATGTCCCACAAAAAAGAATGTGAATGCTTTTGTATAGAATGGTTCTTGGAAAGGTACCCAATGGAAGTAAAATTAGCAATAAGGACAGTCTTACCTGGTCCCAGGGACAGATGATTCCTCCAAAACACATAAAGAGATATCCCATGGCAACAAGACATACCCAGACCACCAGAGAAAATATACGAAGCAGCTTCTTAAATACAGGTTCTACGCAGACGAGGATAAATATAGCAAAAAAAATTGCTAGGGCTGTTGGAACAGTTATTAAAAATGCCACGTGGTCTTCAACTTCCTGAAAACAGAGGAAAATGGAAAGGAAGTTAAAAACAAATGTACTTAGAGGTCAGACATCAATAACATACTCTAAACTTATTGTACGTGGAGATGGCAGAAAGACATGACTGGATATCTAAAGTGACTAAATCACAATAGGGTTCCTTTCATGGTAAGAAGCTGATAAGTGGAGCATCAACCTTGTAACTACTACTGTAACTATTAACCACAGTAGCACAACACTTCTTTTACTACACTGAGTTACAGCAGGCTGTGAGAAGTTTGTTCAATATGAGGAGGGCTGAGCTGGAAAGTTGGTTCCAAGCTTAGTCTGCAGTGAACCCACAGCCCATGGCCAACCATCCAACAACTCCACTGCTGGCACACACAGAACAGAGAGGGGCAAAAAGCAGAAGAACAGAAGCTTGCAAGAACATGAATTTGCAGGAGAAAGAAGCCTGAAGCCTGGTATGCCCCTGCAGAACCTCTTCTCTGCTCTGCAGACTGCAAAGACCCATTGCATCAGGAGAGGTGCTGGAGCTGAGCCAGGCAGCCCCATCTGCTCTGTGACAGCCAACGCAACCACGAGAGCGTGATGGATGACAGCAGCAGGGACTCTCTTGTGAGAGGCACAGAGGTATGCCTCTGACACACTTCTGAGAGCCGTGGTGCTTACTGGGGGATCATAGCAGGGATGTCATCAAGATATCCCCAAGGCTTGCAGACCCCACTATTGCCCACTGCTGTAGTTTCACAAAGGCACCACTGACACAGCCAGGAATAGTCTGAGCAATACCTAGATGGATGGCAGAGGGTGACGGCAAGGCACTCTGGAATGCAAGGAGTTCTCTCACCAATCCTCACAAAATTAAAGTTCCCAGGAGAACAGAACCTCAATGCATTCCACTCCTACAAGTTTGACACCAATACCAGAAAGACGCTCTGAGTCTGAAAGGAGATAGCAAGTCAGCAGGAAAAGGAGCTCCAGCCACTCCAGCCAGTATGTTGGCTTTGGGGTCATGGGCAGTAAATAAGAGATGTGCACCTAGGATCTTGTCACACAGATGTGGTGGGATGGCTCCTGTGATGGGAGTGTTGGAATGGAAGGATGCTGGCACTGCAGGAAGGAGAGGAGACACAAGGAGAGGGTGTTTCCCTCTATGTCAATGACCAGTAAGAATGCATGGAGCATCCCCTGCTAGGTGATGGATGAGGAGCTGAGGGCTTATAGGTTGGGTTAAAGGGAGAACAGAGATAGGCAACATTACAGTCAGGTCCTGCAGGTCACCCAGCCAGGAAGATTGAGAAGATGAGGCCCTCTATAGAGAGACAGGAACGGCCTCATGCTCACAAGTCCTGGTCATCATGAGGAACTTCAGCCACCCCAATACCTGCTGAAGGGGCAACACAGCAGGGCACAACCAATCCAGGTGGTTCCTGGAATGCGCTGATGATAATTCCCTTCTCCAAGTGATACAGGACAGGTTGGGTCAGGCTTTGAGCAGCCTTTTTTAGTGGAAGGTGCACCTGCTCGTGACAGCAGGGTTGGCACTTTAAGGCTGGTCTTTAAGGTCCCTTCTAACCCAAAGCCCTCTATGATTTAATATTATTTATGCAGATTGAGAAAACTGTAAATCATCCTGAACAATGAAGCCGTCAAAATGCCTCACAAATCAACTACATCCGTAGATCTATAAAAGCCTTTTTGAAAGTGATAGTTCAAAGATACTATATGTTTTGATTCTGCTTAAAGTATTTATCTGGAAGTACACACTCTAGATTACATCCATACATTTCCTCTTAGCAACTTACTTTGAATTGTACGAACAATGCCCAGAGCAAGGACTAGAATATAATGTGAAGTAAGATTCAGAATATTCAATATTTAAAATTATATACAGAACTTACTTGGAAGCTACTACACTAACATCTTTAAATGAGCTAATGATGAGGGCATTAAAAAAAGATAAATGTTTGATTTTCTATTGCTGCATATGCTCAAAAGTACGCCTGGTTGAAATACAACAGCCCTATATCAAAGTACAGTCACAGGATCTTTAGTCATTCCCCAGCTGTTATGAATTCTAACAGCCTCATTTGCAGCAACCAGGATTCCCAAAAGCAGGCCTCAAATACTGCAACAGTAACCACAGACTTCATGCAGAAAAGCCTCAGATTCATATTTCATAGTGAAATCTTCAAGAGACTCTGAAAGTACTTATTTGATGATTTGCAAGACATCTAAGCACAAAGAAACATTTCTTTTCCCCTTACTTGTAGTTGTTTCCTTAGTGCCCTGTTAAATCTTGTTTATTAATGGGTTTTCAACTTAAACATGTAAGATTTTACTTTAAAGTATCTTAATATGACTTTTTTCCTTTCTTATGTAGAAAAGATTTCCTTCAATTAAATCAAAACTAAAAATTTACAAATAAATTTGTAGATTTACAAGTATTTAGAAATGCCATAAGCAGAGGGTTTTTTTAAATTTTGTTGGTTTTTTTTTTCCCTGATCTATCAAGTTTTACAGCTTGATATCTAGAGACACTTGCTGTAAAAATCTGGCCCCTTTCTCTGCTCCCATTTCTTCATTTTCCTTGCAGCCTTGCCTGCATGTGCACCACAGACTGTGACACCCAGCTGCTCCCAGCTCCAGCTCAGCAGCCACCACCCTGGCAGGCTCAAATCAAGGGAAACACCACAATACACCCTACCCTGCCTGGCAGAAGTCAGCTCATCTTTCAACTCTTCTTATTTTTAATTCCCTTTTACATTTATGAAGTCACACATTTAAGCAATTGTTACTGCAACACTGACAATCACGGTATAAGCAAAGGAAGTGTCAGGAAATTTTAAGTGGTGATGCTAACCCTGAAAGGCAAAAACTAAGCTTCCAAATACCAAATACACGCTTGAAGGCTTTCAAGTACTTGGGTAGTCACACTGAAAACAAAATTATGCCCTAAAATTTAGGAATAGGGGTGAGTGCCTGCAAGAGTACAGAGCTGCATAGAGCAAGATACATGCCATCTTGCAAAGTAAAAGTATAAAACCTACCTACTAGTAGGAAGAACTACTGATTTATACCTCTGAATGTTGTGACTTATGATCAATCCCATCTCTGAAACTTGTTTCAGTTAACTGATTAGTAAGTGGTTCAACCAAGGCCAGCTCAGTTAACACCAAAAGCATTTACCTTCAACCAGGTGGGATTACCAAACTCTTGTTGCAAGAGACAGGTGCCACAGGACAACATCAACTTCCTTGCACATCTGCCACACAGCCCAAGTCACAGCACCAAAGGAAACCACAGACTCCTTGCAATCCCAGACTGTGGAAAACCACATATTTAAATGATGGAAAATTGGCATTTCAGTGATAAGGATCATGCTACAAACATACTAGCAAGAAATTCCAGATGCAACTTCAACTGCATGCTTCTGCACATCAATAAAAAAGTAATAAAACTACTGCACTTTCTGTGAGGATTTGGCTTCACAGCAGATCAACAATATTCGCATGTCTGTTTAGATTCACATGTATGCTTATGCAGCTACATATATTCATATGTATTCTATAATTAGATCAATCCATCAAAATGTTTGTTCCAAATTAACAGTTACTCAATTTCCTTTTTTATGTGTACACTGATCCCAACACTTAGCTGAACTATTTTGATCACTAAATCTAAAATTTTACTTCTACTTTCTCTCCTTCTACAGTTGCTTGCCACACAATTTTACATTTTGATTTAAATGTATGCAAAGAAAAAAAAAATTTTAAAAATAGACCACACAGTATCTGGTCCCAAGCACAGGTGTCCTTCTTATAGCTGACACAGGACAACATCCTTCTGCCTTCACAAGCTGCTCGCATCCCACCACACTCTGTACAAATTCTGAAGTAAAATTGAAATTTAAAGACAGAATAGTGTACACATTAAGCCATTTATAAAATATAGGGGAAAATAAAATTTTACTATAATTTGTATCCTTTACAGAAAGCCTTAATGTGTACAGGGGGGATTTTCACAATTCTAACTTTAAAATACATGCTAATGTCAGCTCAAGAAAAGCAGGCCCTGTAAGGAAGAAGTTTATTTGGGAAACTACTTTGAACAATATTCTCCTATTACAGTAATTTCACGACCAGAAGGCGCACTGGACTATAAGGCGCACTATTTCTTTTTGCAGCGAGGCTCTGCCCCCAGCTCCCCCTGCACGGTTGCTGGCCGAGGCCCCGCCTCAACCCGGCAGCTGTGGGCCCCCAGGACCACCTGGACCCAGAAGGGGTGGTGCCGTGGGCTCCCGGGCCCGCCTCCCCCCGGTTGCCGCGGCACTGCCGGCTCCCCCCACGGCTCACGGCTCACACTTCTGGAGTGGCAAATGTCGCAATTTTGTCCATCATGTAAGGCGCACCGGACTATAAGGCGAACTTCCGGGTTCGGGGGAAAATTTTAGTCAAAAGGGTGCGCCTTATAATCGTGAAATTACTGTACTTCAGAGGAACGAAATCTTTATCGAATTGTAAATTTAAGAGCAGGACATTTAGAACTTGAAGCTTCATGATCAATATTTGCAATTATCAGAGTGTTTAGCAAGTTGGGTGTTGCAAAATCCTGAAGGTTAGCTTAGCTTTTCTGTTACCTTAACCACTTCCCAAAGAGGTAGGGGAAGAAGAAAAAACCAAACACAAACACTGGTTTGTTTTTTTTTCCCGCTAGTCTTGGAAATTAAAATACACCAGAGGTAATGGAATTAAAATATCAGCATGACACTTTTGAACATAATGGCTATGCCTGCAATAGATGGATCTTACCTGACAGCTCTGTCTCCCTGAGTGTTTTCTATCTTGCTGTCTTTTAATTACTGAAGAAATTAAAAAGTCTACAGTTAGAAATTTTTCCAACCCCCACAAATTCTTCCAAAGTGTGAAAATCTTATCACCAGTAAAATCTAAAGAGTCCCTTTCAATCAACTTTCTAAAACCCACAACCTTCTCTCAATCTACATTCTGTTCTTTCCCAGATAATGTCGTGCCCCCAGTTTAATTTTAAACACAAAAGCCGCTGTAGAGTACTTCACTGTTATCTAGAAAAACATAGTCAGATGAAATAATCTATAAAAATGAACAAATAAGCAGTTAAAATGGCAGTTTTAGCATAAAATCTTTCAACATGGTCCCTCATTCTTTTGGCACTTTATTCTTTTTATTTAATGGAATTCAGCAGTAGTCTATATACAGAAGACTCCAGCTGGGATCTGAAATATCACTTGCTTTGTATTAAGTCTAACAATTTACTACATTAAAATCCTACTAGAATCCCTTTTTGCTGTGATCAATGAAACACACTCTAAATGTAAATATAAAACCAAGTGATTAATATTCTTCAGACACTGATTTACACTTTTTTATTTCGTACATCTATTCAATTTTCGGTATCTTCAATTTCATGCAGCTATTTTCAAAAATGTTGAGTGTTAGAAGAAATGTTACAGGGCTCAAAGATTACTAGTTTGCTGACCTCTCAGTCAAACATCTTCCTTCAACAAGACTGGCTGAAAAAATCTGTTGAGTTGTCTGTGCAGCAAAAACTGCACATTTTTCCTGTAAAACTTCTTCCAGGACTTGAGACAATGATTTTCAGAGGACATAATTGTCCTTCTCTTTGTAAAACTGGACAGCATTTAAATTCTCTAATACCTCAAAAAATATTTCTCTATAAAATCTGCAGAAGTCTTCTGGCTACTTGTGACACCTCTCCTATGGTTTTATATTTTAGTGAATTTGCTTATGGTTGACTGCACTGGGTGCCATCTGCTAGACAGCTGGAAAAATCTCCATTTTATTAAGAGGTGCCATGCCCTGCTCCTGGCCAAGCAGCTGTACATTTTCATCTAGGATTTCACCATTTAGGACAAGAACTGTAAAGTTTTTGCCAGCAGTCACAGGTTTCTTTTCCATCAATTCCATTAGTATTAGTCCATCTCCATTTCAGAAACTGTACAGTGCCTTTAAGGCCAGATGCTATTTCCAATACCACATGATGTTTTCTGGATCCACAACTCAGAAAGACTCCTTTGTCTTTTGTGCCCACCATTTATCTTTCATAACATAAAACTTTGCTTGTTATTCTTAGCTGCCTGATGAGAAGCTTTCTTATGTGCTTTTTTCTTTTTTTTTCACCCTTCCATTCAATTTTGTGCAGCGTATTCAAGGACATTAGCAGAAAATTAACCGACCTGTATCTTTAATCAAACTGTCCTGAAGTTTGTGTCAATTAAGCTTTTCATTTTCACTAAGGCCCTATGTAACTGCATACCTGAATTTTTTTTCTCTTTGATTCAGCATTCCCTGTCTGGCTCAGCAGATCGATGTTAACAGCATCAGGCCCAAATCCAATTGTTTCATGATGTCTGTTGTCTCGAGAAATTCAGTTCTGTCTATTACTGAGTCTGATGTGCAGTCTACACTAGCTGATAGTGCACAGAGATCTTTGACTCCACACTAGATACATGTCGGTCCAGCCATTTGCACATCACATGGGTCATGTGGCATTACAGCTGCCCAGCTGCTGTGTGATGTTGTATGCAACCACAAGAAGCAGGTCTGCATCCATAGCCACACTCCACACCATTTTGTATTCGTTAGTACATGGGAACATAATTGGAGCAGCAAGATTTCATCCAAACCCTCCAGATGACATTCTGGCTACCTGAAGCCTTTCCCCAGGCTTGAAAGCCATGAACCATGTGTGCTGTACATTGTTCCCTGTTATAAGAAGTGTGCAATTCTGCAACAGTGCAGCACTTCTGCTGTGATCCAACAAGACCTGTTCTTTGGCATTACAGGCAATGTCCTTGTGAGCACACAGGACTAACAGTGACAATAGTGACCAACCCTGCAGGTCTTGTGAACACCCATCTGACCACATCACATGCCTGACTACCAAGTCAAGCACTTTTGGCCAGTGGGTTGGTTTTTTTTAAAAAGTCAGTTACATATAAATATTATTTATCTTCTCAATTAGTCAGTAGAAAACTACTGTATCCAGATTTTCCGAAATTTTCCCGATACCTATAAGCAAACCTCACCTGCTTCAGTGTTGTAGCAATGATTATCAGGAACACAAAGTCTTGACATATCAGAGGACAAAGACTTCTCTGTTTAGTGCAAAAAACATCAGACCTCAAAGAAGGTTTGGAAAGGCTCTTTGGAAGTGCCATGGTTGCTGTGCAAATAACAGGAACATAAGAAGTTGGAAGAAAACTTCTGGAGGTAAAATATTTGTTGCTAGGGAAGAAAGCAGAGAACAATTGTAGCATTCCCAGAAATGCTCAAAAAAAAAAAAAAAAAACAAAACAAAACACACAAAAAAAAACCACACAAAAAAACTTGGTAGGCAAGCAAGAGTTCAATAAGCAGCTAGGAAAGTATGTTCAAAAGGGAAATCAGATAAACCAGGATATTTAGGGAATAGGGATTTTATCTCTAGAAGGCAACTGAGCTTAACAAAGGTGAGCTTTCTAGCACTTCCAACATAATATGAAAACATTCAAATTGAATGCTATAGATTGATTGTTAGAGAAAGAGAGTGCATGGTTTAAGAGGAGCAGCAATGTCAAGGAGACCAGTGAGTGTCAACTAAATGAAATTGATTAAACTCAGCTAAGAAGGTTTCAGCAAAGGAAAGGCAGAACACATCCCCTTTTAAAAATGTGGCAGAGAAACAAGAGACCATATAAAGGATACACTCCTCTCTACAAGCCTAGGAAGCTAGATGGAAGAACCAAAATGGCTGTTGTTGCAGTATTATTTACACAACAGTCTTACAGAAAACTTGGTGTAAAAAAGACCATCAGCAGAATAATGAAAAAGTAGAAAAAGACTGAAAGCCATACGGCTCACCAGGGACTGAAGAAAGGCCTGTATTAACTAAGGGAATTAGTAAATAGTATAAAGTAGCTGTGAGCCAAAAAAAAAAAAAGAGACTGAACAGTAAAGCCTCATAAAAATAAATTACTTAGAGGACTGGTTATCATGCAGATATAAGGAAGGTTGTCAAAGAAGAAAACACAGCAGGTCAAGGGATACTTTAGTGACTCCCAGATGGACTTGCTAAGCATCACAACAGCAGATGGAAGCTGAGACTACAAGTCTGTGTCTCATGCACTGCTGAAAAACAAAACAAACAAGTACACAGATGAAAACACCCACCCATACAAAGAAAGAGAAAACAATCTTGAGATCAGTCTAATCTCAAGAATTGAAAAGAACCTGGTCCACAGAATATTGCTATTGAGGAGCTTCTTTATAACAATGACAAATCTTGTTAAGCAAGCAAATGAAAAACAAAGCCTAAACTGTAAAATTGAAAGGGGGAGCTATAAGCTTACAGATTAAAATCTTTGTAGGTAGCCTGAAGACACTATAAAACTCAGAGGCAAAAGCTAAGCAATTCCCCTAAACAACTTGAGAAAGACCAAAATGCACAACCAGAATGTCTCAACATCCAAGTAAGGAAGTTTTTACAAATTATCTTCTGTAGAGGGAAAAAAAAAAAAAAAAGAAGGATAATAAAAAAGGATTTAATATAAAGACTCAATTAATACAAAGACTCAATAATGCAGGACAAGAAAAGAACTTGCTTGAGAAATTATTTTTAAGAGTATACAAATAAATAGTAAATTCTTTTTGAAACATAATCAGGAATTGGCAGCCTGCTAAAGGACTTCCAAACAAACAGATGATGCAGGTATTAAAAAGAACAACTAGAGAAGAACAGACTGTAGCAGAAAGGGTTTTGGTTATTTTGTTTGGTTTTTTTTAATCTATATTCAGTGTGGGATAATGCTCACTCCAAAATAATCTATACATGGGAAATAAATCAGAAAGGCTGTCTCAAATTGGAGCATTAGTGTAAGGCATTACAGACAAAAGCAGAAACATGAAATATGGGGGGAGAAAAAAATCACCACAAGCAGTCAGGGTTCACCAGAAAGGGAAAATAAGACTTAAAGAAGAAAGAGCTAAAACAGTAGTAGCATGTAACCTGCACCCAAAAGTTCTACAGTATCCAAAGACATGTGATGTAATGCCAGTCTCTCCTGGGATCCCTCTCAAAGACTAAGGGAAGTACCAGCACATCTGGCATCTCCCCTAGGAAAAATTGTTAAAAACAAAGGTATCAAAGTCCTCAGGAATCCTAGGGTATACATTCAAAATATCCATAAACAGTTTGGAAAACGGTTGAACAGCAATCCAGCAAAGATGAGGGTCAGCTACGAAGAAACACAAAAGGATCTCATAAGAGTCACTAGGGAACAAGAAAATGGCAGATGAATATCCGATCATGTGTGCAGAGATGCACCTCAGACGCAGAAATCCTAACTTTATACACAAGACAATCTCTTAGCTGGCTACTAATACTTAGAGATATTTGGTGTTTATCATAGACCCATGAAAACATCACTTAGGTACACCAGCAGTCAAAATCAACCCAAAATGCAGAACAGAGGAAAACAGAATGAAGAAGAACATCACAATTCCACTTCAATGCATAATGAACACCATAATTCTGGTTCAATCACAATTTCCAAATGAATGCAAAGGAAGAAAAGAGAGTTTTCAAGAGTAGGCAAAGCTGCAATACAGTGGTTAGATTCTGAACCAGTAACACTTGGTTTTAAGGTTTCCCTTCTCTGCATGGAGTGAGCACAACTGTCCTTTAATCCAGCTCTTTTGACGCTTACAGGCAGTGTCCATCTCAGGCCAAAAGGAGCAACCTCCACTGGAGCTATCTGCATGCAAAGGTGTAGCCAGAACCCCATCAGCTCCTGACCATTCCTACTGTATCATACACCATGGAATAGAGAACAAACCTGAAACATGGAATAGAGAACAATCCCTGCCAACAACATAATTAGTAGAACTGGGATGTTTGGACCTGTATATTTTATATTCAAAAATATACCCTGTGCAAGCACCACATACTCAATCTAAACAGGGAGTGGGGTTTTTTATACATCCTCATTTGCCATACCAGCAGTTTTCTCTCTCTCGGTTTATTTTCCATCGATTTGTGTCCTCTCCTCTTGTTAACATGTCAGATAAAATCTGTCAGTGCATACAACTATGTATTTAATAACAAAGGGTTCAGAGGGAACAGAAACAGGGTCTGGGAATAGGAACAGGACTGCCATGCCTTTTGGTCATCCGGCAGCATCTCAGCCTTCTCTTAGGCTGGCAATTATCAAAAGCTTTACTTTGAAACATGTAACAGCATCAGAAAAACAGGATGGCCAAGCACAATTACTAGCAGCTACAGCAGTCAGCTGGGTGCACTTCTAAAATTGTCCTACTCAATGGCAGTAGTTGGCAGCCACAGAAGATAAACCATGTCCCAGAGAGCAAGGACCATTAATTACATTCTGCTCTCTGAAGTGTCCCCTTCAGAAGAAGGGGGATACAACAAGCAGAAAAGTGAGCAAAAATCTGTACTTTGATTAAACTAATTATTTCAGGCTCCAGAGGTAATTAGAACCTACTCACATAATTAATTAATTTTTAATATAAATATAGTGATTGAAATATCTTTCTTGTGTACTTTAGTCTACATGCATTGGTTCTGACTTCCTCTCAAAAAAGTTGGGTTAATAATTCAGTTTCGTTTCTTTTTTAGATATTCTCAAAATCCTTCCTCATATTATAGAAACACTTTCAAAGAAACTCTCTAATAAATGCAACTACTATTTATACCAATCACAACACACGGAAGATAAACTGAGTAAAACATTTAGGAAGAATGTATATTTTGTAGTTAAATACATTCAAAACATGTCACTGAAAAAGCTCCATTAGCTAAACATTATGGATAATACAGTACTTCACAAGGCAGAAAGAAGTTTTTCAGACTAACTGCCCTGTAACATGTATTAAAGGTGAAATTATGGGCTTTCTTGTACCCATATAGATTTGTGGAAGTCTGAAATACTCATTTAGATTTGCAGAAGTCAGAAGTACTCATTTGACTCTCTGAGCTATTTAATACTGACAGTTACATATTTTGGCTGTCACTTTTAAATCGAAGCTAAAAGGTGACTTTCCCTCACCATTTTCCTCCTGACATAATAACTTGAAAATCTGGCTGTAATCAACAAAAAGTGTCAAGATGCAACTCACTTAAAACTAAGAATGACAAAATTTGAACCAGGGAGCACATGAGCATCAGCACATAAGGAAACTGCTCATTTTAAGGGTCTGTTTAATGAAGAAAAAGGTACACTTAGGCTTCTCTCTCTAATGGGTCTTTTAAAAACACATTTTGCAAGAATATTCCAGAGATTTAACGAACTGGCATAATAGGGTAGCATGAAAAATAGATTTAATATTGAAAGGCACTACTGTCATTTTGTAATTACTTTTCAAATGTTTCCTAAGGTTGTGCAATTACATACTAAACATCTTTATTACTATCGCAACAACGTTCTTCAGGTTTACTCCCCTAAGGATACTTTCCACTCTCATATGTGGCTCAGTTTAACTGACTTCAAAACTAAGAGATTTCTTATTTCATATTTTACTCCATGAGTAGGACCATATTCTGCAATGGTTATTATTTCTATTATGGTAAAATTTCAATTGAAGGTTACAAATATGTTAACTTACATTCAAAATATAACTGCCAAATAACATCTCAGGAGTAAAACTTCAAACTTAATCCTAGGAAATAGAGCAAAACTGATTCTGCAAATACAGGCAGGCTTTTTTGTGTTAGTTGAAGGCTTTTTCCTAAGTACTGTTACCCTATTTCATTAAAGCACAGGTAAGAAAATAATAAAAATCAAAGAAAGCAAAACTAATCTGGTAAATTGTTTTGTTGTTAAACAGATGTCACATCACTTGAAGCAACTTTATAAAATCCCAATACCTATCAAGCCAGGTTTAAAAACTCACTGGTACAGAGAACAAGCCCCAGCAAGAGTCTATGGCCATTTTCTGGTATGAGTTATCTGGGTGGGGATCCCCAGTGGGGTTTACAGAATAAGCCACTGGTCTGGACAACCTCCCCTACCACGTCCTAGGTTTTGACCAGACTAGACAGTTCCAAGTCCACTGTGCTGCTGCAAAGGACCATCAATACCTGCATCAAAGAAAGAGAATCCACCCGCCTGCCAAGGTACATGAAGCAACTGAAGTGACTTATGAGGAGCAGCTGAAGGAACTAGGGTTGTCTAGCCTGGAGAAAAAGTTGTTCAGTGGGGCCATTAACACTTTCTACAAATACCTGAAAGACATAGCAAGGTGGGTGTCTTTCAACCAATAACAAACAATAGGAAAAGAGAAAATGGCCTCAAATTGCACCAGGGGAGGTTCAGATTGCGTATTAGGAAAAATCTCTTCATCAAAAGGGTGAACAGGCTACCCAGGGAAGTGCTGAAGTCACAATTGCTGGAGATATTTAAAACACATGTGGATGTGTCACTTAGGGATATAGCTTAATGGTGGACCTGGCAGTGCTGGATAAATGAATGGATTTGATGATCTTAAGAGTCCTTTCCAACTGAAACAATTCTATAGGAACAGGAGCACTAGCAAGCAGGTGCTGAGCCAAGTTCAAAGAGCATCTGTTTTCCTTCTCTCAGAGGAAGTAACAATTCCAAGTCCTCAGCCTGAAAATAGTCTTGCTGGAAAAGGAGTTGGGGAGAATCAAGTCTTCCTAGGATTTCCCTGCCAGACTGACCAAAGTACTAGCAAACTGAAGAATGGGATATTGAAATTTTACCTGGAATTGAAGGACAACAATCCCATTTATCCAGTCAGTGAGCAGATCCACTATGCCAGCCATAGCATTTAGGCTCTTTGAAAGGTCCCAAGCACACAGATCAGCTGTGAGGATGCAAGTTGAAAAACAGTAATTTCACGATTATAAGCCGCACCATTTTGTCTAAAATTTTGCTCCCAAATCAGAAGTGCGGCTTACACTCAGGAGCGGCTTATATGTGAAAAAATTTTGGAAATTTCCCAACCAGGAAGTCTGAGCCAGCAACAGCCCCAAGCCAAGGCGGAGCCTGCCTGGCCTCGGGCGGCGGTGGGGCAGTGGTGGTGCAACGGCAGCACTGTTCGGCCCCGGGGGGTGCGGCGGCGGCGGCACCGGCCAGGTAAGCCCCTCTCCCTCCTTCTGGTGGCAGCAGCCAGGGACGCCCCTCTCCCTCTTCCTGGCAGCACCGGCCAGGAACGTCCCTCTCCCTCCTCCTGGTGGCACCGGCTGGGCACGCCCCTCTCCCTCCTCCCAGCGGTAGCAGTCAGGGACGCCCCTCTCCCTCTTCCTGGCGGCACTGGCTGGGCAAGTCCCTCTCCCTCTTCTTGGAGGTAGCAGCCAGGGACGCCCCTCTCCCTCCTCCCGGCGGCAGCAGCCAGGGACGCCCCTCTCCCACTTCCCAGCGACACTGGCGGGCACACCACTCCTCTCGGCGGCAGTGGCGAGCGGGGCTGGGACCGCTTCCTGGCAGCCGCCCCGAGCAGCGCCAAGTCAGTAAACCCCGTGATCCCACGATTCTGTTACTATTTGGTAACTTTGTGAAAGTTGCACACGGATCCTCGCTGTGAACGAAAGTGCAGCTTACAATCCGGTGCGGCTTATTTACGGAGGAAAAACGAAACGTTGCTGACACCTCGGAAAGTGCGGCTTATAATCGGTGCGGCTTGTAATGGTGAAATTACTGTAAGTTCTAAGTACTTTTGCAAACCTTAATGAGCAGCTCTGAGAAGCTATTTGGGAAACAGATAGGTGGGCCAGAGCACTTCTCATCCCAGCTCTTCTCTGGTGTATGCGACCAGAAGCCATTGCTCCTGGAGCACACCTTCCAAGTATGAAACCCTTCAAAACTAGAATCATGCACAGTGAAAGAAGAGAATGATCAGACTAATACATCATCATCATTTGTGGTCATTTCCTCTGCCTCACCTAGACACAAGCCTGGTACAGAGTCACACCAGAAAGAGCAAGGGGCTCTTATATTGCATATGCACCACTAAGAACAAGAGTTCTGTTTAGAGAAGAGATAAAGTTTCTATACAGGTTGGTAAAACAGACAACTGGGAGAGTAAATGTAGACACAGCCACACACTCCTCCCTACAGATGGTGCACTAGTCCCTTCAATTTTCAGCATCACCTGAATAAGCTTCAGTGTCTGAAGGTTGCTTATTCAAGATATAAAAAGAAAAGACATGGAGAAAAAAATGCATGGAGGTGTTTTGAGTTTTAGGTTTTTTAATCAGGTTTGATGCTCAAAGACAAAAAAAAAAAAGTCATGGAAAAAAGGGCAGAACTGTGCCAAGTCACTTATTTTTGGATCCAGATCCCCCAAAACAGAAGTTTAATCTGTTGGCATTTTCTCATCCTCACAGATCAATATAGTTTGATCTGATTTGATTATTTTTAAAATATGCAGAAGTTACTATGGCAGCACATAATTATTTGGGATCACAGTTCAGCTGTGACTGGGGAGGTAGGCACAGAAACACTAAGGTGTTCAGCTGCACTTTGTTCCCATGATGCCAGCATATCCAGCTGCTCAGGAGATTTACAGATCACATCTATCTGTGTGAAGTGTCCATCAGTTTGGAGTCATGCATGGAGCAGCCTGGAAGACTCCAGTGACCACTACTGTTATAACAAGAAGTTTTCTTAATCACAGTGTAAATACAGCAACTGTGACCTCTGGCTAAGGTCCTTAATCTAGAAGACCTCTTGAAGGATCAAAGAAACATATTCACCATTTTGTAGGAGTTTTAAGATCCCCACAAATAGTTTGGATATATCTGTACAGAACAAGAAACTTGAAACTAATTTATAAAAATTTAAGGAAGATAAGCAGGCAGGTATTCACAGGTCCATAGCAGATCCACTATGAAGTTGCCAGTACAGGATTTGTGAATCCATATACCTGGCTTGAGGGTGATAAAGACAGTAGACAATGGGAGGTCAATCCATCATCTGTCTTATTCCCACTGCACATCAATAAACAACAGCTCCAATCACTCTTATTTATCATTTCTGTCAGTTGCAGTAATGATTAGAAGTTGTGGATCTGCCATTTTGAGTCACAGTTTGTGGCATTAAATAAGTTTTCTATTGCCAAGGTATTCATAAAACTTTAATTTATTAAGATTACAATTAAAGGCTAAGCATTTTTCTAATACTGCCATACCCATAATCTTATCCAATTCCTATTCAGGATTTAGGTTGTTCAATATGAAAGATGAAACAGAGGCATGCAAAATGAGGTTGCCACCAGCACCTCATTAACTTGATGGCTCTGCTTCCAGGCTTGTTAGGGACTGGCAAATGAGACAAGCTCTTAGCAGCAATAAAAGTAACCACAGATGTGTCATTAGCGAATGAAAGAAGTAGCAGCCCAGACTGATGTAGAACTGAGGACTGAAACCAGACAGAAATGCAGGCAATTCCTGCTCCAGGCGGGAGCCTGACTAAAGAGGTAATATCACCTTTAAAAAGTCACTCTCAGAGAACATCAGAAGGAACATCTGGCAGAGACAGCAATATCTTAAGACCATATCAAGCAACCAGCAACTATAGCTAGAAGAATATATTGCTATATGGTGTCTAGAGACAAGAAAAAATGAATTAGAAACATGGGATTTCCTCATGGAACATTTTAATAGGGGACTTGAAAGCAGAACTGTACAGTCAATTATAACTGGAATTGTGGAAAGAAATGGCATTGTAAATACACAGATGTTTATTGTACTCCTTCTCATGTTGGCAGTACCAATAGTATGGCAGAAAGAGTTTAAGGAGAGGTAAGGTACCTCCAGAGCACAACAACCATAGATACAAGAGTGCAAAAAAAAAAAACGCTGCTTGTCCTTCAATTAGTGAGGATTTTCTTACTTCATTATCTTTGCTGTGATTTAGCTGTCTTCTTGGAGGAATGGATATATCAGAGTTTGAAAACACTATAACAGATGCTTTGGCTTACTTTCAGTCTGCAAGGATTCCAAGGAACGTTTTCAGACCTTGGGTATTCTTGAACTTTGGGAAAACAGTTGGTGCTCTTAAACTAAAAAAAGCTGTAAATTACACACAGGGTTGATCTCAAAAGATATCCTGAAATTGAGAGCATAAATGGTCTTTTCGTATGGCTGTATTATTCCATGCAATTAGGTTATAACAGAGCATCTCAAGAACACACATACAAAATCACGTCGTCAGTATGGCGACCTTTCAGTGTGGATGGATGAATTTTTCAGAGGCAGACTGATGAGATGAGAACATGTGGTACGCATCAGATACTTTTAAGGAATGATGAAACATGCCTGCTAAAACTATTTTTTCCACATGGACTAGGAAGACTTTTCCCCCTTCATTTCAGGATGAGATTCTGATCATGGAAATCTGGATGGGCTTGGCTGATGGCCACTTTTACCAGAAACAGCAAGAATTTATTTCAGGAATAACACCAATTAGAGGGAAGAAATGGCACAACTCAGTTCAAGCCCCAAGAGGCTTACAGGGTTCTCCTGATCTTCTCCTTGTGCAGGAATCAGGCTGGCAGCCAGAAAGTTTCCATGTACTCCTTCAGAATGAGGCAGCTACTTCTTCCATGTAGGATCAGCTGACGGTAAGTTCAGACAGTCTGATGCCAGAAAACCAACTCCTGCAGAATGTACATCTGCCATGCTGCAGGTACACCCACCAAGTTAATTTTATTCCTTCTTTAAGAACCATTGACTACTCCCCTTTTTGCTACAGAAGGTATTTGGGTATGTCAGTAAAACAGATGTGGAGCCAACCTTTAATTTCTTGAATTTATAACTCCACAAAAAGGTTCAGAATTCTAAACTGAGCCTACCAGCACGATCCTGAGCTTTTCAAGAATTTCAAACGAGTGGTTGAGGGTGCAGCTAATACCTCTGCTCCACAGACAGTCCTTAGGTGGCTGAGCCAGCACAATCTCAGAGTACTTTGGAAGAGGGAAGGCAACACTATGCCACGTTGCAGAAGCACTTTTTGCTCAACACATGCTCCAGCTGGCTGAGGACACCCTCAAGAAACACACACCAACACACCAGAGCCTACACACCAGCAACCACATCTTAAGAGCTTTACAAGATCACACATGGCAGCAAGAATTTGTGAGATAAGAGCTGCAACTAATATTAACACCAAATACCAGGCTTACAGGGGAGCAAGGGGAACAGGCCACACTAAAAGAAAACATGTATCTGGTAGCAGACTAGTGAACCATAAGTTTTTGGAAAAGGAACAGAAAAAGAAGATTCCAACAGCTTTAGATCTTCTCCCACTTACAACACAAGCGCTAAAAGATTTTCATATCCCTGAAGTGTAGGTTCTTGTTAATGCCTGTGTCTGTGGACTAGGCACTCTTTAAGTCTAGAAAAATGCATGGATAAAGGAAAGTTACGGGTTTCCAATAAATTGTACAATTTGGGCATCACCCCTGTCTTCAGAGTTTTTGTTAAATCATGTAAGAAATTAATTACAATTTCAGATTTTTCAAGTACAGTCATATTTTACACTAGGAATTTTTAAATGGTTTTTTTTTTAATCTCCTGAAAATTGTAGCTATAAGAGATATGCCCCTGTCAGAGACAAAACTGTTCTAGATTCCACTAAAAATGGCCATAAGCTTTTAGTGCTAAAAAGGGAGGGATGGATGAATAATGAGTTTTTCATACACATTACATTGAAAGAACAAAATAACACAGAGAAAATGAAGCTGACCTCTGGCATTTTTAAGTCCTGAAAGGCTTTCGCAGGTTTGGGAAGATAATTTACTCTCTATCGATTAAAGAAGCAAGCTAAACATGGATGACTGATCTCATTTTGCCAGTCTGCAGTTCACACCAGGTAAAGAAATACAGAGGCTACTCTGACACAGGAAATTCAAAGGTTGATACTATCACTACATTATTTAAAACTACAAGCTGTGAATGGTCATCATTCAAGCCAACTCTAGAATTTTTATATCTAGTGTTTGAGGAGATAGAGTGCTTAATTCCAAAGGTCAAAATCACAATAGTTCTCTGAAACAAAAGCAAAATCTCCCAAGAAACCTCTCTCAGTAATAATAGCAGTACGTTGTCTGAAAGAAAAGTAATCAGATTTCCAGGCACACTTTGTAAGTAATCTTGTTTACTGTAATTTTGCAACAGCTTTCATAAATTTTTCATCTGAAATCAGGAAGGCTATAGCTTGTATTCTGACAGGTTGAAAGAGCTGAGTAAGTAAAATACATCCCTGTGTGGCTGGCTGTGTTTGGGAACACTTAAGAATACTTTGCCACATGAAAAAACACAAAAAAGGGCAACTCAGACATCACAGTGATATATTTTAAGAGCCAATTAAAACATGAACATAGAAGGAAAAACTCCTCTCCCTTCCACTGGTTCCCAAATTTAAGACAGCCTAGAACATAAAAATGGCTCACGCTTCATGAATATCCATCCTTAAGATGTCCAATCCCACATTGCACGTTCTAAGCTGTTCTATGAAGCACAAGCAAGAAATCCAAATAGAGCGTTATAGCGAGTCATTTTGGAGTTTTGTCTCCACACAGGCTGAAGTAATTTTCAGTGAAATCCTAACTGCTTTATACAAAATCTAAAGGAAACAACTATTAAGAAATATTTGCTTTAACTTGAGATACATAGCACAGATCTGCATAGAACTGTCCCACTTCATTTCCACTGGGCCTTTTCTACAAAATTAGGTCTTCTGTCAAAACAATCACACATGTACAAGTTGTGCAAAATGAAAGATAAAGATATTGGTACTAGCTTTTGTGGCTCAGACACTCCTAACTACATGACTCTTTTATAACATCAGGGACAAAAAAAATGACTAAAATTGCCACAGCTCTATAAAATTTATTATTATTATTATTATTATTATTATTATTATTATTATTATCTCCCTTTATTTTGATGCAGGAGAAACAGATCTAAACCTTCAGCAATATTTTAATCATAAATGCAATCAGAAACTAGACTATAATAAAGTGCTTTTAGGTGAAATTCTGGGCAGGGCTCCAAAGGATTTTGTCCAGCATCCTGTGGCTGGAAGTCCGTATAGGCAAGCTTTCTCTCTGCCTGAAGTTACTTTTATCTGTCGACTGGAAACTTGGATGAGCCCCACCTCTTTCTCCACTCACCCATCCAGTTGCTAGCTACAGGAAGATAAAGGCTCAGGAAAAAGGTTTTAAAAGCCCCTTTTTTTTTTCTCTTCCGGTATGTCTGGAATTCCAAATGCAGACTGAAGTATTAACTTCACTCTTTCTGAAGAACTAACGCCTGGCAAGATTCAGCCAGCTCACAGTTTTGTTCCTGTAACTTTCAGCAGTCCTTCCATCTAGGTCCAGTTTTTTGCCACCTTCATTACCACAATCATTTACCTCAAGAGATGAAATGTACAAAACAAGCACATGCCACTCGTAAACAAGCTGGGGACCATACCACGACTGAGATGTACAAAATGCAGTGCTAAACACTGTCAATCCCAAATTCTGCCGCCTTAACTGTGGGCAAGTACAGTGCACATCTCCACAGTTAACTCTGCCCGACAGACTTCCAATTCCACCTTCCAACAGTCCCTTCAGCCCTGATGGACAAGCGTCCACATCAACACGCTAGAATGATATAAGCGGTCAAACCTGTATTTTGCACACAGAGCTCCAGAATTTAAACCCTTGGACATTAAACAGCGGAGTTTTGAAGCATCACCATTACTGGCCTCACTTTTACAACTGTTTCCTATTTAGTAGGAGTGGCTGAACAAAAAGCTTAAAATACAACTAATACCAACACCAAAAGGAAATAAATCACCAATTCACTCAAAGCTTAGCTAATCCTGCAGGCAGTTCCTGCAGGTTTTAAGACAAAAGTTTGGTCAAGTAAGAAAGCAGAATTCTCTGTACAAGCAAACACTTGCTGCAGTGTCTCTAGGAGAATCCATTAGATTATACCGACCTGCTCATCCTTGCCTTTAGAGATAACTAGCTCTATTCAATAAACATTCAGCTTTCCAGAAGCCCATAAAAAGATTCTTTATTTAAAAAAAAAATTAAAAAATGGGGGAGGGAGAATCTGAGACCACTCAAATACCCATTCACTTCAGAAGTATACAGTAATGCCAACAGCCTATCTCTAACCAGCGGTAGCAGGAAAACTCTGTAAAGGACCAAGAATTTTACTGCCCTCTGCAGCTTTTCCTTCGCAAGGGCAAAAACGCCACCCACTTCAGGGGAGATAAACTGATACCGACAGTCACCTGCTGCTGTGACACATTTTGCTTCCCAAAGCCTGGAAACCCGACACTGAGCACGCAGAAAAGACACTCGATCAACCAAACTTCACCTTCCTTAAAAACGAAGGCTGTGCTGTCCCAAAAGCTTTCTTGAGAAAATGGGTCAAATGCTAGAAAATGATGTAATGGGGGAGAGAGGGGGCTAGCACAAGGAAGGGCACGGCCCCTGCTTACTTGCACTAAAAATATTACTTCAGATACAGGTACCGACTGCATTTTTGTGCGGCGATTCAAACCCTGCCACTACAAAGGCCAGCACGGCCAAGCCGCCAGTTGGAAGCGAGCGGAGCCAAGGAATTAAGTGAATTAAACTCGATGCGCTTGTTGACTCAGTTTTCGCTCCATCAGCCGTGCGGCCGCTGCTCCAGCGTCGCCTCCAAATCCCGGGCACCAAAGTTCGGGCGGGGGTTCCCCGGCCCCCGCCGCCACCTCGGCGCCTCTCGCCACCAACTTTCCGCCGCAGGAGCTGCAGCCCCGGCTCTCGCCGCCCGTCCCGTCCCGTCCCGTCCCGTCCGGCTCGGCTCGGCCGGGCGATGCCAGCGGGGCGGCGGGAGAGGGGATGCCGGGCGGCGGCGGGGATGCCCGGGAGCCCGGGGATAACGCGGGTCCCGGACAGGGAGGGTGTTTCTTACCAGCCCGGAGGCGAAGAAGACCGCGATCAGAGCAAGGCAGGCGCCCATCACGATGAGGAGCAGGAAGACGATGAGCGGGTGCTGCTGGCTCATGCAGTAGTAGGACTCGTAGAGCCAGTCCCGGGAGCGGGACTGTTCTCCGCTCGCCCCGCAGCCGCCGCCCGCCTGCTCTGCCCGCTCCAGCAGGTAGCGGCGTCTCCTCCTCATCATCATCGCTTCTTGCCACATCGGGCAGAGCCCGCGCAACTCCCTCAGAGCCGCCGCCGCCGCTGCCGCAGGAGGCAGCCGGGGAGTGGAGCGGGGCGCGCTCCCGCGCGGGAGGCGGAGAGGAGGAGCCGCGGCGGCGGCATGGGCACGGAGCGCCGGGATGCCGCGGCCGCCGCGCAGCCCGCCCGGGGCTGGCTGCGCCTCCGGAAGGCGCCACCCCGCACGCACATGCCTTGCCCGGCTCCCCCGGAGGCGGGGGCGGCCGCCGCGCTCCTCCTCGCCGGGGAGGGCAGCGGGCGCCCGCCCAGAGTAAGCGCCCCAGGGCGGCGGCAGCGGCGACAGCGGGAGGTGCCTCGGCGGGCCACCGTGAAAGCAGCCCCTGCCTCTCGCCCCTCCGCACCAGCGTCAGGAGATGCCCCCGGGGTCGGACCGCCTGCCCCTGCGCGGGGCCGGCAGCCCTGGGCGCCCTTGGGGGCGCGGTGCCGCCGCAGGTGCCGCTCCCGACGGGGCCGTGGGGCGCAGGGCGCGGCGTGTGCCGCTCCCGGCCCGCCGCCGGCCCTGCCCGGCCCTGCCCGGCCCCCGCTGCCTGCCCCGGGCCGTGCGCAGCACCTCCCGGCGCCGGAGGCACAGACCTTCGGAGATCGCTTTGAGATTACTCCCACGGGCGGAGGGCTCTTGCAGGACTGTGTCACTGGGTGCCTTTTCCGGAGGCGGAATCCCCTTTTTAGAAATCATACCTCGATTTTTGTCAAAACGAGCATTCAAGTTAGAAAGAATCATAACGAATATTTTCCCCAGTTTACCATGCTCCGAAGGATTTGGTTAAT
This sequence comes from Catharus ustulatus, assembly GCF_009819885.2. Classification (NCBI taxonomy): domain Eukaryota; kingdom Metazoa; phylum Chordata; class Aves; order Passeriformes; family Turdidae; genus Catharus; species Catharus ustulatus. Next base: position 87,735,417 of record NC_046221.1, read on the forward strand.
TCCTATCAAAGCAGGAACTGGAAAGATGCTGGGCATCTAACACAATAAAGTTACATATCTGTCATGCACAGCATTTACAGGCAGTTCTGCATCCCCAGCTTCCCCGAATGGCCCTTCCCACAGGTTAAGTTTGTCTCTGCCCTCTATGATCTAACCCTCCAGCGTCTGTAAGTTGCTTTGTCACATCCTTAAACTCGCAGAGGCTGCCAAAACGCTCCCAGGGGAGGAAGAGACCAGAGCAACACAGATGCTAATGGGCCTGAATGTCCCAAGGGTGTCTCCTGGTTATTGGAGTAATGTTAGAAGCAAGAGGGACTTGGGACTACTGTGCTACTACAAAAGGTGAAAAACTGGAACTAATGTAAGTGGTCGTAAATTGTCATGAATGAGAGACATAGAATAGAGGGGCTGACCATTAATCAGGTGGAAGAGAAGGCAGGTAACTAGGATGATATAGACTGAACTATATGGACTGTGAACTAATTTATATTTAACATCTAAATTCTGTATTGCTGATTTTTCTATCCAGAAAAAGATGGGTCTTCCACGAATGCAGAGAAACCAATAGCATGTACAGCTCCAAAGCCCTCTCCATATACTTGCACCTCTTAGATTCCTCAGGTTTTTAAAAGAGATGAGACTTGAGCTTTCCTGTCCGTTGTTCGTCTCAGCTGGGTGGATGGAAGAAAAACTGCTTGTTTTTCACTCTTGATTCCCCTGAAGCGCTTTCTGGGGCAGGAGGAACACATAAGGGAAAAGTGGAAAGTTACAACCACACCCCCTGTTTTGGGAGAGAGAGGGTGAAAAACTCTCAAAAGCAGCAGTGATAAGATTGAAGGATGAACACAAATCTATGTGGGGAGAACATTCTGGCAGAATTAATTGCTGGGAAGGAGTTAGTAGAGGTGGGTGTGAGAATTTTTGCAACATGAAAAGGCTTTACTTGCAGTCACTTCAAAAATTATGGAGTTGGCCACCCTCACTGTCACACACATATATAGTGAGATAAGCATAGGGAGTTTAAAAAAAATGAAGAGCCAAACCAGAAAGACAGCATAAAACCTCTTAGAAAAGCAGATCTCAGAATTTGGTATTTGAAGGCAACCGTGTTTTGGTGTCTCAAAGGTGGAAAGACCAGTATCACATATACACTTCTTTATAATTCAAGAATAATTCCGTGATCCTGTAAGTACTCAATAAAATGCAAAAGATCTGAACAGGCAAAATGAAGAATGTTCCCTGTTCCTTGTGTACAACTACCATCCTCGCAAAAGCATTCGAAACTTAGACAGTACACTAATACAGATGGTAGAAGTGGCTGTCTTCTTCTCCCAGCTGATTGTTCTTTAATAGCTTCCACTGCCTTCTAACTCCCTGAACCTGAACAGGAAAGGCCATTTCAAGGAGTTTACCATGATGATCATGTCATTTGTTTGTTATTTCAGTAAGATCTTATGCCTGCAACAGCTAATTCCTCATTATATTACTCTCATGCAATTTCTCAGGAAATAAAATTATAATTGCACAGCAAAAACTTAATTAACCCAAAGGTTGCCCAGTGGTATCTCATGCCTTTCCAAAACAATGGGATAAGCATAACTCTCTTCTGAAAGACCAGACATAAGGTGTTTCAACAGCAGAGCAAGAGAAAGTAACGTGGAACAAGAAGAAGCAAAATGATCGTTTATAAACATTACCTCCTAAAGGCGCAGAAGTGGGCAATTCCTAGATGTTGCAAGCTGAACAGGAAAGGCAGAAGGCCAACTTGCCTCAACAGGGGTCTTTTTTTCAGAAGTAAAATGAAAAAGGAATGTATATGGCCAATGGAAGCAAGGTCAGGTGACATGGGAAGAATACCAAGATGCTGCTTGCCATTGTAGGGACAAAATTGGTGTGGCTAAAGCTCACCCAGAGTAGAAGTTGGCCAAACCTGTAGGGGGAAATAAAAAAGAGTTTTTGTCAAATATATTAGAGGCAATAGGTAGAGTAGAAATAACATAAACCCGTTAGAGGATGAGGATGTTCACCTCCCAAACAAGGACATGGAGAAGGCAGAAGTGTTTAATGCCTAGTCTTTGCCTAGGTCTTCAGCTCGGATGATGGAACAAGGGGATCCCAGTGCCCTGGAGGACCATGTCTGAGAGAATGATCAATTCCCAGTCAGCCTTAAAATTGTGTGGGATCTACTAGTCCAGATGGATCCATAAAAATCTACAGGGTGTGATGGGATTCATCCAGGAATCCCCAAGGAGCCAGCTGATGTAACCCCAAAATTTATCTTGAGGATTTTTGAGCAGTCTTGGGAATCCAGAGAGGTCCCATCTGACTGGAAGCTGATGGACGTTGTCCTGATTTTCAAGAAAGGCAAGAAGGAGGACCCCAGAAACTACAGGTCTGTCAGACTCACTTCAATGCCCAGTAAAATCATGACACATACTATTCTGGAAAGTACAGAATTCTGGAAAGTACAGAACAATGCAGTAATCGGTCACAGCCAACGCAGCTTAATTCTTGCTTGTGAGACCTGATTTCCTTTTATGACAGGGTAACCCACCTTGTTGATCTAGAAACACCATTACATGTAATCTCTTTGGACTTCAGCAAAGTTTTTGGTATCTCATGAAGGAGATGAGCAAATATCACTGTGATGTGTCTTGTCTCACAATGTTCTTCTGGTTAAAATATCCAGCATACAGCTGGATCACCATGTTATGTGATGGGTGGGCAACTGGCTCTCAGATCAGACATAAAAAGTTAGTCAATGACATCAGGCGGGTGTCCAACTCAGCATATTCTACCATTCTGAGTCTACAATTCTGTGATTTTTCCATTGGACTCTTGTGTCTTCTTGTCCAGCTGATGAACTCCCCTGCTCTACTCTCCTCTCTCCAAACTAGAAACCTGCATCTTTCAATTCATCCTGTGAACTTCAGCTAGAAGCATCCCACACCTTAATGTCTAAAACCCTCATCAGTTCTTTGAGCAGATCTCTAGATAGAGACAGTGGTCTAGCAGAAAAAAAACTGTCATGTAAATAATGGCTGCAACATTCTATATATGGGCAAGGTAATTGAAACTGTGCAGTACCCAAATCTGAAGTTGAACTTCTAATTTGAATTCTCTGCTTTTTATTAAACATATTAACACATTTCTTCTCCCCACAGGATGTGTTTAATTAAGCGAACATTATTGCAGTTGAATGACAATTATGTCATTGCCAAAGTTGAAATGCCATATGTTTTTAGAGACCAATTACCCTAGGTAGCTGAAAATAAGCATCCTTACTTGGCTCAACTTGAAAGCTTGCTATGCCTCAGGGAAAAGGAAGGTACAGTGAATTCGGTAATTTGTGGTTGAAAAGCAAAGGACTTTCAGAAAAAAAAAACCTCTTCATGTATTCTACCTTATTTCTCTAAATGAGAAACAAAAGCAAAGCTAGCACTTAAGATTGTCAGAAACTATCTCCTGTGTACCCTTGGGACTCCAACAATATGAAAGAATTTGTTCCTCAGCCAGCTGGTGTCTAAGCATCTATTGTACCCCTCTGGAGAAGCAAAACAACACAGAACAAAAGGTTGAGGTCCACAGCTGCTTGTCAAAGCAACTGTGAGCCAGAAGCATTGCACAGTGCAGTAGCAGATTAACTTAGAGAATTGGTCCTTCCAAGTCTCAGCTGTTCTGTGATTCTGTGTTATCACAGCTTATTTACAGTGTCAAAGGATCTGTGATAAGTCTTAGGGAAAGAGATAGATAGGAACAGGACATGCCGGAGTACCTCTTGTTCCCTACATTGCTCTCTGCATCTCAGGCTCAGTCTCCGTCACCTCTTTCCTTCACTTTCCCTTCTCTGCTGTCTTCTTCATCAGTGTTCTGGTCAGGGATACAGACTAGCTCTCAGCAGAGGCACATCCTTTGCTCTCAGCTACTCTATGCAGCTGTAGGACAACCCAAGCCACAGGAAATAAATTGAAGGGAAAGATGTTGAATCCCACATCCTGCAAGACGGCAAGCACACAAAAGAGCCATAGCAATTGGCCTGAGCAAAACACTGTCCCCAAGCCCACTGGTGGTCAGGTTGCCTCCTTGGCAGCTGGCCACCGAAGCTGCCCATCGCTGCAGCCTTGAGGCTGCACTGCCACGGCCCAGCTCCTCCAGGGGACCTCACACTGAGCTGAGACTGCAGCTCAAGGTGTCCTAGCTATAAGATTTCACATAGCCAGTGCCTCAGTGGCACCTCCAGAGCTTGGATGTGGCAGCATGGCCAAACCCTGGTCAGCCAGACCTGCTTAGGGTTGCTCTGGAGAGCCATCCCTGCCGTAAGATCAGTGTGTGAATACATCTGATGTGACCGGGGCCTTAACAACATTATCTTGTCTGCTAGGCATGCATAACTAAAATTGTTTTTGTTGTTGTTGTTAAAGACTGAAGACTACTATTTTTTACTGGTTTTTTCTGGATTCATTTTACTGAGCTCAGTTACCAGGACTTGCTCTTTCAAGTCTTATAATGGCAGCTCTGTGTTACTGTTGCTCTTCAAAAAATGAGGACACAATTTCCTACAGAAATATATTGGATTTCACACACCTGAACTACATGAAATTCACTTTTGTTTTAGATATAGACTTGCCTGAGGTGTTTAACATTGTTATTTAAGATGCTAAATAATAGTCTGACTGTTCTATAATTCCTTGTGTAATTTTTCTCCTTCCCCCTTTTTGAAGACAGTATCTGACTCTGGGCATCTCTCAGCCTCCATAAACTTTTAAGAGTGTTTACTAAAAAGTTCTGAGGTTATTGAAGGAACCACTTGAGATTCAGATGATCTGGAAGTACCTCAGTAACCTCTCTTCTTGCACTATTTCCTCACAGATGGTGACTACTTTGGTCATCTAATCATAGAAAACCTTTCTATTAAAGATGGAAGCAAAATATGTATCAGATTTTTAAAGACTTTGGACCATCTGTTATTAGCTGAATGGTAGGCCAACTATTTCCAAAGTCTCCTTCTTTCAAAAAGTGCGTGACAAACAAAAAATTATCCAGAAGTGAATTAGTTTTCTCTCTGCTTATACTTTGTCATTTCTTATTTTGATCATGCTACTCTTTAGACTCACTGTTATAATATGACTTAGTTTCCAAATTCTATATAATATTATACTTTTTCTGTTTCAAGGCATTAGCCTTCAATTATACACTTCCTCACCTTTCATACTGGGACAGCTTGCACTTAGTAGTATTACTTAGGAAACCACCTACTCTTCCAGATAACCTGCTTTCATGTGGGAGATCTAGGGAAGGTGGGAGGAAAGCAATAGAACTTTGGAAATTTGGAACTACTCAGGTGGTTTTATAAAATTGTAAATTGACTGGACAAATTAGAGACAAGTACCATAGGCAGCTCAGGAAATATAAAACTACAGTTAGAACACTCTTACACCTTTAGAATGCATGAAGAATAAGATAATAAACAATTTTTAACATACAATAATACCTTTGTACTGATCAGCTATACACCTTCATCTTAAGTTGTATTACCCTAGTTACCCTATTTCAAAAAAGCACTTCAGAATTAGAAACAGATTCTTCAGGGAATAGTTAATCAAAAACAAGGAAGAGTTTCTTCTGTTTAGCAAATATATAGTACTGTTACCTACACAAACAAAACATGGGAGGAACCACACTAATGCATATAACATTACCTTAGACAAGATTGCTTGGAAATTTTGTTTTATTTATTTTGTTTTTAAGAAAAAGCTTAGACTGAAAATTAAAGGAATACAAAATTAGCAAGTGGCGTATGTTATTTCACTGCGGTAGTTACTCTGTCAGAACAGAACTGTCACAAGAGGCTTTTAAAACAAGCATTTCAGGGTAACAAAACTGATTTGGTTTTATATGTTTGTCAAAATAAGTTTGATAATTTTCAATAATAACATAAATTACAAGGAATATTGATGCTACTGTTTCACTATTACCATGAGTGCAAGGCAATAGGTGCAAAGATAAAAAATACAAAAGGCAGATTTATGTCAAAATGGGTTTCTTGCACCTTCTACTGAATAATGATGTGGGTTTTTTGGTTTTTTTCCATTCTCAAAGACTGGTTATTAGCATGGGTTATTCGTTGTTGTCATTCACGTGAGGTCAGTGGTGTTCCAATGATTTTAATTGATTAAAAGAAATGTTTATTTCCTGAATAAACGGCGAGACCATTGATTCAAGGCCAAATGAATCACACAATACAGTCTACATATTCTTCCTTCAATAAGGAAGGCATATATACAGTAAAATTATTTTGGTTCTAGACATTTTATTATGATCTTTACTTCATCTGCACAATCCCCTGAAATTTTGAAAAAATGCACCTAAAGGAAACTTATAAGTGTGCAATGCTTCAAAATTATGGAATGATTAAATCAGACACAAGGCACTTACAGACCAATACAGGTTAATCAGGTTAACACATACTACAGAACAGAAACACATAAACCTAAATATAAAATGAGCAGCTGAAATAGAGAAATGCACATAGGTAAGTTAATATCCAAGAAAACCATATTCATGTGTATCTAAGCATTTTTGCAAATCCTCTGTGTTGCTTCAGTTTTTCCCAATGTAGCTGTCATATTAAAGGAAGCTTCTTCCCAACAGAAGCTGCAAATGGCAGTGCAAATAGATGGCACAATCTTGCAAAATTCAAGATATGAACTGAATTCTGAAAATACGGAAAAGCAAACAAAAGTCTATACATGTTAATTCTGGGATTTCTGTGAGACTTTTTGAAAGCTTGGAATTAATTAGTGAAATAGGTTTTGCAAGATGGAATGACCAGCATTTTCACTAGATGAAAAATTTCCTGCTTTTAATTTTATAGTCTACTTGGCTCCAAGAAAGACAGTCTCAGCTCATGTTTTTGTAATTATTGTGGTGTTATTTATTTAATGGCCAAAGTTTTGCTTAGACTGAGAAAAGAAATTTTATCAAGTTAATATTTAGATTGGACTGGACTTAGTCATGAAACTACAGGAGAGTTGAACATCACTCCATATTTGGACCACAGGTAAATTTTATCCATAAGCTTTCCACTTGCCCAGGCTATACTGTCTCTCACTCCTGCAGAGGTCCTGCATTTCTTCCTCTCCTTCTTCACAACTTCAGCATGTTCTGATAGATAAATGCTGCACGCTGCCTTTGGAGATGGAGTTGGCACTGCTTGCTTTCAGACCTCTATTCTGCCACTTAGTGACCTTAGTAAAAACATCTTAACCACAGATGGCTTCCAGAATCGTGTGAAGCTGTGTGAGGTAATGGCTTCAGCTGCATATTTGATAAGAGCACCCAGCTGACAGCAGAAAGTTGTAAGAATTGGTAACGTTCCAGGACCCAAGTCTGCACAGTTCTGCCAAGAGTAATAGATCCCAGGAATTTGGAAAAAGTGTTATTTCTGGAGTGAGGAAGGAGAGACTGAGCTGGTGCTGAGGATAAGAGGTCACTCTGGCCATGAAATCCTCTGGTGCTGAATGTGTGACAGACCAGGGTGCTTGAGTCCGGGAGGTTGGAGAGATTTTCTGAAGGGAGGCTTTGGGTGTGTGGGCTGAGTCAGGTCCTGGCACAGCATCACACCTTAAATAGAGATAGTGAGTTGGCAGCACAGCCTAACCCTGCTTAGCACTAAGGAGTGGAGAGCTATACAGTAAATGTCATTGGCAAACCCAGTCCAGCCCTTTGCCTTGCTGGTGAAACCTACCTCATGTTGGGAACACTTCTCCTGTAGCTTTGGAGAAAAGGTATTTATATTAATCAACAAAATATTTCAGCTTTAGAATTTTTCTTCGAACCAGCTGATGGATACACAACTGCATATCCGGACTGTGTATTTGGAGGGGAAGCTTATAAATAGGTGCTAAAGCACTGTCTCGGATATTTGAGCACTATTTTATCACTGAGAGCCTTTAGGTAAATTTTTCCAGTTTTTGAGATCAAGATCTCAAAAAGCAAAGTACCAGAGACTTATCCATTTCACAGGAGCTTTCTCATTCCTTAGTGCTGAAATAAAATTCACAACTGAAGCAGAAAGGGACCTCCAAAGATTGTCTACTCTAGACTCCCCCTGCTCTAAAGTGGGTCAGCTAGAGCAGGAGTGTGTCCAGTTTAATTTTGGGTACCTTCAAGAATGCAGACAGGTTGAGTTACCTGTTCCACTGTTTGATCATCCTTACGCTAAAAAAAGCTTTTTCTAAGCAGTATTTTTTTGCAGGTTTTTTGCATGTTGTGCCCATTGCCTCTTATCCTTTCACTGAGCAGCACTAAGAGTCTGTCTCCATCTTTTCTGTTCTCTGCCCCCTGTCAGGTCATTATACCCTTTAATAAACCCCTGAGCCTTCTCCAAACTAAACACTCCTGAGCTTTCCTCTGAAGACAAATCCTTCAATTGTTTAATTGATTTTGTGACCTTAGGTTGGACACATGGCTTGGAACATTTTTCCAAAGTCCAGCATCAGTTTCCTAAATTGTGTGGGAAAATCAAAAGAGGGAAATAAACTGATGAAAAAATACAAGAGAATGCTTAAACCACTCAGTAGAAAAAAATCAAAGGCAACAGTGACAGTGGTGTAGGAGTATTTTGGAAAGTTATCAACATATAAAGAAAAATATATGAATTAGAAGACAATCTAATAATTAATAAAATTAGGATAAAATCATACAGAAACTATCCAGTTATAAAACAGGTCCTTCATAGTAAAGCAAGTTTATTTAAAAAAAAAACAAAAAAACCCCAAAAAAACCCAACTCCAAAACAAATGTTGGCCATTACCTATGCAGCTGAGACATTTAGAAAAGAGTGGAATTTGTAAGAGTAAGTTTAAGTGGAAATCATAAAATACAATCAGATTTCCCAGGAGCAAAACATGAAATGTCATAACTACCATGCCGATATAATTGGAGCAAAAAGACAAAAAAATTCATGCAGCCTTCTCTAATTCATAAACTGATTGCATTGGTCTGAAAATTTGAAAATATCCAAAGGAACATAGAACGATAATTTACTCAATTAAAAAAAAATAGAAATAAAAAACCCCCCTTTTGCTATGACTACTATCGCATGGGGTAAGAAATCCTGGGTTTGCTATTACAGTGTAGTTTTATGTATTAAGCAAAAGAGAAGTATAGGAGTTTTCTGGATGTGGGAAAAGCTCATCTTATAAAATATATTCTACTCATTGACTGTTTGGAAAAAAATTAAAATCCTAAAAGCTGAACAAATATTTTGGTTATGAAAAGTCACAGTTTGGGAGGTTTAGGAAGGTCAACACTACTTTTGTCTGCTATGGATGCCTAATTAATCTTGGGAGCTGCTTTCCTACCATTCTGGCCAAAGTAGTTATGCATGTGTCCCTTTTATTACAAAATTCACAGCTCTGGTTGAAAAAATTACTTGCACCTGATTTTTTCCAATAAGGTTAATGATCTCATTTATAGAAAAAGACAGGAGATACATTATAATAGAAATCAAGATCTAAACATATTATTCTTCCACAGGGTCTATGTGGTCTTAAACTCTATTTATTTTATACTAACGGGGTTTAGTAGGGAGAAGAGGAAGACCATTCAGGGCCATGTGTTTTATCTACATCAGTTTTCATGTCTGAATCAACAGCTATAAAATTGGTATGAAATATAGATTGGAGTAATTTTCGTGATATGATATGATGAGATATTTCCTTATACTATGCATAAGCAAAGTGTAGAACCCTTTGTTGTGGGATTCTGTGAATGCTAAATATTTGCAAGAGTTCAAGTAGAAACTTGAGAAAGATGTGTGCTGATGGAGGAAATCTGATGCTGGCCATTAGGCTCAGAAACAACTTCCACTTCATGAAGTTCCTGAGCAATTAGTTTTTCACAGCAACAAGCTACCAAAGTCTGAACGGGGAGTCAAAGGAGACACTACGACACATTTTGTCCAATTTTTTATGCATTTTCCTACTGCAGTCTTATAGTCCACCTGGTTTGGTGCTTTAAGTAGGTTTTAAGCATAGCTAAAAAAAAAAACCTCAAAAAGTTTCTCTTGCTCCCCGATCAGATGACTGTCATCCAGCTTGTTGTAGCTGCAGCAGCCAAACTAACCAGCTCCCAGGTGTCTGCTGCATGTCCTGTAGTTTTAACCCTGTTTTTATATGGTGTTGTCCAGCTTGTTTTAGTTTAATTATTGCATGGCTTTGTTCAGTTATGTAGTTCTTATGCTTCTAAAGGTATCATGACAACACAATGTACCAAACCTAAGTGACTTTGGTATAAGTAACCCCAGTGAAATAGGAAAACATGAAAAAATAACTCTGAGCAAACCCAAGGAATGAACCTCCAACGCTGTTTTCCTCTTAGCAAAAACTCAGGTCACTGACACAATCCATGGGAAGGGTGAGAGAGCCTAAAGGGTACTTTGATTTTGTTATATAACTAATGATCTTTAGTAGAATTAAGAAATATGGAAGTGCTTGTAACTGACTGGACTAAGAATAAATGGTTTCTATATTTTATTAGATTGTTACAGCATTAGACCAGCAGTAAAGTCCAGTCATGGATCTTCATATAAGTTGTGGTCTCTTATTAATGAACTTCAGTGCATAGTACTAAGCATGTTCCACTGGCCAGTGTTGGAGACAGGTTCCTGGGATGGATGGACCTTGGATCTCTCTCCAAGGAGCAGGGCCTTTATTGAAAAGAGGCTTTGCAAATAATTATCTCAATGAAGTACCCAAACTATTCTCCTAGAACCATTCTGAAGTTTTCTCATCTTGGAGAGCAGCACTCTGCATGCATTGTAATGCTCCTGCTATTATAATTGGAGTTTCTGGAGTGTTTCAGAAATCGTAGAGAATAGTCATTAGGACTGGTAATAGAAAACAGATATCTTTTCAACAAACAGATCAAGGGATGCAATTTAAGTTCTTACCCACACTCTATTCTCATCCAAGGCTCCAGCTATACAAAAAGAAGAGTTAAATTCAGTACTACATAAACATCACACTAAAGTGAGCAGCAAAGCCATATAGTTTCCCTCTTTTACTTTTCTTAGAGAAGTAGCTGTTGATTAACTGATGAACCAAAACAACACAGACCTTATTTAGGGAAGCAAAATGCATCCAGAAGTTAAAAAAATACCTGCCTTTGCAGATGATTTCTGGCCAGTGAAGATAGGACTATGTCACCCAAGAACATTTTAGGTCAGATATTCCTTTCCTCCTTCTTCCCCCAGATTCCTGTATAGAAATAGCACAAGCGTAGTTACATCACAACAGGAACAGTCTTTCTTCTCTGAAAAATACGGACATCCATAACAATGATAAAAAAGCACAAAAAATATTAGTCTTAGCATTGTGCCAGCAGTTTTTAAATATGAAGAACTAGTTAGAAGTGAAACCATTTAAATTACACAATTACTGCAAGAAACCATAATTTAAAGATAAGTTCATTCTGCTATTATTCTTGGGCCAGTTCCTGAGTCTGTGTAAATACTGATAAATCCCTTTACAATAACTATCAGTCCTCAAAGGCACCAAACACCTTGATACAAATAATTTCTAGGATACAAATTTTTTCAGGGATGTTCAGCATTCCTAGGAGTGTGATTTATAGAACTCCTCTGATCAAAAGAGAAGTCATGTCCCTGTGGCTTTATGTTTTCTTTCAGCCACACTGATTTCCAAAAAAAAGTAGAAAGCCTTCTGCAGGAACACTACAAATGGGATTATGCCACATCTATATTAAGTAACACTCAATTTATAAACTCCTAGAGTGTTCCTTGGCAAACAGCTTTGTTCATTTGAATTACTGCAAAATATTGAATATCTGAGAATACGCTCTTGGTGATCACAGCCATTCATTACAGAATGAAAAGCTGAATTTTGAATGTCAAGGACATAGTTTGAGAATTTTTAACAGGTGGGATAACTGGAAGAAAAAGAATTTCAGAAAGAGTACATTTATGAGATGCAATTGCCGTATAAAGTAGAGAATCTCAGAAATTAAAGTGGAAGAGGTAATTAAATATTTTCTTCTGTTTATATCAAAAGTCATTAAACAGATTAAATTAAAATGCATGAAATTTCTGGGAGAAAAGACATCACCATTTTATACATCAGAAACACAACAAGTGGTATAAACAGACCTTGATAACACTCTAACACTCCACACTCTCCCTCTCTGATAAGGACATATTTTGAGATAAAGACATGTTTTAAGAAGAGCATCTTTGTCTTTAAAAATTCAGCTATGACAGAGAGAGTAGAGGATTTGCACCAGCTCACCACCCCCTCCCCAGAACATTCTGATGATATTAATTACACTTCATCCTTTAGCTGTCATTGTAACAGAAAATGTGCTAAATACCTATTAGCTTAAGGAGCGGCAAAGTGAGCCTGGAAGCTGTTTTCATTAACACTGCGTGCTTTCTGATGTTGCAAACTCAGATGAAGCATCAGTAGCAGAGGAGCTGTGAGAAAGACTAAACGAATGTACATAGATTCATTGGTACAGTGCCAATGGAAGAGGACTAAGTGTCTTCCTGTAATGCAGCGGGCTCCTCACTGTCAGAGGAAATCAGGCATGGGAGGGGAGGATCCAAGTCTTGTGTGGTCAAGTCTGAAGGTCTGCAGACCCTTTCAATTTTGACACCAAATCCTGGCCTTGTATGGACACAAAAATGAAGTATATTAAATCTTCAGCATGAGAATAAAACTTACTTTGATTTTCAGGTGATGTGACGATTGAAACCAGAAAGTTTAACTCAGAACAAATATTTATCCTGACTGAAATCCCATTTGGATAAATATATTCTGATAAGATAAGACTTCCTAACATAATATATTCCATGCCATATTTGCCAGGGGTAGTCTTTTCTTCATCCATTGTCTATAAATAACTGCTTCACTTTTTTTTCATTACTTAAAATATTGTTTCACTTTGCTTAAACAGAGGGATATGATTATCATAATATTGTTATTGTTATTATAAGCAAGACAATAGCATTAATGCAATCACAAAGATGAAAAATCAAGTACAGAAAATGCCAGAGCAAAGGCTGAAAGCTTTAACCACCCTCCAGGCATTTATTTGTATCCCCAGGACCTGTAACAATGTGGAATATCTTATCTAGTACAACATATGTATATATGAAACATAAATTCTTCCATAGTGTGTATGCTTTATACATTTGTGTGATCTAGAAAACATGTCATGGGTAAGAAAAATTGTAGATTTAGCATAATATGGGAAGAATAGTTTAAATTTTGGGAAAGAAACATCTTACACTTGACACTTTTATTCTGGGGGGAAAAAAAGTGAGCAAGATTTATCATGTGAATGGGTTTCTAACTTGTAAAGCAAAAATGAAGTTGTAGGCTGGTGCTGAATAGCTGCGTGAGAAGGAAACGTGCAATAAAATTGTACAAAGTATGAAGAAAATAATACAGTTGATATCAAAATCCACAGCAGTGTGAATTATAGATCAAGCGTTATGCAGTCTACTGGGCTGTGGAAGAGTAAACCTTGCAACTTCAATGCTTTGTTGTGAAATTTTGGCAGAAAGCATGAATTCATTCTGTAACAAAGGTAGACCCAGAAGTGTTGAGAATTGCATATTACATGTAGGTAATGTAAATACTCATCTTCCCAGTGTCTTGGAAGGCATTTATAGGAAAAGGCAGAAATTTAATTATTCCTGGGATCAGTACAGTTCATGTCACTGGGGAAAAAAACCCCAGCAACAAAAGACAAACCATATTTTTTGCAAGGATCAACTGTGATGAATTCATAGAAAATGTACTTCCCCTCTGGGAAAAAAAAAAACACAGAAGAAAAATCTGGACCCGTTTAAAAAGATGAGTAGAAGACTGAAGACTAAAAAAATGTAGCATGAAATTTTGCATAGGAAATGTAACAGTAAAACCTGTAGTGCAAGATTATTCTTTTAATTATTTGAGTTGTAAAATCAAAACCAAAGACTTACTGAATATGAAGGGGTGCTCTGAGAGGCCCTGTGCAGAGACCCAATGATTAGGCATAATATTTTTCAGTCTGTTGCAATCTGATAGCCATCAAAGTAAAGATAATTGCAAAAAAATTAGGAGTCCATTTTGTAATAGAGACGGAATATCTCAGTAGAAAAGATGCTTTCAATTCACCTAGACCTGATGTAATTTCATCCTAGGCACCGGTCGATGATATCTGATTTCTGTCCATGACTGCGTAACAGACTTCAGAGAAAAAAAATAGTCGAGTAAGGTTTTAAAGTCCATCTCAGATGGTATTCTCATATGCAAACCATGGACAAAATCCACAGATTAAATTATTATACAGTGGTAACAGGATTGCTAATGTTCAGAAAGTTTCCACTGAGGGAGCAGCTATTTCTGACTCAGTATCTGAATGATTGGAGCAATCTAGAAAGATCCTGTGCAAGTCTGTCCTAAGTCTGGTACATATTTTCATATATAGCCTGGGGATAAGAGAAGAGAATGGTTTATTAAATCTGCAACAGAGATCAAGCAGGAAGAGGACTCATGTTATATCTGAAGTGAAAATGAAACTTAAGCTGCTGGGGATATGATACAAAAAGGTAGAATTCTACTGTGCAGAGTGAAATAGGTGGGAGAAATCCACTTCACACAGAAAACAAAAACTTCTGGTGTGGTACAGACATGCAAAAAGGAATCTAAAGGTTGTTGATGCCCCAATCAGCACTGGGAAGGCAAGAGCTAGAGCACTGTTCAGAGCCTGGCACTGCTGTTATAGGAGGAGCCAGACCAGAGAAAAGATAATCTATAGCAGAAAAAAGACTGGAAAACACTGAAGGCAGCTGGAAAAAAGGACAAAAAAACCTCTCAAAACTGAGGAAATAGTTGTTTCATGTGATGAATAAGGAGAGAAGTAATGGATTGTAGGTTTACTGGGGTAGATTTTAGCAACTCTGTAGGATTATTTTTTGGTCTAAAAAGATTCTTACATCACTGGAACAAGCTGGAGAGCAGCTGACAGGAAGTGAATAATGGCAAATGATCCTGTTCTGGACCATGGGATGGGCTAAATGACCTCTTGAGTCTTCTCTTCCAGTCTTTTGATGTCTGCTGCAATGGTGTGACCATGTGTTCTGGTTTAGGGCAAATTTGGGAGGAAACTTTCAAAGGAGTCTCTCTAGAAAGCAGATTCAAGTGGCCCCACTCTCAACTGGTTCAGGAAAATATTTTCTTGGAGAAAAGTGGAAAAAACTGTGTATTTAACAAGCAAAGTATTCACAAACATTAAAAAATGAATAATATTAAACAATAAAACCTCTCGCTATTCTGAAGCAATGACAAATTCAGAGAGTCCTTGTCATGGGGTGCAGCTCAGCTCACTCAGTCCCTTATCAGTTGCTCCTGCACTGGGAAATGCCAAGTCCTGGCGCCTCTGGGACACAGCTGTGAGCTGTTGGTGTTCTTCTGGGTTTTCAGTTCAGAGCAGGACTGATCAGTGCCAAGAAAAAGAAAAACCACAGTCCAGGGAACTTCCCTGCCTCAGCTAGCTAAAGAAAACTAGCTAAAAGCAAAGGAGAGCTCTCTCCCAGTGTCCGTGCTGCTGACAACACAGACCATGAGAAGGAATATGGGGGAGCAAGTGCAGCTTCTGAAAAAAAAGTGCACACTTCTTCTCTCCCCCTTCACAACTCTCAGAACCAATCTTAGAGGTGAAGAACTTAATAGCCAGCATAAACAGAACACATGACTGGAGATACAAGCATCACAAAGTCACCCTAGGACACCATGAAATTCAGGTAATTGCAGGTTATGTACTACATGGTTGGTTCTTGTAGCTGGAATCTTTAAAGCGACTATGAGATATGTGATAAATATAAACACTGTTTTGGAAACAGCTTGGTTCAGTGTAGTCTTGATTTGCACAGAGCATTGACCTGTCTACTAATATATCCTCTGCTATGTAGACTTTAAAAGTATTTCACCAGGTGGTGCTGTTACACATAACCTTCTATGCCTTACCCTCCCCCCTGGGCACATGGCAGTCTTGGGAAAGTATCTCTGGGTTGAGCAAAGGTGTCCCTAGAGGCAGAATTACATTTACTCTTTGATATAGCTGAAGGAGTTGTGGGGTTGTCTAAAAGACTGCTTGGCAGGCATAATTTTGGACTTTGTAAAAATATGGTGAATTCTGTATGTGTATATAAATGTGTTTTGTGTATGTATATTGTATAGATATATTTCATTTACTGATCTCTCAAAGTCCTGGATATGACAACAGAAGGATCATACAGCCTCTGAGCAGAGCACTGCCATCCATGAGTGGTGCATGTACACTGTAACACCTAAACCCATGCTCTGCGAATGCACATGAAAAGCACAATTAAAATTAATTCAGCTAGGGACTATTTTTATTATACAGCAAAACAACACAAGTGTTCTGTGTAAAATGGATAACAAAGATAAGCCTTTTATTTATTTAAATTAAACCAAACAACCTTTGGGAGATTGTATAATTCTGCTTTCTATATACAGAAAATGTTTATATTGTACTCTTAATATTGTCTTTTATAAAATGAGAACATTGTGATATAGTAATAAAAACGTAGGATGCATATAAACTTTCACTAAAACGATGAAAAAAAAAATCATAGACTCTGTAAATCTAATCTAGAAGCAACTTCAGTGGTCATCTATTCCAAACGGTTCCTCATCAGAGGAACCACACCCAACTAGGTCAGGTTGCCCAGGGCCTTGCCCAGGTGAATGGATGGAGATGCCACAATCTCTCTGGGCAATTTCTTCAAGGCCTTAACAGATTTCATATGAAATTGCTTTCATTGAATCTAATCAGACTCTTTTGTGTTGCAGCTTAGACCCATTACCCCTATACTATGCATTCTGCATTTTTAAGAGGAGCCTGGCTCCATTTTCTCTATGCCGTTCTATTAAGAACTTTAAAAAAGAACTAAGAAACTCTCTTGAATCATCATCCTAAGGCTAAAAAAATCCTTTTGTGTCATTCACTCCTGCATTCCTTACAGCCCTAATCAGCTCCACTGGACTTACTCTGGTATGCCAACATTTTAAGATGCAATTTGTGCTGCTGTGGTTTCTGCTTGTCCCATCTTCATCTAGCTCTGAAAATAATCTGTCACAGCTTTTTCTACATGTGGTTATTGGATAGTTCAAAACAATAAAATGCCTCCTTAGCCTTCTCTTCCCTTGAGAGTCAAAGAAATCAGCTCTCCTCGTTGCCCTCTCACACGCCATGTGCTGCTGTCCCATAAGCATTTTGATGACTTTCCACTGAACTTACACCAGGGTGGCAAATGTCCTTCTTGTACTGGAAGCCCACAAGCAGTCCAGCTGTGAATAGCCCACAGAGGAAGTATCACCACCCTTGAACTTCTGGCTACACTCCTGCTATGTTGTTGCCCATCCTTGCCTTAGGGACACCTGAAATAAACATTGTTGTCTCATATTTTACATCCTTGTACACCAGGATTTGTCACCCCATTCGTGCAAAGCTGCTTTCTAGACAGTTGGTGCCCAGCCTGAATTGCTGTACAGTTACTCCACATAAAATTGTAGGACCATAAATCTGTATTTGTTGAACTTCATGAACTTCCTCTCAGCTTACCTGTCCAGCTCATTGAGCAGTCCTGTCCAGTGTATTGATCCCCATTTTATCTAGTCCTTATCTTACCAAATGGACTGCAAGAATACTGTTTGGTACTGTATCAAAAGTTAAGGTAAATGTCCTGTACTTGCTTGTACTTGTCCCCTCTCACAGAGTCTGGCATAGCAATTATAATAGGTGGGCAGGATTTCCTCTTGCTAAATCTATGCTGGCTTTTCCCTATCACCCTCCTCTCATACATTTGCCTGTCTAGGGTTTCCAGGAGGGTTGTTTGCAGTTCTGTGGACTGACATTAGACTGTAGGTCTGTTACTGTTTGGGTTTGCCTTTCCCATATTCCTGAAGATGGGTATAATATTTATTTTTTCTGTTCATAAGGAACCTCCTTTATTTGCAATGACCTTCCAAGGATGATAAAGCATGGCCTTACAATGGCTGTGTCCAGCTGCCTTAGCATTCTCAAGTAAAGTCCATCTAATGCTGTGGGTGTGCATGTGCAAAACTGACTTGATTGTTTCCTAATTAGTTCCTGAACAATGGATAATGCTATATTCCCAGAGGCTCTGCCAGCAGGCTCGGCGACTCAGGAAGCCTGATAGTAGACATTGTTGGTGAAAGCTGAGACAGATAAAAGGCCTTGGGTACATTGGCCCTCTGTGTTCCCTTGTGTGTTGATGGACATACAGAAGTTATCATTCCTATTCTTTCTATCTGTTTTTGATTTCAGCTACAGCTGAGCTTTGGCTTCCCTAACTCCAACACTGCTTTTTTAGGTAACATCTTTCTATTCCTGCTGAGTAGTGTGTGCACATCTCTGCCTGTCTTGGAGCTCCTTCTGATGACTATGCTGGATCAGGGGTCCTTGTTCCTGTTCACCTTCTGCATGTGCAGACAATGGCCTGTTGTTTTTGAGAACAGTCTTATAGAACTACCAGCTGTCCTGCATTCCTTTGTCCTTCAATCAATTTTCTATGGAATTTTTGCTAAACAGATCTCTGAGCAAACTGCATTCTAACACCTGGAAGTCCATGGTTCTGATCTTCCTTTTGTTTTGCTCAGTTTTGTGAGGATTTTAAAAGCCAAGTTCTTGTGATTAATGTAGACAAAGCTTAAACTCAGCCTTCCCAACATTATAACCTCTATCTAGGGTGGGAATTGGTTTCTTTTTCCTTTCCTTAATTGCTTGTTAAAAACATACTAACCTTTAAATTACAGACAGCAAATATACAGATCAATAAATATTCAATCTGTTTCTCTGTACAAACTTGAAATAAAAATGGTCATAGGATAATAGGATAATTCAGGTTGGAGAAGACCTCAGGAGATCCCTCCTGCAGGGTCAAAGCTACTGACACAGAATAGGGTGAGCTGTGAGGTCAGACCATGTTGCTGAGGTTTTGCCCAGTCTGGTCCTGAAAGTTTCCAAGGCTGGAACACGCAACTTTTTAATGTAATCAGATCCACTGCTCAATTGTCCTCATAGTGGATGCATGGTCTGAGCATGTCTTGATTCAACTTATGCCTGCTGTTTTATCTTCATCTCATCTCTATGAGCAGCTTGGCTCCATCTTCCTAATAACTTCCTCATGGAAACCATCAGAATGCTGTTAGGTTCCCCCAAACCTGTCTCTTCTCCAGGCTGAATGAGCCCCATTCCCTCAACCGTCCTCATCTTATGCTACCAAATTTACCATTTCCAAATCAGTTTGCAGCATTCTGTGATATCAGCACCAAGCTCTCAAATGGCATTCAGAAAACTTTTAGAACCTACGTGGAGGCTGGAAATTCCACTTTGGTAACAGACACCCTGGGACTCTGGCATTGCACTGATGAGTAAGGCAATGTCTAAGACCCCTGTGGGAACCCAAACAGATGTATTTAATCTCTGAAATGGGAAAAAAGTAAAGACATAATAAATAAATAAATAATTAAATAAATAAATAAATAAATACGAAACAAAAAGAAAAAAGAAGAGAAAGAAGCACAGTACTCTACCAAAATTTTTCGGAGATTAAAAGCTAAAAATATTAGGGAAGGCTTCATTATGAAATAGTAAATACAGTAAAAATTTTAAAGGCTTTGTGTCTTTTGTCAAGTTAATTTCTTAAGGTGAAAGGTAGGCCATCAAATGTATTAATAATATCAGAGATATTATTTCACTGCAAAGGAAACTCCAGCTGAGAGGTAACTGTGTCCTTCCACCACCTAATATAATTTTTAATTTCTGAATTGCTCTAGTAAGTCCAGCTGTTTACAATATGGCCATAGGATAAATTTAATATTTTCTTCCTATAAATTAATATGTGCTTTTTGATTACAGTAATTTCACGAATACAAGCCGCACCAATTTGACCAAAATTTTGGTGGAAACCCGGAAGTGCGGCCAATATTCCGGGGCGGCTAATCTATTAACAAAATTCTAAAAGCTGCCAACACGGAAGTGAGAGCCCGCGGCAGCCCCAAACCAAGCTGGAGCCCGGCCGGCCCCGGCAGAGGTGGGAAAGCCTGGCAGAGGCGGGGCCAGCAGTGTGGGGGGCGGGCGGCAGAGCCTGAGCCAGCAGGGCGGGGCAGGGAGGGCGGCAGAGCCTGAGCCAGCATGGCGGGGGAGCCCGGGAGAACTGGGGCTAGCAGTGCAGGGGAGCATGGCAGAAGCAGGAAGGCCGGCGGGTGGGGCTGCCTGGCAGCGGGGGAAGCCCAGCAGAATCGGGGCCAGCAGCGTGGGGGAGCCCGGCGGTGCGGGGGCCTGCAGTGCCGGCCAGGGCGAGGAAACGCGGCGGCGGTGCAGACGGGAGGGGGCGGCCGGCGAGCCTGGTGGCGGCGGCGGCAGCCCTGCCGGCGGGGCGAGCGAAAGCGGCGCTCGCGAAAGCGGCGCTCGGCGAGCGAAAGCGGCGCTCGCGAAAGCGGCGCTCGCGAGGCGCGGCGCAGGGCGAGCGAAAGTGGCAGCGGGGCGAGCGAAAGCGGCAGCGGGGCGGGCGGCGAGCCCGGCGGCGGCAGCCCTGCCGGCAGGGCGAGCAAACGCGGCAGCGGGGCGGTGCTGACGGGAGAGGGGGGCCAGCGAGCCCGGCGGCGGCGGCAGCACCACCCGGCCAGCCCCGCCGAGCCGTGGCGCTGAGCTGGGCCACCCGGCCCCGTCGGCAACCATGAGCGGGCCGAGCCTTCCTGGCCCCGCCCCGAGCCAGTAAAGCCCGCTATGCCGCGATCCTGTTACTAATTGGCCAATTTGTGAAAGCTGCGCACGGATTCTCGCGACGAACGAAAGTGCGGCTAATATTCGGGGTGCGGCTTATCTATTGACAAAGACAGCAACATTGTCGAGGCACCGGGGGTGCGACTTATAATCCGTGCGGCTTGTATTCGTGAAACTACTGTAACTCCTCCTCACACATGGTAAGTTTTTCCCCTTCTTATGTCTAACTATTCAGAGTGTTATATTTGATGGCATTATATCTTTCTGGTGGTATATTTTATCACAATAAGCAAATGTAATATTATTCCTTTGGATACAGAGAAGCTAAAATTAAATATATCATATTTAGATGGTCACAACTGGTTCATGACTGTAGTGATTGAAGAATATCCAATGGCTGAAAGCTAATTTCTCCTACTATTGCTTAAGTTAGATATAAATAATACAGATTTTTGAGTAATCCTTTTGCTGAGAGATGCGTTTCACGGATTTTTAGTTTATATGTGCTGTATGACTAAGGACTTCTAAATGGGCGGAACTGGGTGGAACTCTTTACCTGCAAGAGTTAAGGTATGGGGTTTTTTCCCTAATTGGTAACTTCTGTGAATTATTTGACTCTTTTGATTGAACATGATTCATGTATTACAATCTCCCTTTTGTTGGAACTTTTGTATGTTTATTTCTTGAAGTTATATATATATGTGTGTATATATATGTAGAAAAATAAGTGTTTGGATATATGCAACAAGCCAAGATTGTTCTCACATACAAAGCAGGCTAGATAAACAACTGGATCAGGTACTGCAAACTGTCAGAAAGATTTCAAGAATTACGCATTGAGTCAGTTAAGGATCAACTGATGAGCAGAAGAAAGAGAGAGAGAGAGTATGTCCTCATAGAAGAAAAAGGTCTTAAATTTCAAGGATGAAATGAAATGGCTGGTTAATGGTTTTACGTAGTTTGAAAGAGGTAAGAAATTTGTACATCAAGAAAATCCTAAAAATCCTAACCTGAATGTACCCAAAATGCTGTTTCTGAGCAGTCTCCTGTTATTCTAAATAGGAATTAATTTCTTTCTGTGATGGTCAGTGTCACCATAAGAACTTTGAATTTTGAATGTATAGGAGTGTTAATTGGTTTACTTTGACTGATGTTTTTCTCAAACGTTAAGGCAACTTACAGTGCTGCAAATCCAGTGCCACACTGTCTTTGTACAGATTGACACATGATTTACCAGACCCCTAAGAAAGTGTCACAGAAAATTTGCTGCACTTAGTAGACTTTCTTGCATAGATTATTGTTGACCAGAATAAGAGAGGAATTAACAATCCTGCCCTGATATTAAACATACTATAGAATAGAAATAGTATATATTAATATCTATTCTATTTCAAGCATTTTAGTAAGGCAAATGTCTTACTGACAACTGAAAGCATTCTAAAATACGTATATGACTTTTTACATATACTTGAGTTAATTATAGCTCAAATTTAAAGCTATTAGATGAAAGAATAACATCAAAGCAATCCATAATGGCACTTCTCTCTTGGTTTAGAGCTGACTTTGCCATAAGAACTAGATCCAGCAATAAACATGCGAATAATTATCCAGCTAAGCAATTGGAAAATATTTGAAAATTTCCAGGCAGACAAATTTTGCCCTAAAAAATGCTCTTCTATTAATTTGTTTGCACTCATGGTGGTCTTAATGCTTGCTATTTAAACAAACAAACCCACTATTTGAAACTGGGTTTTTTTTCCCATTGTCTTTTTTTTTTTTTATTAATATGTTAACTTCTCTCCTTTAAATGGTTGCCCAGTTCAGAATTCCTTAAATCAGCAATGTAATCTACTTAAGAAAAATTAAAAATTGAAGCTTAGTAATTAAATGTGTTCTCAGACATATAGATATATATCCTTTTATTTACTCAGATGAGCTCCTCCACTTAGTTTCTCAGAATTACTCACAGCAATGATATTAAACATGCATATGGGGATGAATAGTATGAGCTCTCTGAACCCCTTCCAGTTTTAAGGTTTCTTTCGAGCCTCTGGCCCTCTTAGTATTCTCATTCAGCAACTTGCTCATCTGGGAAGTATATAAAGGAATCAAATCTTACTTGTTGAGAATTATATCATTGCTTTAAAATGAGGGAAGATCAACATGGACATTTTGTTATTACAATATTTATCTTCAATTAGCAAACCATCATTAGTTATGGTAATAGTTAGCTATCATTAATTATGGTAATAGTATGAAAATTAATTGCTGAAATTAATCCCTAATGCCTTCTTATGATGTTTCTTTTTATTTCAGTGGCAGCTGCCACTGTGAAATAATATCAAATAATATCAAATAAAATGAAATAAAATGAAATAATGTCAAGAACAAGCTAAGTATAAAATTGCATTTCTTATACTATAAAGGGTATTTGTACCCTATAACATGAGTCCTGGTTCCAGCCAGGGCAAGGTTAATTTTTGCAGTAGCTGGGAGGGGCATGGCCAGGACCCTGAGGTTATTCTGTATTACCTCATGCCTTTCCTAAAACAAACCATCCACAAACTAAGAGTGAAAGAATATTCTATCCCAGGTCCTACATAGAAACCATTTTAGTGAGAGAACATAATGCAGGTGATGTAAATCTCATGACAATCTGACATTGCAGAAAGTCTCAAATAATTCATCAATTTAATTTCAAACAAATTGATTTTAACTTATTTTTGTATAATTTTTTAGTAGCTTCTAGTGTTGCAATGATCAGCACGTATGCTGGACAGTGATTTTCATAGCAGGAAATGCCTGAGGGCACAAGAGGGCTAAACTTGGATGTGTCCTGTAGGAGATGGATGCAGGGAAGATGGACTCACCCAAGTCTTGACAACTCTGAGGACACCCTCAAAGCAGGTCAGTGTACATGTCCAGGATGGGCAAGTCAACCTCAAACTCTGTTCTGACACTCCTGACATGTGACCAACTCCCAGAAAACACTTTTCTGATCACAGCCTGATGCAAAATATATTAGAAAAAGATAAGAAAACAACTGCAACCTCTTCAAATGATCATATATTCCTCTGCTTCTGTTTCATCTATTAGATGAAGGCTGTCATCTTTCTCTTAAGCTTTCTCTTCTTTAAGCTAGGAAGTCCCAGCTTGTTTAACCTTTTCAGATGATATATACAACACTTTAGCTGCTTTCCATTTTTATCATCAAAGTTCCATTAATTGCTTTACATCTTTCTGGAAAATAAAGCTTTCTTACTAGTCTAGGCTTCATGTTCATACTTTCCTGTTTATAGCCTGTCTGTTTATACTTTCCAGAGTGATGTTTATCTCTTTTCACACTATCCTGACACTGTTATGTCACAGTCTTCTCATCATCCTCCGTAGACTCTTGTATGTTTTTCTGCATAATTGCTAGGGACACACTTCAACTCATCCCATCCAATCTTCATGATGTTTATCATTCCTGCAGAGGATTATTCATCACCAGCTTCTGCTGAATTTAATTTATTTCATAATTTTCTTTCAGTCATTTCGTAATTTTTTTTTCTTTTCAAAAGCTTCACAGGAGTCAGAGTATGCAAAATTTTTAGCTTGTCCTTTTTCCAAATAGAGCAAGAAGTAGTGGACCTTTGCAGAGGATATTCTGATTAGATATTCAGGAAAGAATTAAACTGCCAAGAACAGCAGAAGTGTGGGATAGAGTGGGTGTAAAATCTTCATTGCTAAAGTCCTTTCAGATCAGGATCGACAGGCATCTGTCAGGAGTGACATAAGTACAAGTACAAAAGTACTTTATGCCAGTAATGGAATAGATGAAGCAACTTCCAATGATTCTCTGAAAAGAGGAAACCAATAATTGTTTGAAGTTGCATGAGGCTGCAGAGTAAATTAACCATAGGCCAGTGAAAGAAGTCTCAATAAAAGAACAAAAGTTATATTTTAATCACATTTGTCAACATGTGGTCATCAAAAGTAATTCATAAGGATTTCCAAAGAATATGAGGCATCAGGTTCTTGGAAATACAGCATGTATGTAGACAAAATATATTGTTTGAAATTACTTTAAGCATATTTATACAAAGGGAAGGCATCACAAATTATCTTTCATTAATGGTGATTTTTTTTCCCACAAGTAATGCTGTTGAATATTTTAAATTTATTATTTAAAATCTTTTACATGATGCTCAAAAGTTTGCTTCCACTTCTGCAGAAAGACATTGCACAACTCTTTGTGGGTTTTTTTCTCTTTCAAATTTAGAATCTCAGTTTGCAGTTGAGAAGAAGTGGCAGAAAGTCTCAAGATCTGGTGATACAATAATAAGTTTTCATAGTGATATTCTCTGGGGAACTAGAACAAAATAAACTTCATGCTTCACATGGTAAGTACCATGCAGCAACTACCAGCAGGTTGGGTGGAAGGGGAGAGCAGCCTGTCTTTTTATTATTATTCCAGCAAAAAGGATCCTTTTACAGAGTTGGTTCTTGCAATAATATGAATTGTACAATGGCAAGAAATAAATAGAGTGAAAAGTCTAACTGTAAGTAAAAAAATACTGTTTTTACAAGTTTGGTCATGATATAATAGCTACTAAAAAGGTACTGAAATTATTGTACAGTAATTTCACGAATACAAACCGCACGGAGTATAAGCCGCATTTCCGGTGTGTTGTCAACATTGATGTCTTTGTCAATAAATAAGCCGCTCCCCAAATATTAGCCACACTTTCGTTCGTGGTGAACTTTCACAAAGTCATCATTTAGTAACACAATCACGGATCGCCGGGGCTTACTGGCTTACTGCCGACCTTGGAAACATTATTTCCAAGTGAAAAAAGACACAGACAATAGCTGCAGCAGCACCCTTTATTTACAAGCCGAAAAAGACACGAACAATAGTGTGGTCATTTTGCGAGCATTCCCAATGGATCCGCGTTGCCTTTAAACAGCAGCTCATCTGTGTGGGCGAGTGACCAAGCTCCGAGCGAAGCCACATCTCTGTGCCGGCACAGCCACCCCTCTCCCTGCAAGCCGAGCGTCCCCCCCACCCCTCTCCCTGCGAGCCCAGCCAGCCGCGCAGCCGCATAAGACTGAAAACACTTTAAAAAGTACAGAGAAATATCACACACTTTTATCGAACTGCCGAGGGAACTCGCTGAGGGAACTCATCCCGGTAACACCCCCCGCCCCTCAGTAAAGCCGTCATCCACAGGCAGGCAATAAGCTGTTCTCTGATTGGTTCATCGTCGGAACAACGGGAAACCATGGATTTCAAACCGTTTTGGCTCGGGACAGGACCAGCATGGTACCAGGTAAGGGCAGATATCACATTTTTGTTGATAAATTAGCCGCCCCAGAGTATTAGCCGCACTTCCAGGTTTCCACCAACATTTTGGTCTAAATAGTGCGGCTTGTATTCGTGAAATTACTGTAAATACCTGTCCTGATTTAGGGCATACAACCATCCCCCCGACTGGGGATACAAGCATCATAAAGTCACCCCAGGACAATACCTATGCAGAAATTAACTGCACTCTGCTTCTTTTCATGCAGAGATTCTTCCCTCCAAGCTCTGCAGCAGAGAAAGTATATCATTGACCAAAGTAATACTGGGGGCAAATTCATAAAGTTTGGGGAAGAATGTTTGGTTTTTTTTTTTTAAACTGTAGATCTCTCTAGCAGCTACTGCAAGTTGTCAAATACAATATTGAAACCTGAAACAGTAGGTGGGACCTTTACATCTTAAAATTTCTCTCTAAAGATAGCTTTGCTTTCCTTTAAAATAATTTATTTCCAAACATATAATTGAGATCAGCCAGAAGAATTTAATGCAGTTTTGCTGTAGAAGAGACAAGCTGCAAAAAACTGTAAAACTGTACTGGGAACAGACTAACACACAGGGGGATACATGCTTTTAAAATGAACCTAACAGTATTGTAATTACTTTCTCTGCAGATTATGGGAGATCTCCATGCAAATACCCTGGCTGTATTGAAATCCTTAGGCCATTTTCCTAGCAGTGGTATAATGTTGTTGCACAACACACATTTCAGATACATGTACATTTATATGAGCAATTTAGTGTAAAAACCAAGAACATTTATTTTAATTCAGAATGCAAACTCTGAACGGGTTTGAATGCTGCTTTTTCCAATTGCTGATACTGTTTGTAAATGGTGCCCTGAAAGCCACTCTTCCCAGTCAAACAGGGTGCTGCCGTGCACGTGATCCGATGTGGCAAGTGCCAGGGACTGTTGGTAATAAAGTGTTGAACTGAACAAATGGTTTTATATACTGGCAACAACAACAAAGAGTTATACTCCTCTTTCCCTTCTCCACCCTACTGACATTCTGCTTATGAAACAGCTGCAGGACCAGAACAGCCTCACGGAAGTAGTCACAGCTCAGCTTTTACCTTGCATGTGAGAGGTTAATCTAAACCTAAGAAGACAGAACTATCACAAGGAGCTCTAACAGGAGAGCAATGGTGTAAAATAAACGACATTTTAAACACCATCAAGGAAATGTAAATCAACAAAATGACTTTGCAGCATAGGGGTGTCTACTGAACAAAATATGCACAAGAAATACAATAAAGTAGACATAAGAAATATCTTGAAACTGTGACTTGAATAAGTAGAAAACATTAAAAATTTGTCTACAGCTTTAACTTCTAAATCCTCCAAGTAATTGTGCCACTACACAACATCAAGAAGTTAACAGCTGGCTTGTAGCAGCTGTTGGTCAAAGTACCATAAAAGAGCATGAATCAAAAAATAAAGCTCAGTTATCTTGAAATAATCAGGTTTCTGTTTTTATAAGACAGTGTTAATCCAAAAATAGAAAGAATTAAGACTCCAGCAAATGAATAGGTTTGGCTTGAAAAACAATAGCATCATACCACCATTAAATTCTTCTTGTAATTAATGCCCACTGTAGAAATTTCATAAGGTAAAAGATGAGTAATGATTAGAAAATGGTATGTAATTTGATTTATTTTATTTGACTAAATTACCAAACTTATGAGTACATACTTATAACTCAACAACACCATTAAAGAAAATGAGAACTAGGATCTGTGTTTCAGAGGAGATTTACCATTTATGCTTCTTTAATGCATATTCCCTATGTTGGGTCTATCAAGATAGCTTATGTTTCCCTTTTAATTAATACTACTTTGCATCTGGCTCAGTCATGTAGAGATCTCGTACTGAACCTTCAGAAGTGTGGTGCATGTATAACGTTTTGTTTGTCCTTATGAGTCTCCTTTTCATTCCATTATATCCACAGGCTTCTTTTTACATGTTTCTTATTTTGATTAGCTGAAAAAATAGGGGCCATATGCTCTTTCTCCCTCTCTTTTTTTTTTAAATAATCAGAGATAAGCATGTGTTAAAAACCACAATTTAGTGTTATGAAGAGAGGTGGAAAAAACCCAAATAATTCACCAACTTGCTCTTGCTTCCAGTTTGAAAAAACATCACCATTGTAATTCTGAGTGCAAATCTAGGTTAACCAGATCATCAACTGCAAATAATGTGTTACAGAGTGCTTAGAAAAGTGGTGTTGAGCCAGCAACCAGCAATAAAAATCAACAGATGTTCACAACAGGAAAATAATATTTAACTAATTTTATATCCTTCTATGATAAACCTTGGTGGGTGAAGACAAGGCAGTGGATGCAGTTTCTTCTGATTTTAATAAGTTTTTTGTCCCTCACAGCATCCTTCTGGGCGAGTTATCCAGCTGTGGGATGAGCAGGATCACAGTGCATGGATGAAGAACTGGTTGAAGGGCGGGTTTGCCAGAGTTGTCGTGCATGGGGCTGCATCTGTGGCACTCAGTCACCAGCACTGATCCTCAGGGCTCCACTCTTGGGCCAGTCCTGCCCACCGTGCTTATGGGCAATCTGGGAGTGGGAGTCGAACTCACCATTAGCAAGTTTGCTCATGAGACCACACTGGGAGGTGCCCTTGGCTGTCTCAAGGAACAAGATGCCTTGCAGATGGATCCAGGTAGATGGACACACTGGGCTGTCTATGATAAATGGGATGAAATTTGATGAGTCAAAATGCCGGGTCCTGCACCTAGGATGAAGTAACACCAGACATGACTACAAAGGGAGAGGAGAGGCTGAAGAAAAGCCCTGTAGGAAGGGATATCTGAGGATGCTGGTCAGCAGCAGCAGCTCAGTGTGGGTCAGCAGAGCATTCTGTGACAGCCCAAACCCCTTCTGGAGTGCATCACACACAGCATCACCAGCTGGCCAAAAGAAGTGATTATCTTGATGTATTCAGTGCTGGTGCAGCCTCAGCCCAAGTGCCTCACCATTAAAGAAGGTTGTAAAGGTCCTTGAATGTTCCCAGAGGAGGGTAATAAAGCTGGTTATAGGACAGGAAGGAATGTCCTGTGAGGAGTGGTTGAGTTCTTTGGGCTTGTGTAGTTTGGAGAAAAGGAGTCTGAGTGGTGATTTCATTGCTCTCTACAGCTCCCTGCAGAGGGAAGGGGAAAGGGAGGCGCTGAACTCTTCTGCCTGGGATTCAGTGATAGGACTCCTGGCAATGGTTCAGAGCTGCACAAGGAGAGGTTCAGATGGCATTAGAAAGCATTTCTTTACTGGGAGGGTGGTCAAATGTTGGGGAATGGTTGATGGAACAAGGTCATGGTTCATTGGAATGCCTTATGGCCGAGACTAGGTGCTGAGTATGTTATAAGGTCAATTTGTCCTTGGGGCAGCTGCAAGTAAGAAACAGGATGTAGATGAGAAACTTGTGGGTGAGAGAATACAGCTGCAAGCTAGACACGGGATGTAGATGAGGAACTTGTGGTTGAGAGAATGTGTCCTAATCATTGTGGTTGAGGGAACGTGTCCCAATCATGTCAAAAGAGGAACCCCCTCTTGCTTGCCTTGCCTTAGCCAATCGTGTGCCTGCTGAATGCACGATGAGCCAATGAAATGATGGCAAGTGTGCTGTATGCTTTTAGCAAGGGTATAATAATGAATGACAAGAGCAATAAAGTGAACTATGCTGTACCAATCATGTTGGTTGATCGCATTCTTCCCTTGTCAAAGTCCTCTGCAATCAAACACTGGAACAGGTTTCCTTCTGAGGTGGTTGAAACCCAAAGCCTGTCAGTGTTTAAGAGGCGTTTGGACTGTGCCCTTAATAACCTGCTTTAAAACTTTGTCCAGCCCTGATGTGGTCAGGAAGTTGGACTGGATGATTGTTGTAGGTGCCTCCAACTGAAATAACCTGTTCTATTCTATTTTGATCACACCACAATTTTAAAACAGATCATTGATGATGATTTTAACTGCAACTGACTGCAGACACTGAACCACAAAGTTCCCTTGGTTAGATGTTTCCACTAAGACCATATTTTAACCCAGAAAGATGTTTAATGAGCTGCAGTATGGCAGCATAGGCATTTATCTTGCTCCAGATTCTTCCTTCCTCTTTTGATTGTCAGTTCCTGCCCCACAGCACTTGCATGAAACATAGAAGTCCTATCAGAAAAATCCTGACTTAACAGGGCTAAGCCATGTCATGGACAAAGAAGAACAACTAGTTTCATAAAGAAAGATTACATGTCTGTGTGCTATAGCAGAGCTGACATTGGCTATAAAAAGCTAGTATGATTTACCTTATCAGGGAGAATTTCCTCCTAGCATATCACAGGGCAGACTGGAAATCCCTGAGGTGTGAAAGGTAGACATGACAGAAGAAGAAAAAGTCTCATATATAATCTCACTTTAAGTAACTTCATTTTCTTTTTGTCTCTCTTTATTTCACCAGTAAAGTGTACTGTTTCCAGTTACAATATTTACTTTGATGGATGCAGAAATCAGAGCACTCTGGAGATCACAAATTGCTTTTCTTTCTTTTTCTTACTGTAATTTGTCTGAAGAATAATTTAGGTGTTTGATAGTTGGGTATTCCTCAGAGTGGCCTAGTGATTATATAGATATGAGCACTGTCAAGTCCTTTCTGAAATTCAGCAAGTGTTTCCTAGCAGAAGCTGTGCTTGCCCAGTGGGGAGCTTGTGTTGCAGATGTCCTTCAGGTAGAACACCCATCCTTAGGATCACCAAGATCTCCATCCCTGCTCAAAAAACCTATTTCCCAAAAGGCTGTTTGCATAACCCATAATTCAGTGAATTCAGTTTTAAATTGAGCTGTGCTGTATTGCTGGAAAAAATATGGCAGTAATCAATGCTCATTAGGAAACACTGAACACTGAATAATGGATATGGAATTTCAAAATTGTGTTGAAAGAGAAGCTCAGTGAGACTGTCACATGCAGAATGAGCAGCATATATAAAAAACAAATATTAGTTTAGTATTTAGAGTTTCCTCTAGTCTGTAGACTTCTTGTTTTGTTTCAGATTTTGCTGACTGATATGTTTTGCTGTAAAGTACTTTCTTTTTTAAATTGGTTCTGAACATGGGCTCACTCCCAAACCAATTTTCAAATTCCATTGAAGACTCTTAGCATCTTGTGTTGGTGAAATCATTTTTATTATATTCATTTTACTGATTTTTAGTGGAAAACTATATCTATACTGGTGGTATGAATGTTCATTAACTAGCTGGAATGAATTAAACTACTGTGAAAGACTGCTAAATTAAATGTATTCAAGTAAAAGGAAGCATTACTCACAGGCTCCAAGTATCTGCCTCAGATGAAAGAGGCATCAAACATTGGAAGCAGCAGAGCCTTGCTTCACTGTTAAATTATCTTAGGCCTTTACACTCAAGAAGTTAAATCAATATACTGGACTGGATATAGTCAAAAATAATTGACAACCTAAAGGACAAACAAATGAGATAATGTTGAAACTAATAAGGACAGCCTAATAAATTACTGAAATGTATGCAGCAATGTGAAGGGGTGATTTTCATGGATTTGGAAAGGGCAGATTTGTTTAGGGACTGTGAATGACAAAGATCTGACAACAGGGAAGGAAAAAGACAATGTAGCACATATATTTTCCTCATTTTTAGACAAATATTGCTTTATTCTATTTGAAAGAAGTAAGAAAATACTTGGTTTTTAAGGAATGTACTGAGCTGTAACATGCATATAAACAAAAATAAAGTAAAAATTGCAGAAAAAGCTAGAAATATTAAATACCAAAATACTGCAGAGAGCAATACCACAGGTTTTCTCAAATATAAGGAAAAGAGAGGCATAAGGAAAATACAGAGAAAAATCGTTAATTAAGAAGATTATTTACTGGCAAAGTAAAGATCTTTTTACTGGCAAAGTAAGGTTGTCTTCTTTCTGGGCACAGACCTGTGACTGCAGTACATACTGGGGAGTGGTGCATCACAGACTCTTAATCAAAGATCCTTGTTCTGCATCTAGATTTTTCCTAGTGTACTAGCTTTGTGATACAGCATCACTTTTGCACTTATTTTTCTTTAGACATTGTCTGAAAATAGAAAAAAATTACACATATTAGACACCATCAGTTTTTGTTTCAGCCACCTGAATTCTAATTTTTGAATACTAATAACGGTTTGGATAGGTGATTTGTACAAGACTCAGATCAAAATCAATTTTCTTTTCTCCTAAAAATTTCTAAAAGGGCATATTGTTTGCCACAACTTCATCAGGTGTAGTTCCATATTTTCAAACATGATAAACAATTTTTTTTCGTAGAGTTGTATGCTTAAAGAAACAAAAAAAGGGCAAAGTTAGAAGTCATGATTTCAGAAAGGCCTGGAGGAGAGAGGAGGAAACCCACAGTTTTAGTCTTTTTCTCTTATTCTAGCAGAATTTTAAATTCAGGTAAAAGAAATTCTGCACTTTGGTCGCTTCCTTCCTTCCCAGTCTTTTTCCTCTCTGCAACTCACATACATAACACTCATTATGCACTGCATTTGTCTATTCAATCTCTGAAGCGTGATAAAGTATGGGGAGGAAAGTCATATTTATCTTTCTGTAAATTTCAGAAGTTTATTTCTTTGATTCATTATCTATTACATAGAGGTTGAATGAACACAGGAATACTTTCAAAGGGAAAATAAGGACTTTTGCCAACTATTTGAGGGTAGAATAATGATTTTTATGTATACTCTTTGAGTTTCATATTTCATTGGTGGGAGTGTTTTAAAGGAAGAGCACGTATTTATTTTCTGGAAAGATTAAGAAAGTTCTCCAAAAACCTTTCAAAGATGGCTGACAAATTAGGCTAATTTTTCTTTTGCTGTTTCCTTGGGGCATACTCTTGGGGACATAGGGG
The DNA here is from genome assembly GCF_009819885.2 of Catharus ustulatus. Classification (NCBI taxonomy): domain Eukaryota; kingdom Metazoa; phylum Chordata; class Aves; order Passeriformes; family Turdidae; genus Catharus; species Catharus ustulatus. The sequence goes on from NC_046221.1 coordinate 87,768,510, forward strand.
GAAACATTTTTCTTATGGCATACACTAAAATAGCTGTCAAATTCACTACTTCTGGCAATTTACAGAACATAACATAATATTTAGATCAGAATATTAAATCTTCCAGAAAGGTATTTTTATACTTTTTCCTTTTTGCTTGCAAATGAATGCAATTTGAAGAAAGGTCTTAATGCAAGTTAAGAATTCAGTCATATGTTAAAGCTGGTAGTGCTTGCAGCCTGTGTACAGGGCATACTGGCTAAGAGTTCTGCTTCTGTTACTCAGCTTTTGGGGTTATAGATTTATGACTGAGTTATCAAAGAATGTTCAACACTCATATTTTTAAAAATTTTTCCCATTTCTAGCTAAAAACATTTAGCATCACATAAATCATAGAGTATAAAGATTTCTGTTTATAGATTATATTGTCAGATTCTTAACCCCTTTATGCAGTTAGCAAACAACATGAGGCAGTGGAGGAAATAATATGAGAAGAGCCGTTTCTTCTTTCCCAAAGCTTCAGTTCTTGTATTATTTTCTGTCTCATCTAGAACCAATTTGTAATTAGCAGCACTCAAGTAACATAAGGAGCAGCGAACATGTTTCCCTTCCTACAACACTCTGGCAGGGAGAAGTGTTATAATTATTGGTGAATCAGAACAGCAAAGCATGTTGTCTGCAAATCGTGAGGAAGGATATGTCTGGTTTGGGACTTCCTTGGGATTTCGCTTCCACAGTTATTTTCATTCATTTCCTTCTGCTATTTTGTTCAGAATCACACCCTTCCCTAAGCTTTCCACAGTTACATCCAAGGCGCGTTGGAGACTAAGGAAGAATCAATAATCAAATGGGTTCAGATGTTCTCACGCAATAGAACTATTCAGACTCCCTCTGGAAACACGTGCTGTCCATGTTCCAACTGTTGCTAACATTTTGCAGAAAAATGGTAGAACCATGGGAAACTCTGACTCCCACAGACACAGTTCATGTGCTATATGGCCAGCTGCAAAAGCCACGAGTGTTCAGGCTGACTACCTACCCCGAAGGAGAGCTGTGAAGTGAGCATGAATAAAAATGGAAAGCAGTGCAGGCTGATGAAAAGTGTTCAACCTGCAGCTCTGAATAAACCTGCCACACAACCTGTAAGGCTCTACCTGTGTGCTGCTTGTGTGGGTTACAAACTCCCAGCTGCTTGATGTATCTCTCCCAGCCCTGGCAGCTCTGGGATCCCTGGGAAGCAGAGCAAGGCACTCCCAGCTCCGGACAGCCTCCAGCAGTCTCCTCAGCCAGGCGCCTCTTGTTAAAGATGCACAGATCAAGTGCCAGCAAATGAAATTATGCTGTTGTCATAACCTGAAACTTACATGTCCCATAGGAGATGAATTTTCTTTGTAAAATGTGCAACAGCAGCTGATACAGTGTGCACAAGATCTTTACTGACTGCATTTTTCTATTATATGTTTCAAATGCTAAAACAACTGCTCTGAGATAAATATATCTTGCTTTTGTTCCTCTTATTCTGAGACATAGTAAAATATTTCCATACTTTTAATTGCCTTTTCTTATGTTTTGCTGTCTTTCCAATGCTGGTGTCTCTTCATTCATGCAAAAGCAGACATGATTTTATATTGGTCTTTTCACAGTCTGGCTTTCACTCTGAAATGTTCAGATCTCTGTGGAAAATTTACCAAAAAGGTTTGCAGTAAGTTGTCAATGTCTTCCTCCAAATTTTATTTTTCCAGAGGACTTTTTAACCACTTTGCTATCTAATCATTCACTAATTCTGCCTCAGTGGCCACTTTGCTGGGGCTGTTTAGAATAACTGTAGGTAGCTACACTTTGTGCTTTATAATATGACTCTGGATCCTTTTAAAAATGCTCTGAATGTTTCTCATGCCACTGTGGCTTAGACTGCTTTGTGTCATGTTCTGCCAGCGGTGGTTCAGTCTTCATCCTAGTCATCTCTGTCTCCCAGTCTGTCATTTCAGACCATTAATAAAAACATCTGAAAGCATAACTGTGTATGAAATATTATTAGCATAGATACAAGTAAACCAGTGCTAGTAATATTATCACTTTTAAATACATGAACATTGGAGCTGCAACGTAACAATAATAATAAAAGTCATAGCAATTATATTACAGTTTAAAAAAATAGCAGAGATCACATTCATTCACTGTGCAAGCAATTAAACTGTGATGTATTGAACTACTGCTTATGACAATAATATTGCTTATGCTTCCTGGGTTTTCTGCATCCATACTCCAATATTGCTTATTGTTTGATTCCAAGTTTTATATCTTAGTAAACATACTGCTAAAGCTCCTGCAACCATGAAGCGTATGTATTTTGACTCCTCCCTTCTGTATATGTCATCCTTTTCTGATATGTTCCACTCAATGTCACAGCAATCTTTTTGTCCAAGGCTATGGCAGACAGTAATTGCCCATAGCCTGTGAAACAGATTTATTCAAATAATCTCTTCCACCCAAGGTGGTGTGATATATAATTCCAGAATATTAAGAATGCCAAGCATTGTATCTTTGGGGTTTTTTGCACTTTCCTCCTGTGAATTACAAGTATCAAGACAAGTTTGGTGTTTCTCTAAAAAATGTGTGGTTTTATGTCACTCCTATGTAATTATTATGGTATTTAAATACTTCAGTGAACTAATCTGGAATTCTGTGATCCCCTCAACAGCCTAAATACAGGTTACCCATAAAATAGTGTGCTATTCAAATCCTCATCTTAGTGTTTGCCGATTTTGGTTTTTCATGGAGTTTTCTGTTTACCTCTGTCTCCACATACTTAAAGGCACAGAAGTTTTGGGTTCTAGACATTTTCATCAGCAGGTCTTATTCAAAACCTCTTACAGAAACACAGAATCACAGAATGGGTAAGATTGAAAGGGACCACCAGTGGACTGGTCCAACCTCCCTGCTCAAGCAGGGTCATTCTACAGCACATGGCACAGGATTGTATCCAGACAGTTCTTAAATAGCTCCGCAGCCAAGTTACAGTAATTTCGCCATTATAAGCCGCACCATTTTGACTAAAATTTTGGTCAGAACCCAAAGTGTGGCTTATAATCAGGTGCGGCTTATATATGGACAAAGAACGAAAAGTTGCTGTTTTAGTTTGGAGGACAAGTGTCTGCTGAGAAAGGCAGGAGCTTCTCTTTGAAATGGAGAATGTAAACCCCCTCCCTCCAAATTATTATAATTTTGAAATCAAGCAGTTTTTAGGCAAAAATATATGGAAATTAAAATAGAAATACAGTACTACAAAGAAACAAACTCCAAACCCTGACAAAGTCAGAGTACAACCCGACACCCCGTCAGGCAGGGTGTTGGTAGCAGTCCCATTAAATGGTGGTTGCAGTCCTCTTGCAGTGACAGATGTGATTCAGTTGGAGCATTGCTCCTGTAGAAGGTGCAGTTTCCCTCCGGAGGTCCAGTGGTGATGTGGAGAAATCTGGTTTTCCTCTGGAGTCCAGTGGAGAAAGGGGCTCCCTTAGTGTCCCAAAACCTCTGTTTTTATTTTGGTAAGAAATGTTGGGCTCTTCCCCCTGGCAGGAGCAACTTCCAATGGGATGCAGTAATTTTATCAGTCCCACAGTGGGACTCAATGGGCCATTAGCAGAAAATGACTGGCTGGAGGAAGGATGGGTTGTGAAAAGATAAAGAACAATGCCTCACCTGGTTTCAGTGGATGGCCCATTAGCAGAATATCTCCTGCAAAGATAAGGATCACTGCCCCCACCCTCAACAGATGGTGATAGAACAGATACCTTTTATCACACTCTGTATTGTAACGTGCAGCTTATAATCAGGTGCGGCTTATGTATGGACAAAGAATGAAAAGTTGCTGGCACCCGGAAGTGCAGCTTATACTCAGTGCAGCTTATAATCATGAAATTACTGTAGTTTAAAATCTGTTCTTATACTGATATTTGAGATTTGAGGGAAATACCAGCAAAAAATTCCAGGATTTGGATAAATATTCTTTGGTGCCATAAAATAAAGCTTCTCTAGCCATGCTAAAGATGAAAGGATCTCCTCCGAAAACTCTGCTTTCCATCATGGGCTGTTATTTTGATTTCAATACACCCTGCCCACTTCATTACCCTGAATTGTTGCACTGTTTCTCCTCATACACCATGTGCTGCAGTCCTCTGAGTTTCCTGATAACTCTCCGCTGGACTTGCACCAGGACAGCAGTCTATTTCTTGCACTGGGAAGCCCACAGGCAGGCACACCAGTCCAGCTGTGAAACTCCAGTGCTCAACAGAGGGGAGTTCTAAACCTCCTTTGGCTCACTGGCTACCACAGCTGTTGGGCATTCCCAGCAGAGAATGCATTCCCAGTTTGCCCGTGTTTACTTAAAGTCTTTGTTGTACACCAGGATTCCCCACCCCCTTTCTGCAAACAAGCAGCTGGTGCCCAGCCTGTGTTGCTGTAGATTCCATCCCATGTGTGAGATTTCTAGAGCAGCACACTGCTATACAAAAATCCTAGGAAAACAGTCGGAAGGCATCACCATTTATTTGATCAAACATTGCAAGCAGCTGACGGATACTCATCACAGAAGAGAACAGAAGCAGCCCAATACCCTTAAAGATGGTTGTTGGGTAAGTAAATCAGCAAGGAGCAAAATGTCAGTTTTGTGAAGCCTAACATCCATTCTGAACTGAAAGCAAATTTTGAAGCCACTTGTAGTGCAAACTTATGTTCCTTGTTCTGTTGTGTTTCATATTTAATTGTTGAAATGTCTGGCTAATTTACATGAAAAAGGACTCTGCACAACAATAGCAGTTGTTTTGCTGTTGGTTGGTGAATCAACTCCAGAAATGTTTTGATTGTCGTTGATGGTGGACTAGCATGAAGCTTTATGTGGAGTTAGAGGTTAGTCTACTACAAAAGAAATGCTACCTGCATAAGGGTTCTTCATCTTCTAAATCAATCCCTTTCTTCTTTTAAAGAAACTTGTGCTGAATTATTAGTTTTATCAAGAAAACTATGATAGTGTAATCAAACATACAGAATGTATCTTCAGTTATAGCCACTCCCACAGACTTATAACACCCAGTTATAGGTGAATTGAATTCAAAATATATGGCCTGGGATCTACAAGAGGTGAATGGCAAAAGCATAAAACATTACAAAATTTAAATTAAATTTCCATAGAAAAAGACAAATTACAATTACCATAAGAGTCAGTACAAGCACAACAAAAGAGCATGGAGTAGAGTTCTAATTAATAGGAGAAAAATCAGTATCATCACAAAGATCTACCTGTCTCTGTTTCAGACTCTGGTTCCCGCTGGTGTTTTATTGATTAAATATTTATAATGTACCCTTTTTACCAGTTAAATAATAATTATGTCTATCAGAAGTTGAAAGGTCATTTAGCTAAAGAACCTCACTCCTGATTCACCTCTTTCATCTTGTGTCTTTTATTTGAAACAGCTCTTCTTTTTCTGACAGCAAGTATTGAAAGCCAAAATTGACTGAAATGTCAACTTTTCAATCTATCCAAGACAACACAGAAAATATATTATAAAAGGGAGTGCTTTTATGACTTAAAGAAGCTTGGGGAAATGCGTTTCTACATCTGACATGTGTTTAAACTTTACAACAATCCTGTTCCTAAAGGAAACAAATTAGGTCTTTTTCTATTATTTGTAGAGATTTTCTACAACTTTTACAATTTTTGTGTATTTGATGGCAAATCCTACAGTATTACCTTGTAAAAATATAAGATCCCTTCCTTCCCTTCTTTCCCCCCTTTCCCTTTTCCTTTCCCTTTCCATTTCCTTTTTATTCCCTGCTGAATTTCAAAAGAGGGACATTTTTCCAAGTCCCTCAGACAGATACTTGAGGATAGTCTTTATGAGCAGGCAATAAAACATATCTTACCTTGAAGCAGTTCAGGTGTGGAACAGCTCATGTCTGGATGGCACATAGTCCCACACAGGATTGCCTGTGCCTGATTTAGTACCCTAGCCCAGAGCTCTACCAATACAGGGCACTTTTTGACAGCCCACAGGGCAAGCTCAGGACTCCTTGCAGTGATTCTTGCAAAGATATTTCCGAGCTTGATAGTGGGACCTCATTAGGAGGTTGCTAATGCTTTTGCCCTAAAGATGTGGGTTCCTGTTCAGGAGCAGGAATCAGTGCTGAAAACAGAACCTGATGCCCACAGAAGTACTGATTTTATTCCTTATTTAATTATTTAATTATGTAATTATTTAATTATAGATTAATTCTTTAAAGGGTATTTTTTAATTATTTAAAACTGCCTTAAAAATAAAATAAACCACCTCCAGACTCAGAAATGTTCTGTTGAAAAGCAAGCAAATGGCATTTGCAAGAGACCACTTGCCAGAAATTTACCATTGCCATCAATTTCATTGAGGGAAGTAGAGGTGCTGTGTTTAAAAGCCTCAGGCCTTTCCTCATTATCTGATTGTTTCCAGAGCAGAAATAATTTCTCTGTCATCTCTGGCAAATTAAACTTTAAAAAAAAATCAACTAAGCTACTCCCTAAGATTTATTTCCTCTGTATCAGTCACCAGCCTGTTCTCTTGTATGTCAGACCAGTGCCCATGAGCAATCTGATCTCATACAGTAGAATTAAAACAGATTTTGAAGGAAATTGAGAAAAAGGGACAAGCATTGTATCGTTCCCTTTGCAAATGTATGAGATGTAGAAGAGGAAATGCCAAAGCATTTTGACATTAACTCTTGATTCTAGCTGGCTTTCATGACTCATTCATTGGTGAGTGAGCGACAAGCTTGTACCAGAAAAGGAAACTACAAACAGCTTATTTAAATTAACATGTTTCCTCAGTAAACTACTTCCTGTTGTGATTGCAGGTAGGGCTGTGCTAACTTTGCCTTGCCATGAACAAGCTTAGAGGCAAAGAAAGTGAAGACGTGGCTGAAGCATTTTGAGTATCACAACACTTCTGCCTGGTAATACACACTTAGAGTTCTGCCAGAGAATGCCACATCTGTGTGCCATGTGATACCATGTTGTGTACCCTACTAAGGTTAAACCCTGTATTCTGTGAAAAAGCAGCTTCCACTAACTCCATTAAACTCTTAACAGTCTTCTGAACATTGTTCTACTACCTCTTAGGTGACAGTGCTAAGAGAAAGAGTCCAATGAAAAACGACCTTTCTTGTGCTACCCTTCAACAAATTCTGAGTTATGCCCTAATCTGAGATACATGTGATAAACCCAGACATGCTAAACAAGGGTTTAATTTATTGTTACTGGGGTGAGTTGACCTTGGCTGGCTGGCAGACCCCACCCAGTCACTCTCTCACTCCACCTCTGGAACAGCATAGGGGAGAAAATGAGATGGAAAAGCTCAAGGGATGAGATAAAGACCAGTATTTTTCCCTGGCAAAAGCGACTAGACTTGGGACAAAACTAAATGTACTTTGTTGCCAATTAAAAATAGGCCAGGATAGTAAGAAGCAATAACAAAAACACCTCCCCCCTACACTTTGCTTCTTCCCAGGGTCAGCCCTTCACTCACAACTCCTCTACTTTCTCCTCTCCAAGGACATGGGGAATGGGGCACTGTGGTCAGCCCATAATAGCTCCCCTCTGCTGCTTCTTTCTCCTCACACATTTCCCCACTCCAGCATGAGCTCTCCACTGGGTGCAGTAAAATCCACAGTCTTTCACAGAATTGCCTTCTACATTCAAGTTTGGACTTGCAGTATTGTGTCAGGTGACATTCCCAAGGCAAACACCTGATAAACTGAGTAATGCAGTTAGGAGGGTAAATCAAGTATGCCTAATGAGGCTCAGATCCTTCCAGAGAGTGACTCCTTGTCCCAGCACAGGTCCAGCATGCTGACAGCGTGGCTGCTGGTATCTACCCACACTGCAGTGCCACTGACACAGTCGCCTGGCCTGGAGTCAGGGCTGAGCTGGGCTGAGCTGGGCACCTGCACTGGGATTCAGCCTCTAAACCAACACATAAGCCTGGGCTTTCTGAATCCTGCTTTCCTCCCCACGTCTATGTTTAATGTCTTCTAAAATGAACAATTTCCTGCCTAGTCTTCCTCTGAGGACTGAGATGCAGCATTTGGATGAGACAGCTGTACTGAACTGACTCATGCTCAGTTTATACTTAATTTTCAGGTATTAAAATGATGCTCTCAAACATGGTAGAATTGCCATGCTGTGCCCCATGGGATTTCAAGATTGATGCTTTCATACATGTTTTCTCAGCATTTGGCTGTTTAGGGCTTCTTTTCTCTCTTCCTCATATTTTTCATCATCACAAGTTCTTTTACTTGCATCTTTTTCTTACTTAGAATTTTTCCTACTGTTGTTTACTCAGTGAAGATTCGTGCAGCTCTTTTAAAAACATCTCCTTCCCACAGTATCTAGTAAGTTTTTTTATACTTCTCTGCTTGTAAGGTGCTTTTATTTTCCATTTCTTTTTAATCAGAAAGACTAATGTGACATCACTACACAGCATGGAGATGGCAGATACTCTGGCTGATGAAATTTCCAGTGGCAAATGTACCCAATGGAACTGGACTACAAGACTTATATCAACTTGAGGTTTTTTATTTAAACAGTGTGTAGGGTGTGTGTGTGTGTATACTAAGATATTATCTTTCTTTTTATCTTTATAGAAAGGAGTACAAGTCTCTGAGTACAACCACAAGTTCAGGTAACCTGTTGCTTACTTGTTCAGGTAGGCAATCTCCACTTGTGAATGGGAAGAACAGCTAATCGAACTCTTACACTTTGAATACACCTAAACCAATGTATTTAAACCATTCTGAGCTGGACACTCTGCTAGTCTAAAGCAGTAAAGCTGGGTTTTTATCAATAATCACCTCCTAAGCATGTCCTAATGTCATGATATGGACCTTTCTTTTGGGTTCTCCTCAGTTTTCTGAAGGAGTGATATATTTTCATAGAACTTATCAATGCAACTTAAAATTGTCCTTCTAGAGGTAGTTTGTGCTGTTTATCAGCAATGGTGTAAAGGCAAAGGGCAGAATATGGAAGCCTCAGGGTGATTATAACACTTTACAAAGAGAAAACCTGACCTTGTAGGGCTACAGAACACCAATAGAGAAAATTTACAGGAAAGTTGTATGTTAAATATGGAAATGTTATTCTGGATTTGGGTACCGTTGTAGGTGCCATCTTGTTGATGTCATGTTGCAAGACCTGGTCTAAATGCTCTAAAAAGTTCATTTAAATTAATGCACACTGCTCTTTTGCCTTCTTCCTCTGCATCTTTCTGTACATTATATTTGTCACAGTGGCCTGGACAGCTTGCTCTCTTTTTATAACTACCCTCTCCCTTCCCCCTCAAAATACTTTTCTGGCATCTGGTCTCTAATAATGTCTTCAAATGAGCTTCTCCCAACCTTATAAAAGCTCGTGTCATCTCCCACAGGAATGGATGGCTCAGTTGAAAAACAAGGAAGCTGGGAGTTTGCATTCCACTCCACTCAGAAAAAAGAAAACAGAGCGGTGATGACACAGCTGGTGGTTCTTATTCTCACCCCTCTACAGGCACTCTCTCTTTTATTTCCTGTGTGGGCAGGGGTACATTGAAAGAATCGAGTGACAGATATGCTGGACCACCTCAGCCCTCAGTGAAGTACTTCCCAGTGAAGTACTGGAACTCCAGGGAAAGGGCCAAGAGCAAGTGCTACCTCTCAGTACATAACTTATGCTCCTTTTCCAGACCTCAGATACTCCAAATAGTGTGAACCCTGGATAGATTTGAGGCCATTGATGGGAAAATTCATAAATGTCTTCACATATATATAAATGAATCTAAAATATGAATAATTTTCTAAAATTGAAGTGTTGAACATATCCATCTTAAAACATATATTAACCCCTCCAAGCTGATAGGTAAGAGTTTAAAAAAGAGCCATCTGCATTCAACCCCCAAGGTACTGCAGAAGTGAAAGAAGCTGGGCAGAATTCTTTATGGGAAATGACACTTCCTATTTTCTCCCCAGAGATCTGAAACAGTAAGTCCTTTTTTCACAGGCAAAGCCTGAATGGCACAGATGACTCCTCAGTGTCAACCGGGGATGCTGAGAACATCAGAACAATCGTATCGGGTCAGAGCAGACATCCGTCTAGCCCAGCATCCTGTCTGGCGGGGCCTCGGCGGATGCCTAGGAACGTCTATGAACACAGGAGCTTATAATGATGCTTCAAACATCTGGTGATTTGTAGCGCAGAGATTTTTATCAGTGAAAAAGATGTCTTGGAAGTAAATAAGTGAGTGTTGGTAGAGTTTTTCCAGCTTTTTTTTTTCTCATACTTTGTTTTCTTTTGAATAAGCTTTCAGACTCCACAACCTATTGTCAAGTATTTCGACAACACAGTGACACGATGTGTCATGAACCATGTCCTTCTATATCTTTTAAATCCATCAACACTACATTTATTTGAAGGTCTCTAGGTCATTCACTACTTGAAGTTTCATAGCAGTCATTTCCTTTCCAGGATAAAGGATCCTTTCCAGGATTTTCAGTTGTTCTTTGTACAGAAACTACTCCACACCTTTGATCACCTGTATAACCTTTTACCATTCGTACTTTACTATTTTGAGATGTGGAGCAGCATTGATTTCACAGAATCACAGAATCATGGCATAAGTCAATTTGGAAGAGATACAAAAGGGTCATCAAGTCTAACTCCTGGCCCTGTGTCTCCAAGAGTCACACCATGCGTGCCCAAGAGTACTTTCCAAACAATTCTTGAACTCTGTCAGGCTGTGCTGTGACCACTTCCTTGGGGAGCCTGTTCCAGTGCCCAAAAACCCTCTGGGTGAAGAGCCTTTCTCTAATATCCCGCCTAAATCTTGCCTGACACAACTTCAGCCCATTCCCTCAGGTCCTGTTACTGTCACCACAGAGCAGAGATCAGTGCCCACCCCTCCTCTTCTCCTCATGAGGAAGTGGTAGACTGACTTCCACTTTCACTGACTTTCATCCTCCAACACCAAAAAACATAGGCTAATGCATAAATGTGTTAATCCCAATGCAAACAGACAAACCTCATTTTGAGAAGCAGCACGAGTGGGCTGTTCCACAGGGGAAGGCAAGCTGTGAGCCAACGGTGACAGGCAGCAAGGCAGAGAGATGTAGTCCCCTCTCTTACAGGAGTGTGTCCCACACCATCCAAAACTGAAAAGCACATGCAAAAGCAGTGACAAGGTTCAGCTGACAGACCTGTGACTGCGGTACAAGGCTCTAGCAATCAGAAAGACCAAGTCAAGCCAGGAAGTCATGCCACCAAGGCAGGGATAGAAAGGTACACAGATGCAGATGTGACATAGCTGGGGGTCTGAGCCTAACTGCAGCTTCCAAACTAATAGACAGAGATCCCCAGAAAATCTTACATATCCTTCTTGTGTGCCCCTTGTATAACACTGAGGTCTGGGGTGCCACACAAGCATTTTGCCAGAGCCAAACACCCACTCCTGCAGCTGAAACCCAACCAGGGCAGAAGAGGTGGCAGAATTTCTGTGTCTGGTGAAGGATATGGTCAGTCACTACATAGAAATGGTAAGCTGGAAGTGAAAAATAACTTGTTTCAGGTGGAGAAGTAGAGAAAGCCTCATGTTGCTTTTGACAGCATGGTACACTTCTTTTAAATTCTAGATGCAGTTTTATCAATTTATTTCAACTAATGTAGTAATTGATGTTTGTAAGTTTTGTTTCCTTTTTTAAAATGTTTGAAATTTTCTGTATGTTTTCCAAATGAAGTGAAAAAAAATGACTACATTTATTTGATGGTTTTCCATATTGATATGTATTGAATTTTCTTTTTTCTTTGTAGTTTTCCAAATCAAAATATACATCCACTCCACGCTGTGATTCACACTACTCTGGTTTAAACATGTACAGGAAAACATATTATAATACCTGGAACAACAGAATGTAACTGACCATCTAACAACTTCAAAACTGTTAAAAACCTATTAGAATTAGATGATGGGGAAAGCATGTAAGATTTCTTAAAAACAAACAAGTAAAGAAATGTGAATAATCTTTTCAGATATTTAGTTTATTTTTTTCCCTTAAAGTGAGTGGTAAAATCCTGTTATCTTCATTAAGAGTTGGAATTTAACTCAGAATTCTACAGTTAACCAAGCCAAGAAGGCCAGCAATTCTGAAGCCCCTTGTTAGCTTCTGCACATTGTTTGAGGTGACCAAGACATTGGATGTCTCTACTTCTATGTGGATCTACAAATACTCACAGACTTTGTGAACTCAGTTTAGGTCTTTTGTTTTGATCTATCAGATCATCTTAAAAAGGGAACTAGGCTTGCCTTCAAATCATGTATTATACAATAGTGCTGCTGCAGGTCAGATCCCTCAATTACCTGCACTGCTTCAAGGCTCTTCAGCCGAGCCTGTGAGTCACAGCTAATGTCACATAGCACATTTGTTAGCAAAACAAGAACTGTTTGAAAAGTTATTCTCAGGTCATGAAGGAGATTTTGTCATAGAAATAGCTACAGAGAGCAATTTTTCCATTTGCAACACTTGTGAGGTTACAGTAGCTGGAATAAATGCAAAAGGTTGCCACAGGATCCTGGACTGAAGGAACGTACAATGTGACCTATCAGCCACACACAGGTCTTCAGGAAATGACTCACCACTGGGAACAACAAAAATTCCAAGGAATGGCCAGGGTCAGGGTGTACAGCTAGATATGTTTTGTTCTCTTTACATAACTTCTTCCTTCATAAGAATTGAATGCATCAGAAATAAATTCAACTGAGAGATTGCGCCATCCCCGTGGTACACAAATAAACCTTTAAGTTGATTGAATATGACTGTTACTATCAATTTTCGTGGAACATCTTTCACAGAATGATAAAATGTTTCTTAGCTGGTGTTGCAAAGTCACCACTTCTATTTATATTGCAGACAGAAGATAAAAAAATTTAAACAGTCAAGTTTTCCATTTTCTCTTAGTCATCTTTGATCAAATCTTTCTCTGGGAGTGACCTGGAGAAAACTTGGCTCAAAATAATTTTTAACTTGCTCTTTTATCTCAGTCTGGAGTGCCCATGCCCATAGTATTTCCAGAAATGTAAGAATTTTAATTAATTTATTTTTAAAAAATACAATTGAAGCTATATTTTTGTAACAACAACAGTAAGATCTTTTTTGTTTACCTGATTTTTTTTCCAGAGATTTCATATATAAGCTCATCCTCCAAAACCCATAGAATTCCAATTTAAAGATTCACCCCCACCTGCAAAAGCTGATATTCTCAGGCAATCATATAACCCAGGCATTAAGAAAAATACCAGAGGTTTTAAAGTTGGCAATTAACACATGAAAAATTTTAAATCCTTCATCTCAGTGATGAAGCAAGGGGGTGTCAATACACGAAATTTTAATGAAAAATTAATTATAATATTTGCATTTTTCAAGCTAACACCATATGGAGCAGAATACCCAAGGGCCAACAATCCTTGTGTATTATTTTCTTTGAAATGCCTTTTTTTTTCCATTCAGAGGAAAATTATGTCTGAAAACTATCACGGCTGTTCTGATTATAAGGTGTGATTTTTATGTTAGTAAAATTTCATCTGAAGTGTAAACCAATATTTACAGACCAGGTGTTACCTAGACATTAATATAAATTATTTTTTTGTTTTATTGGAAAATAAACATTGTTGATAGTGGGGAAAAAAAAAAAGAAATGTACAACAGAATGAAATAATATATATTTGTTTTGGAGGCATAAATACACATATGCTGTAATAAAGACACTTATGACTGCCAGTGTGTTTACCAGTGTGGCTAGTCCATGATGCATTCACTGTATCAACAGTGCGTATTTGCTCAGGAAACATTAGTTCCTGTCAGCATCTGAGTATTTTACTGGCAGCACAAGTAATGCTGTAAACAAACATGTCTTGGAAAGCTCTGGTCTGCTGAAATGCCAGTGTGTCCTCTTTTCTAGCCAGTATTCTAACATTCAAACCAGCTGCAACTGAAGCCTTCATTCCTGCTCAAGAAAAGCTCAGCTTATGCTCTCTTCTGCTTTTTTATTTCTATTTCTGTCATTGCAAGGTCCTGTTTTAGAAGCTAATGCATTGTGATTTTTACAGTGCAGGAGATGAGAGGTATTCTGCATAGCTCTCCCCACCTCTCTCCCATCATATCCCTCCCAGATCACTGCTCCTTTGGCTTGAGAAGAACTGCATACTACTTTAGCTAAATTAAACTCTCCATAGCCTTTAATTAAACTTTCACTGCTTTTGTTAATAGCCGTTCCTATTTGGGTGTAATTTAATGATAATAGCTACCCTGTAAAAATATGCTGCTTTCAAGGATGAAATGTCACCATCTAATCTTTTCTCCTTCATTTATTTTTGTCTTTCCTTTACTGGAATGTTTCTTATCAGCTTGCCTTGTCAGAAGAAACAAACTCTTTCTAAAGACTAATTCTCTTCTTGTGAATATTAATGACCCGGCCCTGGAGAGAGGCTCTGCTCAGAACCACATCTGTGCTTTGCTTTTCTTAGAGCTGAATAAGAAAAAATACAGTTCAAATCTGATGTATTTTTTACTTGAAAAGAGCAGACATGATAAATATAGGCTCAGTTAGACATGAAAGAAGGCCTGTGAGAGTCTTAAATTCTACATTTAGTTATTATTTCTGAAGCTGTTATATCTCAGTCCACTTACATCGAAGTAGACTGTACACAATTTCTTTTACTATATTGTGAACACTTCTCTTGAAAAATCCCTACAAAATGTGGCAAATTTACAAAGTGTTTCTTTGTCTCTAGTTTTCATAGAAATAGATATGGTTGTGCTAGCTGTGAATCCAGTCTACTATGACACTTGAACTTCTGGAAAATACGAATATTTGTGCTTCTGAAATTATGGTAATTCCACTATTTAGGACATCTCTTGCTAACAAGTAGGTATGTTAGATCACCAATGTTATAAAATGTTAACTGTACTAAAAAAATCTATTTTCTTAATCAAAATTACAGTAATTTCACGAATACAAGCCGCACCAATTTGACCAAAATTTTGGTGGAAACCCGCACGTGCGGCCAATATTCCGGGGCGGCTAATACATTAACAAAATTCTAAAAGCTGCCAACACGGAAGTGAGAGCCCGCGGCAGCCCCAAGCCAAGCTGGAGCCCGGCCGGCCCCAGCTGAGGTGGGAAAGCCTGGCAGAGGCGGGGTCAGCAGTGTGGGGGGCGGGTGGCAGAGCCTGAGCCAGCAGGGCGGGGCAGGGGGGCGGCAGAGCCCGGGCCAGCAGGGCGGGGGAGCCCGGGAGAACTGGGGCTAGCAGTGCAGGGGAGCATGGCAGAAGCAGGAAGGCCGACGGGTGGCGCTGCCTGGCAGCGGGGGAAGCCCAGCAGAATCGGGGCCAGAAGCGTGGGGGAGCCCGGCAGTGCGGGGGCCTGCAGTGCCGGCCAGGGCGAGGAAACACGGCGGCGGTGCAGACGGGAGGGGGCGGCCGGCGAGCCTGGTGGCGGCGGCGGCAGCCCGCCGGCTGGGCGAGCGAACGCGGTGCTCGCGAAAGCGGCGCTTGCGAACGCGGCGCGGGGCGAGCGAGGCGCGGTGCAGGGCGAGCGAAAGCGGCGCTCGCGAAAGCGGCGCTCGCGAAAGCGGCGAACGCGGCGCGGGGCGAGCGAGGCGTGGCGCGGGGCGAGCGAGGCGCGGCACAGGGCGAGCGAAAGCGGCGCGGGGCGAACGCGGCGCGGGGCGAGCGAACGCGGCGCGGGGCGGGCGGCGGGGTGGGCGGCGAGCCCGGCGGCGGCGGCGGCAGCCCTGCCAGCCGGGCGAGCGAACGCTGCAGCGGAGCGGTGCTGACGGGAGAGGGGGGCCAGCGAGCCCGGCGGCGGCGGCAGCACCACCCGGCCAGCCCCGCCGAGCCGTGGCGCTGAGCTGGGCCACCCGGCCCCGTCGTCAACCATGAGCGAGCCGAACCTTCCTGGCCCCGCCCCGAGCCAGTAAAGCCCGCTATGCCGCGATCCTGTTACTAATTGGCCAATTTGTGAAAGCTGCGCACGGATTCTCGCTATGAACGAAAGTGCGGCTAATATTCGGGGTGCGGCTTATCTATTGACAAAGACAGCAACATTGTCGAGGCACCGGGGGTGCGGCTTATAATCCGTGCGGCTTGTATTCGTGAAACTACTGTATACAGATTTTAAAAACCAGCTATTTATTAAAAATTTATTTAATTTCTATTCCAGTTTCAGAAATACAGTAATTTCATGACTATAAGGCGCACCCTTTTGACTAAAATTTTCCCCTGAACCCGGAAGTGCGCCTTATAGTCTGGTGTGCCTTATCTGATGTACATAGTTCGGAAATTTGCGAACCTGGAAGTGCGATCTGCGAGCTGAGCCGGGACCCGCGGGAGCTGCGGCCGTGCGGGGGGAGTCGGGAACCGTGGGAGCCACGGCCACTGGGTGGGGAGAAGCAGGGGGAAGTGGCGCGGCTGAGGGGAAGCACCAAGAAGTGCCACGGGAAAGCGCTGAGAAGCGGCGAAAAAGCGCGGTGGGAAAGCACCAAAAAGTGGAAAAAAAGCGCTGCAGGAAAGCTCCGAAAAGCAGCAAAAAAGCACCACGGGAAAGCGCCGAGAAATGGCGCCGCCGCCAGCCAAGGGGAAGCCGGGACGCAGCGCGGCCGCATGGTGGGAGCCAGGAGCCATGAGCTGTGCCAGCCGGTGCTGGAGGCGGGCGGGAGTGCCAGGGCCCGCTGCACGGGGAGGGTGCCTGGGGCTGCGTTTAAAGGCTACACCGATCTTTGAAAAATGGTTGCAAATTGAGCACCTGCCAGTAATTCATTACTTTGTTGCGCACCGCGCAGCTCCTCGCTGCAAAAAGTAGTGCGCCTTATAGTCCGGTGCGCCTTATATGAACAAGGTTGCAAAAGTTGCCGACTCCCGGGGGGATGCACCTTATAGTCCAGTGCACCTTATGGTTGTGAAATTACTGTAGGTGTAACAATTAAAGAAGTAGCACTTATATTGTGTTTAAGAAATTTTATATTGTGTTACAATGAATTATTTTATCAATTACAGAAATGTAAAGTCATTGGGAAAGGCACTTGTATTGTGTTTAAGAAATTTTATATTGTGTTACAATGAATTATTTTATCAATTACAGAAATGTAAAGTCATTGGGAAAGGATTAATAAATATGTTAATCATATTGAAATACGTTTACTATAAATAATAAACAATTGTTCACAGTGATGAGAAATGTAAAGTGTTTTTTAAGTGGGAATTCTTTCTGAGCTACCAAAAAGAAAAAATTTATAAACAACATTTTAATGAAACCCACGCCTGAGGCCTTAGTAAAAGCAACTTAGTGTTCATCCAGCATGTACAGAAAATTGGATTCTGTACTACCATGCCTAAATACAGGCCAAACAAAAACTTAAACATAGACTAAAGGGCTCAATGCTTGATCTCCATTTTTAAAACACTTTTATCCATTACTAATGCATAAATGTCTTTCAGTTGTCCTCCAAAATTTCTATGAATGCTTAGCAGTCCATCTCCTTATAAACAGTTTAATTTGTGTTTGAGGAAGGCAAAAAAAGTATATGTAGCAGATGCAATCAGAGCCAGCTCAGATGTTCTGATGAAATGTTTTACTGATGCAGCAAGCTGTTTGTACCCAATATGGTTCATCCTAGTAAATTTTTGAAGTCCTGGTTTTCCATCAGAAAGCTCACAGCAAAATGCTTCATCTCATCTTGATTTGATTCTAACCAGAATGACTTCTGTGTTGCCGTATGAGTCCTGCATTTCTACCTTCTGGTCTTTTCTTGGGCTTGTGCTACACCATTTTTATACCATCACAGGACTGGTGGGACTCTTGGTGCATAGTGAGCACTGTTGTCTGGCCACAAGGTCTGACACTTTGGGAATCTCTATTTTCATCCAGTAATCCTCTTCCTTCCCAAGGGTAAAATTCCACCGGGGGAGATACAGATGAATATTAAATTTAAAAAACATTAAAATTAAAATACTTGAAGTTAAGCACTTCAGGTCACTTTACCAAGTCAGGAGGAGTATTTTAATTTCAAGGATTTTTAAAATACTTTGAAGTGAAATTGCTGACATTTCTTGCCTTAATCTTTCCAGAAATTTCCACAGAGTTCTTTAGATTCCCCCACAGAACTTTGTTGTATTTACAGAAGGAGAATCCAATCTGAAAGACTGTCTTCCAAACTATTTTTTCTTCTTAGACCAATTTACTGTGGGGAGAAGTCCATGTCATCCTTTCAAGAATACAGAAATATCTGAGCAGTGGAGGTGAAGGCAGAGCCTACCATCTTCTGTGAATAACACTCATCCAATCCACCTCTGTAACATCAGATCTGCAAAGAGAAAGAGGGATAAAACTCTTGGCAGATCTGGGAAGGCATATATGAACAGCTGGGAAGGTTTTTAACCCTTTTAATTCTTGACTGCAGAAGGTGAGGCAACAGGGAATTGGAATTTGGGAAACAGAAAATGCAATTACTGCCTGTGTTATCAGAACTCTTCCAATAGAATTAATTTTTTTTCTTGCTTGAGGAACTTAGTTAGACCTTCCAAATGAAAAGCATTTCCTCACCATAAAAAGGATTACAAATCCATAAGGTATTTGATTTTTGTTGGATTTTTTTCCTAGTTTCAGGCAAGCCTTACCATTTCTGGACAACTGGGTGAGGTTATGTTTTGTTTACTTATGTTTTTACATTTTACACCTGATCTGATGGCTGAGCCATCCCATCTGGACATAAAGCCTACAGATAAATAATTGCTAAATTGGCCTAACAGAAAATGTAATGGAAAATTATGCAATATAGCCACTTATTCTGGCAAAAAAGCAGATTTAAACAGGCATTTCCTAAAGTGAGTAGAGTAATATGTTGATCTAAAATCAGAATACACCAATCTAATTGAGACCTTAACTCACATGCTAACTTTCACACTGTGTGAAGCACCAAGAAAAGAACAACCAATTGCAGAACAGTCATTCATGATGAGCAACAATGTCTGCATTAAGTGTTGGAAGATCTAGGAAATACTTTTCTGTAAGAACATTTCTACCCAGTATGAGAGATATGAAATATGAGAGGGCAATCAAGACTGTATTACTATAGTCAGTGCTCACTTGCAGCAGTAATGACTACAGTCTCATTTTGCTCAAATATCAGTGACTGGTTTAAATTGCAAGTCTGAAAATTTGCCTGATCACTAAAAGTGTCTAAAGTATACAAATTAAAAAGAATCTTTTTTTCCCCCCTGTTTAATAAAGCCATTGCTGCTGCGGGAGGGGAGGATAAAAGAAGAGATTTATTGAAGTTAACTTCTTTATCTTTCCAAAATGCACAGAAGCTTCCATATTAGTCTATCAAAAAGACAAATATGTATAAACAAAATATCACTGTTTCTTTAAATATAGTGAATCTGTAGATCCACCAGTGCCATTACGAGTCATATTTCAGGACTCTGAAAAAATGTTCTTAAAGTCCCTCCAGCACTGCGTAGGGATCTTGGCGGAGGAAAGCTTCTGGCTAGAAAGCCCCTGTAGCACTGGAGGGACCCTGGAGAGATTTGCACTCTTTCTATGCCAGAGATCTACAGAAATTTCACGATTACAAGCCTCACTGATTATAAGCTGCATCTCCGGGTGTTGGCAAACATTTCATTCTTTGTCCATACACATGCCGCACCCAATTATAAACTGCTCTGCCATTCGCAGCAAGGACCCGCGTGCAACAAAGTTGCCAAATAGTAACAGAATTGCGGGCTGGCGGAGTTTACTGGCTTGGCCCAGCTCTGGGCGGCCACCAGGGAGTGGCCCTGGCCCCGCTCGCTGCAGCTACCAGGAAGCAGGAGAGTGGCGTGCCTGGCCACCACTGCCACCACCCTTGTCGGGGCTGGGCAGTGCTGCCGCGCTTGCGGGGGGCGAGTGGCGCCGCTGCGCTTGTCAGGGGCGAGCAGCGCTGTCACGCTTGCTGGGACTGGGTAGCACCGCTGCCACGCTTGTAGGGGGCAGGCAGCGCCGCCGCGCTTGCAGGCTCTCACTTCTGAGTTTGAAAATTTCCTAAATTTGTTCCTATATTAGCCGCTCCGAAGTGTATGCCACATTCCCGGGTTGGGAGCTAAATTTAAGCCAAAATGGTGCGGCTTGTAATCATGAAATTACTCTAATTTAGGGTTAAAGACACACAGTGTCCATGCCATTCAATTCTACCTGCCACCTTATTCCAGTCAAAAATTCAAAGGCTGGACTTAAACTTGCAAACTGCACAAGTTAGGAAGACTTTTGATGGAGTTAAGTGGGTGCAAAGAATTGTCTATCCAGTTTTGACTCTGGTTTGGAGCCCTCAAAGATGGGGGAAAAAATAAATTAAAAAATAATTGTGTAATATATCAAATTATGTTCCTGATTTATCCAGGAACAAAACGCTGGCACAAAATAGGGAAATTGTGTACTGGTTTCAGAATGAGAAATGACTACACTTTTTCTGAAGCAAAATAAAACCTAACATTCAGATATGTTTTATAAATATTCAGGAAAAGGGCCAAAAATTTTGATCTGGCACTGCATGCATTTGTCTCTGTTCAGCAAGAGAAGCAACCTCTTATGACTGTGGAGAGGAACCGGTGCCAGCAAGACTCTCAATCTCTTTGCTTTTTGCAGCTCAGGAACTGGCAGCAATGCTCTGTTCCTGCTGTGACATTCAAGTGACAGACATGGCCTGCCATGCATCTTAACTCACGTGCTGGTCTGCAGAATTGCTTTCTAACTCCTGCTTTTTTCAAAAGTGATGTTTTTCCTGTGGTTCCCAGCCGCGAAGGGGCGGCTTGAAGTAGGAGCAGCCTTTGTGGTAGTGGTTGCAATGTTACCTGAGCTGCAAAACTAACATTTCTATCACCACCTCCAAGTTCTCCAGAAGCCAAACAAATGCTGCACCCAGTCCCTTCAGGAGATTTTTCCCATTCCCAGAGCATCCAGTTACTCCAAGTTGTCTTCATCCTACAGCTACCAAGCAAGCCAAGCTGAGATTGCCTCCCACAGCCAGATACATCCCACACCTGCAAGCAACTCATGCTACCAACCACCTACTGGTCTAATCCCATATGTCTGCCCATTTCTGCAAGAAAGGTAGCTTCCAGCTTTCCTGTTCCACACATATGGGCATGCTCTGAATCCTACCCTAACACTGCACTTGCAGGTTGAGTTAATTAAAGGCTAACTCTTGGCACATACCTATCTGTAACATGCCTCAATGAGTTTGAAAAACTGTCCCATGTGGAGCCACACAGAACTGGGTAGATCTGTTAACAACAGAAAACAGATGGTAACAGTGCATTCCAAAGGATCTTAAAGAAAAGCTCCCGATGCAGGAACAGGATTTCAGTTGCTACAAATGCTGTAGGCTAGGATTTCGAACAAATTGTTGAAAAGCATCTTCAAGTCTTCATACAAAAAAAAGCCCTTGCCAGATGAGATAGCTGAAGTTCTGCTCACAGCTCTTCCTGGGACTCTCAGGGAGCATTTCTTCTCTCTGTTTTTCCTGGTCAGGTTGGTCTCCTGAGAGAACCGTATATTTTTACTTCTCCTTGCCCTTTGACTTTTCTTCAGCTTCCATTAACAGTTTGGATAAAAAGAAGTTGAATACTTTCTTACACTGTGTCTGCTTCCTTCTCTGATGTTTAGAGACACTTTGGGACCTTACAAACTGTAGAGTGGGCTTAGAGGATGACCTTTCCAAGTGTTATCCAGAGGTGACTAGACCTCAGAGGGGCCACCTCATGGTGCTGTTGTGGCTGGTTCTGAAGTTACCCCACTACTCTGGCTTGCATATGAATTGGTGCAAGAGAGGAGAAAGGGAATAAGCTATTAACTGAGAAAGGAGATGGATTATTCATGGCTCTGACTGATTTTGGAGCGGGCTCAAAGTGCTGTCAATTGCTGGTGGTAAATAGCCAAAAATGAAAAATGAGCCTTTTTTAGGCTGTGTCAGCAGTATCAATCACAGCAGCATCCAAAAATCATGAAATAGATACAGCACATTTCTTACTGCTGATGTTCAAGAAGAATATATTTAAAATGGACATAAAAATCAGGACATATCACCTTAAGCTCATTTGGCTACTCACACCTTTTTCACACACTACAAAAAAATGGAGGTTTCTTTAACATGTCTGTTTTTTCTCAATTGTTTCTTTTCCTTCTTACGAATGCTTAGGTTTATTTTAATGTTATGCCTTTTTTGCATGCTTAGGTGTAATTTTCAGGAAAAAAAAGGTTTGTTATGATATGAAACCTAGATCTTTTATGCTGGAGGGTACTATGGAGAGGCATGGCTGGGGGTATTAACTGATTTTAACTTTGCTGCAGAGTAATGCCAAATGCAGACTTTTTACCTTCAGTATTTCAGTTCAAAAACTAAACCAAACCAAACAAAAGTGAGTACAAGAAAACCTCAGCATTTCTCAGGCATTTAAAAAATGTCTCTTAAAGTATCTGTTTCTGAAAAACAGAGAAAGAGCCCTTATAAACTAATGTGAAGGTCCACATAAGAGACATAAAGTGGGCAGAACAGTGATGAGAGGTGTGACTATTTGGGCAGTGAGTTTTCTTCAAAGGCAAACAAGCCTAGACTTCTATATTTCATGCAAAACCAGCACATTGGTGAAAGTCTCAGTTTGGATTTCTTTGGCTTACTGTTGTGTAAAAGAAGCCACTAACAGTGATAATCATGAACATTTAAAGAAATGTTATTCCTCAATTCTTTGTGCAGGTTTTGGAGAAGAATAGAGAACTCAGTACAGATAAAATGGGGACTATTCTAATACAAACTACATGCTAAAAAATCATTTAATAAGAGGATTTTAAATATTCCTTTATATATTTTGTAGAAATTGTCGCAAATTTTAAGTTGAAATAATTTATTTTCTTTATTGTTTTTCTTTTTTTTTTGCTTAGCAACCCACAGTATCAACAATATCAGTATGTCTATTTTCATGCCTTTAAATTTTAACCCTTATTTTTAAGGTGAAAACATAATACAAATATCTAATTAATGTCTTACAGCAATTACTAAAGCTATTCTCTTAATCGAACTTCAAAATAATTTAGTTGCATTTCCTTCAATATTTCTCTCTCTACTAATAATCTTTGATTCTTTTTTCCTTAAATTCTATATTATTTAGTTAGCAACTTCTTTTTATATCTTAATTTGGGAATTATTAAGGCAAAATCCTATGGTCATTAATGGAAGACCTGATACTCCAATATTATTTTTATGTCTGTTATTTATAGAGTGAGAAAGCTTCTTGCTCCTCACTGTACATGAGATACTAAACTAATATACTGATTTCCAAAAGCATTTAGTACAAACATGTACCAACATATAGAATAGAAATCTGCAATTAGAGTGCTGCCTCTTTTTACTTGTAGCTATATTAGTAAGTATAATATTAAATTATTATACTAAAAAATTAGATTCTTACAAGTCCTCCACTAATAAGAATTTTCAATCCTGTGTGGGAATTCATATCTAAGTGGATGTAAGTAATTAGCTTCATATTCTAGCTTCAGTTTAGCGTTAAAATGCAATGAGCTTCAGTGGGAACCTTAGACCTAGGACTGAAATTGCTCACTGTGCTTGACAGATTTGTCAGCCATAAATTGTGCATAGACTATGCCTGTGAAACTAGGTTTTCATCATAGGCCAAAGTCTGGTCTTTTTTACCATTTGGAATTTGCTCAATATTAGAGAAAATGCTGAGAATGACTCTTCATGTATGGTAGCTTTAGAATTAATTTGCTGCCCATCTTCCTTTGAAAATCCCTTCCTGAAGGCAGAGGGATGCAGCTGCTGGCAGCGTTGTTGCACACCCGCACACTTACGCGGATGCGAGGTGGCGGGTCCTGAGCCCAGCGCTGTGCTTGGCAGCATCCTGCTCCATGCTGCAGCCCCTGGAGCTCCCCCAGCCTGGGGTTCCATCCAGCCCCCTGCTCCACCCAGCTCTGGGACTGGGCCAGCTTGGGGAAGAGATTGCTTAGCCCACTGAATCCTGGATTTCCGCACCATTAACCCTCCATCATAAGCGCCCTTGTTCTGTAGCTCCAGTGAACTCCTGCTCTTCACCCTGCTCTTGTCTTCCACACTGGGGAAGTTTGGGATGCTCCCTTCCTTCTCCTGATCCATCCAGTGTCTTCCCTATTCCAAGGGTGTGTTTTTCTTTCTTTTCCTTGCCTCGCCTAAATTTCTTCCCTGCCCTCCTGGGGAGCAGGCATACTGAGCTAACAGGGCATGCAGCTGAGGATGCAGCTGAGCTAGAAAGTGTCACGGACTTCCTGGAAACACAAATTGATCTACAAATGTTTGTGAAGAGTCCTGAACCTCTGACTGTGCTAAACCTAACACACTATTTATCATGTCCAGACACACATTTAACAAAGGAACCTTGTGAAATTAACAAGAAAGGGCCTTGTGCTCATTTGAAAATGGTTTACATATATAAAATATGCACTTGATAGAATTTAACATGTGTAATCATACATGTATTATTATAACGATAATAATAACTATAATAATATTTCTACAGTCTATTTGTCCCAATTATTTTAAAAGTCTTTTGCAATCAGTATTTATGGTTTAGAAATCTCTTATTGATAACACTTTCAATTCATGGCTGAGGAAATCTAAAGCACTTAGAAGAAAACTTTTTAAATTATTTGCTTAATTTAAAAATTGAGTGAAAATAGTATTTTCCTTTAAATTAATTGCACAAAGACATGTGTACCATGAGTGGACACTACAAAAAATAAGGGAAATATTTTGTATCTGAGATGACACATATTAGATATAACTTAATATTTGGATGACAAACGTAAAGATGTTTAATAAAATGCTAGATACTTGTACACATATTATTATATACATAAACAATTAATTACATGTATTTTTATTAGACTATGTCATTGCAGTGTGGTGTGTGGTAAAGAATTAAACAATGCAAAAAGGATTTGAACTGCATGTACCATATCATCCCAAGATAAAAATCAAAGTTCTGACTCTTCCAAAGCAAATCACTGCAGAAAAGCATTACAGGGACTATCTTGGTCAGAGCCGTAACACACAGTGACATTCTTCACTGCTACAGAAAATCAGTACAATCTCATTACCCTGCCTCCCTGCAGGGCAGCTTGATGCACTTACATTAAAGTCTCCATCTCTTACCTGTTTCTTAAAATGCTTGCTGTTTATGTCTTCAGGGTTCTACCCTAATTTTAGATACAAAGAACCCTATAGCTTTATAAAACCACTCATTTCAGAATTGTTTTGCTATATTTTTTTATGTGTTTAAAAAACAAGATCACCTTGAAATAAAATGGGGTTTAGTTTAAAAACTTGTGCAATGTCATGTTAATCTTATAACATACTTGCTTACCAATTACTTTTTTCTCTGAGTTTGTTGCAATCTTAGATAAGAACTCGAGTTAGTTCTGCTGCTTGTTTTACTGTTTTGTTAAGGACATAATGCAATGAGCATTTCATGAAGGATGATAATGAAAACACACCAATGGCCCTCAACTGCAGCAACATAAACTGAGATAGAAAGCAAAAATGAGAAGCAATGTAGAAGGACGGAGGAAGGACAGCAGCTCCTAAAATGGTTTTACAGATAAGAAAAACAATCTTCTGAATCATTAGCATTGCAATAGTTCATACCACACAAGACTAATGACTATTCGTTACAGTAGTGGAAAAGGATTAAAGAAAATATACTTTTGTTCCATATACAACCAATGTAATTCAGTAATCCACTTTTACAGCATCTTCATATAGGCTTTGCTCTCAAAGTATTTTACCTAGGTATCAGTTTGTTTAAAAATAATGATATAATTTTCTAAGTTCTGTTGGTGTGTGTCAGATTTATTGTTCACATCAATGACAACTTGAAAAAATTAGGGACTAGCCTTCTCTGTAGAAAAAACATTTAATGCAAACCAACACCAAAAAGTGCCACATGTTGTTCTGCATTATGATTCAGTACTTAGCAGGAAAGCATGCTTAACAAAGTGAAATGTAGTTCAGTTCATTGGGCTGTTTTCCCTCTCTGGGCTGCTGAATACAACACCAGTTATGGGAATTGAAAGCACATATTTTTTAAGAGTGGCCCAAGGGCTCAAATTCTTTCACCTTCCACAAAATAAAATGGTAGCAGTGATACCCACCCAAACTGTGATCAGGTGAGTTTTCTGACCATATTTTAGATATTACAGAACTTGTGGCATTTTGAAGTGGAAAGATGGGAAATGTAGCTAAAAAGTTTTTAAATGTGCACTCAAATCTTGGGGTTTAATTTGAGTCTGTTTTTCAGCTAAGTAATAAACAGCTGTGGAAATCAGCAAATCTGATGCTTCATGGAAGAGAAACTAGAAGCATGAAGTCTAATCATTTTCTAAGCATAACTTGTTCTGTTTACACACATAAGCCTTAGTAAACATTTTTTCCAGCTGTTCTCTATATTGCTGAGAAAAGCTGTATCCCATGTACTGCAGAGCAGATTACATGGAGATCAAATTATCTGACATTTTAAGTAACCAACAATAGCTGTATAAAAGTTGCATATCATGTAAGCAGATTAAGGCTTGTGGCCAATGTTTGCTGTGTACAGATTTTGCTGGAGATGAAGGGAATAGGAAGTATCTTTCTTTATAGCTGTGTTCTTCCAGCCCAACCAGAACAGCAACTGTGGTGGCCACAGCAGACAGAAGGGTAACTATTAAATGCATTCTGCATGCAAAAGCATAATTCCTGTTATGTCAGACTGATTGGGGATGCTGTGAAGGAGCATGGTAGGTTCCTGCTTCACAGCTGGGCTGGATTGGAGACATAATCTGCCTAATTGTTGTTTTGGCTGCGTGGAAAGCCAGCAGCTGTCCTTTGGCTGACCAGAACCACTGCACACTGCAAAAATAATGCCACTGAAATACAATGTGCACAGTCTGGTATCAACAGGCCAGATAATCTTTAACATCACTGAATGCTGATGAGATCTTGCTATGATACCTCCAGGTCTCTTGTAAGAATACTGTTTTACCAGCAGAAATGAAGACCAGCTTGACATAGTTGCAATTTGTCCCTCCGGTCTCAGGACAGCTCATGCTACTGGTCCACATTCTCGAATACATCCAGAAACTGGAAGATAGACACGAACACTTCTCCTGTTGTCCCCAAAGGTATTCATTTGGATGACACTGTTATTTTTCTTCTTCCTTTCTTTGTCTCTTTTGGATTCAGTGTGCTCCATGAACATTGTTTTACTTCAGGCTATACTTCTGGTAAAAGTCCCATACCTTTAACTCAAATAATTTATTTCATTTCTCTTGTATAATATGATCTATGTCACCCTTGTATTAGAACTGAGATGAAAGCAGACACTGCAATAGCCACAAGCATTTTGGTTAAAGAGGATACTCTTGTTAAAACCAGAGAAGTGCTTTTAATTCTGCCCTTGATGTGTGACGCCACACATACTCCTTACTTCCTTACATAATCAAAGCAGGAAGAAATGAATGAAAAAGCTACAAAATAATGAAATGCATGACCTGGAAAAGGAAAAAGAACAATGAAATTAAAAACAGACATTCTGTGCACCACAGTTTAAGAAACCTGGAATGTCAAGATTTTTAAACTAGCAAAACCCCAAGAAGGAGTCTAATTTCCATTTTACATCTGATGTGTCAGTTTTGGTTTGTCACTTTCATATGGATTATCCTGAAGCCTGTACCCAAGGAGGGCAATCTTTGCTTGTTCATGTGAACATCAACTTCCGGACAATCCATATGAAGACAGTGCCCCTCATGCTGTTCCAAAATTAGTAAAAGATTAGCTTAAAAGAAAGAAAATGAAGGTGGAAACTCTTGTGCCATATTGCTTTATATCAAAAGTCAATGTTAAATGCATTTTGTACTTTATTCGCAATGTTCTTACTGAGTCTATACTGGGGTTTGTCCATGGAAAAAATGAAAAATAACTACAGGTGATACCCAATTACCTGGAACAGAATATTTTAGATTAATGGACAATGCAACCTTCTTTTTCTGAAATTTATTTTATGAACAATGTATAAACAAGTAAAAGGGATAGTTCAACTTCATTTGAGATTGATAAATTTTCAGGAATTATTCATGTG
Source organism: Catharus ustulatus (assembly GCF_009819885.2). Lineage (NCBI taxonomy): Eukaryota > Metazoa > Chordata > Aves > Passeriformes > Turdidae > Catharus > Catharus ustulatus. Next base: position 87,796,728 of record NC_046221.1, read on the forward strand.
ATTAAGTGCATAAGATAGTAATTCCAGGCTGTGATTCATTTGACGTACACCAAGCAGGATAGGATTCTTGGTGCTCTGACTTGGTAAAGACTCTGTGCCGAGATAATGACTTCTTTTATTTGCTGCCCTCTTGGCTTGTGCTGGGGAGAAAAGCAGTTGTGCCTACTGTCCTCAGCAGAATCTTATTTTGGAAATCTTGTATGGAAAGCTGTGAACTTACCGTTCCAGGAGTCCTTTTGTCACTGGGGTTTGGCTTAATTCATCACCTTCTCCTCATAACAAGTGTGGGAGATTTTTTAGAGCATTACAAGTGCCAGCTGGAAAAGGGGTGTGGTGAGTTTGCTTTGGATATAGTGACCTCTCTATACCTTGTAGGAAGTCAGTGAGCTTAATCACTCCCTCAATAAGCCCAGAAGCCTTTAAAGCCTCCTATGGCATAAAAAAGGGAAGAAGACATCTGTCCCAGAGGAGGTGAATTGCAGCTACATGCAGGCATCTCCTCTGGGGAATGTGGAGGATGACTCTCAGAAGATTTACTGCTGGTATAAACATGATGTGAATGCATGGTGTGACATAGAACCTTTTCTTCTCTATTTACACTTTTATGGTAATGAGATACATCTCATTCCTCCTCCTTCCATGGGTTCAGAGGTTGGGAGTGTTTCTTTTGCATGTAGAGAAAAATTTCCACCAATAAATGAAATTATGTCAATATAGAGGTGTTTAATTGATATCAAAAGCAATGTATTAACTGCCTTGTAAAAAATATTTTAGCATTTTTGTGCAGCCCTTTAAGAGCTCTTACTGATGTGGATGAAGACTATTAACTGGTTCTACTGGAGTTTTGGACTTGGTCCAGAAGCCATGATAACGATGCAAGCTTTGCACTAAAATGTATTTACCAACTCTCTATAAAAGTATATGAGATGGATTCTGAGCTCAGCATTGTTGACTCACAACGCAGCCAGGAGAGGGAGAGTGAGCTCCTGGGCTGCTTTTGGCGTTTGTATTGTGTCATTCTGCTGTGAGGAGGGAGGAGATACATGACACTATGACCATGTGGTGTGTAGCACTTGTGCAACTGTGCTGCATGTGGTGGAGTGCTGCATGGCTTGAGCCACTCAGTTCTTTGGGCAAACTATGGTTTCCAAAGGCAAACATGCTTAGAATTGCCCTGGTGTTTGTCACTCTGGTCTTCAGGTATTGTGGAGCATATTTACACAAAAAATCAAATTGTATAACAATTCAGCCAAAGTTGTATTATTTTATTTATTTCTACACATAATACTTAGGGCAATATTGTGACCTGGGCAGATGTCTATTTTGGTTTGCATCAAATTGAATAAGAAGGCTCTAATTGCTCAGTTCCTTAACCAAATCCACCTTTTATTCTTCCTGTGCCAAAATATCTCTTCGTAGGCTGGAACTTGAGTTTTCTTGCATAGTAAAAACTTTATCAAGGACACATCCAGTAACATACTGGTATGCTTTCACTGCCAGTACAAGGGCTAACTATGTTTCATGTTCTAAGAAGGAAAATATTCACTGTATCATGTTACATGTTCTTAATTTGTGTCAGCTGGACTGACAAACCAGAGTGTCTACAGTTCATCTTTGTGCAAGTTTTGCATTACTCTTGGATGCTCTGCATGCTTTGGCAGGCCTGCCAAGGTGGTCCAATTCTGTCAGAAAAAAATTCTCTTTGGATTTCAGATTTGAGATCAATTGGATGGAATGGATCTAGACTAAGTTACTTACTATGATGATTACTCCTATCATTTAAATGGTGATAAAGTTCCTCAAAAAGCTTGAAATGAATAAAAATTTGAAAGAGAGTGAAAAAAAATCACAAAACAAAAAGAAAAGAAAAAAAGAACTGAAATGCCTCCAATGGCCTTCTACTTACCCTATAAAAGGCAGGATGAGTATTAAAACCTTTTAAAATTTACGTCTGAATCCACAGAATTCCAGAAGATTCACTGTTTAAATTTTCAACTAGATGATTTAAGTTAAATTATCAGAAATAATAAATAACATTTGGAGAAAAACTGATGTTTCGGATGATGAAATTGCCTCTATATTTTTTCAGTGGATGATACTGGTCATTCCAGTCCACTAAGATGGCATTTCAATGTATCATTTACCTTCATAGACATTAATGAGTTTCAGACAGAAACTGAGCTGAAACATAGCAGAAAAGGGGGATTTTTCACTTGCAACTACATTTAAAAATGTTTCGACTACATTTTCACTTCATTCAACTACATCTCAGGATAAAATACCATTCCTCTACTATACCAGTAACACAGTCTCAATGCCTGTTATTTTCACAAACATGAATTTGGCACATTTACTCTCTCTTCCAAGGATTTTTCATAAGTCACCACCAATCTAATCTGCTCCAAGCCTTTGAAGGTTTTCAGTGGAAGGTCATGATATCAAGTCTGGAAAACATGAGAGTCAAAGCTTTGCTTATGGCTCTTAACAGTACTCTGATGTCACTTCTTGTACACAAGGCAATTCTTTGGTTACTTGCAGTGCTTTGGGGTCCTGATTGGAGCAGGTTGGTGAAGAGGTACAGTCATTTTTGTAGGTGCTGATTCCAGTACTTTCTTGACTCAAAAAATGTTTCACTTTGAACATGTTCTTTATTGAATTAGTCATTATGTCATAACTGTGCCACAATCATTATACTGTATATGCACAACATATAAAATAGCAGGTTTTTAATTGCTATTGTTCATACAGTCTGCAGTCATCTTTCATTTCCAAGATGTGAATGAGCAGTAAAGTTGTGGAGCCTCTCATCCTGCAGCTTGAACTAGAATGCAACTCAAGTTTGTGGGAAAAAACAGGTGCAAAAAAAAAAGTTGGAAAGTAGTCCTACAAAGCAGAAAGAATGAAAATTATAACATCACTCTTCCAAAAAGTCTTCATCTTTTGCTTGTTTAGGCTTGTGTCCCAATCCAATAAAGTCTGATTTTAGTCTGATTTAGACAAACTTACCCATTCTTTTTTGCATTCCCTTCCTGTGTCCCATGCTACACCTTAGTCTCCTGTCCTCTGGAAACTCAGGTGTCTATGTACATGCCTGGGGTTTTTGGATCGCTACAGAATTCATTTTAAAACTGGAACTAGGTTAAAAATATAATGTAAATAAAGAGAGAGAGCACCTTAAAAGCAATGATTCCATTTTTCTTTTTCAAACTGAATTTCATTCACTTAGAAAAATACAAATTGGATGGTAGAGTCAAGGAAAAAAGGCAATAGGGTTGGAGGTGTGTGTTACTTTAAATGAAATTTAAAGAACTTCAGCGCTTAGATGTTTTTTGCCCTTTTCCTCCATTTTTCAAATATCTGAAGTAGCATTATAAAATCCAGCAGAGTAATTAGATGGTTCTTGCTGTATTGAAACACTACATATTGCCTTATTTTGCACAGTGCCCATTATAATTTGACCTGAGAACTTTCTTTCAGGTATAACTTAAGGCTATGGCTTTTCTTGTATTCTGGAGCAAGAGAAAAAGAGGAATGTTCATTGTCCTGCTGTTAAATGCAGAGCTCTCCTGCTCTGTCCTGGGTGAGAGGCATGCATGCTGTGAGCACCTGTGTGTGTTTGTGTGCGGCAGCCAGGGTGCAGGTATGTGCACACGAGGGAGAGGTGGCAGCAAGGATCAGCCCTGGCTGGCCACTGAGCTGGTGAAATTGTTCCTGAGCAAGAGCTGGGAGGGTGTCTAAGTGCAGGTCTGGGTGTGAAACCTGCAGGAAAGCAACTGAAGCCAGCACTGATCCTTGCCTGGACCCACAGATCACACCCTATCTAAGGTGATGCCAAGATGGTTCTTTCCTCCTGTATTCTAGGGATTAAAATTTTAACAGGTCATAAAATGTAGAGGACAAGATGCACAGTGAACAAAGGGTTACTCAAAAGTTTGAATCAATTAAACCTGAAAAATGGTAAGCATTAAAACACATTGTTATTACAGAGAAATATTGCAGATAAACCCAGTTCCCATAAGAATAAAGTTGCAGGAACTTGATTTTCCTTTTAACAACTTTCTTCCCAACTTTAGAAACATCTAGGAGAGATATGGCAAAATTCTGGGTTTTTACTGCTACCTGACTTGTATAACTCTGTTCTGTCACTTTGAATCCCACGCTCATCAGGAAATGACAGATATTTTCACAGGCCAAGAAAAACAACAACCACTAAAAACAAGAGCAGAGGGAGATAAGATCGCTCCAGAAGTATTATTTAAAAGACTCTTTTCCTCTCAAGAATACATTTTTCAGGGACAGTATGAACCCAGGAACAATCTCAAAAACTGAACAATTGTTCACGTGTATAGGCCTGAAGCATCTCCGGATTGGATGGTCATTTAGTAACTTCTTTGTACAGCTATGAAGCAAAAATAGGCATCTAGTCCAAGCATTCTTTTTATTTTTCCTCCCATTGTAGAATTGCTAATAAGGACATGTCTGTTTATGCAACGCTGGATAAAACATGGTGGATTACTTAGACTTTAAATAAATGGTGTGAAAAAACTCCATGGATTTTGCTAGCAAAAAGGTAAGGACAAAAAATGAGTAATTCAGATATTTTTGAAGGAAAAATACACATTTTAATGCTAAAAATATGCACTGTAATGTTTAGATCTACTTGATCTCTGTGATAAAAAGGCACAGTATATATCCACAACTGTTAATGAAAGACACTTCTATACAAACTAAACAAACTATACACTTCTATACAAACTAAACAAAATAGACTTTATAAGGAGTAAACACAACCTATTTCAGCAGACAAGGCTCTTAAGGATATTGCTAATGTCACCTTCACAAAACATCATGCCTTGTAGAATCCAGGGGGAAGAATGAAACATCCTTGATAACTTTTCTTTCCTACCTGCATCCTTGCTCCCATTTACACTGCCTGGGGTTTGCAACATATCACCATTTTTTTCAGCACATGGTTTGAGTAAATGGTATCAACTAAACCTACTTTTGCTCTCTTCTCCCATAGAATCTAAAAGATGTTCTTTGATTACCTATGTCTAACAACCTTCTGCAGTATACTTGCCTATGTATCCTGAAGTCCTCTGTCGGATTTGGATGGACAAAAAACAGAATCTGAAACTATAAAAGAATGTCTACATCCATCTGAAACCTTTGTGTGGTGGTCAGGGGATGACTATATTTGAAATAAATGCATCAGCCACATTTTCAGGATCAGTCTTCATTTATGTGTCTTCCTTTGATCTTTTGTAGATAAAAAAGAGCAGTCCTGCACTTTTCATCCTGATAATGTTTTCCTAGCCTCTGCCTCTAAAGCTGTAAAATTTCACAAATTTTAATTTCTGCTAGTTTGACATGTATCTAGCTCCTAAGCACAATTAGTATGCATCAGAGAATAACCTTAATTCAGAGAATAACCCTGACACAAGAAGTAAACACAGTTTTATAACCTTTAGGGTTTTCACATAAAAGGATTTTGACAGTGACAGGTATTTTTCAAAAGCTGTGATCTCATGTTAAATTTCACAAGCTATATGATAATTTTGGATGCTGAATTATATATATCACTATTATACAGAAACAGACCACAAGCAAATCTTACTTCATTTTAAGTACTAATGTACAGAATAAATATGCAGGAAGTATCACAGAAGCCCTTGATTTTTAAAAATGCATCTGCCACTGCTCTGCATCTAGTAAGGATGTACAGAACATTCTGAGATAGAAATGCAAAAATCCCAAGATGATGGAATTCATCCCTCTGGAAGTACAGCATATGTTATACTAACACTTGAGTCAACAAATTGGCATTTCTGGAAAGATAGATGAAACTATGATTCCTAACATGTATCAACAAGGTTTGATATAGCTTTAGAGCACGGAAGTAATTTTTCAATCTGATTTTAAATGTTCAAATAGAACCAGTAAAATTAAAACAGCATGGCAAAAATGATTTTCAGAAGTAGTACAGCACATCTGACTTATTCTTGACTGTATGTATCGTGTTTATATGGTTTTTTGGTAGTGCAGGGGGCTGAGAGGTGGCTTAGATTGGAGAAGAGGAGGCTCAGGGGAGACCTTGTTGTTCTCAACAGCTACCTGAAAGGAAGGTGCAGCTAGGCAGGCATGGGTCTCTTCTCTCAATAACAAGCAACAGGACAAGAGAAAATGGCCTCAAGTTGCACCAGGGAAGGTTTAGATTGGATTTTAGGATAAGATCCTTCACCAAAATGGGTGTCAAGCAGCGGAGCAGGCTGCCCAAGGGAATGTCTGAGTCACCATCCCTGGAGGGTATTAAAAGATATCCAAATGTGGCACCTGGGGACATAGTTTAAAGGTAGCCTTGATAATGCTGGGTTAAAGGCTGCACTCCATTATCGTCAGGGTCTTTTCCCTTCCAAATGATTCCATTACTATGTAAGAAGCTGCCAGAAGCTTCCTCCATGTCAAATAGAGCCAAAGACAGAGGACTCCAAGGTGCACCCACTGCTGGCCGAGGCTGAGCCCACCAGGGACACAGGTAGTAGCTCTGAGAAAATGTATTTTAGAAGGTGGGAAAAGAAAGCTGCACAACTTCATTCAGAGAAAGGAGTGAGAATACTCAAGAAAATCAGCCCTGCAGACACCAAGGTCAGAGGAGGAGAGGGAGGAGGTGCTCTTGGCACTGCAGCAGAGAGGCCCTGCAGCCCCTGGTGAGCACCATGGAGACAAAGGCTGTCTATGCAACCCATGGAGGACCATGCTGGAGCAGATTTGCCTGCAGGGCTTGCAACCCCACAGGCTTGTGACCCCACAATTGAGCACACAATTCCTGAAAGAGCGCAATCTGTGGGATGGACCCCATGCTGGAGTGTGAAGAGGAAGGACCAGAAGGGATAATGTATGATGGAACTGACCACAACCCCCATTCCTATTCCTCTGTGCCACTCAGGTGGAGGAAGTAAAGAAAACGGAAGTGAAGTTAGGCCTGGATTTCTTGTTTCTGCAGTATTGCGATTTCTACATAAAAGTCCTGCTTTTGATGAGAAATGCTGCTTTGCCTACATAGCCCCATCAATACTAAAGCTTTTCTTCTGGAAAATGCAGGTTGAGGTTTAGTGACATGACAACAGTGTGTGGGAACAGCACTATCAACTGAGACAGTTTGATTCATAGCAAACGCATTTCCTGGTAGTGTAACTTCACTTAAGCCAGTGGATCCACCCTGACAAGAAAATCACTGCTGCATGCAAGAATTAGACTTATACCTGACTTGACTTTCAGAAGGGCTGAATCTTTAACAACTTTCCCTGTGACTGTTAAAATAAGTGCCTGCAACTGGATTTAGGAACTTCATTGGTTATGAAGTTTCGCTGACATTGACTCTGCTAAAACTTGTGCAAATGAAGTTATCTGAATATATTAGGGAGGGGTGACCAAAGCTGTGCTGTGAGATTTCTTTTCAATTAGAGTAGGTATTACTGAAGTCCAGAAAACTTTAAGTGTTCAGTGTCTTTGAAAATAAGATCACTTGATTTTTAAATACCTGGTCTTTGTCATTAAAGCTCAAATATTGTAGTTTTACACAGTGTATATATTAGTGCATATATATCACACATATGTGTAAACTTTTTATAGTTCCCCTATCAGTAAAATAATCATTATCCTTTCTTGATGCATCTCTGAAAACTATTATGAAACCTAGTTGGGAAATCATAAAAAAAAATTGTGAAACTCTTCAGAGTCTTTTTTTTTTCTAACTTTCAAAGAATTCTTTCTAAAATAAAAGCCATTAATCAAAGATGCAGTGAGCAATGCTTAAGCAACTTATGCATGATGAAACAGAATAAACAAAGAGGAAATGCGATTAGGCAAAAAAACATTTCAAGGGCACTGCAATGAAAACACTTGACCAAATATAATTTACTGACTAATTATTTCAAATTTTTTGCTTTTGAACATCATAATGTGGCCTTTGATATCAAGGATATGTGCAAGGCAAAGATACGTCAGCAAGAGCAACAAAATAGCTTATTTCTTAATCGACAAGGTGAAATGTTCATTAAAAGATGGTTATTGCACACGTATCTTAGAGTTATCTATTTAACAATTACTCACCTCCTATCTTCCTGAGCCCAGCCTAACCCATCTATAACAGTGAAAACTGTAACTCTTATATAATGGAACCTTCATGACACATACAAATATTCGGGAATATTATAGGTCGTAATTTTTGCAAGTCAGAAATGTTTTCTGAACTCAGGTCCAAGCATAGCTTTCTTGCAGTAACACTGAATATCAAGAACCTCAGGGCTTTTTGCCTGAAATATTATTTCTGTTGAACGAGTGCTGGCACTCTGTATAAAGACACATATGTTTTCTTTAATCCAGGATCCATAGCTTGTGAGCTCTAATGGGTTTGTGTGGGGATTCAACCAGAGTCCTTGTGGATCTTTCAGGTTTCAGTGCTAGTATTTCTGAGGGCAAACAGCATGGACGCTTGAAGTTGCAGCCATTTCTAAAGGATGAATTTCAAGAAATGTATAGTTTGGAGTGACCCAGGTGATGGGATTACTCCAGAGCTACAGGATACAGGCCTCTGTCCTGTTCTCAGTGCTAAATGCATCAGTTTCAGGGGGAGACTATGGTCCTTGTCCAAGTGGGTCCATAAGTCTTATCTCCTTCCAGAGGGCTCTGACTGTGTCTGAATTCTGTGCAACTTGTCTCTGTTGGCCTGTCTGTTGTCCCACAGCATTGAGACACTGGTAGTAACAAAGCAAAGGCTGTGCTGCAGCCCACCAGAACTGTTATTTTCTAATGTGAAAGTGAAGACACATCTTGCAACTGAGACACAAACTCTTCTGAGATAAGGCTGCTATATTGCTTACGACAGATAAGGCTGAGGCATTGCATGCGGCTGCAAGAGTGGACACTGCTCATCCTTACGGCAGGCGGGGATGTGTACCAGGACCATTGCTGCATGCAAAAAATTGATACACTCCAAAATACATCCTGAGGTTGCATCAAAATATGTGAATAAGAAGAGAACCAGAGCCACAGAGGGAGCTGTGAACCAAAATTTTCTGGCAGTTTTTTAGGCTTATGACTTGAGATAATAAGCTTCCCTGATCTGAAGAAGAAAGGACTTGCGATCTGGAGTGTCCTAGCTTCCAACAGCATCTTTAGAAACGTAGAGTATATCCTTAGCTTGAACAAAGTTTCACAGGCATCTATCTATCTCCAAGTAAAGACTTGGAAATGCAGAATATGAATTTTGGCTAGAAGAAGGCCTCACACACTTTCATGATTGTCAAAATCAAAATTTAATATGGACATCTTCCTTTAGAAATGCAAAGCTCTGTTTCCTTAAAAGTCAGCTGGGGAACTACACTGTATAGGAAATCCAAGGAAATCATCTCATAATTTAATGGGTTTAAAGTTAAAAGAGGGGTGACCTGATAGTAAATTGGGCATAAATAGATTTTTCATATACCAGACACAACTATAAGAACAAAGGAAAATTTAAAGTTGGAAAGTAGTCATTAGTGGACTATTATTTATTTTCAACATAGCCCCAAATTTGCCTGCTGATATTTACACTCTGTACAATTTTCACTATCTTCATTGTTTTGTCTTGAAAGGAGTTTAAAAAGTGGGCCTTTTTGAACAAATCTGTTCTTTTCGAAGGTGTGTTCAAAAAAATTAGTAGTTTCTCTATAATGGTAGAGGTGGGACTTGAATTCTTACACTAGAACTACAGATGCCAGTATATTTTCACTTTGAAGTTCTGAACATCTTAAAATGATCAAAGTGAATCTTTATTAGTGGAAGCATACAGAAATTTTTTTTCTCAATTCACCTGCTTATTAATTTTGCAGCTACCACTGATTTCTTATTTCCTAAAAGCTATATAAAACTTAAAAGATTAGACTCTAGTAGAGATTCCAGAGACAGATGGTAGCAAATATATGCTACATATTTAATATTTCCACATAGAAATATCTTCCTTTTGCTGCTTAAAGCACAATATTAATTTTAATAATAAAAAAAAGAACTGTACAGGGGTCTTCAGGGTGACCCACATAGCTCCCAAAATACTACTCTTGCTCTTTCAATTTGATTCTTATGACTTAAATTCTCCAGTGTTGCACATGTTCTTGCAGCAACATGAAGAGAAGATGCCCTGAGAGAAGTGGCAAGTTCCCCAAATATCCAACAAACTCTAACCTAAACAACAAATAGCTCATTCAATGTGAAAAAAACCCTTAATCTCAGTTGAATAGTTAGGCATCTGTGCTACAGTTTGAGGCCATGCATGATTCATTACATCATGACACTTTCTATTCTGGAATTCTCTTTCATGTTTTGGAGTTTCCAAAATACATTGCAAGCATTCCCAATCCCTACATCTTAAGATGTCATGTACTGTGAACTCCATCAAACAGTAAATGCAGCCAATTCAGATATTAAGGCATTTCCCTTATCCAGCACTACAGAACACTTCCTATCCCACTAAAGGCCCAAGACCCCAATACCTGGAGGATAACCATTCCACAGCTGGCATTACAGGAGACAAGTCAGCACCACCACTGACATTCCAACACTAAGCAAGATAAGCATGCTCTGCTGAACAGCATGTTGTGCAGCATTGGTACATCACTGGAAGGATGCACAGCCACACCCAGGATAGGCATAGGCTGGGGACAGGACAGAAGATGCTGCTAGAAAAGCCCATATTGCTGGCAGTCAATGTCACTGGACTCCTGAGAACATACCCAGATGTCTGCCATGAGCTGGCCATGCAGCCAACACACCAACATTCCATAGGCCACTTGCACATCCAAACGAGATCCAGGCAAGGAAGGAGCAGCCTGTTTTCCAGGGCAGAGGACCATATTCCCCACCTGGTCAGTCAGTCAGCTTAAAGAGGGGCTTTTCAGGAGATAGCTGGCATCCTAGCTGCACTCTGGAATTTCTATGCAAATATATTAATGAGCAGAGGTAAAACCTGTATATGGTGTAGGTAACAGCATTCAGCTTAATTCTAGTTGGGTAATGTAACAGTCATTGCCCCGCTGTTGGCACACCTCATGTACAGATACAGATAGAACTGTGTCTCTCATGCTTCATAGCCCCACTTGGCACCCATGTGTTCCTCTCAGTGTATATTTTTGGAATACAGACAGGTTTTTATTGCCCTGAATTACTGATATCAGCCCTTGGATAAGATGTGGTTCTCTCTTGCCACTTGAAGAAGACAAAGTTCTTAATCTGGTAAGATTTCTCCAAGTATTCAGAAGCCCAAGCCTGCAAATCACTTCTATACCCAGTAAGGAATCTACCATGTGAGAGTCATCACTTGGTTCTGACCACAGCTTCTCAGGTTTCTTGCTCTGCACTTATAAGTGGTTTCTTCTCCATCTCTGGAATATTGTGATAAAGGAATTATAGTAATGACATGCCTGTGGTCGTCCCCTCTTCACATTAGCTCGTGAAGAAGCATATACAGAGAAGCTGAAGTGGGCTCAGACTGCTGATGACCCTCCTGGGGCCACCTGCAGTGCAGAGCTCATTGGCTGGATTTTTCCTGCTGCTGGGTGTGGTAATGGATGAATGTCATTTTTAGTAAGCACAGAACACAATTATTTTTCCAACACATTTTGCAAGAATGGTCAAAAAATCAGTGTGAAATTACTTTTGATTCCCCCAAAAAAGCAGCCATTCCATCTGGCTTTCTGAAGCAGGAGAAACTACCTGTTCCTCAGGGAAGCTACATGCAATACCAAGAATTCTAGTTTGGGTTTTAAGTAGCAACAATTTTCTCCTCTATGCTCAGCTCTACTACCACACTTCTTCCCTCTTCACGAACCTGTAAAAGACTTACTAATACAGGATTCTAAAACACAGCAGGAAAAGCACTATCCATTTTCCTTTTTTCTTCCCCAAGCTCTGAAGTGCTATTTGTTAGCAGGATAAAGAAGGCGCTGTAGGCATAGTACACAATTGCTAATATATTGTAAGCTCTAACTAATTTCTAAAGTTCTACCTGCTGCAGCAGCTCAGGGTTTCTTAGCACAAAAATCTTACTCTCTGTTTTTTGTGGTATCTGACTTACACGGCCAAACTATTGCAGCTCACAACAACATGAGACAGAATGAGAAGACAAAAGCAGTGGGTATTGTGTCAGGAGTACAAGAAAATTAAGCAGCTACACTTCACTAATGTTTTGTTTTGTATTGGCATGCAATTACAAGAAAATAAAGTTTCTCCTTTTCTTCCTTTCTTTGTTAAGAAACAGCTTCCTGTACCCTTTTCTATGTGAGTCTTAGATAAATTTGTATGTGTTTTCCTTATATAATTAACTGAATCTCAAGTATAGCAGTGGTGAGGTAAGGAAAGAAAAATAATATGGGTACATATTATGTTAAAAATCTTGATTGAAAGAAGCTCTTTAAATGACACCAAAGAATTGTGTCATACTTTCTGAAATGGTGACTAATGTGTTCCCCAGTGTGGCGCAGAACCAAAATCAATGACAATAGATTAACTTTAGTATGCTGGATGTAATGGTTACATTTTGGAAGGAACATTATCTCAAATTGGCTTTAGCCATGCTACTAGAACAAATAAGGCCAATACTTAGAAGTTAAATGCATTCCAATCCATTTAAATGAAATGTATTTAGTCAATACCACCAAACACACATTTTTCTTTGGCAGGCGGAACCCCGGGACATCTCTCTGATGACTTTGGGCATGAATATCTGTCAGTCATAAATAGAGTTTTTACTAATCCAACCACTACTGAGGGTAGGTAAAATAACTTCAACAGAAGATTAAGTTGTTTAGTGCCTTGGCCGTATACTAAAAAAATTGTACCTACTGAAATCAGTTAGAAAGCATTTACAGGTCCATTTGCATAACCTGATAATATTTTCTGAGCTCCCCATATTCCCTAAGGCAAACTGGATATGCTGCAGTTCTGAGATGGTGATACGATGTGCTGCCTGATGACATGTTAAGGAACATATGCCTATTTCTCTGTGCAGTCACTTTTCCCAAACATTTTTACAAATCCTGAAATGATTTTGAGATGTTCTATCTTTTGTGTGTGATGTTAATTGCTTTAGAAGTAGACTACCCACTAGAGAAAGAAGTGTGAGATAGCTGACAATCCAAATCTCTGCTTCATTCATTGTTTAAGAGGAAATTTTAAAATTTAAAGCCCTCTAACAAGTATGTCAGAGATAGCTGGGAGATAGAGAGGGCAGTCAGAAAAACCCTCAGGGGATTATTTCTATTTAGCTGAGCAGCTCATATTGCTGTCAAACATTAGTGGAGTAGGAACTTTTGACTTCATGAAGTGACAATTAGAAGGGGGACACATGAATTCACAGATACGTGTCAGCCTTGAATTCAACAAAGCTCTTAATCTCAGTAAAGGATTTACTTTGTTTTTAGCAGCTGGTTGCACAGGTTTATTATGAACTGTGTTTTGACTTATTTTCTTTCATCAATTTACATGTGCATTAAGATCAGAATTCTGAAAAATCAAAAAACAAATTACAGACTATATTTTGAAAAAAAACATTGACAATAGTGGCTGTTAGCATCTCTCCCTTTTGTATGTCCCTTATTTGTGAAAGACCCCTAGAATTATCTGTGATTCTCTGGACTGAAAATTTTGCAAAAGTAGACGTCAGTTTACATGGGACATAAACAATAATGATGTGGAGAAAAGTGCTTGTGATATACTGAATATGAAATTTTATATTAAAAGATAGTGCAGTTTACAATAAAAGGAGTTGTATCTTTAAATACAACATAGAATTGAAGTTATGGATTTAATTCATAGTCAGAAAAAAAAAGTAATTCAGACAAAACTTTAAAGGATTTCAAAGATCATTTATTCATGCAACTGATTTCAACTTATTGGTTGGCAGTTGTCTATCTTCTATGTCCATTGGCATGCTTCTCCTCCTCTTTTTCCCAGAAGTACCAAATACAAGATGGATGTGTGTCTCACTTGAGGCACCCTGTTACAAAAAGATCTGAATAAGTGACAGAATTAGAGAGTTAGTACAGGAGCTGCAGGGCAGGTAAGGTGCTTGCTAGAGAGGTGACTACAACAGGTACTGCTGAAAGAATAAACACCATGTCAGCAGATGGTGATTGGTAGAGTTTTTTAAGTACAGTAATTTCACGATTATAAACCGCACCTGACTATAAGCCGCACTTCCGGGTGTTGGCAACTTTTCGTTCTTTGTCCATATATAAACCGCACCGGATTATAAACCGCACTTTCATTCGCAGCGAGGATGCTCGTGCAACAAAGTAACCAATTTGTAACAATCATGTGATCGCGGGTTTTACTGGCAGGTGCTCAATTCGCGAGCTCTGCTCCCCCTGCGGTGCTGGTGGGAGCCCCGGCTTTCCCCTATGCCGCGCAGCCAGCGGGAGCCCGCTCCCCCCACTGTGCAACAGAGTAACCAATTTGTAAAAATTGCGTGATCCTGGGTTTTACTGGCAGGTGCTCAATTAATGAGCTCGGCTCAGCCTGCGGCTTGCACTTCTGGGTTGGGAAATTTCTGAACTTCATCCATATATTGGCCACTCCGAATTATAAACCGCACTTCCAGGTTCAGACAAAATTTTTAGTCAGAATAGTGCAGCTTATAATTGTGAAATTACTTCCTCTGAAACTAATATTTTCCAATATTTTCATTAATAATTACGTCATAAAGCAAAAGTGCATGCCCTGTAAAGCATATAGAAAACGCTAGCCTGAGACACATAAAAGAGGACTGCATGAGAGAGTCCTTATAAAAGAGGACTTCAATAACTGAATTACCAGGACTGGAATAATGAAAATTAGAATAAAATCGGTATTGCTATATGCAAGGCAATGCACTTGAAAAAAATACTGTAGATCTTAGTGTAAATTGAGAGTTCCTGCTTGGAAATGACTGATAAGCCATGGGACCTGTAATCTCAACTAATTAGCTACAGGTTTATTACAAGCTATCAAGATTAAGCACCAAGGAAGGCAAATGCAATTCTATTATGTATGAGGAAAGTATTTCAAAGAAAGAGAGGGAAATATTAACTTCATTATAACTAATAGCAGTCAACTCCATCAGGAAGACAAGATAAACTCTTGACTATCTGTGCTGAAAAATACAAATGCAAAACATGTACAGAGAGTTATAAAAACATGTCTAAGCTGTGGATATGGGCACCCCACAGTATTTTCTCCCTACATCCCAGTGAAAGAGTAATCAGCTGGAGGCTATTGATGCTCTATTTCACTTTGGTGCCTTGATGTTCTTCACTTAGTGTCCTGGTTTCAGCTGGGGTAGAGTTAATTTTCTTCCCAATATCTGTACTGTGTTTTGGATTGAGGATGAGAATAATGCAAATAACACAGTGATGTTTCAGTTGTTGCTGAGCAGGGTTACCCTAAATCAAGAATTTTTAGTTTCTGAAAATGGGGGATTACAGACACATGTACATCCAGATTTCACCCCAACACAGAATAAAATCCTACTGAGTAACACAAATTAACCTGGAAAAAGATCCCTTTAAAGGAGACAAAAAGAGCTTGTTTTTTTCCTAATGTTTTAAAATTAAGACTTAGCTGATACAGTTTGCTTCTATAAATAGAGGAGAGTATTTAATACTAGAAGGAGAAAGAAAACAAAATTATAAAACTACCATGAAAGCAAATGGATGAAAGCGGTCTATATGCAACTGCACCTGGATGAAAAAGGTTTATAGCAAGTATCAGAGCGCTGAAATCCTGAGCCACCTTTCCAAAAGAAGATCTGTCTGTTCTCAAGATTTATTCCTTTTACAAATATAATTTCAAGTGCTTGGGAGATGGATTATCAGATTTTGTGCTTATGCAAGGCAAGGCCAGGACTCAAGAAGCCCTATTAAACATATCTCTGCAAGATTTCACTAGAATCACTGTTGTCAAGTGGTTGTTTCTAATTTACATTTATTTTTGCAGACCATTATTTAACTACTTATATACTGACTGTGCACAGCATTGTTTTAGCAGGGCAAGGTAAGTCTATGCATTTTGCCCTAACAATTTTCATTCTAGGACAGAAATTAGAAGCTTGTTATTGAACATAATACTGTAGTAGCCAACAGTGACTATTTGAGACATACTAAATACAATAAGTGACCTCTATGTCACTGTTATAAGGTATAGAACTAACTTTTCCAAATACAGAGAGAAATCAGAAAGTTGGAAGATACTGGGCAGCTGACTGTCTTGCTAGGAAAAAACTTTTAATGCTAAGGCTTTTTAAGAATTCCCTTTATTTGTTCCCACTACTTGCAAATTCAAGTCCACTAATAACTAAATTGTCACCAGGAAAATCCTCCAGCGTTTAACAGAACCCGAGGACTATTGACTACTAAGGAGCTCAGTCACTGCATCTTATTTGTTCTCTGTCATAACCTATATTCTTTTTCCTTTCATCTTGTTTTCAGTCTTACAGAAGAAATTTGAACAGGCAACCTGTGCTTATCCCAGAGAACGTGACTGAGCCCCTGACATGCTAAATTTCCGGATCTCCTATTTATGGCCTCTGATTTGGTGTCAGACAACTGACTCAGGGCTGTAGCTCCCACTCCAAGAACAAGACAGGTAAGACTAAAACCCAGCCATGTGACATTGAAGTAATCCTGTGTCGAGGACCATGTGATGATGCCAAGATCTGCAGCCATTGACCCAAGCATGACAGCAGCCCCACAGCACATCCTGCCTCATGCAGTTTTTCAGCAGAACAACAGAATAGAAGGCAATTGCTATCAACAATGGTGGGGTTTCCCAAAAAGAGTAGAGGTGCACGCTTCCATTATTTCAGAGTCACACAGCTCAGCACTGCCAGGTACAGCATCACCACAGACACAGTGACTTGTCATTGTATTTACAGCAGTGATTACAGCAGTGATGGACGCAGACCCCTCTCCCAGTAGTAAGATTTTGACAAGTGTGTATCAAATATCCCCAAACCTTTTTTTTTCCCCCACTGAAAACTTGAAGCAAAGCCACGGGAAATGCAATCAGCTTCTGAGAAATGTAGAACTTACTGGCAAGGTATTGCTCTTTGCTGGAGGCAGTCAGAGGGCTGATATACAAATTTCCCGAACAATTTTCAGGCAGCTTCTGTTCATCACAGAGTTTACCTTCTGCTCAACTCGCAGTTACCTTCCATTCTGTCCTGGTTTCTTCAAAAAGCATTCTCCGTATCCCTGATATTTTGTACTGCATGTAGATGTTTAGGTGTTGGTAGTGGGGGCTCCAGGTGTGGCAACAATGAGAAAGAGAAGCTCTAGAGTGGAAGAGAAATCCAAGCCAGCCTGCAGAGCACTGCTATCTGGAGCAGATACCTACTGCTATTTACTGGCTGTACGTAGCATCCCCCTGTGTATCCTTCACATTCCTCTGTGTGTCTGGGTGGGGTAGATGAGTTTAAAGGAATCAAGGGGTCTAAAGGAATTGAAATCTTCTTGGGAAAGGAGAGGAAAGGTTGTTTCAGTGTTTGGGGTTTGGATTCTTACCACTCCAATCTGTAAAATAGATTGGCAATAAGTTAATTCTTGGCAAGTCAGGTCTGTTTTGCCTGTGGCAATAATTGATAAGCAATGTCCCTGTGTTTATCGCCCACCCATGAGTTTTCTTATTCTTGGTTTTTTTGTGGTTTTTTTTTCTTATTTTCTCTCTCTGTCCTACTGGGAACATAATGCTGGAATAAGTGAGCCGCTGGGTGAGAGCTCGGTTGTTAACTAAGACTAGCCCACCACATATTTACATCTGCAAGATATATATAGAGATAAATGACGTAGCTGCTCCCAAGGCTGTAGAAAAACATAAAATCCTAGGAGAGAATGAAAATAACTCAGTTTTCTTTCACTTTCAGCTGATTTTTGCTCGATAATCTCTCTTTTCTGTATCAGTAAACCAATTGAGATAACATGCATTGGTATTTCACTCTTTAAAAAGTCATTCTCTTTAGGAATTTTTTTTCTGCCATATCAAGCCACAGACTTATTGACTTTTTGTAACTCTTTTGCTGTAGCACATCTACACACAAAAGATTCTTTTCCTCAGTCCAGTGAGACTCCACCTGATCCATGGTATGCACAGATCTGTTGGACCACGTCCAGAGGAGGGACACCAAGATGATTTGTTGCTGTAAATTCCATACTCAAGTGGTTTCTCAGAGGATGAAGTCTTTGAATAGGTCATATATTAGTGAGGTGCTTTGGAGGTTTATCCTGCTTTTCAGGAACAAGGAGGAAAGAAACCTTAGGTTTAATGATGCATCTTTCTAATGGAACTCTGATACAATCTGATTGTTCTTTCCACTTAGTTGCATGGAGAAATGCATTATTTATCAAGTAATAATTCAAACACATTTAATTTCACTAACATGCATATCAGAGGCAGATGCAAAGGTAAAGTTTACTACATCAGAAAAGGTGATAAATTCTGTCCTACAGGCTGGGTTGCACATGCTTCTCAGAGGACCTGGGCAAGGTCACACAAATACTGCATTCCTGCTCATGCATTTTGTTAACTTCTCTCTTGTCACAAAAGCAACATGTTGAAATATTCCCATGGATATGGTGGAGTGCAGTACAAATGGGCTTTCCCTTCTAGTAAGGCACAACATAGCACTCCAGAGATACCCAGTGGAACACAGTTATGTTAGGGATTGACACTGTTTCTTACCTGTGTGTGAACTGGCCAGATTTCTGACCTTCACCATTTTCTTCCTCTGAACACCTGCAGTACATATAGATGCTAGGCTAGTAGAAGGGCAAGTAGAGGAAAATAACTTTTAAACAAAAAGTCTTACAAAGCTGCCTCCCCTCTACCTACTGTCTCCTTTCACTGACCTTTCCAGTCCTGCTCAGACAGATTTCATTAGATTTCCAGTTATAGACAACACTGTTAACCTTCTGGGCCTGTAAGAAGCAGCCCTAGGTTTTCCAGCAGTTTCTTAGTGTACACTGTGCTGCAGATCCCAACTCCCCCCCTCTTCCATAAAAATCCAAAGAAAGAAACCACTCTTCTCTCTGCTGTCCTCACAGCACCCTTTTAAGGGAAGATAACGTAGAGCACTGGTAAATTCCAGGTAAGGAGTTACTGCCCAATAAGTGCTCTGCAATTAGCCTTCAAGAATCAAAAAGACTGCCTATTAATTATTAGTCACACCAATAATAATACTAATAATTAGTGACACTAAGGTTGAACCTGTCTTAGTTGTTCCTATGTATATGCAAAAGAAAAAAGAAAGGGTTCTAACCACATTTACAATTAATTATGCAAGATCACAATGTTAAGGGAACATTGCTATATTTGCTCGGTTAGTTTTTGTCTTAAACACACAATTCTAGTGCTCTCCTACTGCTCATCTGAGAATATTTTTATTATTTTTTCCCCATAGCATCTGTTTTAGAGAAGCAATATGTTTCTTTGCATTAAACAAGTGCTGTACATAGAGGTTGTCTGACTTCAAAGCTTCAATTCCTTTCTTTTGCTTATGCGCTTTTCATTGTTGCTGAAAATGTTTGGAAAAAAGCACATTGCTTACTTTGATAATTATAAACCAGTAAATGATTCTGGATGCTGTAGCTGCAAAGATTTGCATTAGTCTCTTGCAGTTTCCTAACTACAAGCGTTAATATAGTTATGTCTATATCAGGAAGACAATAACATTAGCAAAATCAACTGAATTGTATCTGAATACACTTAAAAAGAGAGGCCTGCACAGTTGGTACAATTCTATGCAGCTGTCAAAGCCCTTCAACAGTCCTCCCCTCCACACTGCTGTTTTGCCTGATGTTGTTAATGTCACATATACAGACAGTGTCTGTCTTCCATGTTAAAGTTGTATGGAAGAAATTGCAGAAAAATTCATGTAGAAAAGGACCTCTGGAGGTCTTCTAGTCTAAATTTGCTTGGAACAGGACCAGTTTCATACCTATGCATGCATATACTGTGCCCTGGGGGCATCAGGCACAGCATCACCAGGCAGGCAAGGGAGGGGATTGTCCTGCTCTGCTCTGAGCTGGGGCAGCCTCACCTCCAGTGCTGGGGGCAGGTTTGGGTGCCACAGTATTAAAAATACATTAAGTTATTACACAGTGTCTAAAGAAGGCTATGAAGATGGTGAAGGGTCTGGAAGGGAAGCCACATGAGAAGCAGCTGAGGTCACTTGGTCTGCTCAGCCTGGTGAGACCTCACTGCAGTTAGAGCTTCCTCATGAGGGGAAGAGGAGGGGCAGGCACTGATTTCTGCTCTGTGGTGCCCTGTGACACAATCTCAGGGAACGGCCTGGAGTTGTGTCAGGAGAGGTTCAGGCTGGATATCAGGAGGAGCTTTTTCACCTGGAAGCTGAACACTGGAACAAGCTCCTCAGGGAGTGATCACAGCACCAAGCCTGACAGAGTTCAAGCAGCATTTGGACAACACTCTCAGGGACATGGTGTGATTCTTGAGGCTGTCCCGTGCTGGGCCAGCAATTAGACTTTGATGATCCTTTTGGTTCCCTTCCAGCTAATGATATGCTATGATTCCTGGGAAGGGAATGAAGATAATTTCCTCTTGAGGGAAGATAACTGCATGACTTTTTAGGTAGTGTGACGTCATTCTAACACTAGCAATAATATTTATGTCATCTAAACTGCAGAACTTTCTCAAAACTTAAGACAGTTAGGTCTACAACAATTTACACCTCTGTTGGAAGAGCTGAGAAATCTCATTTGGGAAGATTCCATTTGTAGAGAGCCATGAGAAAAGGGGCTGACATACTATATAGCACCACACTGCATACTACAGCAGAAACAAGGAGAGAGGCAGAAGGGGGAATGGTGTGAAGCGTTTGTATTAGGCTGTTTGCTTACTGGAGGAACAGCTTTGTTATTTTTACCATCCTCCAGCTTGTAGTAGTAAAAGTCTTTTTACGGAATATATTTTCTCAAGGCCTGCTTTCTAGATGCATTGTGTAATGCAAAGCATGAACCTTTCAAATAATTACATTAATAACCAGCCACCAGCCTGGCTCTGTTCTTCCTCAGTTGTACCTTGAATGCTCAACAGCATATAAAAAAATTGAAATTTTCCTGAACAGTCAACAATGGAGTCCTATAGAAGCACCTCCAGATGCTGTATATAAGGAGGCTGTTGGCTCTGTATCATCTACTTTTGGCCTCAGTTTGCTCAATGAGCTCTTCAGATAAGGTGGGGTGGGAATAAATCATGACTGACATACACTGTTTCAGTGGTCCTGTCAGCCAGAACAGTCCCTGTGAACCACTATTGCCACTGGAAAACAGAAGAGCTCTAAGAGTGGTTTCTTTGAGCACGTATTTATTGTGTCTGACCTGAGCCTGACTCTCCCAATAAGAAAGCACAAAAGAGTGTCTGAACAAAATTGAGCTGCTTGTGTCTCATAACTGGCCATTTGTCCTGATTCTGAAGACCCCTTCTCTGAAACAATTTATATAACAGAAGGAATATTTTCATAGGGGATTAATTTAAGAAAATTCAAACACCGGAACCTGAGATATCAATTTATCTAAAGAAAGGTTTCCCAATCACCCAACCTGTGAGTTCCACATTCTGTACATAGAAACACATGCATACATTTTTGGTTGTACACCATCCAAACAAATTGTTTTTAAACATTTGCCTGAACATCCATTTTATCATTCACAGCTTGCTTAATTTTATTGTGAAATTAAATTCTTTTCGAAGAAAAAAACTCCATCTAATGGAATTTCTAGTTTACGCATCTTTATTTCATTTTGAAGGATTAGGATGTTAGAAGCAGTATAATAAAGCATGAATTGAAAATGAAAATTCTCATTAAAATTCTGTAAAATAGAGTACTGCAGAACTATTTCAGTCAGTCCTTTTTGATTTGGTTCTCTTAATCTAGTTGAAAACTGATGTTAATTATTACAGTGCATATCTGTAAAATATGTCATGGAAAATGTAATCCCAACAGATCTGATCAATGTTTTTTTACAGTCTTTCTACTAACTTACAGAACAAAACAAAAGAATATTCTGATTTTTAAATATAGAATATTTTAAATAGCATTAAAAAGAAGAAAGAGAAAACGGGACTAAGTTAATAACAAATAATAGAACTCAATTATATAAATTTTCCCCCCTTAAAATTTTAATTAGGCATTTGTTATTGCAAGATATGCAGGAACTATCAAATGACTACAAAGTGAAATTATTTGAATTTTCTCCATATGGTACAAAGCAAACAACAATTTTGACACATATCAGAGTGCCTGTTTGACATCAGGATTTCTGCCAAAACGTAGGTGGTTGGGACAGCATTCATGTCGTCTTCTAAAATTATACAACTTGATTGCTCTGTCAAAATAAAGTTTTCTAACCTGATGCACTAGCAGAATCTGCATATTCTCAATCTAAGTGTTGACAAGGTCTGAGGGAGGAAATTCATCTCTCACAAGAATGGAGAACAGTGATAAATGCATGAGACAGAGACACCACATGAAGATCAATTGAAGAGAAAGAATATACATTAGTAGTAATTCTTTACTAAAGGAGGAGCAAACAAGTGTAAACAGAATAATTTATTCTTAGTTCTAAGAAAAGAGAACATAGTGACCTTCGTGAACAAATATGTTTTTACATGGCATATAGATAGCAGATCATAAACTCTTACAATCTTCAATGATTTAGCAATCTGTTTGGGAGTCAGATTCACACAGCCAAAAACCATTAACTTCAACAACATGCATTTTCACAAAG